>NC_140418.1:46405000-47655000 GCF_965140295.1 Lepidochelys olivacea
GCCATAACTTATATAAACAACAAATTTAACTCTTTAAATTCCTTTTACCAGAAATTAAAAAGCAGGTAAAAGCCTATTGCACAGATCATAGGCCCTCACCTTCATATCCTCTTCCATCACCATTGCCACAGGCAATGTTAGCAGTATCACTTTTTTCTATCCACATCTCTCTATCCTTTTCCAGAGTATGTTCTCTCTTTTCCTCCTATGTATTTTATTTTTTATACAGCATTTTCTGCTCACTTTGACATGATGGCTCCTTCTGGGTTCTTCCCTTGCTCACCAGAAGACTACATGCTGCTCAGAGTAGTTGCAGGCACCGCTTCACAGCTGAGCCAAGTAAGTGAAGCCTAGGCCAATCAGATGGATGATCCTACAGCCCCGTAAATGGGAGCTATTCTTGCAGAAAAGGAAGCAACATTTCAAAGCCTTAAGAATCATTTCTGCTCTCAAGGCCAACAATAGCACTACTGGAAGGCATCTCCTGCAAGCCTTTACAGACTTGTGGGTAGAAAGCTGTCACACCAGGTTCCCAAATCAATCTGCAAGATAATGGAGCTACCTAGCTCCAATGCTTTTGAAGATCTCAAGAAGGATACACTAAGCTGCAGAAAATGAAAAGTATGATATGCATGTACATCCCACACTATTCCTTAGATATGCACTTAAGCCTAGCAATAATGTACTATGCATACTCAAGTATTCATCTATCCTAACAGACTAATTAAAAACTAATTTCCTCTTTACCAAGGTTCACACTGCTCACTATTGAGAGCTATTTCCACACCAAAGTTCAACTTTCAAACCACCATTTTAGCTGTAGCACCGTTCAAAAATGAGGATTTTAAAAAAATTATAATTTGTATTATGAAACAAGCAGACAAAAAGGGGAGTGAGAGGATGAGGTAATGAAATTAACAGAGTTTAGCAGAAAAATAAGTCTCATATCACCCCTTGCCTAACCAACACCAGAAGTAACTTGTAGGCATCATAGCAGAGAGCGGACTTAAAATAATGTAAAGTTTTTACTCAAACTCTCCAAAAACTTTTCCCTTTGGGCAGAAACCAAGCATGGAAAACTTTAATCTATAAAGTGAAAATTACAGAAAGTTATGGTTTAGTGAAAACAGGGAATTACAATAGCAACAGTTAGGCAACCTTAACAGCAATTCTTGCTAGAATGACTGTTACAACATAAATGCAGAGTTTTTATGCATTCCCATAAAGCTTTCTTTATGCTGATTTTTTTTTAACTTGCCATAGATGATTGTTCTGTGCTCCCTTATGTTTACTTTTACACGATATTTTGCCATAGTTGGTTATATTTAAGTTCAACTAAAAACTTCATGAAGATGATGATGATTAAACTGATTAAATTCACCTTCCTCAGTAAACTGGTTTGTGGGAAACTTTTTGAATTAGGTCAGTCAATACATTTTCATATTTAACTTGGTATAGGCATGCAATTGAGTTCCAAAGAATATGGACTTCTAAGATAAACATTTTGACCAGGTCCTAAACCCACACAACCTCTGCTCTTATTTATGCTTGCAATCATCTATGCTGCATAGTGCCATACACTGGATGTGTTAAATACATACAAACATATGCTCAGCTGAGGTTTTTAGATTCATTCGGTACACCAACTTCTTCAAAGTTAGTCCTTGCTAACATTGGTACATTTAATCAATTAAATAGCTAGCCTGCTTAATATCTGATTACTTAACTTTTAATATTTACTATCAAATGTGCATCCATCAAGAGAAAACTATGCCTATCTGTTATTAGACATCTGAATCACAGTATCAAACAAATCAGTTAATTAAAAGGATATGAGATAGCTGCATGCCCTCAGGAAGCAGAAGCATACAATTTAAAGTCTCTAATCACTCACTAAAATTAAATAATTAACCTGATAGGAAGGAAAGGGATGTGCTACAGCAAATGAAGTAATAGCAACTTGCAGGGTTCACTGCATCCAAAAAAAGAAAAGTTTTATATGGTCAATGAACCATTTCGGGTCACTATAGTTACCATCTGCACAATTACATAACGCATTATGCTTAACTTTTGGAGCAAAAATAGTACTTTCAGCCACTTAAGTTAGAACATCAAAAGTTAACTGTCATAACAAGACTTATACAAATAAATGTTCATCAGTTAAACCTACAGAAATTAGTATTTTATACTACACTGTTTTTCAGATTACAAGAAGTTTTCTGTCACTTATTTAGGTCCAGTGTTAAAGCACAGGGTATGTATATCTCCTGTACGCTGAGATCGTTCTAGTATGTAAAAGCACACCATATCAAGACCCCATTATATTCCATTATTTTATGGCCATAGATTACTGCAGAATTATGGTCCAGAAAATAAGCTCATTTAAATGAAATTTCTCTCTCCCCCAAATGTGAAGGAAACCTTCCAAACATGAATACAGCAGAGAACAATTTAACTGTTAGAAAATTTTAAATTTTGCACTTTGCAAGATTAAGACTAACTGCAAACTAATCAAGGAAGAACTTGTAGCACGTGCAAAGGGTTATCTTTTCTTTACAGAAAACCACAAAAGGTGAATTCCATATAAAGAAGTTCCTTCAACTATTAGGAGGATGTGAATGCCTCTAGCAAGTCCCTTTTCTTGAAAGTGGCCTATGTAGAGGAGTTGATCTAAGCATAGTATCTCTTAAGGATAGTCTATCCCCTACGTTTTGTAGTTTAATTACTTCCTCTATATCAGGGTACTCAAATACGCAGGCCGTGGAGTTATTTCTTGCGTCCCTCCATAGGTGCCGAATCCAACAGCAGCCAAGCTCCCCGCCGAGTGCGCCACATTCCCGCTCCTCTGCCTACCTCCCAGCGCTTTCCGCCACCAAACAGCTATATGGCGGCCCTTAGGACTTTCCAGGAGGGAGGAGCGGGGACACGGGGAGGCGGTGCAGGGATTTGGGGAAGGGGTTGGAATAGGGACAGGGGCCTCATGGAAGGGGCGGAGTGGGGCGGTGCCAGGGACAAGGGGGTGAGGGAGCTATAACTGAAGTAATTCTAAAAGTAAATGTGTGTTTTGTCGTTTGAGTGAGGTGCATTACTGAGTATTTATATTTTATTAAAACTAATGGTTTCAGTGATGCAGCCTTCGGGCCAATGTACTAGTCATCATGTGGCCTTCACGAGGATTTGAGATTGAAATCCCTTCTCTATATTTTTTGTCACATTTCTCCCACGGAATGGCAGTTTTATATACACACTTCTCATCACCTCATGTTAAAGTGTCCAGTAAGATTTCTAAGTTCTAGTAGTCAAGAGACAGAGCATACACATGGTAAAGACAGAAATGAAAGGGGGAGATGAGAAATGTTTGCAGCAATGCGAAGGTAAGATGTCAACTCCCTCACCAACAGCTTCTGATAAAGGGGAGGATGCTGGAATGGGACTCCTATCATGGTGCTGTCCCTGGGGCATGCTCAGGGGCTCCATATCTTATGATCCTTCAACTAATAGGTCCCTGATAAATCTGAAGTGCAATCTACTGCAAATCCCTGACTACTAAAAATCTCAATTTCCTACCACTGGAGTCCTCCTGGTTGGTGCAAGCAACGGCTGGGGCACTCTATTACTCCACCCCTACATATTTTATATATTTATTTATTTTTTAACTCACAAAATAGAAGTTATACTTTAAAGAACTGCATAACACATCAGGGACCTTCTCTGAAACATTAGTCAGGACTATCTAATTTGACAACATTTTGGCAAAGGGGTTTTATTTGATGTACAAGTATACAATACTCTACGATAGTTAACTAATCATATGCTGTACTTACATCACGATTTCTTCTCAAGATCTCTCAAAGTTTTACAAATATTAGCTAGATAATCACCACAATAATTTATAGAAGATAGGCAAATATCCTCATATTATAGAGTGGAAAAGAAGTGGAGCGGTTAAATTGCTAAAGGTCACACAGTAAATCAACGCCATGGCTTGGAAAAGAAGAATGGTCTGTAGTGGACTGAGACTCAGAACTAGACTCAATACCCAGCTCTGCCGTAGATTTCCTGTGCAATCTTAGGCATCTCACAATTCCTCATCTTAAAGAGGGCCTCATGATATTCACCACATTATGAAAATAAATTCATTAATGTCTGTGAGGGACACACATACCACAATAACAGAAGCCATATAAGTATCTAGGTAAATTGCACAGAAGTCAGTATTCCTGGGTTCCTTTCTATATTCTTTTCTAATTACTTCCTCTAGAAAGCGTAATCTTTCCCCTCTTAGAAGTAAGGTATTGATATCAGTTTCACAGTCATGTCAAGCTACAGTGCCAACATCCTTAAAACACACCCTCGTTAATGGATACCCTGAAAAATAAGTCTCAGGTAAATCTTCAAACTACTGAGTAAGAGTAGTATCTTTCTGCTACATGGGTAATTAAATGTAATGGCCTGTGTTCCTCCAAACCCATTACTGCTGGCTTTAGGAGAATGGTCCTGCTGCTTTACTGAACTGTCTCACATGCAGAACAGCACAGATGAAGATTAAGGTGTTAAAAACTGCAACAAGAATGGAAAATTTTCACTGTAACTGTAAATCTGGCATATTTCCAGATTCTACATCTTTAACCAAGCAGAGAAGTTGCTTCACAACTGCAAAACTTCACTATGATCTATGGCTAGAATGAGCCTCACTATATCCTGAAAAGTATGTGAAATCTGGTAAAAAATTTAATGTGTGGGTCATCTGAAGAACAGACTGTTTACTATATCACAGCAACAGATCAAGACTTAAGAAAGTGAATTCTGAGGACTTGGAACCAGAAGTGACTTGATTGGGGAGGGGGCGGGGGGGAGAGTCCAACTTTAAAGCATTCCTGGTTTGTGGCTCATTTATAACACACTCTCTTTAATAAATACACACAGATTCCTGATATGTTATTAGGATTTTAAAGTTTTATCAGTAACTGCTAACGGTTTTTAGATTTTAAGCCTATGTTGCAAACAAATATTTTAATGTGATATCAGACTAAAAGTTTCAAAGGTAAGCAAAAACTGAATGCGGTGTGGGGTTTTCCCTGTTCTAGCCACAGACCTCACAGCAGCTACAATCCACATCAGCATAAAGTTGGAGAAAAAACACTGAGAAAACACTAGAAGTAAAAAACAAACAAAGTCCTACATTAATGCTAACATTAAGGTTGCACATGGTTATTCAAGTCACAAAAAGCAAATGGTTAAATATAAATATTAACCCCGTTGATTTGTGCACATACACTGCACAATAGTCCAACTGTGTGAGATCTTATTTCCAACTACCAGGTTTACAGTGACTTAAGCTGCCAAAACTTTCACTTTGGGGACTGAAATTTTCCAGGCTTAATCTCAGCCCAGAGATGAATTTTGATCAAAAACGGTTCAGCCATTGGAAGTATGAGGTGAGCATGTTTTGGAGGGAGAACAAAAAACTTTCCCTATTAGTAAGAGGCATCGTTCTCTAACAGGCACCAAAATGACTTGGGAGTAGAAAGCTGATGTTTGGCATGAAAATAGCCCTCATTAAGTAATACCTTTCAGCAGTGAAAGGTGGCTTTGATTGACAGTATGAGCCTCTTCAGCCAGAAATTTTTCAGCACTTGTTTAGCAGTGTTAGGGATAAGGTAGACTGCACCTGTACATCCAATCAGGCTAACTTACCTGAAAACTATAAAAACAGACCCAATGAATGACTAACCACTTCCCAGAAGCCCTTGGTTAACTTATTCCACATTTTATTAGGCAGAAACTCCCAGGACTTGGAGGCAAGCAGCTCTTTCCTTTGGACATCGTAAGATACATGAGGATAGAGTGTTCTAGTGTTATCTAGACAGAAATCCCAGGCTGTTGAACTTTTCCTATCATTTATTTAAACAAAAATACTGGGGAAAAATCTTAAGATTATCAGAGCAAAAAAGAGCCAATTTTAGGTCACTGATGACACACTTTTAAATGCAGGTGTATGTTTAAACTGGTTTAACTAAACTGATGCAAGTTTGTGCATAGCCATTCTTATTTTGGTTTACAAAAGTTTTAGCTTAATCAGTGGTTTAAAAAAAGAACAAAATAAGCATGCCTACACACAAATTTGTGCCAGCTTAATTTAAAAAAAACACGTCTTAATTAGTGTCTTACACAAGATTTTTAAAAACAGATTGTGCAGTGTTTTGCTACATCTTTAAGATGTAGGGAGATCCTCTTTCAAGTTTTCTTCCCTAAAACATCAAGAATCTCAGGTCTCGCATGAGAGTAGGTCCTCCAGCAAAACTATGGACATCTCAGATCACGCTCATTAAGAGCTCTTGAGCTTAAAGTGTGGTGGTAATGGTGTCTTTAACAAAGATATAATTTATTCAATATAAGACACTGAAATGAATAGATTTAAAGAAAAACAAGAGCTTTAAACAGGGACTAAAACTGCTTGCCCCGTTCAACAATCACTTTCATTCTTGTAATGTCATTGTTTCACTAATTCTACAGTCATTTTTCAGAGAAGACAAGATATGAATTTCTAATGTAAGAACAAGCGGCTTAGATCTCATTAAACTGCTAACACACACAATTGCCAAAGAACCCATAACCAAAATAAAATCCAAGTCCCCTTACCACCACCACCACCACCACCACAAAAAAAAAAAAAAAAAAAATCACTCAACCTCCCCCGACAAGGGTTGAGAAGAGGGAACAAGGAGTTGAAGAATTTACCCCTGGGGGAATTCTGCAACAAAAAATTTAAAATTCTGCACACAATATTTTCAAATTCTGCAAAACAATATAATCACACCAGTTTCAATTATTTTTGGTCATTTATTTCAAAATACCTGTCAGCAAGTATGTCTGGCAACAAAACAGATTCCTTACTAGGCATATTAATACAGAACTCTGAGTAATAATTCATTTAAACCACAATACAGAATTCTATTTCCTGCACCCCTCTGAAGCAGTGCAGAGGCTTAGGGGAAGTCAGTGATAATGGAGGAGCTGAGGGAGAAGGAAGTAATTGCTGGGAAGGAACTAGAGCGTGGAGGGTTGTTGGATATGGGTGGGAAAAGTATGGAACAGGGTTTTTTTTTTTTTTTTAGGGGCAGGAAGAGATTGTTAGGGAGCTTTCCCCATGCAGACCCTGGCTGACCCCATGTATCCCTGTACCCCCATGTGTCCCTCCACCCCCACTCAGACACCCCCTCCCCCCATCCCCATGTGGCCCTACACCCCCACCCTGTCCCCATGTGTCTGTGCCCCCACTCAGCCAACCCCCGTCCCAATGTGGCCCTGGGCCTCCACTCCCATTCAGCCCCTGTCCCAATCTGTCCTCCCCCACTAGCCCTTATGAGTCCCTGTCTGACCCCACAGCAGCCCCATGCTGTCTGTCTCCCCCTATCCCCTGTCTCATGATCTGGCCTGACAGGCACTGTGAAGAAGGCAGGCCCTCTATCTTCCCTAGCTGGCTGGGAGCTGCTGCTCTGTTCTATCATCACAGCACCCTCTGGTGGGCAAAAGGCAGAACTGCAGCACCTTTCCAGCAGAAGCTTTTTTCTGTGCAAAAAATAAAAATGCGTGGCTCATTAATTATGCAAGCAGTGGCACGGAATTGCCCCAGGAGAAAAGAATTAATTGGTCAGGGATGGTAAAATGCAGGTAAAGAAGCAACAGATGAGCAAATCTCACTTTATGCTTCTAATAAAGCGCCACTGCTACAGTTGTGTTCAACATGCCTTAAACATGCCCTCTAGCTTCGTTAAAGCCAACTTTAAATCTAATCAGTTTTTAAAATGGATTAAGAGTAGTTTACTAAGTTCCCCATATAAATTTACTGGTTTTACAAAATCATATGGTCTAAAAGTGCTAAATATTAAGAAAAGGGGACAAGAGTAAGGGTACATAACAGAACCTTTTAATAAAACACATCTGTAAACACTTGTGTCCAAGGTGCGAAACTTGTACTTGCTCTACTAGTCATGAAGCATCAATGCTTCACCACATATGCAACGAATAGCAAGCTTCCCCTACCATTTCTTGAATTACAGTTAAGAATGTTAAAGTCTACACAGTTGCCAAACACTGCAGCAGTTACACAACCTATGCCAGATATACAAAATAAAAACACCCTGTTCAAAATACAATCTCATACCTATGAATTACAAGATTCCACCAGCTGAAGAGTCTTGACTGAGGGGACTGGTAGTGGCATAGTCTGTTTTGTAGAGGTTCTTATATCACTCATCACTGTAGTATCTGATTGTCTTTCTGTAGTTCATTATACGATATCCAGTATCGCCAATCCCAATTGTTCAAAATGTGTTTAGACCCCAAAATTATAAGATTGGCTTAAAAAGTAATGAGATCTTGAAAAATAATCAGCTGGGGTTCTTTTTAATTGCCTTCTGGTTTCTGAGCCTTTAGGGCAGTGGTTTTAGGGCAGGACTGGGTCATGGAATGTAAGGCACTGGGCTGTTAAAAGTCCCATTGGTGGTGCTGCCCAGCTAAGGCAGGCTAGCCCCTAGCTGTTCTGACACTGCACTGCGCCCTGGAAGTGGCCAGTAGCCAATCCATCTCCTAGGCAGGGGGGCCATGGTGCTCCACACACTGTCTCTGCACTCCAATTGGCGGGGGCGGTGCCTGCAGGCGAGGGCAGCACATGGAGCCCTCTGTCCCTACCCTCCCACAGGGCCCGCAAGGACATGGTGCCAGCCGCTTCCGGGAGCGGCAGCGGGCCAGGGCAGGTAGGGAGCCTGCCTTAGCCCCACTGCGCCAGGGAACTAGCAATCCCATGGGCCGGACTGAAAGCCTTGATGGGCTGGATCCAGCCCATGGGCTGTAGTTTGCCCTCCACTGCTCTAGACTCAGCTCCCTTCAGGAAATTTTTTCAGGGCAGCTCCCATGCCCAACTGCAAATTAAACTTTATTCCAGAATTATTTATATCAATGCACAAAAGATGTTCTAGTGGTTAAGTATTTAAGCCCTTCTTTCCACTCTAGAAATGAATTTGCCAGAACAAACATGATTTGTGCCCTGTATGTCCCCTATCTACTTTTTACCTTCTCAGTACATCTATGCTTTTGGAGAAGGTGCTATTCAAAAGGAGATGTGCACAGTAAGTGCCTGCATACGTGGGGAAATTGACTGGACTAACTATTCTGGGGGAAAAACATAAGGACACTAATTTTACTGGAATAAAGTGACATTCTTGAATGGTGTGTTCACACAGGGAGCTATTATGGAACTTCAGAACAGTTTATTCCAGAATAGCTATTCCAAATATCTACTTGTAATATCTCACTCTATTCTATATACAATATTTTGTTTTCGTTTCTGTTTTGTAGAAAATAACCTGACTGCAATATCCTCTCTGACTTGTGAGGGTGGAAAGAATTTCATGTGGACTAATCCATTGCTTTCAAAAAATTTGCCAGATGTCATGTGTAAAAAACACGTAATTTACATTTTATGTAAAATCAAGCTTCAGGTACTTTTCCTGGACTTCAACCACAAGTATAAACAGTATCACTGGGCAAGACCCATAAATGAAATAATTTATCTTTGACAAGTGAAAAAGTTGTCAGAGAGCATTAATCTGGAAGGGAGTAAAATACTATAAGGGACTACACATCCTTACTTGGAACCCAACAAATTACGTTTCGTATTTTATTCTTGAAGCAATGAGCAGTCAAACAACTGGGGGGAAAAAACTTTTTCCAAGAAGTTCTTCGCCACTAACATTAGTCTTCTGATAGGGTGGATAAAAATCAATGTTGTTTTTTTTTAAAAATTAAAAAAAAAATCAGTTTTTAAATTAAATCAGTTTTTTTTAGAAAATGCTTTTTGAGGAAAAACCTATCTAAAGATAGTTTTAATTAAGATTTATGATGAGATTTTTTGAGCTATAATGTAACAGGGATTATAAATTCTAATTCTACAGTATGAGAATATATTCATGTAATTTTTAAGAAAAATTTTGTAAGCGAGTTCCACTAGGACTAAGGACAAAAGGAAAAGTATTAAAGATAATCGCATTTTTTTTTTTAAAGCTGGGCTTGGGCTTTTTTGCTACTTTATGATGCATGAGGAAGGCCTGAAAGGTCTTCTTGTCCCTTTTTTTTTTTTTAAGTTAATTTTTCTAAGCAAGCAAGCAAAGAAGTCAGGAATATCAAATATCAATTCAGAGGTTCTCCCCCCTGTGAAGCACCTGGCATTGGCCACTGTCGGAAGACAGGATACTGGGCTAGGTGGACCTTTAGTCCGATCCAGTATGGCTGTTCCTATCTCAGAGGATGTCTACTTCAATCTTACACCTAAATGAAATATTTGAATCTTTAATAAAGCCTTCCTCTTACTAAAGGCTCTGTTATGATTTTAAGTTGAAAAAGATGTTTAACAGTAAGTAGCATTTAAAATAGTCCAAGTAAAAATCCCTCTTCTTCTCAACTGTCCAACACCTTTGACTCTTGTGATATTATGATTTATCAGTTCTCCAGCCAACCACCTTTCAGGCTAGATGGGACCTGAATTTCCAGTGTTACTCCTGAGGGCATTCTGTACCAAAAAAAAAAAAAAAAAAATTCTGCGCCAAAAAAATTAAAATTATGCACACGATACTTTAAAATTCTGCAACATTCTGCAAATTTTATTTGTCAAATAAATGTGGAGGGTCCAGCATGGCATTGGGGAGCACAGACCATTAGCTGTACAGAGGTGAGAGATCACTTTGCAGCTTCCCTTCCCTATCCCCCTGCCCCAAGATCTCGATTTAATGGTGAGGCTGCACCCAACACTGACACAGTGCAAGGACCGGGCCTGCCCCAGAAACACCCCAGGGCCCTGCCCCTGAAACACCCCAGGGCCCTGCCCCTCCATGCCAGGTGCGGGCAGGCAGGCTCAGCAAGGCAGGATCCAAGTTTGGAGGGGCTTAGTGTGGGGGAATCCAGGTGTGGGTTGAGAGGGTTCTGTAAGGGGCAATATGGGTGCAGGTGGCTCAACGGGGGACCCGGGTGCGGAGGGGATCTGGATGCACAGGGGCTTGGAGTACAATGGTAATGGGACTCTGCAGGGGAATCCAGGTGAAGGTGGCTGAGACACTGCCATTGGGGGGGAGGGGGAGTACTGAGTGTGGTGGGGATAGAGCTCGGCACAGGGACTGGGTGTGGGGGGTCCAGATGCTGGGGGAGTGGGACTCAGTGGATGGGAATCCAGGTGCAATTGATTGGGGCTCAGTGGGGTGGGGATCTGGGTGCAGGTGGCTCAGCAGGGTGGTCCAGGTGCAGCGGGAGTTGGAGTCACTGGGGGGTGAGGCTTGGCAGGACGGTCTAGGTATGAGGGGGTCTGGATGCATGGGGGTTGGGCAGATGGGGGAGCAGCTCCCTGTACAGGGATCCCTCCCCCTGCAGCTGAGGAGCAACGGCTGCAGGAAGCAGCGGGAGTTTGCAGAGCTTCCTGCAGCTGGGGAAGAAATCTGGGGGTGGGTCTGACCCGGCCCCGGATGCCGTGCAGGGGAAGAGGAAGTCCCGTCCTCCCCAGCCCACCAGCTGAGTCCGGCACAGGGTAGGAGCCACCAACCAGGCCTTCCCCAATCCCCCCTCCTGCCACACAGTGATTTACCTCTCTGCTGGCAGCCCTGGGCACCCAAAACATACTGCTGGGAAGGATCGCATGAGCATTTTTGTGGTTTCCCCCATTAGAAAGTCGTTTTTCTACCAGGAAGCAAAGAAATCTGTGGGGGACAAATTCTGCGCATGCGCAGTGGCACAGAATTCCCCCAGGAGCATAATGTAAAAACAGGAGCAGGGAAACATACAAAAAAAATCAGACCTTCAATCATAAAATATCAAACAGTGATGGTCAGTTTTTTCCCTTGCATGGGTATCTTTTAAGACTTGTTTTACACATACCTTGGACTCAAAGGTACAGTGTTTGCTTTTGACCTGTGTTTTTGCACTAGTAGTCTCATTTTGCCATTAACTAAAAAAGTACTACATTAAATTTAAAGAGTACAAATGATAAAAAAAAACAACATGCGTTAGCGCAATCTGTAACTAACAGTTTATAAAGAAATGCTAAAAAATTAATGTTATGTAGTGTTGAGGTATTCATAATAAAAACAGTAGTCTATTTGTTAGTTTGTATACTATAGATATTGAAACTATTTTCATCTCTGCATTTTATTACGCTATCTTCGTACTTCATTACAATTTCTATCTCCATCTTCTGCTCCTTGTGTTTTTAACGCTTGTGCTGTCACAAGTTTAGATCCCCCTCCTCCCCCCAGTTTTACAAACCTATCCAGTGTTCATCTTTTTTCACATCTTTCAGCCGTGTTCTTTTCTGTCTTGTTTCTGTTCATGTTATAGCTAATATATTAAAAATTCTGTGTCAGGATCTATAAAACTAAAACTAAGGCTTAAAAAAATTACAGGGCAAACAGATTGGACTACGAAAGCCTTAGATCAATACAAACAACAAGGAAAGGTTCTACCAGTAAGCAACGTGGCAATTCCATGATGTCGAGTCCAGCCTCCATCCCTAGCTAATGGAAATAGAGAGGGTGTTATAAGGTTACTTTTCTCTTGTACCCTGCCTGAAGACACCATCATTTACAGCAAACTCTGGATTTAGGGTGTCTGATAAATTTGAAGTTCCTGTCCTTCTCCCCCAGGTTTGTTGCTAGAAGAGGGAAAGAATTCTCTCAGTGTATAACTCTAAATCCTCATTGCCAGGGTGAGGGCTTCTTCCCCCTCAATATCTCCATCATCTTGTCTTTTCAGCTTCATATCGTAAACTTGGTCTAGACTAGAGTTAAGTCTACATAAAGCAGCATATGTCGACCCAACTATGTCAGTGTCTCCACTACAGACTTCCTCCCACCTATTTAAGTGCCCTATTACACCATCATAACTCCATCTCCATGAGAAGCATAGGGCTTATATCAGTGTAGTTGGGCAACACAGTGTCTGTGTAGACACTGCATTCCTTACATGGGCTGTTGGCTGTCATTCTTGTCAATTTCACGGTTCTGACACAGCCGTGAAATCGACAAGAAAGTCGGCTCCCAAGCCAGGCTGCTACCAGGTCTCCACGCCAAGCTGGGCTGCTGCCCAGGCTCCCTGCTCTGAGTGCTGCTGCCCGCCAGGTCTTGGATCCCTGCTGGAAGCACGGCAGTTGACCAAGCTCCGGGGTGCATCTACCCACCAGAGGCAAGAAGCCCCAAGTGGCTGTCCCCCTGGTTCTGGCTGGGATCAGGGAGGCAAGAAGCCCCAAGGGGCAGCTGGGCTCCAGTGCAGAGCTGAGAGCTCTCACTCTCAGCCCACCCCAGTGCCCCTCTTCAGTCGGTGAAAGCGCTCCTAGTGCACCACTGACAAAAGGAGGGTAGTGTGGAAGTGGTGACTGTAAGCCAACCTAAGATAAGTCTATTTAAGACTGTTGTGTAGACTTGCCCCAAATCTTTTGTCCAGGCCCTCATAAAAATTACACAGAGCCTTTTTTTTAATCAGATCTCAGAGTGCTTTATAATCTTGAATGTAGTTATCCTCACAACATCTCTGTGAGTAGGGAAGTATTACCCCCATTTTTACAAATGGGGAACTGAGGTACAGAGAGAATAAGTGACTTGCCTAAGATCACACAAAGTCTGTGGCAGAGCAGGGAACTGGGCTAGTGCCTAGACTAGTGCCTCCCTGTATATCCCACCTTGAGTATTGCAACATCTTTCATTTGGCTGCCCTGATAAACGTAGCCTGTCCATACAGAATAGAGCCACTAAAGTCACCTGCCTTGTCTATCAATTTGATGTCACTTCCCCATTTAATTAAATAAAGGTATTTGGGATGAAGACTTCACAACCCAGATCCAGTGTAATACTACACAGTATGCCCAATCTACCTACTTACATACCTTTTACTGATTGAAACAAAAACCCACCCAGGCATAGCAATACCCTAGACAAGCTGTCCTAAAATGTGCAATCTTTTACTTGCAACCATTTCACTTCTCAGAACAGACTGTTATATCTGATTTTCCCACAGGCTGAAGATGCATTCTATAAATCTATATAACCAGAAGTACTCCAGTAAAACTTCAACTCAACTGTAACTTTTGCAACTATTTTTGCAGAAGTTTATTCCAAAAGCAATGTTTCCATTTAAATGGTTTAAATAACGAGTAAAGAGAATTTATGCTACTACTGCATTTGAAAGGTACAGTCCTCAAAGCAGGGCTTGTGAAGAATGGTTTGCATATATATCTCACATTTTATCTATCTTACTAAGGACTTTACAAAAGTGGTGATCTCCATTTTACAAATTAAGAAAATTAGGCAGTGCAGTGACTGGGTACACTCAAGGCCACAGCATGTTAGTTCTAGCAGAAGACAGGTGATGAGTCCCAGTCTCCATTAGATATTAGATCATGCTGCCTCCCATTTTAGCTCCTTTGAAATCCATTATAAAAATACCTTCTTAAAAGGTAAATGTCACCTTTTAATGTTTATCAGAGAATATGCTGTACTCCATGGCACAAGCCATGCTTTTGTCAAAGGCGCACCAAGTCCTAAGGACTGAAAATGTTCATTTCTTAATTCAAAGAACAACACTGAGTAACAAACATACTATAATGCCCCTATATTAAGCTTGATAAAAAAATGACACATTTTACTCTGAACTTCATAGTATGGAAAGAAAAACTGAGAACGGACAAGCTTCTAGCAGCACAGATATTAAAGGTGACCTGCCAGGGGAATAAAATTAATTTTGTGCCCATTTTGCTTCTCTACTATGTAGGAAGGAGACGGGAAGGTTTCTTTAAAAAAAAAATTTACATCAGAAATTCTGCAGAAGATTGAAGGACAAGTGGAACTATATCACACTGGACAAGAGACTGAAAACTAAACTATTGAGAGGGAAATGGATTTTTAGTCTAACTGTTCAAAAATTTTGTAGTTTATTTTTTGCCAACACCTATTTGACTCAAATGCTTGAGAAATACTTGGGAAGGAAAAAAGGCCTTTGAATTAAGTGGTGAAAAAACCTCCCATTACACATCTGAGACCAGAAAGAACTGAGAAGATCTGACATTCCTGTTATTTAACACAAAAACACAACAATTAAAAAAAACAAAACCCACAGAACATCACTGCCTTCACTCCCCAAAAGACCCCCTTCAGGCCTTTTTCATACATTTCGCTCTTTTCTTCATGAATTCCTATTTCCCTTTGTAAGTCACTTTTAAAAACTTAAGTCTGGAATCCTCTGAGACAGGCTGGGCATGGGCAATGGGATAACGAGAAACACACTGGAACAGCATGTATATTGGACAACACTTCTGACTACAGACTGGGATGCTTCCTGTTGATTAGTCAGCAAAGGAACATTGCACTTTCTTGGAAATCTGTTGAGCTGCGTCGATAATTAATCTTTTCCCCCAAAATTTCCAACCATCGCTTCCCTCAATGGTGACGCCCAGAATGCTTAATGTAGACCAGCAGCAGGTCTAGACAGCTCCATGTTAAAATGCCAGCAGCCTCCTGGAACCATGTCTACACTAGCACTCCTACTGCTGTAACAATGGCATAAACAAGACTTTAGTGATCTGGGTTTTATTCTGACACTAAATGAAATAATCCTGCAATGTCTGCTCACCCTGTTCACCTCAAGTAGTACAAAAACGTTTGTCTCATCATAACCTAGACATTATAGAGCATAGGACCTTGGAAATGATAGCCAAGTATCCCATAATACAGGCATAAAATTGGAACAAAAACTGCAACTACAAACTAACATTAACTGCATTAAGTGCATAGCCCATGCCTTGACCAGTGATAGATGAGAAAACTGAAATATTTTAGAGTAAGAGGAAGAAAGAGATAAGATAACTAAACTGCATTGACCAAAAAGACACTGATGCCCCATGCCTCCAAACTTGCAACAACCCATTTGTGAGATTAGTTGCCTCAATAGGGAGGAAAAAGCTCAGTTTCACCATACAATATTCCTGTACCAAGTGCCTTCCCCTTCGTGGCTATTCATACAGCTGGGGGTGAGCAGGGAAGAGATGCTGCTTCTGCAGCGCCCCATGGAGCTCACAGTGCCTGCAAAGAGCAGAACCAATCGATCACTCTTGTCATGGAGCCAAGAGAGAAATACAGGTTCAACCCAAGCCATCCTCAAAAAAGGGAAGAAAAAAGGACCCATTACTCACTGCAAAGAAATAAGGCCCCTTTGCTCAGCTCCAGGCACCAACACTATAGGGCTGGTATCCCTCCCCCCGCCCCGGCTCGTTTCACCCTCCCCCGGAACAGCGCTATGGGGCTCGGGTCTCTTCCCCCCGCGCCTGACCTCACCTCCCCGCAGAGCACCACTGTATGCTGGGCCCCTTACCCTCGCCTCATCTCCCCCCCCCCCCCAGCAGCACGATGGGGCCGGGCCCCTTCCCCCACAGGAGAAAGCAAAAGAGGGCTCACGGGGAGCCCCCCGCAATCATCTCCTCCCGGGAAGGTCTCGGGGAGCCCTCTCCCTTCTCCATGCCAGCGAGCAGAACCCTCTCCCCTCGCCGCAGCCCCTGGGCCCTCCAAGCTCCCCCCACGCCAAGCAGGAGCGGGGCCCAGACGGAGCCCCCCAGGCCATGCGGCGCAGGCCGCTCTCATCTGAGTGCCGCTCCCACCGGCTCCAGGGGCCCGGCCCGGCCCCGCCCGGCCGCGGGGGAAGCGGCGGCGAGCTTCGCTCCCCTACGGGAGGAGCCTGCCGGCCAGCTCCCCTCTCCCGGCTCCCCTGCGGCCTCTTACCTGGCGCGCAGCGTCCGGGGCCGGCGCTGTGGCCTGTACCCGGCTGCGGGACTCGGTGAGGCCGCTACCACCGCGCGAACCGCCTCCACACAGAGGCCAAGATGGCGGGCGGCCAAGCCGGCGCCAACGGCGTCTGACCTCACCGCGCAGCGCCCACGCAGCACCGGTCACGTGATGCCTGGCTGCCGCAGTAGCCTGGGCGGATTCCTCCTCTCCACGGAGTCGATAGCTCCACCTGCAGGAGCCTGCTGGAACTGCCCTTCCAGGGAGGCAGGCGCTGCGGCGGGTGTGGGAAGGGCAGGACAATCAGGTCACTCTAACCCCCAGGGGCACCTCGTGGCTTTTGTTTCTCGAGGTTCTCTTTTGGGGTCAGCCCAGAGGAGGTTGGAGAAGCTCCAGATTCCTCCCTGGCCTTCCTGACTCTTGCAGGACACAGCAAAGTTTGCAAATCCCAGTAAATCTGAGGCCCCTGCTCAGCTTGTAAGAAAGCTGTGCTGGTTGAATGCTGGATTAGGAGCTATCGCACACCTTGGCAAAGAGCAGGTATTGCGAGCCTGCCAACATCCAGGAATCAGGCTAAAAAAATCATGAGATTTTAAAAATAAATGGGAAATTATTTCCCTTCCCTTCCCTTCTGTTTTCTGAGTTTGTGAGGTGCACACAGGTTATGTTTCCAATCTGTTCTCTACAAGGACAAGAGCTAGAAACTAAGACCTGCTATTCACAGAGGGTATGTCTATACTGCAATTAAAAACTTGCAGCTGCCCATACCAGTTGACTCATGTTCGTGGTGCTCAGGCTAAGGGGTTGTTTAATTGCAGTTAGTAGACATTTGAGTTCAGGCTGAAATCCGGGTTCTAGGATCCCAGGTGTGGGGATGCAACAATTAAATAGCTCCTTAGCCCAAGTCCCTCGAGCCGGAGTCGGCTGACATGAGCCAGCTGTGGATGTCTAATTGCAGAGTACACATACTCAAAGTTTTTCTACCGTATAGCTAGTTTAGATAGGGGTGAGATTTTTTTAAAAAGTATATATTTATACCAGTACGGCCAGTAGTGTGGAAGCTATTATATTGGTGTAAAGGCACCATATAGCAGTATAGTGGATTCTCCTTCCTGTACAGGAATAACCTGTACTGGTGTAACCGAGCCCAAACAAGGAGGTTGTATCATGTAGTGGCCTAGTGGATACAGCACTGGACTGGGACTCAAAATAAAGGGGCTTTTTTAGAGATAAACCGGTGTAGCTAAAGCAGTACTACTATTGTGTGCAGGCAAGGCCTCACTTTATTTTTAAAATGAAATATGAGATTCACATATAATTGTTTCCGTGAGCTGTGGTTTAAGTAAACTACCAAATACGGCGAGATGCTGGCACTGCTGAAGAGAGCCTGTAAAAACTCTCATGAGGTTTGATGTTTTACGTTAAATCCCCAGGTCCTAGAGTCAAATGATTACATAAACAGAATTGCCAACCAAAAGCATTCAAAAATCATCAGTTGGGCCATAAAATAAATCAGAAGACTGGTTTAAAAATAAGATTAAAATTTAAATTTGGAGTCTTTCTATCTGCCTTCTGATGTTTGAGCCTTTAAGGGTCATATTGTCCAGATTTTCTCTGCAACCATGAGGGCTAGAAGTGTATTTTTTTTAAAAATGAAAGCAGAGATTCTCACATAAACACAAGTCTCCAGGAGCTGGGGCTATCAGAAAATACTGCAAGACTGATGCAAAAATTGCAAGAGCTGGCAAAACTGACAAGGTAAGTTTCAGGCCTTTGTGCGTGCTAAAGACTCAAAGGCCAGGATGAAAATAAAAGGAATCAAAAATGTATTATTTAAAAAAAAATCTTATGATTTTTGTGGGGCCTGAATAATGAATTCTGAACATTTGGGGGCTGGCAATGCTTTAATGGGGCACCTGTACCACAGTAGTAATTTTCTGTAATATTTTTATGAATGATATACATGACAGTGACTTACTTGACTAGGGATTGTAACTCAGTGGGTCCAAAACGGTTAAAAGCTGCTCTTGGGGCATATCAGGAGACTGGAGGCATTGAGTCACATAGCTGTCTGAGATGGTATAAAGGGATTGTTAAGGACTACCTGAAACTGACCTATAGAAGTGGAGGCTCTGAGATGACCTTGAGAATGCCAAGGACTGAACAACTGACACCTACCCACAGGAAACTCTGGCAGGTGGAACATGTGAACCCACAGGAGGATAGCAGCCCGAACCGGGCAGGTGGCTTGGATAAGAGCTGGCCTTTGGAGAGACCCAGGGCTCTCACCTGGAACAGACAAAGAAATAGAGGGAGAGAGCCAGAAATGGATTTGACTGCAGCTTGGAGCACTGGGTTGGTCAGGATGGATTATGTCGTAATCGTTGCTTCTCTAGGCCAACCCAAGGACTTTCCGCTGCTGTGTTTCTGTTGACTGATAAGTCCTACTTTGTTTTGAGAAGGCTGCCTGGTGTCACCACAACCACTTGTGAGGTGCATTGGTCCTTGAAGAATGAAAAAATCTCTGACTAGGAGTCTTTCTCAGTTGGACTCGCTGGGCAGAGTTCATGGTGTGAAACGGGCCTGCTGGAGCCTAGCAGCTCAGTCTTGGAGGTGTTGAGGCCATGTGGCCTACCCTGGAGAAGAGTGGAACCTTAATGGGCATAGCACACTGAAGGTATTTCTCCAAGGGACTGTTTAAAAGCTGGAGAGTAGAACCAATCCTTCGGCTCCATCGCAGTACCAAAACAGATTTAGGCCCTGCTTCTGCAAATCTTATTTCAAGGCACACTACTCGTTTCACTCCCAAAGTTACCAGCATCCCACCACAAATGTGGCGACCTCACTTTGATTGTTGAAAACTCTTGACATCAGAAATAAAGACTCATAATTCTGAGATAACAGAAGGAGTCATTTACATAAAAGGAAGAAACCCTGCAGCATTTTTCTTACTAATTATTATTTGAATTATGGTAGTGCTTGGAGGTCTCAGCTAGAGATTCAGGCCCCATTGTTCTAGCACTGTAAAAACACATAGTGAGAGATGGTCCCTGCCCTCAACAGCTTGCAATCTACATGGACAAGACAGACAAAGGGTGGGAAGGGAAACAGAAGCACAAACAGGTGAAGTGACTTGCCTAAGCTCATACAGCAATCAGTGGCAAAGCCAAGAATAGAACCCGGAGTGAAATCCAGGCTTCATTGAATGGCAAAATCTCCATTGACTTCAATACAGGCAAGATTTCATCCTAGGTCTCCTGACTACCAGTCTACTCTTCTATCCACTAGACGGCATGGAGATCTGTGGCCCCACAAAGTTGTGAGACCTCCTGATCAACCTCATTTTGATTTACCAGACCCTGGGGAAGAAGCATACCTTGGATTCCACAACCCAGTTACTTGTTACAGAGTCATCCCACCACCCTCCCAGCCCCGAATGTCCCCAAAATTGTCTCCCTGCAATGTCCACCTCTCTCACTGACCACTTACAAAAGTTACGAAGTTTGTTGCTCCTTTAAAGAGACAATGCACTGCAGCTTATTAATTTAACTGGAGTTTGACAAACACTCTATTTCAATCACAGCACTGAGCTGGTTTATAGGAAAATTAAAACAAGGTCATTAAACAAAAAGCTATAGGTTTATATGATACCAAGTATAAGGAATAAAGATAGAAAGGGTTACGAGCAAACAGAAGTAAAAATATACATCTAAGACTAAAACCTGCTTTAACAAAGTAGGGTATCTTGTACAAAGAAGTGTTTTTCACCAAGTCTCTTTTCCACCATGGTTAACCAGACCCTCTGTCCAGGACCCTACACACAGAGCTCAAAGCACTGGGCTTCTTTGACTCCTCAGGATAACTTAGGGGCTTGCTCCCCCTCTTTTTGTAGGCCAGTAAACATTGGAAATGTATTCTTCTGAAACATATCTCCAGATAAAGTTCCTTTCCCTGCTAGGTGTGGATGCCATGCTGTCTGGTATAGACTTAATGCTGTCTCTTCTCCCCCACTGATGATTTTTACAATGCAAATTATCTCTTCCCGCAACCTCCAGTACAAATGAATAGCCCACTGAATTTGGCCACACCTGGTTTCAGATGTTGGCCTTTTTCCTTTGTCTGGAGAGAACCTGTTTATCAATTCCCCTAACCTGCCTGGTTTAAAAATATTTTAGTCACATATTTCCAGCATATGTCTATAAAGTCTTTTGGGGATGTACCATACATGCATCATGGAAAAATATTAATGATCGCTGAGTTATTAGTTTTCCAGTGGTATATTACATGCCACCTTTTGGGTAAATATCATGACAACAATGTGCCAGCTGTCACTGGGGAACTTTTAGGATCACATGGGTGCAGGAGTCTCTCTGTGTAATACTTTTGCAGAATCAGGGTCTTCAAAAGAAATCTGATGAGGTTCAATAAGGATAAGTGCAGGGTCCTGCACTTAGGACGGAAGAACCCAATGCACAGCTACAGACTAGGGACCGAATGGCTAGGCAGCAGTTCTGCGGAAAAGGACCTAGGGGTGACAGTGGACGAGAAGCTGGATATGAGTCAGCAGTGTGCCCTTGTTGCCAAGAAGGCCAATGGCATTTTGGGATGTATAAGTAGGGGCATAGCGAGCAGATAGAGGGACGTGATCGTCCCCCTCTATTCGACATTGGTGAGGCCTCATCTGGAGTACTGTGTCCAGTTTTGGGCCCCACACTACAAGAAGGATGTGGATAAATTGGAGAGAGTCCAGTGAAGGGCAATAAAAACGATTAGGGGTCTGGAACACATGACTTCTGAGGAGAGGCTGAGGGAACTGGGATTGTTTAGTCTGCAGAAGAGAAGAATGAGGGGGGATTTGATAGCTGCTTTCAACTACCTGAGAGGTGGTTCCAGAGAGGATGGTTCTAGACTATTCTCAGTGGTAGAAGAGGACAGAACAAGGAGTAATGGTCTCAAGTTGCAGTGGGGGAGGTTTAGGTTGGATATTAGGAAAAACTTTTTCACTAGGAGGGTGGTGAAACACTGGAATGTGTTACCTAGGGAGGTGGTAGAATCTCCTTCCTTAGAAGTTTTTAAGGTCAGGCTTGACAAAGCCCTGGCTGGGATGATTTAATTGGGGATTGGTCCTGCTTTGAGCAGGGGGTTGGACTAGATGACCTCCTGAGGTCCCTTCCAACCCTGATATTCTGTGATTCTATGATTCTATGATTCAACTGTAAGCTCTTTAGGGCAGGGACCGTGACTTACCATGTCTTCTGAGAAGCACCTAAATCACATTTTGATGCCATAAAATAATGAATATGAATAAGAGCAATATTTTCATTATTTAGACTGAGGCAGCACCAATGTGTGCGAGATCCTTTCTAAAGAGAGGAAGACACAGGCACTGCTCAGAGAACTTACAATCTAAAAGCAAGAAAATAATATGTTGAGGAATTCTAAATAATTTGCCAATAAACATGCATCAAAAACCCTGGGGTCCCATACATGCTCATATGTGTATTTCCCACCAGACAAAAAATACATTTCAAAAAACCACATATCTTGGTTTTATTTGTTTTGCTTATTTTTACTCATGTAGATGGGAGAGGGAGCTGGGTGACCTGGAATTCTCATCCTGTATATGCTACTGAGGACGGTGGCTCCACCCACACTATAAATACTCACATGTCCAGAAATTGACTCAACAGTTCTAGGAAACCATTTCAAAAATCAAAGTCAGTATGCATGGCAGGGAGGAGGGCAAAACCTTTTAAGTGTCCATTGAAAGCTGTTCTTGAGCCTAGCTAGCTCTCCTCAAGGGCTTTGTTGGAGGCGGCATTATGATATCAAGATTCGATGGCCAGAAGTCAAGATCCAATGGCTGGAAGTTGAAACTAGACAAATTCAGACTGGAAATAAGGCACACATTTTTAACAATGAAGGTGATTAACCACTGGAACAATTTACCAAGGGCTGAGGTGGATTCTCTCCATCACTGGTGATTTTTAAATCAAGATTAGATGTTTAGAAGATATGCTCTAGTTCAAACAAGAATTAGTCCAGTGACGTTTTATGGGCAGTGTTGTGCAAGAGGTCAGGCTAGATGATCACAGAAGACTCTTCTGGCCTTACAAACTATGAATCTCTGCTGTTTCTTTTATGTTGTTGAAGGAAACCGCCACAGGAAAGCTGGTCTCTTTAAAGAGATCAGGAACTAAAGTATTACAGCTATTCCAAAACAAACAAACAAACAAACAAAAAAGGTATTCATTCTGCTAGGGCTCAATCATGCAGATTTGAGGGCCACCATCTTGACTGACACTAAGGATCTCCAGAACTGAAAACATAAATGTCTACAGCTTCGTCCTTGAGCTAAAGAGCCAGGTTCTTTAACTGAGAGCTGTAACAGATCCATATCCTCTGTGGATCAGGATCCATTCCACACACTGACCAGGGGTTTACACAGATATTTACTGCCAGGAACGAAGTTTACTACTTCTCATAGACATGGTCTTCCCTGGAGATTTTACAGAGTGTGAACTGCAAGTTTCCTCCTTAACATGCTTCACATTCACACCCTTCAGACCTGCCACACCATGAAGCAGCCACCAAACCTGAGGGAGAAGGCAGGAGTAGATTTAGCTTACCTTATGTTTTGCTAACACCAGGTGACTGCAATGAAAATGCCCAGCCACACCCAGCAACAACAGTCATTGTTTAATGGTCCACCAATCCCTTCCCCTTGGTCCCCTGGGAACCAATCCCATGTCCTAATATATAAAATGGGGAATCAGGACAACCCAGGGAATTATAGATCAGTCATCTTAACTTCTTACCCACAGAAATAATGAAGCAAATAAACAATCAATTTGTAAGCACCGAGAAGAAAATAAGATAATAAATAACAGTCAACATGGATTTGTTAAGAACAGATCATGTCAAACTGACCTAATATCCTTCTTTGACAAGGTAACAAGCCTTGTGGATGGAGGGAAGTAGTAGATGTCATATCTTGACTTCCAGAAAGATTTTGATACTGTTTCACATGACCTTCTCATAAGCAAACTAGAGAAATATAGCCTAGACAAACCTACTATAAGGTTGGTACAGAACTGGCTGGAAAACTGTACTCAGAGAGTAGTTATCAATGGTTCACAATTGAGCTGAAAGGGCATATCGTGTTGGGTCCTGCTGATTTCTGTCCTGGGTTTGGTTCTAGTCAATATCTTTATAAAATGATTTAGATAATGGCATAGAGAGTACACTGATAAAGTTTGTGGATGATGCTAAACTGGGAGGGGTCGCAAGTTCTTTAGAGGATAGAATTAGAATTCAGAATGATTCTGACAAAATGGTCTGAATTAAATAGAATGAAATTCAGTAAGGACAAATGCAAAGTACTCCACTTGAAAGGAATAATCATTTGCACAAATACACAATAGGAAATGTCTGCCTAGAAAGGAATACTGCAGAAAAGGATCTGGCAATTATAGTGGATCACAAACTAAACGTGAGTCAACAATGTAATACTGTTGCAAAAAAAAAAAAAAAGCAAGCATCATTGTGGGCTGTATTAGCAGGAGTGTTATAAGCAAGACATGAGAAGAAATTCTTCCACTCCATTCAGCACAGATAAGGCCTCAGCTATAGAATTGTGTCCTGTTCTGGATTGTAGTGAAGCAGAGTGGCCTCC
Source organism: Lepidochelys olivacea (assembly GCF_965140295.1). Classification (NCBI taxonomy): domain Eukaryota; kingdom Metazoa; phylum Chordata; order Testudines; family Cheloniidae; genus Lepidochelys; species Lepidochelys olivacea. Next base: position 46,429,484 of record NC_140418.1, read on the forward strand.
TTCTGAGCCTGACGGAGAGGAACCACTCTCCACCCCCTGTTGGGCAGAGTTAGGCAAGTCCCGCCTCCATGCCAGAGGCAGAGGGGAGGAACAGGAAGTATAAGAGGTGCGGTCTCTAGCTCAGGTGGGCCAAAGCCAGGGAAGGAGTCAGATGCCTCTGCCTTGTGGCCAGTCCCAGACCAAGGACCGAGCTGTGCCAATCTCTGTCCCAGAGGAGAACCCTGAAGGAGGAGAGCTGCCGAAACTGTCACCAGATGAGTATCCCGAGGAGCTGCCAGGACTGCTGCCAGACGATTACCTCAAGGAAATTGAGCATCCACGAGCAACGGAGCCCTACAGGCAGGGGTAGGAAGCAGCCAACAGAAACCAGATATTAGTCCGGTTATGTGGCCAGAAAATGAGTCAGTGTTTTTCAGTGACTGCCCTGCTGACCAAGTGGTGGGACCACCCACCACTGTTAGAGGCCTGGGCTGGGACCTGGTGGTGTAGGATGGGCCCAAGTCCTCCCACTCCTAGGGGGGATGGTGGCTTAGTCACCTGAGGCTAGCAGGCCTACTCACGTAGGCTAAAGACTGCCTATTGCTCTGCCCACCCAGAGCCCCAGATGGTGTTTGCTGCCTGCTCCAGCATGAAGGTTGTAGCTAAAGGGTCAGAGTTTTTAGACTGTCAATGGCTGAGTTCCCAAGCCAGGAGGCTTTGGGCTACAGACTGCTTGTTGCTTTGCCCGCCCAGAGGTTCAGAGCCCTAGCCTGCTAATTGACTCCTTTACTGACATAGTGAGACAGAGTAGCCTCCCTCTGAGCCTGATGGGGAGGGACAGCCACAGAATCACTACATGGACAAATTGGAGAAAGTCCAGAGGAGAGGAACAAAAATGATTAAAGGTCTAGGAAACACAACCTACGAGGAAAGATTGAAAAAAAAATGGGCTTGTTTAGTCTGGAGAAGAGAAGACTGAGGAGGAACATATTAGTCTTCAAGTATGTAAAAGGTTGTTAAAGAGGAGGGTGATAAATTGTTTTCCTTAACCACTGAAATCAGGACTAAAAGCAATGGGCTTAAAATGCAGCAAGGAAGATTTAGGAAAAACTTCTTAACTGTCAGGGTGGTGTGGAAGTATAACATTGTATAAGTATAACGTTGTATAAGGGGACATGCTGGATACATTGTATATGAGAGTGCATGCCAAAACATGTTACAAAGTATCTGAGGGTGCACACGTAGGGACAGTTAGCTTTTGAATGGAGAAGCAATTAAGATAGAGCCAGCACGTCTAAGAAGCAGGCATCAGAATGGAAGGTGTGAAGGGCAATTAGTTCAGTTAACTGGAAGCTGTTAAAGGAGATTGTTAAGGGTGGCAGGTAATTGAAGATACGTGACTGGTCTCAGGGATCTCGAAGGGTGGTGACTAAAATCTTTTTCTTCTTTTGTCTGTAACTTCTCTGTAACTTGTTCTCCAGCAAGCTGTATAAATTAAGAGACACAAGCCCCACTCGGGGGGCTCACTTCTAAATGTATTAGCAGAGCAGCTTTGCTAATAAAACAGAGTGGTCTGATAAATTGTGAGTCTGAGTCAAACTTTGACAGTGGTTAAGCACTGAAATAAATTACCTAAGGAGGATATGGAATCTCCACCGCTGGAGGTTTTTAAGAACAGGTTAGAAAAACACCTCTCAGGGATGGTCTAGATAATTCTTAGTTCTGCCTCTGTCCAAATTAGTGTAAAATGCTACTAAAATCAGAATGCTAAAGATTTTCATCCTCTTTGTATTGTTGGAAATTTTATTTATTTAATTATTTTGCATATGCAATCTGATTGAGCCAAGCCACAGTGTTCTTATTGATGATGTTCAAGGCACGAAGACCTCCAGGAAGTTGAGTCATTTGGCAGTCCTAAACAATATATATCATGGTTTGTGGATGCCCATATTGACATAATGGACTGTCTCTAAAATGCCACCGAAATTCCGCTGCAGCACAAATTCCAGGTCCGGTACAAAACCAATTCAGAAGGCTCCATTGCCTTTGCGGTAAATCAAACCCAGGTTGACGGTGAGTGGGGTCTGAGTCAAGATAATTATTTGTTGGAAATAACTACATAAGGTGCAGGGCACCAGGAAGTGTGGCTCATCTGCTAAGGTAAGCACTACACCCGCTAGCAAGCACAAAATGGGAAAGAATCAGAAAATGAAAGTGATTAGAAACTTGTCTATACAACTTCTCTCTGTACAAAAGAGCAGCTGACTAGTCTATTTTCATAATCCAAGACAAACAATATGCAATCAGTAAACAGGTAGGGTCAATGGTGAAAGACAAATGAAACATCTGACATCTCAGCTGTAATAATCTGAGGCATTGATTGAGTTGGTAATCTCTATAGTCTCTGTTGCTCTCTGGTTCTGCATTGTCAGGGCTTCCTCAGCCAGTGGTTGATCTCAGGACCAACTTCACATTAGCTGGAGAGCAAGGGTGTATATTCTCAAAGTGTCAAGGCCAGAGGTGGTTTCCGGTGTCAATCTGATTGGGATGAGCTGGGCGGAAGAGTCTGAATTTTTCTGGAAACTGGTGAATGGTTCCAGTCATTGAAGTTATTGTCTTCTAGCAGCACATTTTAGAACCTTCACCAGCTACTCAGAGCCCTCCTTTCATAAAGCCCATTTTACATATGGGAATAGCACCTAATCTTACCCCAGGGAACCACAGTTGAGGGGAATATTTACAAATAAATAAACCAGCACAAAGGAGTGCAGGAAGGCCAAGAATTGTAAGCAAATGGAAAACGGAAGAGTGATTGGAAGAATCATCAATGACTCGAGTTCTCAGGGGCTTCAGAGTCCGGTGCCACTGGGTCAGGATGGTGTTTCTGGCTCCTACCCATTTTCCTGGTCCAGCCAGGCGATACTGGCAAGGGGTGCACGGCCCAAAGAAAACTTCCAGGGCCAGCTTGGGATCCTTCAGGAATAGCAGCAGTATGTTGGGTTTTACACCAACACATGATGCAATTTCATCCATGTAGCCAATGTAACTCGATATGATTTTGCTCTGCTTGTTGGAAAGACCCCTTCATTAGGAAATAAAATAAAGAGGTTATTGTATTTCTGGGTATATAAAAAATGCGTGACTGAAACTCCTTCCCATTTCCCTGATTCATACAAAGCTCCGTGCAGAGCAAATGGTCAGACATGCAAACCATTAAAGACATGGCTATAGAATAACACTGAAAACGTAATGCCATCATATACATCAATTTTATACCCTTCATCTTGGTTCAGTTTTGGCCACCCTATCTGAAAAAGGGAGTAGCAGAAATAAAAAAGATCCAGAGAAGGGCTATGAAAGTTAAGAGGGTTCCCCTCTGAGGAGAGTTAAAAACATAAGGGACCATATCCTCCCACCTCTGTCTGCCTGTTTTGCTCTGCTCAGGTCATTTGTCACCAGTTCATTAAGAGCTAGACTGAGATCATCTGCTCATCTCACAAGAGTTCACCGTCAGCCATTAGTTAGGTGATTTTTTATCTTGATCACTAACTTGATCTTAATTTGAACCAGAGCCCAGGTAATGAAATCTACACAAGTTATTTCATGAGTAGGTGTGAGTCACTGGGATTTGGAACACATCCTCACTCTTTCTGCATTAGGTCTTGTTGTCACGATATAAAAAAAGAGGTGTGTTAGCTCACTGGAGTTAGTGAAGAGCTTGTCTTCATTGCAAAGTTCACTTGAGTTATTACTCAAGTGTTGCTCCTCACTTGAGTCCCATTCATGCAGAAAGTGCTGCGATGCTTTTAACTTGAGTTGGTTAGTCCCTATAGGCTAAAACTCACCTTGGCACAATTTGCCATCTGCTAACACAACTACTCTGTGGTGTGGACGCAGGCTAGCTCCCCTCGAATGCCAACAGTCCAGTGCCTTCCCACAATTCCCCCGTGTGTTCAGACAGGACAGACAAGTTCTCCCACAATTCACAGAGCAACTCAGTTTACTGCAGCACAAAGAATCATGGGATATGTTCCCAGAAGTCATTGTGCCATGTATGGATGTAGACTCTGCCAGTCTAGTGCTGCAGCGCAGGGAGCAGCACAGTGTGGAGACTGAGGCTGCCTTCCTACTGGCTTGTGCTGGAGGGCCTAGCCAGAAGTTTCATGAACATGCCGGACTGGCCTCTATGTGACTTCAGAGATGGAGCAACCCTGCGGGGCAGGTGGGGAGGGAGGGGAAGGGATGTATTCTCTTTGGTTGCATGGAGGGGAAGCCATTTTCTGACTCTCCTGGTCAGAAGCCTGAAGCTGACTCAGAGGCCCCGCACTTCTCCAGGAAGCCTAAACATCCAGAAGCTGTGGCAACTCTAAGAGCTGGAAGACAACAATGCCCACAGGCCCCTTCTGCACTGGAGGCCAGGAATCAGCCATGGCTTGATTCACTTGGGACACCAACCAGCCAACTGTGAAATTACCCACAGCGATGCCAGCCTGCCCCTTGATCTCCAGCCACACTGCACAAATTGGGCCCAAGGAGACCCTGGGAATGGCCATTGTTGTAACACAGGCCAGGGATCCATTTTAGTGCCACCCCCAAGTGTGTCTCCTGATCTCCTCTCCTTCCTTAATTCCCCCTTTTCCTGTTCCAGGAAATGAACAGTTGTAATTCTTATCTGGGCATAGTTACTACACTAGTTAACTTATTCCTAGAGGTCCTAGCAGCGTGGCCACCTGTACCACCAGCCAATAGGTGGAGACACCATTCATCAGGAACCAGATCCCATTGGTCCCAAAGGGGTGTGTGTCAAAGAGTACCGAAGGAGGGAGGAACCAAGCCCTCCACTGCCTTTGGAGATCAGGGGTGCCCCAGAAGGGGGGTTACAATTGCTGAGCACAGAGCCAATGTGAGACAGCAGCTGGTGGGTTATTTCTGTGTGGCTGCTCTCACGTAAGCCAGGCTAACTTGAAAAAGAGTAACTCCAATGCAGATAACTCTGCCGTGAAGACATACTCTAATTCAAGGGGAAATGCTAGTGAGGACAAGGCAGGTTTTAGTTTTCACATGTGGCAGCAGATCGAATTAAAGTCTAGATTTTAAGTATAGCTCGACCTGCCAACTCATGTGAAAACTACAGACTTCCTTATAAGAACATAAAGGCCATACTGGGTCAGACCAATGGTCAGTCCAGCCCAGTATCTTGTCTTCTGACAATGGCCATTGCCAGGTGCTTCAGAGGGAATGAACAGAACAGGCAATCATCGAGTGATCATCCCCTGTTGGCCACTCTCAGCTTCTGGCAGTCAGAGGTTAGGAACACCCCAAGCATGACTAATAGCCACTAATGGACCTACCATCCAGGAACTTATCTAATTCTTTTTTGAATCCCCTGTTATAGTTCTGGCCTTCACAACATGCCCTGGCAACAAGTTCCACAGGTTGACTGTGCATTGTGTGAAGAAATACTTCCTTTTGTTTGTTTTAAACCTATTAATTTCATTGGGTGACCATGGTTCTTGTGTTCTGAGGAGTAAATAACACTTCCTTATCACTTTCTCCACACCAGTCATCATTTTATAGACCTGTATCATATTCCCCCTTAGTCATTTCTTTTCCAAGTTGAAAAGTCCCAGTCTTATTAATTTCTCCTCAGATGGAAACTGATCATTTTTGTTGCCCTTCTTTGTACCTTTTCCAATTCTAATATTGTTTTTATCTTCACTAGGATTTTGCCTTGAGTTAGCTCTTGCTTGAGTTAAGAACACACCTTTTTTTGTAGTGAAGACAAGGCCTCAGTCCTTGTGAAAGGGAGGCAATTGTTGAGATGATGGGTTTTGAAGGTCATAGATCAAAGTCTATAATGCCCAAGCAAATGGATCTTTAAAGATCATTCTCAGTGTCCTGGACAGTTCCATATTTTATGGTTCTCTCTAAGCCATGGGTGGCGCATGACTCCTGGATTTGGGGAGGCTGGGCCTGAGTGCCGGAAGCACTGGGTGGGCCACTGGTGCCTGGACCATGGCTCCACCTCCTGCTCCGCCCCGAGGCTCACCCCACTTGGCATCCTCCCCCCAGGTCTCGCCAACACTCCACCCCCACTGGGCCCCAGGCCCTGCTCCTGCTCGGCCCCCCTCCTCCAAGCCCTCCCCCGCCACTCACGTCTTTCTGCCCCCTCCTTCAAAGGCCCCCCCCCGCTGCTCGCGCCACTGTCCGCCTCCTCCCCCGAGCCTCTCTGTCTCTCAGGGGGTGAAGAGGCATGAACGGTGGGTGGGGGGGACCATGAGGATAGGGGAGAAGAGGCACGAGAAGCGGGAGGGTGGGAAGTGGTGGAGCGGGGATGGGAAGAGGAGCAGTGTGGGCAGGGCCATGGGGTAAGAGTGGGATGCGGGAGCAGGGCCTTAGGTGGAGTGTGGGCAGGGCCATGGCCCGGGTGCCCTTTTGGTGGTGGCACTCCTGTTCCTCAGACGTTCTTGTTAATCGTTCTGGATTTGTGCTGGAAATGGCCCATCTAGATTATCATACACATTGTAAGGAGAGTGATCACTTTAGATAAGCTGTTACCAGCAGGAGAGTGGGGTGGGGGGAGAGAAAACCTTTTGAAGTGATAAACACCCATTTTTTCATGATCTGTGTATATAAAAACATCCTCACTGCGTTTTCCACTGTTATGCATCTGATGAAGTGAGCTGTAGCTCACGAAAGCTTATGCTCAAATAAATTGGTTAGTCTCTAAGGTGCCACAAGTACTCCTTTTCTTTTTGTGAATACAGACTAACACGGCTGCGACTCTGAAACTCCAAAGGCAGTAGACTAGTGGCATGCTTCCAGAGGGAGGCACGCCACATCCTGTTTGGGGAGGCTTAGGTTCCTCTGGCCTATTATACCCACTGCCCATGGTTTAAGCCCATGAGAAGATTTTTGTTGTCATGTCTTCCCTGCCACTTTCTCCCTGAGCTGGATTCCAGGTACAGAGAGGGAAGCAGTGAGAATTGCAACATAGCCAGGAAAGCACGAGGACGAGAGTGGGCCTCCTGGAGCTCCAGCGTGGTCATGAAAGGAAATTCTTTTGCAACTTAAATGGGGTCAGCAGATAGGATCCCCCCCAGAACTATGGTGTGGTTACTAGAGGGACACTTTGTATGCAGTGTTGTAATTGCCAGAGGATTCCCCTCCAATCCTGGCGGGCATCGTTTTAACAGGCACTAGTGTAGGATGCTGCACACGCTGCTCTACCAGCAGCCTCATCAGACTGGGCTGCAATGAGAACTCTTTCAGTTTTACAGTCAGTGGTTGACTCTCACTCCTGTTTTTCCTGAACTAGAAAGAAGGGGAATCCAGGCACAGGAACCAGCTGCCATTTCTTCCTAGCCACAAGATGGTGCCACTGCTCTAGAGGAAAACATTAACTTCAGGTTTCAGAGTGGTCGCTGTGTTAGTCTGTAGCAGGGTTAGAGCCGGATCAAATAAATCCCAAACTGTTCAAAGCTCTCCTGTTTTGTTCTGTTGCAACTCGAGCCTTGGTCCAGGTCTGTCAAGAAGTTTGTGATCCCTTTGAGCTCACTCAGATCTGGTTCCCAATAGAAATGGATCTATTTTGAGTGCTACTGTGCCAAACTGGTACCATTTCTGGGTGATTTTGAATCTGTGTGAAACTCAGTTTCATTCAGTTTCAAAAACTTGGAGGAGGGCATGAATGAAACAAAAGAAATGTTTCAAATGAACTCCTGCGAGTCCAACCCCACTCTATTCAGGAGCATTGGTTAATGGCATTCTAGGGTCCTGTTAGCCACAGAAATGCATGTCTCCCTGCAATCGGAGGCATCAGTGCAGGATGTGTGGACACACCCGAGCTAGCTGGTACCAGTAGCAGTCCAGCTGTGGCAGCGTGGGCTTCAGTGTGGCCTGTACAAGCCCACCTGGCACCCTGGCTACCTACTTGGGAGGCTAAGCTGTGCTGCTGCAGCAGATTACAGCTAACACGGTATGTCTACATGTCCTGTAGTCACACCTCTGACTGCAGTGGAGACATAGCCTCTGTCAGAAGAGTTTCCCCTGACTCTCTTCGTCACCTGTTTGGTTCCACAGAAGGAGAATTAAAAGCCAAAACCCAAACAGATAGGGAAAAAATTGCACTAAAAAAGTTTTTCTATTAATCTAGCTAGTCGGTGGAAGGAGGGTCCAGTGGTCAGAGTGTTTGTCTAGAACAGGGGTTGGGCAACCTTTGAGAAGTGGTGTGCTGAGTCTTCATTTATTCACTTTAATTTAAGGTTTCACGTACCAGTAATACATTTTAACATTTTTTAGAAGGTCTCTCTCTATACGTCTATATATTATATAACTAAACTATTGTCATATGTAAAGTAAACAAGGTTTTCAAAATGTTTAAGAAGCTTCATTTAAAATTAAATTAAAATGCTGATCTTACACTGCTGGCCTGCTCAGCCCGCTGCCAGCCTGGTGTTCCATTCACCTAGGCTGGCAGTGGCCTGAGTGGGGCCTGCGGCTGGGACCCCGGCTGGCCAGGGGCCGGCAGCCAGAACCCCATACCAGCAGTGGGCTGAGTGGGGCCAGTGGCCGGGACCCCAAACTGGAGGTGGGCTGAGTGGCTCAGCCCGTTGCCATTCAGCCCGCTGCCGATCTGGGATACCGTCCCTGCCCACATACAGTGGGTACCTACCTTCTCCCTGGTTCTAGCCCCCTCTCTTCCTCTCTCTCTCTGCACTGAGCTGAGGGTGGGAGTGCACTGAACATAGGGCTGGGGGTGGAGGAGTAGACTGGGGGTTGGGGTGTAGGGCCTGGCCAAGAGCTAGAATGAGGGAGGGGGCTCAGGGTTGGGGCAGGAGGTTGGGATGTGGAGCGCTTACTTGGGCAGCTCCCATTTAGTGCTCAGGGTGGGGGTGGGAATGTGGGGGTGTGTGTGCGCAGGAGCTCCCGTTTGGTGCTCAGGATGGGGGTGGGAATGTGGGGGGTGCAAGAATCAGGGCATGGGGTGTGGGGGGTGCTGGAGCCAGGGCTGGGGTCCTGCGGGGGTGAAGGGGTCAGGGCAGAGGGCTGGTAGTGTGTGTGTGTGTGTGTGTGGGGGGGGGGGTGCAGGGGTCGTGGGGGTGCTCCCATCCCCCTGCCCAGAGCGGCTCACGGCAGGGGGCTGGAGGGGATATGCCCTGATTCCACCCCCCTTCTCCAAGGCCCCGTGTCCCTACTTCTTCTCTGCCTCCTCCCCAGAGCCGCAAGTGCGCTGCGGCTCTGCTTCGCCCCCTCCCTCACAAGGGCCATCAGCTGATCAGCGGCAGGGAGGGAGGAGGAGGAGGAGGAGGGGCAGGAACCCAGCACGCTGGGGGAAGGGGGAGCTTGCCTGCCCTGCAGCAGCAGCTGCGGACCAAGCTTCTTCAGCCTGCGGGGGTGGCAGAGACGAGTGGGCCGGGGCAGGCAGGATTTTTAATGGCAGGCTGCTGCCTGCCGGGGTCCTGGCCCCGGCCCCGCTCAGCCCGCTGGGTTCGGCAGCGGGCTGAGTGGGGCCGGCGGCTGGGACCCGGCAAGCAGCAGTGTGCTATTAAAAATTGGCTCGCATGCCGTCTTTGGCACGCGTGCCATAGGTTGCCAACCCCGGGTCTAGAACTTGAGAGACCTGAGTCTCTGCTCCTCCACACACTTTCCATGTGACTTTGGGCAAGTCACTTGGTCTTGAGGGCCCAGATCCTCAAAGGTATTTAGGCTCCTCACTTCCTGAAAGCTCTAGCTGAGGTGCCTCAATTTCCCCATCTGTAAAATTGGGATAACAGCATTGCCTTGCCTCACAGCATTGTTGTGATGATAAATACAGCAAAATACTGCAAGGCACTCAGAGGCTCTGGTGACAGGGATAGATAGAGGGGCTACCTCCCCCTGTTCAGCAGTGATGTTACTGACTGGAGCATCATGCCTTGAATATGGAATAGAATAAGTAGCATTTTGTACTGTTTGATTAGATGCTGCTGCTTCTTGGCAACTTCAGCCATCAGCCTGCTGGCAGTAGGAAGCTGGTTCAACCCTGGGAACATAAGAGAAACCAGAGAACATACTAGCATTTTTCACAGATGATCCCGAAGTCCTCAAACCAGTCAGTCCACTCTGAGCTCCTTCACTGATTACATCGGAGGCTGGACATATTTAGCAAGAGCTGAGCTAAGTATTAGGAGCCAGATCCTCAGCTGGTGCAAATCAACACCGCTCCACTGAAACAAGCAGAGCTAGGTGAGTTTACACAGCTGAGGCTCGAAGTCATGTGTCACAGAGAAGCTAGTGTGTTGATTCTTTGTGGAATTATGCTGTGTCTAGGGTCACATTCTACTAATGGCACCACAGCTAGTGGGAGGGGCTAGCTGGGACTGTACACAGGTGGCCAGCTCACACTGCCATGGTTACGCTGCTATTTGAAGCGCACCAGCTAGATCAAAGCTAGCGTGTGTACGTCTGTGCGAGCTAGGAAGTACAGCTGCAGTACAGACAAACCCTCAGTCTGCCTACCTTTAAAGACCCTTGTGGCCCAACGAGCCTGGAGTTCCGTTCCTGCCATGATGGAGCCACTTAGCTGTATAAGGCCAAGGACAACCAGAGTCGGCTTTTCCAGAGCGGGTGGGAAGATGTATTTGTAAAGGGCATACTTGCTTCTGCAGATGTTGCGAACAGACTCTTCAAGGAAGGGAAAAGAGAAAGTGTATCCGGTCGCAAAGACCACCACGTCGATGTTCTCCTCTACGGTCCCATCTTCAAAGACAGCTGAGCTTTCTGTAAACTCCTTCACATTTGGTTTTACCACAACAGCACCGCAGAGGATGCAGCTTGGCAGCTCGTCATTCACAATTAAGCTTAGGTTTGGACTGCCACATAGAAGGAAGGGAGAGAGAGAGATTCAGTGCAGTGTTTGCTCTGACATGGGGTGTGAAAAGAACCAAAGCAGAGCTGGAATTCTGGCTACACTACAATGAATTGTGAGGTGTGGAAGAGCTAATGGGGTAAGACCAGACATGGAGCAGGTAGGTGCTCAGGGGTGAGGTGTGTAGATGGGGAAATGTGGAGGGAACTTGCCCTGTTCTGTGGATAAGCAGAAGCAGGCAGAATCCAGATCTGTTTCTCCAGTACCAGCTGGGACTACCATTTGTCAGCTAGATTCTCTTTTGCACCAAGGTGTACTTCATGTAGAAGAGGACGGGGAACGGTTGGTGAGCTGGTATAGCTTCCTGATCCTCAAGGCGCTGTGGCATAAGTTAGAGCTGCCTAATTTTGCTCTAACTTATGACAGCTGGTTCTGATCCCTAGGCACCGCACTGCAACTGGGCCAGGAGGAACAGAGCTGTGCTCCATCCAACCCTCATCCCACCTGGGTTGTGGGTGGGGTGGTCAGTGGAGAAGCTGGCTGTGCTGGCTTCATGCCCACTGAGAGTCAGCTGGCCAGGTGTAGTCAGATTCCATCTTCTTCATGCTGCTCAGGCTGTGCAAAGGAGAATCTAGCCTTACAATGGTGTTTTTCATGTCAATAGTAATGTTTCTTTGAGTGGAAAGCTGAGCCAGCAACTCATGTTATGTAGACCAGTGCTACTCAAAGCGGTGGCCCGTGGACCGGTGCCGGTCTGTGAGCCATCGGCTGCCGGTCTGCGCGCACATTGGGGAAAAAAAATGGCCAGTCCCCCACATCAGATAGCTTGAGAAGCACTGCTGTAGACAACCAAAACAGCACTCAGAACTTAGTGATCCTAAATTCCTGTCACTGAGCTAGGCTGAATTTGAACTACTGACCTAGATGCCAAAGGGTCTTTGTCAGCCTCCTGAGTAGGGTTGGGCAAATCACTCATTTTTCAGTTTGGAGGTTGAACAGAAAAATTGGAAAAAAAATACTTTCAGGTTGAACTGAAACCATTTTTTCCCCCTCAACAAAACAACCCTCATCCCAAAACAGCTCCCAAAACACAGTTTCGGATTGAACAAAACATTTTGTTCAACCTGAAACAATTGTTTTCATTTTGTTTTTAGTTTTGGGGTGGGGGGGATGTTAAATGTTTTTTAATGTTCTTTTAAAATTAAATCGACATAAATTCCAAAAGAAAACCACTTTCTAAAAAGTGGAAACATTTCAATTTGAATATGCTAAAATAAAAACATTTTGATTTTTCCAAAAATTTAGTTTTTTCATTTTTTGGCCAAAACTATGTGTCAGATTCGACCCGCATTAATGAATAGTTTCAGTTGACCAAATCTGCATTTTTGCAGTGAAAAAACTTTGCATAAAAATATTCACCTCACTCTACTCCCGAGCTATCCAGTCTCCTGCCTTCTGTAGGGTAATGTTCTAAGTCCTTAAATTATAGATCCAAATGGGAGTCTGTTACACTGTTATCCAGAAGAGGCAGCTGTCAATCTGATAGATTCACACCAACGTATTACATGGAAACAAATGTGAAAAATTGCCACCATTGGCAGATAGGTGTTAAACCCTAAACTAGAAGTGCCTATGAGCACGGCAATGTAGGGCTTTGCTAGTCTGTAACTATTCCCCAAATGAAACGGGAGATTTACACTGAAAACAAAGAAAGCACCTTTTCTGAGGAATCAAACCATAATTTGCATGGTCAAACCATGTATTGAACTTCTTCATCCTCAGCAGTCTCATGAGGGCTAATGGGAGGAAGTTTTCGAGACAGTTGTGAAAGCGAGTGGTGAGCATCATGTCAAGAGGAAAGCCATGGTCTGAAATACGACTAATCACCCATGTGCCACTTCTGGTGCTGAGAAACACCTGGAAAATAATTGAGGCTTGAGAAATGTATTGCCCGGGAATCTGGTTTCCTTTTTTTTGGTTCTCACTGTCAAATCATATCTTGCATGTTTGCTAGGAGGTCTTCAGCATGGAAGGGTAGAGAGCTAACCAGAATATCCCAAGATAAGGAGGTTGGGGTAAGGAACCAGGCTCCAGATTAACAAGTCAGTTCAGTGTCTCTCTCTGACTCCTAGTGGCTGCAAAACCACCAGTTTATCTGCTGAACTGACTTGCAGAACGGTCCAGGAAATTGAAGTATATCTTTTTATAGCCCTTGATCTGAACCTCCGTGCAATTCGCAATGCCTAATCTCGGCATGTCCTCGGCTACTAATTTGTTCATGCCATTCTAATATCATCTTGCATCCTTCCTGAGGCACTTTCCAAGGGCAGTAATTAGGGCTTTTGAAGAGCTCAAGATACTAGCTAGGTTTCCTGACTTGGGGGATGGGTGGGAGAATAGTCACAGGCCCTGCTCATGAGTGCAGGACTCTCAGTGAAACCTTTGCAACATTCTGCTTTCCATTTCTTTCAAAGAAGGCTCCTTCGCAGCCTACACAAAGGATTCTGGGGCACATCTAGGACTGAAGGTGCCAGGTTGCACGTGGCTGATCTGGAAACAGCAAAGCTATTTTGGAGATGGAACTGGGTAGGTGTGAGATGGGACAAAAAAGGATGGTGGAATTAAAGGAAGAAAACTGTCAGGGAGGGAGGGGATGGTTGGTGGTCACAGGAAGAGGTGTTTTCTGTCCAGGAACCTTTGATCTACTTAGAATTCTTTGCCAATTGCATATATTCTGGTTTCAAAAGGGTAGCATGTGTCTTTGGGGCAACCCACTCTACAAGTAGTAACAGTAGATATTGTAGTTATAGTGTCGAGAGAGAAACCACGATCAGCACGGCTGGTGCTGCCCAGGATTTGATCGGCCTTTGCTTGTGGCCCACTGGACTTTTGTTACAGCCACCCCAAAGTGACAGTGTGTGTGCATGAAGAACTCAGACTCCAAATCTCTACACCGTCCCAGAGTTGTACCTGAGCAGCCACCCGACTGATCTCCGCGGCGATATCTCCTCCAGAATTCCCAACACCGAGCACAAGGACTCTCTTCCCTTGGAAACTGGCAGAGTCTTTGTATTCCCAGCTGTGGAGATACTGGCCTCTAAAGCGATTTTCTATACCTGTGAAGAAAGCAGGGAGCATCTCCTGCCATTAGATAAATGTGCTTGTTACACTGAGACAATTCTGCCTGGACAGTATTGCTTTTGACCCTTAATTCCTGTTGAATGACGCTAGTCTTCCCATTTCGTGTCCAACCATTTTTCCTTAAGTGTCAGATTCAAGTGCACTTGAGATCAATGGGAGTCTTTCCATTGATTTCACTGGGTGATGTGTGGAGCCCTGAGTACTCTGAAAGGATCCAATACCCTATCCTTCAGGGCCCCCTGGTTTTTATTCCTATGCCAAGGTAATGCCACCTTTTTAAATCTGGAGTTGCTAATACGTTGACATCAATGTTTCATTTGCATCATGCTCCTCTCATGTGGAGTAGGTTCAACTCAGGCCTGGGGGTTTACAGAGATCATGAAGTAATAACAATGAATTGTTTTAGCTTATATATTAGTATCAGAGGGGTAGCCGTGTTAGTCTTTATCCACAAAAACAACAAGGGGTCCGGTGGCACCTTAAAGACTAACACATTTATTTAGGCATAAACTTTTGTGGGTAAAAAACCACACTTACATCAAAGAAGTGGGGTTTTTTAATCCACGAAAGTTTATGCCTAAATAAGTCTGTTAGTCTTTTAGGTGCCACCGGACTCCTCATTGTTTTTCTTATATATATCAGTGCTTTCCATCATCATCCCTCAGAATCTTTGCAAATTCTGTGCTAGGTCCTCAGCTGATATATATCAGCAAAGCTCCATTGACTTCAATAGCTACATCAATTTACACCAGCTATGGATCTGGCCCTTTAGATTTTCATCTTGTCACGGGAGAAGGTGCGGCCAATTGCATGTTCCTTTAAGGGGCTATGACATCTTCCCCCCTGTGGATTCTAATCACTGCAGGTGGGGCTTCCCAAAGTGAGGCATGGCAGAAAACTCACGGAAAATGGGTCAGACTGATTTTCTCCTTAGTTGCAAAGCTATACATTTTCTCCCTGTAGATCTGGGAAGCTGTGTATTAGCTCTACTCTGCGATGTCATCCTGGTGATCCCTCAGGCAGTCAGTTTCAGTTTGTGCTTCACCTGCGTCACATTAAACCACGCTCATAGCTGGGGCTAATTAATAACCTCATTGGCAGCCTCATTAGCGAGGCAAGGGCTGAAAGGACATTAGGAATAAAATATCCTCTTACTACAGAGACCATCTCTTCTGGGCAGATCAGAAGGACACAGGCAGGGCACTGCAGGGAAGCACACAGGGAGTCATATTCCAGTCCATTAATGAATTCACCTTATTCACTAATGCTGGTATTCATCCCGCCACAGACTGCTTCGCCAGGGCTGAATTTCACCCCACAAGCCATGTAGCTTTCTGTAATATGTTCAGCTGTAAATGCAGGACTTACCAGGGAAAGAATCCAGTGGTAAATGGGGCTCTGCATAGTGGCCACTGCAAACCATAACAGCGTCAAAAATGGCCGACTCAACCGTCCCATCAGTCTCGGTGACAACATCCCACTGGCCAGTGGTGGAGAAATCTGGGCGTTTCCTTACACTGTGAACTGTGGTCTTACAGGAAACCACATGAAAATCAAAACACCATTATGGATTGTTCTTTATGGTAAATGGGTTCCATGTGTGAATGGTTAGACCCAGATCCCCAAAGACATTTGGGTTCCTAAATCCCACTGGGAGTTATGAACTCCACTGGGAGTTAGGCATCTACAGACCTTTGAGGATCTGGGCCTCAGTGCTCGGGTAAGCCTGGAAGTACAGACATTTCTTTCTTCTGTAAGTATGCAGGACCCCTGCTCCAGCCCCTTTGCACCAGGGCAGTAATGCTAAGGAGCTGAAAAGGGTAGCTGAGGGGTGTGACCTGTCACCAGACACCACAGATTAGGGCAGCCTTGAGCCTCCTTTCACTAGCACTGGGGGTCAGACTTCCAGCCTAGCTACCTCCAGGATTGGGGGAGCACAAAGGTGACATTAAATGTTAAGCCATCTTTGTCCCCACACCTCTTTGGGTCCTGCACCAAACGTAGCTTGGGCAGACCTGAAGGCCTGGCGTGTCAACTGCAGCGTTGCACACACAAAAACCTTTGACTTCCTTCTTACCTTGAAACGTATGTATCTGAGAAGGCTGAAGTGCTCGGCGTACATTCTGAAATACTCCAGGAGCCTGGAGTGGTTCATGTAGTTGGGGAAATCCTCTGGGAAGGGGAAGTCGCTGAAACACATCATCTCCTTGGAGGTGTTGGTGATCACCGATCTGTAGACGCTGATCCTCCCAGCTTCCTGTGTCAAATGCAAAATACGCAACATGTTGTCAAAAAGTGACTGATTGAGAGGGAGTTGCTTGACTTGGGTCATCAAAGCAGGGTTCAACAGCCCACTGGTACACAGAACAGACACATGGGTTCCACACCACCACCTCAGGACTTGTCTACACTGGGAAGTTATTCCAGAATAAGATAGGGGGTGAATTCATCGGAGCACCCATGGAGTCGGCACCTGGGCTGGAGCGCCCACAGGGAAAAATTGATGGGTGCTCTGCACCTACCGGCAGCCAAGCTCCCTGCCCTGCCCCCCCCACCCCAGTTCACCTCCGCTCCGCCTCCTCCCCTGAGCGCACCACATCGCCGCTTCTCCTCCCAGCGCTTGCCGCCACAAAACAGCTGTTTCATGGTGTAAAAAGCTCGGGGAGAGAGGGAGGGAGAGAGGAGGAGCGGGAATGCAGCACACTCAGGGGAGGAGGCGGGGAAGAGGTGGGGCTGGGGCGGGGATTTGGGGAAGGAATCCAGTGGGGGCAGGGAGGGGGAAGGGTTGGGGCAGGGACTTTGGGGAAGGGGTTGGAATGGGGGCGGGGCAGGGGTGGAGTTGGGGCGGGGGCAGGCGGGGGGGTCAAGCACCCACTAGTGCCAGGAGAAGTTGGCGCCTATGGGTGAATTTAAAGGGCTATAGCTGTTCTGGAATAACTCTATGTGGACACTCTTATTTTGGAAGAAGAGTGCCTTTTCTGGTTTAGCTTAATCCACTTTCAAAGTGGATTCAGATAACACAGAAAAAAAAAACCCAACAACAAAAACAAACCAGACATGCTTATTCCAGAGTAAGTGTGTCCATATGGGGAGCTATTCCAGAATGTTTTGGGGTTTTTTTTGCAGTAGCTACTCTGGTCAATTTCCCCATGTAGACAAGCCCTCAATCTCCTCATATCCCTGTCTTTATAATGGTGTTACTGAGGGACTGGATACACCTGATTTCCAGACTCTGGTGCATTGCTCCAGTGTAAGTACTGACTTTACTGGGGAAGAGTAGATACATGTATGCCAGAGACTATGGCTCTTGTCATTCCATCTCCTTATCCCTGTGAAGTCAGAAAGGGAAGCCCAATGAGTCAGGTCTGAAAATTTGCCTAGGTCCATGGGTACAGTCTCTTCCTTGGCTGCAAATGTAAACTATGGTAATATTCAAAACAACACATAGCCTGGTCCAAAATAAACACCTTGTTAAGAAGTCACTGGATAAGGAAATCCCACTCACTGTGAACCTCCAGAGGCCCCCGATGTCATGACTTTGCTCAAAGCAGGTGGGCTCCAGCCCCTCATCCAGACAGCACTTGATGGAGGCCAGTCCACTGGACCCAGCTCCAATGATTGCCACCCTCTGGACCATGCTGTGCTGTATCAGGAGAGAGTCAAGTTGGTGTCAACGTCAATGTCACAGTGCCTCGCATTGTGAGAGCTTAAGCTGGAGTACAGCAGGGAAATAAATGATTAAGTAGCTGGAATTTCTGCAGCTCAGTAAAGGACAAAGGTTAATACATAGGTTCAAATTTGTATTGCTGTGCTGCTGCAACAACAGGGATTTTTCAGGGCAGGGAGTAGGGCCGGCCTTAAGGAAAATGGCGCCCTGGGTGAACTTGTATTTTGGTGTTCCTGGCCCCCATGGGCAAGGT
Source organism: Lepidochelys olivacea (assembly GCF_965140295.1). Classification (NCBI taxonomy): domain Eukaryota; kingdom Metazoa; phylum Chordata; order Testudines; family Cheloniidae; genus Lepidochelys; species Lepidochelys olivacea. Next base: position 46,447,373 of record NC_140418.1, read on the forward strand.
GCTCCGCCCCATTGCCCCTGGCTCCTGTGGGCTCCCGACCCCTGTAGGCTCCCCACCCCCCAGGCCCCTGCTGCCTCCTTCAATGCTTAATTTGTATTGGAAGAGGTGCCGTGACTCAGCCCCAGCAAGCCCCTGCACAAATTAAGAACTGGCCGGGTGGCTGGAGAGTGGTGGCGGCTGGCTGGGCGCCTAGCTCTGAAGTGTCAGCAGCAGTGGAGAAATAAGGGTGGCATGGTATATGGTGTACTGCCACCCCTACTTTGTGCTGCACTGTTCCTTCTGCGCCCCTAACTCCTTTGCTCCCCTGAGCCCCTAACCCCTGCTGCGCCCATGTGGGGAAACTGACCTGGATACATAGAATGGCTGGCATTGCTGCTCGCTCCCACCTCAAATGCTGCTCCTCTGTGCCCCCCTAAGGGGCTGTGAGCAAGAAGCAATGTCAGGGCTCTCTGAATCCAGATTACTTTCCCCACCTGGGCTGCATAAGGGGAGGGCAGCAGCTCCTGATGCTCGCTTCACAGCACAGCCCAGGTGGGGAAAATGACCTGGATGCATGGAGTGCTTGATGTTTCTCTTCACTCTCCCCCCCTTCAGACACCTAGGGAGGAGTTGGGAGAGCAGTATCTGTGCATCACCACTCGTCCTCCCTCCCCATTGCGCGGGGAGGAAGCAGGGAGAAATCCGGGCACTCCCCCACCCCATGTGTTGCCTCTGTGAGTTTGTGGCGCTCCCATGCCAGCCAGCAGTCTGTGCTTCTGTACTGCTGCATGGAACCCCCCTGACCACAGCGCCCTGTGCTCAGGTGGCCCACCCCTAAGGCTGGCCCTAGCAGGGAGAATGTCCTTAGGACTAAAGGCAATGCCCATCTGTGACTAACAACTGTGGTTAACTTAACACCCCTGCTTTTCAGCAGCACCAGGCACTGGTGTCTTTTAAACCCTGACCAAAATGTTCAAGTCTGGCTTGCCTGAAGTCAGCCTCTTGAATCCGTAAGTGGGCCCGGCAGCAAACTAAGATTTATGGATGACAAGTATCAGGGATAGCCGTGTTAGTCCGTATCCACAAAAACAACAAGGAGTCCGGTGGCACCTTAAAGACTAACAGATTTATTTGAGCATAAGCTTTCATTGGTAAAAACCCCACTTCTTCAAATGCATGGAGTGAAAATTACAGATGCAGACACAAATATACTGACACATGAAGAGAAGGGAGTTACCTCACAAGTGGAGAACCAGTGTTGACAGGGCCAGTTTGATCAGAGTGGATGTAGTCCACTCCCAATAAGATTTATGGATGAAATCCTGGTCCCACTGCAGTCAAAAGCAAAACTCCCATTGATTTCAATGGGGCCAGGATTTTGCCCCATATGGCCAATTGCTAAAATTATGTTTGAGGACTCATGCGAAAGGCAAAGGGGTGGAAGCTCTTTTGTGGAGGAAAACCTTCCCAGGCACTTTCAGACCCAGCCACCAACTCAGGGGATGAAGTCGTCATTGGGGTGAGACATGGACATTAAGATCCAGTGACAGTTTGGAACTGCTCTGCAATAATTTATGAATGCTGTAGGTTGACCTGGTTATTGGCATGGTCACTGTAGGAAGATAGTGGGTTAGTCTAATAGGGGCCTGTCAGAAAAGACAAGCAGAAAGAGCAAGAATGGCTCAGGATAAGCCACCCCTCAGTAAACAATTAAGGGCTGTTAGAATCAATGCCCAAACTATTAGCTTTGAAGATTCGGCCTCCTGGCAACCTATAGAACTGGTTGGGACCATGAAAGGAAAGGGGTCATGAGTACAGAAGACCAAAGAAACTTTCTCTCCAGGCTGGAGTAGTAGTTGTTTGAGAGAATCTGACTGAGAGCCAGTCACCCGCTGAGGGGTGCCTGAGGAAGTGAAGCCTGCCTAGTGTAACCGGGGTAATGGTCTCGCTATTGTGGGGAACTTTCCTGGTTTCTGCACTACCCCAGTGAAATGGGCTAGTGAAAGGATCTGAGTCCTCGCTCCCACTCCCTTCACCCAGAGGCCTGCCTGACCTCAAGGGCTCCCCTTTCACTCTCCTGTGTGGCAGAGTCCATGTAACCCCAACAAGGCTGGGCCCAGAATTCCTGTGAGGCTTGACCCCCAATTGTGTCGTGGTCACTCAGGATAGGGGCTACGGTGTCCCCATGCCAGGGTGCTCTCTCCTCACTGGCTGCTTCCCTGACACACTCAGCACTGCTCTAAGTTTAAACCAAATACAATTAAAGAGCAACTGGAAGAATGGAAACAGTTAAAGGAAGCAGGCCCCTCATGGGCACTGGGAACACCATGAATAGCAGTGTCTGGGACATAAGGAAAGTTCAGTCCATTCCTCACACCTCCCAGGACTCCCTACCAGGCCCTGGCGGTGCTGTGGGGATACCACAGATCAGAGACTGCTCTGGTGGTGGATACATGCTCTCAGGCTCTAACGAGATCCTTCTTCCCAGCATCGGCCCTCCCATCCAGGGGCATGTCCCCACTCCGACTCCAGCCTCAAGGCTTCTTGGGCACTCCAGCCTCTTCTGGGCCCTCACTGCCCAGGGTCCCCCATCACCCTCCTCAGCTGCTCGCCTCTCTCCGCTCCAGTGTTACTTGTGACCTGTCCGGTGGCCGCTCTCTGGCTCTGGGGCTCCCACTGCAGCTCAGCCCTGGCTCACCCTTGGCGTGGCTGGTCTGTGCTGCCCCAGCTCCTGGCTGCTCTAGCTCCCTCTCTGGCTTACTTCTGCCTCCAGCTCAGCTCTGGCCCCCACAGCTCAGTACTGCTGCTGCTGCCTCCAGCCAAGCTCCAGCTGCTGCTATCTCCTTGGCTCTGCTCTGGCAGCCCCAGCTCACACGGAGGGGGACCAGGCTCTTGACTCACTCTTTGGCCTGCTCACCCTGTCAAGCTGGCTGATTTGGAGAACAAGCTTCTCCCCAGTGGCCCTGGGGACTATCAGTCTCAGGATCCTGAGTCCTCTTTGGCCCTTCCCCTTTCTCCTGGTGTGGGAGAGGGTCAGCCAAAGTCTCACTAATCCACTAAGTTCCAGTAGGGGGCCAGCAACCCCAACATTAGGTTACCATCCACCACATAGGTAGGAGAGACTGCCAAGATGGACGTGCGGAGGCTGTTTTCAATCCTCTCTCTCTCGGGTCTTTGTTCCTGCTGCAAAACAGACGATGCTTTGGGTGAAGCCAATGCTCTGACTGTACGAACACTGGTCACAGATTCCCAAAGGGAAGGACCCCGGGTGCTGAACCTAGTTGGTCCTGTTGCGTAAACATGGTTGTCACACAGGGTGCTGTAGCCTAGTGCCCAATCTCAAGAGTGGGTAAAGTGGCTGAATCCACCCCAGGAGTGGTGAAGGCAGGAAGCCTGGTGCCTGAGGGGATGCACTCGGAGAGACCAGAAAAGTAAAAGAGCGGCAGCCAGTCCTGTAATTGGGATATTATCTAGCTCTCAAACTATCACCCGTGTGGAGTAGGCGGTAATCTCCTGGAATGCATTTGCCTGCCTTGATAATAGGAGGTCGTTAGCTAACCAGGACTCCTGTATTAGGCAATAGGATAATGGATTCCGACTGGAATAGCAGGGTGTATTTTACACTTAAAACAAGACACACTTGCACAGCAGGAAGCCGGCAAGGACAGACTGTCAGCTGCGACCAGTGTGGGGCACAGGAGGATCGTTGCTTATAAGAGAATGAAAAGGTTCCTGTAACGACCCCTGGAAGTAGGCCATCACGGGGCGGCCTTGGGTCCAGGCAACCCCAAGCAGTGTTGAGTGTTTAAGTTTGTTTTCTGTTTGTCCTCTTGCTTGTAACCAGTGGTGAGCTGGAGCTGGTTCGCACCGGTTCGTGTGAACCTGTTGTTAAATTTTGAAGCAGTTTTAGAACCAGTTGTTAACCTGCTTCCCTGCAGGGGACGCTGAGGCTTTGATAGGCTCCGGCCGGGAAGTGATGTAATTCTTCCTCCGGCCCTGGGGGCGCTGCGCTGCAGGAGCCATGTGGGCTGCCGCCTGGCCCTGGGCACGAGCCCTGTTGCTGCTGCTCCCCTGGCCCTGGGGCTCCCGATGCTGCCTGGTGGGTCCCCGGCTGCTCTGCTGGGCCTGGGTTGCATCCTGCTGCTCTCCCTGTGAGTACCCGCCACCCTGCCCGCAGCCAGCCCCTGCCTCCAGCCACCCCCGCACCCCCTGCCTGCAGCCAGCCCCTGCCGCACCCCCTGCCCTGCCCGCAGCCAGCCCCTGTCTCCAGCCACCCCGCACCCCCTGCCTATATAAGAGAAAGACCCCAAAATTGGGACTGTCCCTATAAAATTGGGGCATCTGGTCACCCTAGCACACCCCCAGGGAGTGGTGGGGACCCACACATGTGAAACGGAGCTCATTTCTAGTTCAGGCCCATCTTTTTAAAAAAGAACTTTAGGCAGGGTTAACATACATCCATATTTTCCTGGACAGGTCAGGCTTTTTGGTTCTTAAATCGCCATCTGGGAGGCGATTTAAATTCCTCCCGGGAAAATACGGACATATGGTAACCCTGTTGGTACAAAAAATACATACTGGGGCACATCCCTTAAATCAGAACTTTTTATAGGGAACCAGTTGTTAAGATTTTGGCAGCTCATCACTGCTTGTAACTCTCTACATAAAACTTGTTTTTAGGAAAGAAAAACTGGCTTGTCTTGGACAATTTACACAGTCTTCTGTCTGAGGAGAGAGGACTCCTCAGGGACCCTCATGCAAAGGCCTGCAAGTTAACAACATAAGCACCTCCCCTCATTTCAGTCCAAAAGAACGGGGAACATAGGAGTGAGATGCAAAAGGCAAAAGTAGCAGAGAGGAAGAACAGCCCAGTGGTTAGGTTGCTAGTCTAGGACTTAGGAGACCTGGGTTCAAGTTTTTTTTTTTAATATGGGCTTCCTGTGTGACCTTGTGCGACTCCCTTTGTCACTCTGTGTGTCAGTTCCCTCTCTGTAGAGCGGGGAGAACAGAACACAATACCTCCCAGGGTATTGTGAGGATGAATACAAAGATTATGAAGTGCTCAGATTCTACACTGATGGCCACTGTATAAATACAGCTTGCCGGCAGGCACTTGAAAGATAAAGGTGAAAGAGGCTGCAAAGGTCACATGTAACTACACAGAAGTGGCCTGATTGCCAGTGGGATCTGTGGACCTCAGCGTTCCTGAAAATGTGGGGTTCTGATTCTCTCTTTTTCATCCTGGGGATTTACATTTGAGCCTTCTCACTTGCCTTTGTTGAGACAGTTTCATGAATAATTTGTACTCACAGAGTCAGGGAAAGGGAATTCCTTTGCTCTTTCAAGTTTTGCACTTGATAACTGGAGAGAAACTGCAACTTACGGTGAAAGTGCCAAGAGAGAATGGTCTCAGATGATATTCTGTGGTTTACTAGTGACCAAGTTTAATAAGTTTAATCAGCTGTGTGTGTAAACAACTGAAGCATGAAGACATCAAGAGAAGACAGCCGTGGCTTGGGAAAGGGTTGATTGGAAAAGGCAGAGTTCAGAAGATGATAGAAATTGTGCTGATGTGTTGAGATTGGAATAAGCTGCACTCCTGCATCTGAATCTGCCTGGAGTTTGGATCTGAATCAGACCTTGATGGCTAACTCCTCTCTATAACAGGCCAAACCTAACCCCTGACATTTGGGCAAATGACATTTGGATCCAAACATAGTGACTCATCTTATCTTTGACCTAATGGTATGGTCAGCAAATGGAGAGTTTCTGATAACATAATGCTCCTTACTGGTGCTTCATTGACTGCATCTGCAGCAATTTGTGCAGGATGGAGTTGTCTGAGTAGCTGAGCACTTTTCCTGCAGCAAGTGCAGTTCATTGCAGCTCTCATTAAACCCAGCTATTAATTTTCTGCTAGGACTACACTCCATAGCACAGTGTTTCTCACCCGGTAGGCCACCAGCAAGCCTTTGTGGGGTTCCCCGATGCTGTTCCTGCAGCACAATGCCTTGCCTTAGGCTGAGAGAGTTGAATGCCTATGTACACAGGTACGAGGAAGTGAAAGAAAGTGCAAAGCACAGGAAGTGGAGGGCCCCTGGTTGCAATAGCCTAGCTTTTTTATTAGCCCTGTAGTCCCAAAGCCTTTTCCCAGCATTCTGCTGGATTTTTTAATTTGTTCATTAAAAAACGCCCCCGTACCCAATAAACCATTATTTAAATAACATATCCTAAAGCCTACTCATACCCCGAAGGAGCTGTATTGGTTGGCAAGGATAGCCCCTCCTGTTTACCATAGCGACACCCTCTGCTCCAAGGTACCAGGGACAGCACTGAAGCTGTTACCACTCTCTACCATTGGAGGTTCCCCAATGCTGGAGGAATCAGCCCCTGACCCTTTAAGCCAGGTTTAAGGCTGCTTTGTGCTGCTGCTTGAGCATGGCCAAGGATGGGGCCATGTATCTTTAAAGTAAGGATTCACATAGTGCCATACTGACCCAGTGCTGGACTAACCCAGAGGGTCTGCTCCATCCCAGAGACCTAAGTGAAGGCCAGGCAATAAAACTGTTAAGCCACAGCAAATGATGGTTAAAGGTTTAAAGGTTAAGTAACATGGCAAGAATATTGCCATTATTACAAAAAAGCCCCAAACACTGGAAACCCAGGAAATTCAGAGTTAATATTTAATAAAACTGTACATTAACATGTTCTCAACTGTTTGGGTTTCTGTTAAGGCACCCAATAAAGCAATAGCAAAAGACCTTGTGGGGGCAAAAAAAAAAAATGGAAAACGTGTAATTTTTGCTTACGTAGCAAATAAATATCTAATCCAGCACTTTCCAAATGCTCAGTAAGAGACAAAGTCTCATACCCTATTGTAAGCTTCCCAGGTGTCAAACAAATTGGTTAATTCAATCAACAGTTGGAGGGAGATAAGAAGTAGAATGATTTCTTTGACACTTGCTAAGCAAATTCCCCAATCTGAGACATCATGAGAAAATTCAGGAGGACGTTTAGTACTTTTCTGTCCAGAAAGTTAGAAGGCAATTAAAAAAATTGAGCATATCAAGTTGCAGTGGGGGAGGTTTAGATTGGATATTAGGAAAAACTTTTCACCACCCTCTTAGTGAAAACACTGGAATGCGTTACCTAGGGAGGTGGTAGAATCTCCTTCCTTAGAGGTTTTTAAGGTCAGGCTTGACAAAGCCCTGGCTGGGATGATTTAACTGGGAATTGGTCCTGCTTCGAGCAGGGGGTTGGACTAGATGACCTTCAGGGGTCCCTTCCAACCCTGATATTCTATGATTCTATGAAACCTACCTACAACTTTAATTACTTCTTGTTCCATAGGAACTATGGGCACTTTGAACAATTTTATTGAGTCCCATTTTCAAACTGAATGTAGGTATTTAGGAGCCTAAATCTGATTGAAAGTCAATGGAACTTGGGCTCCTACGTGTCCAAGTCACTTTTGAAAATGGGACTTATTTTACTCCATAATTTGTATACAACTTTAGCTACACATATGTATTATAAACTATATCAGTAAGTGTCATTTTAAGAACATAAGTGCCCTGCGGAAGAGCTCCATGAAGCTCAAAAGCTTGTCCCTTCCACCTACAAAAGTTGCTGCAATAAAAGATATTGCCTTACCCACCTTGTCTCTCTTATGAGACAGAAGCAGTAACAAATAGAAGAAAAAAAAAGCTACTTACATTTATCCAAAGTCGTAGCAAAAAGTACACGTCTGGATGTGTGCCTTCAGCACATGGTGGAATTAATACAGAAATGTTGCTCTGTATGTGTGCAACGAGTAGTTGTCAAACAAAGCATAATATTTCCCCACCACACCTTTCTTTCACACTTGCCAATCACAGTCCTCCCTGGGGTTCTGGACACAGCCAAGTTTGCGGATTGATTGTTGAAAGCATGAAAAATGCAGTCAGGAATAAGGACTCTAAGTAAAGAAACTCACCTTTCTGGTTCTGTGGTGTCTTTTTCGTTTTGCATTTGACTGGGTTTTGAGTTAACTTTGTCTGGTTATAGATTACATTAGAGAGTAAAGTCCATATGGTTACAGCTCATTCACTCCTCAGCTCCTCTGACCTTTACACCCTTCCTCCCTCCCCCTGTGTAGCATTGAAATTCAAATGCATTCCTATTCGCTCTCAAGAAAAAAGGAAAAATGCACTAATTCTAAATGGCTAACCATAGTGTCATAAATATAAAGGGAAGGGTAACCACCTTTCTGTATACAGTGCTATAAAATCCCTCCTGGCCAGAGGCAACATCTTGTTACCTGTAAAGGGTTAAGAAGCTCAGCTAACCTGGCTGGCACCTGACCCAAAGGACTAATAAAGGAACAAGATACTTTCAAAGCTTGGTGGGGGCTGGGGGAGGCTTTTGTTTGTGCTCTTTGTTTACATGTTTGTTCTCTCTTGGGACTGAGAGAGGCCAGACAGAAATTCATCTTCTCCAACCCATCCTAATCCAAGTCTCTAATATTGCAACCAGTATAGGTAAGCCAGGCAAGGCGGATTAGTTTATCTTTTGTTTTATGTGGATTTTCCCTGTGTTAAGAGGGAGGTTTATTCCTGTTTTCTGTAACTTTAAGGTTTTGCCCAGAGGGGGATCCTCTGTGTTTTGAATCTGAATACCCTGTAAAGTATTTTCCATCCTGATTTTACAGAGGTGATTCTTTTACCTTTTCTTTAATTCAAATTCTTCTTTTAAGAACCTGATTGATTTTTCATTGCTCTTAAGATCCAAGGGTTTGGGTCTGTATTCACCTGTACCAATTGGTGAGGATTCTTATCAAGCCTTCCCCAGGAAAGGGGGTGTAGGGTTTGGGGGGATATTTTGGGGAAAGACATCTCCAAGTGGTCTCTTTCCCTGTTCTTTGTTTAAAACGCTTGGTGGTGGCAGTATACTGTTCAAGGACAAGGCAAAGTTTGTACCTTGGGGAAGTTTTTAACCTAAGCTGGTAAGAATAAGCTTAGGGGGTCTTTTATGCGGGTCCCCACATCTGTACCCTAGAGTTCAGAGTGGGGAAGGAACCCTGACACATAGTAACCAAGATGACTGAGCCATGCAGGCAGATCAGGCGGTTGCTTGGGTCTGCAAAACATTTAAGGCCAGATTGTGGCTGGGGGGAGGGAAAAGGTGAAGTCACAATGTACATGCCCTCACTCCTTTGCAGCTGGGGTGAGAGCAGGCCCATGACCCCCCTCCATCTATACTGGCCAGCAAACCTGCATCAGCATGGGGGTGAGAGGAAGGAAAATTTATAGACTCCACCTCTATGAAAAAAAGACCATGGTCTAGAGGAATTCTGGCTGGGTCATTCCCACTTGGTGTGGCTCCTCTCCACAAATACACTCCACTTGACAGCTGAAACGTAGCTATCCAGCCACACCCTTGAAGTTTTAATCACATAAATGTTTGTGGCTTTGTATTGTCCACACTAGAACTTACAACTGTGGGAACTAAGACATGTTAAAGCACCACTAAGACAAGGTAGGTGTGAGCTAATATCTTTTATTGCACCAGCTTCTGGTGATGGTAGAGACTAGCTTTCAAGTTACACAGAGAAGAATTCCATGTTGCTTGAAAGCTTGTCTCTTTCACCAATAGAAGCTGGTGCAATAAAAGATATTACCTCCCCTGCTTTGTCTCTCATATCCTGGGATCAATATAGCTATGACACTGCAAAAAGCATGACAACACAATGACAATCTTGTCTAAATTATGAAGGGTTGTCTACGGCAGCCAAAACAAAACAAAGAAGCCATAAGTTTCAAGGGCTAATGCTACAGCCTGTAGTAATCTAAGGTACTTAAATGGTTTCCATTGCTGTTGCATCTGAGCACTTCACAGTCTTTCATGTATTTTCCTCGCCAAACTCCTGTGAGGCCAGGATATGTTATTATCTCCATTGTACAGATGGGGAACTGAGGCAGAGAGTGGCTTCCCAAGGTCACACAGGAAGTCTGAGGAGGACCTGGGCCTTGAATCCAGCAGGCAGAGGAGGGAATTGAGCCTGGGTCTCCCAAATACCACCCTAGCCCTCTAGTCACAGGACCATCCGTTCTCCCACAAAGCATGCACACAGAAGAACTGGCAACCAACTCAATAAATTCAAAGCAAACCCTCTGGAAGAGCTGACATGTTTATTACTTTAAAGAGATTGTTAATAAAGGAACAGAACTGAGCCAACTGCACAAGATCTTCAGGACCTAAGACTTCCTGAAAGAGCAGCGCAGCCACAGACAGGAGCAATCATTGCCATATGGATGAGTCTGCTGGTAACTAGCCCAGCCTCAAAAGCAAATAACCAAAGATTTTTCCCTGGGAGGTGCTGAACACCCTTGATGCTGATAGGAAAAAAACCCAGAAAGCGACCCTATAATCATGTAAAGCTACGCTGCTGTCTTTTTTCTATGCTTATCTGTCCTTTCTACTTTGTTTATGGATAGAAAGAATGCGAACTGTGTGTAACCTGCACTCCCTGCTTTTGGGGAGAGAATTCCTTATACAGATAAGCCTCCATGCTCTTACCTACCCCAGAACTTCAAACAGACTGGGTTAACCGGTTCGAACTGGAAGAGATATCACAATGTATGTTGAACCAAGCTATAAAAGCTCATCCCTGTTCTTTGTTCGGGGCTTCACCATTTTCCTCTGAAAAGGAATTGGTGAGCCCTTCAGCTGTCGTATTCGCTAGCAATAAAGTGCCTCACTTTATCTAAGAGCCAAGACTCTGTGTTTTGTTTGGCTAATACAGAAGTCCAGGGAAGGCTACCCTCCTAACCCTAGACGGGAGGGGAACCCTTTTTCCCTAACAATGCCAACTAACTCCAGAGAGATTTGAGGGATCTCAGCGCCTTGCAGGTGAGGGGCCTTGCGATTTTAACAACTGATTATTAAAACCCAGGGACTTTAAATTTCCCATTCCTTTATCTGAGAAATGTCAATGTAAGGGGAGAAGAGACAATTATGGTCTCCTAGCCTGACCTCCTGTGTAGCACAGGACAAAGAATCCCACCTACTGATTCCTGAATCATGCCCACAGCTTCCGGCTGAGCTAAAGCGTCTCTTTCCCAGATGCCCATTCCTAACAGATTTTAGCTAGCCCTAATAAATCACTTTTAAAAGAAATGAGTGTCCACACAGGGGCCTGCACCAGTTTACCATCACACGTTTAGTTAAATCTGTGCAATGGTCTCAGGTAGACAGGTCTTGGTATATAGTTTAGTTAGAGGAGAAATGTTTTAGTGACATTGCTTAAAGTTTGATTAACTTTAGAAACCCTTCTGTTTTTCCAGGACCTTTGTCTGTTTTGCTTTCCTGCTTCCCCATATAGAGACATTGTCTAGCCAGAAAAGATTTATCCATGCAGGCTTGTACATCACACCAGGACTACTTGAAACCAAGAAAAATTGCAGCGAAGAGAGCAAAAAGGCCGATTAGTTTAAGCAAATTGAAACAGAAGTTTAGAGGCTCCTCTACAACTCATGTTCTTGTGGCCTTCACTATCCGGTCCCATTGGGTCAGGATGGCATTTTTGGCTCCATCCCACTTCCCTGGTCCAGTCAGGCGGTACTGGTACACTATGCATGGACCAAAGAAAATGTTCATGGCCAGGATTGGATTTTTGAAGAGCAGAGCCAGCACATTGGGTTTTGTGCTGATCAAGGAGGCAAGTTCATCAATATACACGAGGCAATCAGTTTTCAGGATATTGTCATAGGACAAACTGAACCTTATCGAATCAGAAAAGAAGGGGAAGGGATGTCATTCTGATCAATAGGTAAAACAGAGGAGATGCTATTGAAATTCAGTCCCATTTTTTTTTCATTTGCAGTTTGATCTGCTTGATCATCAGTGGGTTTCTTTGAATAGATATTCCAAACTTCCTGTATAATTACATAGCTCCTAGCTAAAAGATGGACTTCCAACACACTCGATGTAGGCTAATTGAATCCACATCTAGATTTTGGACACCCCAATAAAGAGATAGGGAGCAGCCACCAAATTTGGAACTGCATTCTGATAACCTCCCAAAGTTCAGGGGTTTCTAAATCTGGCTCAAAGTCTTTTGCATTAGGTGACAAGGCTTACCAGCGAATTTTGTTTTTCTTCACCTCGTTGATCTCTTCCACCATGGTGCTCACTGGAGGCAGCTGACACAAGCCTAGAAACCAGAAAAGGGATTGTCGTCATGAAGTGGTGGACCTGTTCAACTTCAGTTGGGATTTTAAACCAATTTAGTTACACCGGTGAAAAGGCTGGTGTGGACGCTCTTATTTCAATTTAGCTTACTTCAGTTATGAGCAGATTTAAACAATGCTGAAATAAACCACAGAAATAAGAGCATCCACACAGGTGTTTGTGCCCATTTAGCTAAACTGGTGCCAGAGTCATTTGGAGCTTGTTCTCAGATTGGAAACCCTGGCTCCTGTTCCCCGAAGGAGAGAGAACTCATGGCTTGTCAGCTGGACAAGTGGCCTAATTGTTCTAATGAACCATCTCAAATCACATCCTCTCTTACACCTTGTCTAGTCTAGGATTTAAAGAGGTGCTCTCTAACCTTCTGGGAGAAAACTGAAGCCAGAGAAATTCCAATTAGATATAAGGCAATATTTTAACACTGAGGGTGAGTAATCATTGGAACAAACAAAAGAGAAATAGTGGTTTCTCTGTTTCTTGATGTCTTCACATCTGAAAGAGATGCTTTAGCCAAACACAAGTTATTGAGCTCAATATGGGGGCGGAGGTGAAATTTAAGGCCTGTGCTATACAGGAGGTTGGACTGGCTCATCTAACATCTCTTCTGCCCTTAAACTCTTTGAATCTGTGAAGATGTTTGAGAAGTCTACTGTTCAAATCTACACTGATTTGTCTACAAGAGCTAAACTGGCTGAAGCTTAGGTTCCCCCTAGACCAGTGGCTCTCAACTTTTCCAGACTATTGTCCCTTTTTCAGGAGGCTGATTTGTCTTGCATACCCCCAAATTTCACCTCACTTAAAAACTGCTTGCTGACAAAATCAAACATAAAAAACACAAAAGTGTCACAGCATCCTATAACTGAAAAATTGCTCACTTTCTCATTTTGACCATAGTTATAAAATAAATCAGCTGGAATATAAATATTGTACTTACATTTCAGTGTGTTTTTCACTTGTGAGCCTTGTCTAATGTCGAGCCCCAAGCAGCAGGGCTGACGCCCAAGCCCCAGGTGGTGGGACTGATGCATATAACTCAGCTTCATGGAGCCCCTTGTGGCATGGGGCCCCGGGCAATTGCCCTGCTTGCCACCTCCTAATGCTGGCCCTGCACTTGTGACCCCCCCTCAAACCCATCCTATAGCCCCCCTAAAGGTTGCAACCCCCAGGTTAAGAAACACTGATTTAGATTAGTTGAGTACCCCCTGGAGAATCTCTGCGTACCCCTAGTTGAGAACCATTGCCACAGACTACCGGTATCACCAGGGCTTTGTCTGCACCAGACTTCTGAAACATCTTAGTTGGAATGTGTTAGCTAGTGCCTTCTAACAACCTCCTCTATTCTAGTCTAGACACTGCTTTGGAGGCTCTTTCTCTGATGACTGGGATTTGAATCCTCGTCTGTAGGAACCAGGGACCAGAACATTATTTCAATCACACAGTGTGATTTTGGAGTAACCCTGTTAAAGTCCACAACATTTACTCTGAAATTACACTGATATAACTGAGATCAGGATCTGCCCCAAAGGAGCAACACTGGCGTGAAACCAGTGGATGTGAGATCAAAATCAGGCCCCAGGTTGTCCTGAGTGTAACACTGTTCTCTCCGGTGATGAGAAACTGCCTCCCTCCACGAGAAAAGGATGAACCAGCCTGTTGGATTCTGCCTGGTCTTAGTGCAGCAGTGGAGAATCCCGGTTATTACCGGCTCTGCCTGGTAACACAAAAGCTCTTCCATTTTTCCTGCCCCTAAAGGGATACAGCTGCCTATCAGTGGGTCAGGAATGTACCTTTAAGGCCCAGGACTGTGGTGGGCCTCAAGGGGACACAATGCCTCCTGAAACTCTTGAGTGAGTCTGGCCACTGCACCATCCACAAGGAGCTGACGTGAGCGCTCATGTCATGGCTTCCCAATTGTTACAAACAGAGGGCCCTCTTCTCTCACCACTGAATACAAATAAACTTCCCTTTTCTTCAAGGGGAGTTACCTGTATCTTAGAGGATAAAACAGGGCTCTGCAATTCTATTCAGACAGATCCAGCTCACTATTTCCAAGATGATTCTTGGGGTATTTTGCTTGTTCATGTATTAAGGATGCCACTGGGTTGTAAAATGTTCTATAAGATGGTAAAGTGTGGAGCAACCCAATTTAGATACCAGTCTATGAGCACTACCTTTCCTAGTCCTGGATGAATCCCTTTGAGGTCTGCATCGCCATGGGGCGACATACCCACTTGCTCACCACCTGTGTCTGAAACACTGCCTTTTTCTTTGAGGAAGTGCTCACGTCGTACTAACCTTCCTGCTCCACCTACCCTTAAAGACTCGTGTGACCCAGTGAGCTTGAATTTCTACAACTGGCATGACTGTGCCAAGTGGCTTGATGAGGCCAACTATGGCCAGGGTTGGCTTCTCCAGATTGGGGGGGGGGGGGGAAGATATATGTGTACAGGGATGCCTGCTTCTTTTCAACTTTGACAAGAGATTCCTCAAGGAAAGGGAAGGAGAACTTGTATCCTGTGGCAAAGACGATGACATCAACAGGCTCCTCTGTGGGGCTATTCTGAAACACGACTGAGTTTTCCTTGATCTCCTTCAGACTGTTTTACTGAGACTTTTCCAGTGATGATACAGCCTGGAAGGTCATCATTCAGCACAGGCTCCCGTATCACATCTCTGCATTGAAACAGAAACAGTTAGAATGCTGGGGGCAACCAGGGCAACCCCATGTGCTTCAGCAGCGAGCTGGAGAATGACCTCCAACCTGGAAGACTCAGAAATGTGAAAGCAGGGTTCTGTTTACCACCCAACTCCGAACGAGACTCCAGGGTCTTGAAGTCTTTAAAGTCACCCCTCCTGTAACCTGCTATATTCACGCAAACATCACTGTCAGCTCTCCTGGGTTCTGGTCCGTTCGCCCACAGTACTTTTACAGAGTCACTTTTCAGAGCAGAAATGCACTTCAAAAACTGTCTGACTCTTTATGAGTCTCTACATAATGAAAGCTTAGTGGGCAGGACTAGCTCCTGGCCACAGGAGTGGCAGAAGGTCCCTAAAAGTGGGGGGCCACTGGTGCCCGAACCATGGCTCTGGCTCCCGTACGCTGCCCCTTCCCCCGAGGCCCTGCTCCCATGTGCTGCCCCCTGCCCCAACCCTCAGGCCCCGCTCCTACGCGCCACCCCTACCTGCCCTGAGGCCCTGCTCCTGTGCACTGCCCTTTCCTCCTGAGGCCCCACTCCCATGCTACCTCTTCCCCCAAGACCTCACCGCGCTGCTCACTCCTCTCCGCCCTTCCCCCCACATCACTCTCCCTTATAGCTGGTAATAAGTGGGAGGGCCATGGCTCCTGCCCACCCCATTCCAGCACCCCTGCCTGGGGCTGTACAATGCTAGTGTTCCACACCTCTACACAGAGCAGGCCAGGAGACCCACTTCTTCAGCTGTCCTATGAAAACCTAGCTGATCACATCTCGAACCCTGCCTTCTGGTGTAGATTTATACATTCCTATGTTACATCTAGGGTTGCCAGGTATCTGGTTTTCAACAAGAACCCCAGTTGAAAAGGGACCCTGATGACTTCAGCCATTAGAAGTCTGGTTGGCGGGGCTGGCAGGCTCCCTACCTGGTGCCGTGCAGCTCCCAGAAGTGGCGAGATGTTCCTCGGCTCCTAGGCGAGGGGCAGCTGGGTGGCTCCATGCACTGTCCCCGCCCTTCCCCAAGCACAGGCTCTGCAGCTCTCATTGGCTGGGAAACGTGGCCAATGGGAGCTGTGGGGGTGGCGCCTCTGGGCGGAGGCAGCGCGCACTGCACAGAGCTGCCTGGCCCCTCCACCAAGCAGCCAAGGGACATGTCTCCACTTCCAGGGACCCCCCAACCTGAGGTCAGCACCACCCAGAGCCTGCTCCCATTCTCACACCCGCACTCTCTGCCCCAGCCCAGAGTCTCCTCCCTGAGCCTGCCCCATCCCCTCTCCTGCACCCCAACCCCCTGCCCCAGCTCAGAGCCCCTTCCTGCACCTGGGCCCAGGGAGGGAATTCCGGATCACATTTATGAAATGAGTTAGGAAGACCATGTCCCATGGGTAACCATTGTCAAACACTCAACTGATCACCCACGCACCTCGGCCAGTGCTGATCATCACCTAGAAGACAGAGCAGCAAAGCTTTGGAGGGTGAATTGCTTTCCTTGCATTTACGAAACTAATCCCAGACAAGGATTGTCCCCTGACTTTACCCAGCTAACCAATGAGCAAAGACTTTGAGGTCTCTCAGAATTGTGTGAGGGAGGTGTAGGGGTAGGACAAAGCCATATTGGACTCCTCAGTCCAAGTGCCGCTACCTTGGAAGCCACAATGCCATAAAGACACTGTTGGATTATGTTAAAGGACTAGAGACTGTTGGGTCTGGTAGCACTTTTCATTGCCTCATGGGTCTCTGAAAAAGCAATATTCCAATTCTGTGCAAATAACCTCTAGAACAGTGGTCGCCAAATGTTGAGGGTCACTTCCCCCCCCTTACCCCATTTCCCCCCCCCTCGGGGCCAGGAGCAAGCCCGTGGCTCGGGGACGCAGACGGGGTAAGGGTGTTGAGGCTAGGGCCACAGCTGGGGGTGGGTCTGGGGTCGGGAGCAGGGCTGGAGCAGAGGCCAGGGGCTGAAGCTGGGGGCGGGGGTGGGAGTGGAGCTGCAGTTGGGCTGCGGTGGGAGCAGGGCCAGAAGCCTGGGACACAGCTGTGGGTGGGACCAGAGCAGAGCTGGGGGCAGGGATGGGATGGATAGTGCTCCCCCTCCGCCCCCCGTGGGGGCCGGCCCAGGCCCTGCTCTGCCCCCACCCGAAGGTTCCTCTGCACCCCCACAGTTTGAGGTTCTCAGTTCCTTTCTCCTGACAGTTTGCTCGGTGTGATTTCTAAATGGCTTCATTGCTGCCTGTCACTGCATATAACAAAAATTAACATCACTCTCCCTGCGGACTTGAAAGGAACTGGAAGAACTGTACCTTTTTAGCCACATGACTGGCCTCAACGGTGATATCCACTCCAGAATTCCCCATGCCAATCACAAGGACTCTCTTCCCCTCAGACACATCTGGATGCTTGTAATGGCGGCTGTGAAAGTACTTGCCTTGAAACGTCTCTGTCCCTGTGAGGAAGAGGGGAAGGGTCTCACTGACACGAGGGATGATCAATGGCACTTTAGGGTATCTGGCAAATATCACTTAAATAACTGTCAATTATAATTTGGGGCCATATTCTGGAGTCTGTTGGCGTTAATGGGAGGTGTGTTTTGGTGGTGAGGACAGAAAAAAAAAACAGATGACTTCAGGATTTGGCTTGTTGCTATTATATTTTTCAGGGGATAAATAGTCCTAATAACCTTAATCTTTGCCCTTTCTTGGAGACTTGCTCCTGGAGAGGGGAGGGGGCCTAAGTCCTAAGGCCCTTCCAGAGAAATGGAGCGACTTCTTTAGGGATATGGTAGATTCTCCCATACTTGGAACCTTCCTATGCACACTGGATGCCTTTCTAAAAGGGAGGCTCTAGCTCCAGTTCAAGTGATGGGCTGGATGCAGACAGTGTCTGGGAGAGGTTCCATGGCCTGTATTATGCAGGAGGTCTTGGAATCAATGAAAAGTGATTGCCCTGCAGACATGGTGATCAGCAGAGCCAGGGAGGAGAAAGCAGATAGAACTGTCCCTGTCTCGCTTCTCCTCCCACAGAAACCAGAACTAGGAGAATCGCCAAGGGTCATGGTGGAGTCTCCGTCACTGGCAGTTTTTAAATCAAGATTGGATGTTTCCTTAGGAATTATGTTGGGGAATTATGCCAGTGCTATACAGGAGGTCAGGCTAGATTATCACAATGGACCCTTCTGGTCAGGGAATCTATGACTGGAGCAGGGGAGAGAAGGAACTACCACCTCCTTATCCCTCAGCCCCCAACAGCAAGTAAAGGAAACAGGATTGGGCCCCAAATGTTTTAAAGTGATTTCTATGGCTTTGAGTGGGTGTGTGTAACTAACAACGCTGGAGTTACTATACCGTTAAAAAAGTGCTACAGTAGAGACCCGACAGCACTACATTATTCTGGATAATCACACTGGACCTACTGTAGCTCATGAAAGCTTATGCTCAAATACATTTGATAGTCTCTAAGGTGCCACAAGTACTCCTTTTCTTTTTGCGGATACAGACTAACACGGCTGCTACTCTGAAACTAGACCTACTGTCGATCTACGTTTGTAAGGGCAACTGGTTCAGAAATAAACAAGACATTCTAATCCATGGTCAGCAATGGATTTGGTGACAGGACCCTAGTCCCACTGCAACCCGCTTAGGAATGTACCACTGGAAACTTTGTTGTCCATTCCTCCCCCTCCAAAGTGAGCTCTGTGGTTAGAAAATCTGAGATAATGCAACTGCAGCCAGTGTTTAAAAACTGATGGTAGCACAGAGCAACACCCAGTTCCTCCTGGTGGTCCAGAGAGACGGCTGTGTTTAACACACCAATTGGGAGAATGCAGGTTATTTAAAAAAAAAAACCAAAAACCAGCAAAACCTGCTGTGAATCTTTCGTCCTCATTCTTGAGAAGCACTTGACAAAGTTAAATGGTGGAGAAAGATTAGGGAAAGGCCTACAACTTCTGTTTGGTGATTATGTGCCAAATTCAAATGCGGCTGTAATCAGGTGCAATTCCACAGAAGCTTTGTCTGCTTTCACCACAGATTAATTTGGCCCCGCGCTATTTTTGTTGCCCTAACCCACACCAATAACGCTTTCTAACTTGTTAGTGCAGCCAGCTTCTCTGAACAGCCTTCTTAAGAGAAATAATCTTGTCCCTTGGAAGCATGCCTATCAATTAGCCAGACCTGAAAAAGGGATAGCTGGAAAACAAAAGCTTTTCCCTAATTATGCATGTCAATATGATGGCAGTTGCCAGATCCAGGAAATTAGAACATGGAAACAAAAATGTTTCCATCTGTGGATTTGTTAGTCTTCTTGCCAAACACACGCAAATACTTAATAGTAAACACTAGACATCCTGTACCAGGAAAAGACTCCAGCAGTAGAGATGGATCAGAGAGATAGCCAATGCAAACCATAACAGCATCAAAGACAGCTGACTCCTGCTTCCCATGAAACTCCGTGACAATAGCCCACTGGCCAGTGGCAGAGAAATCTGGGCATTTCCTTACACTGATGACTGTGGTCTGAATCATTGAACCAAACAAATATCGTCCATCAGCATGAGATATGAGTGTAACAAATATAAGTAAACAGTCTACGAAAATGTGTGCTTAGGAAAATTTTCTGGACCATTTTCCAGATAGGGAGGGGGACAGCCCTGACTTTGGCCTGGAGGAAGATTTATTTAAATCATGAGTAGAGCTGGTCAAAGTTTGCCACTTCTGCAAAACCAGAGTTGTCCACGAGAAAGTTTCCATTTTGCAGAAAAAAAATTGAATTTCTGACGGGAAAATGTTTATGACAGCCTCCTGGCTGCTCGCCTGGAATGCTCTTATCAATTTAACCTTCTGCCAATGAAAGAGACAAGCTTTCCTTGAAGGCTGCAGAGGCCTCCCTGCCTCTCCCCCACCCCACAGCTCTGGGAGCCAGAGATGGAGTCTGAGTGGCTGGGTTCTCTGCCTCTCTGACATCCCCAGGGAAGCTGCAAAGGTTTCAGTTCCGAGGTGGATGTTTTTTCTTGAAAACTCTTCCCACAACATAAAAAACCTGCATTTCTGACATTTTGTCCCAGTTTGGGACTTTCCCCCCCTCCCGAAAATCACCACATTTTTTGTGAGGACCTTCCATTTTGCAGCCAGCTCTGATTGTAAGTTTCTTGGGGCAGGGACTGTCTTTGTGTTGTATATTTGCACAGTGCCTATCACAGCAGGGCCCTGGATCACATTTTCAAGGGTATTTAGGCACCTGAGGATTCAGACTGGCACCTCGTGGGGTTTTCAGAAGTGCCTAACTCCTGTTGATTTCAGTGGGAGTTAGGTACCATGATGCTTTAGAAAAATCCCATTAGATGCCTTTTTGCATCTTTAGGCACCTAAATACCTTTAGAAATCTGGCCCCTGGTCTGGATGGGGGCTCATAAGCACCACAATACAAGTTATACATAATAAATAGCCTGACTCAGAGAGGTGTCTGATTCCTGTGATCCTTGTCTGACCCCATCCAAGCTCAGCACTTTCGGCGCCAAAGGCATGAGCCTAGACTGCTTACCTGAAGAAGTTCCTCCGTCAGCTGGCAGTTCTGGTAGATTGTTATCTTCTCATGTGGACCAGCCGCTACATTTTATAACTCATCTTGAACTGGCTGTGCTTCAGAAGGCCAAACTGCTTGGCACACATCCTGAGATACTCCAGGACTTGGGAGTTGGACAGAAAGACTGGAAAATCCTCAGGATACAGGAAGTCTGTGAAGGCCGACATCTCCTTGCAGGTGTTACTGACCATGGATTTATAAAGGCTGGGCCTCCCATCTTCAACATGTTCCTATCGGCACAGTGTCACAGGGAAGGGTGAATGCATTCTATGCATGCAGCCCGGGAGAGCATACGCCTACCAACCCCTTTTTGTTCACAGCGTTTGGTTTCCACTCAAGGCGGGACACAGACGAGATTAGGAATTAGAATTTGGCCCAGGCTGTTGCACTCACAACAGAATTAAACTGATCACCGCTGATCTCTGCACAAATGTCACGGAGGGGGAACAGCAGGGCCCCTTTCCTCTGCCGTGTGCAGCCGCAAAGAGGGCAGGAGGAATGTCCACACTGGCATTCCCTAAGGATCCAGTGTGGAGGGAAGCACTAGACACTCCAGAGGGAGCACTGCCTCTGGAGCACTGCTAGAGGAGTCATCTGAGGCCAGGGCCCTCTTCCCCTCCACATCAGCTAGCACTCTGATAGGAGGCCATTCTACAGCCTTTTATGATAGCTGTGTCCATGGCAGCACTCTGCCTGCGTCACCACTCCGTGGGCGGAATGCCTCCTCCAGAATGCATGTCCCCGCCGTCCTACTGCCGCTGTGGCTGCAGCATCTACCACCCGAGCCTTGATGTTGGGAAGGAACGTTCCATCGTGGCACATTGGCAGCAACCTTTAGGGCCGTTTCCCCTTTCTCTGGGGCACCGAGGGTATGTCTACACTGCAATTGAAAACCCATGGCTGGCCCGTGCCAGCTGATTTGGACTTGGGGGGGGCTCTGGCTAAGGGGGTGTGTAGATCTTTGGGCTCAAGATCGGGCTCTGGGGCCCCATGAGAGGGGAGGGTTCCAGAGCGTGGGCTCCAGCCTGAGCCTGTCTACACTGCAATCAAACAGCCCCTTAGCTTGAGCCCCGTGAGCCAGAGTCAGATGACACTGGCCAGCCACCAGTGTGTGACTGCAGCATAGACACATCCTGAGGGAGCATTTGAGCATGTTCCACATAATCAAGTCCCTGAGACTATGTGAGGGACGGACATCTGTGACTCCTGTCCTTCCCACCTTCCCTTTCTTGTCCCCATGGGCTTTCAAGGAGGCGGCTTCACCAGACAGAGAGGAGTCTGCCAGGATCTGAAGTGTTTTCTGCACTCCCTGCGAATTAAAGCACTGATTTTCCCCTTCTCACACAGGGACAGCGTGAAAGACAATGGACTCAAATACTGGGGAATTTGTTGCTGATGTTTTCACTTAGGCTTGCACAGCTGAATTCTTATGCATTGCGTGGCACTTTGTCACATGAGCTGCTCAGGCCAATTACTAGGCCGCTCTGAAGATATTTTGCCAACTCCAGTCATTTTTTAGGAAGAACTTCCAGGACGGGGTGTGGATTAGAAGAACAGACATGGGACAAGGGAGTCAGGGCTCTTAAAATTCTGTTCCTCAGCTGCCAACTAATTTACTGGTATGACCTTGGGCACATTTTGACTTCTCTGTGCCTCAGTTTCTCCACCCATCAGGTGGGGTTAATAATATAGTGGATGCCAATCATTAGCAAGCTTAATAAAGGCAACTTGTGGTTATTAGCAACATTTTCCCTGAGAACTGATCCCATCCCCTTGACCTTAATGTTAACGGCTTTCAGATATTAGCAACTGGCTTGTTGCTTATTGACTATTCTTTTGGAAGAGACATTCCCCTTGTAATGAATTTGCTGGCTTTGAGTCTGCAGCCCAGACAGCTGGTGGGAGAAACTGTGCAGCCCTGTGGACCCCCACGGCCTCCTACTGTCCATGGAAAACCCTGGCTGCAGGCAGATTTGTGGGCTGCAGCCAGGGAAGGAAGCACTGGGACATGCTGAGCCCAGGTCCCTGATGCCAGGGCAGGGTGCAGGGCAAAGAGAGAAGGAGGAAGTACTGTGCAGCCCCACCCTTGCAGAAAGCCCCAGCTTCTGCTGTCACAGCTTGCATGGGACTTTGGCCATTATTCAAAGGTTGCCAATAAACTGCTTTTTGCTGGTAAATGAGTAGTTGCTAATGACCGACATCAGCTGTGGCGTCTAACTCGCAGGGGCTTCTGAGGATTAATTAGTTACCAGTACAGCAGTTTGAAGATGCTAAGTATCATTGTACAATAGGGATAGACTGGGATGCAGGGACTTAGGACCTACTTAATGTAATACCTCTCTCCCCCCCCCCCCCCCGACAGTGCTGGGAATATGTCTGTGTAAGTTTCAGAATTCCATTTGATTCTATGAACTCCATTTTCTACTCTAACCCTCAGTGTGGAATAAAACTTTTGTTGTGGTACAATACAGATCTGAAAGAGGGAATGCAAAAGCCCCAGGGTGAGAAGAGAAGCAGGAAGAAGTGTTAGACCCTGCTTTTAAAAGAGACACGTTCCCTAACAAGAAAGCAAGAGCCCATTGCTAGAAGCAGAAAACTGAGCAGGAGGAGGGGCAGGCTGGAGGGCTCTATGCCCTGAAGGACACTGATCTCGCCACTCCCTTTGGGGTTTGGTCGCCAAGGCAGGGTCTTACATTCAGGTGTTCCTTGTTTTCCCATAGATCTGTATCTCATATGTGTTCGAAAAGTATGTCTACACTGGGGCAGGGAACGTAATCCCCATACCCATGCTAGCTTAGATTGAGCTAGCACATCAATTACAGCAGTCTAGCCATGGTGGCAGAAGTGAGGACAGGGGCTAGCCACCCCAAGTATGAAACCATCCATGACCCTAGGTACGTACTTAGGTGACTAGCTCTGCTCATGGCTCATGCCACCATCTCTCCATTGCTATTTTTAGTATGCCAGCTCTCCCAGAGCGAGGGCAGGTATGTCTGCCCAAGCTGGAAATAACAGTTCCAGCTCCAGTGTAGAGATACCCTGAGAGTAAAGTGTACGTGCTTAAGGTGTTCCTTCGCAAGGGCTGAATTCCTCGCTTTATCTGTTACGTGTCCCCGAAGGATTAAACTCCAAGTGCCCATGTGTGTGGAGCTCTGGTGAGAGTGGGCATAAGCTACTTGAGGGGGGCCAGCACTGGTCTTGAGGCTGAGGGCAGCATGGAGGGTGCCAGCCAGAGAGTTTGCATCCTGGCACTGTGTCTGAACGCTGCTCAAACCTAGGGGCCTGGGGAGCATGCGGGATCCAAACGTTGCATCCAATACAGAGGCTTGTGACTGCCACACTCCAGTGTTCGAATGGGACACTGCCATTCTTTGAACAAACTAGTTCTGTTTAAGGCTGTTGAGCTAGATTGACTTCATTTCTTGGTTAATGAAAAGTGTCTTCTGGTTACTGGCCTGGGACGCACAGGTGTAGCTAGTGACATGTAAACAGCTTACTCCACAGGCAATGAACCGCCCCACTTACTGTGAATCTCCAGATACCTCCGATGTCGTCGCTTCTCTCAAAGCAGGTGGGCTCCAGCTCCTCATCCAGGCAGCACTTAATGGAGGTCAGTCCACTCACACCAGCTCCGATAATTGCAACTCTCTTCACCGTGGCTGCCCTTTACTGGGGGGAGATCATGCAGTCTTGCTGGTGGGTAGAATTCAGGGCATAGAGTTGGTATCACTTCAGTGAAAAGAATCAGCAATTTATATTATAAACAAAGAGGACAGTGTTATGGAGAAAGTAATTACCAGTTTGCCTCTCAGATTCAACAGGCACATCTGCCATTCCTGTTCATTATACAAAGGGGGTTGGATGATCTTAAGTAGCAGATGCTCATGTGTGGTTAAAGAGCAACAGAATTCAGTTAGTATTTGTGATACTGGGGACTGTGCCTTTATGGGCTGAGCTTCCCAGACAGAGAGCTTGAGCGGGGGCACTGTGAATCTCTTGTTGTTATGCACAGCCATTTGGGGCCAGACTAAAGGTTGCCAACCCTCCAGGATTGTCCGGGAGCCTCCAGGAACTAAACATTAATCTTTAAAGATTAAGTCACGTGATTAAATCTCCAGGAATATGTCCAACCGAAATTGGCAAGAGACACAGCCTCAAGTCCCTCTTGCAAGTACTAAGTGATCACTGAACATTGCAGTGATAGAGTTCTCCTCCAAAGACAGAGACATGGTCCTATTAAATCGAATATTGCAACAAGAATATGTGTTTTTCAACATAATTACCCTGCATAAAAATAGCTAACAAACATTTAAGGCCAGAAGTGATCACTATCATGATCTAGCCTGACCTCCTGCATAAACACAGAATTTATAATTTTATCCAATAATTCCTCTGCATTGTGCCCAATATCTTGTGGCTGATCCAGGACCTCTCTTTTAGAAGGACATGGAGGCTTCATTGAAAGAATTCAAGTGATAAAGCCTCCAGCACACAGTTTGGTAAGTTATTCCAATAGTTAATTACCCTCACTGTTAAAAATGTGCAACTTATTGCCAGTTTGAATGTTTCTAGCATCAGCTCCCAGCCACTGGAATGTCTTACGTCTTTCTCTGACAATGAGTTTTCTGTTAATAAGTTCAAGTTTTAGGAGAAAACGGATTTTTTTCCCGTTCACGTTTTCAATTTTTGGTGAAAACCCAATTTTTTCATGGAAAAATTTCAACAGCCATGAGGTTTGGGGGGGTTTTGCTTGTTTTCACTGACTTTTTTTAGGAAAAAAAGATCATTTCCTGACCAGCTCTGTTGCTTCGGTTCCTACCTCCTAGCACAGAAGTTGGAGCGTACACTACAGAAACACATCCTGTTTACCTGCTCTTGTTTATTAAATTAGCACTTTTTCTGCCCAGTAATTGCACCTTTTTGCATCCATTTGTATTTATTAAGGACTCTCTAAAGCCATCTGCTATGAAACGAATACACACGTGTCAAAACTGAACAAAGTTTGCATAAGGCACATCCTAGCTTCTATTGTCTCAAGTGCTTTTCGGCTTGCCTGTCATAGAAGTTCAGCTGTGCATGAAAATCTATATCTATATAATTCTATATCTAATCTATCTATATCTGCTTCCAGCTGGTCTATTAGTCAACGTAAAGTTGCAGAGGTGATTCTAAAGTAAACCAAATGCATTGCGGGAAAACCATCCCCAGTCATCTGTACTAGTTAAAGAGCTGTGCCTATTAACTGTGTCCCTATCATGTGGTCCCACTTTACCTTCTGTGTGCATAGATTGATTTAGTTCCCTTACCTCACATATGTGTCTTGTTTGTGGAAGCCACGTCCCTTCACAAGGGTGTCTGGGCAGCTAGGGAAAGCATCACTCTCAGTAATTCAACTTCCACAGCACTGGAAGAATATTGGACACACAACAATATGTGCGGGGAGTTCTCTTAATGTGGAACTGCCCCCTTTCCCTTGGCAGTTACATAACTGATCCTTGCTGGCATTGGCAGGAGCAAAGTTCTCAGATGTGGGAGGCTGTCTGATTGCTTTTCAAAACCAGCAAACAAGGGACCCATGCAATCTGAGCTGTGGGACTAGATGGAGACCCAGAGACAGCAAGGGCTTATTGCTGTTAGGTGGAAATAGGTAAATAGTTCCCTAATCACAGCAAGACATGAATTTGGCAGGAAGGGATGCTGACTTGCAAACTGGTTCCACAGCCTGCATTGCATTGAGGAGCTAAAGGGCTTTGGGCAAGCTCCGTGCTACTGATGACACTGGGCCCTGCAAAGGAGAAGCTGGGCTTTTGTTTCCAAAAGGAAGAGAGGTTCTGATTTTCTGTTTTGGCTGAGCCTGCTCAGGGTACGAAATGTGGGGCAGCAGTAGAAGGCTGAGGAGACTCACCTTGTGCCTCCCGGATTGCAGACCAGGCCCCTGGTTTACATTACAGCACCTTCAGGGCCGCTGTAACTTACACAGGGCTGCCTATGGCCCCAAGAGGCCATCTGGGCAGCTGACAGGAGCCTGGCTACAGCAGATCATGTCCCTGTGTGTTTGCTATGCCGTGGGGTGTAACAGGAGGCCCAGATCCCTTATGTTGACTGTGTGCCACTACTGGAGTGGATGAAGTGGTTGGATTTTCCATCACAATACAGCCCCTAAGTCTCTAGCCCTTTTGCCTGTCTAAGGCACCCCCCAAATGAAACCCTATTGTCATGGTATCACAGTTCAGGGCAATTGCCCCTGTGTTTCCCCTCCCTGATCCCTTGAGGGCACCTACTCTAGCCCCCTGACTCCTCAGCCGTCACCTCTTGTGCAGAGACTTGCATCTCTCCCCATTCCGACAGGGGTCTTTCCCATGTTGTACAGTTCCCTGCCTACAGTGCAATATCCCCTGTAAGCCAGACTGCCTGACGAGGCCAGCATCTTCATGTTGCTTTCTCTCTGTGGGCTCTGAATGGCTGTAATCGCCAGCAGTCACAAGTTCCCACCCAACTCTAAGCAAGCACTTTTATCCTTAAGGTGAAAGCATGACAGAGAAAACATACAAAAACATTAAGAGTTACTATACATGTGCTATACACACATATATATGCAAAGGTTACCAGAAGTCACCCCTCAGTCTTATGGAGTCTCAGACAAAAGTCCTTCCAACACTTCCCAAGAAGGATTGGGTGCCCCCTTGGCCAGAAGGTCCTGTCTGTTTGCAGGATCTGCACTGGCGTCAGTTTAAACTCAGGCTATTATTGTAAAAGTCTTGTCTTTGCCAGTTAGTCTCTGGAGAATCCAGTTGAACCAGTTTAGGTGAGATTCTCTGCATGGTGACATCTCCTTGGAGGTGTTACAACCTGTGTGAATTTGCCTAATCACCTCCACCATTCTCAGTTCCTCTCCCCTATGGAATTATATGCAATCCCTGGCCCATGGTACATAAAGCTAATGCAGTAAGATCTCACAAAGACACTGCAGAAAATAGTCATCTCTGTTGCACGTGGTTCCCGAGGTAACTGCACTGGCCCTCCTTCTTGGCCTCTGAGGGCACCCCACTAAGGTGTCCAGCTGCTAGTCATCACCTTTCTCAGGTTCCTCCAGACTGGTGACTTATGCTGCAATTTACCGTGATCAAGTCAGAGTGTAGTTCAGCACCTGCTGTCCTGTTGTCGCAGGGGCAAGGACAGGGTTAACCAGCTCTCATGATGAAAGGTATTATTTAGTCAGGACAAAAGCACAATGGAGAGAACATATATTGGAAACAATAAACAGCTTCCATGCAAAGCTATCTGACCACGTGTCACTCATCTGCCACATGGACACCTTGGCAAGCTCCAAAGTCCTTGAAACCCTTGCTGCAGAATATGTCCCTGTAATGGGGTTCACTCACCACTTTAGCTCCTCCTGCTGGCTGTCTTAGGAATTAGCCCTGTGTTAGTGGTTCCTCACTGCCATCACTCCTGCGCTAGGACCCACGTCTCTCGAAGGACCGCAGCGTCCACTTCAGCGACACAGCCCTCTGGCCACGCCACACACTGTGCTCCCCGCTTCCGGGGGACCTGCAGTCCGCTATTCAGCCACTTCCCTTAGTGGCTACTGCAGCGAATTGTCTGACCACTTCTTCATGGCCCTAGCATCCTCTTTGTTCTTGCGTCAGGGTCTCAGCCTGAAAACACCAGCAGCCAGCCAGGAATTGTCTCTCACTCTCCTGATCCCGGCTAGCAGCACGGCTCTGTCCAGGGTGCTGGCAGTTCTCTGCCCTCCAGAGACACAGTCCTTCCTCCCTGGGCTCCCAGCAGAGAACTGCCTTCCTCTGCTCTGCAGCTCCCTGTTAAAATGGGCTTGCTTGGCCCTGATTGGCTGCATCCTGTGCAGCTTCGCTAGAGCTCTTCCCTTAGAGCCCAGAGTGGGGCAGGTGCTCCATCACAGTCTCTCTTGGTCACTGTAGCATATCAGGCCTTGGAGCGGGGAAGAGTGACCCCTCTTCTCTGCCAGGCTGGTCACTTTATCCCATCCTCAGTTCTTTGTTTGATGTCCTTCAGCCAGTTCCAATCACGATGTGTCGTTCTCTCTGTGCATGCGTGTCTGTGTGTGTGCACGCTACCTGGGTTTGTGGGATTCTTAAAAAGAGGTGCCAAAATTATGGGATATGGATGGCATTATGGGATGGAAAAAGTTGCATGGTGGGAACTTGGCCCCGCAGTCAGAGATCCCTGGGCTAGTCCCTTCTAGCCCCCAGCCCACTGAGAAAATTTCCCAAAAGACATTGCACCGATGGCAACGCATGGCATACAGTATACCTATTCGTGGTGCACCACACTTCATATCAATAGAGGCACTTCTCGGGACTACCTGCAGTGCTGATGCAAGCAGCCAAGTATGCACGTGCTTGAGCAACGTCCAAGCTTTGGTGACTATGTGTTGTGATAACTTGGGTTGACCACAGTTTGTAGACATGGCCCTAGGGAGGAAATCAATTCTTGCCCCTCACTGGGTAGTGACACCAGTGATAAGTCCAGACTAGTTACGCAGATAGTTCATTAAAATATTACAGACAATTCCCATGTTTGTCACAGATGTACAGATGTCTAATATGCATTGAATATTTTGGTAGTGAATTACTAGGGCCTAGTTCCTCATGTGTATTTAGGCACCTAACTCCCATTGAAATCAATGAGAACTAGGCATCTAACTCTCATTGAAGTTCTGGGCTTATGTCTCTCTCTCTCTGCCCCTTCCATCAGGAAGCAATCCCTCTATTCTCCTGTCCACAAGGAGGGTTTCAGTAATCACCTCTTTGCCTATTCCACGTTATCTCCTGCTAAAGGAACTTAAGACAATGAGAGATCAACACCCACTTCCCAAACTACAAGACATATTGTCGAAGAAACCTCCAAATCCTCAGATAGGAAACAGAACATAAAAACAGGATGTGTCTCTTATTTTATTGCAAGCCCTAAAGGATGTGCAATGCTTTATACATTCTTTGGTTATATAAATGTATGAACTAGGTCCTCTATAATGGATTCTTGCTGATTTTCTTTCTAAATGATTGCTGCACTCTTAAAATTATTGGACTTCTTTAACAGAAGGAGGAAAAAAGACCATTGAAAGACATAAGCAACTTTTGAAATATTAAATGAAATTGCTTGACAAGCAGGAAGGGGAGGAATTCCAGTTAATAGCAGACATTAATAGAGAAATACAATTCTTAAAATGCAAAGATATGAAAAGCATCGAAGAAATTTGTTACACGTCAACACTATCAACAAAAGCCACTGAGAAACCAGGAGCGTGGAAATCTGAGAGCACATTCAGCAAGTTGGCAATAGAAACAAGAGGATTGACCTCTTCCACCGGACCCCAAACAGGGTATATAAACCGAGGTCAGCATGGTGAGGGTCAGAGTGTGCTTAACCCACATGGACAGTCTCTTGCCACCTTCAGGGCCACAGGCTCAGAAGAATTTGCTGAACCACAAAAGCTGCAGAACCCAGAAATGCCACCAGACATGTGGACAGACTCTCCAAGAGCTTCTAGGCCTGAGAGGTGGCAAGACTCATTTCAGGGACTGTATTTCTCTCTGTTAATTCAAATCAGTATAGGAAAGTCCCCTTGTAGAATCAGCTGTCTTTCTAGCAAGAGACCAAGAAAACATATTACGGATTTTAATGGACTACTGCTATCTGCATCTTCTCCTTCGTAAGTCCAAGTACATTGGCACAAGAGAACTGGGAACAATAACTTTAAGCAATTGTTTTTGATGTTTTAAACTTGTTTCTTCCATACCAAACATTAGAACAAGCAGGGATCACATTCCTAAGAGCGCCTTAAGGTAAGTGCAGCCTCACGCCTTGCAGAAGTACTGGAAGTGTGATGATATAGATGCTAAAGGACTGATAATTGATGATTACAAGGAAATGTAATAAGAAATCTTGATGATTTGCATTGCTCTGGCTGGTCTTGGCGCTATTTATGTCAATTGGTTGCATGCCAGCATGTTATATTCAGTGTATAATTCTCAAAAGCACCAAAATGACTTATATGCTTAAGTCCCATTTTCACTGTAAGGCACAGTGTACAGCGTACACAAAAGGAAGTGCTAGGATCTCAAATTCATAACTGACGTTTTCACAACGGTTGAACTTTTTGGACTCCCCTCCCCTGCTGTGTTCCCTCAGATTGTCAGTTTGAGACCCTGGCTGGCTGGGGTTGTCATAGTATGGGGCAGGCAGTTAAGTTGAGCCCTGGTCCATCCAGACCCCTGAGTCTTTAAAGAGGTTGTGATAGGGTGCTCTACTCACCGCTGGACAGCACCACCTCCTGGCAGTTCTGGGGATTAGCTCCGTCAGGCCAACACCCCTTCCTGTGGTCACACTCCATCACTTTCTCCCTCTGCAGGCCTTCTCGTGCACCAGGAATTGCAACCTCCTTCTTTGTGACTTGGCCGTCCGGCCAGATCACTCTGTGGTTTCCCCTTCTGGGGTAGGGCAGTCTTTTGGGGCAAACTGTCCCAGGCAGTCCACTCTCCACTGCCTGGTCTGTGCCACTTCCCCAGTGGTAGGTAAGGGAACCCAGGCCCACCCTCTACTCTGGGTTCCAGCCCAGGGGCTTGCTGATCAGCAGCCTAGGTCTGCACTATCTTATGCCTTGCTGCTTTCCCCTGAGCCTTTCCTACTTTTCTGGCTCTCCCTCGCTCTGGGTTTGCCAGCCCTACAACTCCCTCCTCCCAGAGGGCAACTGTCAGGTACTTGTCTCTATAGCCTGAACACATCTCCCTTCTCCCAGGAAGTGACTGCAGACTCCTTCCCTGCAACCCCTCTCTGCTATCAGCTCCCTGGCTTTATACAGGCCCCTCTTGTTCCTGTCCACCTGAGCCTCATTTAACCAATCCCCGCTCCCTGGCTCCTCTTCCCTGCCCACCCCTGGCCACCATAACCCTTCCCAGTCTTGTGTGGGTGGACACCCCGGCACAGAGGTCTAAAACGTCTATTGCTTAAATATAAAATAGTTCAAAGTACTTGGAATATGGTGATTACAGAAAATAAGTTGCAACTGTTTTACTCTGTGTTAGGCCTGGTCTTGACCACTACGTACTGTACAGGAGTAGAAGAGTTTAAACCATGTTGCCCACTGTGGTGCTACTGAGTCGAGTTGTTGAGCCGTGTTAAACTGTGTTTGAGAGATTTTAGTTTGAACTCTTTCATCCAGGCCCCCTGAGCCTCTCTCTGCTCTGCACTACAGGTGTTTGTACTCTCAGAAGTAATACAGAATCCTGTGCCTTCAAAGAACAGGCTCTGAGTTTGAAGAGCATTACAATAGTTCCCTTCCCTGAGCCCCTGGAGGTGGGCTCCTGAAGGATGCTAGCATTTTAGCCATCACATGTCATCTAGACCTACTCTCAACAGGGTTAGACAAAGTGATAACATTGCTGGCAGCTGAGCTCCTCTAGCATTCCCACCATTGCTAGCTGTGGTAGCGACAGTGGGAGAAACTTGCCTATTTTAGCATAATCTGGGGAAGCAACTTTCCAATGCGTGATCTCTGCTGGATCTGCAGCGGTCAGCCAGAACTGAAGGGGCAACAGGACCATGGCTGCTGGCTGGAGAATTGGATGGTTCTGCACAGTAGCCACTGTGACAAAGTTCCTCCTGTGCCTTGGTGGGTCCTGCACCTATTCGCGGATTTGCTCGCCTCAGAGATTCATGGCAGCCCTCAGTTTGGCCACTTTTGCTAGTGGCTCAAACCTGCCGTTCACTCAGCTAACCTCATTGTTGGCCAGCGTGGGGAAAGGGAGAAGAACAATCCCCGCAGTCTCTGCTGACCCACCTAGTGGGTCAGGGGATAGGCCAGGGACCTTCCCCTCTTGTGGGACCCACAGTCCAGGTCACCTCCTCTTGTATCAAATAGGGAGATGAGGGGGGATGGGGGGAACCCGGGCCCGCCCTCTACTCCGGATTCCAGCCCAGGGCCCTGTGGATTGCAGCTGTCTACAGTGGCTCTTGTAACAGCTACGTGACAGCTACAACTCCTTGGGCTACTTCCCTATGGCTTCCTCCCAACTCCTTCTTTATCCTCACCACAGGACCTTCCTCCTGATGTCTGATAACACTTGTACGCCTCAGTCCTCCAGCAGTACACCTTCTCACACCTCTTGCTCC
Source organism: Lepidochelys olivacea (assembly GCF_965140295.1). Taxonomy (NCBI): domain Eukaryota; kingdom Metazoa; phylum Chordata; order Testudines; family Cheloniidae; genus Lepidochelys; species Lepidochelys olivacea. Next base: position 46,480,000 of record NC_140418.1, read on the forward strand.
CAGCTCCTCGCACAAACCTCACTAACTGAAGTGAGGTCCTTTTTAAACCAGGTGCCCTGATTAACCTGCCTGTCCTAAATGATTCTGGTAACTTCTTAATTGGCTCCAGGTGTCCTAATTAGCCTGCCTTAATTGGTTCCAGCAACTTCCTGATCGTTCTGGAACTGCGCCTGTTACTGGGCCCTTGAGGACCACCGGGCCCGAGGTGCCTTTGTTGGATCCCGCATCCGCCTCCTTCGGGAGATGGACCGCGGCTCCCGCTTCTTCTATGCCCTGGAGAAAACGAGGGGGGCCAAGAAACACGTCACCTGCCTTCTTGCGGAAGACGGCACCCCCCTCACGGGTCCGGAGGAGATGTGTGGGAGGGCCCGTGACTTCTACACAAGCCTTTTCTCCCCGGACCCGACCGATCCTGACGCTTGCGAGGTGCTCTGGGAGGAACTCCCCACGGTCAGCGTGGGCGACCGAGACCGACTAGAGCTGCCTCTCACCCTGGCCGAGTTCTCGGAAGCCCTCCGTCGCATGCCCACCAATAAATCTCCGGGCATGGACGGGCTGACCGTGGAGTTTTACCGCGCGTTCTGGGACATTCTCGGCCCAGACCTAGTCACCGTCTGGGCTGAGTCCTTGCAGAGCGGGGTCCTCCCTCTGTCATGCAGGCGAGCGGTGCTCGCTTTGCTGCCAAAGAGGGGGGACCTCCGCGATCTACGAAACTGGCGTCCCGTCTCACTCCTTAGCACGGATTACAAAATCGTAGCGAAAGCAATCTCGCTGCGGCTGGGGTCCGTGATGGCGGACGTGGTCCACCCAGACCAGACCTATACTGTCCCGGGTCGCAGCATTTTCGACAACCTCTTTCTCGTCCGAGACCTTTTGGAACTCGGGCGGAGAGATGGTCTATCGTTCGCCCTCCTGTCTCTTGATCAGGAGAAGGCGTTTGATAGAGTAGACCATGGGTACCTCCTGAGCACTCTGCAGGCGTTTGGATTTGGACCTCAGTTTGTGCGTTTTCTCCGGGTGCTGTATGCCTCCGCGGAGTGTTTGGTTAGGCTCAACTGGACCCTGACTGAACCGGTCAGCTTCGGGCGAGGAGTGCGGCAAGGGTGCCCCCTCTCGGGCCAGTTGTATGCTCTGGCGATCGAGCCTTTCCTCTGTCTCCTCCGTAGGAGGATGACAGGGTTGGTGCTGCGGGAGCCGGAGCTGCGGCTGGTCCTGTCGGCGTACGCCGATGACGTACTTCTCGTGGTCCAGGACCCGGGCGACTTGGCGCGAGTAGAGGCATGCCAAGCCATCTATTCGGCAGCCTCCTCCGCCCGAGTCAACTGGGTCAAGAGCTCTGGCTTGGCGGTGGGGGACTGGCGGCAGGTGAGCTCCCTCCCACCCGCACTTCAGACCATCCGGTGGAGTGCGGGTCCACTGCTCTATCTCGGCGTTTACCTTTCCGCCACGCATCCTTCCCCGCCGGAGAACTGGCAAAATTTAGAGGGCGGGGTGATAGAGCGGATCCGGAGATGGACGAGGCTTCTTCGATGTCTCTCCCTCCGAGGGAGAGCACTGGTGCTTAACCAACTAGTCCTGTCCACGCTCTGGTACCGGCTCAACACCCTAGCCCCGGCCCCGGGTTTCCTGACCCATCTCCGGAGATTGATTCTAGAGTTCTTTTGGTCAGGAATGCACTGGGCCCCTGTTGGAGTTCTTCATCTACCCCTGAAGGAAGGAGGGCAGGGCCTGAAGTGTCTGTACACTCAGGTCCGCGTCTTCCGCCTCCAGGCCCTGCAGAGGCTCTTTTATAGTGCAAGTAGTTCGGCATGGAGCATACTGGCGCACGCCTTCCTGCGCCGTTTCCAAGGGTTTCGATATGACCGGCAGCTCTTTTATCTTTCTTCGAGGGGTTTTCCGCGAGACCTCTCCGGGCTGCCGGTCTTCTACCAGGACCTCCTCCGGACCTGGAAATTGTTTCTAACAACCAGGTCCGTGGCGGCCACCGTGGGGGCAGATCTCCTCACGGAGCCCCTGCTACACAACCCCCAGCTCCGTGTGCAGGTGGCGGAGTCCCGCTCGGTGCGCCAGAGGTTGGTCCTGGCGGAAGTTACGAGGGTCGGAGACCTCCTGGACTACGACCGGAGAGACTGGCTGGATCCCCTGATGCTCGCTCGGCGCATGGGGCTCTCCAGCCTCCGTACCCCCCGGCGCGTACTTCAGGAGGTGAAGGCCGCCTTGACCCCCGCTGCTCGGGCTTATGTTAGCCGAGCCTTGTGCGAGGGCACACCCCGCCCATCCCTTACCCCAGGCCCGCCGGACCTTTCCATCGGGCCCCCACCCCATAGATCCCAACACACCCCTCACCCTTTCACTGCAAGCCGGCTGCACGAACTGCAGCCGGTTAGCTTTCAAATTGCTTCACGGAAATATTTATATACACTTACGCTTCACACCCTTCACGCCCACACCCTGGTGTCCCGCCCCGATACAAAGTGGCGGGATCTCCTGCCACCTTTGGAGGGTGAGCAACCTCGGTGGGCCAGCCTGTATTCCACCCTGGTCCCAAGGCCCGTCGGGGACATCAGTTGGCGGCTCCTTCACGGAGCTGTGAGCACGGGCGTGTTTTTGACACGGTTTACCCCCATTCCGGACACTTGTCCTTTTTGTAATGTGAGGGAAACCCTGGTGCACGTGTATTTAGAGTGCGCCAGATTGCAGCCCCTTTTCCGGCTCCTCACAAATATTTTATTACGCTTCTGGCTTCATTTTTCCCCCCACCTTTTTATCTATACACTTCCCATTCGTGGCCCCACAAAGTCGCGGGATCTTCTGGTCAACCTCCTCCTAGCTTTGGCTAAAACAGCCATTTACAAAACCAGAGAGAGGAGGTTGGCCCATGAAACGTCCTGCGATTGTGGGGCCGTTTTCCGCTCCTCAGTACACTCACGTATCCGAGCGGAGTTCCTCTGGGCGGCGTCCACCGACTCCCTTGAAGCCTTCGAGGAGCGGTGGGCGCTGTCTGGGGTTCTCTACTCGGTGACCCCGTCCGGTTCCCTCCGTCTGACCCTTTGATTGAGGGGAAGAGCGAGAGACGCCAGCCCCAGCCATTGCCGCTGTGGATACCATCATTCCTGTCATCTAGGAGGGGTCCTATAATACATGGGTGTCTACCCCCCCCTCCCTAAACCGCCCACCCCGCAGCCGTGCCCATCTTACCGGGCACTCTCAGGAGAGGGAGGATCGGTGACACTGGGCGCGGCACTGGGTAACTCGAGGGGGTGGAAGACCACGAGTGTCGAGGAAGCCCCCCCGCTCTAGGCCACCAGGTAACTCAGGAGGGTGGAAGACCACGAGTGTCGAGGAAGCCCCCCCGCTCTGGGCCCAGGCTAGCCTGAACACTTCTCCCTCCTGAAAGCTGCTGTGTTATACCTTCTGATTGCGTTGTTTTGTTGCATAGTTGTTTTGTTTTCTTTGGTAATTCTGTAAGCGTTACCAATAAACTTTCTTTTTGTTTTAAAAAAAAAAAAAAAAAAAAACTGCGCCTGTTACCTTACCCAGGGAAAAGTGACCTGCTTAACCTGGGACCAATATCTCTCCCTTTGATTGCCAGCTGCCTGCAATCTGGCAGGACCTGTTGAGGAGGGTGCGGCAGGGATACCGCTGGGCATAGGAGAGGGCCCGCCCCAGAAGGAATCTTCCCTCCCTCGTGCTGCCCCACCATTACCTCCCCGAATCCCTGAGCCATCGCCCCTGCCCTCCAACCTGACCCCTGTTAGCCAGCCCCCAGATGATACCATGGAGGGCTGGGCCCTAGTACAGGGGAGGCAGGGCAAGCGGAAGGCTCGAGCTCCGCTCCTTCCATCCGATGCGGAAGCCCCCTGGACGACCAGGAAGGGGGGCACTGATGCTGAGCCTTCTGCCTTGCCCACGGGTTTATTCCATCCACCGGTGCCGGCTGGGGAAGACGTGGCAGCACCGGAGAGAAGCGCCACCCCTCCACTGGAGTCCCTTCCCATGGAGGCCTCCAATGGAGCCCCTCCTGCCCCGGTACCATCTGAAGCCCCTGCAAGCCCCGAGGCGAGCGATGCTTTGGGTGCTGGCGGGGAGAACTCCGGGGTGGTGGAAGGCAATCTCCCTTCCATCTACGAGGAGATCGAGGCCCTGGGACTGACCCCGGTCACTCGGGGGGAGGACGACCCTCTGCCAGCGGGCCTTGATCTGCGCGATCTCACCCCTGCCCCCCTTTCTCCATGCTTCCTCCCCCTAACCCTTCTTCCGCTCCCGCCTCTGAGGGTCCCCTGGATTCTTCCATCTGCCCGGCCACAGGTGGCATCCCGCTGACGGCCGCCGAGCCTACTGAGGTGACGGCTGGTGCCTCGCGGCCGGGACCTGAGTCACCAGGGGCATCCCTCAATGGTGTGGGGCAACTGACCTCCTTCCCGGGCAGTGGCCCCACCGCAGATCGTCCACCTCCTGATGCCATGGCTGTCACACCCGCCATAGAGCCTGAGCCCGGCATCACGGAGGGCCCCTTCCCACCCCCCAGACCTCTGAGCCAGACCCAGAGGGGCCACCTCCCAGTGGCCCGGCTACTGGGACCCAGGATCCCGCCTCTGCCCCCTCCCCAACCCTGTTCCTGACCCTTGCCCTGGCCCTACTCCTGACACCTTCCCTGCCCCTGATGCCAACCCTGTCCCTATCCCCTCCACCTCCTGTGATGCCATTGCCGCCCCTGAGGCTGTCTCCTTCCCTTTCCCAGAGGATGGCCCCCAGGGAGCGGCCTTCATGTTCCCCTGTCCCGACCCACTAGGGGCTGCTATCTTACCTCCACTGCTCAGCAATGAGCCAGGGTCTGAGGTGGGCCATGTGGCGCCAGCCTATTGGGCGCCATGTCGGGGGTCTGCCCTTTGCTTGCCCATTTTGGTGGGCCACGGGCTGTGCCAGGAGCCCCTCCAGAGGGAGGCCAGAGGCCAGTGACCCTGGCACCCCATACGCTGAGAGAAGAGCTGTGGGAGTTTCTAGAAGACGTCCGTGGCTCCCGCAACATGGTGCAGCTCGCTCTCCAGCGATGGGGGGATTTTCATCAAATCCTCCGGGCCGTGAGGGCCCTTATGGGGGAGGGTGAAAGGACCAGGAAGCAGGCCGCTACTTCCTACCAGCGGGTCCGCGGCTTCCGTGACTTATTGCTCACCTACGGGGTAGGTCACGCTTTGCTGCGTGGCCCAATGGGGACTGTGAGCGACCCTGCCGGTGAGGATCCCTCCCAGCCCTCCTCATGGCACCCATCATCTTTGCAACATTGAACACCTGAGGCTGTAGGATGGTCTGTGCAGGTGCCAGGTGCTCTCCTTCCTCTGTGGTTTTCCTGCAGGAGACCCATACGGATCCCGCCACCGAAGACAGCTGGCAGCTGGAGTGGCGGGACAGGGTCTACTTTAGCCATCTCACAGTTCGTACAGCTGGAGTGGTTACTCTGTTCTCCCCCGAGGTGCTGGGGCTGGCTGAGGCTGTGCCGGGCTGCCTGCTGCACTTCCGGGTCCACATGGAGGGGCTTGTGGTCAACCTCATTAATGTTTATGCCCCGACATTGGGCCCGGAGTGGCTGCATTTCTATCAGCAGGCATCCGCCTTCCTCAGCAGGCGTCCGCCTTCCTTGGATCCTCGTGAGTGCCTGGTCCTGGGCGGGGACTTTAACACCACCCTCGAGGAGCGGGACCGCTCAGGGACCGAGCAGTGCCCAGCCGCTGCGGACGTCCTTCGGGAGATAGTCGACCATCACTACCTGGTGGACGTCTGGCGCGACCACCACCCGGACGATGTCTCAAAGTTCACCTTTGTCTGGGTGGAGGCCCATCAGTCGCACCACTCCTGGTTGGACCGCATCTACTTGTCGTGTTTCCACCTTTCACAGGCCCACTCCTCCAGCATCCGGCTGGCCCTGTTTTTGGATCATGATCTAGCCCTGCGACAGCTTCTCTCTGTGTGGAGAGGCCGGGGCCAGCCTATTGGCATTTCAATGACAGCTTGTTGGAGGATGTGGGCTTCGTGGTGTCCTTCCGGGAGTTCTGGCTGGCCTGGCGAGGGCAGAGATGTGCCTTTCCCTTGGCACAGCAGTGGTGGGACGTGGGGAAGGTGCGCGCCCTGCTCTTCTGCTGCGACTAGACCTGGGGCGCCAGCCAATGGAGGGATGCGGTGATAGAGCAGTTGAAATGTGAGGTCTTAGCACTGGAGAGGTGTCTGCCTGCCAGCCCTGAGGATCCATCCCTCTGCGGAGCGTGCCGGGAGAAGCAGGAGGAGCTCCGGGCTCTCGAAGACCATTGGGCCCGGGGTGCCTTTGTTCGATCCCGCATCCGCCTCCTTCGGGAGATGGATCGTGGCTCCTGCTTCTTCTACGCCCTGGAGAAAAGGAGGGGGGCCAAGAAGCACGTCACCTGCCTTCTGGCAGAGGGCAGCACCCCCATCACGGATCCGGCAGAGATGTGCGGGAGGGCCAGGACCTTCTACGCAGGCCTTTTCTCCTTGGATCCGACCGATCCTAACGATTGCAGAGTGCTCTGGGATGGACTCCTGATGGTCAGTGTGGGCAACTGAGACCGGCTAGAGCTGCCTCTCACTCTGGTCAAGTTCTCGGAAGCCCTCCGCTGCATGCCCACCAATAAATCTCCGGGCATGGATGGGCTGACCGTGGAGTTCTACCGCGTGTTCTAGGACGTCCTCAGCCCAGAAGTCACCATCTGGGCCGAGTCTTTGGTGAGTGGGGTCCTCCCTCTCTCCTGCAGGCAAGCCATGCTCGCCTTTTCGCCGAAGAAGGGGGACCTCCACGACTTACGGAATTGGTGTCCCGTCTCGCTCCTCAGCATGGACTACAAAGTCATAGTGAAGGCCATCTCGTTGCGGCTGGGGTCCGTGCTGGTGAACGTGGTCCATCTGGACCAGACCTACACTGTCCCAGGCTGTACCATCTTTGATAACCTGTATCTGGTCCAGGATCTCCTGGAGCTTGGGTGTAGGGATGGTTTGTCGTTCGCCCTCCTGTCCCTGGATCAGGAGAAGGTGTTCGACAGGGTAGACCATGGGTACCTCGTGGGCACTCTGCAAACGTTAAGCTTTGGAACCCAGTTTGTGGGCTTTCTCCAGGTGCTGTACGCTTCCTCAGAGTGTCTGGTCAGGCTCAACTGGACCCTGACTGAACCGTTCAGCTTCGGGCGGGGAGTAAGGCAGGGGTGCCCGTTCTCAGGCCAGCTGTACGCTCTGGCGATCGAGCCCTTCCTCTGTCTCCTCTGTTGGATGCTGATGGGGTTGGTGCTGTGGCTGGTCCTGTTGGTGTACACCGATGATGTGCTCCTCGTGGTCCAGGACCCGGGCGACTTGGCGTGTGTGGAGGCTTGCCAGGTCGTCTACTTGGCAGCCTCCTCCGTCCTGACAACTGGGTCAAGAACTCTGGCCTGGTGGTCGGGGACGGGTAGCAGGCAAGGTGCCACAAGTACTCCTTTTCTTCTTCCCTCCCACCTGTGTTTCAGGCCATCTGGTGGAGTGCAGGTCCGCTGTTCTATCTCGGCGTTTACCTTTCTGCCATGCATCTGTCTCTGCTGGAGAACTGGCATGGTTTAGAGGGCAGGGTGACAGAGCGGCTCCGGAAGTGGACAGGACTACTCCAGTGCCTCTCCATTCGAGGGAGGGCACTGGTGCTCAATCAACTAGTCCTGTCCATGCTCTGGTACTGGCTCAACACCCTGGTCCCAGCCCCGGGCTTCCTGACCAACCTCCGGACGACGATTCTGGAGTTCCTTTGGCCAAGAGTGCACTGGGTCTCTGCAGGGGTCCTCCACCTGCCCCTGGAGGAGGGAAGGCAGGGCCTGAAGTGCCTACGCACTCAGGTCCATGTATTCCACCTCCAGGCCCTGCAGAGGCTCCTTTATGGTGCCCGTAGTCTGGCGTGGAGAGTACTGGCGCATGCCTTCCTGTGCCACTTCTGAGTGCTCCGATACGACCAGCAGCTCCTTTATCTCCATCCAAGAGGTCTTCTGTGAGACCTCTCCAGGCTGCCGATCTTCTACCAGGACCTCCTCATTACCTGGAAACTGTTTTCAGTGACCAGGTCCGTGGTGGCTACTGAGGGGGGAGATCTCCTCGAGGAGCCCCTGATACACAACTCCCAGCTCTGTGTGCAGGTGGCAGAGTCCCCCTCAGTGCACCAGAGGTTGGTCCTGGCAGAAGTCACCAGAGTCGGAGACCTCCTGGACTATGTCCGGGGAGACTGTCTGGATCCCCTGATGCTTGCTTGGCGCGTGGGGCTCTCCAGATCTCGTACTCCCCGGTGCGTACTTCAGATGTGGGCCGCTTTACCGCCTGCTGTTTGGGCCTACCTCGACTGGGTCCTGCGAGAGGGCACGCCCCACCCACCCTCCACCCCAGACCCTCCGGACCTTTTCATCGGGCCCCTACCCCGTGGACCTGACCAGCCCCACCCCGAGCCCCTTCTCCGTGAGTCGGCTGCATGATTTGCAGCCGGTTTGTTTCCAGACTGCGCCGAGAAAACATCTATACGCGCTTGTGCTCCACACCCTTCACATCCTCACCCTCGCATTCCACGCTGACACAAAGTGGCGGGACCTCCTGCCACCTCTGGAGGGTGAGGAGTCCCGGTGGGCCAGCCTATATTCCACCCTGGTCCTGAGGCCTGCCGGGGATATCAGTTGGCGGCTCCTTCAATGAGCTGTGTGCACGGGCGTCCCGGACACCTGCTCCTTTTGCGGCGTGAGGGAGACCCTGGCTCACATTTACCTGGAGTACGCCAGGTTGCAGCCCCTATGCTGGCTGCTCTTAGACATCCTGTTACATTTTTGGTTGCACTTTCCTCCTCACCTTCTTATCTATGCACTCGCTATCCATGGCTCCACAAAGTCACAGGACCTCCTCCTCAAACTCCTCCTAGCCCTGGCTAAAATGGCCATCTATAAACCCAGGGAGAGGAGGTTGGCCGAGGGGGTCTCCTTTGACTGTGGGGCCTATTTCCGATCCTCTGTCTGTTCATGCATCCGGGCAGAGTTCCTCTGGGCGGTGTCCACTGGCTCCCTTTATGCTTTCGAGGAGCAGTGGGCGCTGTCCAGGGTTCTCTGCTCGGTGCCCCCATCAGGTTCCCTTCGTTTGACCCTGTCAAGGTTCCTTCCCCACTCTGAACTCTAGGGTACAGATGTGGGGACCTGCATGAAACCCCCCCTAAGCTTATTTTTACCAGCGTAGGTTAAAGCTTCCCCAAGGTACAAACTATTTTACCTTTTGCCCTTAGACTTTATTGCTGCCACCACTAAGCGTCTAACAAATATATAACAGGGAAAGAGCCGGCTTGGAAACGTATTTCGCCCCCAAATCCTCCCAAACCTTACACCCCCTTTCCTGGGGAAGGCTTGATAAAAATCCTCACCAATTTGCATAGGTGAACACAGACCCAAACCCTTGGATCTTCAGAACAATGAAAAAGCAATCAGCATCTTAAAGGAAGAATTTTAATTGAAGAAAAAGTAAAAGAATCACCTCCATAAAATCAGGATGGTAAATACCTTACAGCGTAATCAGAGTCAAAACATAGAGAATCCCTCTAGTCAAAACCTTAAGTTATAAAAAGACACAAAAACAGGAATATACATTCCATTCTGTAAGATGTCATCTTGGTTTCCTTTTTCTTGAGAATGGCAGCCATCATGCTGTGCTTGGAAGGCAACGTACATAACCCTGAAAAATAAAATTAACTCGTCCCTAAGCTGTGATGCAATCTAGTGTAAACTCACTGTAACTCATTCTGAAGAGAAATTTTATTGGCATGGGCAACCATAATTCTGGCATTTCCTAACTCTTGAATGCTTGATTATGAAGTCTTTATTTTCTTTTAATGTGGTTTGTTTTATGCAATATCTGAGCATACAAACAGAAATTCCATCACATGGAACCATATTGACTGCTACCTATTTCAACAGTGGGGTTAGAATCTTTAGCTTCACTGCACATGCCTCTGCCATGAGCTAACAGAGTTAACTGGTAGCAATAGTAAGTTGTCATCATGTGGGTTGCACAGCTATGTGCTGCCTGCCCAGGAATCCTGGGTTCTAGTTCAGGCTCTGAACAAAGCATGTTACAGACCTTTCTGCTCCTGCCCCACCCAAGACTGACCCTTTCTGCTCCAGCCTAGTCCCTATCTCCTTGACCCAGTCCCAGTCTCCCTCTCCCATCATTTCAGCACAGCTCCATCCTTTTGTCTCCTACTTCCTGTCCCCACCAATTCCCTTTCCTTGACCCATTCTCCCTCCTTCCCCATCTCTCCTCAGATCCTTATCCCTATCCCCTAGCCTTCTCATGACTTAGCTTTTCTGGATTTAGCCACCATGCTGCACTCCCTGAGGGAGAAACAGGGGATGATAATCTTTTCTCTGCCCCTTTGCATATTTGCACGTCTGATGCTTTTTCAGAGGTGGGAGTGAAACTGGGCTCAGGGATTACCCCCCACAATACTTCAAGTGACTGGGGCTCTCTGTGCTCTCAAAGAGGTAAGGTTCATAGTCTCCTGTCCCCACAGGATAGACCGATTGGCTGTGTGAGGCCAACAACTGCCAGTGTTGATTTCTCCAATTTGAGGGAAGAGGTATTTATACAGTGAGACCTGGTGTTGTTGTCTCCTCCAGCAAGGGCAAAGAGGAGTGGTGTCCTGTGGTGAAGATGGCAATATCCACCTTCTCCTCCACAGTCCCATCTTCTAAGATGGCGGAAGTTCCGGTGAACTCCTTCACATTGGGCTCCACCACCATGCCACCACAGAGGATATGGCTGGGACGGTCATTGCTGACCCTTGGCTCTTGGTTCTGCAGTACAGAGGCAAAGTGAGACAAGAGGACAACCCGTTAGCCAATGGGAGTTGGACAGAACAAGTCACGAAACAGGTCTATTCCCTGCAATCATTTTTCTTTGAAGAGGGAGCAGAGTAAATGGCATCCAGCTATTGCCAGGATCATGAATTCCAAACCGAGCAGTCATCTGCAGGCATTCTTTAGTCCACCAGGCTGCTTGATGGCTGGTGAAGGGGGCATCCTGAAGGAAGTACTTTGCAGAGAGACTACCCATGGTTGCTGGAAAAATCCTGCTGTGTACACAGGCTGCACAAATGGCTGTAGTGAAGGAGCTTTACTAAAGTGAAGCCTAAAGGATGATGATGTTAATCATCATCCCTAGCTCTTACATTGCACTTGTCAGCCATTAGATCTCAAAAGGGGCCAGGATCATCACCCCCCATTTTACAGATGGAGAAACTGAGGCACAGAGACTTGCTGAAGGTCACCCAGCAGGACAATGGCAGACCTGGGATTAGAACCTGGCTTTTCTGAGGCTCAGGCCAATGCTCTAGCCACCGGAAACAGTGCTTTGTAGAATGTACTCCCATTATGTGGGAAGCAACAGGTCCCCTTCTGGATATTTAGTTATGATTTTCCCCCACTCTCTGCCTTGTAATTTCCGATTCAGAAGGCCAAGTTACAGGGAGAACACTGTACTTGGAGAAAGAGGTCTTCCACCTTCAGATTCACCTCTGCACGGCTCCACCAAAATATCCTTTGGCCAAAGATTAGGTTATGAAAAACTGAACATAAACATATTGCAGAAATGGCCCAATATTTGGCACAGTCCATTATCTAGCCCTTCCCCAGTTGCCCAGTGGGCCTGCTGGCCAGGCTTGTGGAAAATAGCTGTCTTGGGGCACCAAGCCGTAAGTTTCCATGGCTAAATCATTGATTCATCTTCTCATTCATCCAGCTGAAAGGGGGGAAAGAGAGAGTATTCCTGATGACATCAGTCAGGTGGGTATTGTACATCATCTCTGTGGGGTTGCCATGCTCAGAAATGTGGCTCATCACTCCAGAGCCCCTGGTGGTGCTGAGAAACACCTGAAAGCCAAGCTAGAATTCAGCTTCCAACAGTGAGTGTAATTCTCTCACCCAGATTCACCCCAATGTGAAACTAAGTGAAAGGAAGCAAACCTCTGTCATCTCCAAACGCTCCTCTCAGAGGACAATGCCGCTCTTCGGATCTTTGATGATGCTGTTTGGAGACTTATGGATGAGACTGACAAAAGAAGACACCACCCCTACTGGGCTGGCAACATCTGGTCCGAGCTCATGCTCCGCTTGCACCTGTTGCTGTCTCTGTTCAGAAGCTGCCCTCCGGTTATACTTTGAGGTATACTGGAGGTCCTGGTGATGTCAAGGAACTATGACGTGATCGGAATAACAGAGACTTGGTGGGATAACTCACATGACTGGAGTACTGTCATGGATGGTTATAAACTGTTCAGGAAGGACAGGCAGGGCAGAAAAGGTGGGGGAGTAGCACTGTATGTAAGGGAGCAGTATGACTGCTCAGAGCTCCGGTACGAAACTGCAGAAAAACCTGAGTGTCTCTGGATTAAGTTTAGAAGTGTGTGCAACAAGAGTGATGTAGTGGTGGGAGTCTGCTATAGACCACCGGACCAGGGGGATGAGGTAGATGAGACTTTCTTCCGGCAGCTCACGGAAGCTACTAGATCGCATGCCCTGATTCTCATGGGTGACTTTAATTTTCCTGATATCTGCTGGGAGAGCAATACAGCGGTGCATAGACAATCCAGGAAGTTTTTGGAAAGCGTAGGGGACAATTTCCTGGCGCAAGTGCTAGAGGAGCCAACTAGGGGGGGCGCTTTTCTTGACCTGCTGCTCACAAACCGGGTAGAATTAGTGGGGGAAGCAAAAGTGGATGGGAATCTGGGAGGCAGTGACCATGAGTTGGTTGAGTTCAGGATCCTGACGCAGGGAAGAAAGGTAAGCAGCAGGATACGGACCCTGGACTTCAGGAAAGCAGACTTCGACTCCCTCAGGGAACGGATGGCCAGGATCCCCTGGGGGACTAACTTGAAGGGGAAAGGAGTCCAGGAGAGCTGGCTGTATTTCAAGGAATCCCTGTTGAGGTTACAGGGACAAACCATCCCGATGAGTCGAAAGAATAGTAAATATGGCAGGCGACCAGCTTGGCTTAATGGTGAAATCCTAGCGGATCTTAAACATAAAAAAGAAGTTTACAAGAAGTGGAAGGTTGGACATATGACCAGGGAAGAGTATAAAAATATTGCTCGGGCATGTAGGAATGTTATCAGGAGGGCCAAATCGCACCTGGAGCTGCAGCTAGCCAGAGATGTTAAGAGTAACAAGAAGGGTTTCTTCAGGTATGTTGGCAACAAGAAGAAAGCCAAGGAACGTGTGGGCCCCTTACTGAATGAGGGAGGCAACCTAGTGACAGAGGATGTGGAAAAAGCTAATGTACTCAATGCTTTTTTTGCCTCTGTTTTCACTAACAAGGTCAGCTCCCAGACTGCTGCGCTGGGCATCACAAAATGGGGAAGAGATGGCCAGCCCTCTGTGGAGATAGAGGTGGTTAGGGACTATTTAGAAAAGCTGGACGTGCACAAGTCCATGGGGCCGGACGAGTTGCATCCGAGAGTGCTGAAGGAATTGGCGGCTGTGATTGCAGAGCCATTGGCCATTATCTTTGAAAACTTGTGGCGAACCGGGGAAGTCCCGGATGACTGGAAAAAGGCTAATGTAGTGCCAATCTTTAAAAAAGGGAAGAAGGAGGATCCTGGGAACTACAGGCCAGTCAGCCTCACTTCAGTCCCTGGAAAAATCATGGAGCAGGTCCTCAAAGAATCAATCCTGAAGCACTTGCATGAGAGGAAAGTGATCAGGAACAGCCAGCATGGATTCACCAAGGGAAGGTCATGCCTGACTAATCTAATCGCCTTTTATGATGAGATTACTGGTTCTGTGGATGAAGGGAAAGCAGTGGATGTATTGTTTCTTGACTTTAGCAAAGCTTTTGACACGGTCTCCCACAGTATTCTTGTCAGCAAGTTAAGGAAGTATGGGCTGGATGAATGCACTACAAGGTGGGTAGAAAGCTGGCTAGATTGTCGGGCTCAACGGGTAGTGATCAATGGCTCCATATCTAGTTGGCAGCCAGTATCAAGTGGAGTACCCCAAGGGTCGGTCCTGGGGCCAGTTTTGTTCAATATCTTCATAAATGATCTGGAGGATGGTGTGGATTGCACTCTCAGCAAATTTGCGGATGATACTAAACTAGGAGGAGTGGTAGATACGCTGGAGGGGAGGGATAGGATACAGAAGGACCTAGACAAATTGGAGGATTGGGCCAAAAGAAATCTGATGAGGTTCAATAAGGATAAGTGCAGGGTCCTGCACTTGGGACGGAAGAACCCAATGAACAGCTACAGACTAGGGACCGAATGGCTAGGCAGCAGTTCTGCGGAAAAGGACCTAGGGGTGACAGTGGACGAGAAGCTGGATATGAGTCAGCAGTGTGCCCTTGTTGCCAAGAAGGCCAATAGCATTTTGGGCTGTATAAGTAGGGGCATAGCGAGCAGATCGAGGGACGTGATCGTTCCCCTCTATTCGACATTGGTGAGGCCTCATCTGGAGTACTGTGTCCAGTTTTGGGCCCCACACTTCAAGAAGGATGTGGATAAATTGGAGAGAGTCCAGCGAAGGGCAACAAAAATGATTAGGGGACTGGGACACATGAGTTATGAGGAGAGGCTGAGGGAGCTGGGATTGTTTAGCCTGCAGAAGAGAAGAATGAGGGGGGATTTGATAGCTGCTTTCAACTACCTGAAAGGGGGTTCCAAAGAGGATGGCTCTAGACTGTTCTCAATGGTAGCAGATGACAGAACGAGGAGTAATGGTCTCAAGTTGCAGTGGGGGAGGTTTAGATTGGATATTAGGAAAAACTTTTTCACTAAGAGGGTGGTGAAACACTGGAATGCGTTACCTAGGGAGGTGGTAGAATCTCCTTCCTTAGAGGTTTTTAAGGTCAGGCTTGACAAAGCCCTGGCTGGGATGATTTAACTGGGAATTGGTCCTGCTTTGAGCAGGGGGTTGGACTAGATGGCCTTCTGGGGTCCCTTCCAACCCTGATATTCTATGATTGTATTCTTAGGGTTCAATTTTTAGAGTGAATTTGGAGTCCCCAGAGGGTTCTGGAATGACAGCCCTGAAGACAGGCACAGCACAGGAACAGCCTGTCCAAGTGTAACCCTCCCTGCTCTGTCATGGTGTGTCAATCCTGAATGGAAGGGGAAGGGAAGACAGGAGACAACTGGGTAGCTGATTTTCCATGCCCATTTGGCCACGCTTCCGCAGATTGCTTTGGGAGGGGGCCAAACATGGTGATGGTTTATGGGAGTCGGACATCTGACCATTAAAATATGGACTGAGACCACCAACTACGTCATATAGATCTGCTGGCTGTTTGATGATGGCAACTCCTGATCCCAAATCTGGGCTGCGGTCAGAAAAACTATGGGAAAGACCTGTTGGGTCATTAGTCCCAGCCTCAATAAAAGCTCTCCCAGTATAATGATGTTTTGGTGCTTGGTTTGGCAATAGATGAATGCACCAGCATATAAACATTACCTCTCTCCAGTAATTCGTAAGCAATGTCAGGAATTGTATCTGCTCACCTCTCTGACTTAGCTCTACAGCAATATCTGCTCCAGGGTTCCCCTCTCCAACCACAAGGCCTTTCTTCCCCAGAAACCCTTCTGGGTTCTTGCATCCCTGGCCGTGAAAGTAGGTGCCTTTCAATTCGTTCATACCGGCAAGGAAAGTGGCAATCTCAGCTGGCATGCTTAACAAATTAGCTGCAATGCCTGGGCAGCGCAAGGCAGCAACTCATTGTCGCTGCATGAGAAACGGGAACTCCGGAAGGGAACAAAGTAAGCTCAGGAGGAATGGCAACAAGTAGACATGCTATAAGGACTATAAGGTGGATAGAAAGCTGGCTAGATTGTCGGGCTCAACAGGTAGTGATCAATGGTTCCATGTCTAGTTGGCAGCCGGTATCAAGTGGAGTGCCTCAAGGGTTGGTCCTCGGGCCGGTTTTGTTTAATATCTTCATAAATGATCTGGAGGATGGTGTGGATTGCACTCTCAGCAAGTTTGCAGATGACACTAAATGGGAGGAGAGGTAGATATGTTGGAGGGTAGGGATAGGATACAGAGGGCCCTAGACAAATTAGAGGATTGGGCCAAAAGAAATCCGATGAGGTTTAACAAGGACAAGTGCAGAGTCCTGCACTTGGGACGGAAGAATCCCATGCACCGCTACAGACTAGGGAGCAAATGGCTCGGCAGCAGTTCTGCAGAAAAGGACCTAGGGGTGACAGTGGACGAGAAGCTGGATATGAGTCAGCAGTGTGCCCTTGTTGCCAAGAAGGCCAATGGCATTTTGGGATGTATAAGTAGGGGCATTGCCAGCAGATCGAGGGACGTGATCGTTCCCCTCTATTCGACATTGGTGAGGCCTCATCTGGAGTACGGTGTCCAGTTTTAGGCCCCACACCACAAGAAGGATGTGGAAAAATTGGAAAGAGTCCAGCGGAGGGCAACAAAAATGATTAGGAGACTGGAACATATGATTTATGAGGAGAGGCTGAGGGAACTGGGATTGTTTAGTCTGCGGAAGAGAAGAATGAGGGGGGATTTGATAGCTGCTTTCAACTACCTGAAAGGGGGTTCAAAAGAGGATGGTTCTAGACTCTTCTCAGTGGTAGCAGATGACAGAACAAGGAGTAAGGGTCTCAAGTTGCAGTGGGTGAGGTTTAGGTTGGATATTAGGAAAAAGTTTTTCACTAGGAGGGTGGTGAAACACTGGAATGCATTACCTAGGGAGGTGGTGGAATCTCCTTCCTTAGAAGTTTTTAAGGTCAGGCTTGACAAAGCCTTGGCTGGGATGATTTAGTTGGGGATTGGTCCTGCTTTGAGCAGGGGGTTGGACTAGATGACCTCCTGAGGTCCCTTCCAACCCTGATAGTCTATGATTCTATGATTTAAAACTTATACTGTATATGTATATAATGCCTTTTGTCTGGCAAAAAAAATTTCCCTGGAACCTAACCCCCACATTTACACTAATTCTTATGGGGAAATTGGATTCGCTTAACATTGTTTCGCTTAAAGTAGCATTTTTCAGGAACATAACTACAAAGTGAAGCGAGGAGTTACTGTATCTCCGCAACAGGACCAGCCTGGTAGGTGTTATCAGAGTATGACTAACCTCTGTGCATGCAAGCCCATTCTCCCTCCCCCAATAGCCCATGGTTAAGTCATTCACTTGGGACATGGGAGACTTAAATATTTATTAGAGCAGGAACATGAACTTGACCCTTCCACAACCCAAGTGAGTAGAATAAGGGCCCTACCATCAATCAAACCCTAACCCCGCCTCTTGACCCCTTAGCACCACCCCTTGACCATTAGCCCCACCCACCGGAAGTCCCGCCGTCATGAGTTATTACTTCCGGGGTCAAGGCTGCCACATGACCGGAAGCAAGGTGTGTCATGTGACACCCACCCCACCCCTTGACCCCTTAACCTGATTGGTAGCGGGGTCGGGGGAGGAGTTGTTAGAGGGGTCACAAGACCCACTTCCAGAGAGGACACCCCCACCCTGGAACTCGCCCTGATTGGTCAAAGCTCCTCTTGAGGGAAGTCCTACAGGGTGCAAAACCCATCCTGATTGGTAGAGGGCAGTGGGAGGAGTTGTTAGAGGGGTCACATGACATACCTTGCTTCCGGTCACATGGCAGCCTTGACCCTGGAAGTAATACCCCATGGGGTGGGACTTCTGGTGGGGAGGGGGCAGAGGTCAAGGGGCGGGGTTAAGGGGTCAAGGGGTGGGGTGAGTGGCACATGACACACCTTGCTTCCAGTCATGTGGCAGCCTTGACCCCGGAAGTAATAACTCATGAGGGCGGGACTTCCGGTGGGTGTGGCTAAGGGGTCAAGGGGCGGGGCTGAGGGGTCAAGGGGCGGGGTTAGGGTTTGATTGATGGTAGGGCCCTTATACTACTCAAGTGGGTGCCCTGGCCTCCAGACTAGAGGGTCAATCTCTTGCTGATTCATTGAATAGTTAAAAGAAAAGGAGGACTTGTGGAACCTTAGAGACTAACAAATTTATTTGAGCATAAGCTTTCGTGAGCTACAGCTCACTTCATTGGATGCGTTCGGTGCTTATGCTCAAATAAATTTGTTAGTCTCTAAGGTGCCACAAGTACTCCTTTTCTTTTTCTGAATACAGACTAACACGGCTACTACTCTGAAACCATTGAATAGTTAATTATTTCTATAAAGTGGATCAGCACTCCCAGCCCCGAACACCCTATAGATCAGTAACCGGGGCATTCAAGTGGGAGCTCTGGATTCAGTCCCTGCTCTGAAATCGGGCAGAGCAGGGATTTGAATCTTGGTCTCCTGCATACAGGTGAATGCCCTGATCATTGGGCTAGGAGCTATAATAGGGGCTAACTCCAGGAGGGGGTTCCCACCTGAGAACCCCAGCTGCAGATAGGCACCTCTCTCTGGCTCATCAGTCAGGGGCTGAAGGTGCAGATCAGCGGTAGCTAGCCACCTAAATACGTTTGTGAATCTGGGCCCTAAACCTCCTCTGTATTTCACTCCTGGCTAGCTAATCTGCCTGGCTTCAGCAGATCCCTTTCTTAGCTGCCTAAGTCTCCATGAGCATTGCAGGGGAAGCCTGGGTGCTTGACTCCAGGCTGTGAATTCCACTGGCTGGCAAGGCGCCCAAGGGCTTGTCTGCACCAGCCGTGGTGGAAATTCTAGTGTGCACCAGCGTGCTGAGCACTAACTGCCCTGCAGACCCTGCTAGCGTGCACCGGAAGTTTCCTAGTGCACATTGATGCCATCCTGTGTCAGACTCCTATGTTAACATGCACCAGGGAACTTTTAGTGAGCCCTCGCAGGGTCAATTAGTGCGCAGCACACTGGTGCACCCTAGAATTTACACCCCAGCTGGTGCAGGCTAATGTGTCATGCAGACCCGCCCTGCGTCCCCTCTGTGAATCTAGCCCCCAAGTTCCGTAGCTGGAAGCAGTGTCAGACACATTAAACCAACCCCTCGATGGGGACAGAGACCCATCCATACCTAGTGTGCGTTAGCTAGTACCATTAACTCTTCACTAGTAACAAGTAGAGCTGGCTGAGAATTTTCAGACAAAATGTTTTCCCATCAAAAATGGCCTATTTTCAAAATTTTCAAAATAGAAAATTTTCACCAAAAATGGGTCTGTTTTCTAAATGTTTCACAAAACTCTTTATATAAACTCTTTTATACTATATATTCTATAAATAAGTGAGAAACGAATAATTTACTTTAAAACCTGTGTACATTTTTTTTCTCATCACTTTTTCCCTTCTTTTCTCTTTCTTTTCTTTCCTTTTTTCCTAGTCATGGGCGGGAGGGGAGGGGAGAGGGAAGCAAAGGGGGAAAAAACGGGGGGAAATAACCAAGGAAAAAGGAAGGGAAAGAGAAAAGAAGGAAATTTTGAAAAAGAAATATGTTGAAAAAGCAGGTTTGTTTAGAACTTTGCAAAACAAAAGCAATGTCAATATTCCCGCCCCCCGCCGCCGCCCCCATTTATCTATAAGTTTTATTAAAAAATATGTTAAAAGGAAGATTTTTCAAGGGCACCCATTGCTCCAGAAGTAAAAAGTAGTAGGGTAAGACTTTAAAAATGGGTGCTTAAGGTTAGGTTCTTGAATCTATAGTTAGCCACTTAAACAGATGGGCTGATTTACAACAGTATTATGCAAATGATTGCTCCCATTGCAGGAAATGGGACAAAGCTGTGGCCACAAAACAGTGTTGCAACATAGAGATTTCAGACACTGCAGGAAAATATTTATATCCAAACATAAAACTGTTTTCATAAACATTTTAACAAAAATACATAGAATTGACTTACATAGAATCCAATACATTAGGAATGACCTGGTTTTTGAACAAAACAAAAAAAACAAAACTACATTTGTGACCTAAAATGACCTGAAGATGTCCCTTTAAAGACACGATTAACAGAAAAGCTCCATATTTAATTAAGATTAAGTTATAATTCAAGCCTACGATGATCTCAGTGTCTGACTATCAGCATAGCATCTATATTATCTAACATTTTGCCTGAGCCAAATTCTGCTCATCATTGAAATCAAGGAAGTTAGTCTGGATTTACATGGGTTAACTGAGAGCAAAACGTGCATGCTGCATCTATACATAGCTCTAATCTCTTCTCCTTGTCCTGTTTATTTTCTTTTTGTTTATTCTGTTATCTTAGTACAGGGGTGGGCAAACTTTTTGGCCTGAGGGCCACATCGGGGTTCCGAAACTGTATGGAGGACCGGAGAGGGAAGGCTGTGCCTCCCCAAACAGTCTGGCCCCCATCCCCTATCTGCCCCTCCTACTTCCTGCCCCCTGACGGCCCCCCCTCAGAACCCCAAACCCATCCAACCCTCCCTGCTCCTTGTCCCCTGACCGCCCCCTCCCGGGACCCCCACCTCCTATCCAGTCCCCCCGTTCCCTGACTGCCTCAGCTCCTATCCATACCCCTCTGACAGGCCCCCTGGGACTCCCACACCTATCCAACCGCCCCCTGCTCCCTGTGCCCTGACTGCCCCCCAGGACCCCCTGTCCCTTATCCAACACCCCCCCCACTCCCCGCCCCCCTTACCATGCCACTCAGAGCACCGCCCCCTTACCATGACACTCAGAGCACCAGGACTGGCAGCCGTGCCGCCTGGCCGGAGCCAGCCACGCCACCATGCAGTCTAGAGCACCGGGGCAGGCTGGCGGCTCTCACAACCGCGCTTCCAGGCAGGATCTTGCAGCTCTGTGGCTAGAGGGCTGGTGGCATGGCGAGCTGAGGCTGTGGGGGAGGGGGGACAACAGGGGCAGGGCCGGGGGTAGCCTCCCCGGCTGGAGCTCAAGGGCCAAGTAGGAGGGTTCCGGGGGCCGGATGTGGCTCGCAGGCCATAGTTTGCCCACCTCTGTCTTAGTATTTACTAGGGCTGTCAATTAATTGCAGTTAACTCACGTGATTAACTCAAAAAAATTAATCGCAATTAAAAAAATCGCAGTTAATCAAACTGTTAAACAATAAAATACCAATTGAAATTTATTAAATGTTTTTGGATGTTTTCTACATTTTCAAATATATTGATTTCAATTAAACACAAAATACAAAGTGTACAGTGCTTACTTTATATTTATTTTTTATTATAAATATTTGCACTGTAAAAAACAAAAGAAATAGTATTTTTCAATTCACCTAATACAAGTACTATAGTGCAACCTCTTTATCATGAAAGTTGAACTTACAAATGGAGAATTATGTATAAAAAAACCCTGCATTCAGGAACAAAACAATGTAAAACTTTAAAGCCTAGAAGACCACTCAACCCTACTTCAGCCAATTGCTCAGACAAACAAGTTTGGCTAAAATTTGCAGGAGATAATGCTGCCTGCCAGAACCCATCATCACCATGGGCACATGTCCTCTGGAATGGTGGTTGAAACATGAAGAGACACATGAATCTTTAGTGCATCTGGCATGTAAATATCTTGCGGCGCCGACTACAACAGTGCCATGCAGCTGTATTGCCTGCAAATGTAAACCAACTTGTTTGTCTGAGCGACTGGCTGAACAAGAAGTAGGACTGAGTGGACTTGCAGGCTCTAAAATTTTACATTGTTTTATTTTTGAATGCAGTTTTTTGTACATAATTCTACATTTGTAAGTTGAACTTTCATGATAAAAAGATTGCACTATAGTACTTGTATTAGGTGAAATAAAAATACTATTTCTTTTGTTTTTTTACAATGCAAATACTTGTAATAAAAATAAATATAAAGTGAACACTGTACACTTTGTTTTTTATGTTGTAATTGAAATCAATATATTTGAAAATGTAGAAAACATCCAAAAACATTTAAATAAATGGTATTCTATTATTGTTTAACAGTGCAATTAAACGTGCAATTAATCGAGATTAATTTTTTTAATCGCTTGACAGCCCTAGTATTTACACAATGTGACTTTTTGGATCCTTTTTTATTTTTCATCTTTGATCCAGCAATCTTGCTCCCTCCACCCACACGGCCCACGAAGTAAAGGGCGAGGCTGGGAGAATTAGTTTTCCCTGGTGCTGACACAGTTTGAATCTGTGCTATAGATGCACAAATATGCATTGGCTTCACAGTCTCTCACCCTGAGCCAGATGTATTTCAGAAGATCAAACTGCTGGACATAGAGTCTCAAATACTCCAGGACTTTGGAGTTGTGGAGATAGTTTGGCTAGTTGTCTGGCATTGGAAAGTCACTGAAGCACGGCATCTCCTTGGAGGAGTTAGTGGTCACAGATTGGTGGATATGGGCTCTGCTTTCCCATTCAAAGCAGAATTTGTTAGAACTTCATTGGTTCCAGGCTACTGTGATCATCTAGTCTGATTTGTATAACACAGCCCCTAAAATTCCCCCCAAATAGTTCCTTTTGAACAAAAACCTCTCTTTTTTTTTTTTTTTAAATCCAACCTTGATTTAAAAATCGCCAGTGACAGAGAATCCACCACGACCCTTGGTAAGTTATTCCAATAGTTAATCACTCTCACCATTAAAAATTTACACCCTGTTTCCAGTTTGAATTTGTCTAGCTTCAGCTTCCAGCCACTGGACTTTGTTATGCCTTTGTCTGCTAGACTGAAGTGCCCATTATCAAATATTTGTTCCCCATGTGGGTACTTACAGACTGTGATGAAATCACCCCTTAACCATCTCTTTGTTAAGCTCAATGGACTGAGCTCCTTGAGTCTATCACTATGGGTACGTCTACACTATGAGCTGGGGATGTGAGTCCCCTGCTCGTGTACACATACTCTCGTTAGCTTTCATCAAGCTAGGAGGAGTATAAATAGTCAAGTAGCCATGGCAGTGGCAGCAGAGGCCTGGCTGAGCCATGAGTCCATACCAACCCACCGGTTTCAGACATACCCCTTTGCTACCAGGGCTACACTGCTGTTTACACTAGCGCTAACTCAATGAGAGCTAGTGTGAATAGCAGAATACACCTCTAGCTGGAAGTACAGACTTACACCCGCTTGGAGGGAAGTGATGACATTGCGGGGCTCTGGAGATGTATAGTGAGTGGGGGGTTCCATTGCCTGTCTTTTGTAAATTACACCATCTTCTGTTCTGTGTCCTTCCTAAAAGCCTAGGGCCAGAGATGAGCTGGAGGCACAGGGCCCCTGCCCTCAGCTTCTTGTGGTCCCCAGTGATCATGTGGGATTCCTAGCACTACTCCAGGTTTGTGTGTGGGGGGGCACCTATTCCATAGGAAACAAACAGGGCCATCACGGAGGATCTCTGCAAGGAAGTTTCTAATCGAGAGAAGCGAAGGCTTGGGCAGGACGTAAGTCTACAAATACCTCAAAGACTGCTATAAAGAGGTTGGTGATCAGTTCTCCATGCCCACGAAGGGTCAGACAAGAACTAATCAGCTTAGTTTGCAGCAAGGGAGATTTAGATTAGATATAGGGAAGAAATTTCTAGCTATAAGGATATAGTTAAGCCCTGAAAAGGGGTTACCTTGGGAGGTTGAGGCATCCCCGTCATTGGAGGTTTTTAAGAACAGGAAAGACAAACACCTGTCAGAGATGGTATAAGTAACCTTGCCTCAGTGGGAGGGGATGAACTGGATGATCTCTCAAGGCATAGGCGCTGGCTTCCTCATTTCCTTGGGGATGCTTGACCTCTGCTCTGCCCCAGGGCCCACCCCCACTCCACACCTTCCTTCAAGACCCCACCCTGCCCCACTCCTTCCCAGCCCCACTCCGCCTCCACCTCATCTCTTCCTGTCCTGTTCTGCCCCCTCCACAGAGTGTGCCCTACTCTCGCTTTGTCCCCTCCACCCCCAGCGCCTGCTGCACGCTGCTGAACAGCTGATCTGCAGTTGGCAGGAGGTGCTGGGTAGGGGGAGAGGGAGCAGCTGATTCACAGGCAGCTGATTCACAGGGCTGCCGGTGGGTGCTGAGCACTTACTATTTTTTTCCTGTGGGTGCTTCAGCTCCGGAGCACCCATGGAATTGGTGCCTATGTCTCAAGGCCCTGTCCACCCTGACATTTCTATGATTCTCAGGAAGCGGGTGATCCAGCCCCTTATGAGCTGTGTTGCTTAGAACATGAAATTCTCACTGAAAGCTTGCAGATGATGCACAAATTGAGGGAGTGGTAAATAATGAAGAGGTCAGGTCACTGATACACAGCGGTCTGGATCTGCTGGTAAACTGAGTGCAAGAAAACAATATGTGTTTTAATATCGCTAAATGTAAATGTCTACATCTAGGAATGAAAAATGTAGGCCAGACTCCCAAGATAGGGGACTATATCCTGGGAAGCAGTGACTCCGAAAAAGATTCGGGTGTCATGATGGATAATCAGCTGAACATAAGCTCCCAGTGTGATGCTGAGGTCAAAAGGGCTAATGCGATCCTGGGATGCATCAACAGGGGAATCTTGAGTAGGAGTAGAGAGGTTCTATTACTTCTGTAGTAGGCACTGGTGTGACTGCTGCTGGAATACTGTGTCCAGTTCTGGAGAAGGTCCAGAGAAGAGTCACAAGAATGATTAAAGGAGTAGAAAATATGCCTTAGTGCTAGGGCTTTCAATTAATTGCAGTTAACTCACACAATTAACTCAAAAAAATTAATTGTGATTAATCACAGTTTTAATCACACTGTTAAGCAATAGAATATCAATTGAAATGTATTAAATATTTTGGATGTTTTTCTACATTTTCACATATATTGTATTCTGTATTCTAATTGAAATCAAAGTGTGTATTATTTTTATTACAAATATTTGCACTGTAAGAATAATAAATAAAAGAAATAGAACTTTTCAATTCACCTCATACAAGAACTGTAGTGCAGTCTCTGTGTTGTGAAAGTGCAACTTACAAATGTAGATTTCTTTTTGTTACATAACTGCACTCAAAACCAAAACAACGTAAAACTTCAGAGCCTACAAGTCCACTCAGTCCTACTTCTTGTTCAGCCAATCACTCAGACAAACAAGTTTGTTTACATTTACAGGACATAATGCTGCCCTCTTCTTCTTTACAACGTCAGCTAAAAGTGAGAACAGGCATTTGCGTGTCACTTTTGTAGCTGGCATTGCAAGGTATTTACGTGCCAGATATGCTAAACATTCATATGCCCGTTCATGCTTCAGCCACCATTCCAGAGGACATGCTTCCATGCTCGTTAAAAAATAATGCGCTAATTAAATTTGTGACTGAACTCCTTGGGGGAAAATTGTATGTCCCCTGCTGTGTTCTACTTGCATTCTGCCATATATTTCATGTTATATTAGTCTTCAATGATGACCCAGCACATATTGTTCATTTTAAGAACACTTTCACTGCAGATTTGACAAAACACAAAGACGGTACCAATGTGAGATTTCTGAAGATAGCTACAGCATTCGACCCAAGGTTTAAGAATCTGAAGTGCCTTCCAAAATTTGAGAGGGACGAGGTGTGGAGCATGCTTTCAGAAGTCTTAAAAGAGCAACATTCCAATGCAGGAACTACAGAACCCGAACCACCAAAAAAGAAAATCAACCTTCTGCTGGTAGCATCTGACTCAGATGATGAAAATGAACATGCGTCAGTCCACACTGGTTTGGATCGTTATCGAGCAGAACCCATCATCAGCATGCACGCATGTTCCCTGGAATGGTGGTCGAAGCATGAAGGGACATATGAATCTTTCGTGCATCTGGCACATAGATATCTTGAAATGGCGGCTGCAACAGTGCCATGAGAATGCCTGTTCTCACTTTCAGGTGACACTGTAAACAAGAAGCAGGCAGTATTATCTCCTGCGAATGTGAACAAACTTGTTTGTTTGAGTGATTGGCTGAACAAGAAGTAGGACTGAATGGACTTGTAGTCTCTAAAGTTTTACATTGTTTTATTTTTTTAATGCAGTTACTTTTTGTACATAATTCTACATTTCTAAGTTCAACTTTCATGACAAAGAGATTGCACTACTTGTATTAGCTGAATTGAAAAATACTATTTCTTTTGTTTTTTACAGTGCAAATATTTGTAATAAAAATAAAGTGAGCCCTGTACACTTTGTATTGTATTATAACTGAAATCAATATATTTGAAAATGTAGAAAGCATCCAAAATATTTAAATAAATGGCATTCTATTATTAACAGTGTGATTAATCAAGATTAATTTTTTTAATCGCTTGACAGCCCTAACATAAACTAAACTATTTCCCCATCATACTGTTTAAATCTGTAAACAGACTTAATCTGTATAGTAAATGAACCAATGAATTCACACTCCTGTGGCCCTTTTGGGTAATGTTGGTCATTAATTTGGCTCCTATACCACTGAGGTCTGAGCATCACTGGTTTAGTTAGTTTCTGCCTCTGTTACTCACTATAAACATATTCACAACAGTTAGTTGTTTCAGCAATTACTGCTGACCAATCCCAGAGAAGTTACTTGTTCTGGCATGTCTTGACTTGGGCCTGTTCATGTCAGCTGAGCCCACCCGACAGTACTCGGGAAACCTGGCTTCTACCTCTGTCTCTGCCACTGAGCCTGTTGTGTGATCTTGGGCAAGTTGCTGCACTGGTCTGTGCCTCGGTTTCCCCATGTGTGAAATGGAGATGGTTCTTACCTGCCTTTGCAAACCACTTTGAGATGCAGGATTGAAAAGTCCTGTGTAAGAGTTTGGTATTATGGACTGTTGAATGTTCATCAGAAATGATGTCTGAGATGTGCTATTCAGTGAGACTCTATTGCAGGGTCTGGGGAGCCTGTGCAGGGACCATAGGAGCCCTGTGTGCCGTGGAGCACTGCCCTGTAGGAACTTGCTGCATAGCCCCAGGATCTGGAATGGAGGCACAAAAGGATCAGGGGTGAGACTCATGTGGACCCCTGTGGAAGAGCAACAGGGGATATTGCAGCATCAGGCCTGCAGTAGCAACCTGTAGGCAGCTCGACTGTTGCTATTCCTCCTGGGATGGAGGAGTCATCTACTTCTACCCAAACCAGTTACTCTTCTAATCCTGTAGCCACTTCTTGCAGCCCAGGGGAGCATCTATAAACGGTTGTGTTTAACCTGCTGCACCATATCACAGTAACCAGTGCAAGCTGCAAAACATGCACAGAGGTCTGAAGGGTTAAAAGAAATCTGTTCTCCTCATTCTGTGTCAAAACCACTGGCAGGCAGTCCAACCATGCATGGCTCTTCCCTTTGGGCCACAAGCTCCCCGTCCCACGTGAAGGCAGCCAGTGTGAAATGCGCACCCAAAGAGAAATGAGCAGCAAAACAAAAAAATCTAAAACACAGCAATAATGGCCCAAGCCCAGGGAAAGAGGTCACTCAACGTTCATGTTTATAGATGCTGCTGGGTTAAACCAGCTGCAGTGATTAAAATCAAACCCCGCACCCCACCCCAGGGGCTAATCTTTGTAGCTGAGGTGCTTTCCAAGCAGTAGAGGCATGATTTGCCAGTCATTTGCAATAGTTATACAGCAGGGTAAACCCACTGGGCTGAAGTCCTCAGTTGGTATAAATCAGCATAATTGTTTATTTCAATGGCGCTAAACTGAGTAATACCTGCCCGCGATCTGGGCTAACGACTCTAGTACAGATACTATGGATTTACCCTAGTGTGGAGGAGAGAATAAAACCAATAAAATATGACCCACAAAACCATTCCACTCCACATGATCCAGGCTCTGCTCTTTGGTGATTCCGTACACTGAGCACCCTGCGTGACCCTCCCCTGGGGCAGGAGGCCACAGCCAAGAGTGTTGCAGTTATTGGAGCTGGCATGAGCGAACTGACCTCCTTTAGGATACTAGGCCACCTGCTCGAAGAATACACCCCTAGCTCAAAGTACAGATGTTAGTAACTAGGAAAGATTTCTATAAACTGTGCAGCGTGTGACATGGACTGGAACTGTGGTATCACCCAGTACCTAACCCCTTGTGTCTCGGTCTAGCCAGCATGGGCAAAGAGCTGTTACATGCCTTCTAAAGTAAGGAATGTGGAGGTGGAGTCAAACGACATTTTTTTTTTTGGAGTTCAGAGAACTGGATGAAGTGTTCTTCCAAAACTGGACAAGACATTCTGGATAAGCTGAGTGGAAAGGTCTCAGAGGGAATCCCAGCAGGTAGAAGGCTAGTGCCCTACCCATTGGATGGTGTTGCCTTCAAGAAGGCAGAACTGGTTCTCCACAATCCACGGGCTGATTCTAGCAATACAGTCTAGTCAATTTCACTTCTTCCTTGGATAATTATTATTAATCATGTATATTACGATAGTGGCTATGGCCACCTATTGTGCTAGATGCTGTACAAATACAGAGGATCAGGTGGGCCCTGCCCCGAAGTGCTTACAATCTAAACCAGTCCTTTACATTGCTTTCCCCATTTTGTATGAGAGCCTCTCTCAGTTACACAGAGAGAAAACCATTTATAGAAAAGTCATGAGGGTGGCGGGAAATTAATAGGGAGATCAAGGGCATGGTCACTATCTGAACCTACTTTTAACTCATTTAAAAAAGAAATTAGTTAGATTTTAAGCTGATCACTTGCTTTTCATTACAGGAGCAGGGAAAAAATGAAATGTTTTATTTCTCTCTGGCACTTCCTATGCAGAACTGGTTCCAAACAGCATACCTCACTCTGGCCACCCTGTTTATCATTAAAGGGCTAAGCAGAGGTCATCAGAATAACGTTTTCCACCTGGAGCAAGGCTCCTTTTCAGCAGCAGAGAGAGGAACGTTTGCTATCTTGGGGAAGAGCAAGCGCCTAGAAATAACTCCACGTAGCAGCCACTGAAGCCCATGGGCAGAATTGAGCATGGAGTGCACCTCAGGCAAGGTTGCCTTTCCAGGGAGGGTTGAAAACCCTGCAAAACTGGTTAGCGCTCTGATTGACATCTCCCTGTCAGGTGCTGCATAGGACTGTTCTCCATATGTGCTGTGTGGCCTGTGATCACGGTTTGATGTGCATTCTTGTGGCACAGAGCTGCAAATAGCTATAACTAGTTGGAGAGGGGGTGAGAGAGAGAGAGAGAGGAGGTTCAGCCATAGAGGATATTTTTGAATATACTGTTTATTTTTGAATGGATACAGAGGAAAGGATACACCCACATTATGACAAATGAAGGGACTCCATTCACCAGTAGGAGTCAGCAGCATCATTGCAAAGGCCAAAGGGCCCTGGCATCCTTGCAGATTAAGTGCGGCTGGGGATTGGGCTCTGGTTTAAGGTGGTCTAGCTGTATATTCAGTTTATGTCCATCACTGGCAGTCTTATTGCACCACTGAGGCTTTTGATGTGCACATGATACAGAATGCCACTGTGCAGCCAGCAATATGTGGGCTTGATTCTCTTGGAAATGCCTCATATACCTTGTTCCTTGGAGCTCGTTCCCCATGTCAGGGAACGGAAAAAAACCTTGACCTCTTATCTGTCATCACTTGAGGTAGGGACTGGAGATTTGTTGAGCCTCTTCGCTCTTATCAGAGGAGGGAGAAGTTTCCATTCCAAGCGTAGGCGGAGTTCTTCAGGTTTCCTCTGTGGGAGGGAAAAGGGAGAGGACTCAGTGGTGAAGGGGCAAAACGAAGAGGGCAGACCAATGAACTAGTGAGAGAGTCCAACCAAACAGCAAGATATCCAGCCGCCAGCCTCTACTGTGTAAAGCTGCGATGGATACCCCATGGGAGAGATTGTGGCCCATGCAGCTCCGGTGTGCAACTACAGCATTATACAGGCACCATTAACAGCCCGATTAATTGCCCTAGTGCAGGTGGAAAGCACTGGTCACTGTGTTGTGCACCCCACTCTGTGCCCGATCCACCAAGGCAGCAAGCCTCAGCCACATAGCCAGGCTTTTGAGCTCAAGCTGTAGAGATCAATGCTTGTAGCTCCAGAGGTCCCTAGTGCAGTCCTGGCTGATGGGCGTTGCACAGGGCCTGTACTGGGTGGCCTATGGCAGCCTGTCACAGGGTGCACCACTCACCGCTTGTGTGGCACCTCCTCCTGGTCACTCTGGGGATTAGCTCTCGAGGTGGACACCCCTTCCAGCAGTTAAACCCAGTCAGTTTCTCCTCTGCAGCCCCTCTCTCCTTCTCAGGAGCTGCAGTTATCCTCTTTGTGACTCAGCCTTCTGGCCAGCTCACTATTGTGGTTTCCCCTTCCGGGATACAGTCCTTCAATTCTCTGTCACTCCCACAGTGACCCAGGCAGCCTTCCCGTTCACCGCCCTGATGGTCTATGCCACGCCCTTGGTGGCTGGCAGGGGAACCGGGGTCCACCCACTACTCCAGGGTCCAGTCCAGCAACCCTTAACCCAGCAGTTCTGGGATTTAGTCTCACAGCCCTCACTGCTCCTTCTCTGTAGTACTGGGTTTACAATGACACCAAGGCGCTGGGCCCACACTGGGACGGGGCCCATTATGGACTCCTCTAGCTGATCCATATGGCTGGGACTGGCCCCTCGCTGGGGAAGTCCAGGCCTTGCTGTGTGAGCAGCTCCCAGCCAGCAGGTCCCACTCGCCTGTAGGGGGCTTGCCGCCCGGAAGCCAGGCTGCACCATGTGGGCTGGACAGGGCTGCTGGCAGCGGGCATGGCCAGGCAGGCTCTCGGGGCGGTGCGGGGGTGTGGGGGGGGGTCACATCCCAGGGGTCTGCCCCACTTCCCAGCACGGCTCTGG
The DNA here is from genome assembly GCF_965140295.1 of Lepidochelys olivacea. NCBI lineage: Eukaryota > Metazoa > Chordata > Testudines > Cheloniidae > Lepidochelys > Lepidochelys olivacea. Next base: position 46,510,668 of record NC_140418.1, read on the forward strand.
CTCCGAGCGGTCTGTGCTGCCCACCACCTGTGGGGCTCTGCCCACCTCCCTGGACCTAGCCTCCAGGGACCAGTGCAGAGGCCAGATTGGTCTCAGCCAGTGGGGGGGTGGGGCAGCGTGGGGAGCTTAACCAGACCGCGCCAGGCAAGTGGGTCCTGAGGGAGCCCGGCCCGGGCAGGCCCTGCTCCTGCTCTGGCCTGGCTGATTGCGCCGGAGTGATCCCCACCCCAGGACCGGCTCATGCTGTGCTGCCGGTGCAGCCCAGCGGGCACGGTCACCTCCTAGTGGGGCCGGTGAGTGTGGGAGTGGGCAGAACGCAGGGGAGGTCTCTCTGGCGGTCTGGGGCGGGGGTGCTGGGCAGTGAAAGGGTGGGGGATGCTGGGGAGTGGGGGAGGTTTGTGTGTTTTGGGGCACTGGGCATAGGGGGGATCTGTGTGGTGTGCTGTGTAGTTGTGGTGGTGGGGCTGTGGGGGGGGGGCAACGGGGGTCTGTGGGGAGGGGAAAAGGGAACGCTGACAGCGCAGAGCCAGGCTGCCCCATCCCAGCAGCAGCCCCCAGCTGTTGTCAGCTACCTGGCTTGATTGGCCCTGCCTGTCCCTGGCCAGCTAAGCCTGGTTGCAATCAATTTTCTGCTCCCTGGCTCTCCCTCCAGGTGCAGCCTGTGGAGTTAATAGGCTTAGCTGGTCACCCCTTCCAGTCCGGTGTGAGCTGTACTCCCCACCACACAGCCTTATGCTGGGCTCCCTGAAAGTCCCAGCACAGGGGGCATGTTTGGGGAGGGGTTGCTGGGCATGCTGCTCTGACCATACTATCTTGGGACTCCCGCACCCTCAGGTTGCCCAGTCTGGGCTGACTCCAGGAAGCAGAACACAAAATCTCAGCCTGTGTGTTCCTGCCAGCAGTTGAACTTCTAGATCATTTTTTGTATGCAGGCTGTCGTTAGAAAAAGACCTGAGTCCATAGGGACTATGATATGGGATCTTCCAGCTCGGGGTGAGTGAGGAGAGAGATGCTGCACTGAGCAATGTGTCAGGGTGATCTTCCAGTGCAGGGGAAGCCTTGGAGAAAAACTGGGGCTAAATAGGGATGAGCCATTACACAGTGGCCAAGATGGAGAAAACGGCAGAAAGAGGGAAAACAGCACAAACTTCCAGAAATTGAAGTACGTGTAAAAGAGGAGTAGATTCAAAGCCGCACTGAAATCAATGGAGGTATTTTCACTGCATTCAAGGGACACTGCATTTTGAACAGACTATTATGAGAAAATTGGAACACAATGTTGCCAACTCTTGCGATTTTGTTGCAGTTAACACAACACAAGGACCAAGGGCTCACCCAATGAAATTAATAGGCAGCAGGTTTAAAACAAACATAAGGAAGAACTTCTTCACACAACGCACAGTCAACCCGTGGAATTCATTGCCAGGGAACATTATGAAGGCCAAAAGTAAAAGTGGGTTCAAAAGAGAATTAGATAAGTTCAAGTAGATCCATCAGTGGCTGTTAACCCAGATGGTCAGAGATGCAACCCCATGCTCTAGGTACCTTAATCTCTGACTGCCAGAAGCTGGGAATGGGCAACAGGGAGTGGATCACCTGATAAATTGCCCTGTTCTGTTCATTCCTTCTGAAGCATCTGGCACTGGCCACAGTAGAAAGACAGGACACTGGGCTAGATGGACCATTGGCCTGACCAGTATGGCTGTTCTTATGTTCTCAACAATTTAGGTGTTTTTTTTTCTCCTGCCAACTCGTGAATTTTCCTTTATTTAAAATGGCCACCATCTCCTATTACCATCAATGGGGCTGCTGCCAGAAAGATGGCTGCCATTTCCCTATGAATGCAGATGTGGAAATGAGGCTGCCTCCCAGAAAGATGGCTGCCACCTTCCACCATTTGTTTTCAGTGAAACTAAAATCATGCCTGCAGACAAAATAGCTGCCACTATGGGGTGTGGGGAGCTAGATGGGATTCGGGTTGCCAGGTGTCCAGTTTTCAACTGGAATGCCAGGTCGAAAAGGGACCCTGGCGGCTCCAGTCAGCATCACTGACCAGGCCATTAAAAGTCCAGTCGGTGGCACAGCAGGGCTCAGGCAGGCTCCCTTTCTGCCTTGACTCTGCGTGGCTCCCGGAAGCAGCAGCATGTTCCCCCTCCGGATCCCACATGTAGGGGCATCCAGGGGGCTCTACATGCTGCCCCGCCTCAAGTGCTGGCTCTGCAGGTCCCATTGGCCGGGAACCATGGACGCCTGTGGATGGAGCAGTGCGCAGAGCTGCTCCTACACGTAGGACTGTGTGTTGGGGGGCGGGGGGGACAGGACATGCCAATGCTTCCGGAGCTGCTTGAGGTAAGTGCCGCCCGGAGTCTGCACCCCTGACCCCCTCCCATGCCCCAACCCCCACCCCAGCCCTGATCCCCCTCCTGCACCCCAAATCCATCATCCCCAGCCTCACACCAGAGCCCACACTGCAACCCAGAACCCTCACCCCCCAGCACCCAAACCCCGGAGCCCCCTCCCACACCCTAACCCCCTGCCTCAGCCTGGAGCCCCCTCCCATAATCCAAACCCCTCAGCTCCACCCCTCAGCCCGAAGCTCCCTTCTGCACGTGAAACCCCTCATCCCTGGCTCCACCCCAGAGCCTGAACCTCCAGCTGGAGCCCTCACATCCCAGCCCCCAGCCCCCACCCACTAGGTGGATCAGCAGAGACTGCGGGGATTGTTCTTCTTCCTTTTCCCCATGCTGGCCAGTGATGAGGCTAACTAGAGTAAACAGCAGATTTGAGCCACGAAAGTGGCCAAACTGAGGGCTGCCGTGAACCTCTGAGGCGAGCAAATCCTCCAATAAAGTGCAGGACCCACCAAGGCAGAGGAGGAACTTTGTCACAATATATACATACAGAGAACGTTATTTAGTACATCAGTACAGACCTGGCCGCTTGCAATGGGTCAGGTATACCACCTGGTGGGCATTGGTATTAGCAGGAACAGTGTGTTAGAGATGCAAGTTTTTGTTTCCTAGAGTAAAGCTACCTTGATAAGAAGGCAGTATGTATTTCACTTCCGCATCCTTTCCAAGTCTGTGCTTATTATTAATGCAATTAGTAAGTATCATGTGATCGTATAATGAAACCTTGTACTTTACTGCATAACTTCAAGTGGCAGAGTGAAAGGCCTGGTTTACCCACAAACTGGAAATGGCTTAATTAAACTGGTTTAGTAAAACCATTGCAATCCCCTTATTGAATTTTAAGGGTGCCTACTTTGGGTTAGCTTCAGCCTGTTAGCTTTTTCCTAATCCATTTAAACTGAACTGAACTAAGTCGCTCTTAAACCAAAATAAGAGGTTCCGTAGAGAAGCTAGCTCCAGTTTGATTAAGTTAGTTTAAATTCACACCTTTAGTTAAATTTGGTGTAACTTGCAGGGGGGCTGGAACAATTTATATAATGGGGGTGCTGAGAGCCATTGAACCAAACTGTAAACCCTGGATATAATGGAAACGACTTCAAGCCAGAGCGTGCAGCAGCACCCCTAGTTTCAGCACCTATGGTAATTTGCTGCATGGATAAGTGCAAAGTTGCTGTAGAAACTGTAGTTCTTAACTTCCTGAATTTGGCGGTTTTAAAATCTCAAATGTAGCACTATGAGTTTTTACACTGAATTCCCTCAAACACTAAGGAAAAAAGATACATTATCAAATACTTTCCCATTTCATAGGCTTCAGTCCCTTTCCACCAGGGCCCAGAAGACGATATATAAAAGTTATGCAAGCGCCATAGACGTTGTACACCTATAATGTGGTGCACTTATGGTGGTCTCAAAAACTTTTCCCTCCCTCTCTCTCCTAATCTAACAACTTTTTCAACACCTGTCTCCCTCCTTTCATATATCATAAAAATAGCATAAAAAGCTACTGTCAAAGCCAATGAGCGTTATATTCAAGAAGGTGGCTCTAAGCATATAATCATGAATAGCAGCTGTTTGGAAATCAGTATTTTGTTGGCACTGTGGAAGTGTTATTGGCAATACCATGAATATTACAAACATGCACATACATCAACCATCAGGAGTAGGTCTCAGTCAATTTTAAAAATTTGTGTATTTTTTTAAGACAATCAAAACAATTAGGCCCCTTGATAAGCACTAACCACACATCCCTTTACACTTACAACAAAGTGCTTTCAATTACTAGTCTCTCCAAATGCATCTTGAACTCAGATGAACTTGTGTTTTATGTTCCTGTAATTAACAACAACAAAAAATGACCAAACTGACATTTTTCGAGCTTGCCAAAAACATGTTTTCAGACCGAGTCGGGAGTTTGCCAAGTTTCAGCCTGAAAACAACCCATTCCGAGCAACCAGAGATAGAGATTTGTCTGAAAAAACCCTCCCATCTCAGTGTTGAATATAGCATCAGTAATGCCACACTAACAAAAGTACAGCTTTTGCCATGGCTTTGAGCCAGACACTGTTTATATCAACTGAGAATCTGGCCCTTTATTAACAGGCTAGCTGATGAGTGACTCAAGCTGTTGTTGTATCTTTTCTCAGGAAACAAGAAGCAAGTTACCCAGCAGGCCAAGTAGCTGGCAACATTGCGCATGAATCATGGAAGCGCCAGAATAGATTACAAGAGTTATCCTACCCACCATACATTTGGCAGCTTTGCTACCGTGTAATTCCCACAATTTTTTTGTCTAAGTATTGGAGAGCTGCAGTGATGGAGGTGGCCCGGTATGTTGGTCAATGAGGTGTTTTATGACAGACAAAGCTAAAGGGGGTTAAAGTGGAAGGTGAACTTCAGTTGGGTCTCTGAAATCCCAAGACGTCAGCCCTGGATTGAGAGGCCTTTGAGAAGTCAGCTTGTGCAAGAAGGGAGTTTTATCCTTCTCTTCGGTGGGAAGAGAGTTAGGCCAATGCTGAGTGCTTCTGAAAACTCCACCCAGCCTCTTTCAGTACTGGGCTGGACTGAGATTTCTTGACTGGGTTGATTGAAGTTGGCTGGGGTTGATTGAGGCTCCACTTCAGGTCCAACTTTAGGTTCAAACTAAATGTATAATTAGAAAATTTAGAGGGTAGGCCTCACTTTCTTGCATTGCAGGGAGAAGGACACAGCACACTTACAGATATTGAGAGGGCCTGGTCTGTACAGATATTGATAGGGACTGGTCTGTAATTGCTGGCTTGCAAAACCTGGTCTGTGTTTCTGCCCCTACTGTCATTCCAGATCTTGCTTTCAAACATGAAATGCGGAGGTTTGGGGTAACAGAAACAGTCTCTCACGCTAAGGCCTAGTCTACTCCCAGCTTTTGTACCAGTATAACTATGTTGGGTAAGGGAGGAGCTATTTACTAAAATAGTTATACCAGTACAACCGCCAGTGTGGAGGCAGTTATAACAGTATAGATTATTCCCCTTCCCATACATAGGAAGCAGCAACAGTGGCATAAAAGGTGCCTTATTCCACGAAAGTTGTGTCAGCACTGAGGGTTGTACTGTTATAATGATATCAGTACAGTCAAAGGGGTACAACTTTTGTGTATAGACACGCCCTCAGCATTTAAACAGAGCCCAAATCAAGAGATCAAAGTGAAGCTGCCTAAGGGATTTAGGAACACAACCTTGTGTTAATTGAAATGGGAGCTGCGTGAGCAGAGTTTAGGCCCAGAAGGGACCACCCAACCATCTAGTCTGACCTCCTATATAGCCTGCTTTGAAAAATCTCAACCCATAGCTTTGCTAGAGAGCTCCAATCAAATGGGCTGATTTTAAAAAGTGATGATGAGCACCCACAATGTTCGCTAGCACCAGTCAGCAGCTGCAGATGCTCAGCACTTCTCTGGATCAGACCCATGGACTGGTATATGGCAAGGAGGTTGTTATTTTTAAGGGAAAGCCTTCTATAGTGGGCAGAGCATCACATCACATTGCTGAGAGCTCAGGACTAATGGAAACTAACAAAAATTGCAGCGAAGAGAGCAAGGAGACCAAAGATTTTAAGCAAATATGAAAGCAGGGAGTGGTTTGAAGAGTCGCGCAACACGCGCGTTCTTGTGGGTTTGATGATCCGTGCCCTTTGGGTCAGGATGGCATTTCTGGCTCCATCCCACTTCCCCGGGCCGGTCAAGCGGAACTGGAAGGGGCTGCAGGGGCCAAAGTAAATAGTCAGGGCCAGCTTGGGATCCTTCAGGAGCAGCGGAAGGATTCTGGGTCTCGCATCCGAGCCTTCGGCGAGCTCATCCAGATATTCAATGTGATCGGTTTGCAATGTCTGGCTGCGGCTGGTACCAAACCTTAGGAGAGAGCAAAGAAACTGTCAGAACTATTCAGTGATCCATGTACATTGAACCTGATACTCCCGATTTATACAGTTCTAAAGGGATGTCATGTAGAGAACTGGCAAATACCACGCTAACCTATTGCTAAGAAGGGAGAAAGACAGGGAAGTGGACAAGATATGGGAAGATTGAGAAATAATGGAATTCAGAGCCACAAGAAGCACCCCAGAGAGACTTTTGGGTAGCGCAGCTCTCTGATGTAGCATCCAGTTAGAGAAAAGCTAGCTCGAGTGAAGCTGTGGCAGCATGGGCAGCTGCTCGGGTCAGCCCCCCAGCTCATGACTCTAGGTACACATTCAAGCTGCCATGATTACATTGCTATTCTTAATCAAGATCAGAGCTACCTCTGGTATGTCTACACGTGCTGCAATCCCATCTCCACATTGCAATGCAGACATACCCGAAAACTGGCTGAATTGTAGTTACCTCCATGCGAAAAAACTGTAGACCCCAATTTTCAGAGAACAAGGCACATTTACCGAACGTTGGTGTCAGCAGGTTACGTACTATTTCTGAAGAAGCCGGCATGTTTGCATTACAAATAATATCATCCTACCTAGTGCATTTCTCATACCTTAGACAATCTTAATCCCTTTCAGCTGCAGTTGAGTCCCCAGTATGGGCCTACAGGGACAGATTTTCAGAAGTGTGTGCACACAAACCACCTACATCTAACAGGTCATTTGGCATGTGCAATAGTGCTGCTCTGACTGAAGTGGTGTGTACAAATGTGTTCACATTTTTGCTAGCAAACCCTAAGGATCACAGCTTCGTAGTCAGAGATGGAAAAGAGCTGTTCTACTCAGACCATCTTCCTACACGCCCCGAAACTCTATAGTATGTCATCAAAGGCAAGATGGGACCACCAATCTGCTAGTCTGACCTCCTGTACATCTCAGGGCACCAACACCACCCAACAACCAAAATTAGACCACAGTATTACAGCCCACAGGTGACTACCAGTGATTTCAGGTTAACATTAGAAAAATGGAAAACTTTTCAATTCAAAAGACACCCTGTGAAATATTTCATGGGCTGGAATGAGCAGAACTTTATGCAAAGAATTATTGCTATGCATTCAGAGCTTGGATATGACAGCAATGGATGCTACAGAGAAACTCCCAACTCCAATTTCTGCAACCTGCTGAGCCCTTAACTCTTGGCACTTCAAGTATTAGGCACACAGATTAACATTTCCAGAGGACCAGCATGTGGTATAAGCTTCACATTTTTGTGGGATAAGGAAGCTAGTGAGCCTGGCCAAGTTCTACTGTAGCTGCCTTCAAAAGAGGTCTTTCTCTGATCAACAAAATAAACTATGTGAAAGACCCTTGGGGAAATTCGTATAGGCTCTCTGATGAGGATTTGTAATGGACCAAAAGGGCATGTGGTTTAAGGCTGATGAATATAATATCCAACACCCACCAATCTGAAGGAGGATAAAACCCACTGCCATTCTTACACAGGAGTGAAAAGGGAGATGGCAGACACACCACAGGGAGGCTGGATCTAAAGACAGTGGCAGCAGAGTTCTGGAAAGTGGTCTGAAAGGTGTCCTGTTTTCCTTTCAGCGCAAGCATGAGAATTGCATATCGTTGCCACAAAATAGCAGAAGGCATCCTTGGCTAGTTTGGGGTGATGTTCATCACTGGCTACTAGGAATAATCAAGAGACTACACTGATATATGTGGTTGACATGGTTCCATAATCCTTTTTCCTGCGGGCAGTGGAATTGTGCAAGTGTGGTTAAAGTATTCAGTCTGGAGGGAATACACACACAGGTCTGGCAGCCAGAAAAGAAATGAGGGGAACCCAAATACTCAAGGCATTTGTAATATCTGCCAGCGAGCTAGTCATTGAGCAGATGGAGTATATTTTAAACACATGAAGACATGAATGCCAGTGAAAGCTTCTAGAAGACTTTGGACTGTATTTTCTGAGAAGGAGCATGAGAGGAAGGAGAAATACAATTTCCTCCATAAGTATAAACTGCTCCCATGATGAGTGGAGAATAGTTATATTAATTAGGTGGTGTTTCATACCATTTGATCCTCTTCTCTTTCCTCTTGACAATGTCAGTCATCATAGTGCTCTTGGAGGGCAGCTCAGTCAGCCCTAGAAAATTAAAGTGGCTGTTACTTATAAGTTACAAGAATTACAGAGGGACCCAAGCTTTGAAGTTCAGAGCTGGATTTGGGAAGCTTCCTGCCCTGGTCTGTTTCATCAAGTAGTTTGCACATTCCACTACAAATGCTTAAAAGTGTTGCTTCCCCGAGGCCTCTGCCGCAAAGGGGACTGAATTCTCCATCCTGCTGCTCTAGTTTTGCCATGGGGACTGTGGCAAGACAAATTCATTTAATCTGTCCTTATGACACCTGGCTCCAATTCAGCCTTGGGTCTCTGCGGCCCATCCTCCAAGTTACTTAGGCTCCTAACTTCCACTGACTTTGTGGAATACCTTGGCAGATGTGGGCCTCAGTGCTTTCACAAATACTCATTAAACCTTACAGCAGAGCACTCCTGTTAGACAGGGAGATATTGTTACTTATAACTAGCAAATCCTAATTTATGGCGGGCTGAAATCAATCATGTGGCAAGACAGTGCATTTTTCTAGTTGATCTCCTCAGTGAGGAGTTTGGTTTAAACTCTCAGAAGGGGAAGAAAAGCTTTTTCTGCTCCTCTAATTCCACCTTTCCTTTACAACGTTAGTTTAAAAGGATAATTCCTAAATTACGGTGCTCTGCCAGCAGCTTTTGTTTCTGTAGCACCATCAATGCTCATGACGCGGTACAGAGAAGCCCTTGCAAGTTTACAGAGAGCTGCACAATGAGAGAGAATTCTAGTGTAGCTGTCTGAAAGATTGTTACATGCACCCAGAGCAACAATTACATGTATTGACTTTTCTTTTGGTTATTTTCAAGATTTGTTGTTCCTTAAGATAAGTTTTGACCCAAGAGGTGACTAAGTCTTGATATTTATTTCAAGAAGGGAAAAAATGTCTGAATATTATACAAATTTTACAGCTGGATAAATGGTCACTTGGCCAAAATCCTATGGTAGTAACTCAGTGCCAGAGCTGGAAATAGAACCCAGGACTCCTGGGTTCGACTTCTGTCCTTTAACTATTTGATAAACCATTAGATGAAACTGCTGCCTAGAAAAATATCAAAGCTGTTCATTCTTAAGTGAAACTTACATTTAGAAAGATTCAACCTAATGTGGGAATGCCTGTCTGTTATGAATAGGAGTCGGAGATTGACCTGTGCACTTCAGGAGACGAGTGCTTTAGTTTACCTTTTGTTCTTTCTGACAGCCCAACTGCTTTGCGAGATTATCAGAGAAGTAAGAGATAGTTGGGGTTGGTCCTGCTTTGAACAGGGGGTTGGACTAGATGACCTCCTGAGGTCTCTCTTCCAACCCTGATATTCTATGATGCTAAGTAAGAAATCAGTGATGAAAGCAGTGGACACTAAACAGCTGCTTCAGAAGACTGCTCTGTAAGAAGCGGAGCCTTGTTCCCTTTCCAGGTAAATATGCTTTCAGCTGTATTTCTGTGGCAGAAGCAACTCAGGGTCAAACCAGTTGCAGCTCACAGCTCTTGCTTTCTCCCCTGGTCCCTAATTTTACATATTTATTATAATGATCATATCCCATTGATATTCTCTGATCTCTTTTACTGATTCTTATTGGCTGCAGTGACACTTGTGGATAAGAATACCAACACCACAGTTCCCTGCTTTCAGATCTCTGGCAGTAAGCTACATTAGAGATTAATACATGTTAAGGCTGATGGGACCATTGTGATCATGTTGTTAGACCTCCTGCATCACACAGGCCAGGGAATTTCTGTTATTCCTGTATCCAGCCCATAACTTGTGGTTGAGCTAGATTAGAGCAGTTAATTACCCTCACTGTTTAAAAAAAATATCAGAAGTGGTCTGTGCAGACGGAGCATGCTAAGGAGGGATATTAAAGAGTCAGTCCCATGAGTGGGAGTCAACAAATGTGAAACTTTTGAATTGAGAACCTGCACTGGTGTCCTTTGCCATTTTCTCCCTGTCCTGTATTCCCATGTATCATTCTTATCTAAACCAAGCATGTAAACACCTTGCAGCAGGGACAATAAGCCAAATTGAACCCTGATGCGAAGGGCACTAGTACTGATTTCAATGGCAGTTGTGCCCACTTAAGGTTAAATCTGGTCACACGGTTGGCACGTTGGCAGTTATTATGCGTGGATCACAACATGCCCATCCACTTACCTTTAAAGACTCTTGTGGCCCAGCGTGCCTGCAGCTCTGCATTAGGCATGATGGGCCCAAGCGGCTGTATGAGGCCAATGACGGCCAGCGTTGGCTTCTCCAGAGTAGTGGGGAAGACTTGTTTGTACAGCGGAGCCTCGTTGTTCTCCACTTTGACGACTGACTGCTCCAGGAAGGGGAACGAGAAGCTGTAGCCAGTGGCAAAGATGACAACATCCACGTTCTCCTCCATAGTCCCATCTTCAAAGATGGCAGCGGTTTCGGTGAACTCCTTCACAATGGGCTTCACCATCACACTGCCACAGAGGATGCGGCTTGGAAGGTCATCATTGAACACTGGCTCTTTCATCAGGGCTCTGGAAGGACACAAGATGGTAGAGGCATCTGGTTTGTTGAGGCCATGCAAACAGTGCGCAAAGTCCTTACATCCTAGCTCCCCTAAATAACCTGGGGGCTGCGAGGACTGAGTGCCAAAGATCCCACAGCTAGTCAGCTGCAGTGAAGCTGTTATTAATTTCACTCTATCAGGCATACCATGAAGAAGAGTAAGACTGAAGGATTGGAATGAGCTGACAAAATGCATATCGATAGGACTACGGACAAGAGGCGTAGGGTAGAAATAGCATGTTAGTAATACCCATTTTACACCCTGTTATCCCTATTTTCATAGGTCAGCAGGGTCTGTAGTAATAGAGTGTCACTGAATCATACAGTCATTCCAGGTTCCACACTTTGGGGCCAGTTCTTTCAGCGCAGCCATGGTGATATACTTGGAAGTTTAGGTCAAAAGTTTCAAGCGTCCACAAATTTGATGTATCCTCAGCCTGATTTCCAGGGGTGCTGAGCACCCACAGCTCCGACTGAAATAAGTTAACAGGTGCTGCAGGTCAGAAAGCGAGGCCTAAGGACTCAAATTTGATGTATCCTCAGCCTGATTTCCAGGGGTGCTGAGCACCCACAGCTCCGACTGAAATAAGTTAACAGGTGCTGCAGGTCAGAAAGCGAGGCCTAAGGAGATTAGTTCCACATATCTAAGCCATTGGACTCTTCTCCTTTGAGTATCTAATTCTTGCCCTCATTGAAAGACTTGAATCAACTGTTTTATAAAATCTAAATAAATATTTGCTCTTTCCTGGCAGGACTTGGGTTCCCAAGAGCATTTTCCATATAGTTTTAGGACAGAGTTGAGCACTGCCAAGGACCCACTCCCCTCCACCAGCCCCAACTCCTCTCCCTCCTCCCCAGAGATTTATTTTCCTGGAGAATGTACATGTTTTGATCTTGGACCTTTTCCTGGCATTTTAAGCAGAGATGGGTCCAACCCTTCACATCTGAATCCAGATTTCAAACAATCCCAGTGTTTTGGGGGGTTAAGATTGGAGGGTTAGTTTGGTCTACTGCAGGATTAAAAAAGAATTACACGTGTTTGTGGATAATGAGAACATCCAAAAATGTATACCCTCATGCTTCAGGGCATAATCTGACCACTAAATGATTGTGGTTAGGAAGAAACTTGCCCATGATTGTCCATAATTGCCCACTACTGAATTTCTTGCACGTTCTCCTGAAGCATATGGCCCTGGCCAGTGTCAGAGACAGACTGAGGTAGAGAGCCCTCAGGTCTGATCTAGTCCTGCCAGTCCTATATTCAGTAAGAGTTTAGCCTGAGTAAGGAGTAAGTGAAGCATGAGTGAGGACAGAGTATGGCCTCATAATAATTACATGATTCAGATTGCTTTTCCTCTCCAGCTACCCATAGATCAGCTGCACGTTAAAAGTGCATACCTGTTCTGAGGCACCAAGCCATAGTTTTCATGGTTAAACCATTGGTTCATCTTCTGTTCATACACCAGTTTCAAAAGTGGCCAAGGCAGGATACTTCTGATCAGATTGCTAAATCGGGTGTGAAATACAGTGTCCCAAGGGTAGCCGTCATCGTAGACCCGGCTCATTACCCATGAGCCTCCTCTCGTGCTGATGAACACCTACAAGGCAATACAGAATTCCACTTTAAGCAGTGACAGTCTTCTGCAGCATGTGCATTGTTTGCATTGCAAATCTCAGCCTAGTTTTATCTCCAGACATTGAACATCTTCTCCTGCTTGAGGCTACCAAGGTCAAAACAATAGAGAACAATGTCTCAGAACAGAGTCAGGGGGCTGGGAAAAAAACAGTCACTTCAGATTGCTTTTCATAGTGGAGGCTGATACTAGATGTACCAGTCTCAAAGGAAAGGTGATCTTTTCTAACTCAGGAGAGCTGGATTTGGCTCCAGCCTCCCTTTGTGACCCTGGGAAATTGCTTAACTTCTCCATGCCTCAGTTTCCCACCTGTACAATGGGGATAACACCACTTCTTTTCTCCCACCCTTTGTCCATCTTGTCTTTTTAAATTGTTGGCTGGCCTGAGTGCAGGACCTTTTGCTGTGTGTATGTACTGGGCCTAGCCCAATGGAACTGTGATTGCAGTTGGGGCCACTAGGCCCTACTGAAATGCATAGAATAAACAATCAAAATAATAGCAACCAATCGTTAGAGGCCTTTTTCCTACTCTAGAGAAGCAAAGATTTGGGCTTTAATGCCTGGGATGCTGCATATTCTAGGTGATCGCTATTCTTAATAAGTCTCTGGGCCACAGTATACTGACGTGGCGTGTAATTTACTTACATGCCACATCAGTATATGTTATGGATGCAGTATATGGATGCCTTCTACCGCCCTCACCCCAAATCACAAGGGTAGCAGGCTAAGTGACACTACCCGTTTGGCTATCTGACAGAGGTCCACAGCAATATCCGATGCAGAGTTCCCCATTCCAATCACCACAACCGTCTTCCCCTGAAATCCTTCCGGGCTCTTGTACTCCCGGCTGTGGAAATATTGGCCCTTGAACTTTTCGATACCTACGAGGAGAGAAGGAAGGATTGGAATCTCAGTGCAGAGATGGATTTTAAACTGCTAACGCTCAGGGTATGTGATTGTTCCAGGGTCCTGGGTGGGCAGGGCTAACCTGCTTGTACTGCCATGGCTTCACCGCTAGTGTTACTCAATCTAGCTTTGATCTAGCTGGGCTACACATGCTGCAATCACACCTCCTGATTGCAGTGTAGACATACCCTCAGCAACAGACTTAGAGCATCTTAAAATTCTGGGGCATTTGGCTGCAGGTTTTGTGGGGATGTCAATTGGTTCGGCCTGTTATGAAGATAAAATTCAGATCCAAGTTTCAGAGTAGCAGCCGTGTTAGTCTGTATCTGCAAAAAGAAAAGGAGTACTTGTGGCACCTTAGTGACTAACAAATTTATTTGAGCATAGATGCATCTGATGAAGTGAGCTGTAGCTCACAAAACCTTATGCTCAAATAAATTTTGTTAGTCTCTAAGGTGCCACAAGTACTCCTTTTTTTTTTTTGCAGATCCAAGTTTGTATTTCAACCCTTCCTCTCCCTCCCAGAGTTTAGAGACATTGAGATGTAGGGTGTTTGGCGTGAGAAGACGTCTAGGTATGCTTTACTAGAAAGAAAAATGAGAAGTTTCAGAGGAGAGCAGTGCCTTTGATTTGTGGACACATTGGGTGTAACCCTCGGGCCCTCTTCCACCTGCTGTATACTGCTCATGCAGTGAACAGGATGAATGTTGATCGAAAAGGCTGGAGATCTCCCCCGCTGCACACTGTTCTTTGGAGGTGTGGGAGGGATGTGCCGGGGCAGGGCAGAGCACTGGGTGCAGGTGGCATAACATGGCAACTCTGAAGATGCTTTAAGTTATCCCAGGGGCTATGTTCCTAATCTGGTACAGAACTGGGGGACTGGAAAGGTGGCCCCCCACTCCTGAGCTGCAACGAGTATACACTCATTGCTGTAGAGGTTTGAGCCCTTTGCCTGCAATCATTGCCTGCAATTGGGTGGGGATGCCAGCTGGCCTGTGCCAAATGTTAAGAACGGAGCAAATACTTGAGTGTGCCTGGTATGTTTGGTCAATCCACTCAAAGGCCTAGCTGCCTCCTGATGTGTGTTTGTGCCAAACTTTGATCGTGCCAACAATTTTGCTTCAGTACCAGGAAAAACCATTCCACTAAAGTAGAAACTGAACCAACCTTTGTCCAAAACCAACTGACCCCAAACTTTACTTTTACTGGAAGAGCTGAAAATATTGGAGAGGGTGAGAATTTAAACATTGTGACTGAGATTATTCAGGGCAAAAAGAAGAGAAGGAATAAGAAAGCTAGCAGAGAAAAGAAGAATATGGCAGTGGAGGTGCTATTATATATATAAAATACACACCAATATAGGAGAGACAACAGAATCAAACAGATAACAGCTTCCTGATTTGAACCCTGCATTGTTCATGGCCAGGTATTTGGTGAATGTACAGAATTTCGCAATGCTCTTCCTTTAAATTAGTCTCGTATCAGGAAAGCAAACAGCTGGGCCCTATATAGCACACATTGAAGTGAATGGAAACATATCCATTGGCTTCAGAGGATATGGGATCCAGGCCCATCTGCTTGCTGAAGTAATGATTTGGATAATCCAATAACTGTAATGCTTCTAAGGGACTAAAGCCTCAAGAGAGACAGGAAGGAATAATCAGATCTGGAGGAATCATTAAACCGGTCATGCAGCGAGCCATAGGCTCTCATATCGATACAGGAATACAAACAATTGTCCCTAGCTGTTCCTGGTTTTGCACCTTGTTAACCTGGACGCCAAATACATCCTGTAGGAGGGCTTTGCAAACACAGCTCTTACCAGGAAAAGACTGCACCGGGATAAAGGATTCTATATGGTGACCCATGCACACCATAACGGCATCAAACATGGTGGATTCTTGCTTCCCATCACTCTCAGTGACAACAATCCACTGGCCAGTGGTAGAGAAATCCGGGCATTTTCTTACACTGGTGACTGTGGTCTGAAAGTAAACCCGAGAAAAGACATCGGTGCTTTGGCCGCAGCACCATGTGTTAGAGGTGATCTATTGTGACTCATATACTGAGAGGAGCTCAGAAGCTAGGATTGAACTGGGCTCCACATTCAGGTTTGACTTAAAGCAGGAAGTTAACTACGTAGTTTACAGACCAGAAATGGGTATATTTAATCCAGCCTGCTTGATAGATCCAGACTTTCCAGAATGCTAGCTTTCATTTAACCGACAAGGAAGATTGTAGCCCTTACTGCTGCAAACATAACCTTCCAGCCGTGAAGGGAACATAGTACTGCTGAAGCCTGAAACAGCTCAGAGATGAGTGAATTGGTCCAGTTCACCTTAACTGTGCATTAACTCCTATGCCTTATGGTGACATTTTGGCTGTGTCTACACTAGGGTTTCATGCCCAAAGTTTCCCCCCCCTTGTTCCCACTCCACTGGTGGTAGCAATGATGGCAATGCTAGGCTGATCAGGTTCCTGTTGCTGCTGGCTTTTATTACCTGTTGCCTAGCATTGCCCAGAGCAGATCTGGGTGACAGAATGGTAAAAATGTTGCTACCACTAGTAGAGTTGAACTGCTGGTAGCAACCATGAAAACTTCTGGCTACAAGCCTGGTGCAGACGAAAGCTGAAAGGGGAAAGTTTTCAGATAGCTTAGGTTGCAACTGTGCATCTTGTTTGCACACACAATTACTACACCTCTGCATGCAAAATGGCCAACTGCATGTTCAAACACAAAAACAAAGTTCAGAAATAATCCTAGTGTTAGAAGTACCATGCATCATTTATCCCCACTCCGTGATGGTGAATGCGACAGTAACCAAACTCACGGAAACATTTTTCAAACTGCCCTTTAATTTTGGGCGTGTCAGCAGCCAGGGCTGGATTTTCCAGGTGCTGAGCACTCATGTTTCCAAATGACTTGGAGCTATGGGTGCTCAGCGCTTTGAATATCAGGCCACAGAAATCTTAACTGGAATACCCCCAAATGTGAAGCAAAATATATGGACACATTGGCGTAAATGTTAGGTTGCTCTATGAGGCCCAAGGGATGATGTGCAAATTTGCCAAAGGATTACATTCTCATCACTGAGAGATCCATTCTGGAGTGATCATAGAACATGGGTCCCAGTTCTGTAGACCCCACCTATGGATCTTGTGACTTCTTGAGGCAGAGGGCATTGGTTGCACAGGGTTTTACAGGGATCCCCTTAGTCAGATATGTGCATAAGTATTCACTAAAGGGTGGTGGTATATGCTGTCTTTACCAAGTTTCAGAGTAACAGCCGTGTTAGTCTGTATCCACAAAAAGAAAAGGAGGACTTGTGGCACCTTAGAGACTAACAAATTTATTTGAGCATAAGCTTTCGTGAGCTACTGTCTTTACCAACAGTCAGTAACACACTGGTCAGAGTCATTATGAGCAGGGCTGTTGATTAATCACAGTTAACTCACGCTATTAACTAATTTTTAAAATCACAATTAATTTTTTTTAATCGTGATTAATTGCAGTTTTAATCACACTGTTAAACAGTAGAATAACAATTAAAATTTACTAAATATTTTGGATGTTTTTCTACATTTTCAAATATATTGATTTCAATTACAACACAGAATACAAAGTGTACAGTGCTCACTTTATATTATTTTTATTGCAAAATGCTTGAAGAAATAGTATTTTTCAATTTTCACCTCATACAAGTACCATAGTGCAATCTCTTTATTGTGAAAGCACAGCTTACAAATGTAGATTTTTTTCTGCTACATAACAGACTCAAAAACAAAACAATGTAAAACTTTTGCACCTACAAGTCCACTCAGTCCCACTTGTTCAGCCAATTGCTAAGAGAAACAAGTTTCTTTACATTTACAGGAGATGATGCTGCCCGCTTCTTATTTACAATGTCACCTGAAAGTGAGAACAGATGTTTGCATGGCATTTTGTAGCCGTCGTTGCAAGGTATTTACGTGCCAGATATGCTAAACATTCCTATGTCCCTTCATGCTTTGGCCACCATTCCAGAGGGCATGCTTCTATGCTGATGATGCTCATTAAAAAAATAATGTGTTAATTAAATTTGTGACTGAACTCCTTGGGGAAGAATTGTATGTCTGTTTTACCCACGTTCTGCCATATATTCTGTTATAGCAGTCTTGGGTGAGGACCCAGCACATGTTGTTTGTTTTAAAAACACTTTCACTGCAGATTTGACAAAACGCAAAGAAAGTACCAATGTGAGATTTCTAAAGATAGCTACAGCACTCGACCCAAGGTTTAAGAATCTGAAGTGTCTTCCAAAATCTGATCAGGATAGGGTGTGGAGCACGCTTTCAGATGTCTTAAAAAAGCAGCACTCCAATGTGGAAACTACAGAACCTGAACCACCAAAAAAGACAATCAACCTTCTGCTGGTGGCATCTGACTCAGATGATGAAAATGAACATGCGTCGGTCTGCACTGCTTTGGATCGTTATCGAGCAGAACCCATCATCAGCATGGACGCATGTTCCCTGGAATGGTGGTCGAAGCATGAAGGGACATATGAATCTTTCGTGCATCTGGCACATAGATATCTTGAAATGCCAGCTACAGCAGAGACATGAGAATGCCTGTTCTCACTTTCAGGTGACATTGTAAACAAGAAGCAGGCAGTATTATCTCCTGCGAATGTGAACAAACTTGTTTGTTTGAGTGATTGGCTGAACAAGAAGTAGGACTGAATGGACTTGTAGTCTCTAAAGTTTTACATTGTTTTATTTTTTTAATGCAGTTACTTTTTGTACATAATTCTACATTTCTAAGTTCAACTTTCATGACAAAGAGATTGCACTACTTGTATTAGGTGAATTGAAAAATACTATTTCTTTTGTTTTTTACAGTGCAAATATTTATAATAATTATAAAGTGAGCACTGTTTACTTTGTATTCTGTGTTGTAATCAAAATCAATATATTTGAAAATGTGGAAAACAGCCAAAATATTTATATAAATAGTATTCTATTATTGTTTAATCATGCAATTAATTTGTTTAATCGCTTAACAGCCCTAAGTATAAGATGTATGGATGGATGATATTTAAGGAGTTATGTATCTGAACCAAAAACCCCAACCCCCCACCCAAAAACCCCTCACACCCAATGTGTGGTGGGCATCCTATTTACTAGTAAAGACAATGGATTGGAAGTGTATTGCAGAGAGACGCCCTGGGCTCTTTCATTGAGGAGATGAACTATCAGCGTGTTATCTTATGAAAGGAGCGTCACAGCCCACCTGGCTGGAAAACACTGCAAAAACTTTGAGGGAGCTCAACTGCATTAAGCTAAACTTACACTTGATTTCCCTATGAGCCTGTCTAAGTGCTGGGTGTGAGGGAGAGCGGTGATCTGAGGTGGGATTGGTAAACTGGGGTACACTGCTTCTTTGGGAGCAGCACAGTGGTGAATTCTGTGAGCCTGCAGCAGACCAGGGGCTGGACACTCCAGATAGATGCTCGGAAGTTGGAGTACACCTATCACTAACCTGTGGGGAGGAGAGCACAGACCTAGAGGGCATTGCTTGTGTTGCCTATGGAGCTGGGGAGCTGATGCCAGTGCTGGTACAGTTGGGGCTTGCTCATGAGAAGGGTGGGCGGTAGCAAGGTGCCTCACAGCCCTGGGTGCTCCTGGAGAGCATCACAGACCCCAATTAATTGTGCAATTTGGCCCTTGTAAGAGAATGAGTTGGAAACACCTAGTTTAAAGCAATTTAAGAAACGCAAAGAAAAATGATGCTTTGGTCTTTTTATCCTATCCACTAGCCTGATCTCTTCACACTGTTCCTTGTCCTGACATGCTGGGGTAGAAATAGGGGTTGGGACTGAATCCACGAGAAAAAGGCCAGAATCCTGTAAGTGTCCCCTCTCACTATCGGGGGCTTGGTCAGAATTTTGATCGATCATCTACCCTGTTGAATCTGAATCTGCTCAGCATCTAATCCATGCCCCTGCTGCCCTTTCCCCTGTGGCCGCATTGTCCCTTTTCAGTCACCGTGTGACAGTCTCATCTCTCTTCCATAATATTGGGCTCTGCAAGCCTTCCCCAGGTCCTCCACCCAGCAGAGAGTTAACCTGAAGAAGAGTATTATCAGAAAGCAATCTGTTCCCCAGAAGCCAGGTCAGCTATAGTTCTAGAGACATAAGGTGCTGGAGGTAATATGGTTTATTGGACCAACTTCTGTTGGTGAGACACGCAAGCTTTTGAGCTTATGCAGAGCTCTTTTTCAGTGTAAGCTCAAAACCATGTCTCTCTCACCTGCAGAAGTTGGTCCACTAAAAATATTACCTCTCCCACCTTATTTTGCATATATCCTGGGACCAACATGGCTATAACAACACTGCATACAGTTGTAGTTCTAAACACACATGCAGAATTGGTAGGTTATGTTATGTAACTAGCCGTTCTGAAGTTGTGCTCTATCTCATGCAGACTTTACTTTTGTTCTTTCTTATTCTGTTGTTTTCCTTAACCCAAAAGACAAGTTATATAGCCTATAAGTAGGGGACTGGCTTTTGTGTATAGGAAATAAAAAAGTAGCAGGACCCTCTTTTAATAGGACATACCTTGAACCTGATGTATTTCAGAAGATCAAAGCGATTTGCGTACAGTTTCAAATATTCCAGGAATCTGGTGTTGTGCAGGAAGTTTGGAAAGTGTTCAGGCATTGGAAAGTCACTGAAGCACGACATCTCCTTGGAGGAATTGGTGAATACGGATTGGTAGATACTGGCTCTGCCTTCCTCTACCTTTTCCTAGAAAACATCAGACAAACAAAGGTGTATTTTAAAATGTTACTAGATAGTGCAAATCCGCAGAGTTTTCCATGTTGCTGTGTGACGCTCATTGAGTCTGAAGGTTTGTGATGGCCGAATGCATTGTGTGGGCTCTCGCTTCTGTTTAAGCTTCCCAATGAAGAGCCAAAGTGATCTTTCTTGCCACAAGTTTTTCTTTGTAGCAGATGTTCTCCTTTGTGAGGATGGTCTTGTAGTTAAGAGTCTGGGCTGAAACTCAGGAGACGTGAACTGCAGAAGCACTATGACACCTTGTGGAAGTCACTTAGGCCCAGATCCAATGGAAGTTAGGAGCCTAAATGCCTTTGAGGATCTCTCTGGACCTCTGTTTCCCATCTGTAAAATGGGGATAATGCCACTGCCTTTTTCCTGTGCTTTGTCTATTGAGATTGTTAAGTTCTTTGAGGATGTCTCATTTGGTGTATGTACAGTACTAACACAATGGGACCTTGTTGGGGCATCTAGATGATGCTGTGATACAAATAATAAACAATGGTACACATGAATGGCTGCTGTTGGAGCAACTCTTATGACTTGTCAGTAGTCTTTGAATGCTTGGTTCATGGTGTTACTGAAGTTTGAACAGGTCACTATTTCATGGCTATCTACAATCATTTACAGTCCTCTCCCATGTTGCAAGATTTCTGCAAGACTCATTTGTGTCCTAAGGGCTTCTTCCTCCTTCGGCAGACATACAGAAAAAGTATTAATTGCTTCAGCACAGAATTGCATGCTTGCCCTAGTGTCCATAGACTATTTACACTGGCACCATAATTCAGCTACATTTTTAACTGGGGGAATGGCAGTATAAACTGCAATATACCATTCCCGGTTGCTGTCTAATGAGGTCTGTCTCATTGCTGTCTAAATTCTTCTAGGGCAACATTTCGTCCCTGACATTACATGGTAGAGACCTCCTGTCAAACACAGCGTGGTGTACATATAATTTATATTAAAAAAAAACCCATCAAAACACTCCACAGCGTGCGCAATTCTCTCCTTTGGGAGAGAGTGAGAGAAAGAACAAACCATATGTGACAGAGCTTAGTCATGTCACTTAACGCATGACTGGAAGGTGCTCAGGTATTTTGGTAATGAAGGTATTTTGGTAAGAATCTCTCTAGAATTTCCATCAAGGCTGCATTTGATCCTTTCTATGAAGTATAAAATTAAACTCTACACTTACAAACACACATTTGGCATGATTTTGTCTCTTCTTGCTGGGGTGCTAGAGGAATTGCTGTGTATGTACAGTGCTTGCAGTGTGGCTTCTAGCCACCACCAGTGCTGGGGCAATTTTTTCTTGGCGGGTGATTATTTAAATATTGCCCAACACAGATCCCATTTGTTTATACACAGTCACTGAGACCCAGCTGAGAATTAACAGGTTATTGAATTCCAGCAGCCATAGGGTTTCCAGTTTTGGTTGGACATATTCCTGGAGGTTTCATCACATGACATATTAATCTTTAATTAAAATTAATGTTTAATTTCTGGAGACTCCAGGACAATCCTGGAGGATTGGCAACCCTACCAGCAAGTCCAGATACATTGCAGCTGGATCACTCTGCTTACTTGACATGGCAAAAAAAATAAATCTTCTTTGGGTTGGAAAGAGGGGGGACTCCAACCCAGGTTCCTCTTTGTGCCAACTGGCAGACGGCTCAAGGGTGTGAAAGGGTTATAGGGATCCCCAAACTTGTCACGCTGTGTGCTGCCCTCCACCCCAGAGCCATGGTTGGGAGCCAGGGCCAGGAGCAGGGCCACGGCTCCTGAGGGGGTGCACAGACAGAGGTAAGGGGGGCCAACGCTGGGGCTGGAGCTGTGGCCAGGAGCCAGGGGCCATGGCCGGGGGGGGGGCAGAGGGCCAGCTGGGGGCTGGGCTAGGGCAGGGGCCAGGAGCGGAGCCCTGGCTGGGCTGCAGTCAGTCAGAGGCTGAGGCTGGCAGAGGGACTGGGAGCGGAGCTATGACTGGACCATGGTCGGGGCTGACTGGGTATGGAACTGTGGCCGGGCTGGGAGCCAGAGGTCGGGTGATGCTTCCTCCCCAGCCCGTCTCTGGCAGCTGGTCTGGGCCCCACTGTGCCCCCGAATGTTCCTCCACACCCTTAGCACCCCATAGTTTAGGGACCCCTGCCATAGAGTGTCATGTAAGGTCTCTACTGAAAGCCTGTGTCACACTGGTCACCATACCCACTGGGAGATGTATATATATATTTTTTTCACCATAAAAGGTTTACTTTCTTAATCATTTACATCTTTTACTTTTGGCTTGACTCAAATTTAGATGTAGAGGCCCTCAATGAGGATAATTGTCGTCTCTTGGCTATCTGCTCCTGGCATTTTTCCTTGTTGCTAGGCAGACGCACAATGTAAAGTAAAACACAAGCCAAACAAGAAAACTTACCATCTTGCCCAAACTTTTAGGTTTTCTTTAGACATCATAAAGACACAGAAAAATGGCACATATCTTTTTTTGTTTTTGCAGGTTGCCTTGATTACATACTGTTCTCTCAATCTTTCCCCCCCACAAAGGTTTCACTAGGGGGTAAACAAACCACATTCGCACAATTAACTCATGGGGGGGCAGGGAGGGGAGATAAACAGTTATTCAGACAGCTGTGGAAGTGAACATAAAAACAGCCATCAGTAATATGTTTATGTTTAAAGGACAGAGGGAAATAAATGAACTCTCAGACAAAATTTAAGATGCCACATTTAGAGTTGTTGAACTCGGTTGAAATGCCATGGAGATACACCTGCTTACCCCAGGTCTGAATTTAACACAATGTCATCTTGATCTCAGGGAAATACAGCATGAGCCAGTAAATTTACTTTTAGAATTGTGTGATTAAATGTAAAATCTGTATCATGCACTGCTACATTTAACATATGTGAACACACAAAATGTGGGGAAATGCAAGAGCTAAGACCAAAAAGGAAGAAATATTGACCTTGGGTCCTTCATTTGTTGCTTTATGAAAAATGAATGAGAGTGAAAAGGGTTTGATTGGGGGGGGAGGGGGAAAGTTTTGCTCCGCTGGGTTTTTTTACACTCTTGTCTAGTCTGAAAGATTCCTGGCAATTGGAAAGCTACTAACATTACAACACTAATAGGCAAGAGAGGAAAACCTGGGCAACAGAGAGGAAAATGGACTAAAAGTTCATTTAGTCAGAGTGTTTAAATCTTCACTTTGTTTGTTTTGGCTAACACCTATTTATCTCCAGTGTTTACTGGACACTTGGAAGGAAGGATGTCTTTGTTAAAGATTGAAAATCTCTTTCCATTAGAGCTTACAATTGTAAGCAGTGTCAGGATGAGCTCCACCCTGACATCTGGTGGTGAGGTGTGGCAAGTTGTGGAAAAGAACTTCAGGGGCTGATCTCATTTGCATAGGCACACTCACCCTGCCTAGAATGAGGCCATAGCGGCCCAAATGGTCACTTTGGCTGCTGTGGGATCCCCAGTGTCTCTGTTATTGGGGCAGGAAGAATAAATTGTTATTACCCTGATTATGGGAACTGTGCTTGGAACTGTACCTGGCCTTTTGTTATGATGGAGGGACTCACCATCAACTAAGTAGCACTCACTAGGCAAGGGTCATGGGTTCCAAAACTCTGTGAATGGAGAGAGGTTGGGGACAAGTATTAATACTTGGTGGCATGAGGGCTTTACATGCTAATTGCACTTCCTCCTCTCTCCACTGTGGAATATCAGAGCTAATTCATTAGAAGTCTAGTTACAGGCTGCTGAGCTCACTTTGGGCTAATAGTGCACCAGCACTGCGGCTCCCCTGCTACAAGCTGAATTCACCAAAGAGCTGAACTGACTAAGAGCTGAAATCACTAAGCGGTGTGTTAAGTAGTGGGGGAGCCTGAAGATATATTGTGGAGCAGTTTGTGGGACGGCTGGAGTGCCTTGTGGACAGGCTGGTGGAGCAGTTCATAGGATGGTGGGAGCTGCGTGTGGGCTGCAGAGTGGAGCTGAGTGAAGCAGTTTGTGGGGTGGCTGGCAGAGCGGAGCGAAGGCCTATGGAGCTGTAGGGCGGTCAGCATCAGATCATGTAAGGTGCTTCTTACCTCCATCTCCACCCAGGTTAGGAGGTAAAGCTCTGTAGATAAACTTTTGAACTCTGGGGCTGCCCTGACCAGGGACAGAGACTTTTGGGTCATTGGACTTTTGGGACTTTGGGTGATTTGGGGTTGCTGGACTCAAGAACAAAAGGGAAAGGGCATGCCCCAATTTGCTTGGGGTGGGTTTTTTGCTCATGAGTTGTGTTATGAATCCTGTTGGTGGTGTTTCCCCAACATAATGCCACATTGTTTCTCTCTGTTATTAAAAGACTTTTTGCTACACTCAGACTAAGTGCTTGCGAGAGGGGAAGTATTGCCTCTTGGAGGCGCCCAGCGGGGGTGGTATATATTTGTCCCAGGTCACTGGGTGGGGGCTCGAGCCGGTTTGCATTGTGTTATTGGAACGGATCCCCTAGATATTGAACCCGGCCCTTGTTGCTGCCAACTCTGATGGGCAGAAGGGTTACACAATGTACATCCCCTGCAAATGAACATAATTAAACTTTCCCCACCCCCTGTGAGTCCTTCTGCAAAACCAGGGGAGAGCAGACTTGTCCTACCTAATATTTATACAGTAAAATCAAACAAAACCAAACCACCTTTATAAATAACAGCCCATTGCCCCCAGACGTTCAAGCCTGACATAAGCAGCAAAAAGTAGCAAAAAGGAGGAGACATGCTTGTCACAAAATCCCTCTGCTAGTCACTTTCCAGGCTCCAGGGGCAAGTTCAGGAGCCAGGCTGCGATCAGTTGCCCCGTCACAAAGGAAGAGAATGGAGCTGGGCAGGGGGCAGCACAGAGAAGGAGTTAAAGAGCCTTGAAGTCTAGTGATTTTCCCAGTGGTATGTCATAGAACACATGCCATGTAACTACGGCTGCCAGCATCCAGGATTGTCCCAGATTATCCTCCAGGCATACGTCCAACCAAAACTGGCAACCCTACCTATAACATGACTGTAACCATGACCACGCCCCATCACAGTTGTGCAGCCCTGCCCTGTGCCATTAGCGGTAAGGGTCAGGGTAGGCAGGCAGAGTCCTAGGAAAGAGATCTGTATTATGCATGCTGAGGCCAGGGGTAAATACTGAGGCTCCAGGGGGTATATGCAAGCAGCCTGGACCTGGCTTGCATTCCTGATGTCACACTGAACTTGGTTCCTCCTGAAGTGTGACTGGCTTTCTCTAGTTCCACTGATCATACGACATGTCCCAGTGACATGGGCATGGAGCAGCTTCTGTTAACTCCCAGATACCAGAAGGAATGTGCTACTAAGCTACTCCTCACCCCTCCCTTCAGGATTTTTCCACCCACTGTTTCCCATCTTTGCTTCGCTCTGTGCCTGACAGGAGAGGGGATCTTAGCCCTTTTAGGAAATGCAGAACAGAGGAGGGTCCAATTTACAAAAACGGCCACAGGCAACGAACCCCACACTTACTCTGAACCTCCAGAGCCCCCCGATGTCATCGCTTCTCTCGAAGCAGGTGGGCTGCAGCCCCTCATCCAGGCAGCACTTGATGGAGGTCAGTCCGCTCACGCCAGAGCCGATCACAGCAACCCTCTTGGCCATGGTATGCTGGTGTCTGGGAGGATCACGAAGTCTGGTCAATGCAAGGAATCCCCAGGGAACGGGGTCCTTGTGGCTTCAGCAGAATGGTTTAGGAATTCAAGTCAGTGAGTCCTGGAGTCTGCTCTGTGGGAGGAGGACAGAATGAAGTCTTGAGTGTTCCTTACACATTCTTGTTAAACCCTGGATTTGTGCTGGAAATGGCCCACCTAGATTATCATACACATTGTAAAGGAGAGTGATCACTTTAGATAAGCTATTACCAACAGGAGAGTGGGTTTGTGTGGGGGCAGGGGGAGAAAACCTGGATTTGTGCTGGAAATGGCCCAACTTAATTATCATACACATTGTAAGGAGAGTGATCACTTTAGATAAGCTATTACCAACAGGAGAGTGGGTTTGTGTGTGTGTGTGGGGGGGGGGGGAGAAAATCTTTTGTAGTGGTAAACACCCATTTTTTCATGCTTTGTGTGTATAAAAAGATCTTCTATACTTTCCACAGTATGCATCTGATGAAGTGAGCTGTAGCTCACGAAAGCTTATGCTCAAATAAATTGGTTAGTCTCTAAGGTGCCACAAGTACTCCTTTTCTTTTTGCGAATACAGACTAACACGGCTGTTACTCTGAAACCTGTCATTATGCAAGGCACTGCATTTAGCCGTATGGAGTGGAAATCTATCAACTGCATGAAAAAACTTGTACAAATACAGACAGACATCATCTTCCTTTCCAAATGCAAACAGATGGACACCATACCCAAAGGACTGAAGGTAAAAAATCCATCACAATCTACATACCACACAGACTATGCTGACAGCTTGTGCCACACGCTCTCAAAGAAACTGCGGAACCACCTGATCAACATCCTCTACAGCAAACAGGGAAAGATAAAGAATGAGCTCTCAAAAATGGATACTCTCATAAAAAAACAACCTTCCACACAAACTTCCTTGTGGCTGGACTTTACTAAAACTAGACAAGCCATTTACAACACACACTTTGCTTCTCTACAAAAGAAAAAGGACACTAAACTTTCTAAACTACTACATGCTACAAGGGGCCACAGCAATGGTTCCCTCAACCCACCCAGCAATATTGTTAACCTATCCAACTATACTCTTAGCCCAGCAGAAGCAGCTGTCCTATCTCGGGGCCTCTCCTTCTGCCCCTCCACCCCCACGAACATGATACAGTTCTGTGGTGACCTAGAATCCTATTTTTGACATCTCCGACTCAAGGAATATTTCCAACACACCTCTGAACAACATACTAATCCACAGAGACCTCCTTACCAACACTACAAAAAGAAGGATTCTAGGTGGACTCCTCCTGAAGGTCGAGACAGCAGACTGGACTTCTACATAGAGTGCTTCCGCCGACGTGCACGGGCTGAAATTGTGGAAAAGCAGCATCACTTGCCCCATAACCTCAGCCGTGCAGAACACAATGCCATCCACAGCCTCAGAAACAACTCTGACATCATAATCAAAAAGGCTGACAAAGGAGGTGCTGTTGTCATCATGAATAGGTCGGAATATGAACAAGAGGCTGCTCGGCAGCTCTCCAGCACCACTTTCTACAAGCCATTACCCTCTGATCCCACTAAGAGTTACCAAAAGAAACTACAGCATTTGCTCAAGAAACTCCCTGAAAAAGCACAAGATCAAATCCGCACAGACACACCCCTGGAACCCCGACCTGGGATATTCTATCTACTACCCAAGATCCATAAATCTGGAAATCCTGGGCACCCCATCATCTCAGGCATTGGCACCCTGACAGCAGGATTGTCTGGCTATGTAGACTCCCTCCTCAGGCCCTACGCAACCAGCACTCCCAGCTACCTTCGAGACACCAGTGACTTCCTGAGGAAACTACAATCCATCGGTGATCTTCCAGATAACACCATCCTGGCCACTATGGATGTAGAAGCCCGCTACACCAACATTCCATACAAAGATGGACTACAAGCCGTCAAGAACACTATCCCCGATAATGTCATGGCTAACCTTGGTGGCTGAACTTTGTGACTTTGTCCTTACCCATAACTATTTTACATTTGGTGACAATGTATACCTTCAAATCAGTGGCACTGCTATGGGTACCCGCATGGCCCCACAGTATGCCAACATTTTTATGGCTGACTTAGAACAATGCTTCCTCAGCTCTCGTTCCCTAACGTCCCTACTCTACTTGCACTATATTGATGACATTTTCATCATCTGGACCCATGGAAAAGAAGCCCTTGAGGAATTCCACCATGATTTCAACAATTTCCATCCCACCATCAACCTCAGCCTGGTCCAGTCCACACAAGAGATCCACTTCCTGGACACTACAGTGCTAATAAACGATGGTCACATAAACACCACCCTATACCGGAAACCTACTGACCGCTATTCCTACCTACATGCCTCCAGCTTTCACCCAGACCACACCACACAATCCATTGTCTACACCCAAGCTCTGCGATACAACCGCATTTGCTCCAACCCCTCAGACAGAGACAAACACCTACAGGATCTCTATCAAGCATTCTTACAACTACAATACCCACCTGAGGAAGTGAAGAAACAGATTGACAGAGCCAGAAGAGTTCCCAGAAGTCACCTACTACAGGACAGGCCTAACAAAGAAAATAACAGAACGCCACTAGCCGTCACCTTCAGCCCCTAATTAAAACCCCTCCAATGCATTATTAAGGATCTACAACCTATCCTGAAGAATGACCCAACACTCTCACAAATCTTGGGAGACAGGCCAGTCCTTGCCTACAGACAGCCCCCCAACCTGAAGCAAATACTCACCAGCAACCACATACCACACAACAGAACCACTAACACAGGAACCTATCCTTGCAACAAAGCCTGTTGTCAACTGTGCCCACATATCTATTCAGGGGACACCATCACAGGGCCTAATAACATCAGCCACACTATCAGAGGCTCGTTCACCTGCACATCCACCAATGTGATATATGCCATCATGTGCCAGCAATGCCCCTCTGCCATGTACATTGGTCAAACTGGACAGTCTCTACGTAAAAGAATAAACGGACACAAATCAGATGTCAAGAATTATAACATTCATAAACCAGTCGGAGAACACTTCAATCTCTCTGGTCACGCGATTACAGACATGAAAGTTGCGATATTACAACAAAAAAACTTCAAAACCAGATTCCAGTGAGAGACTGTTGAATTGGAATTCATTTGCAAATTGGATACAATTAACTTAGGCTTGAATAGAGACTGGGAGTGGCTAAGTCATTATGCAAGGTAACCGATTTCCCCTTGTTTTTTCCTACCCCTCCCCCCCACCCCGATGTTCTTGTTAAACCCTGGATTTGTGCTGGAAATGGCCCACCTTGATTATCATACACATTGTAAGGAGAGTGATCACTTTAGATAAGCTATTACCAGCAAGAGAGTGGGGTGGGGGGAGAGAAAACCTTTTGTAGTGGTAAACACCCATTTTTTCATGCTTTGTGTGTATAAAAAGATCTTCTATACTTTCCACAGTATGCATCTGATGAAGTGAGCTGTAGCTCAGGAAAGCTTATGCTCCAATAAATTGGTTAGTCTCTGAGGTGCCACAAGTACTCCTTTTCTTTTTGCGAAGACAGACTAACACAGCTGCTACTCTGAAACCAGGTGAGTTCTGAGTATTACCAGTGCAGCTGTGAGCTTCCCAGCAGTGCCCTGCTCCTCAGTGGCCCCCTGTAGTCCTGTCTGATTACCCAAATGGGATCAAGGGAGCCATCTGGTGGGGTGCGGAAGATGCTGAGAATGAACTAAGCTTTGTGGAGGGAGTGGGTTAAATGTGAGCAGATGCACAAGCTCAGTGGAAAGAGAAGGAGGCTCTGACTATGCTGGGGAGGTGGCTGTGAAGGGGTATGAGGTTAGGGCGTGGTTAGGGGGACAGGATGAAGAGAATGGATGATTTGGGAGATTGGAGACATTTGGGGAACAGGAGATAACCAGTGGGAGCTGCAGGATAGGAACAGGTTGGGGGGAGGCACGTGGGGGTTTATAATAACTATACCGTGCACTCCCGGAGCGCTCTCCACCCTCAAGGTGCATCACAAACATAAGTGACTGAACCTCCACAAGAACAGTGTAAGGCTATAGATGGGGAAACTGAGGCACAGGCAGGTCAAATGAGTGGCCCAAGCTCAGAGCTCCATGGCAGCACTGAGAGCGGAGCTCAGGTCTCCAGATCCATAGCCCCGTTCACGAGTGAGGGAGTTTGGGGAGAAGGACGGGGATTGAGAGCAGGATGCAGAGATGAGTGAGAGGTGAGGTGAAGGCTGGATTTAAGGAGGAATTGGGAGGAAGACTGAAGGAGCGGTGGGGAAGGTCAGCAGGAGGTCAAGGAGACTGCAGGAAAGGGAGGGAAACAGGGAATGGAGGGTGAAAGAGGAGAGAAAAGACATGATGTGAGAAGGAAAATAAGAACATGAAGCATGAGGACCAATCAGAAAAGCTGTTTGAAAAGAAAGGAGAGCAGCAAAGAGATCGAGGCAAGGGAAAAACCGCTGGATTGTACAGCAAACTGTGATCCAGAGAAAAGATACTGGAATGAGTGCAAGATCAAGCATACAAGGAAAGAAAGAGCCAGGAAGGGAATGAAAAAATGAAGAGAAGGACGAGTGAAAGCAGAGGCGTACTTTGACTTCTATATTTGGAGGGGCAGCTCCAGCCAAGCCAACGAGGCCATGCGGGGAGAAGGGGGGCAAATGCCACACCTGCCCAAGGCTTGTGGTTTGGGGGGGCAGCACCCCACCTGCCCTCCCTGCCCCAAACTATGTCCTTCGCTGTGAAACCACGAAAGACGTGGGGCGTTAAAAATAAATGGATTTGGAGAAAGATTGCAAAAAACAACATACAAACACGGAATGCATCAGACGAAGTGAGCTGTAGCTCACGAAAGCTCATGCTCAAATAAATTGGTTAGTCTCTAAGGTGCCACAGGTACTCCTTTTCTTTATACAAACACTGTTTGAGTTATACGATGTGTGTATTCCCCCCCGCCCCATCCATGATCCCACCTGACTGCTCCCACCCCATTGGCTTGCCCCTTTTCCCCAAATGCTACCACCATTGCGTGCCCCAAAACACAACTTTCATAGGTCTACCTGCTGTAACTAGAGTCCCTCTCCGCCTTGGGTTAGAAAACTAGACGCAGCCACTCAGAAGGTAATTGTAGTTTGTAGCTAAGCCATGCTGTCTAAATCCCCTTCTGGTTTCTCCTCCTCTTTGTCTTTCCATTTCTTACCTGTTTTTCCCTTCCCCTATGGAGCAGGCAAGATTAACACACCCTAACAGAGCAAGGGGCTTTATACCTGGGAGGAGTTAACCTTTCCCTTTTGCAGTGTTTATCTCACTGCTCAGACATGTGTCCCGTGTGCTCCCTGGTAGAGACGCCCCAAACAGTCGCTGGGAGTCTGAGCACTGGAAGATCTGTCTTGTAAAGCTTGAATCAAAAGCAAACCAGCAGTCTGGAGGTAGGGGAAATGGGAGCATAGTTTGTCTACACTGAGAAATTGACAGGAATAATTTTTCTGAACGTACACAAACCCTTAGAGCTCATTGGCAAGGTGCTCTCATGACTCCTCTCAGCTCTGGGACCTTCACAGCTAAGCTTTTATTCAATTTAATACGTTTAGAATTAAATTCAATAGATGAATAAAAAGGAGAACGTTGGACTGGGAGTCCATCAAGGATCGTGTGTTGCCAACTTTTGTGAGTCTCCAAATAGTTGATGCTTGACTTAAAGCTCCAGCTCCTGGAATCAGGTGATTACATGAGAAATCTCATTTTTCTGTTCGTTTAAAAACAAGTTTCTTGCTCTCAGGGTTGCAGAGAAGCTGGAAAATGTGACCCAAATGTGCCCTCACGGCTTGAAAAAACAAAAGGCAAATACAAAGCACAAAAAGATTCTCTCTCATTTTTGGACATTTGGGGTTGGCAATACTGAAATGAGAGTGTTAGCTCAGCTGGTACGGGTGGTTTGGACTCCAGTTGACAGGTTCATTGTAGGTGTCTGGTGGTGACAATGAAGCAACTCTAAAGAAAAATATAGTTTAACCCTCCCCCCTGCTCCCAACAACCAAACTTCAGATCCACTGGACTTGAGCTCCAGTTACAATGTTTGGATCCATATTCAAATTTCCCTAGTGTGTAGTATTCATAACCATCCCTGCACCCAACACACTGTATTACAGCCTGGATCACCTAAGTTGTACCTATATTCATAACATACACTCCCCCACATTCCTTACATACCAGCATACACAAACCCTCCTAGCTTTTGAGGCAGCGTGATCTGCTGCGGCTTCTGTAAGGTTAGAATCTAGGAAGCTCCTGAGTGCTAATCTTTGCTCTGCCACAGATGTGCTTGATTCCTTGGATATGTTATGTGACCACTGTCTCCTGTGAGAAGTGCTGATAACACTGATCTACCTCACAGGGGGGTTGAGAGGTGTCATTAGTTAGTATTGTCAGGTGGTCCGGAGTGGCTCATGAGTGGGTACCAACCTCAGGGCAGACTGTTACAAATCAGACCCCATCCTGTGCTCATTCCATCCCCGCTCCCTCTGTCGCTTGCTCTCCCCACCCTCACTCACTCACTTATTTTCACCTGGCTGGCTCAGGGGGCTGGGGTGTGGGAGGGGTTAAGGCTCCGGCTAGGGGTATGGGCTCTGGGGTGGGGTCAGAAATGAGGAGTTCAGAGTGCAGGAGGGGGCTCCAGTCTGAGGCAGTGGGTTGGGATGCAAGAGGGAGTGAGGTCTCCAGCTGG
The DNA here is from genome assembly GCF_965140295.1 of Lepidochelys olivacea. Classification (NCBI taxonomy): domain Eukaryota; kingdom Metazoa; phylum Chordata; order Testudines; family Cheloniidae; genus Lepidochelys; species Lepidochelys olivacea. The sequence continues at coordinate 46,543,469 of NC_140418.1, forward strand.
GGGTGCAAGCTCTGAGGTGGGGCCAGGGATGAGGGATGAGGGGTGCAGGAGCGGGTTCTGGGCTGGGGCTGAGGGGTTCAGAGTACAGGAGGGGGCTCCAGGCTGGGGCAGGGGAATGTGGGGGGGAGTGAAGGCTTTGACGGGGGGCAAGGGCTCTAGGGTGGGGCTGGGAATGAAGGGTTTGGGGTGCAGGAGGGTGCTCCAGGCTGGGATCGAGGGGTTTGTAGTGTGGGAGGGGGATCAGGGCTGGGGCAGAGGGTTGGGTCCTGGGAGGGGGTCGGGGTGTAGGCTCTGGGCGGCGCTTACCTCAAGCAGCTCCCGGAAGCAGCCAACATGTCCCGCCCTCCAGCTCCTCCGCGGAGGTGCAGTCAGGCGGCTCTGTGTGCTGCCCTGTCCGCAGGCACTGCCCCCGCAGTTCTCATTGGCTGTGGTTCCCAGCCAATGGGAGCTGCGGGGGCAGTGCTTGGGGTGAGGGTAGTGTGCAGAGCCCCTGGCTGCCCCTACACATGGGAGCCGGAGAGGGCACATGCTAGTTGCTTCCCGGGAGCTGCGTGGCGCCGACCAGAGCCACCAGGATCCCCTTTTGATCGGGTGTTCCAGTCGAAAACCGCACATCTGCTCACCCTAAGCTATGCATTTTTCAGTGTTCAGTGAGGCCTAGGGGCCTTGGTGTGAGCTGGCATCTGGTCTGCTAGCGTCACAAGTGTCTGAACAGCACTCTGCTAATATAACGCTCTGTATAAGTGCACAGTCATTTTAGTTTCCTAGATGTAGGTGGAACTGCCCTTTACACAGTACAATGCACCATTCGGGACATGTACTCCCCTCTATAAGCCAATTCCTAGGAAGCACAAGGATGTGATTCCACCTTCCAAGAGAAGTCATTCACATCACAGGTTTTTAAAGTTGACAGTTTTTATGAGGAGACGCGATCACTTTTTTTTTACTTTCCTCTATGACCTCACTGGTGTGCCTGGTAACACGTCGACAAATAGAAAGATACTGTTCTTATCCCCGGGAGTGGGAAGAACGCCCAAAGAATCACTGGGGCAAGAAGCTCGGTGGGGGTGGGGGAGGGCGGCGGAGCATGTTAGGGAGAAAAACACTTAGCAGCAGGAGACATGCAGACCTAGAAAATGTAGGGATTTTAACAACCTGTTCCTGTTCTTTTCCCGACAAGAACAAGCACAGGAGTGGGGCGGGCCTGGGGTGCGAAGCTCTGGAAGGAAGCTTAAGGCAATATAGGGGAAGAGGCAGCAGGGCCCGGGTGTGATGTGGGGGGGCCCAGGGAGGCAGCAGGGGCTAAGGACAATGGGTGGGGAGCCCAGGGAGGTATCAGGAGCCAGGGCAATGGGGAGGATGGGCAGGGTTCTGGGGGAGGCAGTGGGTACCAAGGCTGCCAAAATACAAGTTCTCCCAGGGCACCATTTCCCCTAAAGCTGGCCCTGAGCAAGCATAGTATCACAGGATTGGAAGGGACCTCAAGAGGTCCAGTCCCCTGGACTCATGGCAGGACTAAGTATTATCTTGGCCAGGGGAGGGCAAACTTTTTGGCCTGAGGGCTGCATCAGGTTTCTGAAATTGTAGGGAGGGCTGGTTAGGGGAGGCTGTGCCTTTCCAAACAGCCAAGCGTGGCCCAGCCCCTGCCTCCATCCAACTCCCCCTGCTTCTCGCCCCCTGGGAGCTCCCCCGGGACTCATGCCCCATCCACCCACTCCCTGTCCCCTGACCACCCCCGGATCCCCTGCCCCTGACTGCCCCCCACCGCCCCATCCAACCTCCCCTCCTTCCTGACCCCCCCCCCCCGGGACCCCTGCCCCATCCAACCACCCCTTCTCCCTGTTCCCTGACCGTCCCCAGAACTCCTGCCCCTGACTGCTCCCCGCCGCCCCATCCACCCCCCCTTCCTGATTGTCCCCCCTACCCCTGTCCCCATGCAACCCCCCTGTTCCCTGCCCTCTGACCGCCCCGACCCCTATCCACACCCCTGACCACCCCGCAAACTCCCCTGCCCTCTATCCAAACCCCTGCTCCCTGCCCCCTTACCACACTGCCTGGAACACCGGTGGCTGGTGGGGCTACAGCTGCATCGCACAGAGCACCGGGACAGGCAGCTGCGGCTCTGCAGCCCCGCTGCCCAGAGTATTGCACCGACAGTGCAGTGAGCTGAGGCTGCGGGGGAGGGGCCGGGGACTAGCCTCCCGGGCCAGGAGCTCAGGGACTGGGCAGGAGGGTCCCGCAGGCCAGATATGGCCCACGGGCCGTAGTTTGCCCACCTCATCTAGACCATCCCTGAGAGGTGTTTGTCCAACCTGTTCTGAAAAATCTTCAATGATGGAGATTCAACAACCTCCCTAGGCAATTTATTCCAGTGTTTAACCACCCTGACAGTTAGGAAGTTTCTCCTAATGTCCAACCTAAACCGCCCTTGCAGCAATTTAAGCCCATTACTTCTTGTCCTATCCTCAGATGTTAAGAAGAACAATTCTTCTCCCTCTTCCTTGTAACAACCTTTTATTTAGGTACTTGAAAACTGTTATGTGCCCTCTCAGACTTTTTTCTGATATATATTTGAAATATATACGAAATATTTATAATTTTTCTGAAAAATATTCCCTTTTCCAGACTAAACAAACCCATTTTTTCAGTCTTTCCTCATGGGTCATGTTTTCTAGACCTTTAATCATTTTTGTTGCTCTTCTCTGAACGGTCTCCAATTTGTCCACATCTGTCCTGAAATGTGGCACCCAGAAGTGGACACAATATTCCAGTTGAGGCCTAATCAGAGTAGAAGAATTACTTCTCGTGTCTTGCTTACAACACTCCTGCTAATACATCTGTAGCGGGGTGATTACCCTGCCTCAACTCTGAAGGGGTTAAAGCAGCCCTGGAGAGGACTGCAGCTGGGGAAAAGCTAGGCTGACTGGGGGAAGCAGCCATAGCTGGCCTTATAAGAGGGCTGTGGGCCAGAAGCTGGAGGAGTCTCACTGTAGCCCTGGAGAGGGAAGGGCTAGGTGTCTGGGAGCACGGCACGGCACGGCACGGCTGGGGAAAGGCAAAGGGAGCTGGGGAGCTCCAGCCTGGTAAACCCCTAGGCTGCAGGCCTTGGTAAAGACCCAGAAAGGTACTGGGGCTGCAGAGGGGCAGCATGGGAATAGGCAGAGGTAGCTGGTCCTAACTGCTTGCCAATGATGAGTGGCTATTACACTGCAGTCTGCCCCAGTGAGAGGGGCTGGATGACGACTGGCAGTAGCCACTGAGGCAAGGTGTGTTTAGAGGGTTGGGGGTTCCCCTGGGAGGGGAGACCCAGAGTGTGGGGGTACTGCTGGGGCAGAACCCCAGGGTAAAGGGCACCAGGGTCCGGAAGGGACACAGGGCCAGCGGCAGGTGAGACACCAGCCTGCAGAGGGTGCGCCGAAGGCTGGAAAGAGCTAGTTCCCAGATGACCAGCAGGAGGCGCTGCACCAGTGAGTCGTTGCCTCGCTACAACATCCTAGAATTATGATCTATTTTTTTTTGCAACAGCGTTACACTGTTGACTCATATTTAGCTTGTGATCCACTATGACCCCCAGATCCCTTTCCGCAGTACTCCTTCCTAGGCTGCCATTTCCCATTTTGTATGTGTGCAACTGATTGTTCCTTATTAAGTGGAATACTTTGCATTTGTCCTTATTGAATTTCATCCTGTTTACTTCAGACCATTTCTCCAGTTTGTTCAGATAATTTTGAATTTTAATCCTATCCTCCAAAGCACTTGCAACCTCTCCCAGCTTGGTATCGTCCTCAAACTTTATAAGTGTACTCTGTATGCCATTTTCTAAATAACTGATGAAGATATTGAACAGAACCAGACCCAGAGCTGATCCCTGCAGGTCCCCATTCATTATGCCCTTCCAGCATGAGTGTGAACCACTGATAACTACACTCTGGGAATGGTTTTCCAACTAGTTTTGCACCCACCTTATAGTAGCTCCATCTAGGTTGCATTTCCCTAGTTTGTTTATAAGAAGGACATGTGAGGCAGTATCAAAAGTTTTACTAAAGTCAAGATATACCACATCTACTGCTTTCCCCCCCATCCACAAAGCTTTCTTTGACAGGGTAACAAGCCATCAGGTTGGTTTGACACACTTTGTTCTTGACAAATCCATGCTGACTGTTACTTATCACCTTATTATTATCTAGATGTTTGCAAATTGATTGCTCTGTGGGGCTGGGGCATGCGCGATCCATCAGGCACATAGGAGCTATGGGGGGCTGGAGCATGCTCCGTGCAGATGGAACTGTCAGAGGTTTAGCTGCCAAAATCTAAAAAGTCTTTACAGAGCATGCTGTTGCAGAGATTTTTCAAAGGCTTATAACTTGGGTGGTTTTTTGTAGGGGTAGCAAAAGGAACATCACTGGCTGCCGGGTGACCCCCTGCCAAATTGTAAGTTCTTATTCCAACACACCAGGGTGCTAGATCTGCTCAACAAAACAGTTGTAAGAATTTTTTAACCTGAGCAAAACAACGTATGTTTCACCAACCTCATTATGAGAAAGAGCTTGAACTGTTTGGGCTGACGTTTTCTAAGGAAAGTTCAGACACCCCAAATGGAAAATATCAGTCAAAATAGTTAAAGGTGGGCAAAGCAAGAAGCAACTGAAAGCAGGGTCTTATAAAGGAAAGCATCGGGCAACCTTAACTACAGGCTGTTTCTACCTTTCAGTCTTGGAGAGAAAAGCTTGAAAGAGTGACACAAGTACGTCCTAAAATCTCAGAAGGCAAATGAAACACCCCAAATTTATTATGAAAAAAAAAATCTATAGATTTTTTTTTAAGCCAACCTCATGATTTTTTGGGGGTGGGGCAATTTAAGATTTTTGAACATCTGGTTTTGGTGATCGTGAGGTTCGTCCCAGCAGCCTTTCCCCAGAGTTGAATTTGAAATAACATTGATCTCCCGTCTTTGGACCCAACAATGCTATCTCCTGTCAGATTGAGTGTGACAACATTTGGGGGCCTAGCATGTAGAGTAGCAGAACTAAGGTGTGAGGGAATCATCCTTTTTTGACCTTTATATACAGCTAATTATTGCTCCTTATGGTAGCAAGCAGGGCCGGCCTTTCGTGGGTGACTGCCCAGGGCACAGTGGTAGGGGGGGCACGGTTGCAGGCCTGGGATGCGAGGCAGCAGAAAGGAGCTCGGGGCAACTGGAGGGAGGCAGTGGGGCAAGGGGTGATGGGGAGCCCAGGAAGGCAGCGGGGGCTAGGGGCGATGTGGTGGGTGGGTGCATGGGGATCCCGAGGGGCGCCAGGGGGGCCAAAGTACAAGTTTGCCCAGGTGCCATTTTCCCTAAGGCCAGCCTGGCAGCTAGGGTCATTTGGGGGAAGAATTCAAGGAATCAACAGATTTTAACGTTGGTCATACATCCAAGAGGCTTTAAATAAAATCAATGGGCAAAACTGCCAGTTCAAACAGAATCAGGAGTTTAGTTTGGGTCTTGCGTACCTCCAGAGCTACCATGGCAATGAGGCCCACAAGCTGCTATATAAACAAACCTTATAAAGCTGGCACTGGATAAAAGAAAAGCAATCTACAGGACATGCAAGAGAGGCTTTCATTGTCCATACAGCAGCAACCTTGGCTTGTAAATGGTTTGTACACAGCACATATTCTGTGCAACTCTGCTGAAATATCTCATTAAGGCCAAAAGTCAAAAAGAAGACTAGCTGTGTGTATGAACAAAGAACATTAGCAGCTATGCTAGAATTGATACACTATTTTTTAAAATGTAAACTATAAACCCTTGCGTTTAAAGGCATAATCCAACCAGTAAGGGACAGATTTTTCAAAGGAGCTCAACTCCATTTACACACCAGAGTAAGTGGCCAGATTTTCAGAAGAATTTAGCCTGTTGGGCACTGAGCATTAATGAAAATCTGGCCAGATTTGGGGTGCAGGGGTGAGGACTGAAGGGTGGAGCCAGGAATGAGCGGTTCAGGGTGTGGGAGGGGGCTCTGGGCTGGGGGTGCAGGCTCTGGGGTAGGGCTGGGAATGAGGGGTTTGGGGTGCAGAAAGGGGCTCTGGGTTTGAGGGGGGCTCAAGGCTGGGGCAGGAGATTGGGGAACAGGGTTGGGGCGTGGGCTTACCTCTGGTGGCTCCCAGTCAGCAGCACAGCAGGGGTGCAGAGGCAGGCTTCCCTCCTGTCCTGGCCCCGAGGCCTGCTCTGCGGCCTGGAAGCGGTCAGCAGCAGGTCCGGCTCCTAGGTGGAGGCATGCAAGTGGCTCTGCGCGGCTCTCACCTACAGCCACTGCCCTCCCCCGCCCCCAACTCCCTTTGGCCGGTTTCCGGTCAATGGAAGTGTGGAGCTGGTGCTTGGAGCGGGATAGTGGAGTCCCGTGGTCCCCCCGCCTAGGTGCCAGACCTGCTGCTGACCACTTCCGGGGCACAGCGCGGTGTCAAAACAGGCAGGGACTAGCCTGCCTTAGCCAGGCAGCACTGCTGATGGGACTTTTAACGGACCGGTTGGCGGTGCTGACCAGAGCCGCTGCGACCCAGTGCCTTACATTCTGCGACCCCCAGTACTGGATCGTGACCCACAGTTTGAAAACCACTGGTATAGATCATGCCATGGCTCCTGCCAATATCTTTAAGTGGGGAGGGTTGCCTTAATAACAGACATTACCACTGATTATTTGGAAGCCTGTATAGCAGTGGTGGGCAACCTGCAGCCCATGGGCCGCACACGGCCTATCAGGGAAATCCGCTGGTGGACCACTAGACAGTTTTGTTTACGTTGACTGTCTGCAGCTCCCAGTGGCCGCACTTTGCTGGAAGTGGTGCTGGATACTGATTAGGGAGAAGAGATTCTTCTGCCTGGGAGCCCAGGGTTGCTCCTAGGTGCTCTCTCATGAGAGGGTACATTGCAGGAAAGTCTCATTAGGCTGCCTGGGGAGATGGAGCAGAATTTGGAAAGCAGCAGCGGTGCTGGAAGATCCTCAGTGGGGAAGCACTCGAGTAGGCCATTCCTGTCGAAAGCATTGCCTCACACCGGAGAGTCACATGAATATTTGTTGTGTCTCTGTACAGCCCCTCGCACAATGGAGGGCCTGGTGCATGATGAGTTCCTAGATGCTAGGGTGAAATAAATCTTCCCTTCTGAGATCATCATCATCTGGTTAATAAGAGAAATAGAGGAATGGGAGACCCAGCCCTTACTGCAGTCAGCGAGTTATTATGCCTGCAACATTACCATCCACTCCCCCTAGAAACAATATATTCTAAAGTTCCCACGTTTCAGCCCCTACTATTAAAATCCACATTTGCAGTGTACAGCAGTCAGCACATCATTATGTTGTGTCCATTGTAAACTTGATATTAGGCCTTTCAAGATGTTCCCAGCTTGTTATATACATATTAGGACATCCCCAAGGGTCTGCTGTGTTGGCTTAATGTCTTGGGGTTTTTCTTCCCTCTTCAAGTAGGAGAATGGGCTAGATTGCTGAAGCCATCCCTGTGCATATAATAAACCTATTTCTTATATTGCACTTTTCATCAATAGATCTCAAAGCACTGCACATTCTTTATTGTACTAAGCATATCACATTTTTGATACTTCTCAGGTGCCAAACAAATAGGAAACCCCTGTGACGGTGCACCCCATAAGTCTTTCTGGAAATATGCTTATGAATGTATATATGACATAACTGGAATATGTTTTATGCTACATATGTCATGTAACATATCTCTGTAAAGGTTATGATCTACTGAATTTATTCATCCTATTTGTATGCATGTGTCATTATTGTATTTGAAGTTATGAATATTGGCTGTATACATGTTTGATTTTAAATAGCCTTAGTAAGACATTTGATCAGCTTCTTTAGAAAGGAATTTGCAATCAAGGAGCACTTAAAGGGCAATGGATCTTGAAAGGCTCCAATCCACATAAGAAGTCTGCATGAGGACATTCAAGGTAGCATGTGAACAATGGCTGCTACCTGTAAGAACTGAGTCATGCATGGGCATGTGACTTGCCCAGGTGATTCCAAAACTCCATCTTGGAGCTGGACTTTGCACAGGAGAGAGAAGGGGGTCTCCACCCACAAAAGAAAATCTATTTAAGCCCATGGGGACCCCTCCATTTTGTCTTCAGCTGGCTAAAGAAAGAGCCTCTCCACCCCTAAGGATACCTGAAAGAAACTGGAACAAAGGACAGTAACTATAGGGGGTATGAGTGGTTGCTGGACCCAGACTAGAAGGAGACTAGTCTGTAAAAGGAAGCTTACTGGAACTCCTCTGAGGGTGAGGTTTTTTCTGTATTCAGTTTTCTTACCGTATTAGACATAGACTTGCTTGTTCTATTCTATTTTACTTTGTAATTCACTTTGTTCTGTCTGTTACTACTTGGAACTACTTAAATCCTACTTTCTGTATCTAATAAAATCACTTATTAATTAACCCAGAGTATGTATTAATACCTGGGGGGTGGGAGGAGGGGAACAGCTGTGCATATCTCTTTATCAGTGTTATAGAGGGCAAACAATTTATGAGTTTACCCTGTATAAGCTTTATACAGGGTAAAACAGATTTATTTGGGGTTTGGACTCCATTGGGAGTTGGGCATCTGAGTGTTAAAGACAGGAACACTTCTTAAGCTGCTTTCAATTAAGCCTACAGCTGTTAGGGGATGTGGTTCAGACCTGGGTCTGGGTTTGCAGCAGGCAAGTCCCAAGCTGCCAGGGCAGGAAAGCAAGGACAGAAGTAGTCTTGGCACATCAGCTGGCAGCCTCAAGGGGATTTCTGTGATCCAACCCGTCACAACCCCCCTATTTTTAAAAAAAACAAACTCTTCCAGGTCTCCTTTCTCCACCATGACCAAACAAATCATGGCACCAATCCAAGTTTAAATAACCCACCTTCACCAGTGTCTTTGCACTCTGGATTTCTTCAGGGCTGCTGTTTCTTGTTTATTCATAATCACATGGTTTATGTATATGTGATTGGGGCCAAACATGCAGAATATCTTTTCCCAGGCACTCCCCATATATAACCTGCCTACTCACTGTGGCCAAAAAGAGGCTGGCTCAGCTGAGAAAATGAATTCCAGCTGCATTTCTGATTTTATCCCATCCCCTAAGGTCTGTTCCATTGTGGTTCTTGAAAGTTCACTGTTGGGGTGAAAGATCTAATGTTTTTTCTTTAGTTTCACTGGCACTATATTTGGATCTCTCATTCTAACTCCTCCTTGGATGAGTAATTCTCATTTCTATCCAGAAGCAGGAAGGGTCTTGCTTTTCTATTCTCTGATGGCTGTTTACTCAGATGCTTCATGCATTTTCTCCTTTTGATAATATGTGCTGCCTAGAGGCAGCCCTGCTTTATGCCTTGTTGGCATTTTGCAGGCAAGCATTTACTTGCTTCACTGGGAAACATTTTTTTTTAAGTAAAGGGGAGCAATGCAATGTCATCTCCTCCCAGACTGTTATGGGATGATGGGCCATGGTTACCACTTCGAGCTATTGGGTCACTGGTACTAGATTGCTGGCTGACATACCAAAGGGACGAAAATGGCTTTAACCCGGGTTGCATTTCTTCTGCCAGAATTAGGAGATGTTCACTTCCATTTACTCTGAACTAGGTACTGGGGCCTTTTCTCAAAAGCAGATCAGAGGAGGAGATGGAAAAGACTAATTGTCACTGATAGGTGGAGCCAGCTGACAGCCAGAGCAGCATTTAAATGTCCAAAGCAGGCATGCCATTTAACCAATAGCGTATTAGATTTTAGCCATCACTTACTTCATGGTCCAAATGTATCCCTAGTACAAGTGCATTCACTTCAGTGGCAGTACAGAGAGGAATGCATATAGCTCAGTGACATGCACTCAGGATCCATTGAACTTTGGCAATGATTTGTCGTAAATGCCAAATCACTTTGCAAGCTCCCATGCTTTGTAACCCATGTTAATATAGTACGTCTCTCGAGAGGCTGGTTTGCTTGAGAGATTCATGCGCCTGTTGCAGTTTCTAGCTATATTCCCGTGCCTCAAGCAGTCACGGCACATGGCTTTAGTTTGAGCAGTCATGTGTTTGTACTGATATTTGACCCATCCGTGATATTCAATAGACTTGTATGGAATCCCCTGTGACTTTCAATCAGGCCTCCTCCATTGCACAGCACCAAGGTTTGCTTGCTCTGATATTGCTAAAAATCAAGTGAGCCTTGAAAGACAACCCCTGTTTAAACATTATAAGCGCCTGCTCCAAAGCCGAAGTGAAATCAATGGGAATCTTTCCATTGACTTCACTAGGGTTGCCAGTTTTGGTTGGCTGTATTCCTGGAGGTTCCATCACCTGACCTAACCTTTAATTAAAGACTAATCTTTAATTCCTGGTGAATCCAGGACAATCCAGGCGGGCTGGCAACCCTAACTTCAACAGGCACTGGGGCAGAACTTAACTGTGCAATCAAGAACGGGCTGCAGGACTACAAGAGATGAAGGGTGCAGCGGCGTTTCCATTGTAAACTGTATTCAAAAGCTTCATACCACTCTTCAGCTGCAAGAATTTTGCCACCCATTGATACTTCGTGCAGGCGGTCTTGGGTCTCACTTCAGTGCATGACTCTTTTTAAGGGGTGGATGAGATTCTGCTACAACTGCAAAATAGAGGCATTAAAAAAAGGTTTCCACTGATTCTTGGGCAGAGAATAATGTTCTGCAGCCTCGCATTGCAGATGTATTGCTGCCCCTGGCTTTCCTCCATTAACTCAGTTGGGCCCGAGAAAGCAATAGAGCACTTTCTCAGCTGGTGTAAATCACTTCAGCGGCGCGAAACCAATTTCCACCAGCTGAGGAGCTGGCCCATTATCTGGGCTGCATCCTTGAGCAAATAACTTGCGAGTCTCATGACACTGCACGCTATGGGGAAATAATACACGCTGGCAAAGTACTAAGAAAGACTGAGCCATGGCCAAAGTAGGAGTGAGGCAAACAGTGGTCGGGGCAACAGTGAAGCACAGATAAGCCCATGGGTTTTGTAGCCTTGAGGCCATTGGCAGCACTACAGCTGGGCAAATATAGCAAACACTTATGGTAATTCATGTGAACTTCTAAATAGGCCTTGCATTGATAATGGAGGTAATGGAGGGGGTTCCTCTACCGGTGCCCCCCCCTCTGCTTATCAGAGAAATATGTAGCAAAGGAGAAAGGTTTTAGGTAAGAAGACATTTGCTGACACACTGTAGTATCTGTTGGATAGTAAACTCAGTGGCCAGACGTATCTCGGGTTTCAGGTCTATACCTCATACACAATGTGATGCTGATTGCTCACAATGAGCCATCAGAATCATGACCCATCGTGCAGACGGGTGAGTCACTAGAAAATGATGTCAAACCCATCCTCTAACGAGGTGACCACCATAATGCATGCCCAAAGATTTTTCAACAGTAAGTTACCAATGTTCAGAAACCTCTTCTCTCAGGTGGACAGAGCCTTTGTGAAAAGAGGCCCTTGCTACAACAGAGATCTTCTATGTGTAATGTACTGAAACCAGCTACTCAGAGACTGAAACTGATGTCCATTTACTGACAACAGAAAGTGAATCAGAGGATGAAAACAATTAAGGTACAAATGGAAGACTCCAGCGTGGTTCCTAGAACATCACTCAGAAATGCTTTGAAGCAATAAACCATGGGGAAACACTGGGACAGTTAGAAAAACGAAAGACCTTGCAGCTACAGAGTGCTTACGTACCTGTGTAATGAGTGCTGTGTGTACATTCTGTTAGTGGCGTCTTATACAGAAAATATTTGGGCATCTGTGATGTTATTGACATGAACTGGGACTGTATAGTTCATTGTTGCAACCAAAGTCCTGTAGTGACACCAAATCTTGTATAAAGGGGGTCAAATAAGGTGTCTAAGACAAGATTATGGTTTGCTGGTCATGATTATGCTATCTGTATATGTGTATCATTTTTATAGTTGAAGTTATGAATATTGGCTCTATACTGTCTGTATTTCAAACTTATGCTATGCTTCTAGGTGACACCCCAGACAAGTTGGTGTCAGCTCTGTCTAGCCTGCTTGATGGCCCATTAAGGACCATCAGCTATACAATTGACCCATTGAGAGAAGGCAGATACACCTTGTCCTTGGGACAAAGAAAGCAGAGACCACATGGCAAGAGACTATAAAAAGCTGCTGTAGCTCTTCCATCTTGTCTTCAGTCCTGCTTCATACCTCTGGAGGGACTTTGCTACAAACAGAAGCTCTACAGAAAGGACTGAAAGACCCATCCCCAGCTGTGGATGTACTCCAGAGACTTGATTTGAACCTGCACTTTATTCTATCACTGCTGCAAGCCTGAACCAAGAACTTTGCCATTACTGTATGTTAATTGATTCCATTTCACCAATTCTAGCTCTGATCTATATCTTTTTCCTTTTATGAACAAACCTTTAGATTTAGAGTCTAAAGGATTGGCAACAACGTGATTTGTGGGCAAAATCTGATTTGTATATTGACCTGGGTCTGGGGCTTGGTCCTTTGGGCTCGAGAGAACCTCTTTTCTTTTACTGGGGTACTGGTTTTCATAACCATTCGTCCCCATAACGAGTGGCACTGGTGGTGATACTGGGAAACTGGAGTGTCTAAGGGAATTGCTCATGTGACTTGTGGTTAGCCAGTAGGGTAAAACCAAAGTCCTCTCAGTCTGGCTGGTTTGGTTTGCCTTTGTGTGCATAGAAACCCCAGCCTTGGGCTGTAACTGCCCTGCTTTAAGCAATTTGTCCTGAATTGGCACTCTCAGTAGGGTCCCACCAGAACCAGCATCGTTACAGCATCTAAGAAGTATTTAATACATATTATACTATAATTTTTATTTGCAGTGTAGCTGTAGCCATGTTGGTCCCAGGATATGAGAGAGACAAGGTAAGGGGGATAAACTATTACCTCCCCCACCTTGTCACTATAGTTTTTAGTCATTTGAGTACAATCCTATGTTAAAAGGCTACTTCTGATAAGGAGCTGATTTTTGTTGCTGGTTCCAGTGCTTTTTTCAGACAGATGAGCTGATACATGGGACCTGCTGCCATCCAGCAATCATGGAACTATCAGATGTTATTCATCAGCAAGGGAGATGGAAACATTGCAAAGATGCCATTCAGCTCCAGTCAGGAGCAGCTTCCTCTCTGCTGTCTGCTCCATCCTGTCACTGACTCTCCCCCAACACCTCCACTTTCCTTCCACAACTTTTTGACAAAGCAGCTCTCTCTCTCTGCTCCGTCACCCCCTAAATCAGGGGTGGGCAAATTTTTTGGCCCAAGGGCCACATCTGGATATGGAAATTGTATGGCAGGCTATGAATGCTCCAGAAATTGGGGTTGGGGTGGAGGAGGGGGTGAGGGCTCTGGCTGGGGGTGTGGGCTCGAAGGCAGGGCCAAAAATGAGGCGTTCAGGGTGTGGGAGAGGACTCCAGGCTGGGGCAGGGGTTTGGGATGTGAGTGGGGGGCTGGTGAGGGCTCTGTCTGGAGGTGCGGGCTCTGGGGTGGGGCTGTGGATGAGGGGTTTGGGGCACAGGAGGGTGCTTTGGGCTGGGATCAAGGGGTTCAGAAGGCAGGAGGGGGATCAGGGCTGGGTCCCGGCCAATGGCAGCTGCGGGAGTGGCGCTTGGGGTGGGAGCAGCATGCAGCGCCCCCACCTGCCCCTACACATAGGAGCTGGAGGGGGGACATGCCGCTGCTTCCGGGAGCCGAGACACACATGCACGGCGTGGCCCCAACACTGCTCCTCGGCGGGAGCTTGAGGGCCAGATTAAATTGGCTGGCAGACCGGATGTGGCCCGGGGGCCGTAGTTTGCCCACTCATGCCCTATATTCTTTCCAACAGTGCTGCTCATCCCATAAACAGCTGCTGTACCCCAACACCCCATATGTCCTGCCAGCACCCTCTTAGCGCTGCTCACCCTCCTTCCTGCAGCCACATACCACAGCCGGTGCTCCTGCTCTCTTACTGTGTGGCTGCCCTAGCCTGATCATTCTTGTCTGCATGGTGAAATTAACCAGATTAGCTATTGTAGAATTGCTTTCCAGGTGGGCACACTTATTCCAGTATTAAAGTGTTTTTTTTCTGGTATAGCTTAAAGCCCTTCCAAAGTGATATAAACTGAACTAGAAAAAGACTCTCTTAGACTGGCATAAGAGTATCCACATAGAGAGCTATACCAGTATAACCAAATTGCTTTAAATTCACACCCGACCTTATACTGAAATAACCTTTTCATGTAGACATGTCCTAAGGCACCTCTACTATACAATTTACTAGGCTCTCTTCTGGTACCTGCAAAACAGTTGTGGGTGCAGTTTCGGTGAGATGTTACTAGTTTTCAGATTAAATCATGCTATCTGCTACCTAGACTTCCAAACATGTCCCTGTCCCCTCCCCACAAACTGGTTTAAAAAAATCAAATCCCTAAAATATAATTAAACAAAATATTTTGGACTGAGTCCAATGAAGAGCTGGGGCCAGAGTCTTCTCTTGCTTCCCTTAGTGCATGTGCTGTTGCCAGCCTCTACCCTTCCAGAGGCTGATCTGAATCTCTCCCACCCTGTGAGGTTTTCCCATCCAACGTGCATTTAGTCCATCCCATCCTCTTGATATAAATCATCATCCTCTTGCCCTAGCGCCAATCGCTATGATCAACATCCTAGTCCCTCACTTTACACAATATTACAGTTTCTAGCTACATAAACCCCTCGTAATAAATAATTCATTGTTTCCCAGCTGAGAGCGAATCAGGAAACTGGTGAAAAGATTCCAGTACATTTTTATTTCAATATTGTAATTGACTTTTAAAAAAAAACAACCCTGATGCCTTGTACAATAGGAGCCTGATCCAATGTCCATTGAAGTCAAGGGTGGGAGTGGGGGCTTTCCATTGAGTTCCATGGTGATTAGCTCAGGCTGTAAGTGAAGGGAAAGAGATGCAGCGAATGTAATCCCACCGCAGAACATCTGGGCATGCATAACTGCTTTGGTTTAAACATGACTGGGCATAAACCTCCCTTTTCTGTCAGGGTGAGCGAGGCTCTGACCACAGCATACAGTCAGAAGCAGGAGATAATGGATAGCTAACAAGAGCCTGTTCTAGACTGAACAGCTTCAGATAATAATTTTGTTTGGTACATATATGCAGTGGTGAGCTGGAGCCAGTTAGATTTTGAAGCCGGTTTAGAACCGGTTGTTAAAGAGGTGGGCAAACTGAGACACCAAAAGAAAACCTGAGTTCTATGGAGCGATGTCAGTTTACACAGCTGAGGCTGTAGCCCACTGAGTTTCTACATGCATGTGTAGTATATCTATCTAATGTATCTATCTGCACACACGGTAGGTCAGAACCGATATGAAGTGGTAGGATTCTCTCCTCTCCTTTCTCTGGAAGAATTTCCCTTTCTCTTCGCTAATTTCATTTTGAGAGGCTTAAAATGGTTGATTAGTTAATCATCAGAAAAACAGCAAGAAGGAGAAGAGGGAGGACAAGTACTCTAAGCAAATTCAAGAAGGGGACATGTTTCTGAGAATCATGGACGACTCGGGTCCTTGTAGTCTTCAGCGTCCGGTCCCACTGGGTCAGGATGGCATTTCTGGCTCCATCCCACTTCCCCGGTCCCGTCAGACGAAACTGATATGGACTGCACGGGCCAAAGTACGCTTCCAGGGCCAGCCGTGGATCCGTCAGGAACAGCAGTGGAAAATTGGGCTTCACACCAATAGCAGAGGCAAGTTCATCCATGTAGGAAATATAATCTATCTGTAGGGTATTGCTCTGCCCATACCTTAAGGTGGGAAGGGAGAAGATATAATACATTGCTGAATATACAGTATTGTACTCAGTTTTCTTGTAGAAAAAAGGCTTTTGGTTAATGGACACAAAAGGTTAATTCTGCACTTCTACATGGTGGTAGAAGGGACAGATACCCCACGGAGTATCTATTGTTGCTGTGATGCGGTATGCTATTGTTGCACAGAAATACTGCGGCAAACACATTTAACTCACTGCAATCTTACTTCTCATTGGCCTCAGTGAGAGTTTTGCCCGAGTGAGGGCTGCAGGGCCTGCGCTGCTCTGAATAAGCTACTTCTGAGACCTGTTCAGAAGGGGTGATTTCATGTGTTTGATATACAGCATTGGACTGTGACTGGATTACATCTGGAAAGGGCCAGTCTGATACCGCTGGAGAGTGAAGACTTATATTTGTTAACAGAAGACATGCAGCACGGACAACTTCGGTGTAGGTTCCCCCTCAAAGCCCCTCAGTTTTGTACTTCATCTGGGAGCTGGTGGGCCCTGTTCCAAGGGTGAGAAGGTATTCTGTTCTCAACCTCGGCCTCTCTGCTGCAGGTGTTGCTATAGCAGCCAGTGTAATGGGCCTAATGGAGGCGGATTCAGAATCCAAGCAGGAAAGAGAGGCCGAGGCAATCTAGAGGTCAAATTATGTTTTATCTCAGTCAGTTGGAGAAATGTAAAAATCACGTAAGTGGCGAATAATCACAAGTAAATCAGTTAGTTGTTTTAGCAGGAGCTACTATTTAGGTTTACACCGTAACCTACGGTAAATAATTACTGTTATCTACTGCCTATTGACTACTACTATCTTAATTAAACTCATGTTATAGGCCATAATTTATGAAATAACAGAATTTTGAATTAGAAAATACAATGCACCAGAACATAAACCCCACCATTGTACGTTCCCTGGTCAGTTTCTTAGTTTGCCACCCAGGGTTTGGAGGGGAGATTCTTACAATGTTTAGTTATAGCTTGAGCGAGTTTCTTGTGCAATCTTTGTTCACTGTTCTAAGATTCAGCTTAAATAAAGGCATGTATGTACTCCTTGATGCAATGTGCTGGCTTCTTGATTGAACAATTCTCTCTCCCCTCCTTTCTGGCTTACAGTCCCTTTGCTCAGACATTTTCACTGTTCCTGTCACTTCACCTCATCTACCTTAAGATTACAGTCCTTATTATTTTCTTACTTGCGCTACAGCTCACTTCCTCCTTGTTTCTTAAGTTTGTGTCCCTTTAATTACAGTTTATCTTTGATTGCTGCTTATTCCCCCCCCCATTCATTCTTGCTTTACTTTTCTCACAGCTTTCTAACACTCTTTTTCTAATAATTTCTTAGATTACTTAGAGACTCAGTGCTTTTTCCTCATTTAACTGTACTGTTCTTCCTTTCACTTTTCTTCTTTTCCCTGCGTACCACTGTCTTGCCTCTTTCTAGGTCCTGTCCCTGTTGTGGCTCTCCCTTCTCTTCCTATGATCTCTGTCTTTCTTGCCCTTCCTGAATTGGACTTTCTTCTTTTCAGCTCTGTCCCTATTGCCCCTCCGATGATGCAACTTAGCCTAGCCATTGGCTCCCAACCTCCTACATCCCTTCTTTTCTGGTGCCAGTCACTGCCTCCCTCACTATTAGCCTTGCTCTCTCCCATTGCTCTTTTGCTCCAGCAGCCTCCATTACAGGTAGGGTGTTACACCACTGTGACGTGGTACTCCGCACTATTGTTCACTAGACACAGCCCTGAGGCCCCACACTCCTTCTATTCTATGTCTTCTTGGATCCAAATACCTGGCCCTGGGGATACATCCCATGGCAACACTATGATCTGGCTTTGGAAGGGATGCGAAAGCAAATACACTGGCTGGCAGGAGTACTACAAATAAGACTACACTCTGTTAACTCCAGCAACAGTTGTCCATTTGTTATAGATCATGTGATTCTCTCACCTCATATTTTAAAGGTGGCATAAGCTAGTGAGCAGATAGGTAGGGTTGCCAACTCTCCAGGATTGTCCTGGAGTCTCCAGGAATTGAAAATTAATATTTAATTAAAGATTATGTCATGTGATGAAACCTCCAGGAATTCGTCAAACTGAAATTGGTAACCCCGCCATCCAGGGAGTTCAAATAAAGACCTAATGCTAGTTCACTTCAAGTCCTTTCCTCAGGGCCAGCTTTCTCAACAGAAAGAATATTCCAAAACAGGATCAAAGTAACAGAAAACACTTGGTAAAAACTGACAGCTTTCCAGCAGACAGCAAGCCGGGAGGGGAGAGGACATCTCCTGCTCTTAGGTAGGCTCTCTTGCGACAGCTTCCCTTTCTTTTATAGCCCCACCCTGAATCAATCACATGATGGGCAGAGAACCAGAGGGAAGTCGTGAAGACCAAAGGTATAACTGGGTTCAAAAAAGGATTAGAGAAGTTTCTGGAGCATAGGTCCATCAATGGCTATAGCCAAGACAGTCAGGGATGCAAACCCATGTTCTGGGTGTCCCTAAACCTCTCAGTGCCAGAAGCTCGGAGTGGATCACTCCATAAATTGCCCTGTTCTGTTCATTGCCCTTGAAGCACCTGGCATTGGCCACTGTCAGAAGACAGGATACTGGGCCAGATGGACCTTTGGTCTGACGCAGTATGGCCGTTCTTATGGTTCTGGTATGGTTCTGCTTGTAACCCCTTCCATGAGTGCACTTAAGGAGTGCCTGTATACTTTGTCCTTGGTGAAAAGATGCCTGTAATAATGGACTGTCCTCCCAGAATGGAACTAATCTTGCTGGTCAGGAACTGAATTTGCATTTTGCAGGGAATTCCATGATTTTAAAAAAATAATTAATTCTGAATTGGAATGAAAAGTCAAATTTCAAAATTTGATGCAAAATGAAAATTTTTAGCTTCAGGTCAAAGTTGTATTTTGATTTTGACTCTGTTTTATGTTGTCATTTATAAAATAACACAAAAATATAAAAACATTAAAAACGTAACATAAATTAAAAATAAATATATTTCAAACCAAAAAGTAATTTCAAAATTGAAAACTCAGAAAGTTCCAGTCCAGTAAAGTTGGATTTTGCTTGTCAGAAATGACACACTCCCATGGAACGTTTCAAGTTTGACAGATCCACATTTTCCGACAGAAAAATGCCCCATCGGAAATTTTTTGACCAGGTATCTACCCAATACAACTCCTGCCAAAGTAAAGGGAAATGCTTCTATTTGCTTTAATGAGGGCTGGGTCAGGCCTGTAAACAAGATTCTCCACCATTCTGAGGGAAGCTACACACAATCAGAGTGAGAGAGGTTCAGAACAATAGGGGTGTGGGAAGTGGAGGGTGCTGAAGGCTTGTTGAGGAGGCCACAGAGTTTTTAATGATCCTGAACCTGGTGCTGCAGAAGTTTTTCCTGTTATATTTGTTCGTTGGGCCAAATAGGGGAGAACCCAAGTTCCCAGGCTGAGGAAAGCATGTGATATACAATATTTGGGATGTATACTGGGGTGGGAAGTGGGAGTTTAAAAGAGTGGCTCCTTGGAGAAAGCCACTTGCTTATTGGATGGCAAGTTCTCATAATGCATGTGACAGAGCATATGCATTACAGAAATCAGACCATAACATTATACAGAAAAGACAGGCCGGGGTAGCATTTTTCATGCACACAGAGCACGGAGGGCTACCTGAGAACTTCACCTTGCACATACCATTTGAGCTTTTTCCCCATTTTTTCATCAATATCGTTCATCATGTCGTTCACTGGGGGAAGCTTATATAACCCTAGAAAAGAACAGGTACAAGGTCACGAGTTTATTCCATCTCCTAAGTAATAAGATACTCTTCCGGCCCCTCGCGCATGCTTCAGTTAAACCAGCCATACTCCCACTGATCTATAACTTCTGGGGTGAGCAGGCCTAGCAAATCCCATGAGGTCTGCAGGTGCACAAATGTACGCCTGCTTCTCTTTTCAGACCAGATCCCCAGCTTGAATCTGCAAGGAACTATAGGTTGCATAGCAATGCTAGTTCTCACAGGCAAGCTCATCTGGGACAGTTCCCCACCCCCCTATTTCCCTTCACCTACCCTTAAACACCCTTATAGCCCAGCGAGCTTGGAGATCTGCCGTTGGAATAATTGCACCGAGCGACTGGATCAGGCCAATGACAGCCATGGTTGGCTTCTTGAGTCGAGGAGGAAGGATGCCCTTGTACAAGGTGACCTCGTTGTCTCTGCATTTGATGATGGTGTTGTCTTCTATGAAGGGGTAGGAGTAACTGTAGCCTGTTGCAAAGATGACAAAATCAATGTTTTCCTGCACAGTCCCATCCTGAAATATAGCTGAGGTTTCCGTGAATTCCTTCACATTGGGTTTCACCACCACTGTTCCACATGTGATGCGGCTCGGGAGATCATCATTAAACACTGGCTCTTTACGGCTGGTTCTATAAAGAGAGAAAAGCACAGAGGCCTGTAGTATAAAGTGCTGCCTGTCTCCTGGCTAGGAGAAGCAGAGAGATC
This sequence comes from Lepidochelys olivacea, assembly GCF_965140295.1. NCBI lineage: Eukaryota > Metazoa > Chordata > Testudines > Cheloniidae > Lepidochelys > Lepidochelys olivacea. Next base: position 46,563,801 of record NC_140418.1, read on the forward strand.
ACTGTGTTTCTGTACACGAATGTCAGGAAAAGGAGGCTAACCCTTTCTCCTTGAACCTATGGTTACCCATCGCCAGTGCTCCACAGTGGTAATTCCGGCACAACACTCTCAGTTCAGATACGGCGAAGGTCACAAATAGATATCAGTTAAATTGAAACCGCCTTGCTAGAAGGTTGCAACTATGAAAAGCACTTGAGTCTGAAAGCCTGCAATTTAAAAGTTAAGGTTAAAGTTGGGGAGTTTGGCACCATCCCTGGCACCGAAGCACCAAATCTATTTACAGCCCATGTGTAACTACAGCTGTGTCCATTTATAGCATGCTGTCTCTTCCCAGTGCTGCACTCTGCCTTGCCAGCTTGCTACCTCCTAACACTAGTACTCATGCATGAGTTGATTTACGTGGCATTGCTGGAGTACCTCTTCTTTTATTTTTAATGTAAGGCTGCAGCCAGGATCACTTTAGCAATAAAGGTTTTTATCCTTTAAAGCTCCAGGAACCCTCTTTCTCACAGTTATCTCTTTAAGGTTGAATAAATAATTCACAATAAATTTAGAATCTTTCTTTTGCTTATGAGATATCCATGAATGGATCACGATTTCCTCAAAATCTACCATTTTAAATTATTCAACACTCTTTTTTTTGTGTTTTAAAAATACCCAACCTATGGCTTGATTGGAAACAGTACTTCGCAAGTTGTTTGTATTCTAAATTTAATATTCGAACCCAGATTGAAGTCAGATAAGTCCAGATTGAAGAAGAGCTCTGTGTAAACTCAAAGGCTTGTCTCTTTCACCAATAGAAGCTGGTCCAATAAATGATATTTTCTCATCCATCTTGTCTCTCTCAAATCCTGGGACCACACGGTTGCAACAACACGGCAAACATCACATAATTACAGCTGTTCCTTGAAATAGGATCTGCTAACTCACTTTTGAGATTCAGTGTAGTAGTGTATCTAGATGAAAAAAAAAGCGATTGTTGCCAGCTTTTGGGTTACTCTACCCTAAACAATGAGATTGGGTCCATTGATCTCCATATTCTGGCCAACGTATGGAATACTGCACATTTCCCATTCTTTCAGCTAGAGCTAAAACTAAGATCCTCCCCACGGTGCAATGAGGTTTAAAACCAAAGTCAGTCCAAACATGGACTTCACTGGCATTCTGAAGTCCCTGCAAATACATGGGGTGTTTCAGAGGTAAATTAATCTTTGAATTAGCCACTAAAGGTAGAGATGTGTTTTTGGCTTTAGGCAAAGAAGTGGACGTTGTTTAAAAAAGTACACAGTGTAATTGTAGCCATGTCAGTCTCAGGATATTAGGGAGACAAAGTTGGGGGAGGGAATATCTTTTATTGGGCCAACTTCTGTTGGTGAGAGAGACAAGCTTTCGAGACACACTCTTCTTCGGTGTAAGCTCGAAACTGTATCTCTCTCACCAACAGAAGTTGTCTCTCTAATGGCTTAGGAAAGGCATTGCTGTACTGGACCAGGGCTAGCCCTGCTAGTTTGGAGTCCTATCTCCAACAACGATGCATGAGAGCATAGCAAAATAGCCACTGTGCACCTCTCTGGTTGCATAACTCTGAGCCCATATGGGTTAGAAGGGACAGAGGATTCCTTTCCTACTCTTGCAAGCAATCTGTATGGCTCCTGAAGTGTGAGATTTCATTCACTTGTCTTGCACTCTTATTTTTCAGCTAACCTGCTATAAACCTGCTTCCTGATGAGAAGAAAGCACATTGATGCTACCAGTAGAGTGCAACCAGGACACCACCATGCTGCCTTTTCAAAGCTGAGCAAGGCTTTGCCTTCCTCTTCAAATGCTTTGCAGGGAGAATCCCATAAAATTACCTGTTCAAAGGCATCAGGCCGTAGTTCTCATGCTTAAACCACCTGTTCATCCTCCTCACATACAGCCAGTCGCTGATGGCGGTGGGAAGGGCATCCCTGAGAAAGGTTTCAAAGCGAGTCAAAGTCAACATATCCCACGGGTAGCCATTGTCCCAAACGCGACTCATCACCCAGGAACCGCTTCTGGAGCTGAGATAAACCTAAACAAATAATGGACAAAGCAGGGTGTGGCCATTACCATTCTAGAAAGGCAACTACAGCAGAGTGATCACTGGTAAAGGCCTCTCTAATTAGCAGGCCTGATTCACCACTGCAGTGCTCCAGTTTTACAGCAGTGTCACCTCACGGACTTCACTGCACTTACATCGGGGTAGAACTGGAGTAAAGCAGTGGTGAATCAGGCCCACTTCACATTCCTCCAGCTCCAACCCAGAACTGGTGGGAAGATATACTGCAAAGAAGCATACATTGCGGGAGTGACATCTATGCTCTTGGCCTGCTCTCGATTACAATTTGTGCCACGTAATGTATTCATCCGGCATGCGACCATTCTAAGCTTATGTTAAGTGTGGGAACTTCAAAGCCACCTAGAAGACCTGGATGCCTATTCCCATTAATTGTGTGTCCAAATCCATGATGAGACAGCTTTGAAACCTTCAATTATTGTACCTCAACAATGAGAACTAGCAACTCCACAGCAAGACAGGGAATTGTACCTGTGAGGCCGTGTGACTGAGTTCCGCAGCAATGTCCGAACCAGTGTTTCCCAGTCCAATCACAAGCACTCTCTTCCCCTTGAATTTTTCCGGTTCCTTGTATTCCCGGCTGTGGAAGTAGCTACCTTTAAACTTATTTAACCCTGAGGAAAAGTGGAAAGTAAAATGAGTTCATCTGGATATTTGAAGGGAGAGATTTTACCTGCTTGCGGCTGGACCCCTTTGCAGTACATTTGTGGGGTTCAGCATTTAGTCTCTCTCTGATTTCCACAGCAGATTTTCTCATTTCACAAGTCACAAAAAGGATTGTTCAAACTACTCATGCTATAAACTCCTCCTAGGATTTGATAGTTCAAGGGGGTTCTTTTTTGCTTGGAAACGGTCTACGGCACAGGACCAGGAGCCAGTAGCGCTGGTTCCATATCCCGCTCTTCCACCTTATCTAGTTGTTCTGGTTTTTCGAAGTTCTGAGCACCTGCAGATGGAGTGCTGGGTGCTCAGCAGCTGTGCAAATGAGGCCCATCACACCTGTGGGATTCAAAGTCTTCCCAGCTGTAAAATCATGTGCGGTGAGGCTGACTTCACTCACATTGGTAAAGACTGTTGAGATGCTTGGACAGAAAGTGCTACATAGGTGCAAAGCATCCTCATCCTCACCAGGCATAAAGGTTTTGCCACGACATCTTAGTTGATATCCACATTATGAACCCACTTACTCCAATGAAATTGCAGATAACAGAAGCACTCAGAGGTCATTGAGAGCAGATTCTGGCCCTGCACATTTTGCAGACATTTTTCGGTGAGACGTCCAACCCCAAGACAAGAGAACCTTTGCTTGCATAAATAACCATTGCATTTGAAAATAGGTCTTGATCATTTGAGAGGATTTGGATTGCTAACATGAACAAGGGACAGAACAAAATCCCCATAAACAACCTCTCCAAGTTGTTCTGAAGAGATTACTCCTGTGCCGTCGTAATGCCCTGCCAAATAGTAAAATTTGATGACTATATCGTTGCATAATGTTTCTCTAAATAAAAAGCTGGTGTTTATATAATTGCTAACATTCTACTCAATAACTGCATGGTCTTGATTTTCAATACTGCTTAGAGCTATTATTAGAACAAGTCGAAAAATGCTTATTTTTTGTGGGAGACAAGGTGAGCGAGGTGATATCTTGTATTGGAGCAACTTCTGTTGGTGAGAGAGACAAACTTACGAGCTCCACAAAGCTCTTCTTCAGGTCTGTGTGGCTTGAAAGCGTCTCTCTCACAGCAGAAATCGGTCCAATCAAAGATATCACCTCCCCCACCTTGTCTCTGATATCTTGGGACTGACACGGCTACAACTGCATGGCATACAACGTATTTTTTGTGTGAAATTGTAAAATTATTTTACACACTTTTCTGCAATTTTGCTTTGAAATTCCTACGAAAGAGAGGAAACTGAAATGATTTTGTTTTCATAAAATCATTATTAGTACAATTTTTCAGGTTTTGGTGAAGTTTTTGAAAACTGAATTATTTTCCAAAAATTTATTGGTTTCTGTTTTTTTCAATTAAAAAACCTCCTCAATGTGCTGGTGAAAATGTTTTTGGCTAGTCCTTGCTATAATATATGCACTGCACACACACAACTCACCAGGGAAGCAATCAACTGGGAAATGTGGATACACATGATGCCCCGAACAAACCATAAGCGCATCAAATACAGCTGACTCCTCCTTCCCGTCCCGGTTTGTAACAACATCCCACTGGCCGGTGACAGAGAAATCGGGGCGTTTTTTTACACTGCTGACCATAGTCTTAAAAGAAACAAACACATGAGTTTGTATTCATCAGCATCCGGTTCTGCAGGCACATAGCTTTGTAAGTGTCATTGGTCTTACTGGATTCACAGTAGAGAACTGGGTGAAATCTTGCCTCCACTGAAGTCCACAGGAGTTTTGCCATTGACTTTAATAGGGCCAGGATTATACTCTGGAGTACATCTGTACGAGCTAATGAGCTGGCCTTGAGCCCAATAACAACGTGCCAAATTATTTTGATTCTCCCGCCTGGCATTCTCTTACTGCTTCGCGACACCTTACAAAGATGGAAGCCAGTTACAGAGATGTGTTTTCAGTGATGTACCATTCTTAGATGGTAGGCTTTTTGGGGCAAGGACAGTCTCTCTGTTCTGTGTTTGTACAGCTCCTAGCACAATGGGGTCCTGGTCTATGCCTGCGGTCCTAGGTGCTATTGCAATAAAGTTAAATAATAATCACTTTGAGCTGGGTGATGTTTTGGAATCAGAGTTGGACAAATGTAGCCTTTTGATATGTGATTTACCCAATAGCAGACTGATTTTCACAAGTTTGTTCATTATTAAAACAGTCAGTTAATGCTTCAGGTAAATTTCAGCCCGCGGATGGATTGCTCAGGACCAGTTCTTTGCTATACCTAATTCACTGTTCTCGCTGTGTGATGTTGCCTAAGCCACATGGGATTGTTTTGATTGGATGGCTGAAACATTTATTTTATAAACAGGAAGAAGGCTTAACTCGTATTTAATCCCTGTGCGTCTCCTGTCTAACATTCAATTACTCCACCACCAAAACACCATGTAGATAGAAGACAGACTCAGAGGGGTTGTTTTGAGATGAATAGTGTGACCCATTTGCCCTTGTGAATTACTGACAGATTATATTTGTTGGTTACTCTAAATTAGTCAGTTAAGGCCTGATTGTGCCCATCAAATGAGGCTAGCAGGAGTAGAACTCCCTTCTACAGCCTCTGCCCTCAGAGGAATAAGGGGCTGGGGGTGAGTTACTCCTCCACTAGGAGCCACTCTTCTAATAGGGACAGGAAGCAGGTAAAGCCATGGCTCTGCACTTCCATGCACTGGCCTTTGCCGCTCTAAGTCTTACCTTGAATTTTATATATCTTAAAAGAGAAAAGTGCTTGGCATACATCCTGATGTACTCTTGGACCTTTGAATTGTGCATGTAATTTGGAAAATCATCAGGGAAAGGAAAATCAGGGAAACACATCATTTCTTTGCAGGAGTTGGTGAACACGGAGTGGTAAATGCTGGCTCTGCCTTCCTCGGCATGTTCCTACAGAGAATAATAATAATTAACAAAACAGCATAAACATCTGCATAAAAGGTGGCTGCAAGACTTGCTGTAACATGCTGGAGAGTCACTCCCTAAAGAATTAGCCACAGAAACACAAGTCTCATCTTACCTGGGATGCTTTGTCCAGTGTTCCTGCACATATAAGATGAGAAGCAGAAGCTGATGGTGAGCTATAGTGGGCTACCAGTGTTGCCAACTCACAACATTTTGTGTTTATCTTAAAGCCCCAGCTCCTGGAAGCAAGTGATGACATGGAAATCTAATCTTTCATTTTTTAACAAAGTAAGCTGCTTTGTTAAAAGAGAAAAGCTTGAAAATGTGACCTTAGTGTCCCCTGGAGGCAAGTAAGAAGAACCCCAGATTTACCATTTAAGAAAAAATCATGATTTTTAAGAACATAAGAATGGCCCTACTGGGTTAGACCAAGCGTCAATATAGCCCAGTATCCTGTCTTCCAACAGTGGCCAATGCCAGATGCCCCAGAGGGAATGAACAGAACAGGTAATCATCAAGTGCTCCATCCCCTGTTGCCCATTTCCAGCTTCTGGGAAACAGAGGCTAAGGATACCATCCCTGCCCATCCTGGCTAATAGCCATTGATGGACCTATCCTCCATGAACTTATCTAGTTCTTTTTTGAGCCCTGTTATATGTGGCTATTTGGCTTTGTCTGCTGGTGAAATGCAAAGGTCTACTGCGATCCTATTGAAATTAGTGATAAAAATCCCAATGATTTCAGTGGGAGCAGGGCGTGGCCAGAGTTGGTTACGATGGTGCAGAGGGAACTAACTGGGAGCAATAGTATGGAATTTAGAAAAAAGAGTTGGAGTGAACATCCTGACAGATCTATTTTATTGTGTACTAGTCTCACAGGGGAAGTGGTACATGCCGACTATCTTCACCAGGAGGCATTTATTGAAGAAAACAGCTACATGTTACTGAAAAACGAACAGGCTTCCACACAGCTTGAGTTCCAGTCTTTTCTCTCCCATTCACCATGGAGTGGGTTTCAGAGACAGAGCTCCAGCCCGAGCCAGAATGTCTATGTGGCTATTTTTCGTGCTGTAGCCTGAGCTACGAGATTCTGCCAGGGGTTTGTTTTATTTTTTGCTGTGTAGGCATACCCAGAGACAGTGAATGGCTGAATATCCTACTGCCACCTATTATAGGGCAAGCACTAATCTCCTGGAAGGTTTAAAGCTTGACTAAGGCATTGAGAAATAAAACAGATGGGAAGAATCTTGCATTGGCAAGATGAGGATACAGTAGATAGCCCCCCACTGATACTTCTGTGCTAAGCATTAATTTGATCGGTAGTCAGGAAGTTGCCAGTGACCTAATGGTTAAAGTAGGTTGTTGCCAATTCATGCTAAGTGTTTAAAGTTACCTGATATGTGTGCATTTATACTTGTGCTCTGCAAATGGGAATGTGAAGTAAGAAGGGTTATGTAATGAAAACAGAACAAAAAACATAGCTCCCTATTAACAGGCAATGAGGGGCAAGAAAGGGAGTTGACCTTTTGTCAGCTGCATGCTCCTTAGCTGGATTTTCCCTGCAAACACAGGAGTATCTTTACCTGTTGAGATAAGGAGCTTTATAAGCATCTGGGATGTGCCCTGCATTTATTCACTGCACTTAGTTTAACTGATTAAAGAAATACAGGATCCCCCTAAAGTTCCTCTGCTTTGTCTCAGGTGCAAACAGATTAATGACTCTTTGCATGAGAGCCTTGCTAATCTTAAGTGACAGGCAAAGAAACCGCAACCCTGTTGTTTTAACACAAGGTCACTGTCAACAAGTTTGAACAAATGATGGCTGGGAGAACTGCACAGTGAATTGTCTGCCAGGTGCAAAGATTGGGGATCTCGAGACATCTAGGCAGACTTATGTGCAGTGCTGTGGAGGAGCTGATGGTCATGGTACATGAAGGTACCAATGACATAGGGAAAGGTAGGAGAGAGATCCTGGTGGCCAAATATAGGCTGCTAGGTAAGGATTGACGTCCCAGACCTCCATAGTAGCATTCTCTGAAATGGTTCCAGTTCCACACCCAGGGCCAGTAAGGGAGGCAGAACTGCAGGGTCTCAATGTGTGGATGAGATGATGGTGTTGGGAGGAGGGATTTAGGTTTATTAGGTAGGGACTGGAGAACCTTTTGAGAAAGGAGGAGCCTGTACCGAAAGGATGGGCTCCACCTGAACCAGATTGCCGGCATGTAAAATTAAAAAGGTCATAGGGGAGTTTTTAAACTAAGGGCTGGGGGAAAGCTGGTGTGGAGGAGCTCACAGTTCAGACAGAGACATCCCCTAGAGGAGGATTTATTAAAGGGGACATAGGCACCAACTCCATGGGTGCACTGGGGCTGGAACACCCATGGAAAAAAAATAGTGGGTGCTCAGCACCCACCAGCCACAGCTGTTCCCTGCCCTTGCTCATCAGCTGATGGGGGCTGTGCTGCCGCCAAACAGCTGATAGGGGGTGGAGGTGCCGCCAAACAGCTGTTTGGTGGCTCAAGGAGGGATATGGGGGAGGGCAGAGACCGGTAGGCGGGTGGGGATCTCGGGAACGGGGTGGAGCGAGGGTGGGACCTTGGGGGAGGAGGCAGAGCGAAGGCAGGACCTTGGGGGAGAGAGGAGGAGCATGGGCAGGAAGAGGCAGAGCAAAGGCCAGGCTTTGGGGAAGAGACAGAGTGGGGGTGGGGCCTCGGGGCGAAGCGGGTGTCGGAAAAGGAAAAGTTGGCACCTGAGAAAGGGGATTCTCTATATCTTAGTGGACAGGAGAGGACACAAGTTGACAAAGTACAGGTAGGAACTGAAGAGTAACAGTCAAATGAAAAAGAGTCCCAGACAATTACATTATAGGAAGGCAGAGAACTAAATACTGGCAAGTTTTATGAGTGCTTGTACATTATACACTGTAAACAGTGATAAGTCACCAGGACCAGATGGTATTCACCCAAAAGTTCTGAAGGAACTCATATATGAAATTGCAGAACCACTAACTGTGGTATGTAACTTATCACTTAGCTCAGCTTCTGTACCATATGGCTGGTGGATAGCTAATGTGACACTAATTTTTAAAAAAGGCTCCAGAAGTGATCCTGGCAATTACAGGCCAGTAAGCCTGACTTCAATACCAAGCAAACTGGTTGAAACTATGTAAAGAACAGAATTATCAGACAGATAGATGAACACTACATGATGGGGAAGACTCACCACTCCTTTTACAGAGAGAAATCATGCCTCACCAATCTATTAGAATTCTTTGAGGGGATCAACAAACATGCGGACAAGGATGATCTAGTGGATATAGTGTACTTGGACTTTCAGAAAGTCTTTGTCAAGGTTCCTCACCAAAGGCTCTTAAGTGAAGTAGGCAGTCATGGGTTCAGTAACTGGTTATAAGATATGAAACAAAGGGTAGGAATAAACGCCCAGTTTTCACAGTGAAGAGAGGAAAATAGCAGAGTTCCCCTAGAATCTGTACTCGGACCTGTGCTGTTCAACATATTCATAAATGATCTGGAAAAAGGGGTAAACAGTGAAGTGGCAAAATTTGCAGATGATACAAAATTACTCAAGATAGTTAAGTCCAAAGCAGACTGCGAAGGGTTACAAAGGGATCTCACAAAACTGAGTGACTAGGCAAGAAAATGGAAGATCAGAACATAAGAATGGTCATACTGGGTCAGACCAAAGGTCCATCTAGCCCAGTATCCTGTCTTCTGACAGTGGCCAGTGCCAGGTGCCCCAGAGGGACTGAACAGACCAGGTAATCATCAAGTGATCCATCCCCTGTCGCCCATTCCTAGCTTCTGGCAAACAGAAGCTAGGGACACCATGAATGAAATTCAGTGTTGATTAATGCAATGTAATGCACTTTGGAAAACAATCTCAATTATATATACAAAACGCTGGGGGTCTAAATTAGTTGTTACCACTCAAGAAAGAGCCATCATGGATAGTGCTCTGAAAACATTGGCTCCATGTGCAGCAGCAGTCAAAAAAGCAAACAGAATGTTGGCAACCATTAGGAAAGGGACAGATAATTAAGAGAGAAAATATCATAATGCCACTCTATAAATCCATGGTACGCCCACATCTTGAATACCGCATGCAGTTCTGGTTGCCCCATCTCAAAAAAGATGTATTAGAATTGGAAAAAGCAGAGAAGAGCAACAAAAATGATGAGGGGTCTGGATTAGCTTCCACATGAGGAGAAATTAAGAAGGCTGGGACTGTTCAGCTTGGAAAAGAGGCAGCTAAGGGGGGCTATGACCGAGGTCTCTAAAATCATGACTGGGGTGGAGAAAGTGAATAGGGAAGTGTTATTTACCCCTTCTGATAACACATAAACCAGGGATCACCCAATGAAATTAGTAGGCAGCAGGTTTAAAGTATTTAAAGAACTTCTTCACACAATGCACAGTCGATCCGTGAAACTCATTGCCAGGAGACATTGCGAAGGCCAAAAGTATAACTTGGTTGAAAAAAGAATTAGAGACGTTCTTGGAGCATAGGTCCAGCAATGGCTATTAGCCAAGATAGTCAGAGATGCCACTTCCCCATGCTCTGGATGTCCCTAAACCTCTGTTTGTCAGAAGCTGGGAGTGGATGACAGGGGATGGATCACTCGATCAATTGCCCTGTTCTGTTCACTCCCTCTGAAGCATCAGGCACTGGCTACTATCAGAAGACAGGATCCTTGGCTAGGTGGTCCATTGGTCTGACCCAGGATGGTCATTCTTATGTTTTTAAGTTTATTTAAGAAAAGAAATCTTCATGATAAATAAGGTGAATGAGAAACACCCCCATGAAAACAACAACCACTGGGCTGCCATCTACCACCCCAGAGGCAGTTGCATTTCGGAGGTCAGTGAAGGGATTCCTGTACTCGATCTAGAGAGGCATGTTCCTGCAAGGTTCTGAGAAACTTGCAGTGAGAAATGAGGGCGTTCTGCATCTCATTGGATCAGGCCCATGGCCTGCAAAACCCTTTGGGCAACTCTGGACTGAAAGGCACTCTCTAAATGATCAGTAATAGCAACAGGCCGAACGCTGAAATCCTGCCTCTGGCCAAACCTGAGGACTGTACTGAAATTGTAGGAACTGGAAATCCCATCAGAGGTCTCAACAACAAAGCTGGTGGAGTTGGGCTGAGGTCATGTCATGTTGCACTGACTTTGCTTCAGAGGACAAAGTTTGACTTGGTTGAAAAAAGAATTAGAGACGTTCCTGGAGCATAGGTCCAGCAATTGCTATTAGCCAAGATAGTCAGAGATGCAACCCCATGCTCTGAATGTCCCTAAACCTCTGTTTGCCAGAATCTGGGAGTGGATGACAGGGGATGGATCACATGCTAGGAAGCTGCATCTGTAACCCACAGTTCAACACATCCTACACATCCCCCTGTATGCCCGCTCAGCAGAGGATATCAGTCTACTACAGCTGCCTGCCTTGGGACTTAACCCTTCAGCTCAGGCTGCAGAAGCTCATGCTTTTGGTCCAGGTTTCAATCCCCAGGGATGGTTATTTTGTACCTTTACATGGAAATTCCCCTCAGTCTCCTTGTTTCATTCAGCAGAGCATCTGAATGATCCCTTGGTGTTTCAGACATCACTTTTATTTTAAAACAGCCACCACTACGAGACATGCGCTTGCTAGGTCCCTTTGAGCATGGGGATGCCACCCTATGTCTCGGGAGTATGAGACATTCAGATACTATGGTGAAGATACCCATGAAAGCCCCTAGATCAGGGCACCACAAGTATTCTCTGGCAAGAACCGAATGACCTATCACTCTGAGTGTGGGATCCCAGGACTAAAACGGTCACCGACAAGGGACTAATTCTGTGGTCTCAAGCGACTGCAGAATGGGCCCCTTCAATGAGCGCAGTGAAATACTGCACTGAAAGGCAAGGGAAGACATTGTTAAAGAGTAACAGCACGTAGGGAGTGTCCCTCCCCGTCTGTGAAGTCACTGCCTGTGCATTGGCCTGACCGCACCTTTGAGAGAATTATCCCTCAGTCCCAACACTTAGGGAATTCCTCCCACATCTTGGCTCTTCTCTTCCTTAGCTCTTCTTAGCTCCTCCTTAGGTTCCTTCCTCTTTGTTCCTCTCTTCCACTGTCTTGGGAATCTCCCTGCTCCTTCAAGCAGTCTTTTCCCAGGGCATGTGGAAGCAACAAGAGCTGGGGCCGAGAGAGCAGGAGCCCAGGTCTTCAGGACGCACAGTGGTATCTGGTAGGGGTGAGGGAGCAGCCTCCACTGAACTCCAGCTGTGGCGGCAAGAGGTTGATTTGCCTGGGCCCAGTCAAGCATGAGCTCCCTCTTCAGCTCTATCCAGTCTGGCTCTGGGTTGGACTCCCTGCAGCAGCTGCAGGCAAGGTCCCATTAAAATGTGAGAGGTGGGCAGGAGGAAAAGGCCGGGGGAGGGGACAGAGGGGGGGGGGAAACACGGACTGCGCCTGGCCTGTGAGCCATTTGTTTGACTTCCCAGCCTTAGAGAGATAGAAGGAGATGCATTATCTTCAGGGGCAAGGATGGGTGATATCAGCACTGCACCAGTTCCTCCAGGGCCCTTCCCAGAAGTGATTAGAAAGATGCTCCTTATTGCACCGGACATGCTGCTCAGCTGCTGTAGGTGGCTATGCAGCCTTGGACACTCTGGCACCAATTCAGATCAGACAGAAGTTGGTCAGGGACCAAATGCTATTTCCATAGGAATGCTCTGGATGTGATGCAATTATTGCATCTTTTGCCTGAGGAGTTTAATGTGCAGGACCCCAAGAGATGGGTTAATGATCACATGTCCCACGGCAGCTGTTTTCGTGTGCACAGCACCATTGCAGTACAAGGGTGAAGAATACCACCCTTAACCAGAGCTGCAGGGGAAGAGTTCAGAAGCAGAGTAGAAACGGCCAGTTTGGAATTTAGCCCGGACATTGGGGCTAAGGCCCAGTTTCATCTAAACAGGTCCCTGTAACGATCACAAGTGATCCTGTGAGTGATGTCACATCTCATCCAGAGTACGGGGCTCCAGCAACTCGGTGCCCCCTTGAACATCACGCTAGGGACATGTTCAATATTGATTCAGAGGGAAGAGTGCCACTTCCTGAAGTGCCAACACCGTTTTCTGCTCAGAGGGACCTTGAGAGGTCATCAAGGGCATCCCCTTGCGCTGAGGCAGGACCAAGTAAACCTAGACCTTCCCTCACAGGTGTTTGTCCAACCTGCTCTTAAAAACCTCCAATAAGAGGGATTCCACAACTTCCCTAGAAACCCTATTCCAGAGCTTAACTACCCTTAGAGTTAGAAAGTTTTTCCTAATATCTAACCTAAATCTCCTTTGCTGCAGATTACGAGCATCACTCCTTGTCCTACCGTCAGGGGACACGGAGAACAATTGATCACCCTCCTCTTTATAACAGCCCTTGACATATTTGAAGACTTATCAGGTCTTCTTTTCTCAAGACTAAAGGTGCCCAGCTTTTTAAGCTTTCCTCATCGTCAGGTTTTCTAAACCTTTGATCATTTTTGTTGGTCTTTTCTGGTCTCTCTCCAATTTGTCCACATCTTTTCCAAAGTGTGGTGCCCAGAAACTGGACACAGTACTCCAGCTGAGGCCTCACCAGTGCCAAGTAGAGTGGGACAGTTACCTCCTGTACATACGACACTCCTGTTACTACACCCCAGAATGATATTAGCCTTGTTCACAGCTGCATCATATTGGTGATTCATATTCCATTTGTGATCCACCATCACGCCCAGATCCTTTTGAGCAGTATGACCACCCAGGCTAGACAAGCCTCCAATCCAAGCATCCCTTGGTAATGCAAGGTGTTATGGCTACAAGGTGTGCACTCCTGTGAAATTAGACAGTGACTTCACACCCATTGCAAGCAGCCAGGTGTTCCACCATTAAAACCACCCTCTGAGTTGGTATTAACTGGCCCTACTGTTGTCAAGACAGTAGCTATGGTCTGAGTGGGCAAAGGGTTGAAATCCCTTCTCTCTCCTTGAGATGGAGCCTGCAGATTGGTGTTGAGGCATGCTTACAGGGCAGAACGAAGGAAACGGCATCTGGAGAGGTCTTTGGTTTCCAGAGTTGTCAATCTGGGCCTTTCCAGCTGTAACTCCAGCCCAACATTTAAAAAGAAAGGGCTGTGTAGAAAGAGGTGCTGCATAGAGGCAATGCAAGCGCTCCTGCGTTTTTGTTTATGCAAGTGTTGCTGTAGCCTAGTGTGACAAGTGGGAATTCTCTTAATGTTTTGTATGAATATTCCGTGTGTGCCTCAGTTTCCCTTATGTGTTGCACAAGTATCTATTCTAGGTGGTGGAACAAAGGTGTGTGATCGTTGCAGAGACCCTAGAGGGCAGGTGTGACTTCTGTCTAGCTCTCTGGACACAGACCATAGCTGGACACTCTGTATCTGACACACTAAACTGGGAGGAGAGGTAGATACGCTGGAGGGTAGGGATAGGATACAGAGGGACCTAGACAAATTAGAGGATTGGGCCAAAAGAAATCCGATGAGGTTCAACAAGGACAAGTGCAGAGTCCTGCACTTAGGACGGAAGAACCCCATGCACCGCTACAGACTAGGGACCGAATGGCTCGGCAGCAGTTCTGCAGAAAAGGACCTAGGGGTTACAGTGGATGAGAAGCTGGATATGAGTCAACAGTGTGCCCTTGTTGCCAAGAAGGCCAGTGGCATTTTGGGATGTATACGTAGGGGCATTGCCAGCAGATCGAGGGATGTGATCGTTCTCTTCTATTCGACATTGGTGAGGCCTCATCTGGAGTACTGTGTCCAGTTTTGGGCCCCACACTACAAGAAGGATGTGGAAAAATTGGAAAGAGTCCAGCGGAGGGCAACAAAAATGATTAGGGGACTGGAACACATGACTTACGAGGAGAGGCTGAGGGAACTGGGATTGTTTAGTCTGCGGAAGAGAAGAATGAGGGGGGATTTGATAGCTGCTTTCAACTACCTGATAGGGGGTTCCAAAGAGGATGGACCTAGACTGTTCTCAGTGGTAGCTGATGACAGAATAAGGAGTAATGGTCTCAAGTTGCAGTGGGGGAGGTTTAGGTTGGATATTAGGAAAAACTTTTTCACTAGGAGGGTGGTGAAACACTGGAATGCGTTACCTAGGGAGGTGGTGGAATCTCCTTCCTTAGATATTTTTAAGGTCAGGCTTGACAAAGCCCTGACTGGGATGATTTAGTTGGGGATTGGTCCTGCTTTGAGCAGGGGGTTGGACTAGATGACCTCCTGTGGTCCCTTCCAACCCTGATATTCTATGATTCTATGATCTGTATCTGCCCATCCTCTACAACAGCCAGCCGAAGGATTAGGAGAACAAAGAGGCAGATGCCAGGTGACCAATTTGCCCGGGAAAGAGACAAAAGACAGAGGAGGAGCAACAGGGCATGACTGAGGGTGGGCTGCTGGAAGCAAGTCAGTCTCCTGGTTTGGGACTCGGGGAGCAGAGCCCACAGCTCTGAGTTCTGGATTCCCCCAAGATGGTCTTTGCTGAATGTCCCTACTTTCTGTGCTAACAAGCTCTGTTCTACGCTGTGTTCCAGACGACGAATAAACCTGTTTTACACGCTGGCTGGGACTCACTGCTGACTAGGGTGACCAGATAGCAAGTGTGAAAAATCAGGACAGGGGCTGGGGGGTAATAGGAGCCAATGTCAGAAAAAGCCCCAAATATCAGGACTGTCCCTATAAAATCGGGACATCTGGTCACCCTACTGCTGACTGCAGCGTGGAGGTGCATGGCCCCTAGAGGTGTCCCATCCAGTGGGACTCCCTGCGGGGAGCTCCCAGTGTGAACAGGGATGCGGAACGCTCTGAGGGCAGACCCAGGTGGCGCTGAAGCGAAGGAGGCTCGCCCTAGCGAGAGTGATCCCTGCGTGGAATCACACTACAAAACGGTCCTGTCTGAGCTCCATTCCGAGCGGCTGCAGAGCACAGAGCCTGTGCACCTGTGGCGTAGATAGGAGGAGAAATTTGGGTGGGCCCTGACTTTCAGGTGGACGGGCAATGCCAGACTGTGCTATCCACTGGTCATGCCAGCTGGCTGTGCAACCTGTCCGGGGAGCACTGATCCCCTCAGCTGCGCCCTGACTCTGCAACGGGGGAAGAGAGGGAGTTGCCTCATTGCGGGGTATGGGCTGCTGCTCTTCAGCTGGGGGCTCACATCTCTGCAGAGCTTATGGCCCCTGTGTCAGGTTGCCTCTGGCTGCGCTGAGGAGGCATGAACAGGGGCTTGCCTCTGAGCGCAGGTTGGCCCGGACTCTTACTGAGTTGCCCAGCAAAGTGCATCCTCTCCTGGGAGTGCTGCAGAGAGACCGGCCTTGCTGCTGCCTCCGGCCATGCAGAGGATGAGCCGTGTGGAGAGCACCATAGGCCAACGGGCAGCCCCTGAGCACCTGCTAGTTCAGCTTCTCCCTCCACGCCACACCCTTTTCCTAGCCTTGGTGCCCCCAGACACAGGGTTTCACCTTCCAAGCTGGGCACACGCATGGGGCGGCTCAGAAAATGGAGAGGCAGAGCTGCTGGAAAGTAGCTTTCTGAAGGGCAGGCGCATAGCTCCGTCCTGGATTTCAGGTGCCCGAGTGACACTCCAGGGACTATACCCCTGCTCAGATTTGGGTGGGCCTGGATGCTAATTGGGTGGGCCATGGCTCACCCATTCCCACCTGTGGCTACATCCCTGCTGTGCACCCGTGACACCTAGCACAGCGGCATTCCAGCTCTGGCCTTTGATGGCCACCTCGTCTCCTGGAGAAGGGTTAGGTTCTCTGTCCAGGCTCTCTTTGGGTTATGCTGGCCTGTCATTGACTCCTAGTTACTCCTTGGAAGCCGCAGCTGGCTCTGGCAGCTCTCTGCACCAAGGTGGTTCTTCCTGTGAGTCTGAGGCCTGTGCTGGGGAAGGGGAAGGCGACTATGTAGGTTGGGGGGTAAGGGCGCATCTTCCCCACTCTGGCCCCATGAAGAACAGGCAGAAAAAGGAAGAGAGCCCCAGGTTGCATTAACTTCTCTGCAGCCTCTCCTCTGAGGATTGAGAAGCTGCTCCTCTCAGGGTGGGGGCAATGCAGCCCCTCTGCCAGAGACACAGGGGCCAGGCTGGTGCAGAGAATCAGCAAAGTTTATGGGTAGGGCCTTTTCTATTGCTTGGGGTGGGGATCTTCATGAGGAAACCCTCTCAGATGTCTGCCTCCAAAGCCCCCTCCCACGAGTGCTAATGTGTGGGTGAGTGAGCTGTTCCCTTGTCAGCACATCTTCGCAGCAATACACAAACATTAGCCCTGTCAGTACCCCATTTCACAGATGGGGAGGCTGAGGCAGAGAAGTCCAGCTCCATACACATGGTTAGCCAGTGTCAGAAGCAGGACTGGAACACTGAAGGTGCTGGTTTCCGCTACCCCAAACCGCCCCGCAACATTTCATCACAAGCACAGTGGAAACGCGATTTGGTTCACTGTGGGCCTTATTCCTTTGCCCAAGTGAGAGAATGAAGAACAAGACTCTGTGATCTGGAAATAAGCAGCTCTTTGAATAAGGCCCCTATCAGAGTCTTTGTCTGTGCTGTCGGGAGGATCAGGTCGTGAGAGCAGAGCAGCAAGAAGAAAGTTACAGTGCTTGATGTCAACTTTTGTCCTGCAGACAGAGTCTTTTTATAACATGGCTCTTGGCTGAGTCTAGATTCATTCCTGCAAACCTACCGACCGCCACAGAGAACATACATGCAGGAGGGTCACTTTGAGGGGCAGGAGTACTGAAAGGTTCTTCCCCTTCAGGGGCGGAAGAACCCAGCAAGGAGTCGAGCTTTCGGTGCTACAGTAAAGCAAAACCAAACTCCTTCCTGCAGTCCAGGGGTGGGTGGCTAGAGCACACGGCTGTTTGTGGAGCAGACAGCAAGGCCCGAGAACGACTGCACATTGCACCATCATCATCGGGATGCAACTTCCCCCCACTCCCTGCCAAAGTAAATGAGTAAGAGTTGAGTTTGCCTGCCTCAGATGCAGTTGGCTTGGATTTGCGTCCCCAGATTGTGCCCTCAGCCTCGCTTCTAAAAGCATTAGGCCAGAACTAGAGTTTGCTTTATTTTTAAGACATCTAATTAACTTTTAACCAGTGAAATCTCAATAAAGCCTCCACTGGGTCAGTTATATATCGGGCTGTTCTAACACATGTGTCATAAATATAAAGGGAAGGGTAAAACCCTTTGAAATCCCTCCTGGCCAGGGGAAAGCTCCTCTCACCTGTAAAGGGTTAAGAAGCTAAAGGTAACCTCGCTGGCACCTGACCAAAATGACCAATGAGGAGACAAGATACTTTCAAAAGCTGGGAGGAGGGAGAGAAACAAAGGGTCTGTGTCTGTCTGTATGCTGGCTCTTGCCAAGGACAGAACAGGAATGGAGTCTTAGAACTTTTAGTAAGTAATCTAGCTAGGTATGTGTTAGATTATGATTTCTTTAAATGGCTGAGAAAAGAATTGTGCTGAATAGAATAACTATTTCTGTCTGTGTATCTTTTTTGTAACTTAAGGTTTTGCCTAGAGGGGTTCTCTATGTTTTTGAATCTAATTACCCTGTAAGATATCTACCATCCTGATTTTACAGGGGGGATTTCTTTATTTCTATTTACTTCTATTTTTTATTAAAAGTCTTCTTGTAAAACACTGAATGCTTTTTCATTGTTCTCAGATCCAAGGGTTTGGGTCTGTGGTCACCTATGCAAATTGGTGAGGCTTTTTATCCAACATTTCCCAGGAAAGGGGGGGTGCAAGTGTTGGGAGGATTGTTCATTGTTCTTAAGATCCAAGGGTCTGGGTCTGTGGTCACCTATGCAAATTGGTGAGGCTTTTTATCCAACATTTCCCAGGAAAGGGGGGGTGCAAGTGTTGGGAGGATTGTTCATTGTTCTTAAGATCCAAGGGTCTGGGTCTGTAGTCACCTAGGCAAATTGGTGAGGCTTTTTACCAAACCTTGTCCAGGAAGTGGGGTGCAAGGTTTTGGGAAGTATTTTGGGGGGAAGGACGCGTCCAAACAGCTCTTCCCCAGTAACCAGTATTAGTTTGGTGGTGGTAGCGGCCAGTCCAAGGATAACGGGGGTAATATTTTGTACCTTGGGGAAGTTTTGACCTAAGCTGGTAAAGATAAGCTTAGGAGGTTTTTCATGCAGGTCCCCACATCTGTACCCTAGAGTTCAGAGTGGGGGAGGAACCTTGACAACATGGCTGCACAGCACCTTGTGATTAACACAAAGGAACTTTTACAGGGACTTAACGGCCTGATTTTCAGAGCACCCGCAGCTCCCCTTTACTTAAACTGAAGTTGGGGGTGCTCAGCTTTTCTCCAAATCAGTCTGTGGCCTGTTTACATGGGTGACTGTGGTTAGTAAAGTGACCATTAGCACAGATTTCACCATCCTGTGCAAGTGCCATAGAAAGACATGGTGCTGAAAAGTGAGAGATCTGTTCTAAACAATTAACAGGTGCTTCTCCTGAAGAGCAAACCAGTCTATAGGCATCAGGGAAAGTAAGATACAAGACAGGGCGTATGCAGAATGGAGTGACAGCTGGGATGCGACAAGACCAGCCATATTCCGAAATCAGAATGTTTTGTCATCCGCCAATGAGCTTCCCACTTACTGCGAATTTCCAGAGCCCTCCGATGTCATCGCTTCTCTCGAAACAGGTGGGCTCCAATCCCTCGTCCAAACAGCACTTAATGGAGGCCAGTCCGCTCAGGCCAGCTCCAATGATTGCCACTCTCTGTACCATGGTCTCCTGCGGCAGAAAAGAAGCACACCTCTTCAGTGCATAGAGCTGTCAGAGAGCAGTAACCACAGCATTTCAGCAGAATGGCTTAGAACCTTATTACAGAAGACTAGGCCACCTTTGTGGACAGAAATATCGCACACACGCTCACTCTCTATAAATACAGTGGTAACTTGTTCTGATTCCTATTAACACTCAGTGATGTGAAACAGATCCAGCTACAATAAGGGAACGAAATGGAGCTGATTGATTTCCCAAGACCTGCAGGAATGTTAAACTCACAGTTGTCAGCTGTCCACTCCGCATTTCAGTTTCACAATCACTTTAGCCATTTCTCTTCTTTTAGCCTCCCCCAGGTGGTCCTGCTTTCCCCATTACCTTTGCTCCTTCTCGTCTCAAGTCCAGTCCCTGATGCCTGCGAGTGGGTTTCAGGCAGGCAGTGGAGGGAAGCAAATGCCTTTCCTGGAACCTATTATTTTGAGAAAAGCAACTAAAAGGTGGGAGGAGTTTCCCTTAAAGAGCAAGCCACTTTTATGCACCATCTCACAGGGGGCAGGTCTCCCTGGCAGATCTGTGTAAGGATGTGTCTGTATAAGTATCAGTGGTGATTTTTGGAACTTAGCATCCCGAGGAGGAGCTGGGAGATTTGAGCTCTCTGCTTTGGAAATAAGTTGTCTAGGAGTGATACTATTCCCAGACAGCACCTGGGGTCATTGGGCAGTGGTGACCAACTCTGATTCCCATCCGGATCTAGCATGACAGTGATTCCCTAAATGCCATCCCTCCATGCCCCACTTGGCTCTGACTCCATTTTCCAGCCCACACAGAGGGGTCCCTAGAAGCCACAGACCCTGCAAACAAGCTGGAGATAGGGTTAGATCACATCCCTGGAGCTGCGGTAACAGCAGGGAGAGAGAGCCTGGAGCCAGGGAGCATTAGGAATACAGGGAAGTGGGGTGATTTGGTCATGTTCTGAGAGGAAGCGGGATGGGGCTCAGCATCTGGGGAGCCTAAACCACCCATTCACCCCAGGGCTATTTTTTAGAAGGCTTCTTACATGCCGTCTATCTGGTCCCCACTGTCCCTCCAGCTGCCGGTTCTTCCCAGAATGGTGGAGTCGCAATACCTCGGTTAGTTCTTGCCATGCTGTCAATGCAAAGCGGTCGTTAGGAGTGTGCTACTCCTCATTTCAGCCCTAGAGAGGGACTGTTGGGACACCAGTGATGATTCTAGTTCTGGTTTGTACACAGCACAGATCCCACCAGCAGCGAAGCAGGTGTATATTCACCTGTCAGTCTGTGCTAAGGAAAGCTGAGGTATGTAGTGAAACCGTATTTGTACACTTTTCAGGGTGTCTGGCTTGTCCAGATTTTCCACATGCCTTCCTCTGGGTCCGAGTGTGCAGGCACTTCCTTCTGACCAGCCACGAGCTAGGCACAGAGTCCCCTCACTGGCGAGTGCTAGACCTAAACATTAGTCATTGCCTAGCCCTAGATCCGTGGGGTATACGTCTCCCGGCAGACCACCAGTAGATCTGTGGTCAGTAGATCCTTTAACCAGAGATTGCACAATGCATGAATAATCCACGGCCAGAAACGTGTTGTGTGCAGCTGGTTAGTAGCAGCAGACAAGAAGAAGTTGTGTTGGTTGTTCAAAAGCCAGGACTGGCCGTTCATCTGTTCACACGGATATGAACATAGAGCACTTGCCACGTGATGTAACTGGCACATTCAGCCTCATTCACTGTTCACGGGTGGTCTGGGACTAGTTTGCCATTTTTTCAATATGGCTATTTATTTGAAATTATTCACATAATCACATTTGCAAAGGAGAGGGTTAGAGCAGAGAGTGGCTGCTGAGGCTTGAAAGGATGGGAGTGCATGACAGCTGAAGAGACAAAGGACAACCGTTCATGGGGGCCAGTCAGGAAGATCTATGGGACCTCATCCAGAAAGAGAGCAGAGAACCAGGGTGCGGCTGGTGGGACAGAGTGTGCCATGGAGGGGAGAAAAATCGTTAGGTGTCATCAGGGACCACTGGTCCCAAACCCTGGTCCACAGGGCTCTGAGACAGCTGGTCAGAACTTATTGGCTCCTAGAGACCTGGTAACAGTTGCCACAATGAGAAGCTCAACCCTGACAGAGGACTCCAATCCGAGGTTCTCATTGGTGGAACTCCAGGAGTCCCGATTTGTTCCCTGCTCCTATTGAAACCAAGCAGAGGACCAGGAAATTGTCTGTGTAATTGGGTTTCTCCTGCTCAGGGCTGCATCCACTGTGCTACCTGTCTCCACTGCCTGACATTGATCTGGTATCCAACCCAGCCTGGCTTCTTGCTCGTGACTCACCTCTGACCACTGGGTCAGCCTGCCCACGTCCCAGTCATGACAGCTATGGAAAAGAGGGCAGAGTAAAGCACATGGATGCATGTTGCCCAGATGGCCTATTACATATTTGTATTACAGCAGCACCTGGAGCCTCAGAAGAGTTTGGGGTTCAGTTGTGCTAGGCACTGTACATATACTGGGGGTACATCTACACTGTGTGCTTCTTTCAGTGGTGTGTAATGCACATACATGCATAGCCCCCAGCAGGAAAAGCCTCCGGCAGCAGGGATGGAGCCTTTCCCTGCTGCTTCCCTCTGCCAGAGCCTTTCATTGACACTTGTAGCTACATACTATAGCATGGATGAAACCTGTTTTTCACCGTGGTGCATAGCTACACATACCTTACACACCACCGCCAGTGGTGCGTAGTGAAGACATGGCCACAGTTAGGCAGTCCATATCCCAAATAGCTTACAGTCTTAGATAGGACAAAGGGTGTGGGGAGAAACTGAGTCACAGAGAAGCAAAGTGATTTGCCCCAGGTCAAATAGCCAAGCAGTGGCAGAGATGGGAATGTTGTTTAACCCCACAGTTTGAAGTGCTGCTACATAACCCTCACTCATCTCCACCTTGGAATATAAAGGTGCAGTTTCCAAAAGGGTGTGATCTTGGGTTGTGAAAGATGGGTGGTGCATCTAACTAAATGCGTCCATTGCTTTTGGATTCTGGTCACAAGCTGGCAGCGTAGAGCAAAAGAGTCACCACTAACTGCTTCCATGCGTGTGGGACACGGACTAGCTGACTTCTGGTTGGCCCTTCCAGCCCCACATTCTGTGCCAGGGTCTGGCCCACATACAAGACAGGGTCAAACACCGCATACAAGAAAGAAGAATCAAACACAACCAGAAAAGGGGGACTAAGGAGCTGCAGTGGGAAATCATACCCAAGAGAAGGATGTGGCAGTCAGAATGAACAACACACTGATTAGGCCCCATTTTATAGATCATTTTAAATTCCATACACTAATGAAACAATTCAATTAGTTTAACTGGCATGTTGACAATAAACTGAAAGGTTTTTAATCCTTTTAACTGAGTTCATTAGTTTATTCAGGTTGAAGCAAATAAAGGCGATCTTTGCAATCGGTTGATTACAGGGATTCCTACGTTTGGTTTTGTCACGATTTTCAGCGTGAGTTGGTTGTCCAATTTCTTCTGCCCTACTAGGAAGGGCTCAATATTATTCCAAGTGGGCAGAAAGATAACTCCAAAAATATGGGCATCACTGCTTGTCATCTGGCCTTTGGATCTAGCTTCACTGTTAATCTGGAACAACATGGGTTTCTTGACTATCTATTCACTAACTTCCCTATTAGTAGAGGACCCAGCCAAGATTGGGACCCCACTGTGTTAGATGCTGTACAAACCCACAGTGAGAGACAGCGTCTTCCCCAAAGAGCTTCCAGTCTCTGCAGATAAGAAAGACAAAGGGCAGGAGGAGAAACAGAAGCACAGGTAAGGGAAATGTTTTGCCCAAGGTCACATGGCACACTTAGGGGGATATTTGTTGGATGGCTTTTTCTACTGCCTGGTTTTGCTGCAGAATGGGATTCTCAGGCATCGGATCATGACCACAGATCCCCTCTTCATTCCTATGTCTGTCTCCCTCTTCATTATAAGAACATAAGAAGAGCCATACTGGGTCAGACCAAAGCTCCATCTAGCCAGTATCCTGTCTTCCGACAGTGGCCAATGCCAGGTGCCCCAGAGGGAATGTACAGACCAGGTAATCATCAAGGATCCATCCCCTGTCACCCATTCCCAGCTTCCGGCAAGCAGAGGCTAGGGACACCATCTCTGCCCATCCTGGCTAATAGCCATTGATGGACCTAGCCTCCATGAATGTATCTAGTTCTTTTTTGAACCCTGTTATAGTCTTGGCCTTCACAAAATCCTCTGGCAAAGAGTTCCATGGGTTGTTTGTGTATTGTGTAAAGAAGTACTTCCTTATGCTTGTTTTAAACCATCCCCAAACTTCTACCTAATTCACCACAACTGTGCACATTTTCCTTACTGAAGATAGTGGATCATATGGTTTCCTCTTGCGAGCTTCCCTTCAAGTACCAGAACTAGCCAGTACTAGAGTACTGACAAGTACTAGAACAGCCCTTCCATGGGCTGTAGGTTTCATGCCTGGACTTCCCTGGTCAATTCTGGCTGACTTCTCTCCATGTTCATCATAAAGAGTTTGAGTCCATAGATCCCTACAGTTAATGAATAAAAAAACCCTTTGGTTCAAATCTGAAGCAAGGACAGCCATCCAGATGTGCAGCCAAGACAAGTACTAACCCCACCCCATTCACGTCAAGCTACGTGATGAATTCAGTCTGTAACCTTGTGCCATAGACAGTTAGCAGCCGGATCCAGAACAAGTCTGAAGTCACTGGAGATGTCACTGGCAGGGAAATAGAATTACGTGCTCATGTTTCAAGGATGAAGATGGGAGGGAAGAACTGAAATCCCCCAAATCAAAAAAGCTGGGGAGAAATTTCAGCATTTTTAAAATTTTCCCACACAGGAAAAGAAAAAAAACAAACATGTTTTTGACCAGCCGTACAAAATAGGAGGCCAGCTAGAAAGCATGGTGGCGCAGGGCCAGAAACCCAGGTCAATGGGAAGACCTCTCTACTACTCCATTCCACAATGCTACTCTGTAGCTAGGACAGTATGGTCAGTGACCTTGGCTAGTCAGCAAAGAGGACACTGACACACAGGTTCACGGCCCCCTCAACTCCAGCACGAGGCCTGCCTGTAGCGCTCATGATGTTAATATCTGACATGGAGCGGAGTTACAGAACGGTTGCAACAGTGCTATACGCTGTTATGCAAGCATTGCTACAGCATGCCAATTGCACAAGTTGTAACTGCCTCTGGTTTCATTGTGATAAGGTGGTATCCAGGCCCGAATTTTAATTGAGCTAATACAAGAGCTGTGGAAAATGGGTCTTTGTGCGAGTGTGCTATGTTGTACACAGAGACAGGGAGGGTTTGTCCTTTGGGGGTTTTTTTGGTGGCAGTAATCTTGAAATCTGGTGCTAATATGGTGGCCTCCATATTGACCAACGCAGCAGGGACTGAAGTAGGGACCTACAGACCTAGACGCATGTACTGCTACAGCTGACACTAAAGCTCCCTCACGAGGGCTGTAAGACTCATCCTCTGTGGATCAGCCGCAGAGGGGGACCTGAAGCACTCACTGGCGGGGTCCACTGACACCCCCTCAGGCATTTTTTCTGTTTACCCAACTCAGACACATCAAAGGCTTCCGATTAGAAGAGTCGAAAAGGAATTTCCTGCACCAAGAAATACTATAACTAGAACCACCACAAGAGGGCAGTCAAAACACTAGGGGGGGTCACTTCAACAGGCACAGCAATATGCCCAGGGAGCATATTACTGAATGGATTCCCAAGAGTGTCCCTCCATCTCCCCCCAGGCTAGATGTAGCAGTGTCATAAGGCGAGCCCTACTTAGAGCGTCCTCCTTCAGCAGGTCAGGGCACAACTAGTGAACCTGCCTAAGTTTCCCTCTGTCAGGGGCTTCAATAACTTTGCTTCTGGCTCTCTGGATACAATGGCCTCCTTGGGGCTGGCTTATTATAAAAACTTGTGCAAAACAGTCCATAACAAAAGTTCTAAACATACAGTCCATTTCTCACCCCAGTGCAAGCACTCATTAAAACTCAAGACACCTTGTCCCGAAAGGCCCCACACACCAGCCCCTTAACCATGCCCAGACTCTGTCAGGACTATTGTATTAATTTAGCTGGAATATCTGGGCCAAAGCTGTTAGCGTAATCAATTCACTGTCCAACATTAAACAGTGTTATATAAGGCCCAAGTTTTGGTATACAGAGACCTTAGCCTGCTTAGCACCATGGCAAAGACACCATTAAAAATCCTTTAACTTTGTATTACAGATACAGAAAAGACAGAAAAATAGTTGTTAAAGCTTTTGAAATGTAGAGTATTAAGTAAGCCTTGCATTTTAACAACCTGCCTTGTTCCCTGTCCAGGGATGGCATGGTATCCTTTCTCTTCAGCTGGAGACAGTTTATAGAAGGAAAACCCCCCTTGTTTAACAGTCTCTCGGACAGTATTACAGATAATGACCATCCTTTTTAAGGAAAAGAAAAGGAATTAGTTGCGATGGGCTGGAGCTGTTGTCATTAAAGTCCAATCCTGTTTCCTAGAAGCCAAATGCACACAAAGGGGAGAGGAAAGAACAGCAAAGATAGAAAATGCAACTTCTGTCTCTGGTGTTGACTCTCACTTGCAACGTTACTGCATTAGGGCTTTTTGGGGTATTGCTTTTAGCTGCCTCTTTCTGGTCACAGGATCACTAGCAGTGTTGCAAAATGTATAGTCTTGGCCGACTAAGCCAGACTCTTATTAGAGAGAAGGAAAAAGGAGAGAGAGAGACAGAGAGAGGAAAGAGGCGAAATAAGATAGGGAAAGAAAAAGACACATGGGTGAGGAGTGGGGACAAAGTCTCACATACCAATGATGGTAGGGATTTAGCTGAAGCTGGTATGGGTGGAGATGTCATCTGAGTCCCTCTCTCTGGCCTGGCCTGGCCTGGTCAGGACACTTCTCAGAATGAGGATGAAGACCTGAGGTCCCCCAGGAGATGGTGAGGGTGGCAGCCATGATGATGAAACTCCCTCCCGTGGTCAATTTTTCTCCCAAAGTCTCTTTCTTTAAGGTCCCCAAAGGGAGTGATGGGTGGAATTGCCCATCCTTTCATTATATTGTCCATCAATTAGGCCTAACTTCTGATATGCCAAATTTAGTCCATCAGTGTCCCATTCTTGTTCATCAGGCATGATTTTAACACCACCCTTGAGTTATATCATTTGGCCTTTTAGGTTGGACTAATTCCTTTTGTCTGCCTCCCTTTTGCACATTTTTCTATTGTCATGTGAGCAGGACACACCTAGCGGTTAGAGCTGGAGTCAGGCCCAGTGGCTAGAGCTGGAGTCGCTTGCCAGAAAGAGGAGGCCAGGGCCAAAGTTTGAAGTCAGAGCCCAGAGTCAGGACCAGATTACCTAGAGTGAAGCAAGGTAGGAGCAGGGCTGGATCCAAGGCTAGAACAAGGCTGGGGACAAGCAGGCAGAGAAGCTACACCACAGCCATGGGCGAATGTTTTGAGCAGCCACTGAAGTGCTGCTGCTGCTGCTGCTGGGGTTAAGAGCCCGTACGCTGACTCTTCCCACCAAGCAGGCAGCTTCCTACAGGCTGGCTGTGCTCATGAGGTTGCCTAGAGACTGGCTCTGCTGCAGGCCCTGCTCCCTGACAGCGTTGGCTTGGATAGGTTATTGGGACACTTCATAACCCTTTATACCCTTTCCCACAAGTGAGCTCACAATTAGGGTAAATTTGAATGCCCATTTATTACAAAGGGCCTCTTCTGTCCCTGGGCAGGCACCCTGAGTGGGGTGCAATGCTGCTTTTCCCAGCAGGAACCCCCACAGCCTTGCTGCTGGGAGCATCCCTCTCTCCCCTGGCCCTATCCCCTGGGTCCAGCTCTCTGGTCCTGGAGAGCTCAGTGGGTAAGCCCCTCCACTGCTCTGCAGCCCCCTCCAGCCCTTGCCTCTGGCTTTCCCACTTCCAGCCAGCAGGCAACTCCCTCCGCAGCTCCCTGAGCTACAGCCCTCCTTGGCCCCAGCTTGGGGACGCCAGCCAGCAAATCCCTCTTGCTACTCTTCTGCCTTCAGCCTCCCTGCAGGCCCCCAAAATGCTATTTTTGGCAGTTCTTCTCTCTGACTGGCCCAGGCATCCCACCCTAGGGCCCAGGTGCCCTCTTTTAAACCCAGTTCACTGGCCACATTGGAAGGTACTGATAAGACCCAGGCGCCCGGGCCCTGCTCTGTCTTAAAGGGCTGGTGACAGGTGTCATCCTCTGACCAGCAGGTACTGCGCTGATTTCACTAGTGTGGGAGCAATGGATTTGTACTCCAATGGACACAGTCCCAGTGTGAACACACCCAAAGAACCAGTGTGAAGAGAATCCGTGCGGTACTGAAGCCAAACAAACTAAACAGGTGAAAATAAAAGCTGAAGCCCAGCATCGCTCAGGATGATGCAGCTGCCATAGAGGAGCTTACACTTCCACTCCGAGGCCTTCACAGGAAACAGCAATTCAGGCCACAACTCAGGCAAAACCTCAGTTTGCTCCCTAGGCAAGCTGTTGCATTAGAATCTCTTTGTCCACAGCTGCTGGTTCCTTTGTTTAACAACAGATGAGCCACGGTCAAGGTTCTTCATATCCTGCATTCCTCCCCTCTTTCCCCCAGACACACACTCACCCCATCACCGGCTTCTCTCACTGGGAGATTCAGCCCCTGGAGCCGTATACTCCTTTTCTGCCTCCGAGAAGCAAATGAAATAGCTTAAAGAAGACAAAAAGAAAAGGAAAAGGAGTACTTGTGGCACCTTAGAGACTAACCAATTTATTTGAGCATAAGCTTTCGTGAGCTACAGCTCACTTCATCGGATGCATACTGTGGAAACTGCAGAAGACATTATATACACAGATCTGTACAAGTTTTTTTCGTGCAGTTGATAGATTTCCACTCCATACGGCTAAATGCAGTGCCTTGCATAATGACAGGTTTCAGAGTAACAGCCGTGTTAGTCTGTATTCGCAAAAAGAAAAGGAGTACTTGTGGCACCTTAGAGACTATCAACTGCATGAAAAAACTTGTACAGATCTGTGTATATAATGTCTTCTGCAGTTTCCACAGTATGCATCCGATGAAGTGAGCTGTAGCTCACGAAAGCTTATGCTCAAATAAATTGGTTAGTCTCTAAGGTGCCACAAGTACTCCTTTTCTTTTTGCGAATACAGACTAACACGGCTGTTACTCTGAAACCTTAAAGAAGACAGACAGTAACAGAAAAAATTACAAATGAAAGAAGTAATATCCCTGAAAACTCACAGAGCCAGAGAGTTCCCCAAGCTACTAGGACTAAAGAACATAAGAACGGCCGTGCTGGGTCAGACCAATGGTCCATCTAGCCCAGTATCCTGTCTTCAAACAGTGACCAATGCCAGATGCTTCCGAAAGAATGAAGAGAACAGGGCAATTATCGAGAGATCCACCCCCTGTTGTCCAGTCCCAGCATCTGGCAGTCAGAGACTTAGGTACACCCAGAGCATGGGGTTGCATATAAAGGTACATATAGATCATAATGACACAATTTGGGGTTCAAAATTTCAGCTACAGTTTTAGGGGCTGGGTTTTGTTAGTTAAAGATTTAATTCTATTGTTAATAAGAGGTCAGTTAACCAGGCTTAATCAACTCATTAATCAAACATTATTATTAAAGAGTAATCAGCATGATACAGAAAGGCAAATATATCACCAATCTAGGGAAGCAGTCCTGCTCAATTTCAACTATCTTTCAGAAATTCACTTCTTTCTATATCATGCTTATTTATGAAAAAAAAGAAAGAAAATTCCATTCTCATGGTCTGCCAACATGTAGAGTTCCTTTCATGACATCCCCATTTACATAACTGATAAGCTAACATCTGCCTACAAGTAATTAGCTCATCAATTATAGAAAACATCTGCAGTAAAAAGTATCCCCTTTCTTGGTTTCCTGGACACCCTTTCTAAAGGTCAAAGGATGAGAACAAGAGGTAACACACAGTCTATTATTTGACAACACACTGAGATTCCCTGGGTACAAAGGATTATAGATGCAAAGCATTATGGAACTTTGGTTCATCCACAGAGGATCATGGGAATCGGGTCCATTTGGTTTCCCCCCAACCACTCTTTGTTGACTTGATTAAATGCATGGCAGTACTAAACTACTTGGTTAGGTGTTTATGTGAGGCTACAGTTAACACATTCATGTGGAATTTATACTGTTTTACCAAAATGCACAAGCAATAATACCAAATTAATACAAATAAACCTAACACTATTTGTAAAACAATTAAGGCTTTAATAGTAACTTTATCCAGGTATTGGCGATAGGGTGTTCAAAATCACTGTCACGTTTAAATCTTCTAAAGCACCTTCTATTTTATGCATGTCATTGCTGATTCAAATAAGATGGGTATATTCTCGACCTAGTAATGATTTGTCCTGGCAATCATTTCTCTACCTGCCATTATTTCAAAAGGGGTGGAGTTTGTTGCACTAGCAGGAGTAGCCCTGTTTGGCATGTGGCCTAACGGAATGAAGATGTCCCAGTTTTTCCCATTCATAAAGACATATTTTCAGGATCAATTAAATGGTTCTGCCCATCCTTCCCACGTGCCCTGAGGACAGAGGCTGGCAAGGAATGTGGAACTTTTGTTTTACTCCTAGTGCCAGCAAATAGTTTTGTAAGATTTTTCCCTTGATCTGATTCCCCCATTCGGCTAGTATGGCCCAAGAGGAGAATACCTGCTCTGCCAACACATGAGCCATTGCTAAACCCATGTTAGTTCACACTGGGAAAGCCTTTGTCCATTTCAGGAGTGGGTCTACTATCGCCAACGGATTGGCATTTCTATTTTTTACTTATAGGTAATGGTCCCACAAAGTCAATCTGCACAGTGGACCATGGTCCTGCATTTCATGGAGGTTGAAAATGGGTGTTATTCTTATTACTTGTAGGATTATTTTGCACACAGGCTAAGCAATTGTCCCAATTCTGTTTCACATCATCCCTCATACCTAGCCACCAACCTAAAGTCTCCTGGCTTTGCATTATTTTATCACTTCCTTGATGCCATCCTGAGGACACATCACGTACCAAATAAATCAAAATCTTTCCCAAGTTCCCCTGGCACTACCTATGCTAGAGTTTCATTTCCTTTGTACATGAGCAAACAGCTCTCTGTTGCTAAGATAATTGTGGTTTGTAAGGTTTTAAAGGTGAGTCTTATGGCAATTTCTTCCCTACCTGCACCTGTCTTACTGTTTCTGGCAACACGGCATTTCTGTTGTGTCTGAAAAGCAGGTTCAGTTTTAGTGCTGACGGCTAGAACAGGAGTGCTCACAATTTTATGTGAGAAAGTCTATCTCTCCTCCCTTTGAGTGCCCTGTTCTGCAAGAGAATCAGCTACAGAATTTTCTTCGTGAAATGGAGCTGTACTATGGTGACTTTTAACTTTCAAAAGAAAGGGAGGGGAGAGGAGAGGCAAGAGAATCAATATAGGACACTAGGGAGGCATAAGCCAGTGGGAAGCCATCAGAAGAAGCAGAATTATGGGAATGCAAGAACAGAAAGAATTTCAAAAGGGCATTACAAACCCAGAGAGAGAGAGAGAGAGAGAGAGAGAGAGCAAGGTTAGCACAGAAGAAGTGAAGTGTTTTAGTGCGTAAACCACACCAGCAAGTTGAGCATACTGAGCTGAGTGAGGTGTGCAAGGGAAAGAAAGGGAGAGGGGAGGGGTGGACAAAGAAAGAACAGAGGCCAAAAGCAGTAAATGGTCTGGCATCCTTGCAGAACCTGGAACGGTCCATAAAAATGCCCAGGAAGGGAGATAAGGCTGAAAAACCTGAGGTAAATGAGGAAGGAGGGGAGGCAAAAGACACTCATGAGGGCTGCCATCTTACAAAGGGAGAGACAAGGGGTAGGTGAAGGGCGGACGGTTATGTCTTTCTCCTTTGGTAGCAGTGACCAGTGGGTCAGTCAAATGCTGGAAACCCATCTGTCCTTGTTCCAGAGAGGAGGAACTGGGTGGGTGGGCGTGACATGTGTAGGCGGGTGGCAGAGAGGCCAGTGAAATGTTTGACGCCTGCTAAGTGCCTAGTGAGCTATGTTCACACACAGAGCACTCAAATTCAGTTGGTGAGAGCGATCTGAAGTCATAAACAATGGGCCTTTTAATGTCCCGGCTGCCTTCTGCAGCAACCACCAAATAAAAAGGTAGGGCAGGGCCTGGTGTGGCCAAGGTTGGAGCAGAAGCCACAGCCTGCTTCAAGGCAGAAACTGCGTGTGCTCCTCTGTCCCATCCCACAGCACCTCCTGCTTTAGAAGGTGGCATGGGGAGTGGTAATACAGCCAAATTCAGGTGTAAGATATCTGTGATGACCAATAAGGCCTCAAAATAACCTCAGTGCAGAAACAGTAGGTAACAGTTAAACAGTAATCCGATCTACTGTCAGGGCCGGACTGTGGGTGGCCAGTGGGTCCTGGGCAGCAGTCAGGAGACAAGTAGGGGGGTGTTAGGGTTCCCTCCCCACTCTGAACTTTAGGGTACAGATGTGGGGATGCGCTTGAAAGAACCCCTAAACTTATTTCTACCAGCTTAGGTTAAAACTTCCCCGAGGCACAATTTTTTTGCCCTTGGACGGTACGCTGCCACCACCAAGTGATTTAACAAAGAATCTGGGAAAGGACCACTTGGAGTTCCTATTTCCCCGAAATATCCCCCCAAGCCCTTATACCCCCTTTCCTGGGGAGGCTTGATAATAATATCCTGACCATTTGGTTACAAAGTGATCACAGACCCAAACCCCTGGGTCTTAGGACAATAGAGAAATCAGTCAAGTTATTAAAAGAAGGATTTTATTTAAAAAAAAGGTAAAAAATCACCTCTGTAAAATCAAGATGGAAAATAACTTTACAGGGTAACAAAAGATTAAAAAACACAGCAGAACTTCCTCTAGACTTAGTTTCAAAGTTACAAAAAACAGGAATAAACCTCCCTCCAGCAAAGGAAAAATTAACAAGCAGAACAAAAGATAATCTGACACGCTTTGTCTGGCTTTTACTTACAATTTGTAATATGAGAGACTTTTAGGATGGTTTATAGGAGAAGGAATTTTCTGACCTAATGCTTCTCTCCTTCCCAAAAGAACACACACACAAAAGAGCCTTCCCCCCGCCCAAGATTTGAAAGTATCTTCTTTCCCCATTGGTCCTTTTGGTTAGGTGCCAACCAGGTTATTTGAGCTTTTGAATTAGCCAGATTTGAAGCTGGTGAGAGACAAAAAGAACATGATAGACGGATGAAGGCAAAAAAGGCTGCCCATGAGAGACCTATGGAGGCCCAGCGGGAGGCCTGGAAGCATGCTCAGGAGGAGAGGGAAAGAGAGAGGAAGCATGAACTGGAAAATAAAAAAAAGAGAAAGAAAGCATAAACTGGAGGATAAAGAAAGAAAAAGGAAGCATGAACTTGAGTTAGAGACAAAACACTTAGAGATGGCAAGGGCTAAGCAGAATATACCAGACAACCTTAACAATCCTTCTCCAGGTACCGCTTCCCATCCCAGAAAGTTCCCCACCGAGGCCTTCTTAGAAAATTTCGAAAGGGCTGCCTTGGGTACAGCATCTCTGCAGACCAGTACATGGTGGAGCTGAGGCCGCAGCTCAGTGAAACTTTAGCAGGGGTGGCGGCTAAAATGCCTAAGGAACACATGAACAGTTATGAACTTTTTTTTTTAAAAAAAAAGCCTTCCTCCCCACCCCGCAAGATTTGAAAGTATCTTCTTTCCCCATTGGTCCTTTTGGTCAGGTGTCAACCAGGTTATTTGAGCTTCTTAACGCCTTACAGGTAAGGATGAATTCTAGGCTAACCTTAGCTGTATGGTTATGACAGGGGGTCAGGGTGAGCTGGGTCAGATGCCAGGGAAGTCAGGGTCAGGCACCAAGCTGTAGGCGAATAGCAGAATCAGGGTCCAGCTGGCCCAGGATACCAGGAAGTCGGGAGACAGGCACCCGGTTATAGAAAGCAAGAAAATAGCAAAATGGAGGACAAACCAGGGTGAGAAGCTGAAGTCTAGGGTCTACAGCAAGCTGAATATGGAGCAGAAGCAGGTAAACAGTCTGAATTGTTGCTTAGACTACTGCCCATCATGACTTCCTGGTTTAAATATTAGCAGCAGTCAATCAGTGGGCTGTAAGGGGCTGATACTCAGGCCTTGCTGGGTGGTACTTCCTGCTGAGCCTCACTTCACAGGGTGTCCAGCAGAACCCTAGCCGAAGCTCCCAGTGGTGATGCAGACACTTCAGTTACCCCAAATCCCTATGGTTCTAGGTTCTAGTCCTGCAACTTCTGTTGAGAGTGTGTCCCTCTGTCTTTGGACAGAGTAATCCCTAAAAAGTCAATTGTGTTAGCAAGCATGTCTTGGTTGGGGTTGCGCTTTAGACCAGCTTACTTAAGTAGCTCATCCAGGAGCCTAAGGGTCTCTTCCTGGGTAGCAAGACAAGGGTCATCATCATACTTGAGAGAAAAAAAGAGAAGATGGTTTAGAACACAGAAACAATGTGTGCTTCATTTGCCCATGACAGATAGGAGAGTTATGAAAACCCTGTTGGAGGCAAATCCATGTATACTGTTGTCCCTCAAAGGTACAAGCAAACTTATACTGACATTCCGGATCTAACAGAACAAAGCAAAAGCCATTCAATATCCAGGGTAGAAATCCACCATCAATCAGGAGCTATGGCCACTGTGGATGAACATGCAGAGCTCATGCTGTTCACTGTGAAAGCAGCAGGTCTGCGGCTCAGCACCAGATTGATTGTTGCACTTTCTGGCCTTTCGGTACACCTGCCACAGTTCCTTCCCCTTCCTATAGCACTGCTTCTGGTCCCTGTTGTACCCCATTTCCTGCATCCTCTGTGCAATCTTTTTGGGGAGGTCCATGTTTCTACTGCTGGTCTACAACTGGGCTTCCCATAGGTCCAGGAGATTCAATACCTCCTGTCTGCTCCAGGCAGGAGAGTGTCCAGAGCGTGGAGCTGGCATGGTCAGTTGCACACAGTGAAGAGCTGCTAGGTGTGCTCGCCAAGCTGGGCAATCAGGAAAAGGCCTTGCAAAAATATGCTGGCTGTTTTTAAGGATGGGGATGGGTGGTGTCTGGTCTCTGACTTGACCTCTGGGCAGTGAGTAGAGTTCACAGTTATGACCAGAGTGGACGCTGTTGCAGGACATCAGGCATTGTGGGACAGCTGCTGGAGGACTGTTAAGGTCAACATAGATCACAGAGTGTCTATACTCACACTGCATTGACCTAAGTAGGTTGACCATGGCTCAATGCCATTCAGGGAGGTGGTTTTACTGCATTGCTGTAATGGGCACTTATGTCGGCTGGAGACAAATTTGAGTGTAGGCATGTGCATAAATAGATCGACTCAAGGCAGTTTATGTCATCCTAACTTTCTAGTATAGGCAGGCCTCGGAGTTAGCCTGGATACAAAGGATTATAGATTCAAAGCATTGTGCAAAACTTTGGTTCATCTGCAGAGGATCTTGGGAATCTGGTTCATCTGCTAACGGTTTCAACTTCTCTATGAAGCCTATATTTCAATGCCATCCCTTTGTAACTTTCCAGAATTCACTCTCCCTGTTCCTCCCCAGAACTTCTAGAATAATCTGCTGGCCTGTAACTAATCCCCTCCTTCCCTGCTTTGCTTCTTTCCAGTTTCAGACTGCTGATTGTTCTCCAGCTCACACACAGTATTAACCTATCTACACTCATTTTGGGGGGCTCTAGTTAATCAAATGACCAACCACAAATTAGTATCAGGGCAGAAGTATTTACAGTCTGTATTCCTGAAGCAGGAGATATTCATGCACCTTGGCTGAATCTGTTCTTTGGCATACGTAGACTGCGGCTGCAACCTGATTTGGAACCTTTGCTTGGTTTCCACTGTAATGGAAATTTACAGTATGTTAATGCTACCTAGGGGCCTCTGCTAACTTGACAAAATGTAGGGTCCTTAAAACAACTGAGAATCACAATGTTACTGGCTCATGGAGCCCATTTGTCACAGATCTTCATCCTTGAAACTTATTGGGTCCCCCCTCAGTCTTCATTTCTTAAGACTAAATATGCCCACGTTTTTTTTAGCCTTTCCTCATAGGTCAGGCTTTCTAAAACTTTTATCATTTTTGTTCCTCTCCTCTGGACTTTTTCCAACATGTCCATATCTTTCCTGAAGTGTGGCGCCCAGAACTGTACACAGTACTCCAGCTGAGACCTCATCAGTGCCGAGTAGAGTGGGACAATTACCTCTCATGTCTTACACACAACGCTCCCGTTAACCCTTCCCCCCAATAATACTAGCCTGTTTTGCAGCTGCATCACATTGCTGACTCATACTGAATTTCTGATCCACTATAACCCTCTATTCTTTTTCAGCAATATGATCACCTAGCCAGTTATTTTCCATTTTGTAGTTGTGCATTTGATTTTTCCTAAGTGAAGAACTTTGCACTTGTCTTTATTGAATTTCATCAAGTTTAATTCAGACCGGTTCTCCCATTTGTCAAAGCCATTCTGAATTCTAATTCAGGCTCCAAAGTGCTTGCAATCCCACCCCACTCAGTCTCAAATTGTATAAGAACACTCTCCATCCCACTATCCAAGTCATTAATGAAAATATTGACTAGTATCAGACCCAGGACTGAACCCTGCAGAGCCCCACTAGATATACCCTTCCAGTTTGTTAACTAGCGATTGATAACTACTCTTTGAGAGTGGTCTTTCAACTAAATTGTGCACCCACCTTATAATAATTTCTCTCACGTTTCTGTACTTTGCCTAGAAGGCTTGCTTGCTCTTTCTTCTGAGGAGTGCTGGGTGAAGCCAAGATAGGGAGGAGCTCCCAGGTCCTAACCAAGTACTGCAGGCCTGGGTCAGGGCCTAATGATCCAACTGCATCTTCAGTTGGAGGTATGTGATAAACTGGCTATTTTATTCTGGCGTTGAAAGGCTGAGGTGGCCAACTCTTGAGTTGAACTTTAAAGTGCAAGGAGCTCACTGCATGAAATCCCTTGCTCCGGGCAAGCTGTGCCACCATCACACAGGCCAAACTCATCAAGGAACTTGACCTTAGACATCCAAATTGGAAAGTTTTGACCATAGCCTTTTACCTTTTGGATACCAGTTTACGTCCACTCCAGAGGATTAGTGCCATCTGACAGCCATTCAGCAGCTAATGTGAAGTCAGTTGGTGGGTCTCAGTTGAGTTCTTGGTGAACATAGTCTCAGCATTTAAAACAAACAAAACCACAAATGAAATAAAAATCCTATCAGCGCTGGCCTCCTTGTTGGCAGTATCAACAGAGAGGCCAAGAACTAAATGGACCCAGAGACCCCTTTTTCTTTCACCACTAGAATAGATTCTTACAGTGCACTGCTAATACATACTAGTGAGGTGCTGTTGGGAAGCTATGGATGGTCATGCTGTTTCTTTATGGGAGTGATTACCAGAGAAGAGTAAATAATTGATTTTTAAGTTCAGTGACCAAACTGAAAAATCCTACCCCACCATCCCAAAAAGTCATTTCAAGTTGAACTGAAATTGAAAATTCAAGTTTCATTTGGAGCTGAAACAATTTTTCTTCTGTGTTTTTTTTTTTGTTTTGATTCAGCTGTTTCCAGTTTTGTTGTTTTAAAAATCGGCCGCATTGGAAAATGAAAGGCAGTTTTGAAACAAAAGCTTTAAATGAAATGTGTCACCATTTTCTTTTTAAAAAAGTCATTTTTTTCAGTCAAAACTATACGTTGAATTTGACTCCACTTCACAAATAGTTTCAGAGCCCCCCAAAATGCATTTTTGGTGAAAAAATCTACTCACCAACCCTCCCATAAAGCCCAACAAACCAAAATTCACCTCACGTCCAAATGCATAAACCGCAAGGGGTACTTTTCGATAGTGCTGCAAGCTCTGGTGGATCACAAGGGACGTTTCACCAACATCAACGTGGGATGGCCAGGAAAGGTGCATGATGCTCGCATCTTCAGGAACTCTGGTCTGTTTCAAAAGCTGCAGGAAGGGACTTTATTCCCAGACCAGAAAATAACTGTTGGGGATGTTGAAATGCCTATATGTATCCTTGGGGACCCAGCCTACCCCTTAATGCCATGGCTCATGAAGCCGTACACAGGCAGCCTGGACAGTAGTCAGGAGCTGTTCAACTACAGGCTGAGCAAGTGCAGAATGGTGGTAGAATGTGCATTTGGACGTTTAAAGGCGCGCTGGCGCAGTTTACTGACTCGCTTAGACCTCAGCGAAACCAATATTCCCACTGTTATTACTGCTTGCTGTGTGCTCCACAATATCTGTGAGAGTAAGGGGGAGACGTTTATGGCGGGGTGGGAGGTTGAGGCAAATCGCCTGGCTGCTGGTTACGCGCAGCCAGACACCAGGGCGGTTAGAAGAGCACAGGAGGGCGCGGTACGCATCAGAGAAGCTTTGAAAACCAGTTTCATGACTGGCCAGGCTACGGTGTGAAAGTTCTGTTTTTCTCCTTGATGAAACCCCCCGCCCCTTGCTTCACTCTACTTCCCTGTAAGCTAACCATCCGCCCCTCCTCCCTTCAATCACCGCTTGCAGAGGCAATAAAGTCATTGTTGCTTCACATTCATGCATTCTTTATTCATTCATCACACAGATAGGGGGATGACTACCAAGGTAGCCCAGGAGGGGTGGTGGAGGAGGGAAGGAAAATGCCACACAGCACTTTAAAAGTTTACAACTTTAAAATTTATTGAATGACAGCCTTCTTTTTTTTGGGCAATCCTCTGTGGTGGAGTGGCTGGTTGGCCGGAGGCCCCCCCACCGCGTTCTTGGGCGTCTGGGTGTGGAGGCTATGGAACTTGGGGAGGAGGGCGGTTGGTTACAGAGGGGCTGCAGTGGCAGTCTGTGCTCCAGCTGCCTTTGCTGCAGCTCAACCATACATTGGAGCATACTGGTTTGGTCCTGCAGCAGCCTCAGCATTGAATCCTGCCTCCTCTCATCACGCTGCCGCCACATTTGAGCTTCAGCCCTGTCTTCAGCTCGCCACTTACTCTCTTCAGCCCGCCACTTACTCTCTTCAGCCCGCCACCTCTCCTCCCGGTCATTTTGTGCTTTTCTGCACTCTGACATTATTTGCCTCCACGCATTCGTCTGTGCTCTGTCAGTGTGGGAGGACAGCATGAGCTCGGAGAACATTTCATCGCGAGTGCGTTTTTTTTCTTCTAAGCTTCACTAGCCTCTGGGAAGGAGAAGATCCTGTGATCATTGAAACACATGCAGCTGGTGGAGAAAAAAAAAGGGACAGCGGTATTTAAAAAGACACATTTTATAAAATAGTGGCTACACTCTTTCAGGGTAAACCTTGCTGTTAACATTACATACATAGCGCATGTGCTTTCGTTACAAGGTCGCATTTTGCCTCCTCCCACCGCGTGACTACCCCCTCAACCTTCCCCCCTCCCTGTGGCTAACAGCGGGGAACATTTCTGTTTAGCCACAGGCAAACAGCCCAGCAGGAATGGGCTCCTCTGAGTGTCCCCTGAAGAAAAGCACTCTATTTCAACCAGGTGACCATGAATTATATCTCACTCTCCTGAGGATAACACAGAGAGATAAAGAACGGATGTTGTTTGAATGCCAGCAAACATACACTGC
Source organism: Lepidochelys olivacea (assembly GCF_965140295.1). NCBI lineage: Eukaryota > Metazoa > Chordata > Testudines > Cheloniidae > Lepidochelys > Lepidochelys olivacea. Next base: position 46,603,030 of record NC_140418.1, read on the forward strand.
AATGCTTTGTTCTACAATGATTCCCGAGTACGTGTTACTGGCCTGGAGTGATAAAGTGTCCTACCATGAAGGACGCAATAAGGCTGCCCTCCCCAGAAACCTTTTGCAAAGGCTTTAGGACTACATCTAGGAGAACCGCAAATGCCAGGGCAAAGTAATCCTTTCACATGCTTGCTTTTAAACCATGTATAGTATTTTAAAAGGTACACTCACCAGAGGTCCCTTCTCCGCCTGCTGGGTCCAGGAGGCAGCCTTATAGATTCATAGATAGATATTTAGGTCAGAAGGGACCATTATGATCATCTAGTCTGACCTCCTGCACAATGCAGGCCACAGAATTTCACCCACCACTCCTAAAAAAGACCTCACACCTATATCTGTGCTATTGAAGTCCTCAAATTGTAGTTTGAAGACCTCAAGGAGCAGAGAATCCTCCAGCAAGTGACCCGTGCCCCATGCTACAGAGGAAGGCGAAAAACCTCCAGGGCCTTCCAATCTGCCCTGGAGGAAAATTCCTTCCCGACCCCAAATATGGCTATCAGCTAAACCCTGAGCATATGGGCAAGATTCATCAGCCAGATACTACAGAAAATTCTTTCCTGGGTAACTTGGATCTTACCCCATCTAAAAACCCATCACAGGCCATTGGGCCTATTTACCATGAATATTTAATTACCAAAACCATGTTATCCCATCATACCATCTCCTCCATAAAGCCTTGGGTGGGTTCGGGGGGTACTGGCTCCAGGTCTAGGGTGAGAAACAGTTCCTGGCTGTCGGGAAAACCAGTTTCTCCACTTGCTTGCTGTGAGCTATCTACAACCTCCTCCTCCTCATCATCTTCTTCGTCCCCAAAACCTGCTTCCGTATTGCCTCCATCTCCATTGAAGGAGTCAAACAACACGGCTGGGGTAGTGGTGGCTGAACCCCCTAAAATGGCATGCAGCTCATCATAGAAGTGGCATGTTTGGGGCTCTGACCCAGAGCGGCTGTTCGCCTCTCTGGTTTTCTGGTAGGCTTGCCTCAGCTCCTTCAGTTTCACGCGGCACTGCTTCGGGTCCCTGTTATGGCCTCTGTCCTTCATGCCCTGGGAGATTTTCACAAAGGTTTTGGCATTTCGAAAACTGGAACGGAGTTCTGATAGCACGGATTCCTCTCCCCAAACAGCGATCAGATCCCGTACCTCCCGTTCGGTCCATGCTGGAGCTCTTTTGCGATTCTGGGACTCCATCATGGTCACCTGTGCTGATGAGTTCTGCATGGTCACCTGCAGCTTGCCATGCTGGCCAAACAGGAAATGAGATTCAAAAGTTCGCGGTTCTTTTCCTGTCTACCTGGCCAGTGCATCTGAGTTGAGAGTGCTGTCCAGAGTGGTCATAATGGAGCACTCTGGGATAGCTCCCGGAGGCCAATACCATCGAATTGTGTGCACAGTACCCCAAATTCGAGCCAGCAACGTCGATTTAAGCGCTAATCCACTTGTCAGGGGTGGAGTAAGGAAATCGATTTTAAGAGCCCTTTAAGTCGAAATAAAGGGCTTCATTGTGTGGACGGGTGCAGGTTTACATCGATTTAACGCTGCTAAATTCGACCTAACGTCCTAGTGTAGACCAGGGCTCAGGCTGTGAGAAATGGGAGGAGATGTATGTGGCCCTATGTAGACTTAGTGCTTATGGAAGATGCTGACTTGACAGCATTGGACACTTAAGTTCTCTTCCCACCTCATAGGTCACACATGCCATGGACAGCTTCTCCTGCACTGGCTCACCATCTTCCTCAACCCTGCAGGGCCTCCTGTATGCATGAGAGGGGAGTCCTGTCCTTGGCAGATCTGATAAGACAACCAACAACTGGCCCAGCTGGCCTGGAGGTTGTTTTCCAAAAGCACATTACTCTTCTGTGTTTCAGGGCCAGAAACCCTCTGTGATCCTTGCAAAAACATGCCTTGCATTTCTTTAGAGGCCACAATAAATGCTGGTGGATGGCATGGTAACTACTGAAACGGGAGAGCTGTATTCTAGTGGAAGAGTGCAATAATCTACTGCTCGGGTTACATGCATTGGGTTTCACCAGGGACACCTCAGCCTTCAGGCAAACATACAGATTGCTGCTTGCTGAGTGGGTTTGATATGTAATTTTTCAGGGAGGGACAGTATGGTTAGTGGATCACAGCTGAGCATGGGTCTCCTTTTAGGTAACACATTAACTCTTACAAGACTGTCACGAAAACTTGCCAGCCCACACACAAATGCTACTTGCCCCCCTTTGCCATGACAATTATGGTGGGAAGTAATAGTAAAAATGTGTATGTTACTTATGGTAGAAAAGTGGCCTCAATGTTGGCATGCCCCCTTGTGGCAGGGGGTGATGTGGCAGGCTTGTCATCTGGAGCCCTCTGCAGTAGTTGGTCTCTTCTTGTCACTCAGCCCTCTGGCCAGCTCACTTAGGGCGTGTCTACACTGCATACTTCTTTCGGCGACCTGTAGTGTACATACCTTTGTAGTCCCCCTAGCATGGGTATAAACAGCAGTGTAGACAGTGCGGCATGGCTTAGGTGAGTAAAAGACTCACCTGAAGGGTATGGATATGTACCCAAATATATACCCTGCACAGCTCTCTACTCGTCCAAGTTGTGCCTCCCCATCTACACTGCCATTTTTGACTTCCCTCTGCTGGAGCTTTTCACCCTAGAGCCTTTCCCCACTGCCTTGGCCTTTCACTGACACATGTAGCTACACAGCGCAGTGGGGACGTGGTGTGTTTTTCACTGTGGCATTATGTATGCTTACATGCCACCACCAGTGGTCTGTAGGGTAGATGTAGCTTTATAGTCCCCCCCCCCCCTTCTTGGGTAACAGGGAGTCTAACAAAGAAAAGTCCAGTGTCCTTACATCAGGTCTTTGGCCCCTGATTCTAGGCCAGTGGTCCCTATACACCCTTGTCTCAGGGCTTTCAAAAGTCCTTATCTCCTTATATCAAGGAGCCTCACACCACATTCCCAGGCGGCTGGTTGGAGAACCCAGGCCCTCCCTCTCCTCTGGATTCCAGCCCAGGGATCCTGTAGTGAGCAGATAAGTTCTGTTTATCAGACCCACTCCATGTTTCCTCCCTGGGCTTCTTCCTACCTCAGCCTGTAGCAGGCCTTTCCCATAGCCCACTGTGCAGTTGTATTCCCAGGTTCCATGACCAGTCTAGGTTCTCTCTTCTTTCAGGACAGAGCTCACAGGGCTCCCCCTGGAGTCCTCCAGGAAATTCTAACTGAAAAGAGAAACTCACACTAACTTCTGTCCTCCCCAGGCAGGACCTTTCACCCTCTTCAGTTACCCCTGCTCCATTCCTCAACTGAACACCTCCCATGGCGCTCTCCCTGGACATCCAGACCTGCCCTTATATCAGGGCTCACCACCAAAGCTTGCTCCACCCCAGTGGCTGCTCTGTGTCTCTCCTGACCCTTCACCAGAGATTCTTCTCAGGGCAGAATCCCAAGGCTCCCCTCTGCCCGCTCCTGCCCGGAAGTCCTTCCTTTGCAGGACCCACCCAGTTCCTCTCCAGCTGGGCTTCATCCTTCATTGGGCCTGGCCCACACTCCAAGTGCAACCAGGTCCCCTCATTGAGCTTCCCCTAACCCTTTTAGTGCCAGCGTCGGATTTACACCCCATCACATTCACCTGCCTGTCTAAAATATGGACACTTTGGGCAAGTGGATGATTCGAGTTTTTCACGCCTGCGTTTACTCTATGCAGACCATGCATCTGCCCGGTGTCATTGTGTGATGTTACCATTAGCACATCCAGGCCAATTTCCCTTCACTATAGGATGGTAGAGCACTGGACTGGGACTCAGAAGACCTGGATTCTATTCCCACCTCTGCCACTGGCCTGCTGCATGACCATAGGCAACTACCTTTAACTTCCCTGGGCCTCAATCCCCCTCATCTGTAAAATGGGGATAAGGATACTGATCTCCTTTATGAAATGCTTTGAGATCTACTAGTGAAAAGTGAACGCTATTATTATTGGTATAGAGCTCCCTTTGGAAAATCACCCTTTTCAAAGCTATGCATGTGTTGGTAGACCTGGATTGTCTTCTATTGGACCTACCTTGGAAAGAAATGTAGGAAATGGGGGGTATCAGCTCAAAGCCACAAGACATCAATAAGTGGACAGATCCAGAAGAGCTGGACTTGCTCACCATGCATTTTTCTAACACACACCAGGGCAAACTCATCCCGAGGAGAATTCCACTGAAGTCAACCTACCTACGCACAGGATGAGTTTGCTCCATTTTACCTAAGTAACTTGGGTTTCTTGGAGGGCCCCTGTCCAAGTGCATGTATGCTCCACAGGAGATTTACTCTGGAAACCTGAAACTTGTCCCAGGAGGCCAAGCATCTCCTGTTCTGACCGATCTCCTGCACCTGGTGCACCTGCATGCCTCCTGCTGCGAAGGTGATCCGGTTCTGCAAAGCACAAGATTATGTAAGTGTTTGCTAAGGTCTTAAAGAAAGAAAAACCACCAGTCAAAATAACACGCCCACAAAACAATAGAGAGGATCCACACACAAATGAAACACTGGTCCTGACTCGCCTAGCCACCAAGGAAAGGGGCAGCCATTCCAACAGAAGATGCTGCAGGACTGTGATTTGTCATACCAGACTGTGGATTCATCCAGTCTTATGTTCTTTCTCCAGCAGAGGCCAAAAGCTGGAGCTTCCTAGGAAACCAGGGCCCCACGTTCCATAACGAACAGAAGCTCTACGCTACATACTATGAATGGGGACCATTTCCTTCCTGACCCCTACGGGGGCTGGGTTGGTGTCTGAAGCATGAGATTCGTCATTACTGCATTGCAGCTTGCATGGCTACAAATATTACTGGGGAAGAAACTATCTAGTCCCCTTTAAAGCGTAATCTGACCCCTCCCTGGGTGATGTGGCTCTGCATCAAGTCTGGAGCCTGTCTACAGGTCGCAGGCTCTGTGAGAGATGACAGTCCCCTGCCCCTCCACATGTATGTGGTTGAACCCGCTGCACATGGATCTTGCCTGATATAAAGAGAATCTAAGGGCTTATCGTTCCATGAGTCGGACTATTCTGTGGGACCTATGCTTCAATCCATCCCATGTGCTCCAGCTGGACAGGTGCCCCTCCAAGTCACCCTCAATGCAAGGCTGTCCCTTCATTACTCCCCCTGCTTACTGCAGGCCTGAATTTCAGCTCCATCCTGTGGCTATTTCTCATCCCTCCCATTCCCCATTTTCCATCAGACTAAACACAGCCCAACTAAGCATGCAGGAGACAGGCTATCCTGCAGTGACCCAAGCGCTGTGATCTGCTCTGCTCTGCGGGAGGGACAAAGCTGGAAACCTTCAACTACCAGATTGGTGTTTTTTTGGTTTTTGTTTTTTAAGAATCCCTTATCCCAGTTCCAAATCAGTCTAATTGCCAAATGAGGCCCTGAACGCAGCTGGGCAGCAAGACTGAATTATGGGTGTTTAAAGAATTCTGTTATGAAATCAAGTGGGATTTCCCCCCCGCCCCCCCAAAGCAAACGAAGTGTAGTATTTACCCTGGCCTGCCCTCTGCCCAAGACAGAAATCAGCAAGGTCAGTGACAGGCAGCTCACCCTCAGGCCCAGATATGCATCTGTGTCAGAGGGCTCAGTTACAACACAGTTAAAGCAACGTTCTGGTTTGTAATAGGGGGGACATTAGCAGAGTCCTGAACTTCAGTAACTCCTCGATTAGTTCAGGCATTACAGAGGGCCAGATCTGCAGCTGATGCAAACTGGTGTAGCCCGATTGAAGTCAGCTGAAGATCTGGCCCAGAAAGTTTTAAAACAAATCCTAAGTGATACACATTGTGATCTAGTGGGTAGGGCGCTGGACTGGGATTCCTGCAGGCATGGATCCTACTCACAGCTCTTCTACTGACCTGCTGTATGACCTCAACTCTCTGTGCCTCTGTTTCCCTTCCTACACACTGTCTGTGTTGTCTATTTAGACTGTAAGCAGTTATGTGTATGTATTAGATCTGGTACAATGGGGCATCAATCTTGCCTGGGGTTCCTACATGCTACTTTAATACCATTTTGGGAGAACATAATTTAAGTTGATCAACTACAGTTCTTTTTCAGTTAGGTTTTTTAAAAAATGTGACGGAGCAAGAGGGTATTGCTCAGTGAGCAACTAAGAGCAGAATATTTTTGTTTAAATGGGACACACCGTCCGCTTGACTTCTAGTACATGAACAAGTTAAAGTAATGTCTGGTATCAAACTTGTCCTGGACTCCCGCCCTTCCTCCCTCCAGCAGGTTTTGTGGTTTAACAAATCACAATTTCCTGTTTTATAAACATGTTTCTCTCTCTCTGCCTTGGGAAAGATGTGCTCAAACCAGCAGAGGCAACAGACCAATTTAGATGCCTCTACAGAGGAAAGAGTGAAACTGACTAAACATAAAGGCCCAGATCCTCAAGGTATTTACATGCCTAACTCCCACTGAAATCAGTGGGAGTTCGATGCCTGAACACCTTTCTGGATCTGGGCCAAAGTGCTATCAAATGCACAAAGCAAACCTACAAAAAAAGAGATGACACAGCCTTAGCATGGATATGTTGACCATGTCCTTTTAACCTGTGATTTGGAACATGATGTTGCATGTCAGATTAGGTGTGCAGATGCACATACAAAAATGCTCTTTTCCTAGCTGCTTTCACGGGGAAATTTTCAAAGGCACATCAAGGATTTAGCAGCACAAGTCTCATTGCCGTTTGGTGGGACTTGCACTCTTAAAAACTCTTAAGCTGTTTGAAAATCGCCTCTTTATTTATTAAGAAAATAAACCCATTTTTTAATGGCCTGGCTCTTTGCTCAGTGCTTCACATGCATTATTTAGAAATGAGGCACGCTTCCTTTCTCAATGGACACATGTTAGCATTGGCATGAGCCTCTTCTGTCTGAGCGACAAGAACGAGCCCTAGTATCCCAAGGGCTGTAGCAGACTCATAAACCTGTACATAGTCTAGCCACCACATGGAAACAGAGCCACACGTACGTGCTTATACCTGTACCACCCATTAGCCTTCCATGTTTTTTTCAATGATGAAGATGTACCAGATTCTGTGTGGGTTTATTAGTTAGTTTTGGGCAGCCTTGTTGAAGTTACTTGGAATGTGAGTTGGGTTCTCTCCTGGGCATAAGCATGGGGTCAGGATGCTGGGCAGTCACGTCGCAGGGCATGGCGTTTTCAGCAAAAGGAAAGGTCACATCTTCCAAAATTTGTATTTACTGGTTATGTCATGACTCGGCATAAAAGTCTGTGGCCGGAGTCCAAGAGCCGTTTGCTTCCTTGGACAATGCAAACTTACCGTAGCTGATCCAAACAGCAGATGGGGCCCTGTCTATTCTGAAAGCTCTCCGGGGAACCATAAGGGGTCTGAAGTTGGGCACCCAATATCAGAGGCCGAAAATCTGGCTGCTTTCTCGGCTGTTTCCTCCTACCCTTCAGATGACCCATTTGGACCTACCTTCCAGAGCTGCTTTTTGCTCACTTCCACATGTTTTAGGCATGTACAGGTCCCCCGCCATCATAGTAGGTGAGCACCTCTCAGGCATTAATGTATTTATTCCCACAACACCCCAGGAGGCAGGGAAATGCTCAGGTTTACACCTAGGAAAGTGAGATACGGCCTTGGCAGCTCAAATGACTTGGAAGGCAAGTTCTTTGGGGGAGGGCCCGTCTACTCGTTCTGTGTTTGGGGAGTGTCCAGTGCAATGGGGTCTTGATCCCTGATGGGGGTCCCTATGCATCAGCACTATAGAAATAATCACCACTAAGCATCAGGCACAGCTCTGTGCCTGAAGCCCAGGGTGGTTTGCAGAGTCAGGGTACAGACGGGCCTTTCTCCTTTGGAGACACTCATGCATGAGGCCACATTGCCTTTGTGTGGGGGTGTGGGGACAGAGGAGCCTTCCCCCAATTCCAATGCACTCCAGAAAGAGGCAAGGCCAATCAGTCTCTTTCTTAACTGAGAGGAGTTGAGGGGTGGTTCCCTCCAGGCATCCCCAAGGAGAAGCCGGGGCCACAGCCGTGCCCCACACCCTGCAGTGGCTCAGACTGCTAGGGGAAGCAGACTCCATAGTGCAGTGTCTGCACTAGGAAGCTGGAGGAAGGATGTGCTGCCTGCGGGGGCTCCCCGGTGCGGGGAGTGCAATTTTGCATCATGCCCACACCCTGTTCCACCCCAGAGCAAGCCAGGCCGCAAAATATCCAATCTGGCCCGTAATATTTATCTGCCTTACAGCTCAGCTACCCATGAATTATCAAGCCCTTATAAACATGATCTCAAGTTCTCTCTTATTAGACGTGAATACTTTTTCTGTGCAGCAGAGAGTAAAGTTACCCCACTATGGGAGTTAATCACCCATTATTACAGATTTGGTTGAATCAGATACTGTCTTTACTCCAGGGGAGATTACCCGGTGCTGAGAACACACCCAGGGAATTGTTTCCAGGTGCTATCTGAATGGAGGCTGCAAAGAAAAGAGTTTGAAAACAGTGGCTGTTTCATAGAATGACAAACAAAGCTCTGGAACAGGGATTTTTAGCTACAGACCTATCCACCCTGCCTTCTGGTAGCTGAAAAGCGTTGAGTCTGTTGTACACATGGCCCTGGAAAGAGCTGCTGTCTAATGCCAGAGATCTCGCTACGTAAATCAACCAAGTGTCATCCAAGTAGGTCTAATCTGCATTCCAGAGGTACAAGATTCCTAGCAGGAGATAATTGGATTGGAAAGAAGAAAACTTTAGCAGAGGGGCAGAGGAGCACAGAGAGAACTCGTGGAAGTAGAGATCTTTGGTTGGCAGATGTACATGAGCACATGATAGGATTGAGATTTGTACAGTTGGACTGTTGATTTTCCCCTTTCTGCAGGACTGGGTAGGCTCAGGGGACTGGTGAGAGAATAAGGCACTTTTACATCTAGGCAGCCAGTTTGAGAGTGAGATAACTGGCTCTGCGGTTATGGGGAAAGTGGTGGACGTGATATATCTTGACTTTAGCAAAGCTTTTGATACGGTCTCCCACAGTATTCTTTCCAGCAACTTAAAGAAGTATGGATTGGATGAATGAACTATAAGGTGGATAGAAAGCTGGGTAGATCATAGGACTTAACGGGTAGTGATCAATGGCTCAATGTTTAGTTGGCAGTCAGTATCAAGCAGAGTGCTCCAGGGGTCAGTCCTGGGGCCTATTTTGTTCAACATCTTCATTAATGATCTGGATGATGGGATGGATTGCACCCTCAGCAAGTTCGCGGATGACACTAAGCTGGGGGGAGAGGTAGATATGCTGGAGGGTAGGGATAGGGTCCAGAGTGACCTAGACAAATTGGAGGATTGGGCCAAAAGAAATTTGATGAGGTTCAACAAGGACAAGTGCAGAGTCCTGCACTTAGGACAGAAAAGTCCCATGCACTGCTACAGGCTGGGGACTGACTGGCTAAGCGGTGGTTCTGCAGAAAATGACCTGGGGATTACAGTGGATGAGAAGCTGGATATAAGTCATCAGTGTGCCCTTGTTGCCAGGAAGGCTAATGGCATATTGGGCTGTATTAGTAGGAGCATTGCCAGCAGATTGAGGGAAGTGATTATTCCCCTCTATTTGGCACTGGTGAGGCCACATCTGGAGTATTGCATCCAGTTTTGCCCCCCCCCCCCACTACAGAAAGGATGTGGACAAATTGGAGACAGTCAAATGGAGGGCAACAAAAATGATTAGGGGGCTGGAGCACATGACTTACGAGGAGAGGCTGAGGGAACTGGGCTTATTTAGTCTGCAGAAGAGAAGAGTGAGGGGGGGATTTGATAGCAGCCTTCAACTACCTGAAGGGGGGTTGCAAAGAGGATGGAGCTAGGCTGTTCTCAGTGGTGGCAGATGACAGAACAAGGAGCAATGGCCTCAAGTTGCAGTGGGGGAGGTTTAGGTTGGATATTAGGAACAATTATTTCACTAGGAGGGTGGTGAAGCACTGGAATGGGTTACTTAGGGAGGTGATGGAATCTCCATCCTTAGAGGTTTTTAAGATCACGCTTGACAAAGCCCTGGCTGGGATGATTTAGTTGGGGATTGGTCCTGCTTTGAGCAGGGGGTTGGACTAGATGGCCTCCTGAGGTCCCTTCCAACCCTGAGATTCTCCGATTCTAACTGGAGCAAGTGAACTATTCCAGCCTGCTCCCCACTGAACACTGCAGGGGTGAGGCGAAGGGATTATGCTACTCATTTGAAACAGAATTATCATTGGCTGAAGGCTGCAGTGCAGATGGATCCAAAGGAACAAATAAAACATCACAAGGGATTCACATTGTAAAAACAACAGGGCAGTTCCCCGGCCTGAGTAAATTTGGTGTCAAATGTGTTGCTTTAAGTTCCAACACCTTCAGGAACAGCTGCAGGGGTTCCAGCTCACCGCACCACAGGGACACTCAGGATTTCTAGAGCACCTGGGGACGCCGCTGCTATATTTCGTGGCCTATTTTTGCACTGCGCTCCCATTCTGACTCTCTAAGGCATTCTATGACCCTGCAATTCATTCGCTCATTACAAAGAAATTGCTGGCTCTCTTACCAAGAAACAGAGCCATCTTCAGACATGTGCTGGAAACAATTAGTATTAAATGAAGCATCCTGAGTACAGACCCACTGTGAGTGACTTGCGGTTACTGGAATCTGGAAGAGAACAGAGCATCTTTTCCTGCGGGGCATCATCGCCACCTAGTGGATGAAGTTGTTTAGTGGCATCTTCCTGTTGTGGAAAGGTGATGCAGACAGGGCTGATACTTTTACCGGCTGACAGGTGAGACTTGCAGGTTCTCCTTTAGTAGCCATCTCAATGTAGAGAGATACATAAAGCTAGGCAAATGTGCAGCCCTGATCCAGACCATAGCGCAGAAGTTTAACAGAATGCACTGGAGGGCCCACCTCCCTCCTTGCTCCATTTCTGGAGGGTGGAATCTCTGGCCTCTTCTTTGGGAAGGGGGAGGGAATAAATCCTGGCCTTCCAGTGCAATTTGTAGGAAACCAGAGCATTGGACTGGGACTCAGAAGACCTAAATTATATTCCTGGTGCTGCCACTGACCTGATCTGTGACCTTGGGCACGTCACTTCACCTCTGTTTCATTATCTCCACCTTCACCTGTCTTGTTTATGTAGCTTGTAAACTCTTCAGACCAGGGGCTTGCTCTTTAGTACATGCCAGTCTCAGAAGGGCCCAGGGACTCCCAAGATACACATAAAGAGTCAAATAATAGAGCTTCCTCTAAGTAGGGGTTAGACATGAGACAGAATGGGGCCCTCTGAGCATAATCGACTCCTAGAAATAAACCGTTTTCAGCAACGATTTCTTTTTGATTTTGGGGACTTCAAAAAGCCACTCACATTTAGTGACCTCTGCTTATTAGTCATCTTGCTCTTACACACATTTTTAAGACGTTGCTAAAAGTAATTACTTTTTTTTGGTATGCTTGACTGGCCCTAACACGCGCCCGTCTCCCTGCACTGGGAAACGCCTCCCAGCTGCAGCCTAGCCTGAGGCTCAGAAACGACAAGGCAGAGCTGCTGGACTGCAGCTTTCTGAAGTGCCAGAGCGTAGCGCCATCCTGGATTTCAGGTGACACTCCAGGCTGCTCTGACAGCACTACACACCAGTGTACAAGAGGCAGTGCTGTGTGTTATGAGCATGTGCGATAGCCACCTAGGGGTAAATAGTTAATAGATAAACGTGGCAGTAGATGGTGCTCAAGAAAAGGTAGCTTAGTTCCTGGGTTTTATAGGCATGATGAAATCTGGAGCTCTTGTAAATTGCTTCCTCTGTGCAGCTCTGTACAATGGCGCCCAGCACTGTATGCAGTATAGGGCTGCTTCCCCTTGTTGGCTAGGTTGTGAATCAGGAGTCTCCCATGAAGTCAATGGAGTGACACTGGAGTAAGTCAGATCAGAAGCAGGCTGTGTACGTCCGAAAATCAATAGCCAGGCCCCAGGGCTTTGGAAAGTTACCATAGGCCACAGCATATTCAGATTTCTTCCTAGGTGATCATAAATAGGTGTCTGCATAGCCTCCGCCTTCTCTTTCCTAGTATATCGATGGGCTGAGGGAAGTCCTTATCCTGTTAGCACTTTGAAATCTAATGTCACTCATGGACAATAAAGGCCTAACTCTGATATTGTACAAAGTTATAGGGTTCTACCTGGGTGATGGCAAAAAATAGTATTATTGAGACACACAATATGGCTGGGCAGGTCCATCTGCCGGGATTGAACCTGGGAACGTGTGGATCTGAAAACAAAAGCCTCTACTCCTTGAGCTAAAGGACCACCTGCCTTAGCCCAGAGGCGGCAGCAAACTCAAACCTCTTTAGGTAGTCCAGCCCCTAGGGGGAGACAGATGCTTGGTCAGTGTATTACACAAAGCAGCAGAGGTTTGGTCTACGACCATTGTCCACACTGGTCAACCTTTTATAAGTCTGTATAATAGTCTCCAACTTCTTGCAATGTTGGTGATCATGACAGCTGCTGGAGGTAACTTTACCAGACCTGAGCAGTGAGAATATTTTGTATTCACACGGAATGATTCTTTGGGGCTCTCAAAGCATTTTGCAGTTGCTAATGAGTGACGCTTCAGAATACTCTGGTGGATATTTTTACATGTGCTTTACAGCTGAGAAAAACAAGCAGAGAGTAGTTAAGTGACCGTCTCATGGTCACACAGCAAAGCAGTGGCATAGCTGTCCCTAGACTGAGCTTTCTATAACCTGAACAAGAAGACGAACCACAGATTCCATGGAGTCGACTAGGAACCATGCTACCTCCCATCTATTTTAGGTGATGGGTGGCTGCACAAAAATATAAGGTAGACAGGCAGATTTGGGAAAAAAAGCCAGGGATCCTGACTTCCATTTTGCTGCTCTGCTCACAAGACCATACGTCCCTTCTAATAGGGCACCGCTGAACAAGAAAATTTTCCCCATGTCACAAGACTGGGAAGCTTTTTGTTTGTTTCCTTCTTTCCGCCACATAGCTCAGCTCAGGTGCATCATCTGCTTTATAACGTGGTTCCTTCTTTACATTTTGAAACTGCTCCAGACCAATGCAGGGGCAGATGGCAAGTGGCTTATATCTGCCTCATTTGGGAGGTGCTGAGACCCTAGCAACTCTGTATCAATGGCTTTAGCAGGGGTGGAGAAATCCCAGGGTATGAAAATGACCTGGACATGCCTCCTCCTGCCCCTGATGTGCTCAGAGCCTGCCAAGACAGTAGCTCAGCTACAGCCCCATCTTCCTACCCAATTTATATAGCAGAGAGGTATCCTGTATATGGTGTGCAGGGGATATTTTTGTGGCTGACGTGATATATTCAGGTTGCTTGAATCTCAACTTTAACTACAAAATAAAAAGTAAGTTTCTAATCCTTGTGGATACACAAATACTTTCCAACCATAACCTGAGTATCTGCCTGAGTCTGCAGGCAGGTGGACCAATGGCTTAGAGGAGTGGATGCCCCTCTCCCCTAATGATCTCATTGTCACATCAGCTCTAAAGCCCAATGGTGACCCCACACTGCTGCTCATTTTAGGAACTAGCCTGAGCAAAAGGGGCTGGGTGAGAAGCCAAGCAGGGTGGGGCTTGGGATTTGCTTCAAGGAAGGACATGCAGAGGGAAGAACAGAGGAGAAATGGGGAAAGGAAAGAACCAGCTAAAGGAAGATGAGGAAGGAAGAGGAACAATAGGCAGGAGTAGCAGTGGCCTAGCGGGACTCAGATTGTTCCCTGAGTGATGAATGTGCTGCCGATAAGGGACTGGAAGTTAACTGAATGTTTGTTACTTTGTAGCGGTCATATTCAGCCCTAGATCAGCTGGCCCCTGAGTGACATGCTGGGGCATTCTGCTGCAGATGGTGGGCAGTGTGCACTAATATGATAGTTCGAATACAGCACTTATCCGTCAATCTCAAAGCACTTTACACTGGTCACTCTCATTAACCCCTTTGACAGATGGGGCAAGTGCGGCAGAGGGGGGCAAAGTGATTTGCCCAGGGTCAGCCAGTGGTGAGTGGGAACAGAACACACTTCACTTCAGTCCCAGACTAGTGCCCTAGCCCCTAGGTCACACTGCCTTTCTTGTAGCTCCTCCTCCCCAACTGAAACCATGGCCTGTAGGTCACTATCACGCATGGAACCTGTCCCTCTCCTCCCAATCAGCCAGACACCTGTTCTCTAGCACCTGCATTTGGTCTGTTCTATGCAGGTTCTCAGGCTCTGCTTGTCACTGTAGTATCCAAGGTGCTCAGAAATGTCCCGATTGCTGCTGGGAAATGTTAGCAGAACAGAAGTTTCTGGTGTCCATTTCCCTTCCTCTTAGTACGTGTCTACACTGTGGTTGGGAGCAAGCCTCCCAGCCTGGGCAGACAGACTCGTGCTAGTGGGGCCTGAACTAGCAGGTTAAAAATGTCAGTAAGGTTTCTCCTGACCTGATCAGTAGGGGCTCAGGTGGGCTCGAGACCCAGAGTGCCCATAGTACTATTCTAATGCACTACGTCAGCACCACTGTCTACCTGATCTGGGAGGCTCACTCCCTGCTGCACTGTAGACAGACCCTTAAAGACCCTGGTTGGCCCAGCGAGCTTCAAGCTCTGAGATGGGCAGGATGGCTCCCAGTGGCTGGAGGAGGCCAGTCATAGCCAGCACGGGCTAGCTAGATGTGGAGGAAAGATGAACCGATACAGGGGGACCTGGCTGTTGTTGCTTTGCAAAGAGGGGGACCCAATCTCGAGACCCCTAGACACTACAGTGATATAAAGAAAGAAGCTGAAATGCATACAGCTTCCTTTTCTCTAAGTTGGGACTAGCTGACATACAGAAGAGTGGGGCCCGCCAAGCAAAATAGAATCATATTAATAAATCATTTGCAGCAAAGACTTGTGTGTCATTTTGAGGGCTTAAAAAAGGCACCCAGATTTAGTGACTTCTCTGCTTATTATTCATGTTGCACTTACTTAGGATTTTAAAATAATTGCTAAAAAAGTAAGTATTCCTTTTGGGAGATATTTATTTTCAGAAATACAATGTGAGCCTGCTGGCATGCTGCTGGCTTAATACAGATAGTCTTTGTAGGTTGGTACGGATGGCACAGGAAGTCAATAATGTTGGTCACACACGGTTTTGTAAGCTATTCACAATAGCCAGCTCAAAATGAAACTACTCAGTATTTGCTTTCATTATCTTTTAAATGCTGATTCCCTGCCTGGGACATCGTACATCAGATTTCAGCCAGGAATACATGCAGCTGACTTATAAAGAACTGAGCTTTTTACTTATGATAACAAAAGTGCATAGAGACACTTAAACAGCTACTGAGGCCATATGGAAAACTTGGAAAAAATAATCAGTTTGGAAACAATGTGCTTGTTAGCTATGGCGTCCTATTTTACAAGAGTTAAATCAAGTTTGGATGTTTAAATTATGCTCTAGTTCAAGTTATGCTCTGAGAATTATATCAGGGAAGTTCTCTGGTCTGTGTTATGCAGGAGGTCATATTAGATGATCACAGTGGTCCATTCTGGCTTTTCAATCTCAATCAACAAGGCAGGAGAACAGATACTTGCATAAAAACAGGTGGCAAAGTTCTGCCCCCAGCTGATCACCGCCTTGACATCAATAGGGTTACATGCTGGTAAATGGAAGCAGAATATTTGTAAGAATCCAGCCGGTACTGCTGCCTATTCTCCATCTAATGTCATGATCTTTTGTGACATCCCAATAGTTTCCTAGGCAACGGCAAGGACCCAATCAGAGTTATAGAGTTGTAGGCCAGAAGGGACCACCAGATCATTCAGTCTGACCTCCTGTGTTTTACAGGCCATCGATATCACCCAACACCCTCACTTTAAGCCCAACAACTGAAATTAGACCCCCGTATTACAGCCCACATCCGGCACTTTTCACCCACACCAAACTGCCACCGAAGCCAATGGAAGTGCTGTCCAAGTAAAGAATGGCAGTCTGGGATCCAAGTGCAGCCATAGGTGCTGGAACTGGAGGTGCTGGGGGTGCTGTTGCACCCCCTGGCTTGAAGTGGTTTCCATCATATCCAGGGTTTACAGTTTGGTTCAATAGCTCCCAGCACCCCCACTATACTAATTGTTCCAGCCCCCCCGGGTGCAGCAGATTAACTGTCTTTGAAACCAAGGCGATAGTCTCACGCCAACATCCTCACCAATAGGCCGAAGAGAAAACATTTAAAACAAATATTTTGCAGGGTTGAGATCGAATTAGGCCACTAGGCAGAAAAATGGGCTCCTTCTTGCATAAGCTCCCTTTAGCTCATAAAAACCCAAAGCAGAGGGTCCTTAATTCTCCATTTGCAGACAGATTTAGTTGGTTGACTGAAGGGGTGGGGGTGGTTAGAGAATTCCACAGCCCTCCAAACTAAGGGAACAAGGGAGTAGAATTTAAAGCCCAGAGTCCTGTCACAGCTATTTGTCTGATGTGTTCTCTAAGGAACTTTTATTTTTCAAGGGACTTTTTGTTAGCCTGAGGGCAGATCCTGCCACTATTTTATGAAAGGCAGCACAGCCCCTTGGCTTAAGGGGAAAAGATAGCTGCTTCTAGTGGAGTGTATGATCTCCCTTGATTTTGCAACGAGACCATCATTATTAGAGAGGCAAGGTCAGCAAGCTCGTATCTTTTACTGGATTGCCTCACCTATCTTTGTTTTGGCGAGACTCTGGGACCAACATGGCTACAACACTGCAATCAGTCATTCTTGTTGCTCACACTGGCGTAGCACCTAGAGCAGTGGTGTCTAGCCAGAGGGCTGAACAGTTTATTTCAAGAAGGTGAAGGAGCCACAATCAATACTTTCGGGCAGATTCTTTGCCTGCTCTGCTCCCTTTGAACCACCCCAGCATGGAAAGTGAGTGGAAACCACCCACTCAAGTCTCTTGCTGAGGGGTTCTCCTGGCATTGGGGAATCTAGAGTGCACGGAGAACCTGCATAGCCAGCCCCTATATCCTCCTCTCCTCAGTGGGCATGCTAGGGATGGATGGAAAGCATAATGTTAAAGCTACCTGCATGCTCTGGGAGGATCCTACCAGACCTGACTTGCAGTGGGCACAGCTGGTGGATCAGTGTGGATCCAGTTGCTAAGTCCACCTGTGGAGGAGGGAAGGACCTGGGCTACTGTGACCCCCAAGGACTCCACTGAGCACAGTCCATTGCACTGAGATCAGGATTTGGGTCTTTGCCTCCTCTTCAGCAGCTACAGTGCAGAGGAGAGAAGGTAGCAACGACCATTTCCAAAGTCCAGGTGTACAGAGAACAAGAGCAGGTTAGTATGGCGCACAGTGGTGAGGTGGTTAGTCCAGCACTCTCTGGTTCCCAAAGATGGATCCAGTGACTCTTGCAAAGCTTCTATTTGTAGCGTACTCACATCTGACATTACCATGACACCTCCAGGCTAGGTAGCTTTGAGCAGGAAGCAAACAATAAGCCATGGAGAGCGAGCACGATAGCGATGCAAAGCAAATGCCAGTTTAACATTACAGCTCTTCTCACTCTGCAGCTGCACAGTGGTCTTGGAGACCAACACATGGATGCTTACAAATAAGCAAAAATGGCAGCAATAAGAACAAACAGGCCCATTATTTTAATGCACAGAGAGGAGACAAGGCAGGTGTCGTTATCAGAGCAGGTTTTCAGAGCCCGAGTTTTTGTGGCCTTTAAGATGCGCTGTCTCTGTGTCAGGATGCTCTTTCTAGCACCATCCCACTTCCCCGGTCCAGTCAGACGGAACTGGGCTGGTGTGCACGGGCCAAACAGCACTTCCAGGGCCAGCTTCGGATCCGTCAGGAAGAGAAACAGCAGGTTGGGTTTCACGCCCAATAGGCAGGCGAGTTCGTCCACACAATCGATGTACTGCACCTGCAGGGTAATGTGCTGGCTCGGGATGTACCTTAGGACAAAGGAGAAAAGCCATATGGACCGGCATCGGTTTGAGGCTGAATGTTTACTCAGACACGTCTGAGACTACTAGGATGAGATCCAGCTCTGACCTTCCCCAAAGGTAAAGATGTTGAGATCTGTGGCATATTGAAAACTATGATCTACTATTTTAAATCAAAGTTAGTCTGCAAATAGCTGGATGAGAACAAGGTGGGTGAGTTGTACCTCTCTGCCTTTGGGAGCAGCCTGCTTTGTGTCGCTCTGCTTTTGGGTTTGTGTGTTATGGTCCTAGATTCTTTAAAATAAAAGTTTTGTTACATTGCTGCCTTCCAACAAGAATATTTGATGTTTTTATCTAACTTCTCTGTGTGCTGTGAAACTTAACAAGATCCAGAACTGGTTTACTTCTTCTGTAGTTCCAATCAAAATTGGACACTGAAATTAATGGAAATATATACATACACTGACTTTAATGGGATTTGGATCAGAACCTATAGTACAGGAAATCTCAGTCAACGAGCCTTTACAGAGACACATGTAGCTCATCAGTCCTAAAAGAGACCACCAGCCACTTGTTTCAGTTGGTGAGCTCATGTACACTTGCTATGTTTCTTCACTCTGTGTAGCTTCTCTGAGCAGGCATGGTATTCAACGTGAATCCTTTGCAGGATCAGGTCCTAACTGCCTATGCAATGGAAGCAGTAAAACTGACAGACATATCATGATGTGAAATGCAAAAACCGAAAAACAAACTAGTTTTCTCTCCTCTCTTTCACCACTGCTCTGAGGTGTTACATGTAAGAATGGGTATAAATACGTGGCTAGATGTGTCATTTTCGAGTTAATTGGGTTCCTTTAATTGAAGACAATCAAATCCTTAGCAAAAACAGTACTAAACAGTTGAGTTACTTTGAACAACCAACTTCTAAACAATTAGCCAACCCATAGAGCAGGTATCTTCCAGTGTACATCACATAAGCAAGGCGTAATCTGTTATCCTTTCTAAAATAAGCACATTGGTCCATACTTACACCTCCTGGAAAGGGTGAGACTGCATTGACCTTTAGTTGCTTCTCAATTAACATTTAAGGAGGCAAAATAGGACTGCCCCAGTTCATGTCTGGACAGGACCCCCAAGTTGATACCCCTATTGTTGTGAAAAACGCCATGTTATTTTAACAACTACAGATGGGCAGGACCTCAGTTTTACATCTCAGCCCAAATGTGGATGTCACAAAGACATACTAACAAGTAAGCTGTTAACTAAGTAACTAGCGAGAAAGACCAAACTGCCTACTGCTGAGCATTTTCTTTTTAATGAGCTTGGTTATCTAATGTAGTTATGAGGAGGAGGGAAAAGCTACTTTATTAAACCTTGGGATGCTTGCTTTTCCAGCCCACTGAATGGACAGGAGGAAGTGTTGCTTGATTGAGAGTTGTGTGATAGTCGTATACACGTGAATAGTAGGGCTGGCCAGAAAACAAAATTTTCTTCTTATGCAAAAAAAATCAGAGTTTTTGTTCTGCAATAGAATGAAAAACTAGTCCTTTCTACGAAAAAACGAGAACTCTCATTCCCCACTCCAGAATAGCCAGTAGCCCAGGGGTGAGAACGTTTGCTTGGAATGTGGGAGATTCTGGTTCAGATCTCTGGATGGAGAATAATACTGATAGGGAAACAAGGCCTCAGTGAAATGAATGAAAATGGTGAAGTGTTTGCTGATTTTGTGGAATGAATGACCTGCTTGTCGGAGGAACTATTTTCCTTACTAATCATAGAATAACTTGTTAAACAGATCTCATTACAGTTCAGTACAAATGAGGAAGAGCTTTAGAGGATGTTATAGCAGGCATGGGAATGGACCATGTATCAGTGGTACCTAACTGGAGAATAAAAGTAACAAAAAAAGAGAACCAAACAGAGATTCCCACGTTGTAACATCACTAATTTGAAATCGACGGCAGCACAAAAGTTTAGATTTGTGCTAGCAAACAGATACCAGGCACTTGAAAACGAAGATGATGGAACAGTAGAAGGCAAATGGGAACATGTAAAGGAAACCTTCACCAAACCCACGATTCAGGAAGAAACTCTACAATGAATCGCGGTTTGAGGAGACATGGCAAAAAATAGAAGAAAGATGTCAAATTAAACAAACTAAATCAAGCAAGAACACAGAAAAAGCCACTCTGGGAGGAACATGCCATGAAGAACAAAGAAATCAAAAAGAGTGCCAAGAACGACAAACAAGATTTTAGAGACAAGATGACAACAGTAGCACAAAGTAACACGCAGACACTGTACGATATCACTAGACCAGTTGTTCTCAAACTTTTTTTTTTGCAGACCACTTGAAAATTGCTGAGGGTCTTGGTGGACCACTTAGTGATCTTTCCAAATATCTGTACCATTAGCTAACTATTGTAAAGCACTTTGGATAAAAGCGCTATTTAAAAAAACCTTAATAATAATCATCAACATTTGTTTGTTCTACAAACAAAAACACACAACTCACATTTTAATATCAGTAGTCTCACCTTTCTAATGCGATGGATGTGCCCTCTCTCTTCCGCTGCGGCATCCCCTCTTCTCACCCCACTGCCCCCTCCCACCTACTCCCTATTCCCCCCAAGGCCACCACCTCACCTTACATGTGCATTTTCTCCAGGGTCCAGGCACCTAATTAGTGGAGCCATGCCTGAATGGCTCCACTAATTAGGTGGGTGGCCCTTCATTGTCTCATTTGCGGCCGCCCAGGCACGCACTTTAGAGGGAACTATCTGCGGACCGCCTGAATGGAGTTTGCAGACCACTGGTGGTCCATGGACCACAGTTTGAGAATCTCTGCACTAGACATTGTCAGGCAGAAAAAACAGATACCAACTGACTAGTCCAAGACAATGAGGGTAACTTAACTACAAACAGCAGAACAATTCAATATATGGAGGTGGTACTTAGGTGAATTACTGAATGGCGAGCCAATGGTTAACCCCACAGATGTAGACGAACATCTGAATGAGGACCTATTACTAGAATAGAATCATAAAATCGTAGGACTGGAAGGGACCTCGAGCGGACATCTAGTCCACTCCCCTGCACTCATGGCAGGACTAAGTATTATCTAGACCAGCCCTGACAGGTGTTTATTGAATCCCCTCTTAAAAATCTCCAATGATGGAGATTCCACAACCTCCCTGGGCAATTTATTCCAGTGCTTAACCTCCCTAACAGTTAGGGTTAGAAGTATAGACAGCAGACAATTGGTTAAAAAGTGGAAAGGCACCAGGTCCAGAAAAAAATCCCAGCAGGGATCTTTAAGGCAGACTTAAAGAACACACTAGACAATTTGATAGGCCTCTTATAAAAGATATGGGAAGAAGAAAAATTACCAAATGAGTGTAAAAGTGATCATATAGTCAAGTTGCCAAAGAAAGGAGACCTCAGTCAGTCCAAAAACTGGAGAGACATTCAGCTGCTGTCCAACCCAAGTAAATCCTTACACACATTATCCTAGACAGGCTAAAGAAAGCAATAGAGTCAGGTAGGGTTCGGACAGGAGAAATCATGCATAGATCGAATAGTAATCCTATGGCTCATCATACAACTGCTGATTGAATGGCAGTCACCACTTTATGTGAGTTTAATAGATTTCCAAAAAGTCTTTGACACAGTGGACAGAACAGTCTTCGAGAAGTTGCTATGCCCCTATGGAGTCCCCCAGCAAACTGAATATCAATGCTTCGATGAGAATATGACATGTCCGGTAATATACAACAGCAAATTGGCCATTCA
Source organism: Lepidochelys olivacea (assembly GCF_965140295.1). Taxonomy (NCBI): domain Eukaryota; kingdom Metazoa; phylum Chordata; order Testudines; family Cheloniidae; genus Lepidochelys; species Lepidochelys olivacea. The sequence goes on from NC_140418.1 coordinate 46,624,818, forward strand.
AAGTAACTGCCAGCATTAGAAAAGGATGTCTTATGTCACTCATGACCTTTCTGCTGATAACGGATTGGGTAGTAAGAAAGAAAACAGAACCACCAATGAATACACTATGGACTTTCACCTAGAAGACCTTGATTTTTGCAGGCAATATCAACCTGTGGTCCCACGTCCACAGAGATATGCAAGCTTAAACACATGTTCTTCAGCCTATGTGTAGTCAGTAGGACTGAAAATCAACACAGAGAAAATGAAAACCACAAGAATCCATACACAACAGCAATAACACTTTCTGGGATTGAGAGTGGAGGTCCAACACTTCACATATCTTGGCAGTATTGTAAGCAAAACAGGTGGAACAGATAAGGACATTAAACCATTAAAGCTGAAACAGCAAAAGCTAGTCATGCCTTCACAACCCTAAAGCTGATCTTTAGAAACAGAAACCTCCCAACTAAACTCTGAATATTTAACACCACTGTAAAGCCTGTCTTAGTGTATTGTGCTGAAACTTGGAGACTTATCAAGACCCTGCTAGCTAAATTCCAAATGTTTATAAACAGCTGCCTTAAACAAAACCTTAATATCAGATGGCCAGAAAAAAAAAATTAACAAATGAAGAGCTTTGGAGGAGGATGAAACAGAGACTGATAGGACAGGAAATTATGGTACAAAATGGAGCTAGCTAGGACACACATGGAGGAAAGGACTGAATAAAATAACAAGATAGGCACTGGACTGAGATCTCCAGGCAAGAAGCAAAGAGGTATCCAAGGCCAACTTGGAAACACAACAGGAGCAGAACTGAAAATCATCAAAATGGCATAGGAAGAGACTAAGAAGGCAGTGGTGAAGGCCCTATGTTCCGCATGGAATAAAGAGGTTATAGTAAGCCATGTTCAACTCCCTGCTCCAAATCAGACAGGGCAGGTGTTTGAATCTGAGTCTCCTGCATCTCAGGTTAGGAGACCACTGGGCTAGTGGCTATCCTGGGCTCTCTTCACCGTAAGTGCCACCTTGGAGCCGAGAAAACTTCCAGATGAACTTTTCATTGAAACTTACATTTTGGCGAAGTTTCAGTTTTGATGAATCTGAATTTTCAGATGAAAATCTGTTTTGTCAAAATATTTCCGGCCAACTCTAATAAATAGTCAGTTAATAGATGAGGTGCCACTCAAGAATATCTAGCATAGCTCCTGTGTTTTGTAGGCTCAATAAAAGATACTGAGCACTGGAAATGGCTTCCTTTGTGCATCTCTGTAGATCAGCACTTAATGCTTAACAGATTGGGCCTGATTTGCTTCTCGTTTTCTCTGGTGTGAATTGGGAGTAACCCCACTGAGGTCAATGGAGTAACACTGGAGTAAAAGCAGCGTAAGCAAGATGAGAATCAGGCTCTAAACCTCTATCAACCAGTCTCTAGGCCCTGAGTCCTCAGAAGGTTAACATACGCCACCACAGCATATCCACATTTCCTGCCTGGGACACACAGAAATAGAGATCTGGGTATCTTCCTCCTCCTCCTCTTTTTCCTAGTGTATGACCAAGCTGAAGCAAATTTTGTATTTGTTTGGCACTTGATAGCTAGTAATAGCACCAGTCAGTCAGTCATGGGCAATACAAAACCCAAATTCTGACACTGTGCGGAAGTTGTAGGGATTCTGCGCAGGTGCTGGAAAAGAGCAGCACTAGTGAGAGACACACAACACGTGTGGGCAGGTCCATCTGTAGGGATTGAACTAGGGAACCTAAAACAAAAGGCTCTACTACTTGAGCCAAAGGACACATGCCTTAGCTTGGAGGCGGGAAGAAACTCAAACCTCTTTAGACAGTCCAGCCACTAGGGGGAGGCAGACACACAGCTGCATTACACAAAGAAGCAATGGTTGCCTTGGTCACCATTGCTCACCATGATCAACCTTTTATCATTCTATATAATAGTCTCCTACCGTTTCTCATTCTCTTTTATCTTCTTGGCAATGTCGGCCATCATGTCATCTAGTGAAGGTAACTTAAGCAGACCTGAGAAAGCAGAATATTTTGCGTTTAGACAGGGTGACTCTTTCTGGATCTCCAAGCATTTTACCACCTCTGACAAGGGATGCTTCCCAACACCATTGTGTTTATTTTTACTTGCCCTTTACAGATGGGTAAAATGAAGTGGAGAGCAGTTAAGTGACTTTCTCAAGGTCACACATTGAAGCAGTGGCACAGTTATCCTTACACTGAGCTTCCTATAACCTGAACAGGGAGATAAATCAGAGATTCCATGGTGTTGACTAGGAACCATGCTATCGCACACCTAGTTTATATAGAAGGTGCTCAGTTACTAGGGTGATGGGTGGCAGCACAAAAAAATATAAGCAAGACAGACAGGTGAAGCTGGGGAAAAAAGCCAGGGATCCTGACTTCCATTGTACTGCTCTGCTCACAAGACCACACTTCCCTTCTAATAGGGCACCACTGAACAAGACACCTTCCCCCACTTCACAAGACTGGGAAACTTTTTGTTTTCTCCCTTCCTTTCGCCACATAGTTCAGCTCAGGTGCATCATCTGCTTTATAACACGGTTCCTTTGTTAAATTTTGAAACTGTCAGTGCAGAGAGATGGCAAGTGGCTTATATCTGCCCCGTTTGGGAACTGCTGAGACTCTTGCTACTCTGCTTTAGTGGCTTTAGCAGAGTGCACAAATCCCCAGGGTATAAAAATGGCCTGGCCATGCCTCCTCCTGCCCCCGTTGTACTCAGAGGCTGCCAAGATAGTAGCTTAGCTACAGACCCATCTTCTTATCCAGTTCAGATGGTACCCCTAGGCTAGAGAGTGGCCTGCTAAGTATATGGCCTGTGGCTGGTATTTATGAGGCTGACATGATATATCCAGATTGTTTGAATCTCAACTTCAAACAAAATAAGTTTCTAACCCTGTGACTGCAGAGGTACTTTCCAACCGTAACCTGAATGTAACCAGAGCGGCGATATCTGCAGCTAGCCTGAAAGAATGACTCGGAGGGGTAAACTCCCCTGTTAATCACCTTGTCATGCCAGGTAAAACCCAACAATGACCCTTCAGAGTCAACGTTAACTATTGCGTGGCTGCCCATTTGAGGAAATGGAAGGGGCAAAAGGCGGTGAGAAGCCAAGCAGGGTGGGAATTGAGATTTGCTCCAGGGAAGGACATGCATAGGGAAGAACAGAAGAGAGACAGGAAAGGGGAGAGGAATAGCTAACGAAGGATGATGAAGGAAGAGAAACAAGGAGCACGGGTAGCAGTGGCCTACCAGGAAGTAGATTGACCAAGTGATGAACATAGCAATAAGGCACTGAGAATATAATTGAACGTTAAGTTAGTAAGTAAAGGCTGTATTCACCCCTCAGTGACCCCTCACTGAAATCTGTAACAACAATAGCTCTTACACAGCACTTTTCATTGTTACATTTTGCAAAGGGGGAAGCTCCGCCCCAGAGAGATGAAATGACATGCCCCAGGTCACTGACAGGGCTGGAATGGAACCCAGCATTCCTGAGTCCCTGGCCACCACTCTAGCCAGGCCACATTGCCTCTCTTGATCTGATACCCTGCCCACTGGGCACTATCAAGCATGGATTTCAGCCTTCTCCTTCAAATCAGCCTCACATTGTGTCTATGCTGGTCTATATAGGTTCTCAGACTGGGCTTGTCACTGTAAGTATGGGAGATGCTGAGAAATGTATGGAATGCTGCTGGGAAGTGTCAGCAGAGTGACAAGTGGAGAACCTCTGGTGCCCATTTTCCTTACCCTTAAAGACCCTGGTGGCCCAGCGAGTTTGAAGCTCTGCAATGGGCATGATGGCCCCCAGTGGCTGGAGGAGGCCGATGATAGCCAGCGTGGGCTTCTCCAGGTGTGGAGGGAAGACAAACTTATACAGGGGGACACGGTTGTTGTTGACTTTGAGAATGTTCTCCTCCAAGAAGGGAAAGGAGAAGTTGTATCCTGTGGCAAAGAGCACGATGTCGATGTTCTCCTCCCGGCTCCCGTCCTCAAAAATCACAGCCGTGTCAGTGAACTCCTTCACGTTGGGCTTCATCAGCACCCGGCCAGAAACGATGGCATTGGGCAGGTCGTCCCCCACAATCGGGTACTTGCTGAGAAACCTGTAAGGTCAGGAAGGAGGAGAGAACTGAGTGTGAATAGGCTGTGCTGGGTTAGAACGGTGGAGACTCAAGAGAAGGTCTGATTGCAGTGTGAGTAGCTATACCTGTTCAACCTGTTTGGTAGATCTAAGCTGCAGTTGAGATGTGGGATTGCAGGACTCGTAGAGATACCTGAGCTAGCTTTGCTCTAGCAAACTCAAAGCTCACTAATGTAATAATACTGGGGTAGCTTCAGCAATGCGGGGTAGCAGTACCGGCAACCCACTCAAATATGTGCCTGGGGTGGGGGTTGTACTCAGAAGGCTAGTCCCTTCACTGCCCCCACTGCCATGGCAACATTGCTATTGCTACCCGCCCTCTTCCCACATTCTTCCCTTCCATTGCTTGCAATGATCTAACTAGAGCAAAGCTATCTCAGATCTGCCCGCCTGAGCTGCAATCACACCTCCCGATGGCAGTGTAGACACAGCACAAGTAACAACAGCAATGAAAGCAGGGTGACACAGGATTGCACTCTTACTTATTTTGGGTGCTTACTCAGGTTGCTAGCTAGCCTGTCCTGAAGCCTTTTCTGCCATATCTTCACTACCGTCGTTACATCTGCGTGCTAGATTAAAGCTAGCGTGGGTATGCCTACCTGGGCTACAGCCACACCTGTGCTTGCAGTGTAGGCATATGCTAAGGCTAGAATGGTCAGAGGTACTAGATTTATTAGGCACCCTGTCGCAAGGTGCAGCTGTCCCTGAGCACCATCTGCTGGTTGAGGGTCCCGACACTTACTACTCCGACACCATTTTAGCACAGAAAGCACCTATGTGTAGGTTTATTTACTAGTCTTTCAAATAACTGCCCACAATCTTCAAGCAAACCTTAATGTCCCACTTCTCTGCACTGAGTTCTTCAGGGACTCAACTCCCTCTTCCAGGGCAAAGACCCTCATTGTTCCTTTGCCAGTGAAAGTCAACTAAAATGATAGCCTCCTATCCCAGGGTAATCACAGTCTTTCCCAGTCCGTATCTGCCACTCTGTGGTGCTACCTTCTTTCCAACGGGTTCCAAGCAGCTTCCTCCTGTTACTTCTGGTTCTTTACTTCTGGAGACACAAGCCATGGGCCACCTCCCAGGAGCCTGGCCTTGCCCCAGGGCCTATCCTAGCTCCTTTCTGGAGCTGCCCATTTGCCACATTCTTCCCTCCCTGCAGCTTTCTTCTTGCTCTTAACTCCGGCGTCATCCTGCCCCTCATTTGGACCCAGGCTCAGTCTTCAGGGGAGTGGACCCACTTCACTTACAGTGGCTGGCCACCCTGTGCCATACCCTGTGCCCAAGAGGTAGAGTGCCTAACCCCCTTGGGGGGCTTTGAACTTCTCTGCCCAAGTTCTTGTAGACATGCTAGTTGTCTAGTGCTTAGTGCAGGGAATTTAGAGAGAGGACTCCGGATTTCTGCTCCTGGCTCAGCCAGTGTCTTGCTTTCTGACCTTGGGCAAGAAACTTAAAAGTCTGTGAGGGATGGACTTGAGCTGCAAAGTTCAGCCCTTGATCCAGAGTCTGTGAGCATTCCTGTCCCGGGCTATGGATCTTCGCCCTGTGGGCATCATTTTACCAGCCTGTGAAATGGGAACAGCACCACTCACCTCCCTCACAGGAAGTTTGTGAGGCCTCATTCAACCACGCCGAGTACAAGAACAAGACACTATGCACATGCTCACGTGACCAGCCCCTCCCGCTGCTGAGGTGACACTATTTTTAGTGTGGTAATTTGACCAGAGCTAGCGCGGGTACCTCTACTTGAGCTGGGAATTACCTCCCCAGTTTGAAGTGCAAAGTCACATGTTACAGTGTGGCCAGGTCTTGTGATTTTATTGTGAGTCTCATGATATTAGAGGTTTTTCTACAAGCTCAAGCTGCAGGAGTTAAGTGATCAGGCGGGCACCTCAGCTTTTCTTAAGAAAAAGTAAGTCTCTAGCCCTCATGGTTGTGAGGAAAAGCTGGAAAACATGATCCAAATGCACCCTAAAACCTAAAATCCCATTGACTTTCAGTGAGACTTTGGCCCTAAAGTTCCTAAGTCACTTTTGAAAATGGGACTTAAGAAACTAAGTCATTTAGTAGTTTTGGAAAATTTTACCCATAAAATGCCCATGGCTGGGAGAGTCCTGAAACAGAGGCATTACCTGAATTGAGGTTTCAGTCCATAGTTTTCATGGTTAAACCTCGCATTCAGTTTGTTCTCCCCCCACCGGTTCATCAGGTACAAAGGGATGACGTGGCGCAACAGATTTTTAAAGCGTGTGAAGTGTACCACGTCGAGGGGGAAGCCGTTGTCAGAGACGCGATTCACCACCCAGGCGCCTGTCCTGGTGCTGAGAAATACCTGCCGGAAGAGATGCAGAAATGCAACAGGTCAGGGCTTTTGGTCTTTGTTCTGTGCTTGTACCTTTCTGCTTGCGAGGTGCACGCTACTTGGGGTTAGTTTCATTGCTAAGCAAGTAGTATCATTTGGGGATATCATGGTGCAATGGCCTGGCCTGTCTTTGTATGTGAATAAAAATAAGTATGTTTTACACACACACACAAAAAAAGACAAAATGGATCCAATCTTACAGTCCTTCTTCAGACAAAAATCCCACTGAATTAATTTATTATCATCATTTGTATGATTATCATCATTTGTATGATCAAACATTTGAAGACAGTTTTCACTCCAGAGAGCTTGCAGTTTAGAATGAGGACAACACATGACCAGTGAATGAAAGAGACACATGGAAAGGGAGGGAGGTGGGATACGGTAACAGTAAGATGAACAGGTTTTGCATATCAGACAGTAATTTCTGCTTGCCACTTGCTTAGGGAAAACTCTCATTGAGATGGCCAAGTAAAGATTAGGACACTGCAGGATTGGGCCCATTTTAAAAGACTAAGGACAAAATTCTTCTCTCAGATTCACCCAGTAATTCTGACTGTGGATCTCCTACAGAATTAGGGTGAGCACAGCAGCAGAGAGGAGATCCACTGAGTGGACCCAACAGTAGAATTTTGCTCCAATTTGTTACTCCCTCTTTTAAGTGTGGCTGTAACTAAATCAGTTTTCCCAAATAAATGCCCAGGAATTCCTTAGGAGCTATGCTTCTCTTTCCCAGTATGGGGGAACCCTAGCGGATGTTTGTGGTACTTCTGGGAATCAAACAAGGGGACAATAAGCCATACTGAATATCTGAAATCACTTTGGTTTAGAACACTGCGCCTTTTCTTTTACTTACAGCTTCCTGGACGTAAATTGCAATCTGAAGACCTTAAGAGGTCATTTGGTATCCTACAGCAATGGTCCAAAATACTGCCTCTTACAGTAGACCCTGATCCGAAGTTCACTGAAGTCAGTGGGAGCCTTTCCACTGACTTCAGTGGGACTCAGGTTGGGTCCAAGCTGTGTTATGCACTAAAGTGACTTTAAGGCTAAGATGTATTTGTAAAGTTAGACCAGTTACAATTGCTGCCTTCTTACCATTTGCATGGCAGTGGGTATATAATGAGTTGCATGCACTGTTAGCATGGGGCTGGGCTGGGCACACATGGTGTACATCGGGAATAAATTTAGCTCTACAGCTTGCAATTATATTATTGGGCCACTACTGTATAGTACTGTCCTTACATGATGCAAGATGAAGATTCACTGCGAATGGAACTTGTGCAGTCATATCAGAGGCAGAATAGGAAGAAAAGTCTTGAGCAGAGACTCGGATAAGAACAAGTCTTATTCATACCCAGTAGCTAAATAAAACACCTCAGCACAATCCAACCTGTGAGGCTAAAATTGCTGGAAGGTGATAGCCAACAGTACCTGTTTGGTTGTGTGACTGAGATCCAAACTAATGTCTACTCCAGAATTTCCCAAGCCAACCACAACTATTCTCTTGTCCCGAAATTCTTCTGGATACTTGTATTCCCGGCTGTGCATTATTTTTCCTTTAAACTTCTCTACACCTGCAAGGGGAGAAGAAACCAGAAGGTGAAACCTCAGCCAGGAAGTCATTATATAAAAAAAGAGCACTTCTACACCTGGCCAAGATGCATCTCCAGTGCCTGGAGAGGGTGTGAGAAAGTCCATGGAGAGGCTCTGGATAAGGGAATATCTCCATGCGGGACAACAGTATCTCTAGGGTCATTACGAGGGTGTGTGTATGGTTTTTAGATCCACACACAGCAGATCTACATGCCTGGAGGGAGGAGAGCAGCAGGCCATAACCAAAACTTCTCTCAGACCTAACTATAGCTGGATGTTGCCCAGAGACGTGGGCACCCAAAACTTTGTTTCTGATTCAAAGGCTTGGAATCCATCTCTCCCACCCCAGCTCCCTCAGTTTCCAGGAGCAGAGCCCTTCTAACTGGATGTTGCTTTTGGGTTAAGGATTCAAAGATTTTTGCCCTTGGCACAAAATGGGACAAGTCCTAGGGAAGGACAATATACATGAGCAGGGTGTGCTTCTACTGACCCTGCCTCCCTCTATAGTTTGACTTGGCTCAAAATAAGGTGAAGATTTCTAACCATCTGAAGAGTGAAGTTCTGGAACAGCCTCTCAAAGGGAGCAGTGGGGGCAAAAGACTTAACTGGCTTCAAGATTGAGCTTGATAAGTGTATGGAGGGATGATATGAGATGAGCTTACAATGGCATCTGGCTCATTGGTGACTGCTGGTAGCAAAAATCCCCAACTGCTGGAGATGGGACACTAGATGGGGAGGACTGAGTTACTACAGAGAATTCTTTCCTAGGTATCTTCCTGGTGGGTCTTGCCCACATGCTCAGGGTCTAACTGATCACCATATTTGGGGTCGGGACTCGCAGAGACCCTGGGGGGAGGGGGTTCGCCTTCCTCTGCAGCGTGGGGCATGGGTCACTTGCAGGTTTAAACTAGTGTAAATGGTGAATTCTCTGTAACTTGAAGTCTTTACTTCATGATTTGAGGACTTCAGTGACTCAGCCAGAGGTTAGGGGTCTATTACAAGAGTGGGTGGGTGAGGTTTTGTAGCCTGCAATGTGCAGGAGGTCAGACAGGAGGATTAAGATGGTCCCTTCTAGCCTTAAAGTCTGAGTCCATGAGCTGAATTCCTTTCAAAAGATTCACAAGCTCTAGGGCTGCGCAGCCACCTAAATAGCTCCCTTATCTCAACCACTGCAGCCCGTTCATTCCCAGTTAGAGCAGGTCACATCCCAATCACCACGAGACTTGATACTTAGTATCCACTGACCTGGGAAGCATTCCAGGGGTAAGTAAGGATCTATGTGGTGGCCAGTGCAAACCAAAATGGCATCGAAGATGGCCGAATTCTGCTTCCCGACTGTCTCTGTGATAACATCCCACTGGCCAGTGGTGGAAAAATCGGAGCATTTTCTTACACTGAGCACACTTGTCTAGAAGAAAAGCAGACAGCCCCTTACTTTGGTTTGGCTTTATTTTGTTCCTCTATTCATGCTGAAGCATGCGGTATGAGAAAGCCAAGATACCACATACTCAAAGAAGAAGCCACATACCCAAAGCCCGTCAGGCAAAGGAGAACTGTCTGAATGACAGCTTACGCAGGCGTAGCTGGAGGCATGGAGAAAAGTACAGGGAAACCAGTATACGTGTACTAATATACCGGGTACCAGCCATCACAGTTTTGGGGTAACTGAACCTTTGACACCCCCCTTCATGAGCTGCTCAAGGAATACCCCATATCACCTCCCTCTGGGAAGAGACCCGCATCCTTCCTAGAAACCATAAACAGCCCGTCTGCACTTTCCTGTGTCTCTCTCTCCGCAGGTCTGACTAAAGTCCAGCCCTTGTGCTTTGCTCCCTCTCCAGGATCTATGACCAGCATATGCCAGCGGTTATCAGTAACCGGAGAGCGCTTTCAAAGCAGAGTACATTTATTTTAGGGTACACGCATTACAGAGTAAATATAAAATAACAAAAAGAGTCTAAATGCATATTTAAGCTTGCCAGTTTCCCCATCAGTCCTGGCAGATTCCAGTCCTTTCTATGGGTTTGGTCCCCCCTTGTACATAAGGTCACATCCGTTTGTTGGATTAAAATAAAGGCTTCTCTATCAAATCAAGCTGGCCCTCTATATCCCAAGCTCTGATTCCTGGCTCTCTTGAGCCTGACTTGAACCAGTGTATGAAAACCACCCGAGCGGCTGATTCTTTGCTGGAGCTATTTACAGCTCCTGGGACTTCATAATTACCCACCCACTCCTGGATTCTAGGTCCTGGACAGAGTTTGGTAGACCTGCCCAACCAGCCAGATGACAATCCTTGGCTCACAGAAATCTAGATAACATGTACAGGTAACATTCAGGAAGTTAATACAACAGTCCCCCAAGATACTGCATGTGGTTGTAAATATCTGTCATACAAGCCCTGAAAAATGGGGGCTTACGTGCAGAAGTAGTACATCTGGAGGGCGTGCAACCCCAAAGCTATGTCAAGGCTGAGGTTTCTTTGTAGAACATGGTCAGTTGCAATTTCTGCAGCCTCATCATTTGCATGGGCAGTGGGAGACTCACACTCAGCGTGCAAGGCTGGATAGATCATTACTACTAATCATACCACTACTAAGTGCTTCACCAACATTAAAATTGCAGGATCCCCTTCACCCCCTGCCGAAGCACACCCTGTTGGGGGGTGAAATGCAGCAACTGTCTAACATTGCACAAGCAAACAATGAGGCAACAGCACAAGAAGTGAAGAAAGTAAGTGCATCCAATTAAAACGGCAATTAAGGGAGGGTAAGGAGAATGTGAGTAATTCAGGACATCAGAGCTAACAACTTGCTCTTGGGGACTGTGTCATGGAATTGTTGATGACCGCAGTTGGTCTGGGGCTTGGTTTTCACTTCTCATCAGAAAAGTTATTTGTCATTGAAGTTTTTTTGGGGGGTGTGACGCTGGCAGACCAGGTGCCTGCTCAGGCCAAGGCCCCAAGGCCAACTGAACACTGACAGATGCATAGCTGGAAACCAGTCTGGCTCACCCATGTGTTAGTATTGTGAAAATAGGTATTCGAGTTACAAGAATGTGTTTAGTGCTTGGATTTTATTGAAAGCTTGCAAGTTGCTGCCTGCATTCATCTCACTTATAACATCTGTATTCAATGTCATAAGGTAATATTTAGTGTTTGCTCTGTAACTGTAAATCACCAGACAGGAGAGAACTATTAATGAGACTGAAATACAAATTTCCAACAGGAGGTGTTATGCGCTGCCCATCAAACGAAGACCCATCAACACTAGAAAAACCATTGTGGAACATCAGAGGACAAAAGACTGTGTTAATTACTCTCCCTAGTGAAGAGCTGTGCAATTGAATTCCTTCCAACAGCTGAATCTGCAACTCAACACAGAAGAGGGAAGGAATAAAAAGCTCTAACAAGGAGGAACTGTCTTTTATGCTTCTTGGTCTCTGAAGGGCAAGGATTACTACACATGAGCAAAAGAATCCCAGGCCTGGCTTAGCTCTAAGGGTATATCAAGCTTGTTTATCATAAAAGCTTCTATTACAAATAAGTTTCAAAAAGTGTGTCTATGTTTACCTGCTTCAACCTTGTAAATAACTATCTAAAGATTTATTAACTAGGAAAAGGAAATAGTTTGTTTTAGGATTGGCTACAAATGTTGGCTTTGGTATGAGATCGAAGGTGCAACTGACCTGGGATAAGTAACTGATCCAGGGAGTTACCTGAATATTGTTCTGATTTTTGGTGGAAGGCAAAAGGCAAGCTTGCCTAGGTGGCAAGATAGATCGGAGTACCCAAGGGGACTGTCTGTGGCTCCATGTTAAGGCTGTTAAAATGCCTGAGGAGTTTACACTTGATACATGGTTGATGAAATCTAAGTATAGACCTCACAGCCAGTTTGGGGCTTGTGCCCTGCTACTTAACAGTTGTTCTGAGGTTGGTACTCATGCTCATGAACCACTGCAGGACAACTTGACAGAGGAGCAGGGCAGGAAAATCTTTTCGAGTAGCTCTAGACGTGCTATCTATTACTACTATCCAGCCTTCCAGGAGAGCTGATGTAATTAAGTTTTGCTGAAATATCACCACACAAGACCTTGTTTGGTGACCGTGTCACATAATGCCATGTGTGATAATATCGCAGCATCCCCTGCAAGGTCATCAAATGGGTGGTATTTTACTGGGATTAGGGGGAGCAGTTAGCCCCCAGAGCTGCACTTGACTTCCACCCCCCCAAAGAGATGTCATTTCTTACCTGAAAGCGTATGCATCGGAGAAGATCAAAATGCTCGGCGTACATCCTGAAGTAGTCCATGACTTTGCTGTTGTGCATGTAGTTGGGGTAGTCCTCTGGGATAGGGAAATCGCTGTAACCCATCATTTCCTTGGAAGTGTTAATGGTCACAGATTTATAAATACTGGCTTTCCAATCCGTATCACACTCCTGCAGGAAACAACAAAACCAGGACAGGAGTTTCAAATAACTAGTCCGGAGGCAATACAGAAAAGGTTCACCATTCAAGTTTGCTTGACATAAAAACATCCCAAAGTTGAGATGCTTAACTCAACCTGTTTCACGAATCTGAAAATCTAGGCTGCAAATTTTATGAGGACAGATATGCTTACAACATTTCACCACTTCCAATTCCAGGCCCAGCTGGGACCCAGAAGGGAAGAAGCAATGCAAAAAAGAATGAGCAAACATTTCTAAACCTGTCTGGCTTGGATGTGATGTGTGTGATGTTTTAGAGGGAATGGGAGTTTTGTTTCAATGGACGCTGTTCACCTTTTGCTGTGAATACTACCCTTGGAAATGGAGCGAAACCTGAAGATTTCAGTCAAGATTGTGGGCACCATATGTTTACAACAGAGGGAAAAACTGGAGTCATTGGGAGAATTTGTCAATAGCTGAACAGGAATTTATGTCGTCCCCCACCCCCTCCATTATATAAGAATTCTGAAAACTCCTTATATCATTCTTGACAAAAATAGTCATTCAACCCCCCTTCCCCCAATCCAATCTTACAGGGGTAGTACTCAACAGGACTTAAACCACTACAGGTGAAGGTCAGGAATTTTCAAGCTCACATGTATCCTGTGGGATTTGAAATTCCCCTCAAAACTATGCCTTCCTGAAAGTAAAGACCAATATTGTTCACTAGGGCTTCCAGCCGATAGATACTAAATATTCCAAACAATTTGGCTGTGCTGCATTACTGTCTCAGAAATCTTATTCAATCAGGTGGTAGCTACTGTATCTCACATAGAATATACTTAAAACGATCACCTTTAGAATGAAATCAAGACAGATGTTTTGTTTTAGCTAGAGTTTTTTAGATTGTAAAAGTCATTTGCAGCTCTCCAAAGCACAGGAAAACAGAGAAAGGGCCCATTACGTAGTGGAAACCAATATCTCTGGATATAAACAACATGCCTAGTTATTGTTCATGTTTTAAGAGGTGAACTGACCTCCATGTTTAGAAGGAATGTCCCCCGGGGCATACTGACAGGACATGGATATTTGCGACTTTTCACTTTCATTCAAGGATCTCAGTATTGCATGACCATTAAAAAATAAAACCTCATATCACTCCTGGAAGGTAGGGAAATATTATCCTCACTGTTAAAGAGGAGTACAAAAGAATAGCACAAGCATGAAGGGACAAAATCAGAAAAGGCACAAAATGAGTTACATATAGCAAGGGACATAAAAGGCAATAAAAGAGGTTCTTTAAATACACTAGGAGCAAGAGAAAGATGAAGGAAAATGTAGGTTCTCTACTTAGTGAGAAAAGATTGCTAATAACTGATGACATCGAAATGGTTGAGGTGTCCAATGCCTATTTTGCTTCAGTCTTTGCTAAAAAGGTTAATGGTGACCAGATATTCAGAACGATTATCATCATCAATGCCTTGGAAACAAGCAGGGAGAACTGGAGGTCCTGGTGATGTCAAGGAACTATGACATGATCGGAATAACAGAGACTTGGTGGGATAACGCACATGACTGGAGTACTGTCATGGATGGTTATAAACTGTTCAGGAAGGACAGGCAGGGCAGAAAAGGTGGGGGAGTAGCCCTGTATGTAAGGGAGCAGTATGACTGCTCAGAGCTCCGGTACGAAACTGCAGAAAAACCTGAGTGTCTCTGGATTAAGTTTAGAAGTGTGTGCAACAAGAGTGATGTAGTGGTGGGAGTCTGCTATAGACCACCGGACCAGGGGAATGAGGTGGATGAGGCTTTCTTCCGGCAGCTCACGGAAGCTACTAGATCGCATGCCCTGATTCTCATGGGTGACTTTAATTTTCCTGATATCTGCTGGGAGAGCAATACAGCGGTGCATAGACAATCCAGGAAGTTTTTGGAAAGCGTAGGGGACAATTTCCTGGCGCAAGTGCTAGAGGAGCCAACTAGGGGGGGCGCTTTTCTTGACCTGCTGCTCACAAACCGGGTAGAATTAGTGGGGGAAGCAAAAGTGGATGGGAATCTGGGAGGCAGTGACCATGAGTTGGTTGAGTTCAGGATCCTGACGCAGGGAAGAAAGGTAAGCAGCAGGATACGGACCCTGGACTTCAGGAAAGCAGACTTTGACTCCCTCAGGGAACAGATGGCCAGGATCCCCTGGGGGACTAACTTGAAGGGGAAAGGAGTCCAGGAGAGCTGGCTGTATTTCAAGGAATCCCTGTTGAGGTTACAGGGACAAACCATCCCGATGAGTCGAAAGAATAGTAAATATGGCAGGCGACCAGCTTGGCTTAATGGTGAAATCCTAGCGGATCTTAAACATAAAAAAGAAGCTTACAAGAAGTGGAAGGTTGGACATATGACCAGGGAAGAGTATAAAAATATTGCTCGGGCATGTAGGAATGTTATCAGGAGGGCCAAATCGCACCTGGAGCTGCAGCTAGCCAGAGATGTCAAGAGTAACAAGAAGGGTTTCTTCAGGTATGTTGGCAACAAGAAGAAAGCCAAGGAACGTGTGGGCCCCTTACTGAATGAGGGAGGCAACCTAGTGACAGAGGATGTGGAAAAAGCTAATGTACTCAATGCTTTTTTTGCCTCTGTTTTCACTAACAAGGTCAGCTCCCAGACTGCTGCGCTGGGCATCACAAAATGTGGAAGAGATGGCCAGCCCTCTGTGGAGATAGAGGCGGTTAGGGACTATTTAGAAAAGCTGGACGTGCACAAGTCCATGGGGCCGGACGAGTTGCATCCGAGAGTGCTGAAGGAATTGGCGGCTGTGATTGCAGAGCCACTGGCCATTATCTTTGAAAACTCGTGGTGAACCGGGGAAATCCCGGATGACTGGAAAAAGGCTAATGTAGTGCCAATCTTTAAAAAAGGGAAGAAGGAAGATCCTGGGAACTACAGGCCAGTCAGCCTCACCTCAGTCCCTGGAAAAATCATGGAGCAGGTCCTCAAAGAATCAATCCTGAAGCACTTGCATGAGAGGAAAGTGATCAGGAACAGCCAGCATGGATTCACCAAGGGAAGGTCATGCCTGACTAATCTAATTGCCTTTTATGATGAGATTACTGGTTCTGTGGATGAAGGGAAAGCAGTGGATGTATTGTTTCTTGACTTTAGCAAAGCTTTTGACACGGTCTCCCATAGTATTCTTGTCAGCAAGTTAAGGAAGTATGGGCTGGATGAATGCACTATAAGGTGGGTAGAAAGCTGGCTAGATTGTCGGGCTCAACGGGTAGTGATCAATGGCTCCATGTCTAGTTGGCAGCCGGTATCAAGTGGAGTGCCCCAAGGGTCGGTCCTGGGGCCGGTTTTATTCAATATCTTCATAAATGATCTGGAGGATGGTGTGGATTGCACTCTCAGCAAATTTGCGGATGATACTAAACTGGGAGGAGTGGTAGATACGCTGGAGGGGAGGGATAGGATACAGAAGGACCTAGACCAATTGGAAGATTGGGCCAAAAGGAATCTGATGAGGTTCAATAAGGATAAGTGCAGGGTCCTGCACTTAGGACGGAAGAACCCAATGCACAGCTACAGACTAGGGACCGAATGGCTAGGCAGCAGTTCTGCGGAAAAGGACCTAGGGGTGACAGTGGACGAGAAGCTGGATATGAGTCAGCAGTGTGCCCTTGTTGCCAAGAAGGCCAATGGCATTTTGGGATGTATAAGTAGGGGCATAGCGAGCAGATCGAGGGACGTGATCGTTCCCCTCTATTCGACATTGGTGAGGCCTCATCTGGAGTACTGTGTCCAGTTTTGGGCCCCACACTTCAAGAAGGATGTGGATAAATTGGAGAGAGTCCAGCGAAGGGCAACAAAAATGATTAGGGGACTGGAACACATGAGTTATGAGGAGAGGCTGAGGGAGCTGGGATTGTTTAGCCTGCAGAAGAGAAGAATGAGGGGGGATTTGATAGCTGCTTTCAACTACCTGAAAGGGGGTTCCAAAGAGGATGGCTCTAGACTGTTCTCAATGGTAGCAGATGACAGAACGAGGAGTAATGGTCTCAAGTTGCAGTGGGGGAGGTTTAGATTGGATATTAGGAAAAACTTTTTCACTAAGAGGGTGGTGAAACACTGGAATGCGTTACCTAGGGAGGTGGTAGAATCTCCTTCCTTAGAGGTTTTTAAGGTCAGGCTTGACAAAGCCCTGGCTGGGATGATTTAACTGGGAATTGGTCCTGCTTTGAGCAGGGGGTTGGACTAGATGACCTTCTGGGGTCCCTTCCAACCCTGATATTCTATGATTCTATGATCAAGGGGGAAGGAATTCAAGCTGAAACAGGGAAAGAACGGGATAAAGCATATTTCAATAAAGTTACATGTTGTCTAGTCAGCAGGACCTAATGGAATTCATTCAAGGGTACTTAAGGAACTAGCTGAAGCAATCTCAGAACCATTAGCAATTATCTTTCAGAACTCATGAAGGACAGGTCAGGTCCCAGAGGACTGGAGAAGGGCAAATGTAGTACCTATCTTTAAAAAGGGAAACAAAGATGACCGTGGGAATTATAGACTGGTCAGCCTACCTTTGATATCAAGAAAGATAGTGGAACAAATGTTTAAACAATCAATTTGTAAGCATCTAGAGGATAATAGGGTTATAAGGAATAACCAGCATGGATTTGTCAAGAACAAATCATACCAAACCAACTTAAAATTTTCATCTGTAACATGATTATTGGCTTAGCAGATAGGGGGCAAGCATAGTCATGATATATCTTGATTTTAGTAAGGCTTTTGACTCAGTGCCACATGACATTCTCATAAGCAACCTAGGGAAATGTGATCGAAATTAAATTGCTATGAAGTGGGTGCTCAACTGGTTGAAGGACCACACTCAAAGAGAAGTTATCAATGGTGTGCTGTCAAACTGGGAGGGTCTATCTAGTGGGATCTTTCAAGGGTCAGTCCTGGCTCTGGTATTATTCAATATTTTCATTAATGACTAGAATAACAGAGTGGATAGTATGCTTATAAAATTTGCAGATGTCATCAAACTGGGAGGGGTGAAAGCACTTTGAAGGACATGAGTAGAATTCAACACGATCTTGACAAACTGGAGAATTGGTCTGAAATTAACAAGATGAAATTCAATAAAGACAAGTACAAGGTACTTCATTTAGGAAGGAAATACCAAATGGCAAACTATAAAGTGGAGAATAACTGGCTAGGTGGTAATACTGCTGAAAAGGATCTAGGGTTCACAGATTGAATATGAGTCAACAATGTGATGCAGCTGTGAAAAAAAATCTAATATTCTGGGATGTATTAACAGGAGTGCCATAAGTAAGTAAGTCTTACTGTACTTGGCATTGGTGAGGCCTCAGTTGGAGTAGTGTGTCCAATTCTGGGCACCACACATTAGGAAAAATATGCCCAAATTGGGGAGAATCCATTGGAGAGGAAACAAAAATGATCAATGGTTTAGAAAACCTGACCTGTGAGGAAAGATTTAAAAAACTGGTCATGTTTAGTCTTAAGAAAAGACGACTGAGCAGGGGACCTAATAACAGCCTTCAAATATGTTAAGGGCTGTTATAAAGAAGACATGGAGCAATTGTTCTCCATGTCCACTGAAGGTAGGACAAGTTGTAATGGACTTAGATCTGCTGAAAGGGAAATTTAGGTTAGATAGTAGGAAAAACTTTCTAACTATAAGCATACTTAAGCGCTGGAATAGGCTTTCCATGGAGGTTGTGGAATCCCTATCGTTAGAGTTTTTAAGAATGTGTTGGACAAACACCTGTCGGGGACGGTCTAGGTTTACTTGATCCTGCCTCAGCAAAAGGGGCTGGACTTGATGATCTCTTAAGGTCCCTTCCAACCCGACATGTCTATGATTCTATTATTGTAACTGGTGGGGAAATGGAGACAAAGCAAGATCACACAGGAAATGTGCGGGAGAGCAGGGATCAAAACTCCAACATCCTGACTCCCATGCCTATGCTCTAGCCACATGTCCCTCCTAGGTTCATGCCAATAAGGTATGTATTAGAGTTTGCTGGAAAGTGCTTTTTCTCCTCCCTGCTTCCCACGACAAATCATTTAATGAATGTGATGGGGTGAAGCGCCTAGAAAGCAAGGAGTGAGGGAAAGAGCTGATTGGCTGGATGGGCTGTCAATCACCCAGAGAGACCAGGTGGAGACATCCCCATTGCCTGAAAAGGATTCTGGGTGGTGAAGCCCTCTGTAAAACTCCTTGTCTTCCAGCTGGTAGTCAGAGTTGCAGGGGGAAGTGTCATCTGGAGGAAGCTGGGCCTGCTGGAGTTGTGTTATGGAAGGTATTCCTGGTGGTGCTCCCTCCCCCTGCCCTTTTTAATTTAAAATCAACCTTGGTATTTTTTTAAAATCCCTTTGAACGCCATCTCACTGCTTCATCCTTGCCGTTGATGATCACCACCACAGTCAAACCCCCAATTTTCCTTTGAAAAACCATATTGATAGAAAATGTTTGACCAGCCCTAGTAGGCATACCTTACTCAATTCACTTCCCATAATAGCATGGTTCTTGGGCATTGGTGGATCTCACTTATCCCCAGAGTCCTCTCTTCCCTTCTTCATTTATGACATTAAAAAGGTATACGCCGAGAAAAGTCATGCAGCAAGTAGTCTCCTTTGTATGGGAAGCCCACTCTGATTTGAGGAACAACACTGCTGTGTGTATTGCCCCATGGAGAATAGGCATTTTTCAGTGTAGTCAGCAATCTCGCTGCTCACTTCTATTTCAGAAGGGACATGTCTAGTTGTGCAGGAAGAACTGGAGTATTCCAAACCCCTTGGCTTACTATGCTGTCTATAATGCAAGACCCTGGAGACAAACTCAACTTACCTGGAACCGCCACAGTCCCCCGATGTCTTCACTTCTCTCAAAGCATGTTGGTTGGAGTCCTTCATCTAAACAACATTTAAGGGCTGTTAGGCCGCTGGCCCCTGCTCCAATAACTGCAACTCTTTTTGCCATAGACTTCTGTGTTGGGGAGGATAAAGCAGAGTCAATCCATCCCTGAGTAGTTCAGCTTCCATTCTCATCATCCAAGCCCAGTCTTCACACTGCCTTACCTGAGTTTGCCAAGGGAGGGCTGTAGCAACAACAGGCTTTTGAGGACTTCAGTCAAATATTTTAATTAATATTTAATTAAAGTCCCTTTAATTAAGGTTGTTTTTACCTCATCGCCACTTGAGCAGAGAAAACCAATTTGGGGTAGTTTAAAAACTTTTATTCAAGAGCATAAACAACTAGAAGGTTAACTCATTTCATAGGCTTCCCTGAAGTACTAAACAACATGAGAATTAGATTGAAATTACAATGTTCAATCTGGTATTTAGCTGCAACACTCTGAGCACCTTTTCCAGACCTGAAGAAGAGCTCAGTGTAGCTTGAAAGCTTCTCTCTCTCAGCCAACAGAAGTTGGTCCAATAAAGGATATTACCTCACCCACCTTGTCTCCCTAATATAAATCAAGCTAGCCAATTCAAGGAGTTAACAACAACACAAACCACAAGTGGTTAACTAAAGGCAGACTAATAGGAGAACAGCAACTGGTCAAACATGAGTACAATCAGTGCATGAGTACAATCAGTAATCAAATGGCAAAGTTAACTTACACCAGTGATTGAAATGGCTTACCTGGTCTTTCTATCTATACTTTCCCTTGCTGGAAAAAATCAGTTAAGGTTTGGAGCTTTCCATATCATGAAAAGTCATCCCAGGGTCGGTGGCAGGAGTCTCAAACATGTGGCCTCCGGGGCTATTTTCTGCGGCCTGCCAGCTCCCCACGGCCCCCAGCATTTACCTAGAGCGGCTCCGGCTCGGCGTGCACCGGGGACAGGACAGGCCCCCTCCTTCCCTGCCCCTGCGCCGCTCCAGGAAGCTGCCGGGGAGTGGGGGGGCACAGGGGTCTGTGTGTTGCCCTGGCCGCTCCTCTAGGTATCTCTCCCAAAGCTCCCATTGGCCGGGAATGGGGAACTGCGGCCAATGGAAGCTTCGGGGGAGGTACCTGGAGGAGCGGCCAGGGCAACACACAGACCCCTGTGCCCCTCCCCCCAAGTCCCGGCTGCTTCCCGGAGTGGCGCGGGGGCAAGGCAGGCAGGCAGGCTGGGAGCCTGCCCTGCCCCCAGTGCGCGCTGGGCCGGACCCGCCCCCCGAACGCCTCCTGCAGCCGCACCCCCTGCATTGAGCCCCCTGCTGCACCCCACAACCCTCCTGCACCCCGACCCCCTGCCCTAAGCCCCCTGCCGCACCCCTCCTGTACCCCAACCCCCTGCCCTGAGCCGCCTGCCGCACCCCGACCCCCTTCTCTGAGCCCCCTGCCACACTCCGCACACCTCCTGCACCCAACCCCCTGCCCTGAGCCCTCTGCTGCACCCCGCACCCCTCCTGCACCCCAACCTCCTGCCCTGAGCCGCCTGCCGCACCGTGCACCCTGACCTCCTGCTGCCCCCGGAACCCCTCCTGCACCCCCTGGGGGCAGGGAGGGGACAGAGTTGGGGTGGGGATTTCAGGGAAAGGGTTGGAATGGGGGCAGGGAAGGGGTGGGAAAAGGCAGGACAGGGGTGGGGCCTCATGGAAGGGGTGGAGTGGGGGCAGGGCCGGGGCAGCACGGGGGCTGGTTACTGGTGCGGCCCTCGGGCCAATGTACTAGTCCTCATGCGGCCCTCGTGGTCATTTGAGTTTGAGACCCCTGGTCTGTGGCAAGGTTTGCTTTGAACCTAGGGCAGGGGTTCTCAGGACAAATTTTTTGGTAGCCTCAGAGCGCAGCCACCAACTCTTGCTGGTGGCCGCTCTCACACTTTTTCCTAAAATACTTAATTAGCTTTAGGAAAAACAAATAAATATACATGTGCAATTCACTGTAATTTATTTATTGCTAGCTAGTAAATCTGTTGTAAAAAGTGATATTAACAAACATAAAAGTATCACTTTTCACCGAAGACTTACTGATCCCCGGCAAATCTGGGGGCAAATTAATTAAGCCCTGGATGGGGGAGTGAGGGTAGGCAGTAGGGGCCAGGGGCAATGGAATTGGGGGGGGGCACATAGTGGGGGACTAGATTCTGAAGCCCTGTAGCCAGGGGACAGGGATGGAGCCTGAAGCCAGGCAGCCAGAGTCTGTCGCCCCATCACTCTGGGGTGAAGCCCAAAGCCTGAGCCCCACCACCCCTGGGAAGTTGGGGAACTTACCAGCTGTCTACTCCTCTAGCATTTTGCTCCAGCTGTCTCCAAAAGGGGGCAAGGCCCAACCCCTGCTTGCAGTCCCAGCAGCCAACATCAAGGCGGTGCATCCAGGAGCAACAGGGAGGGGGAGGGGCTGCTGCTTTGTCACCCACCCCCAATGCTGCAAGAAAAGCCGCTGGTGGAGGCATGTGGCCAAGGTGGCGGCATTTGAGAAACGCTGACCTAGGGTAACTTATACTATGGGCTTATGTGCACATGCTCTTACTGTTAACAAAGAGTCTGTCTTATGCAGGTGGAATCGGTACAGAAAACAAGGTTGTTAAAATGACTTGCAACAAATTGTAGCAGAATCAGAACTCCAGCCATCTCTGCATGCTGACTGGTCTGTTGGTCCAACATGTAGTGCCCTGATTTGCCCAGAGTAGGCCTACTCCTGAAACTGGTTTACCACCAGGCTGGTATGAACAGCCATCTATATAAGCCAGGGGGTACTTCTCACACATTCCTTATCCTAATGGAAGTGTCTGGTCCATGTTGCAGGCAGTTCTGACATGAGGGTTACTTCCTCTCCTCTGAGGGTCTGCTCTGCAGCCATGAATTTCAGCTCACCCCTGTGCAGTTAGCAGTTTCTTGCTTCTGGTGCAGTACCTCTCTCAGGGCATTCCCTACAGAGATAACGTCCAGGTTACAACACAAGTTCTGGAAACCATTCCACTCTATCTTACCACTAACCAGAAATCTAGTGGACTGGTGGAAAGTTGCTAACACAGCTCTTTCTCCACCAACGTGTTCCTGAAAATTTTGGACAGCGCAGACAGTAGCAAGCAAAGCTGCATCAGGATCTGATTACTTCCTCTTACTTCACTGAAGTTTTTCCTGGCTTAAACTGTCACTCTGTCATCAATATCATGCTTTTGGTGCAGTACAGCTCTGTCACGCTAGTCAGTGGGACTCACTTCAATGTTTCCCCTCTCTCAGGATAAGCTAGGCATGGAGCCTGGGATATCCTTTTCTTGAACTCCTTCAACTGCTTCTTCCTATTCTCGCCCCCAAGTCCACAGTGTATCTCACTGGTTCTCAAACTTTTTTTTTCGCGGACCACTTGAAAATTGCTGAGGGTCTAGGCGGACCACTTAGTGATCTTTCTAAATGTTGTTTGTACCATTAGCTAACTATTGTAAAGCGCTTTGGATAAAAGCACTATATAAAAAAACTTACTAGTAATAATTAACGGGTTTTTTTGTTTTACAGATAAAAGACCACAACTCATATTTTAATATCAGTAGTCTTACCTTTCTAATGCAACCGTTCTAAGTCTTACCTTTCTAACCTGCCATGGCAGCCCCGGGGCTGGGAAGGAGGGGGGGTCTCTCCTTCTCTCTCCCACCGCAGCAGCCCCCGAGCTGGGGCTGGGAAGAAGGGAGGTCTCTCCCCTGCCACAGAGCCACAGAACTGGGGCTGGGAAGGAGGGGGGTCTCTCCCCTGCCACAGAGCCGGGGCTGGGAAGGAGGGGGGTCTCTCCCCTGCCACAGAGCCGGGGCTGGGAAGGAGGGGGGTCTCTCCCCTGCCACAGAGCTGGGGCTGGGAAGGAGGGGGGTCTCTCCCCTGCCACAGAGCTGGGGCTGGGAAGGAGGGGGTCTCTCCCCTGCCACAGAGCTGGGGCTGGGAAGGAGGGGGTCTCTCCCCTGCCACAGAGCCACAGAGCTGGGGCTGGGAAGGAGAGGGTCTCTCCCCTGCCACAGAGCTGGGGCTGGGAAGGAGGGCCGTCTCTCCCCAGAGCCGCAGCCCTGGAGCTGGGGAAAGTCGCCTCTTTCTCTGGCCACCGCAGCCCTGCCCATCCCAAATTCCCCCCACCTCCTCTTCTCATCCCACTGCACCCTCCCACCTGCCCCTTATTCCCCCCAAGGCCACCACCTCCCCTTATATGTGCGTCTTCTCCAGGGTCCAGGCACCTAATTAGTGGAGCCACGCCTGCACGGCTCTGCTAATTAGGTGGGTGGCCCTTCATTGTCTCGTGTGCAGCCGCCCAGGCACGCACCTTAGAGGGCACTATCGGCGGACCGCCTGAATGGAGCTCGTGAACCACTGGTGGTCCATGGACCACAGTTTGAGAACCTCTGTATCTTTCTGCAACAGGATAAGAAGAGGCTGAACAATTTCCGAGTACTCACTAATCAACTGCCTAGAGTAATTACGGACGCCCAGAAAACTTTAACTCTATGAAAGTTGCTGGGGATTTTATTTCCTGAATTGCCTGTACCCTGTTGACTTGTGGCCTAATATCTTCCGGATTTAACTCTATTCTTAGGTATCACACCCTTTTCCTGCATCAATGCCCTCTAGGCAACAAAATCTTAGCTCCACCCTATCCTGAAACAACATATATCTTCTTTCTTTGCAATGTTTTTTCCAGGAAAGGGTCTTGAGCAGCATGCCATCTACATATATCATATGGCATAGCTTTGTGCAGAAGCAAGGTATATTTTTCGTGGGCATTAGAGTACCCGAAGATGCACCTTTTCCAGGTGAACTCTTGGTGACAGAATGAAAAGACCTATTTATATTGATCACCTGGATCTGTTTTTAGCGTCCAAAACCCATTTGCTATATCCAGAGCAGAGAAGATTTTTGCCTCAGACACAAGAGCTTTCCTCTGAACTGTGTATCCCATTGGTCACTGGGATAATGGTACTCATTTATTAAGCTGTCTAGAGTCTACCATGAGCTGCCAGTCCCACTAGGTTTTACAATAGGCCAGATTGGGCTATTAAAGATGGAATTACACTCTTAGAAAGGAAAATAACATATGTGTGTATCTAATGTCTTTTGCATAGACTCATAAATGGCCAATGTATTCTATACTGCCTTATGAAAACAGGGGGCCCTCATGGTTCTGTGGCGATCTTAACTTCCTGTAGGCTAGTTTCTCCAGTCACAAGAGTCCTTTGCAGAGATTTCACAGAATTCTGTCGATAGCTGTGTCAACTCTTCCCTCTGCCAATCATTCTCTAGAGCATATGCCAATTGTACCTTTCCCTCTACTTATTGTTCAAAGGCCAAGGGTGGGTGACTGTGCTCTTTTTCCATTGCACTGATTTTCAGAAGTGTGTGTGTGTGTGTGGAGGGGGGGTTGATTAAGAAATATTTTCCTGAAAGCATCATGCCATCCCTCCCCACATCACGACTTGTTACTTTATGGTAGTATCTTCCTAAAGGGGTTTCAGAGGAATGGGATCATGGAGGGGTACGTCTGCACTGTCTCTCTTAGGTTTCTCCCCTGTAACATCACTTCTGGCAGCACCCCAGTTATAGGAATGTTAAGCTCAAAAACAACAATTAGATGCCGAGTTTCACTGTGAGCAGAGAGATGTATCTCTGTAGGGTGAAACTCGTCACCAGGAGGTAACAGCCCCAGACTGAATTTCCAGGAAGGGATATCCTCAGGGTCTCAACCCAGTGAAAGCAATTGTCAAGAGGGATTAAAGCAAACCTGTTCACTCCCTGGCCTCTGTTCATTTCGGCAAATCAGAGGTCTTTTCTCTGCCTTTCTGGGCCATGCCTCTTGTCACCTACACCTTCTGTGCTAGCATGACAATTTGCCTCATGATGGTTTTATCTGGCTCTATAATCTACTCTATTCTTTCTCTGATATAGGCTGGTAACTATTCCAGATATAAAATTGTCTCAGATGGGAGTGCTGGTCCAGATCCACAGCACCACTACATTTGAAACAAACCCATTTCATCACTGGATAAAAGGACTTGGGGGTGTCATCCTTATGCAACTTAGGCTTGTAAACCAAAGTGGTGGGGCACATCACCTGTGCATAATAATTGGTGAGCTCAAGGCATGATTTTTCAAAATTTTGGTTGATGTCTGGGGATAATGTTTCCAATCAGACTCTGGAGTTTGTAGTTTAAGTCCTCTTTAGAAATCTCATTATATCATTTTCTGAAACGCCTTCAACATTTGCTAGGAAAGTGTTAACTATAGTGATACGCTCATGAAGTCGAGCTCCCTTCATATGGGGGCAAGATTCTCAAAGTCTGTTTAGCTTCTTCAAACAATTCCTATTTATCTGGACCTTAAGGTCAGGGAGGACCATCCCCAGAAAGAGTTCTCTCTACCTCAGGAACCTCTGGGGCACTGGGGAGTCTAGGTGCTGCCAAGAATCTTCCTCACCTCCACTTAAGAGTAACCCTTTCTGCAAATAACTCATGATTTTTATCACCCACTCCCTCTGAGAACCTTGACCACTTTATCTATTTCTACCTATAGGCTGTCTACATCTTTTGCTAGGCCTCGAGCTTTTTTCTTCTCAGAGTTTAGCATCTCTCTTTCCTTTGACAAATTCTCCAACTCTCTGTTCAGTAGGGTGGAACCACAAGCAATATACAAGGATCTATGTTCCTAGGATACAATGCCTGCCACTGCATCTTTCAGGATTTGGCTGAGGGTCTCTTGCAAACTGATTGAAATCTTGTCTTTCCCATTGTGACTTGCTAACCTCGCTCCCTAGCTAGATGGTCTAGAAGGTAGGAAGCTACCTCGGCTTCATGTTCCATATGAATTGGTGGACTCACCTTTAGGGACTGGAATTAATTCACTTTATCACAATGTGGTGTTGGATGTAGGACACTAGGTGGAAGAACAACTGAAAAACTTAGCTCACCGTTTGATTCTTCCAGGTGTGGTGACCAGAGTCCTCCTTCTGGCGTGGCTTCGGGTGACAGGTCTTCCACTGAGAGGACGGGGAGAAAGTTCAGCTTCTCCAAAATCTGAAACAAACCTTTCCTGCAGGTGAATGTAAAAAACACAAAGGGAAGTTTTTCATCTCACAACTTTATCAAAACTTGTAGGGAATCTTCTATTCCAGATTTCTGTGTCTGGTTTGATTGAACCGTGTGCCCCTGCCCCCCCTCCCACTTTCGGCACTCTTACCAGGGAGTTTCACTTCCTTACAGGGTGAGCTTTAGGAACACAGTGATCAGAAGGCAACTTCTTCTTTTCTCACTCACTGACCAACTTTCAGCTTGGAGCTTATTAACTCTTTACCAAACTGTTTATCTTAGAGAGTGGGGTCACAGGTACACTGATCAAAGACACCTTTACGCACCTTGAAAGGATGTCTCTCCTAATGACTGATACAGTATCCTGTCAATGATGCCAATTTGTAATAATAGGGTTTTCGCAACTTAAGTCAAATGTTTTATTCATGTTTAATTAAAAGTTCCTTTAACTAAAGTGGTTTTTGCCTCATCACCATTTGAACAGAGAAATCTAATTTGGGGTGGTTTGATAACTTATTTGAGAACATAAACAACTAGAAGGTTAGCTAATTTCTTATACTTCCCTGAAGTACTAAATAATATGAAAATTAGATTGAAATTACAATATAAATCAAGTTAGTCAAATCAAGGCATTCATTATACAAATTAGAACTGGTTAACTAAAAAGAAAACAATTTGACACCAGCAACTGGTCAAATCATTGCATGAGTGGAGATCTGGAGCTCCCCTGGGGAGTGGAAGAGGGGACATATGCCACCCCCCAATGATCTCATAAGGCCCCAAATTATTGTCAGAAAGGCCAAAAGGCGGACACTATGTGCATCCTTTATATAAATTATAAATCACAGCAAAATACTGACTTTTTAAAAACTCTTACAATCCAAGACTTTCCAGGGGTCTAACTAGTCCATGGACACTTGGAAGGTTGTTTATTTTTTAAATGGCGACATCCAGGGCCCCCAGAATACCCACTTGCTCTCCAAATAATGGGCCCCTAGAGTCAGCCCATGAGCACGCTCAATAATTAAATCACAAAGTTCACATGCACCAATGATAGAATGATTAATTAGGCCTTGTGCAAACTTTCAGTGGCATGTAGGATACATGCAGCTACATGCTGCAGTGAAAGGCTCCAGCAGTGGGGAAAAGCTCCAGCAGCAGGGAAAGGCTCCGGCAGTGGGGAGGCAGCAGGACACTACACTGCTAAAAGTAGCCATGTAGATGTGGGTGGCACTGTTTGGGCATGTAGAAAGCCATGTAGGGTACATACCCTAGGATTTTGGCATATCTCTGCTCTACTCACCAAAGCAGTGCCTCATTGTCTACACTGCTATGTATACCTATGCAGGGGAGGGTGGGCGTGCACTGTCTGTACTCTACATGCCACTGTCAGTGCGGACCTACACTCAGTCTTTCTACCTCTATGCAGGTTTCAGAGTGGTAGCCGTGTTAGTCTGTATCAGCAGAAAGAAGAGGAGTACTTGTGGCACCTTAGAGACTAACCAATTTATTGGAGCATAAGCTTTCGTGGACTAAGCTTTCGTGGACTAAAGCCCACTGATGAAGTGGGCTTTAGTCCACGAAAGCTTATGCTCCAATAAATTGGTTAGTCTCTAAGGTGCCACAAGTCCTCCTCGTTCTTTCTGCTGATACAGACTAACACGGCTACCACTCTGAAACCTGCATAGAGATAGAAAGACTGAGTGTAGGTCCGCACTTACAGTGGCATGTATCTGATGAAGTGGGCTTTAGCCCACAAAAGCTTATCTCTATGCAGTTTACTTATCTACTTCTACTTTTCCTTGTGGAAACAATAGGTTAAGGTTTGGATCTTTACGATCCCCCAGTGAAATTTAGTGATCTGTGGCAAGGTTTGCTTTGAACCTAGGTTAATTAATGCACAGTGGCAACTTATACTATGGGCTTATGTGCATGTGCTATTTCTGCCCACCCGCCTACCCACCTTATGAAGGCTCAGACAAGTCTTTCCTCTCAGGTATCTCTACACAGGAATTTAAATAACCTGCTAAGAAAACCAAAAGAAGAAATTTACTTAGAAAGAGAAAATGGATCGGCTTTTCAGCTTGCTTGGTCTGTGGAGCCTCAGAGTCGGTCAGGAACTGCAGTGTAGGAACCGAGTGATGTCTTCTGCCTGAGGTACCGTCACACAAGTGGGTGTTGTCCTCTGGTCAACCGGCTAGTCTGCGATGTCTTTGTCTCTACTTTCCCTGAGAGAGAAGTAGGCGTATCAACAACCTGGCTGTTGTCGTGGTGACCTCGGGAGAAGCACACTTTCTTCCTCATTTGACTGGTCTTTTATTGATGAAACTCAGACTGGTATCATCCCACAATACCCCTCTGGTGATCTGCTCATCGAATCAGGGGCACACAGGTTTCACACTCGAACTGCGTCGTCCAATCCTGATCAAGTGATGTCAGTCTGACTTTTGGTCCACTCTTGGGACCCCCCTTCCTAGTGTACTAGTTCTTTGTCACATCCACAATCCATGTGTTTTTGTCAAGCAAGCAATATTAGGGGAATAAGAGGAGGTCATGACTCCACCAAAGTAACCTCTTCCGCATGGCTTCTTGACTGTTAGGGTCTGATGCTTTCCTGGTCATAAACTTATGACCCATTGTCCTTTTACTTAGAAAGGTTGTTCCCTATCCATTCACACATCTCACATTCACATTTCCTCAAGGCCTGTGAGACTTCATGGCCAGAGTAACAAATTACGGAACTGTCACCCTGTCTGGAAAACTGTGGGAACTGCATGAAAAGTTCTTTCACTCTATCACAGCTCAAAGTCAAGTAGCTTCAAAACTTCTTGTTAAATCTATTAACATAAACTTATTAAAATGTGGCAAAATTTATATTTAATATCTATATTACCATAGGCCAGTAAAAAGAATAAAGAATCCAGTAAAGAATCAGGATGGCAGCATCAGCCCAAGTCTACAGGGCCAGTTGCCTGTGCAATTGGTCAGCTAGATTATTTCCTAGTGCCACAGGATCCTGCTCCTTAGAATGACCTTTCCCAGTAATCGTTAGGTTTGCTTCTTGCATTAAACCTCTATTAACAAAATGTGCATAATTTCCTTGCCATGAGCCCTTTTCATGTCACACTTTTTCCATTCAGTTAATTATGCTAAAAATGTCTCATGGAGGTGGAACTGGAACAGACAACTAGCCTGTTAAGGAAGTGACTTGCAACAAACTGTAGTGGAATCAGAACGCCAGCCATCTCTGCATGCTGACTGGTCTGTCGGCCCAGCGTGTACTGAGTGTCAGGGACTGTGCCCTGCAGGGCCGGCTCCAGGCACCAGCGAACCAAGCAGGTGCTTGGGGGAGCAAATGTAAAGGAGTGGCAGGACGTCGGGCTCTGAGGTGGTAATCTGCCCTTGGTGGTGGCGGGAATTCAGCGGCTGCACCTTCACTCCACCTCTGTGTTCGGCGGGCAGGGTTCCGCCTCCCTGTTCGGCGGCAAGTTGTTGGGGTTTTTTTTGCTGCTTGGGGCGGCAAAAATGCCGGAGCCGGCCCTGGTGCCCTGATTCGCCCATACCAAGCCTACTCCTACAACTGGCTTACCACCAGGCTGGTATGAACAACTGTCAATATAAGCTATAGGACATTTTTCATAGATTCCTTATCATAATAGAAGTGTCTGGTCAACGTTGCAGGCAGATCAGACATGAGGGTTACTTCCTCTCCTCCGAGGGTCTGCTCTGCAGCCATAAACTTCAGTTAACCCCGTGCCGTTAGCAATCAAACTTCAGCTAACCCTATGCCACTAGTAGTTTCTTGCTTCTGGTGAAGTGGATCTCTAAGGGCTAACAGGTTCCAATACAACTTCTGGAAACCTTTCCCCTCTATTTTATCACTAACCAGAATACTCGTAGGCTAGTGACAGGTTTCTACTACAACTCTTTCTCCTCCAACATATTCGAGAGGCATCATTTGCTATGGGATGGGGGTGGGGGTTAGTTGCCCTCCCCCCAGACCTTGGTTTGCCTCCCCCAGACTTTCATAGCTCCTTGCCAGCTGGTTCTGAATGGTCTCCCCAGGGCTGCAAAGCCAGGGCTCCTAACTGTTGCATTGTCAGTGCAGTGCCCCTATCCCTGCCAGCCAGCCGGGGATCAGCGGTCGCAGCTTGGGCTGGAGCTGAGTCTGGAGTAAGCCAGGCCCCAATCTCAGATCTCTACCAGCCATCAATGAGAGATGCACATGCGTGGCCCTCCATCCCCCACCTCCCAGAAAAGGACTGACCTGCCACTTCCCCAGCTCTCCTCTGGGATGGGCCTGGCCTGCTAACCTGCCATGAGCAGCTACAGCCTCACTGGAGATGCAGAAGTGGAGAAGCCGATGCATCTTTGCCCCTTCTCCCCTGAATTTTTCTGAATCACAGAATCAGAGAATCAGAGAATATCGGGGTTGGAAGGGACCTCAGGAGGTCATCTAGTCCAACCCCCTGCTCAAAGCAGGACCAATCCCCAACTAAATCATCCCTGACCTTAAAAACTTCTAAGGAAGGAGATTCCACCATCTCCCTAGATAACGCATTCCAGTGTTTCACCACCCTCCTAGTGAAAAAGTTTTTCCTAATATCCAACCTAAACCTTCCCCACTGCAACTTGAGACCATTACTCCTCGTTCTGTCATCTGCTACCACTGAGAACAGTCTAGATCCATCCCCTTTGGAACCCCCTTTCAGGTAGTTGAAAGCAGCTATCAAATCCCCCCTCATTCTTCTCTTCCGCAGACTAAACAATCCCAGTTCCCTCAGCCTCTCCTCATAAGTCATGTGTTCCAGTCCCCTAATCATTTCTGTTGCCCTCCGCTGGACATTTTCCAATTTTTCCACATCCTTCTTGTAGTGTGGGGCCCAAAACTGGACACAGTACCCCAAATGAGGCCTCACCAATGTCGAATAGAGGGGAACGATCACGTCCCTCAATCTGCTGGCTATGCCCCTACTTATACATCCCAAAATGCCATTGGCCTTCTTGGCAACAAGGGCACACTGCTGACTCATATCCAGCTTCTCGTCCACTGTCACCCCTAGGTCCTTTTCTGCAGAACTGCTGCCGAGCCATTTGCTCCCTAGTCTGTAGCGGTGCATGGGATTCTTCCGTCCTAAGTGCAGGACTCTGCACTTGTCCTCGTTGAACCTCATCAGATTTCTTTTGGCCCAATCTTCTAATTTGTCTAGGGCCCTCTGTATCCTATCCCTACCCTCCAGAGTATCTACCTCTCCTCCAGTTTAGTGTCATCTGCAAACTTGCTGAGGGTGCAATCCACACCATTCTCCAGATCATTAATGAAGATATTGAACAAAACCGGCCCGAGGACCAACTCTTGGGGCACTCCACTTGATACTGGCTGCCAACTAGACATGGAGCCATTGATCACTACCTGTTGAGCCCGACAATCTAGCCAGCTTTCTATCCACCTTATAGTGCATTCATCCAGCCCATACTTCTTTAACTTGCTGGCAAGAATACTGTGGGAGACCGTGTCGAAAGCTTTGCTAAAGTCAAGGAATAACACATCCACTGCTTTCCCCTCATCCACAGAGCCAGTTATCTCATCATAGAAGGCAATTAGATTAGATTAGAAATGATGCCCTTGAAAATATCCCTGAAAAAGTTGGACAGCCCAGGCAGCAGCAAACATCTCATAATCCAAATACTTCCTCTCGACTACACGGATGTTCTTGCTGGCGTAAGCAATCACTTTCTCTTCAGTTTCATGCTTTAGGTACAGTATAGCACTGACACAGCAGTTGGTGTGATCCACTTCAGTAAGAAAGGGTTTCCCTCTCTTGGGACATGGCAGGCAAACCTGGGATATGCTTTTCTTTTAAACTCCTTCCCTGCTTCTTCCTTTTCTTCCCCCAACTCCATGGCGTATTTTTCTGCAACGAGCTAGGAAGTAGCTGAACAATTTCTAAGAACTAACTAAGAGACTCCCAGAGAACTTCTCAGCGCTTTTAAAGTTTTGGGGCATTTTATTTCCTGTAGTTCATCCTCTGCAATCATCATCAGTGCCCACTCTTCATATCGCCTTACGCAAGATTACAAGGGTCTGTAATAGTAATAAGGTTTTCAGGACTTGAGTCAAATGTTTTATTATTATCTAATTAAAAAGTCCCTTTAATTAAGATTGTTTTTACCTTGTCGTCATTTGCATGGAGAAAACCAATTTGGGCTATTTTTATAACTTTTATTCAAGAGCATAAACAACTAGAAGGTTAACTAATTTCTTACATTTCCCTGAAGTGCTAAACAAGATGAAAATTCAATTGAAATTACAATGTAAATCAAGCTTCTCAATTCAAGGAGTTAACAATAATACAAATTAGAATTGGTTAGCTACAAGGAGAACCATTTGAGACCAACAATTTGTCAAACCATTGTATGAGCAGTATCAGTAATCAAATCACAAATGATTGAATGGCTTACTTAGTCTTTCTATCTCTATGCACCTTACTTAGCAGCTTATACTTTCCCTTGTGGAAATGAGGGGTTAAGAATTGGACCTTTAGTGAGCTGTGGCAAGGTTTGCTTAGAACCTAGGTTAATGACAACTAGCAACCTATATTTGGACTTATGTGCAGATGATATTATTGGTACCACACACACGCACGTACATCCCCTCCCCACAAAAGGCTAGGACAAGTCTTTCCTGATCAGCATCCCTACACAGGTATGCAAATATCCCGTCAAGGAAACAAAAAGAAGTTAATTAAAAGAGAAAAAGGATCTGTCTTCAGCTTGCTTGGTCTTTGGAACCTCAGAGTTGGTCAGGAACTGCATTCTAGGGAACCAGGTGATGTCTTCTGGCTGAGGTACCATCACGCTAGAGGGCATCATCCTCCAGTCAACTGGCCAGTCTACGATGTCTTTGACTTTACTTTCTGTGGGAGGGAAAGTAGGAGTATCAGCCATCTGGCTGTAGTCCAGGTGACCTCGGGCAGAGCACACTTTCTTCCTCGTTTACCTGGTCTTTTATGGATGAAACTCAGGCTGGTATCATTCCACAAGACCTCCCTGGTAATCTTCTCACCGAATCAGGAGATCGCAGGTTCCGCACCCCAACTGCATCATCCAATCCTGATCAAGTGAGGTCAGTCTGACTTTTGGTCCACTCATAGGGCCCTCCTTCCTAGGGTACTGGTTCTTTGTCACGTTCACAAGTCCATGATTTTTTCCCAAGCAAGCAATATTAGGGGAGTAACAGCTCATGACTCCACCAGAACAATCTTAACTCTCCTTATTTGGGTGAACAGTCAAGGCTCCTAAATGGCTTCTTGACTACTAGGGCCTGGTACTTTTCCAGGTCATAATTTATGACCCATTGTCCTGTGACTTAGAAAGATTGTTCCCTACCCATTTACACTTTTCATGTTCACGCTTTCTCAAGGTCTACAAAACCTCATGACTACAGTTAGAAATTACAGAACCGTCACCCTGTCTGGAAAATTGGGGAAGTGCATGAAAGGTTCTTTCACTCTATCAAAACTCAGACCCAAGCTGTTTCCAAACTACTTGTTAAATCCATTAACAAACTTATTTAAATATGGCAAATTAAAGTTTGTATGTGAGGTCTACATTACTATTGGCCCATATGGCCTACAGGTCTCCATTATAGCTACTTATACAATCCTCTTTCTTATGACAGGGAGAATTCACCATTAGGAACTGGAGAGAGATTCATATCACCTAGACCTCCATATAGCACTCAACATTCAGCTTTGGGTATCAACCTGGGTCGGATTCAGGCAGGTGTATAAGAGAGAACTGTTGTCTGGCTTTTACTACTTGCTTTCAGCCTTGATCACATACAGCATCTGTGTTGCTTTAACAAGTTTTACATCACACAACAAAAGCAAATCCTTTTAGTGGTTCAAACCTCTCAATTTAAAATATTTCTGACACTTGGCCCTTATTTTAAGCCTTTTTGGCAATGTATTTCCACTAAAGTACATAAATTGTAAGATATTCTTGCTGTGTGTTATACAATCTAAATCAAAGAGCTGTATGCTGTTGCTTTCTGGGGCTGCACATACTACACAGAACCATAATGGGTCAGATCCGTAGCTGGTGTCAATTTGCATAGCTCCATTGATTTCATAGGAGCCAAGTCATTTAACTAGCTGAGGATATGGCCAAATGGAGTAAATAACTGAAGTTGCCCCATGTAACCAACAGCAGAATTTGGCCCCATATTTCCATTATTAAAGTTCTCTGGATTGTGACCGATGTCTGTATATAGATGTAAATAGTTAATGGACAAAGTATGAGCAGGATGGTTGGTAAGAATATGTAGTATTGTCCTGGTTTTGTAGGACCAATAAAACTTGGTCTGATGAATGGCTAATGGCTTCCTCTGCATCTCTGTACCTCAGCTCTTACCAGGGGAAGTGGTGGCAGTGGGAGGAGGTGTGGGATATTACTGTGCTCCTGATATTCCCAGCAGTCAGACAGCTGTTAGCAGGAAAGTATTTTAGGTTCTCCATTGCAGCTGTGGCTCCCTGATTCTTAGGCTGAGAGCTGCTCTGACTTAATGTCTTGATCATCTCACAATTGTAGGCCACCTCTCACACTTGTCCAGCCATCAAAAACCCAACAGTCCCTAGCTGCCAAGACCTCCTTGTCACAGCCGGCACTTGTAATTAATGTAGGTCCAGCTCCCCTGGGCCAGGCCCAGGCCCAGGCCCAGAACAATTGGCCTAGCTGGGATACCTATAGGGGTGGGGCTGTAACCAGGGCTTTAAAGGGTCAGAGAGCCCAGGGAGAGGGAACTGGCAGAGAGCTAGGAAGCTGCGGGAAGCCAGATTGCAAGAGTCTCCTGGGAGGGGAGACAGTGAAAATCTAGAATGTAAAGGGTGAGCAGAGGAACTGTTTGTGCTCATTTAAGTTTGGGCAGTAAACCTGCCTATAAGAGACTGTAGGCTTGGCCATGAGTCCTTAGCAAGCTGAGGAGAAGCCCTGCCTTGTGCCACGTGGTGGCAAATGTGGGCATAACGGCCAGCTGCTGATGCAAAGGGAGACTGAGGAGAATCATTGGTGCAAAGGAAAAAGAACATTAAAGCCCAAATATTGACTGACCTCACCAAGGTCAAGGGATTAAGAGAGATGGAGGAGGTGATCTGCCCATTGGCAAGGATGCAGCAGCAGCAGACGCCCACGTAGCAGGAGACTGCTTCTATTCCTGCCACTGCTGTAACAAAGCTACAGAGCCAGACTATGTTCCTGTAGTTGATGGAGAGCCATAATGGGCACAATTCTCTACTCAACGGCGGTGGCTAGAAGCCCCCTTCCAGCAGCTGGTGGGGCTGCAGAAGTGGTTGGGCCAATGGCCTCAGTGGAAAATAGCTGGTGATGGAGAGGGAAGCCCAAGCAGGCTAGTCCCTGGCCTGGTGTGGCCTTCCTTCATACCTTCAAGATAGTGGTATAAGCAGTAGCGTGGGAGGAATCTACTTGGGTGGCCCGCATACCGCTGTTTCTGATGGAGAGACACACGTCTACCCCATGGCAGAGGTTGAGCTGGGAGTCCGAGGTCAGAGAACTCAGCTGCACGCTGGGGTAGTCAAGAATCTGCCACGGCCAGTGATCTTGGGGAGAGACTGGCTGGGTTTCCAAGCCCTGATGCAGGGAAGAGTAGAACAGCTGCCTAAGGCAGGAGAGGACCAATGGCCAATTGGAAAAGGAATGGAAGGAGCTGAAAGACTTCAACCATCTTCAGAGCTTATGGGATCAGCTAAAAGGTATCAACAAGAGCTAGAGGACATAAGCTCCTCCCAGCAGAAGAGAATCAACTGATGTATAGGATGGGAATAAGAATTAACACTGGTTAAGGTGCAGGCAGAGTGGAAAACAGCAGAGCTCTCACCTGCTGTCTATTGATAAACTGGGAGGAAAGACCTCAGGGTCAGGCTATTTGCAGAGACACACCTTCTTCGCCTAGATGATCAGCAGACAGACGTGCTTTGCTAAAGTGATAGATTTTGGCTGTTTTGGGTTAAAATTCACTTAAGTCCCAGATGCAGGGGTAATGAATGTTATCACCTCATTGTATGACTGCAGAGCACTTGGCCTGGTTTTAATATGCCCAGACTGAAAGTGTGTAACCCAGCTGGCACTGTGATCCCTTGGATTCACCAAAAGAATGTCATGTAACATCTCTGCTGAAAGCCTGTGTCAGACTGATCAACATAGAACTTGTGAGCTGTATGTAAAGAAACTTTGTGAGGAGTTGTGTATATATACATATTAAGAGCTATGTTGTCTAGTCTAGGGCATATCGTTAAAGACAGGTCACTCAAAGGCAGCATATTTTGGGACTAACTTCTCCAAACACGAGGTGGGAGACACTTAATGTCCTGGTGGACCATTGTGTGTCTTGCAATAGAAGTCTATTAGCATTCTGAGTCAAATGCTAAGAAAGAGCTTGCAACGATTTCAGAAAGAAATGAACTGGAAGAGATAAACAGTAAGCAGGGAACATAATTTTCAGTTGAGCATCAAAGGGCTAGTCTGGTACATCTGGAGTGCAGCAGAACCCCTCAGGTATCATTCAATCTGTGAGGTCAAGCTACCAGTGGGTTGGAATTTACAAAGAAATCTTTGCCAGTCTGGTTGAAAATACTGGGAGAAGGACTTGGGTAAGCAAGCCTGTAGGAGACAGGGAAATGTCTTGTGAGCTGAGTTAAGGATCTAGCAAGCATATTATGATTTTTTATATGCAGCCATTTGTCTCCAATATTCTTACTTATTTGAATCTCTGTTCTTTGAGAACAAACATTGTTTTCACTGTACCTAGAAGTGCTGCAGACTAAGTGGAGCAGCGATCCCAAGCTGAATCCGGTAAGCTGGTGTGTGTGCTGTTTCTTTGGGAACAGAGGATCTGAGAGCTCTGGGAGTGTTCAATGGATCAGGATCTGGGCACTCCTGATAATGCTTGGAGGACTCGGGCTGGCTAGCCTGTATGGAGAGCGCAAGGCCTGGCAGACTTGTGTTGCCAGAGGATGGTGGTTTCAGGGAGCTGACCCGTAGCAGGCACAGACAAAATTCTCTCACACTCAGTGCAGACGGTGTCAAGGTGCCCCACGGCCCTGGGAGGTATCACAGGCTGTCACCCCAAGTTTAACCTCACTTGTCAAACGGGGTTAGTGAGGCTAAACACAGTCAGATGCATGAGGACAGTTGTTCCTATGTGGTGGTGTGGACTGTATTTAAAGGATCTTAGATGCAATTTGACCTGTGTGATACTTTTGGGGGGGGGGGGGGCGTGTATCACCTGCGGTGTCCGGGGGTGAGTTGCTACCCCCTGCTGGCCATGGGAGGAGCCCTGTGTGCCTACCTGGTGAAACTCTCCCCAGCCACCAGCTGCTTGGCAACACAGCCTCTGCTCCGGGCTCTAAGGCCACCTAGTAATGAGCAAACCCCATTTTGTTACACTCAACCAGTCCCCTCCCTTCTGGGCATCCACAATGCACACCAAGCTGCTGCCTCTGTGGAGATAATGCAGCCCAGTTCACCGGCTGCACCACAAGGCATCACGCTCCTTAGCGCCAGGTACTGCGTCAGGTTTATAGTAAAATGGAATTGAAGTTTATTTAACAGAGAGTGAGGTAAAGATTTAAATCAAAGCAAGTAGAAGGATGTGGAAACATCAGGTTACAGGTAAAAAAAGTATCGGACAACCTACAACCTTTGCTTTGTCTAGTCAGGTATTTTCCAGAGGTTTCTTGTGGTAGGATCCACTTTTCATGAGACACCCCTGCTGACAAAGTCCCCTTAACAGATAAGTCACTCAGGCCAACCTTTTGTATACAATCCCCTGCTATTGTTTCTTGGCCCAGAGGCCCCTTCTTCCAAGAACACTCATGGGGTCCTTTTGTCCTTGTAAGTCTCCAGTCTGCATTTACTCCAGCCAGTAAACCAAGGCTGTCTCCACAGGCATTTGTTGTTGTTCTCACGTTGATTGGGTCAGCGATCTGGCTCCCGCTCCTCATGTGGTAGGTTTCGCTCCCAACAGTTCTGGAATCCAATGTCCTCCTAAATGCTACTAACATCTCACAATAGCCATTGCAATCAGCTAGACCGTAGCTTTTGCACAACCCCCTTCGGAGGAATACTGAAAAAGCGGTTGGACACGGATATCCCTGCCAAGGCATGTCTGTGTCGCACCCTTC
The DNA here is from genome assembly GCF_965140295.1 of Lepidochelys olivacea. Classification (NCBI taxonomy): domain Eukaryota; kingdom Metazoa; phylum Chordata; order Testudines; family Cheloniidae; genus Lepidochelys; species Lepidochelys olivacea. The sequence goes on from NC_140418.1 coordinate 46,663,575, forward strand.
TCGTACAGTGTTTAAAGGCAGGTGATTGGTCTCGACTGGGAGTCCTTGTTTCTGCTCAGCCATCAGCAGAGCTAAAGTCACTGATAAGCTGGTCTGGGGGCTAGACCTTACAGCAGTTCGGGGGACAGTCCTCTGGCAATAGACAATGCAGAAGAAGTGGCAGCAGGGAGGTTCCCCACTCCCCAGTGAAATCACTAAGTGCTGGAACCTCAGAACACGGCATTGCAACTAAAGGTGGCAGTGGTGAGCAGCAGAAGAGGCATCACCCAGCCACCCCGCCCTAAGGGCAGGAGGAAAACCCATCTGAACACTCCCCTGGACTCTGATGACCGGTGACAATCCACCATGTCTGGGATGCAGTAGAGTGAAAAGGGGAGTGACATGTTATGGGCACTTTCACACTGCAAGGTAGGAAACTGAGGCAAAAGACCACCACCTAGGATACCGGGGCGAGGGAAGGCATTTTACTTGGTGTACGTTTGAGTCATGGCTGTGGTGTTTTCCCAAATTAATGTTGTGTCCACTTTCCTCTTAATAAAAGCCCTCTTGTTATACACAGGCTTACCACTTGTGAGTGGGGTTTAGTTTCCCCAGATTTCTGGCAGAGGGTGGGAGCCGCTTCTGTTTCTTATTGTTAAGAGGAACCCCTAGATATTGAACCTCACCTTTCACTGTGACACCACCCGGCAGAAGAGTTATATTGGAGCAGGAATTGGCCCAGCTCCAGGTAGAGAAAGGAGCCAGGGACCAGACACTGATGGCAGAGTCAGATCAAAGTACAGTGGTGACCCAGACACGACTTCACCGGTAAGCCTGATCCCAGATAAGAGGTGAGGGGCAAAAGCAGCGGTCCTCTGTGGGAGGAGAGATGAAGGACACCTGTTTCATAGGTTCTGTTATGAAGACTGGAGAACTGCCAGAGTGACTAGCGGCCGCAGAATGCAAGATATAGCTGATTCAGTGAGAAAAAAGGGATCTGGCTGTGGAACACGAGGCCACACAGGAAGAGAGGGTGACCGATCCTCTGGTCAGCAAATGTGAGGGAGAACTAGAGACTCTGCTTGCAGAGACCTCGAGCCCTGGAAAGGAGGAAGTTAGGTGGACTGTGCCCTGGGGAGGGTGTGAGTTTTGAAGCTGGCTGTAGGGACGGAGGGGTCACCGCCGTGCATGAGTTTCTATGTAGATGCTTATGTGGTGTTTTGGTTTGTGGGTGAGGTGAGAGCAGCCCGCCATGGGGCAGAAAGAGCCTGCCTGTGAAAGAGGTGGGGGAGGTATGTCACAGCGGGACTGGGCCCTGCAACTGACATAGGTCCAGCTCCCATGTGTCAGAACAGAAGCTGCCAGTTGGACCAATTAAGGGGGTGAGGCTTGTACCTGGGCCTATAAAGGGTCAGAGACACCCCCACTGAGAGGGAACTGGCTGGGAGAGAGCTAGAAAGCCGGACTGCCAGAGAGTCCCCTGGGAGGGGAGGCAGTGAGACACTAAATGACATCTGAGCAGAGAAACTTTTTAAGTTTGGACAAGAAGCCTGCCTAAAAGAGACCCTGCGTATGGCTGAGAGCATGTGGCAAGCTCGGAGAGCCCAACCTCATGACACTACCTTTCCCCTGACATCTTCTGTAATACAATGAGTGCAACAGTTTGTGGCTCAATGAAAAATATGGGGACACTATGAAACAAATTGAATTTAATACTAAAGGTCTCTAAGCCAGGCTACTGCACTAATACTCATTTTCAGATGTAGTTCATTAAACCCCTCTTTTTTTAACCTAAGGATGCCGCTGGTGCAGAGTTTGTTTGCTGCAGAATCTAGATCCAGTGAGCTGTGCAGCACATGAGCCCCTGACAATTGCTAGCGCTACACAAATTGTGTCTGTGCTCTTACATCACCCTATACTTTTTGTAGGGAAAGAACAGCTGGAAAAGCCGAGCAAAAGAGACATTGAGCTTGTCTAGACTAGGAAAGCCTCCCAGAAGTTAACCCATTTTAAGACTAGCTTCACTAAAATCATGGAAACTGTCTGGAACACTGTTGTAGGCAAGAGAAAGCCACTTGGACCCTCTAAGTAACTGAGCTGATTGTTAAAATAAACAACTGCTCCAGCCCTGGGGATATTGCTCCAAAGCAGATAAGGCCAGTATATGCAGGGCTTGTGCAAGGAAAAGGGCTAAGAGTACAGTTGGCCAAAAAAAAAAAAAACCCCAAAGCAAAACAAAAAACCAACACAGTAAATACACATTAAGCAGATTGTCTCAAATTTTGAAAAAAACATTTTAGTTTTGAAATTAAAAGAAACATTCTGACAGGCTCTGTTGCTGGTTGATTAAGCATGAAGTGGGGGTTGGGTGCTCGGTTTTTCTGATTTTACTGAGGTGTCAGTTAGATTTAAAAGCTGAAATCTAGCAAAGTTGGTTTGTCAATTGGGTAAGGGTTACAGCTAATACTGAATGGAATCTAATAGGAAACCCTGAGTCCAGGAGCATTAACTTGGTAATTTTCATGTTGGATGCTTTTCAGGTCAACTTAACTTGTCATGATTTGAGAAACACTGTTCATTTGCTTATTCTTAATCAACCATTTATTAATTTACCCAGAACCATACTGGTGATTAATTAGTGCACAATTAACAGTTCACCACTCGAGTGTAAACACAACCAATGTTCTAGATGTATACTACACACAAACTCCAGTTCTGTAAGAAATTATCACAGACTAGAGTGGAGGTTCAGCAGTTATGCCAAAGAAAAATGCAAATTGCTAAGTTAATTTACTTATGATAATTAATTTTTAATTCTTTTGTAACTAGCATTTAAGCACACTAAGAATGCACGTGTCTCTAAGGGACTTTTAAGAGTGTGGTTACTACTGTATGAATGGATTTCTTATGCCAATTTATTTGGACTTAGAGTTAAAATCTAAAATATAGTTCTTTGATGTCTCACTAGACAATGCAGCCTTATTGAGATAATTTAGTTATTTCTATTAAGGAGCAGAAAGGGAAATACAATCACTGAAACCAAATCTCAGCACTTCTTATCCTCTTAACCCTGGGATGGGGGAAGAGTCCTTTCCACGTGGCTGGTCACCCTTGACCTGTGTCACCGTGCCTCAGTGGGTCACAACTGAGAATACCAAATTCAGGACAAGCTGCTGGGAAAAAGGGCTGACACACCCCAAAACTGGTGGTTATTCTTCCATGAGATATATCAAACCAGCAACAAAAGTAAACATCTGTCTCACCGCACTGGCTAACAACAAGTCAGAAATGCAGTCTCCTTAAGAATTCCAGTCCTGGATGCAACACTGAGACACTAGACTCAATTATGAATGATTATTTAGAACCAGTTTAATCAAACAAAGTGTTGTTCTGATCCCAAAGGACCAGCCGCATACCCACGTCAATATATAACTCAGATCTTACCCAATAATCATGCAGTTGCCAATCCTTTAGTATCTAAAGGTTTATTTATAAAAAAGAAAGAAAGGCAAGAGTTAAAATTGGTTAAAGGAATCAAATATATACAATAAATGCAAAGTTCTTGAATCAGCCTTGTAGCCGGGATGGAATAAACTGCTGGCTTAAGTCTATGGTTGCTTCCAAATCATTGGAAGGTCCTCCGTCCCTTGGTTAGAATGCTCCCATTTGTATAAGTCCATAGTCAAGGGGTTTGAGCATAAAAGAGGCAAAATGGAGATGTTTCCAGGGCTTTTCTTTGGCTTCTGCCAAGTGAAGGGAAACTCATTATTCTCACTGTGGAAAATTAACTACAGGTAACTAATAACAAGATGGTGTTTGGAATCACATGGGCGAGTCACAGGTCCATGCAGACTTCCCTTAGTCATAGTAGAAGCCATCACCCATACTCCAGTTAGAACATTCACAGGAAAGTCCATTAAGTATAGATAGGTGTCTCCCATGGTCCATTGTGAGTCAAGTGTTCTTTTATGGGCCATTCAACTTGAATAGTTCCTTCACAACGTGTTGGGTAAATACCTTGTGGGTGCTACCCAGAAGCAAACACATTTGAAATACAGGTACATATTTAATATTTATAAATTCAGATACAAAAATGAAACATGCATACAAATAGCATAATCATATTCAGCAAATCATAACTTTTCCATAGACCCTTATTTGACATACTTTGGACTAGATTTCTGGTAATGATATAACAGTGGTAGCAACAATGATCTACATGGTCATATTTTAATCAGATAACGTCACAACCTGCCACTGCTTGTTGGGTACAGTCAACTCTCCAGTTACACCTGGTGACCTCAGTTTTATATACTTTAACTTCAGTGCTCACTGGAGAACTTGACACATGCTGAATGAGTACTCAGATTTCAGCTTCCATCAGCATCTAGTAGACAGCGTTGCTGCATAACAAATGTATGATCCGGGAGAGAAGCGGGAACGTGGCATGCTCAGGGGAGGAGGCGGGGCTGCGGCGTGGATCTGGGGAAAGAGTTGGAATAGGGGCAGGGAGGGAGTGGAGTTGGGGTGGGGACTTTGGGGAAGGGGTTGGAATGGGTGTGGGCAGGAGTGGGACCTCACGGAAAGGGTGAAGTGAGGGCGGGACAGGGGGGAGAGGGGGTCGAGCAACAACGGGAAAGAGGGAAAGTCGGCGCCTATGGTTGGGATCCCCAATATATTAAAGGGATTTCTCCTAGTATAAACCAGGGTATAACTTTGGGATCGCTTTCTACATTTCTCCTTCCTTGTGCCAGACAATTCCTACTACTTCTAGAGGGAAAGAGTTATTTACAATGAAAAGCCTCAAAATCCCTTACAATCTTCTAAATCTGGAGGACATACTGCATACATTCTTTGATTGTACACAAGCATTTCATGTTATTCAGGACTAATAACTGGACAAGAGATTATCCATGTACAGAAAGCAGTATATGTGACTCAAGGCAAACAAATGTGCAGATTCTAATTTGCAATGAAAGATTACAGTTTATAATTTGGAGTGAAAATATGGTTTGGATTTCTAGGGGTAAAAGATAGTTTGCCCCATTTGACTTCCCATCTTACAGCCAGTGATTTCTAGTTTGACTAACTTGCAGCTTGCTCACCCATCTCTTGATCCACTCACAACCCCCCTTTTCCTTTTGTCCGGTGCTCAGCCAAAAGCCTTATTGCTCTAATTACAGCTGCTGTTTCTACTTCCTCCAGGGCAACTTTTCATTTTCACACTCCTAAAAAGTTTCAAATGGAGGTGGAGACCCCTTTGGAAATCTTAGACAGTCTGGGGAACCCCAGGGGTCCATGGACCACAGGTTTAAAACCACTGCTCTAGGGCTGATACTGAAGGTGGCAGTATGGTGACTGCAAACAAGTAGCTGCTATTTTAGCACACTGGAGGGAGTGCCGGAAGTTGTTAACCATGCGCAGTAGCTGTTTTGAAGTTGGTGTGAAAGGCTTCATTAAGGGCAGACACTCCTCCATGGGCACATCCCCCCCTTAGTTAGAAGCTGGATGCTCCTGACTAGTCAATCGGGGGCTCTATCGGGGTCCAAAACTGGTGTGGTGGCTGTATTGAGCACCACTCCGACTCAGATCCAGTCCTGCAGGGATAAGGTAGAGCTGCCGGGGGTAACCCAGAACGGATCTGTGGATTGGATCTCAATACCGGTAATTTTATAGAAGTCAGTGGGATGGAGAGTGGGAAAACACCACAGAGGAGGAATCATCGACTGGAGGGAGGCCAAACATCTTTTTGGGAGTTTTATTAACTCAGTAAGCCAAAGGCACTGTACAAGCTTAACAGCCACAGTCATTGAAAGTTTCTCATATTTGAAGTTGAGTATGTACTCTATATTGTGGACACTGAAATAATTGGTTATGCTATACAACTCAGTGTTTTATTGCCAATACCAAGGGTGAAGTTAGGTGAAAGCAGATCGTCAGAAGTCCCAATCCCTGTACTTATTTTGTGAGATTTCAATATGTATATTAGGCCCTGTGTTATATTGTTTGTTTTAAGGGAAAAACAACAACTCCTTAGTTAGTGTTGATAATCTAGATAGGGCATGTTGTAATGGAGTGTTTGGAGTGTTAGTCAGTGAAAAGAATTTTCAAACTGCAAGTTGTGTGCATGTGTAAGTAACTGTTGTATGGTAAAGACTGGTGCTGGATTCCTAAGAAAAGAAAGCAAATGATATTATGACTTCCACTTTTTAATCTTTAGAGGGTTCCTGTAGAAAATCCAGCAGTAGTCTCTCGGGGTGGGAGGAGGGGGGAGAATATGAATTCATGGTCTATGCTAGTCAGATAAATGTCTTCTGTAGAACACAATTGGTAAGAACTCAATTTACCTCCCCTCCCTGCAGGTTACATAATGGGCTATTTTGCGTAGGAAACAGGGCCGGCTCCAGTGTTTTTGCTGCCCCAAGCGGCAAAGGGAAAACCAAAACCCAAGCCTGGTTGAGCTGCCGCCGAAGGGGATGAGAGGGACTGAAAGGCCCACCTCCGAATTGCTGCCGAAGACCCAGACGTGCCGCCCTGATGACTGACGGAGTGCCGCCCCTTTCTATTGGCCGCCCCAGGCACCTGCTTCCTTCGCTGGTGCTTGGAGCCAGCCCCGATAGGAAAGCAGGCCGTCGCCCTTGCTTCCTAACTTGGGATATGCCTACACTGGTTTAAAACACACAACAGCAAATCTCTGAGTCTGTGGATCCACACTCTGGCTACAGCACTGAAAGCAGTGGCTCAGACATTGGGCTTGGGCTGGCTCGCAGGCTCTGAAATCCAGGAAGGGAGCTGGCTTTCAGATGCTGAGCAACAATGTCTACACTGCTGTTCTTAGCGCCATAGCATAAGCCCGAATCTGTAGACCTGGGCTCTGAGACGTGCTGCCACAGCTTTTAAATTGCAGCATAGACTCTCGCCTAGATAGATAACAATACTCATTTAGCCATTTTAGTTTCTATTCTCAGGGAGAGAAACTCCCGACAGTGGCTGATCTGTGGGTCCTTAAGGTGACTCATATGATGGGAACTATTTTCCTATTGTCTTTACTTCCTAGGTAGATCTTATTTGTGAATAAAACAGGGGGATGGCTTTTCTAACCTTAACAGTGCCTTAAAGACAAGTGTATCCTTGGAAGTGCAGGGGTGAAAGTAAGCTGGTACGGGCCAGTCCGGCGTACCAGTAAAAGGTGGCCGCCGGTACCGGCCCGTACTTGGCCAGCGTTAAAGCACCAGAGCCCCAGGCCCTTTAAATCACAGCTGGAGCTCTGGGCAATGCGGGCAAGGCAGTGCAGCCGAGGGACGCGGACCCCCCAGCCCCACCATTTCAGCGCAAGGTGCCGGCCCCCATACCGGTAAACGCTGACTGTTACTTTCACCCCTGTGGAAATGTGATAAATTTTAGGTACTAAAGAAGTGGGAGTTGATGGTCAGAAGTGGCATCTGAGCCCATTCGTCACAGGGTCCACTCACCGTAGGTGGCACCTCCTCCTGGCTGCTCTGTGGAAATCAGCAATTTCCAGGTCCTAAAGCTCCTTCTGCTGCTCACTGCACGCCCTACTCCTGTGCTCTCAGTCCCAGTCAGGATGCTTCTTCTTCATGACTTGACCCTCCAGTCAGGTAACTGTGTGTTTCCCCCTTCCAGGGAATCAAAATCTTTTTTCATCAGCAGCTGTAGACAGTCTTCTCATTCACTGCCTCACTTCCCCAGTGGCTGGCAGGGGAACCAAGCCCCACTCTCTACACTGGGTTCTACCTCCGGGACCCTCTAATCAGAAGCCAAAGTCTGCATCACCCTGAATCTTGCTGCCTTTTCTCTGAGCCTTTCCAGCACACTCTGTCTTTGCCAGCCCAAACTCCCGCCTCCCAGGGAGTAACTGAGGACTAATTTCTTGAGCCCCAAACACACTTCCCTTCCCCCAGAGAGTCACTGAAAACTGCTTCCCTGCAGCCCTATTCTACTATCAGCTCCCTGGCTTTATAGAAACCCCACTTGTTCCTGCATAGGTAAGCTTCCCCTAATTGGGGCTTTCCTCTCAGTTTTAATTTCCCCAGCTTGCAGACTAATAGTTTAATTGGCCCTTCTGACCTCCATTAACCCCTTCAGGGTGAGCCTGGGGAACATACCATATCACCCCTTTTAAACAGATTCAACACCACCAGGTAGGAGCGCCCCCCCCGACCCACTCTGTGACATACTAGGGCACAATCGAGACTTGTGGGGGGCTGCGTCACCCTGCCATGCAACCTTGGATGCCTCAGAATGCTTTGTGTAGTAACTCCCCCCTAGGCTGCTCACAAATTATCTTACAGTAGTTGGTGATGGACAGGGGAGCTTGAGCTGGGTTGTCCTTGGCGTGGTGTGGCCTTCCTCAAAACCTTCAAGATAATCATTAGAACAGCAGGGTGGGAGGAATGCACTTGGGTGGCCCACATAGCAGTGCTCCTTATGAGGAGACACACGTCTGCCCCATAGCAGAGGCTGAACTGGGAGTCCAAGGCCAGAGAACTCAGCTACTCTCTGGGGTAGTCAAGAATCTGCCACGGCCAGTGATCTTGGGGAGGGACTGGCTGGGGGTTTAAAAGCCCTGATTCAGGGAAGTGTGGAACAGCTCTGTAAGGCAAATGAGGACCAATGGCCAATTGGAAAAGGAATTGAAGGAGCTGAAAGCCCTCGACCATTTTCAGAGCTTATGGGATCAGCTAAAAATCTAAAGCGCTGGAGGACATTAGCACCTCCCAGCAGAGAATTATCAACCTATTGATAGGACTGGAACAAGAATTAACATGGATTAAGGTGCAGAGGGAGAGTGGAAAACAGCAGTACTTAATGTTGGTGTGAGCCAACAGTCTGAAAGAGCTCTCACCTGCTGTCTACTGATAAACTGGGAGGAAAGACCTCAGGGTCAGGCTATTTGCAGAGACACACCTACTTTGCGTAGATGATCAGCAGACAGACCCGCTTTGCCAAAGTGATCAATTTTGGCTGGTTTGGGTTAAAATTCACTTAAGTCCCGGATGCAGGGGTAATGAATGTTATCACAACATTGTATGACTACAGAACAGCTGACCTGTATTTAATATGCCCTGACTGATGGGGTGTGACCCCCAGACCTCTTGATATCAACTGGCATAGGGGTTCTGGGATCCCCTGGTTTCACCAAAAGAATGTCACGTAACGTCTCTGTGGAAAGGCTGCTCAGACTGGTCAACGTAGGCCTTGTGAGATGCAAGTACAGAAAGTTTGTGTACACACGAAGAGCTATGTTGTCTAGGCCATGTCGTTAAAGACAGGTTACTCAAGGGCAGTGTATCTTGGAACTAACTTCTCCACACAGGAGGTGGGAGACACTTATTGTCCTGGTGGACCATTGTGTGTCTTGCAATAGAAGTCTTTTAGCATTCCGAGTCAAATGCTAAGAAAGAGCTTGCAGCAACTTCAAAAGGAAATGAACAGGAAGAGATAAACAGCGAGCAGGGAAAATGATTTTCAGTTGAGCATCAAAGGGCCAGTCTGGTACATCTGGGGTGCTACAGAACCCCTCAGGTATTATTCAATCTGTGAGGACAAGCTACCACTTGGGGTTTATGACGGGGGGCTGGGGTGAGGTGGAATCTTAGCCAGCCCAGTTGAAAATGTTGGGAGAAGGACTTGGGTAAGCAAGCCGGTAGGAGACAAGGAAATGTCTTGTGAGCTAAGGCTCTAGCAAGCATATGATGTTTTATATGTAACCATTTGTTTCCAATATTCTTACTTATTTGAATCTGTGTCCTTTGAGAACAAATTTATTTCATTATACCTAGAAATACTGCAAGCTAAGCAGAACAGCAATCCCAAACTGAATCCTGGTGCTATTCCTTCGGGAACAGTGGATCTGAGACCTCTGGGAGCGTTTGGCAGATCAGGGCTGGGCACTTCTCCTGATGCTTGGAGGATTTGGGTTAGCATGTGCCTACAGCTAGCCTGTACAGAGAGTGCGAGGCCTGGGGAAACCTGTCAGGCTTCTGTTGCCAGAGGCTGGTGGTTTCAGGGAGTTGACCCACAGCAGGCACAGACAAGACCCCCCTCACACTCAGCACACATGGTGGCGATATGCCCCACAGCCCTGGGAAGTGGCACAGGCCATCATCCCAGGTTTAAACTCACTTGCCAAATAGGGGTAGCAAGGCTAAATTCAAGTGACAGTCAGATGGGTGAGGACAGTTGTTCCTATGTGGTGGTGTGGACTGTGTTTAAAGTATCTTAGACGTGATCTGACCCACTGAAATACTTTTTTTTTGGGGGGGGGGGTCACCTGAGGTGTCCGGGAGTGAGTTGCTGCCCCCTGCTGGCCATGGGAGGGAGCCCTGTGTGCCCACCTGGTGAAACTCTCCCCAGCCACCAGCTGCTTTGCAACACAGCCTCTGCTCCGGGCTCTAAGGCCACCTAGTAATGAGCACACCCCATTTTGTTACATTCAGCCAGTCCTCTTTTCTGGGCATCCACAATGCACACCAAGCTGCTGCCTCTGTGGAGATAATGCAGCCCAGTTCACCGGCTGCACCACAAGGCATCACGCTCCTTAGCGCCAGGTACTGCGTCAGGTTTATAGTAAAATGGAATTGAAGTTTATTTAACAGAGAGTGAGGTAAAGATTTAAATCAAAGCAAGTAGAAGGATGTGGAAACATCAGGTTACAGGTAAAAAAAGTATCAGACAACCTACAACCTTTGCTTTGTCTAGTCAGGTATTTTCCAGAGGTTTCTTGTGGTAGGATCCACTTTTCATGAGACACCCCTGCTGACGAAGTCCCCTTAACAGATAAGTCACTCAGGCCAACCTTTTGTATACAATCCCCTGCTATTGTTTCTTGGCCCAGAGGCCCCTTCTTCAAGAACACTCATGGGGTCCTTTTGTCTTTGTAAGTCTCCAGTCTGCATTTACTCCAGCCAGTAAACCAAGGCTGTCTCCACAGGCATTTGTTGTTGTTCTCACGTTGATTGGGTCAGCGATCTGGCTCCCGCTCCTCATGTGGTAGGTTTCGCTCCCAACAGTTCTGGAATCCAATGTCCTCCTAAATGCTACTAACATCTCACAATAGCCATTGCAATCAGCTAGACCGTAGCTTTTGCACAACCCCCTTCGGAGGAATACTGAAAAAGCGGTTGGACACGGATATCCCTGCCAAGGCATGTCTGTGTCGCACCCTTCTCGTACAGTGTTTAAAGGCAGGTGATTGGTCTCGACTGGGAGTCCTTGTTTCTGCTCAGCCATCAGCAGAGCTAAAGTCACTGATAAGCTGGTCTGGGGGCTAGACCTTACAGCAGTTCGGGGGACAGTCCTCTGGCAATAGACAATGCAGAAGAAGTGGCAGCAGGGAGGTTCCCCACTCCCCAGTGAAATCACTAAGTGCTGGAACCTCAGAACACGGCATTGCAACTAAAGGTGGCAGCGGTGAGCAGCAGAAGAGTCATCACCCAGCCAACCCGCCCTAAGGGCAGGAGGAAAACCCATCTGAACACTCCCCTGGACTCTGATGACCGGTGACAATCCACCATGTCTGGGATGCAGTAGAGTGAAAAGGGGAGTGACATGTTATGGGCACTTTCACACTGCAAGGTAGGAAACTGAGGCAAAAGACCACCACCTAGGATACCGGGGCGGGGGGGGGGGGAAGGCATTTTACTTGGTGTACGTTTGAGTCATGGCTGTGGTGTTTTCTCAAATTAATGTTGTGTCCACTTTCCTCTTAATAAAAGCTCTCTTTTTATACACAGGCTCACCACTTGTGAGTAGGGTTTAGTTTCCCCAGATTTCTGGCAGAGGGTGGGAGCCGCTTCTGTTTCTTATTGTTAAGAGGAACCCCTAGATATTGAACCTCACCTTTCACTGTGACACCACCCGGCAGAAGAGTTATGCTGGAGCAGGAATTGGCCCAGCTCCAGGTAGAGAAAGGAGCCAGGGACCAGACACTGATGGCAGAGTCAGATCAAAGTACAGTGGTGACCCAGACACGACTTCACCAGTAAGCCTGATCCCAGATAAGAGGTGAGGGGCAAAAGCAGCGGTCCTCCGTGGGAGGAGAGATGAAGGACACCTGTTTCATAGGTTCTGTTATGAAGACTGGAGAACTGCCAGAGTGACTAGCGGCTGCAGAATGCAAGATATAGCTGATTCAGTGAGAAAAAAGGGATCTGGCTGTGGAACATGAGGCCACACAGGAAGAGAGGGTGATTGATCCTCTGGTCAGCAAATGTGAGGGAGAACTAGAGACTCTGCTTGCAGAGACCTCGAGCCCTGGAAAGGAGGAAGTTAGGTGGACTGTGCCCTGGGGAGGGTGTGAGTTTTAAAGCTGGCTGTAGGGACGGAGGTGTCACCGCCGTGCATGAGTTTCTATGTAGATGCTTATGTGGTGTTTTGGTTTGGGGGTGAGGTGAGAGCAGCCCACCATGGGGCAGAAAGAGCCTGCCTGTGAAAGAGGTGGGGGAGGTATGTCACAGCGGGACTGGGCCCTGCAACTGACATAGGTCCAGCTCCCATGTGTCAGAACAGAAGCTGCCAGTTGGACCAATTAAGGGGGTGAAGCTTGTACCTGGGCCTATAAAGGGTCAGAGACACCCCCACTGAGAGGGAACTGGCTGGGAGAGAGCTAGAAAGCCGGACTGCCAGAGAGTCCCCTGGGAGGGGAGGCAGTGAGACACTAAATGACATCTGAGCAGAGAAACTTTTTAAGTTTGGACAAGAAGCCTGCCTAAAAGAGACCCTGCGTATGGCTGAGAGCATGTGGCAAGCTCGGAGAGCCCAACCTCATGACACTACCTTTCCCCTGACATCTTCTGTAATACAATGAATGCAACAGTTTGTGGCTCAGTGAAAAATATGGGGACACTATGAAACAAATTGAATGTAATACTAAAGGTCTCTGAGCAAGAAATTATCAGAGACTAGAGTGGAGGTTCAGCAGTTATGCCAAAGAAAAATGCAAATTGCCAAGTTACATTTACTTATGATTATGATTTTTTAATTCTTTAGTAGCCAGCATTTAAGCACACTAAGAATGCACTTGTCTTTAAGGGACTTTTAAGAGTGTGGTTACTACTGTATGAATGGATTTTTTACGCCAATTTATTTGGACTTAAAGTTAGAATCTAAAATATGGTTCCGTGATGTCTTACTAGACGGTGCAGACTTATTAAGATAATCTAAATAATTCTTTTAAGGAACAGAAAGGGAAATATAATCATTGAAACCAAATCTCAGCACTTCTTATCCTCTTAATCCTGGTATGGGGGAGAATCCTTTCCTTGTGGCTGGTCCAGGTGTCAGTCACCCTTGACCTGCCACTACTTGTTGGGTACAGTCAACTCTCCAGTTCCACCTGATGACCTCAGTTTTATATACTCTAACTTCAGTGCTCGCTGGAGCTCTGGACACATTTCTACTGGACACATGCCAAATGAGTACTAGATGCTGACGGAAGCTGAAATCTGAGTAGACAGCATTGCTGCTTAACTAATTATTCAGTCCATATCTTATTGGAAGTTTATGTTTGATTCATTTCTAGGATTGTATTTCGCCAATCTCTGCTATCAGTTGGGATCCCCCCTTTAAGGGATTTCTCCTAATATAAACCAGGGCATAACTTTGGGATCTCTTTCTACATTTTTCCTTCCTTGTGCCAGACAATTCCCACAACTTTTAGAGGGCAAGAATTATTTACAATGTAAACCAACAAAATCCCTTATACTCTTTTAAATCTGGAGGACGTACTGGATACATTCTTTGATTGTACTTAAGCATTTAATGTTATTCAGGATTAGTAATAGAACAAGAGACATTATCCACATACAGAAAGCAGTATATGTGACTCAGACTAACAAATGTGCAGATTCTAATTTGGGTGAAAGATTACCATTTATAATTTGGAGTGAAAACATGGTTTGAATTTGTCAGGGTAAAAGGCAGTTTGCCCCATTTGACTTTCAGTCTTACAGCCAGTCATTTCTAGCTTGACTAACTTGCAGCTTGCCCACCCATCTCTTGATCCACTCACAATGTGCAATTGCTACGCCCCTTTTCTTTTTGTCTGGGGCTCAACCAAAAGCCTTATTGTTCAAATTAGAGCTGCTGTTTCTACTTCCTCCAGGGCAACTTTTCATTTTCAGACTCCAAAAAAGTTTCAAATGGAGGTGGAGACCGCTTTGGAAATCTTAGACAGTCTGGGGAACCCTGGGGTGGTCCATGGAGCACAGGTTTAAAACCACTGCTCTAGGGTTGATATAGAAGGTGGCAGTGGGATGGAGAGTGGAAAACACCATAGAGGAAGAATCGTAGACTGGAGGCCAAAGGCACTGTGTAAGATTAACAGCCACAGTCATTGTCAGTTTCTCATATTTGAAGTTGAGTACCTACTCTATGTTGTGGACACTGAAGTAATTGGTTATGCTATACAACTCAATGTTTTATTACCAATACCAAGTGTGAACTTAGGTGAAAGCAGAAGGTCTCCGACTGTCAGAAGTCCCCCTCCCTGCACTAATTTTGTGAGATTTAAATATGTATATTAGGCCCTATATTATATTCTTTGTTTCAAGGGAAAACAACAACTCCTTAGTTAGTGATGTTAATTTAGCTAGAGCATGTTGTAATGGTTCGCCTTTGGAGTGTTAGTCAGTGAAAAGAATGTTCAAACTGCAAGTTGTGTGCATGTGTAAGTAACTGTTGTATGGTAAAGACTGGTGCTGGATTCCTAAGAAAAGAAACAATCATATTGTAACTTCCACTTTTTAATCTTTAGAGGGTTCCAGTAGAAAATCCAGTAGTAGCCTCTCGGGCAGATATGAATTCATGGTCTGTGCTAGTCAGAGAAACGTCTTCTGTAACACACAATTGGTAAATAAAATTAATTTACCTCCCCTCTATGCAGATTACATAATGGACTATTTTGCACAGGAAAGCAGGCTGTCGCCCTTGCTTGCTAACTTGGGATATGCCTACACTGGTTTAAAACCCACAGCAGGAAATCTCTGAGTCTGTAGATCCACACTCTGGCTACCGCACTGAAAACAGCTGCTCAGACATTGGGCTCGGGCTGGCTCGCAGGCTCTGAAATCCAGGAAGAGAGATGAGTTTCTGACACTGAGCAGCAACGTTTACACTGCTATTTTTAGCACCATAGCATGAGCCGGAGTCTTTAGACCTGGGCTCTGAGACGTGCTACCACAGCTTTTAAAATGCAGATAGTTAACAATACTCATTTAGCCATTTTAGTTTCTATTCTCCAGGGGAGGAACTCCTGACTGTGGCTGATATGTGGGTCCTTTAAGTGATTCACATGATGGGAACTATTTTCCTATTGTCTTTACTTCCTAGGTAGATCCTATTTGTGGATAAAACAGGGGGATGTTTTAAAATCTTAATCTTAAAAGTGCCTTAAAGACAAGTATATCCTTGCAAGTGCAATAAATGTTAGGTACTAAAGAAGTGGTAATTGATGGTCAGAAGTGGCATCTGAGACCCTTCGTCACAGTGTCCACTCACCCTAGGTGGCACCTCCTCCTGGCTGCTCCATGGAAATCAGCTCTTTTCAGGTCCGAGGACTCCTTCTGCTGCTCATTGCATGCCCTGCTCCTGTGCTCTCAGTCTGAGACTCAGAGTGCTCCTTCTTCATGACTTGGCCCTCCAGTCAGGTCACTATGTGGGTTTCCCCCTTGCAGGAGATGGAAGTCTTTCTTTAACAGCTGTCTTAGACAGTCTTTTCATTCACTGTCTCACTTCCCCAATGACTGATAGGGGAACTAAGCCCCACTCTGTACTCTGGGTTCCAGCTCTGGAACTCTGTAATCAGCAGCCAAGGTCTGCACCCCCTGAACCTTACTGCCTTTTCACTGAGCCTTTTCTTCTCTTTTAGCTCCCTACACCCTACTTTACCTGCCCAAACTCCCACCTCCCAGGGAGTAACTGGGAACTAATTTCTCAAACCCCAAACACACTTCCTTTCCCCCAGGGAATCACTGAAAATTGCTTCCCTACAACCCCTTTGTGCTATCAGCTTCCTGGCTTTATAGAAGCCCCACTTGTCCCCGCATTGGTGAGCTTCCCCTAATTGGGACTTTCCTCTCAGCCTTAATTTCCCCAGCTTGCAGACTAATAGTTTAATTGGCCCCTCTGGCCTCCATTAACCCCTTCAGGGTGAGTGTTAGCCGACGGCCAAGGATGTTTGGTGAGGTGCCAGCTATGCCCGTTTATACCATCCGTGACTTTAACCGCTAGGACACACTGTCCCTTCGCGGCGGGCAGCCCGGGCTAGGCTGACGGATGCCCCAAGGTCCTAACCACCCGTGACTTTAACTGCTAGAGCTCAGAGCTCCTTCGCAGCGGGCAGCCAGGATTGACTGACAGGTGCCCCAAGAGTTTGCCCCGTGGAGGCGGCACAACTCAACGCTAGGCTCTTAGTACTCTCACCTAATGGCCAGGCTTTAGAGCCAAAACGGCTGAGGTTCTTTAATTGTGTTGGCTGCTTTACAGTAAACCAGAGAAAACAAGTCAGGCTTATGCACAAATGGTTACCAAAATTTATTAAGCTAGATTCTAATCATGTGGTTACAAAATTGCTAGTGCCTACTTATTTAAATGTAGAGATGTTACACACACAAACAAGTTACAAAACTGAAGCCACAATCCCAAAGAAAGAAAACAAAGTATAGAGCTCTATTTCAAAATATGTGTACACTAAAGATAGGAGATCAGGTGTGGGTGCTTCTTACCCTCCTTGCATCTCTCGATTCCAGCGGTGCCAAGCCAGGATCGGTCACTCAATTCCGCGGAAAGACGAATAAGGGACAAGGCGCAGGGACCCTCTTAGCTGCAGAAGCCTTGGGAGGCTGTCACTTATCTGACCAGCAGATAGATAGTGAAAAGCACTCCAAAAATCATGGTGCTGTAGGTCCCCTACTTATACCTCTGTACTCCTTTATTCTCTTTCTCCTTTCTTATGCCAAATTGAGGCTGGTCTGTCTGGGCGACGCCAGCTTTCGCAAGAGTAGTTTACACTTGCAAGGGAGAGAAACAATAAGTTTCGACTACTGGACATTTCTTTTATCAGGGTAAATATTTTCCCACCTAGGATGTTGGTGTGTGTGCATCACGCTATTTAGTAGGGGCTAAGAGCCATGTCTGTCACAGGGCCTCTGCCTGCTGTGAGCTTAATCGTCTTATCTGTTCCCAGAGGCACATTGTAGCAGCACACCTGTGCTTTCACAGCTTCAAAGGCTGTGCTGGAATATATGTTAAGTGCCCTGTTCCTGCTTCCTCCTGTGTTTCCAGCAATGCTGGTCTGAGGGGGGGGGGGGGGGGCTGGCTGGCTACAGTGAGTCTTGGGAACATACCCTATTACTCCTTTTAAACAGAGTCAACACCTACCCCCACCCTGTGACATACTAGAGCACAATCCAGACTCGTGGGGGGCTGTGTCACTTCTGCCCTGCAACCTTGGGTGCCTTACAATGCCTTGCTGTAGTAAGTCCCCCCCTCTTACAGCACACAAGCCACACTGAGTGTCTGTGTGTAACTGCAGACTGCCAGCTACACCCTGGCTCTCACCAGCCCTGGCTGTACTGCAGGGTGACTCCCAATACAGCCCCAGTCCCAGATCTTCCCCCAGAAATGTATGTCCTACACTGCCCAGTCCTCTCCTGGACAGTACAAATATATCTATTAAGTCACGTATTCCTTTAAGGGAATAATATGCCAGTTTATTTTAACTGGAGTACCCAGGCATTCCAATTTATAAAACCACTGGATTAGATAAAACATGTTTATTAACTACAAAGAGATACATTGGGGGTATAAGTAATGAGGCTTAAGAGTCAGAAATGGTTATCAGAAAAACAAATGCTTAATACCTACTTAAGAAACTCTCTCTCACTCCAGGCTCCAGCAGATTACTGACCAAATTCTTCTGGTCAAGACCCCTCCCCCAAAGTCCAAAAGCTGTTTCCTTTGCCTTTTCAGGTGCAGAGAATGTGAGGCACCGCCGGGGGAGGGGGTTGAGAAGAGAGTGTCTTGGGGTGTTTCAGTCCCCACTCTCGAAAAACATTTCCAGCTGAGATCCAGGAGACAAACTATGTGGAAGGATATTCCCTGTTGGCTTTTTTTTCCCACCTGTTAGAATTTCCTGTGTTTTCCCTCCCTGCTTGTTGACTGCTGCTTACATCCAAATTAAGGCCGGCACACATTCCTTCCTCTGTTTAGGACACACCTGCTTTCTGTCTGGGCAGGGTTGTGAGTTTTGGAATATGCATTAACATCATCATACAGGGGAATCGTATAACTGCACATACTATGTTACCACACATTTTATAAGGACAATACTGACCAACAAGTTATGAGTTTTCAAATGATACCTTAAAAAGCATACCTTGTACAAAAATTACTATGATAACATATAAGATGCAAATATAAGGATGTACTCCATCACACCACCCCTCTGATTTTCACTT
Source organism: Lepidochelys olivacea (assembly GCF_965140295.1). Lineage (NCBI taxonomy): Eukaryota > Metazoa > Chordata > Testudines > Cheloniidae > Lepidochelys > Lepidochelys olivacea. Next base: position 46,682,033 of record NC_140418.1, read on the forward strand.
GGATTTGGCATCACTATGCCCTGCTTAGCAAGTGAGGTTAAAATTAGAGTGAAACCCCTCACCCCCAAGATATATTGAGTAGTTTGGCTACAATAAAGATACCATTGAATTATCCCTGCATCCAAGACTAGAGTGAATTTTGACCCCAAACTGATCACTTTAGCAAAGTCTGCTGATCACTTAGGCAAAATAGATGTGTCTGTATTTGCAGGGTCTGTTCCTGAGGTCTCTTTCCCCAGTTCATCAATAGATGGCAGGAGAGAGCTCATTCAGACCTCTGGCTTAGGAGACAAATAGATCATTCCTGGTATGGTTGCCTGTTGAAGAGACTAAACTATCTCACAGAGAATGCAACCAGCTGAGTCTGTGGTAAGGACAAGAGTTCAGCTTGGTTATGTGCTGGCAGACTCTGGCCAAAAGGACACAGGATGGGGTGGTGGTCTGGGCATTGATTACTTGCTTTTGATCTTTTTATTAAAGTGTTTGTAAAATAGGGATGATGTATCATGATCTCAGAGGGTCCCTGTTCCATGGAGGGTTTGATAGGACACCAGGAAAAAAAAAGATAGGGAATATGGAGAGTTAGGCTAGAAGGAACTCAGCCACAGGGCCAGAGCAGTGTGCAGGGTTTAACAGAGTCCCACTTGTTCAACTTAACCTGCATTCAGCATCTCTCTTGACAAATGAAACAGGGCTTTGCTCATTCATGTTATGTTCACAGCATGCACAGAAGTTAAAGACAGTCAAATATTCTTGCTAGAAGGTAGAAATCTAACACTACTTTGTTTGTTATAATCCAGAAGAATAACACAATAACAAAAAAGAGAGAGGCAAAGCCAGCTGCTCTTTAAGGCCAAGAGGCACAACTCACATCACCTTGTTCTAGGCTGATTCTTTCCAGACTGATCACTTCTAGGCCCAGACCACACACTTCCCTACAGAGACCCTTAGTCTGCAAGCAGGACCAGGAACACCCCAAGTGATAACTTGCAATTCTAGCCCAGTCCTCAATACATCACAGCTAGCTAATTCAGGCCCTCTATGCCCTCCAGCTAGCTCATCCCCTGCTAGCCCCCTTTTACCTTAGCCCTTTTCTTCCTGCATAGCGAGAGCCTAGTAGGCAACAACCTTCCTCTAGTAGCATCTTCCTGTTCTGAGGGAAGAGGCCAAATATATACAGACTTCTTTCCCAGAGCTTGTTCTGGTTGGCTAGGAAAGAGGGGAGCATTTCCCCACCCCCTCTACAAGACTCCTGGTCCTGGGCTCTTAAATACAGACTTCCCCAGGAATACTCCTTTTCTCCTCCTATCTGCATCTGCTATTTTCCTAGACCCTTAGAGACCTCAAAACTCCCCAAACCTTACCATGTCCATGCTATGGAACAGGGGTTGGCTGACTCTCCTGGCCCTGGTACCCTTATGGGATCAGACCACCCCAATACAATTGCCCAGATTAACTGAGGGGAGCAGTCAGAGGTTGGGAGATTGGAGGCTGATATCATCTGAATGGTTCAGAGATGCTTTCCACAGAGAAGCAAGTCCCATGACTTTAGTTAGTGGAAATAATAAAAGAGCCAGTATCTGAGCCTTGACATGTACACTGTTAGAGTAAAAATGTGCAGAGGAAGAATGGTCTGGGGCATTGGACAAGGAGGCTGGGAGACCTGGGTTCAGTGCCTGACTCTGCCATAGACTTCCTGTGTGACCTTGGGCAACACTTAACCTCTCCATGCCTCAGTTCCCCAACTGTACAATTAGGGTAATACAGTGCTCTGCCTCACAAGGGTGTGGGGTGTCACTGCTTGCCCTGTAACCTTGGGTGCCTCACAATGCTTTGCTGTTGTACCTCACAGCCTGGGCCATTCAGAACCAGCCTACGAGCATGCAGATCACTCCCTGAGTGTCTGTGGGCTATCCAACCATGGTTCAGCCGTTCTGACCTCAGCAGCCTGTATACAGCCCCACAGCTCCACTCTGGCTCCCACCAGCCTTGGTCACTAGTTGCAGGGTGACCCCAACACACTCCCAGTACCAAATTTTCCCCAAACCACGTGGTCCAGCCCTCTCCTGGGCAGCTCAGAGAAATAATGTTTGTTTCTTCCTCTAAAGACACAAAAACACAGCGTATTAACTTAACTGGGTGTAAATACACCCTTCCCTTAATATCATATGTATATTATCAAAATATACAAGTTGCAAGTCAAACCAAATAAAGTATGCTTCTAAAAGTCTAAAACTTAATCTAGCAAGACACAGGCTTTTGTTCAGGATAGTTTCTCTCATCAGTATACCTTCTTCCCAGCAATGGCTGATTTTCCTTCAGTACAAGGTGCCCGCTTCCCTTGTATTCTTAGGTGAAAGATCTTTGCCTAAGCAGGTTTCTTCCCCATTCTCAGTTCCAGAGATCTCAATCCTCGTACTGGTTGAAGGACCCATCTTTCTCATTTTGCATCTCTTGTGTCTGTCTAGTGATGCCAGAGATGGCTTTCCATCTTTACTTATATCTTCCAAAGTTCAAACAACTTGCTTCAAGAGGCAGGATGACTTCGTGCTGTTCTTCCCTTCCCATGGGCTTCCTGTTCCCTGTATGGAAATGGGGCTTCCATTGTTTTGATTCTAGCATGCTTGCTTTGCATAGGAGACTGGTAGATAGCCATGACATTCCCTCCTGTCTGGGCAGACTCTATCAATGAGTACCCATAATTCCTTACATAGTGTTAATACATACACTTCCCAAGGATATTAATTACCAGTGTGTCATTAGCTGTCAGAAAAGACCTCTTACTCTACACACTCTTATAATACAATAATATTCTGTACAACCAGTTGATTCAATTGCTTATCTCTGGAGGTTCAACCCCGCACTGTCTTTATAGCTCAGTAAACATTTGAAATGGATTCTTCTCAAAAGTAAAACCCAGACCAAGTTTTTCTCTCTTGCTGGGTGCAGATGCCAGGCTACCTTCTCCCCCACTTGTTAATGTGAGCTTTGACTCCACCCCTTGTTAGCTTGATGGGCTGGTTTACAGCTTATAGGGGAATTGAGGGATACATGCATTCCTTTGTTTAGGACAGATCTGTTTAACACCTGCCCCAACACGCCTGGTTTGAACACATTTTAGTTATCATTTCAGCATATGCCTGTAACTCTTAATACCCACCACGTATATACATGATGCAAGATTATTAATGACCAGTGAGTCATTAGTTTTCAAATGATACCTCACAAGGCATATTTTGTACAAAGATTCCTACACCAGGGTCTGGGGTGTGAACACAGGGGCACTTAGTGTCGCAGCTCAGCACTGCAGGCCATTGTTTGGTCTGTTGCTAAGCTTGGCATAAGAGTGAATGCAGCTGGCTTCTGATCTCTGGAGCTGCATTCACTTGTGGGAAGGCTGGAGAAGGGCAAGGCTTCTACAGCCCCTCCCTCAGGGGGCCCAGCTCCCTTGGGAAGTGTGGAGGGGACGTGGCCATATCTCCAAGCTCAACCCCTTTGGGGAAGCTAGCACTACTCTGGGCTCTAATCTCAAATAGTTCACACGGCACCTGAAGAAGAGACTTTGAGTCTTTGTTGTCCTCTACCCATTGCAGTGTCTCCATCTGGGCCGGTCTGGACTTGAACGGGCCCTACGACAGGAAATAAATCTTAAAAGGAGATTTATGTAATGATTAAAGCTAATTGGCGTGAACGATGCCTCGGAAGGGAAATGTTTTCTTATTTCAGTCCCAATCTCCTTGGGCACAAGCCTGTTTTTCATAAGGTCAGTAATTGCAAACAGACCGCACAGGATAGAATGAAAGAAGTATGTGCTGGCATTTCAAAGCCCTGTTTTCAATTATGGCCATTTGCAGAGTATTAAGGGGAAATATTTTATACAAGACCACTGCAAAAATAGATTTTGTTTGTCATTAACTTTGAAACAATGTTTGACTTAAGGGCTGAAATTTCCATCGGCCAGGTCTGGCTTTCACAGCACTGTCCTGATTGGTGGGGAAGGAAGTGGGTCAATATGGCAATATACTTAAGAGCAGATCTTCCTATATAAGGATTTATTTTCATGCGGGAAATACCCTACTTTTTCCCTGGCCAGATTTCTCTGTGCGTCAGCTTGGAATTGAATCATGGGTTTGTCTCAGACATGAGAAACCCACCCAAAGCAGCTTGTTTTTTATAGAAATCTGGGCATCTCTGTCCTCAGTTGCCATCTGCTCCAGAAGTGCTATAATATCAGTGTACATGTGGACATGCATCTATGTACATCAGTGGTCACCAAACTTTTTACCTTGCACCCCACCATACCCTTGTCCATGCCACCCCCTGAGCCAGAAACAGGACTGTGGCTCCAGGAGGGGGAGGACACAGACAGGAGTAAGGGGGCCGAGGCTGGTGGTGGGGGCCGAGGCTGGCAGCTGGGACTTTGGGGACGAGAGCAGGGCCCTGGGCATGGGGCTGGTAGCTAGGGCACTGGGTGCAGGGCACGGGGCCGGCAGCCGGGGCCAGGCCCAGGAGCGGTGTTGGGTGGCACTTCCTCCCCACCCCCAATGGGGGCTGGCCTGAATCCCAGCCATGCTCCTCCAAATGTTCCACCATACCCCCTGTGATAAATGAAGAGGTGGGAGGTTGCTCCCTTTTATGGACACCCAGCCAGACAGTTAGCTATAAAATCCCTCTTGGTTGCTGTTCTCTACTTGCTTTACCTGTAAAGGGTTAAAAAGTCTGACTGCATGCATAGGTAAAGGGAAGTGAGTGGGCACCTGGCCAAAAGAGCCAATGGGAAGGCTAGAACTCTTTAAAATTGAAACAAGACTCCCCTTTTGTCTGTGTGTGGTTGTTCTCCCGGAAAGCAGGGACAGGGCTGGACTATTCTGTAAGAGCTTGCGCCGGGTATGGAAAATCATTAAATCATACCTAGAAACTACTCATTTGAAACCCCCGATATGTAAGTAGATCAGGAAATGTCTAGGAAGACATGATTAGGTTTATCCCTTTTATTTCTTTATGGCTTGTGGACTTCTCTGTGCTAACCCCCAAATGCTTTTGTTTTGCTTGTAACCATTAAGCTGGACCTCAAGAAAACAATTATTGATGTTTAATTATTATATTTGCTCTTTTTAAATCTAACAGTAGTCTAAGTTCCAGATGTATTTTCTTTCTTTTTGTTTTTAGTAAAATTTACCTTTTTTAAGGACAGGATTAGGAGTTTTGTGTCCTAAGAGGTTTGTGCATGTTGTTTCATTAGGTGGTGGCAACAACAGATTTCCTTTGTTTTTCTTTCTCAGCTCTTCCCTGGAGGGGGAGTGGGTGAAAGGGCTTGAGAGTACCCCACAGGGAGGAATTCCCACATGTGCCTTCCTGGTTGTTGGGTTTTTTTGCACTTGGGTGGTGGCAGCATCTACCCATCCAAGGTCAGAGAGAAGCTGTAACCTTGAGAGTTTAATACAAGCCTGGAGTGGCCAGTATTAATGTTTAGAATCCTTGCAGGCCCCCACCTTCTGCACTCAAAGTTCCAGAGTGGGGAATCAGCCTTGACACCTCCTAAGGGGTGTGCCCCACAGTTTGGGGACCTCTGATGTAAATGGATGCACACAGAATCATAGACTCGTAGGACTGGAAGGGACCTTGAGAGGTCTTCTAGTCCAGTCCCATATACTCAAGGCAGAACTAAGTATTATCTAGGCCAGGGATCCCCCAAAGTGGTGCCTGCAGGCGCTATGGTGGCCGCTGGGGCATTTTTGTGCACCCGCAGGATATACCACCACCGAAATGCCACTGAGAAGCGTTGCCGTTTCTCAGCGGCATTTCAGCAGCGGCGTGTCTGGCGCCCGCCACAGTCTTCTGGGAATAGCAATATGCTATTCCACAAGAAAGGTTGGGGACCACTGATCTAGACCATCCCTAACAGATGTTTGTGTAACCTGCTCTTAAAAACCTCCAATGATGGAGATTCCACAGCCTCCCTAGGCAATTTATTCCAGTGCTTACCTACCCTCATGGGTATGTATACTTGTGCATCTGTGGATATGTACATATGTGGGCACATCTGTTCAACCCAGATCCTTTTCCTTCTCTATCTCTTCTAGTTTCTGTCTTTTTAAGGTCTCACCCCATTATTCCTTTTGTAGCCCTCACCCATTTCTCAATTACATGAGCCATTTGTCAGCAGCATTGTGCCAGGACCCTTTAATCCAGCTCATCCCCTCATGGGCCACTCAGTTGCATGTCTTCTGCACATTGCTACACATTTCCCCACCTGCAGGCAACTAATGGACAGTGTGAACAAGATGAGGCCCAGCACCAATCTCTGTGGCTTTGCACCTTTCTCCTGCCTGATCCATCGCCAGTTGCTTTCTGGCCTTCTGTTACCTGCCACATCTCTCAGCCCAATCTGCACCTGCCCATTTCTTCATGCTGAGTTTCTCATCAGGGGAAGAATTGCAGTGGGCTGCCATGCCGGACGGTTTGGGGTGAGGCCTCAGTTGAGACCTTCATTCACCACTGAACTAATAGCTCCTTTCCACCTCCAGTGCTTACATTTGATGAATTAGCATTGGCTGTTCATTGCAGCGGATGTGCACTCAAGCAAAGCCTCATACCACTATCTCTTAGCCCCTTGCTTGCGGATGAATGGAGTGGCATCCACAGACTCCATCTAGCCCCACCTACGGTAGAAACAACTCAAGTCCTGGGAGGGAGCATATGTGTCCTAATAGAAAAGTCCTAGAGCAGCGAATAGCGATGAAACCAATAGGGTCCTACAAAAATTACTCTAAATACCTATAGAACTGAATAGTGAACAAAAGAGTCTTGCCATAGTTTTTTTCAGCTATCCTATAAGAATTCTGTAGTGGGGATATATTTCTCCAATCAATTCTATAGGATGATTTAGAACAAAAACCAACGCAGTGGAAAAATGAAGGCTTTCTATGGAAATCAGTAGAGCTTTCCCACAGGGATATGCTTTATGAAAAGGGAATTTCGTAAGGCCTAAGTGTTCAAAAGCAACTCTTGATTTTGGGTGCCCAACATGAGCCACTCCAAAGAAGCCTGATTTTCAGAAGGTGGGTGCTCAGCACTTTCTTAAAATCCGGCCCCTTTGAGGTGTCTCAGATTGGGCACCTATAATCACTAGTGACTTGGAGAACCTGGGCCATTCATGATTCCGGGATGTGAAGGAGCACACTGGAGGTCAGGGGAAGGAAATGGAAGGTGCCAAGCAGCAAAGAGAGATGCACAGAGTCCAAGTTTCCATTTAAAGTGGCTGGAGAGACCCAGGCCAATGGTGTAAGTAGATGCTTCTGTTTTGTCCCTAAGCCCTTGTCCCGCTGAGCAGTTGAGATGGAAAAAACATCCACGCCCTAGGTTTCAGCCAGACAATTTAGTGACAAAGCCAGGGAGTGACAGCTCACGGGATGTTTTGTGCAGCAGGAGGAGGGAATAAGGGATGAGGCCCTCTGCAGGAGCAGAGTGCTCTTGCCTCAGAAAAGCGGGACAGTGTGAATGAAATGGAGTCCAAGAGCATAGAGCATCTTCGGGATCTGGCACACAGAGCACAGATAGCCTCTCCAGGCCATGGCTGGAAAACATTGGTATGGGGGTGATGAGAGAGCTTGCAGTACCCAAGTTGCACCAGACTGTTGATACATAAAGGAGACTGGTCCCTAATATCTGTAAATGCAACATTTTTCACCAGGGCTAAATTCACTCGTGATCACAGTCAGGGTCTTCTTGCCAGTATCGCAAAGGGACAAGAACAAGGCAGCCCCATTGCCATCATATTCAGGAGAAATTAAGCATGAGAATGTTTGGGGTGCATTCTGCCTTCATTTAACCCTGTGCACCTTCCCCTGTAGTCAGGGGAGCTGCACAGCCATCTGTAGCTTAGGGCAGTCCATATATCTGTGTAAAAATAAATCTCCTGGTGCCAGGGGTGCATGCTCTTCTCCCTTGAGTGACAAGAGTTCTTGAGCAAGAGACAATCATCGTGGGAGAAAGGATAGGGTAGAGGTTAAGGACCTACTCAGGGCCTCCTGTTGCTGCTATAGACTTTGCACATAACCTTGTGCATGACAGGTGGAGTGAGATTTTTCAAAGCACCTAAGTGAGTTAGAAGCACATTGACTTTCTAGGGGACTTGTGCTCCTAAACCTTCTAAGGATTCCACCGCTAGTCTCTCTGTGCCCCAATTCCCCAGTTGTAAAGCTAAGATGATAAACATTCCTTTGGCTGTTTGGACTGTGAACCCTTTGCGGAAGATTGTCTCTTACTGTATTATTACCCTGCTATGATGCAAAAGGGGTCTTGGGCGTTGTTCCAGGTTGAAGAAGAAATTGGTGTTGGAGGCCAGTGTTTCTATTGATACAGTTCTGTTTATTTGCAAATATGCACAAAGTCCTGTTTTCCTGAACACAGGAAGAATAAAACAACAAGAGACAGTATCTTTGCACACAGTTCCAAGCCCCTTTCCAGTCAGCACTTAGCCCAAAAGCTCTCTCTCTTAGCTTTTCTCAGGGCCACATTCCCAGTGCGTGTCCTTGGCTTTTTTGGCTGTTTCAATCTCTGCTCTGGTGCTTCTGCCTCTGTCTCACACACAGCTGCCCTGATCACTGCATTTATAATCAGCCTCCATGGAAATCCCTTAGCCAGCATGGCCCAGCCACTGGTTTCAGCTACCACTAACATAGGGGCATTTAATGGTTCTGTCATTTAGCCTGAATGGGAGATTCTTAGTACACCCATTGATCCCATAGCTCTGTAATCTATGCAGCCATCAGCACCTCTCAGCATAACAATATGTGCAGCACCTGGCACAACAGAGCTCTGATTTCAGGGAGGGCCTTTAAGTCTTATCCTAGCATTAATGACAACATGGGAATGAACTGCTCTATGCTGTAGTTTGAAGAGTGATTCTCCACTAATGTCCGGCTTCCAAGCCCTCTAGGCTTCAGTGGTGGACGTCACCAGTTCTAACCAGAAGACCACGAGAAAAGATTTCTTTGTGCTGTTTACAAAAGCCAAGGACATATTTTCCTTTTGGAAATACCACAAAAAGGATGTTTCTCATGGATATTCAGAAGGATGTGTCCGCCTTTGGGAGTAGCAGAGCACTGGGGGGCGAAGCTGGGAGCTATAATGCAAGACATGAAGGACCAAGCATGACCAGATGGTTTTTTTTGGCAGCTTCACATCTCAGAGTGCGGCAGCCACAGCACCAGCTCAGACTTGAGTTTGCTAGATAAAGTCAAAGAGCTACATTTGTAGTAGTCCCTGTGGATTGTAGGCCCCTGAAAGGCACGTTTGTGTAGCCAGTACAATATGAAGGCCCAGATAGCTTTCCAGAAAACCACTTCTCTCTGAATACGTGGAAGAGCTGTAAGTGGAGTACCTTCCCTTATATGCACCATGCTAAACATTATCATCAGCAAGTGCTCACCCAGTTATGTGGAATGGGTGAAGAATTGCAGCTGATAGAGCAGGAAGAAGCTATCACCTATAGGCTCCCCCCCCTACACCCCGAAACAACAGTTTTTAGGAGAGGAAATGAAGAATACACTAGCCATTGGCAACTACCAAGGAATATAATTACACAAGCTAGAATTTGGAGAGGACCCCCCTGTGTCTTGTGAAAGATGCCATGGGGTCTTCAGTGATGGCAGCTGATCCAGATCTCCATGTTACCTCTTACCCTCCAGCACCGTGGGCCTGTATGCTGGGGCAGTGGTTCACCACTGATGGAGAAGGAAGACTGTCATTCGTGAGTCGCCAGCACCTCTTCAGCCATCCCTGAGGTAAACAAAGGGCAAAAAGGCGAATCCCCATCCAGCAGGGCAGACTCTTGCATTCTGAGCATACCCCTGGTGCAGTGCGATGCACAGTGGATCTGAGCTTCAGGTTTGGCGTGGGTGCTTCTGGGAGCTTGGGGATAGGTGACACATTTCCATTCCTGGCTTCACATCTGGGGCCTGCCCATTCCTCAGTGACCCTCCAATAGTCAGACCTTAACAGCTAGGCTGCGACATGGAGTCACAAAGAGGAGAGCATTGGGGTGCACTTCATTCATGGCCTCAGGAAACAGCAGCAGCATCTTCCCTCTATGAAGCCAGCTTTGGAGATCTGCTGAGAAACAGAGATAACATGTCTCCACAGCTTCCCCAGGAACAGGGCTGGTGCCCCATCACTGTGGGTCCAATCCTGAGGTCCTTCCACTGCCAAAATTCCCTTTGGGAGTCAGCAAAGGGTTTATACCAGACTGCAGAATCAGGCCCCAAGAGTTTTGCCCACTGCTGCTCAATAAGCTTTCTGCTGAGAGGCTTTGCCTGCCAAACTCCACTGACAGCTAGCAGGGGACATGCTGCTGATTGTCAGAACACTGGAGAGAATGAGGCCACGGGGCTTGGGCTGGGAAATATTCCTCCTTGTCCTCAGTTCTGTGCAAGCAGCACATTCCAGCCTTCTTGCCACACCAGCAAGCCATGGCTGGTTGGGATTTGGCAAGGACTTTCCTGAGTCAGCTTCCATTCTGCACAGAACCCACATGCGAGAGTTGTTAGATTCAGGTCTGCCTGGGAGAATGGAACTGACAGTCTTGCGGTGTGGGGGAGCAACATGGGAACACAGGAGGTGTTTTTGGATTCAGGGTCTGGGACCTGCTGCACCAGTTCTGGGGAAACACATTCATCGGTCAAGGCAAGGACCATTGGAGTTGGAGATGGCAATGAGGTGGTGGCAAGGGAGCATTCACCTGTCCCTTTCCTTTCCCTCTTCTCTTCCCCTCTCTCTCTTACCTATTTCCCTTCCCCTTAGCAACTTCTCCTTTCTTCCCGTCCATCCCTCACCCAAACCTTTTACACTTTCCTGACCCACCTCTGCTCTTCCTCCTTTTGACAGGGGCTGGGCTTACCAGTGGTTAGGTCACTGGGTCCCACTTTTCTCCCGGCTCTGGTCTTGCCAACAGTCACTCCAATGGTGGATCACCAGCTGGGTTCTTCTGGGGTAACAGAGTCCAACAAAATAGATATAGTCTAAGGTCCCATGACAGAAAGGGTCTTCAGCCCACCTTCAGACCCTGGCATGCCCCTGACAGAGGGCTCACAATGTCTCTACCCTCTCCTGATCTCCAAGGGGAGAATGAAGGGGATTTATGTCTCTCTACAAAATGGGTGGTTGGTAGGTGCCCCTGGCCCTCCTTCTCCACCCGGCTCTGACCCAGGGCCCTACAAGAGGCAACGTCAACTGCTCTGGAGTGTTCTGAGTCTGCTGCCCTGGGTCACTTCCTGCCACTTGTTTGCATACAAGGCCTCAAAGTCCTTCTCTTAAAGCCCAACAGAAAATAGCAAAAGCAACTGTATCTTCAGCCCAGCGGGGCTCAGCATCTGGCCTTCTTCTTTGCTCACGAGCCCCAGCTTCCCACTGGCTCAAGTTCGTGGCTTGCACTCCCCATGCCTAGTGGCTGCCACGCACGGTCCTCCCCAGGGTTTCAGTCAGGCAGGCTACAGAGACAGAGCAGTCCATATCCAGTCAGGCTCCCAGCTCAGCCCTCAGCCCAAGAGAAACCTCGCTGGCACCTCTCAACTGGGTGTCCTCCCTGAGGCCTAGGTTGGTTCCACTTGCAGGCCTCTCCTTTTCAGTAAGGACTCCGGCTGGGCCGTTGCTCGGGAGCTCTCAAGAGAGGCCTGTTCCCCTCTCCTGCTGCCCCCCTTTGGAGCTGGAGGGCTCCCTTTTAAATCCCTCCCTCAACTGGAGCAAGCCCTGTAAGTGTAGCAGGATGGAGTCACAAGAGCCCAGAACCCCATTAGTCACAGAGTGGGGTTTATACACCCCACTCAACCCATATTTTCCCCTTTGTCCTCTCTTCCTTTCCCTGCCCTGTTTCTTCACCATCCTTTTGCCCCTCCCTTTCTACTTTTCTACAGCCCTCTTCCTTTCCCTTTGACCTCTTTCCCTCACCAGTCTTCCTGCTCTCCCACAGTTCTTCCATCTTCTTTGCAGGTCAGGTTGTGCCCCCCTCTACCAACTCTGCCCCTCCACCAAAATAGAACAATGGAGAGAAAAGTTTGGCTCAGAAGCTCCTAACCCTAATTCTTACTCTACCCAGACCTTCACGTTAACCTTGGCCCCCTCTCTCTTCCGTCATCTTCTTCTCCTTTCCTGTTCTCTTCTCATTCTCTTTCCTTTACCTTCTTTTTGCTGCCCTCTTCTTTCTTTTGTTTTAAGAATTGTTGTTCTTTGACTTTAAGAACCCAGCTCTGCACCATTACACCTTTGTTCCCTCCATAGGCACATAGCAGTCACCACACGAATCAGATTCATGGTCCATCCAGTCTAGTTTCCTCTCTCCAACAGTGACCAGTACCAGATATTTCTGAGGAAGGTGCAAGAAGCTCCAGAACAGGCCATTAATGGACTGGCCTACCCATTGGGGAAGTTTCTTCCTCTTCTCCTTGCTGGTTTAAGTCGCAGAGGATGAGGGCTAATCATCTTGCCTAATCTAACATGGCTATTCTCATGACTACAGCGACAATTTAATCACAGGTATTTTTGGTAAAAGTCATGGACAGGTCACGGGCAATAAAAAAATTCATGGCCTGTGACCTGTCCATGACTTTTACCAAAATTCCCCTGACTAAATCTCTTCTTCTGTGGCCCCTGCTGCTCAGGTGCTCCCCGGAGCCAGCTACACTGGCCGCTGTTCTGGCGGTCCCTGGAGCCCGCTGCCTGGGGCTGCCCGAGCAGCAGCAGGTGCGGCTGGCCTTGGGGCATCCCCCAGGACCGCTGCTCAGATGCTATGCTCGCCGGGGCTGCCCCCAGAACTGCTGCTTTCATGGTCCCTGGAGCCAGCCGCACTGGCCTCTGCTTGCGCAGTCCCTGGAGCCATCAGCACCGGCCTCTGCTGTGTGGTCCCCAGCACCAGCTGCCCAGGGCTGCCCGAGCAGTGGCTGGTGCAGCTGGCTCAGGGGTGGCTCCCAGGACCACTGTTCAGCAGTCCACTGGACCAGCTGCACCAGATGCTGCTCGGGCGGTCCCCAGACCCAGCTGGCCCCGGGCCTCCTGAACAGCAGCTGGTGCGACTGGTCCTGGAGCAGCTGGCCCTGGGTCTCTCCAGCAGCAGACTGTGTGGCTGGCCCTGGGGTACCTGAGCAACTGGCCCCGGGGTGCCCGAGCAGCTGCCCCAGGGCCAACTGCTCTGAATAAATGAATATTCAGACTAGTTTTAATTCAGACTAATTTGGCTGTTGATTCATGGAGCAAACTACTTATCTCTGTGCCTCAGTTTCCCCAATTGGTAGAGTGGGGACCATAAGACTTTTTGAAATGTTATGAGGTGTTCAAATTAAAGGCACTAAGTGCAAGCCAGCATCCATTCCCTCAGCCTCAGGTTAATATTATTTATGAGCAACGCATATCTCATTTCTGTGCACTCTAGCCCTCAGGGCCAACTGTTCAGGTAGCCCTGAAGTCAGCTGCACTAGCCGCTGCAGAAGTCATGGAAGTCATGGAAAGTCATGGAATCCACGACCTCTGTGAAAGAATCACAGCCTTACTCATGACTCATATACATGTCCAGTCTTTTTTTGAATCCTACTAAGCTGTTGGCCTCACGGACATCTGGTGGCAGCAAGTTCCTCCTGCTAATTATGCTTGGCATAAAAAGGGATTCTTTAGAGCAGTTTTAACACTTGCTGCCTTCCAATTCTATCAAATATGTCCTTATTCTTCTGTTATGAAAATAGATAAATAGGAGTGTTCAAGGTGCCTTCTCTCTACTGTGCTTTATGTTTCTATATGTTTATCGTGTCCCCTCTTCTCTGACTCCTTTCTGAGGTAAACAGTGACAATATTTTTTGGTCTTTCTTTGTATGGAAGACTCTCCAGGACCAGGGTCCTAATCATTCTCGTCACTGTTTGCTGAACTCCTCTAGTTCTGATCTGGAGACCCGAACACAGCACCTCGGTAATGCCTTTCATTATTGTTGTTTTGTTTGGCATTATGTCTAGTTCTAAGTGCCACATTTCAGGAAAGATGTGGACAAATTGAAGAAAGTCCAGAGAAGAGCAACAACAATGATTAAAGTCCTAGAAAATATGACCTATGAGGGAAGATTGAAAAAATTTGATTTGTTTAGTCTGGAGAAGAGAAGACTGAGAGGAGACATGACAACAGTTTTCAAGTACTTAAAAGGTTGTTACAAGGAGGAGGGAGAAAAATTGTTCTCATTAACCTCTGAGGATAGGACAAGAAGCAATGGGCGTAAATTGCAGCAAGGCCAGTTTAGGTTGGAGATTAGGAGAAACTTCCTAGCTGTCAGGGTGGTTAAACAGAGGAATACATTGCCCAGCTAGGTTGTGGAATTTTCATCATTGTCTAACCTGCTCTTAAAAATCTCCAAATGCCTGTCAGGGATGGTCTAGATAATACTTAGCACTGCCATGAGCCCTTCCACTCCTATGATTCTATTCTAGGATTATTTCTCCTTTGAGCATTGTGCTTTCTTCAGCTCATTTTTTTTTCTTCTTCCATCCTTCCCATTTGTTTCCAGGACCTTTTTCCTTTAGCTAAATTTTCCCTTCAAGTGATTTTTTTACAATTTCACTGTACTTTCTTCAAATATCATTTATTCAATATTCATTGAATAAATGAATATTCAGACTAGTTTTAATTCAGACTAATTAGCAGTCTAATTCTAGAGAAGGAGTCTGAGACTTTGGTCAGAATTTGGCTGTTGATTCATGGAGCAAACTACTTAGCTCTGTGCCTCAGTTTCCCCAATTGGTGGAGACTTTTTGAAATGTTATGAGGTGTTCAAATTAAAGGCACTAAGTGCAAGCCAGTATCCATTCCCTCAGCCTCTGGTTAATATTATTTATGAGCAACGCTTATCTCATTTCTGTGCACTCTAGCCCCCAGTTGGTTTTTGTATCTCTCACCACACCTTTTCCCTCTGTTGTGAGGCCAGATCCTCAGCTGGGGTCAACAGAGCTACATCGACTGATTTTGGTGGCTAGGGGCTTGGAAACTGGACCCTTGTGCCTCCTCTAGGGTGACCAGATAGCAAGTGTAAAAAAAAATCGGTACAGGGGTGGGGGGCAATAGGTGCCTATATAAGAAAAAGGCCCCGAAATCGGGACTGTCCCTATAAAATGGGGACATCTGGTCCCCTAGCCTCCTCCCTCCCCAGGCTTCCTGGTTGTCATTTTTCTTCCTTTGGTTTATTGTGTTCTTGTCCACAAGGTGGCACTGGGGTCTCCTTAATGCCTTTGCACAATGGCCATGTCAGAACTGAATTCTTTCTGACTGTTCTAGCTTAGGTACTTATATGGCCCCCATTGCTGCAGTGTCTGAGCCCCTCACAGTCTAATGCATTTATGCTCACAAACCCCCTGTGAGCTAGGGCAGTGCTGCTAGCCCCATTAAAGAAGAGGAACTGAGGGTATGCCCCAAATCTCTTTGTTCTGAACACCAAGTACCCAGGGTGTGAAGGCACCTCCTAGGTTTGTACCAGGAAGGAACTTTCATATTTCTTGTCCTTTTCCTTTGGGACATTCCAGGATTAGCCTGTGAGAGTAACTCCCTACCTGTTGCTATGGTAAAACATTCCTAGGTCCTGCTCCTGACAGTTTTCCTATCCACTTAAGCCAAAGCTTACTTCAGCTAATCCCAGGTGTTCTGGGATACTTGCAGTGCTGAATTTGTGCCAGGGCTGAGCCCTGGAACCTCTAGACTTGGCAGTTCATAGTCTTGGCACCTCTGGTGCTTGCTGCATCAGTTATGAATGTAAAAAAATATTGCTTATGCCCCAGCACCTAATTGCTTGAGTCCCAGCACCTCTTTCCTTACAAATGAAGCACTGGATACTTGAAGTGGGTGGACAGAACTTTGGGGAGAGTTTGGAAGACTCAGTTAACATAACTTTCCAATGCTTTTATTAATACTATGCCTAACATATGTATTGGCTAACATTCCCATTCACTACATAAGAACAGCCAGACTGGGTCAGACCAAAGGTCCATCTAGCCCAGTATTCTCTCTTCCAACAGTGGCCAATGCCAAGTGCCCCAGAGGGAATGAACAGAACAGGGAATCAAGTGATCCATCCCCTGTCACCCATCCCCAGCTACTGGCAAACAGAGGCTAGGGACACCATCCCTGCCCATCCTGGCTAATAGTCATTGATGGACCTTTCCTCCATGAACTTATCTAGTTCTTTTTTGAACCCTGTTATAGTCTTGGCCTTCACAACATCCTCTGGCAAGGAGTTTCACAGGTTGACTCATGTCGTGTGAAAAAATATTTCCTTTTGTTTGTTTTAAACCTGCTGCCTATTAATTTCATTTGGTGACCCCTAGTTCTTGTGTTATGAGAAGGAGTAAACAACACTTCCTTATTTACTTTCTCCACACTAGTCATGATTTTATAGACCTCTATTATATCCCCCCTTAGTCGTCTCTTTTCCAAGCTGAAAAGTCCCAGTTTTATTAATCTCTCCTTATATGGCAGCCGTTCTATTCCCCTAATCATTTTTGTTGCCCTTTTCTGAACCTTTTCCAGTTCCAACATAGTATTCCACTAGTATTCTATGAGTGTGAGTGAGAGAGCACACACATTTTCTCTCCACACTAGTCTGGTGGGGCTTTAGCACACACAGTTGTATATCTTGAGGCTCCCCTGCCTGTCTATTTTTAAGCTTTTTGGATAATACCCAGTACCTTTTTGGATACTACTACAAATCAATAAAGAGCAGTTCTTGATATCACCCAAATTAAGGTCAGTCCTGGCTGGTGTGGAGTACTCTGGCCCAGATCCAGCAGAACACTTAAGCACATACTTAACTTTAAGAATATGAGTGCTCCCATTAAAATCAGTGGGCTTACCCACATGCTTAAATTTAAGAATGTGGCGAAGGCACTTTCCTGGATCAGTCCATAGTAAGTCAGAGAGATATGCCAGGGAAGCCTTAGAAATATGCTTTTTGATTAATCCACTTTTAAAAAAAATATGTTCAGCCAAACACCAGGTGTTTCTACCAGTTTGAAAGACATCTCCTGTAGGCTGAAGTTTTCCAAGTAACCCAAGGCATTTGGATGTCCAGTATCTATTGAAAATCAAGGGATTTGGACTTTTAGAACAATTAAAGTGGCTTTTACAATCTCAGCCATTATGGGGTATATACCATTAGGAGCAGTAAAAATGTCAAGCTGGTTCAAACTTTTAAAGTGAACCCATTTCTGTTTGCCAGAGATGGAATGCAAAGGCTTAATCAGACAAGACAACTCTACTTTGGAAGTCATTGTAGATTGTGTTGTACTAGTATAATAAAGTCTGGTCTTGATTACTGTCTCATATGTAATCATTGGATTAAATACTAGCTAGCTATTCATCGCTTGCCCATAGTATTAACTATCAGGCAAGCATCCATTTCATAATTTTTAAAACTATGCACATTTCCTGAAAGCATGTAAATGAACTGGAAGCGCGTTCCCTTGAAAGTTTGCCCACAACTCATGAAGCTGGACACATCCAGGATCTGATCTTCAGCCTCAGCGATTCCCATAGGAGTGGAACACTTGACTAGTTTCCAGAATATCACAGAGGGACACACAGCCCAGGCAACCGATCAGGGTGCTGATGGATTTGTGAGAAAATACAGACACCATTATCTAGTTATCAATGCACTATTTCTTGAAGTTCCTGAAAGGCCTTCAAGGATTGCTGTGCTTCCTACATAACCTGCATCAGAAGAGGCATAAAAGAAATAGGTTAGAGTGTTGACAGAGCAAAATGAGAGCCAACCTTGATAGGTTGGTGAGCAGAATCCAATGCCATGGTCACAGGGGAGGCAAAGTCTCCTCACGTCTGCTGTAGAGACTGGAAATTCACAGCAGGCTGAACTATTCTGAGTGGGAAACAATTTGTCAACCCAGTCTGTCTACACTCAAAACCGTTGCACTTGACAGATCAGATCACCTGGATGTGAGACAATCTCTGGATCCCAGAAACGACAGAATTCAGAGCATGCACACAGCTAGAAGAACTGGCTGAAGCCACATCACACTCCACTGTGGGGTTTTGTCCTGCTGTTGTCTGGGTGACACAGTCCAGGCCAGGGGTAGGCAACCTATGGCACGTGTGCCAAAGGCGGCACGCGAGCTGATTTTCAGTGGCACTCACGCTGCTCGGGTCCTGGCCACCGGTCCGGGGGCTCTGCATTTTAATTTAAATTTTAAATGAAGCTTCTTAAACATTTTAAAAACCTTATTTACTTTACAGACAACAATAGTTTAGTTATATATTATAGACATGGAAAGAGACCTTCTAAAAACATTAAAATGTATTAACGGCAGGCGAAACCTTAAATTAGAGTGAATAAATGAAGACTCGGCACACCACTTCTGAGAGGGTGCCAACCCCTGCTCTAGGCATTTTTTGGACACTTCACTACTCCTGGACATCCAAATAGCATCAGTGGTCAGAAATGGCCCCTCTGGATCATCTTTGACGAGCCAGGACCTGGCCTGCATCCTTGTTAGATGAGGATGATTTATAGCATCCAGAAGTGTACTATAAATATGGATGATTCAGTGACATAAGAGAGAGACAGACACAGCTGAGCCAGGCGGAGCAGCACAAACCAGGACCTATGATCAGACCCCTACTCTTTCCTTATCCAAGTGTTACTGCAGATTTTATCTCCTTTTGTGGGCTTTGATTTTACAGACCTACTCTGCTCTGGCAATACGATTACATTAGAAAAAACCCCCAACATGTTTCCAGTTTATGTAAATAACCCCAATCTCTCTGCGGAGAACAGCAGTGTTCCTAACCTTGGGTCACTTATACACTTGGAAATCCTGTCTTTAACAGGAGTTGAGACATGAATTTGAAATATGTGGGGATCTTCTCATGCTGATCCCTGGGGCATCCCAATGAAAGACAAAACATCCTCTCTCTGGCAGGCAAAGTTTCCATTCCTCGCTGCGCTTCACCTCGTGACACCAAAAATCTCACAGTCCTCTCTCCCAGGCGTTGATTCTGCCTCTCTCTTTTGACGGCTGCATGTGTGTAACACCCCCCTCCATCTCTCTGCTTTGCCAAGGGCAACTCCCAGGGGAGTCAGAGCAGCAGCTAAGTCCCCAAATCTTGCATTTGTGGTTAAAACCACTCAGCTTGGCAGAAATAAATATTTACCTCTGCTGTAGCTCGGGGTGTCTCTAGGTGGCAGGAGGGACAGAAGTATTTTAAATAGGAACTGGCCACAAAGTAGGGATATTGAGGCAGGCTGATTTCACCCATGCAATACTCGTACGCTGAGCTCATGTATTCCAAGTATTGGCAGCAGCAGCCCTTGGATAAGCCATCAGCCTTTCCCAGTGGATCTCAGTGCACTTCCATTCCATGTGCTTGGCTTCAGAATCATTGATCTGCTCTGGAGACATTATAGACCACTGAGCAAAGCATGCTTTTCTTGCCAGGACTCCTGATGGGGGCCCCATCAGCAGGGTTAATGATTTTGGCTGAAGGAAACAGAGGTGCCGTGGGCTTGGCCGAGGATCCTAGACATTAGAGGACCTCAGGGTTTGAGCTATCAGGTATCCCAGTTCAAGAATGTGAATACACCAATGACAAGTGTCTTTTACCAAGAAGGTTCAGACCTTGGTGCCTTGTGTCTGAAGAAGAGGACCACTCTTTCTGTGATCAGTGGAGGTCTATGTACTTGTGTTGCCCACCATTCAGAATACACACCTTCAGAGAGGGGTACAGAGCAGGGGATCATTAGGGATTGTGCCTCTCGAAGCCTAGTTACTGACCTGGTGCCAGACCTACAACTGGTATAAATCCATGTAGTGCAATGGCACACCACTGATTTATACCAGAGAAGATCTGGCCAGACAGTGTGAAAAAGAGCAATACACCTTTGCTCTGCAGATGTGAAGAAAAGGTTATTTCAAGCAAAAAGAGCACAGGTTGGAGGCTTAGAAAGGGACTGGCTTTTCCACTCATATCATGCCAGCCCCAGCATAGGAATTCCAAAGGCCTGTTTAGGCATAATAGAAGCAGCTCTGACCATCCTCCCTGCCACAAATTCAGGGCAGTGAGGCAATCCGATTTTACAATTAGCATAATAAATTCTTCTGTAAATTAACAGATCTGCAAAATGAAGGTCTGGCATTGGAACACCCCATTATTCAGGCCTGGGGTTTTGGTTTATGGGGACAGGGCAACTTTCAGATCAGGATCCAAGTTCATATTTTGGATAACTCCAAAGTTGGAGAGTGTTTGGAGTCAGGTTTTTGGCTCAGGCCCATCTTTAGCCATTACTGGTCCTCTGAATCATCAAGTCCCTGCAGGCATTTATTATTCAAACCCTATGCTCACAGAATCCAGGCCAGCATCGTTCAGCTCTGCCCACTCACCACAATGGTGCCTCCTGCTGGCCATCCTGGGGTTAGCTCTGCCAGTTGGTGCACCCTCTTCAGGTGGTGTCTCTCCCATTGTCCTCTCACCCTGCAGGCCTGCTTTGCTCCAGAAACTGCAGCATCCTCTTCATGACTCGGCCATCCAGCTGGGTCACCATCTGTGTTTCCCCCATCTGGGGTTACTCCATTGTTTTTCGCTGCAAAGAGTCCCAGGCCGTCTTCTTCTGTGCTGCCCTGATGGTACCACTTCCCCAGTGGCCAGTAGGAAAACCCAAGGCCTCTCTCTCTACTCCGGGTTCCAGACCAGGGACTCTCAGGTCAGCAGTTCTGGGTTTCCTCTTGCTCTGCCCTCATTCCTCCTTCACTGGACTGCTTCCTTCTCTCCCCCTTCTCTGGGAGTACCAGTTCCAAACCCTCTTCTCTCTTCCTAGGGAATGACTGCCGCCTGCTTTCCCAGCTGCCCTGGCTGGTCTCAACACCTGGCTTTATAGGCCCCACCTACCTGCGCAGCTGAGCCTCCTTTAATCAGCTCCCTGCTCCCCGGCTACTCCTCCAGGTGCAGCCCGGGCAGTTAATTGGCCTACCTAGCCATCTTAATCCCTTCTAATCCTGTGTGGGGTGAGTGCCTCATCACAATAACACTTTTAGCTTCCAAAGGCATTTATAAGCATTAACTGTGGTGACTAATCTCCATTACACACCTGCTATTCCCATTTTACAGATAGGGGAGACAAGAGATGGCGACAGAGAGGTGGTGCTAACGTGATAGCATTTTGACAGACAAGAGACCTCTGGATTGGATTAAAGAAAGCTTGTACTATATCATCACTGCTAAATCAGGCATGGGGGATTATTAGCCCTTCCTTATATTATTCATACCCAGCCTTCACTCTCTGGCTCACACACTGCTGTGCATATACCATAGTCCTCTCGATAACTTCTCATTGGTCCCCCACAAATGCATCAAGGGCCTGGTCTTTTAGGGAAAGATTCCCCTTGTCTTCAATGGACTTTGGATCAGGCTGCATGTATGGAGATGTGACCAAAGGAATTCTGGGGTGCCGACCCCTTGAAAGTACATCATGGCCACAAGGCAGAAAGGAGCAGCGAGGACTCCCCACATAGGCTTGTATTACCAGAATGCGAGCAGCCCAGCATTCCGGCCAGGCGTCTCTTTCTAGAGACACCCTGGTGTGTGGCATTTACCCACTGGCGATTTCACAAGTTCCTCTACAGTCACTTAATATCATCTCACAGGGGACTGCACTGTCTTGACATGGCACCATGAGTCCCATTATAAAAGTCTACCCAACATATTGTCCTGGTACTCAGTGGCATGATTTCTATAGGGAGCCACTTCTTTCTGTTTGAGGTCAGGCTGGAGGTAGCTTGGCAGAGCTGGGCAGTGGCCTAGGCCTGCAGTAAGAAGGTCAGGCTGAACTCTGGAGATGCTTTAGCAGAGTCGCACAGACGGCGGCAGGAGGGCCTTGCAGTTCAGGAGTGAGGTGTATTGACTGGAGAATATGGGGGGCCATGTTGGGCCCCCTAGGCTTGAGAGCCCAAGCTCCAGCCCGAGCCTCAATGTCTAAGCAATGTTTACACCACTATTTTTGGAGCACTAGAGCCAGCCTCGCTAACACAAGTCTGCCCACCCAGGCTGGTAGACATACCTTATGAGACCAACACATTCATGTAGAAAAAAGAAACATTCCCTCCTTGGCAGGCCAGTTTCAAGCTTCAGTTCTTCTTTTGCTAAAATCACTGTATTATCCCCCGCGGGCTGTCCCTTTCAGTTGCTCACAGTTTTTTCATAGATTCAAAGGCCAGAAAGGTCCACTATGATCATCTAGTCTGACCTGTTGCTTAACAAAGACCAGATAATTTCACCCAGCAGTTCCTGCATCAAGCCTGTAACTTCTAGCAAAGCTAGAGCACCTCTTGCCGAAAGACTGCAGTGCCTCTTTCAGAGGCTTTATAGGGCCATCAGGGAGCATCCTGTGTAGAATGAAATTAGAAGATGTTAAACAGCAGAGGAAAATAGGCTTTGGCTCAGTTCAGGATTGGTCCCTGGAGATGGAAAAATAGTGTTCAGAATAGGGTGACCAGATGCCCTGATTTTATAGGGACAGGCCCAATATTTGGGGCTTTGTCTAATATAGGCGCCTATTCCCCGCCCCTCACCCTCATCCCAATTTTTCACACTTGCTGTCTGGTCACCCGAGTTCAGAAGGCGACGAGAAATTAGACACAGGTTATTTTTAACACCAGCCCTTAGTAAAAGGTTGAGTTCACGGGGTAAAACAGAACAGGATGATAGGACATCAGCACAATGTCAAGACAGAGGAGACCTCATTTGTTAGTTCGTTGACACTCCCTCTGTTTTTTGTTTTGCTTTTCTAGTTTGGGACACACTCTAGTACTTGTGAAATAAGCAAGTGTTTATCAAGTTAGAGCTACACACAAACGACTCTCTCTTCTGCTCTTCCATTCCTGAGCCTCCCTCTAGGAAAAGACCACTAATCTTGCTATGGCTTGTGGGAAACAAAGAGGTTTACATCTAGATGTAACCCAGCCTTGTAACACTGACATGAACATTTTTCATCCAGGGCACAAAAGCTACTTGCCACAAAAGTAAAAGGGGGGGGGGGAATGGACTTGCCTATCAAATAAAATGCCTCAGCCCAGGTGACTAGGGAAGTAGAAGGCTGGTGTGAGCTGGTTAGTGATAATGGGATGTCATTCTCCCATTCTTTCCAGAGCATGCTTTAAAGACAGTAGAGCAATACAGATCAGTGCCCTCTAACTGAGTAAGGTTAGGCAAACAATGTCAGTGTCCAGTTTATATTAACACTGATGTTAGCAGGTACATTGAAAGATTAAATTGTTTATGGGCATTATATGCCATGATTTTACATTTGTGAGCTGACCACCTTTTGAAAGCATTTACTGATCAGTACATCAAGCACCAGTCATGTATCTAAATCATTCTGTTCCAGTAAGTGGCAGATAATGGGTATTGTCACTGCTTCTTGCTGTGGTCATTCTAGGGGTCTCAACTTCCCCTAACTGATCCTCCTCAGTTTGTTCTCAACCAGATCAGTTCATGGATCCCTGCCTCAACTTGAGTCTACCAGCCCTTCCATTTAGGGCTTGCAGGCTCCTTCAGGCTCCTGGTGGTTGTCTCAGGGGCCATCTGGTGCAGAGGTGCCTTTGCTATCTCAGGCCTCTCTGCCTGCTTCTACCTCTATGGTCCCTCCTCTTTATAGCAGGCCTTGTTTTCTCTGTGGGTTGCAGCTGTGGGTGCCTGTCTCCATGATTGGCAGTGCTGGCAACTGCATAGGGGTGTGATCAACCTGCTTGCCTGTAATTAGGAGAGACTCTCCTTTCCTCTCATCCTGCACTTGTAAATCCCAGGACAGGCAAACAGCAAACACCCAAACAAACTCACGGCAACTAGTCGCAGAGCCCAAATAGCAGTGTAGATATTCCTGCATGGGCTGGAGTCTGAGATTCTCCTGCTCTCCAGGTTGGCAGAGCCTGGGCTCTAGGCCGAGCAGGAACATCCACATTGTTATTTTTAGCCTCACCAGACTCACTCGGCTGACCTGGGCACTGCGACTTGCAGGGGTGGGTAGTTTTTTGCTGTACAGATGTCCCCCCGCGCACTTAGGAGCTCAAGGCATAAATTGTCAAGTGCCTAGGACCCAGACCCTCAAGCATAGACACCTAACTTCCATCCTGTTTATTGCCATGGGAGTTAGGTGCCTAAATACCAACCTGCCAATCTGACCTGGGGGGAAATTCCTTCCCAACCCCACACGTGGCCATCAGTGAGACCCTGAGTCTGTGAGCAAGAACCAGCCAGCCAAGCGCCTCAGACAGAGAATGCTCGGGGCCACCTCAGAGCCCTGCCCTCCCTGCCCAGTGTCCTCCCTGCCATGGCAGCCCTGATACTTCAGAGGAAGGAGATAAAAAAATACCCTGGAAAACATTGGCTGTGGGCAGGAATCCCTTCCTGACCCCCACAGCTGCTGGCTGACACCCTGAAGCAAGAGCTATAGCAATATAAGACATGAACTAGCAGTGAGCCCCAGGGCTGTTGTGTCCTGCGCCCTCCCATCACAACCAACCCCGTCTGTCTTTCAGTGAGACTCAGGCACCTAAATATCATTGAGGATCTGGACCTAGGCGACTGTTTCCAAAAATGACATAGGTACTTTGGAGCCTAACTCCCATTGGGTGGCAGGTGCCTAAATACCTGTGGAATCTGGCTCCTAAGTCATTGGGTGGTTTTAAAAATGTTGCCCATTGTTAAAATTCTTTATGTAACAGATTGAAAATTGGTTGGAGACTGTGTGAAAATGGATTGTTCCTACGCAGATGGGGGGCTGAAGCAAAGGAGGAGGAACAACCCAGAAAGAGAGAGACACAAACACAGAAGGCCACATTCTATCCCAGCTCCACTGAAATCAGAATTTGGTCCAGATCCCATATAGTTTACATTTCAGGTTCTCATCTCAGTCATGCCAGCATAGATGGCCTGTGATGAGGAGGTCAGATTAGATGTTTTAATGGTCTCTTCCACACTTAAAAGCTAGGAAAGAGGAGTAGCTCCACTGATGTCAAGGGGGTTACACTCCTGGAAAGCTGGGGTATGTGAGATCAAAATTGTGCCCCGGGCTTCAAGGCACAGTTGGATTTGGCATGTAGGTAAGTAGAAGATCAGGAGTTTTAAATGATGAAAAGAAAAATGATAGGGCTAGAACTAGATTCTCCATTCTGGCCTAGCTGTGCTCAAGTGAAGGAGCAGGGTGGAGGGGACAAAAGGTGTTTTTTTTAACCATTACTGTACCTCCCCATATACTGAGGCTGCCTGGAGCCTTTAGGCGCAGGGCTGCTAGAGACAACTAAGGGGTGGGGGGGATAGAGGTCTATAAAATCATGACTGGTGTGGAGAAAGTAAATAAGGAAGTGTTATTTACGCCTTCTCATAACACAAGGACTAGGGGTCACCAAATGAAATTAATAGGCAGCAGGTTTAAAATCAACAACAGGAAGTATTTCTTCACACAGTGCACAGTCAACCTGTGGAACTCCTTGCCAGAGGTTGTTGTGAAGGCCAAGACTATAATAGGGTTCAAAAAGGAACTAGAGAAGTTCATGGAGGATAAGTCCATCAGCAGCTATTAGCCAGGATGGGCAGGGATGGTGTCCCTACCCTCTGTTTGCCAGAAGCTGGGAACGGGCAACAGGAGATGGGTCATTTGGTGACTACCTGTTCTGTTCATTCTCTCTGGGGCGCCTGGCATTGGCCACTGTCGGAAGACAGAATACTGGGCTAGATGGATCTTTGGTCTGACCCAGTATGGCTGCTCTTATGTTAGACTCAGTTTCCCTGCTCTCAGTATGGCACTGAGCCTGGTTGGAACTATGGAACTACTGGTATCTGACTGGACAGCCCTCAGGGACAGCAGCTGCTACAACTCCCCTACCCTTGGTTTCCCTTATTCTTTGGTGTGGCTGACTTTGAGGCAGAGAGCGCTTTAAAAGGGCCATGCCTCATGCTGCATTTTCTGCTCCAGCCATAAGCTGGCAGAGGGACAAAGCAAACTGAAGTGAAATCTCCCTGTTACAAATAGAGACATCAGATAAAAACAGAAATCCTCTTGCTGGAAGGTAACCATGTAACACAACTTTAGTTCTTAGAATTCTAAATGACAGCATAGAGAGAGACAAAGCAGGCTGCTCCCTAAAAAGAGAGGCACAACTCTAGGCTGGATGTTTGCAAACTGATTGCTGCTGGCTTCCCTACAGAGCCCCCTACCCTGCCAGCAGGACCAGGAAACCACTAAAGTGATAGCTCTATAATTTTAACAGTTTTCCAGCCACCACACTCCCCACCAACTTGAGTCAAGAATCCTTCCTGGTAACTTGGGATACTTATACATAACACTTCTCCAATGGGGACTAACTACATTTTGGGGACTGGAGGGGAAGAAACCATTCCTGGCCCTTGAAGCTAGCTGAAAAATGAACAATTTTTAAGTCTAAAAGTTGTTTTTGTGTCAGTGTGTGAAATGGACCTCTTTTTTGGAAAAATGTTCTCAATCATTATCATTCCTCCCCCAGCAAATATTTATTATAAACTATATCTAGATGGTTCCCAAACACCCACTAACAATTTCAATAACATTTTTAAATAACCATTTCTGAAAAAAGGCACAACGTGTCTATCGCAGAAAGAAACGTTGCCTCAGCGTCAGCTGTGAAACTGTTAATTTTGGAAAAATACCCCAAATGGGCCATCTCCCCCTGCAGCCCCAGGGCTGGAGGAGCTGTCATCTCCCACCCTGGCCCAGGACTGGAGGAGCTCACTCTACCTGCCCCGACCCCAGAGGAGTTCTGTGCCCCCACTGATTGGGGGGCCATGCCCCTGTTTTCCCCCCCTTGCGCATGGTGAGAGACACAAGCTTTCAAGCTACACAGAGCTCTTCTTTAGAAGTTGGTCCAATAGAAGATGTTACCTCACTCACCTTGTCTCTCCAATATCCTGGGACCAACACAGCTACAACAACAGGGTCATACCTGGCGGGATCATTGATGCCCATGTGGATGAGCAGCACTGGGGGTTAGTCAGAGGGACAGATGAGCCTCATCAACCTTTCTGTAATGTCTCAGACATGGGCTCCAGGCAGGCAGCACACCTCCTGGGACATCAGGTCAGATCAGCAGATGGATGCCTCCATTCCCCTCAGATGGGAGTCCCGAACACCAACACCCTAGCCTCTGCCTCCTGGGTGTGGTGGCCGTCTGTCTCCCATCTCTGGGGGCAGGTGGCTCCTCCTCCTCAGCCATTGGGGTCTGCTCCTGACCTCCTGTTGCCAGCACAGGATACAGGCCCTTGACTGCAAAGGACAGGAGATCTGGGTGGTGAGAGTGGAGCACTGTCTGCTGCCCGAGGTGGCCAGCAGTCAGCCTCCTCCCTGTAGAACAACTGGCTCCCCTTCCTCCTCTGGTGCCGCTGTAGTCATCCCTTGGAGTCTTTTAGTCAGGGTTTGATGCCTTTTGTAGCTCAACCAGAAGATATGGGCCTGATGCAGGAATCACTGGGGGACAGCCTCTGGCCTGGGTAATACAGGAGGTCAGAGCAGATGATCATAATGGTCCCTTCTGGCCATAAAACAGATCAATCTATGAATCTGTAAGAGGCGGGGGAAACTCATTTAGATGGGCTCCCTGCCCCTTGCTCCAGACAATCCTGCACTCTCCACCCATACAGTGGGACAGATTTGTGCCATGTTTTTTAAGTTACTGTCCGCACCATTGGTACATAAAAGCCTGGTCCTCAGGCTCAGCTGGGCCATTGTGGTAGTTGATTGCACGAATAAGGAGTTTAACACCCTTAACTTCCACCAGAGCCATGGGCATTTCACCCACAAACCTGCTTAGCTGGAGCCGACGCATGAACTTCAGAACAAATTGGTGTAGAGAAAAAGGACATCTGAAAATAAGGAATGGTGGAAAATCACCAAGTTGGGCATCTGCAGTGACTTTTGTGTTCCCATAACCAGTTCTTTTTGTTTCCCATGAGTTTGGGAGCAGCCCATTTCGCTAGCTCTTATTGTCATAAAATTCCAGGCACTATTGAAATTCTAGTTCTTCTTGCCCACCACCCAGTACTCCCCACTGGAGCTGCAGAAGCTGCTTGGGGATAATGCCCTGAGGTCTAAAACACTGGTCAGGCTTGAGCCAAGGGCATCAGGCTGGAGGCCTAAAAATATCATGGCCCGTAATCCATCCATAGAGCCCAGGACAAATGAGGGACGCTATTAGAACTCGGAATCGGGGGAACTTTAAAAAGAACTGACCTGAACTTTCACCCAGTACTAAAACTGAATGCAGACTAAACCTCTGAATCCCTTGTGAAGATTAGGGGTTCAGATATAAACAGATAGATAGATAACTTTTTCACTGTACTTCCAGTGTGAGTTGAAAGAGAAAGAGAAAATATCAGAAGCCTCATGAGAACCTATTCTTGGGAGATTTACAGCTCAATTCTGCAGGCATAAGGGATTCTTGGAGTTTAGATAAACTTTGGGTAAGATCCAAACATTTGGGGGCTTACTTCAGTTCCCAGCCATCTAAGGACACCCCCCCGCCCCATCACTAAATTAAGACACACTCCGAAGACTGCCACTATTTCTTACTGTCAATGAGTGAATCAGTTGTCAGGACTGAGTTCCAACTCACAGATGTAGTACAGTAGAGCAAAGGAGTTTTAAATCTCTCCCACTTCCCCAACAAAATAGAGCATAATCAGATTGTTCCAGTTGGCTAGGACAATGAGTTAGAGCCTGTCTGGGAAATGCACTCTGATTGGCCAGTTTCACAGGGAGGCTTCTCCTTTTTGTCTGGAGAAGAGCGTGTTCCAAGGAGACGTGATCTAGAAATACCTGCAAGGTGGTATTCAGAGTGGTAGCCGTGTTAGTCTGTATCAGCAGAAAGAACGAGGAGTACTTGTGGCACCTTAGAGACTAACCAATTTATTTGAGCATAAGCTTTCGTGAGCTACAGCTCACTTCATCGGATGCATACTGTGGAAAATACAGAAGATGTTTTTATCCACTCAAACCATGAAAGAGAGAGAGAGAAAACCTTTTGTAGTGATAAACACCCATTTTTTCATGGTTTGAGTGTATAAAAACATCTTCTGTATTTTCCACAGTATGCATCCGATGAAGTGAGCTGTAGCTCACGAAAGCTTATGCTCAAATAAATTGGTTAGTCTCTAAGGTGCCACAAGTACTCCTTTTCTTTTTGCGAATACAGACTAACACGGCTGTTACTCTGAAACCTGTACAAAGGAAGGCAGGTCCGGAGATGGTAGGACATGGGACAATGGCCTGGAGCTAAAGAAAGAAAGGTTTAAACTAGGAAAAACTAGGCACCATGGCTGCCGATGTTCAAGAAGAGGTGACATAGATTCATAGAAACTAAGGTCAGAAGGGACCATTATGATCATCTAGTCTGACCTCCTGTACAAAGCAGGCCACAGAATTTCACCCACCCACTCCTGCGAAAAACCTCTCACCAATGTCTGAGCTATTGAAGTCCTCAAATCATGGTTTAAAGACTTCAAGGAGCAGAGAATCCTCCAGCATGAGGCAGTAGTGGGAACAGGATGCTATAAAACCTGTTTATTATGGAAGCATCAGTCACAACTCCATAGACTGAGGGTAGCTTCCATTCTAAGCTCTGTTATTAACCCCCCTTCCTTTGGCTTTGGACTGTGGGAACTGATTTGTTTGCAAATTGGGAGGCCTAAACCATGGTATGGGAAGAAGTCTTGCAGAGAATTTGGAAGTGCTGGATTACAGATGACTGTTTGCTACCTAATCAAAAATTACATGTGGCGGGAAAGTTTTCCACTGTGTCGCACGATTTTGGGGCCCACGTGTTCTCAGAGCTCCCAAAGTCACGCACATCTCCTTATGTTGGTCACTGGACCATTCTGCCTTCTCATTGGGAAGGCAAAAATTGCATTACAGTGGCACTCGGCAGAGGCAGGACTGGCAGCTGAAAATTGGGGTGCGTATTGGAACGACGCCTACAAAGTTCCCTCTTCCTGGCCAACATCTGAAGCGACTCTATTCCCTGAAACCCAAAGCAGAGTCAAGAGCCATCGCCTAATTGTGCAAATGTGATAAACAGCTGTTCCAATTCCATCTCATGTACATGCTACTCGTGTGCTTCTTGTCTACTTTTAATAAGCTGATGTTCGGGACTAGTTAAAGTAGCTGTCTTGACTTGTTTAACTCGACAGCCGCAGACATTTCACTGAGCTGATGTGGGATTTATGTCTCACTAATGCAATAATGTTTGGTAAGCAGCGTGGTTCAGCAAGATTTATGTCTGGTCCGCAATCCGAGAACAATTTATACAGCCTGTCAGAGGTAGAGTTACAGGAGACGCTGCCTGAGAGACAATGTGAGAACAGTTTGTTATTGCTGGCCTATTGTCCTCTGGGAGGACTGAGGGCTGGAGCATTTTAGCTCGCTAACATATTGCTCCTGCTAATGTTTTTCATTAATAAAAATAAATACAAGGGCTGAAATAGTGGCTTGGCTTTGTAATGTGCTCCCATCACTCACGTTTCTAGTTAGCCTTTTTGTTAATGAGCAGAAAGAGAAGGAGAAGGGGTTGGGGAGAACCCATCGTGCTCCAAATTGACTTGGATGGAGTGCCGTGGTCTTGTTCAGCTTCCCTCGTGGTAAAAGCAGGGGTTGCAGAGTAGCCGTTTTGTCTGTCGGGTTTGGCGCACGCTTGGAGTAAAGGTGTCTCTTCTAACTTCATGTCAGGGCTGATTTGTGGCGAGGAGATAGGATTTTTTCCTTTTTGAGCCCTGCCAATTTCTCTTGGCACCAAATACTGGTTCCAGGCCATAGTCCAAGTGAGTGGGCAAAGGATTCCCACTGCTGCTAGGGGAAAGACATCCTCTCCCTGCTAGGGGTGGGGTGCCCCAAGGTGCAGAGCATTGTGGCCCCAATCCAGCAAAGCACTTCAGCATGTGCTTTAAACAGATGCATGGTCTTATTAACGTCAGTGGGACTGCACATAGGCTCAAAGCCAAGGCCAAGGCCAAAATGAGGAGCAGTGGCTCAGCTGCATCATGGATGTCACTACAGCTTCTGGGCTGCAGCAGTGCCTATAAGGCATTTGGACAGCAGAGCTAAATAGTTGCAGATCTGCTGGTCCCAACTCTGACCAGCCCCCAAACACCTCCACCTTCTTTGTGGCATGGGGTAGGTGGAGCTCTGCTCTGTAGTACACAGTGGGAGGTGCTGTGCCTCTCACTGTGTACTGCCCTTCCCAATTCTTCCCTTGACATCTGAAGATCATACTGCATTTGGGGCCTTGTGCAGGCCGCAGGGAGGTAGAGGGGGGACAGGATTTCTCTCTCTGTGGATTTCTCCTACCACCTCTCTTTTTTTGCTTGAGCCATAAGGGACCCCGAACTGCAATGTTTCAGCACCAAGTGATGTTTGGCTTTATGGGAATACCCATAAGCAGCAGCTGCACCTAAAAAAATCTGTAATGGCACCATCAGATCACTCCCAATCAGGTTACAACCCCTTCCTCTAGAAGGAAAAGAAAACATATCTCATTCACTCTCACCTGAGACTCCCTTGAAACGTTGCTCTAAACCAAACATTCCAGAACATGGCAATTTAATTTCAAACCAGATCAGTTCAATATGAGCGTCATAACAAATGTTTATCACTTTAGTCTTGCAGGTAGTTTTACAACACAGCCCAGCGCTGGCAAGAGAGTCATGGGTTTGTCTTTTGATTTCTCTAAGGATTCTGGCCACAAAACTTTTAAAGTGTGTTCACATTCCTCCTTTCCCAGAAGTTCATTGGATCCTTCCATCTTCCACAACAGGTTCTTTGAGCATCTACATTTCCAAGAGTTTGAATGATGTCTTTACAGTCCTAGACAATTCTTGCAATTTCCCTGCCTGAGACTTCCCCCTAGAAATTGAGCCAAAGAAATTCCTAAAGCTATAATGAACAGAAGGGGAATTGTATTTAGTTTGGGAAACCCTGCAAAACTCCCTCTAGGCTCCTCCACACATGGCTGAAGCAATCCCCAACCCAGGAACACACTAAAGCAGTGGCTTTCAACCTGTGGTCCATGGACTCCTGGGGTCCACAGATGTCAAAGATTTCCAAAGGAGTCCACACCTCCAGTTGAAATTTTTTAGGGGTCCGCAAATGAAAAAAGGTTGAAAACCACAGCAGCAAAGTGTTATGGCCATACATATCAAGCATCATACTTCAAGCAGAATTCCAACATCCATTCTACTTCCCTATTCTTCAGTTGTTTGTAACTTTCAGCCAGATTTCCTTTGGATAGAAATTTTCCACTCTTGGTCTCAGCCTAGGGGTAAATAATCATCAAGCTGATACATATTTTATTTCAATTTTGAGCAAAATTGGTTCACCTGGCTTGATTTTTGTAAGACACGGGGAAAACAGATTCCAAAGGCAAATGTTTTTATGGTAATCTAACTCAAATGCCATTGAAGCTAGAAGGGGCAAATCTGAAGTGCTTTATAGTCTTCGCTGAGATTGAAAAGAACAATCAAAGTTGCAGGGAAATTGGTTCAACAGTTATGAATAGTTATAACTGGATATTTCATTCATGATGTCAGAAGAAGAATGAGCTAGACCTTTACTTCCACAGACCTGGCTGAGTTGAGCACTATTTCTCCTTTCACAACAACATGTATTTCAAACATCATGTTTTGTCCACATTGATTAAAGGGGGAAATCAGATACTCACCTGCCTTCAGTGTAACATGTTGCACATGCAAGATTATTCAGCTATTGAACCACTTTTTCATAGCAGAGACACTGCTGTATCAACAGAACCCCTGTGAGTTGTCAGAAAATGTTCGTAATTGTAGAAGAAAAAACTATGTATGTTGTATGAACACAGGTCAGATCCCCAGCTGGTGTAAGTCACAGCTATGCTTAACATCAGCTGAGGATCTGGCCCAAAGTATGAAAAATGAAGCGTATCAATAGGATAACGTCCCAGGGGCCTCAAGCCATTTTGCCAGACTAGCACCTGGTCCAGTATCCTCTGTAGTCAAGGAAAAGACTTGGAAATTGAATCTGGTCCTCTTTAACCTGGCGTTAATGCGTGGATTCCATGCTTTGAAAAGTAGTAGAACTTGGCCAATTTCAGATTACTGCTTCTGTTGCTAACATGACAACTGAATGGGGACAATATTAATCACACAGTGCTGTGTATGTTTCCATGTTACTAATTAACAGGGTGAGATGAATGATGGCACTTTGATGGTGCCCAGCCTCTGAGGATCTCAAAGAAGCATTTACCTAATGACACATAATTACAAGATACACTGACATGAATGAGCATAAGTACAAATTTGCTGAATATTGAATGAAACTGATGATTAGAGCAGGTGGAAAAAATGTATGTGTAGTTAATGAAAAAAAGGGGGATTTTTTTCCATTTCTTTTCAAGTTTTCATTTTTTGCACTGAAAGATTTCAATTTGTGTGTGTGGGGAGGAAACTCATTCACTCTCGCTTTTTCAAATTGTTTTCCTTTGGAAAAAGGGGAGAAGCTGAATTAAAAAAGTGAGAGGAAGTGGTTTTCCTCCCCCCCAAAGTGAACATTTTGATTAAAGAAAGAAAATTTTCCATCAAAATGAAAATTATTGAAGAAAACATTAATGGGATCAAAAAGGCATTGTCCATCAAGGAAAAGGATCGTTCCAAATTTTTCAGCCAGCTCTATAGGTGGTCCCACTTCAAATCCAACACAAAATTGCTCTCTTTTACAATACCCTTCACAACCAACACACCAACTCATGGCCTCATCTCTCCATACATTCCTCACTCTCTCCCTCTGCTCTGCCAATATAGGTGTACTTTCCATCCTCACCCCCTTCTCTCCTCATTTGGAGTCTGATCCTTTGCTGTTCCTGTACCGGCAGGATTTCGATTTTCCTCCTCCCTTAAAAAAATGCAACTCCAAGACAGCCTCTTATATATCTCCTACAACTGGAGCTGGACAGGTACTGCAAAAAGAATTCCCATGGATATATGCTTACATTTTTTAAAAGATTCACACTCCTTTTGTCTTTCTTTTCTATGAGTTTATTGACAGGGACATTTGCCAAAGCAACAAGTGTTGAGCAGATTTGCAGAAAGAGAACTACAAATATATACAACTATCTATTCATTAGTGTCTGTGCAACTCCCACTTACCCAGTGTGATGGTCTGGCCCCACCTAGTGGCTGAGTTAGAGAGGTGGGCTAATGGGCCAGTGACTTTTAGGTCAGGCAGAGGAGGCTCATGCTTTTAGATTTAGAGGTCCTAGGTTCAATCCCTGTTTCTTGTAAGGGATATATGGGCTGATCTGCCTTGACTGATTAATAACTAATGAGTCCTTTTTGCCCTCAAAGCAATCCCACTTCTCTTGATCCCAAAATATGCTTCACCTATGAAGACAATAAGAAAATGGTTCATATCATGTGAGACACTTTGTCCAAGGACTCACAGATTGGACAAGGTTGGGCATTCCCCTCCTCAAAGATAGAAACTAAAATGGCTAAATGAGGGTATTGTTAATAGCCTAGACAAGAATCTCTCATTATTTGCCTATGTATAAACCTCTTTCTCCTTCCCAACCTAGCTAAAAAATTCCAAGTTACCAAACAAGAGTCACACCCTGCTTTGCTTTGCACGGTGGCCCATTGCATGTTGAGTAGTTCAAGAAAAGATGGGTGGGGAAGCTGCAAGTTTAACAAACTAGAAATGTGCCTGTAAGATTGATGGTCAAATTGGGCAAACTGTTACCCAGAAGTCCAAGCCACATGTTTTCACCCCAGTGGTCCATGTTTTCAGACCAATGGCCCGTCTAGCCCAGGATTCTGTCTTCTGACAAAAAGAAAAGGAGGACTTGTGGCACCTTAGAGACTAACCAATTTATTAGAGCATAAGCTTTCGTGAGCTACAGCTCACTTCCTCAGATGCATATCGTGGAAACTGCAGCAGGCTTTATATATACACAGAGAATATGAAACAATACCTATTCCCACCCCACTGTCCTGCTGGTAATAGCTTATCTAAAGTGATTTCCAGCACAAATCCAGGTTTTCTCACCCTCCACCCCCCCACACAAATTCACTCTCCTGCTGGTGATAGCCCATCCAAAGTGACAACTCTTTACACAATGTGCATGACAATCAAGCTGGGCTATTTCCTGCATAAATCCAGGTTCTCACATCCCCCCACCCCCATACACACAGAAACTCACTCTCCTGCTGGTAATAGCTCATCCAAACTGACCACTCTTCAAGTTAAAATCCAAGTTAAACCAGAACATCTGGGGGGGGGGGGTAGGAAAAAACAAGAGGAAACAGGCTACCTTGCATAATGACTTAGCCACTCCAAGTCTCTATTTAAGCCTAAATTAATAGTATCCAATTTGCAAATGAATTCCAATTCAGCAGTTTCTCGCTGGAGTCTGGATTTGAAGTTTTTTTGTTTTAAGATAGCGACCTTCATGTCTGTGATCGCGTGACCAGAGAGATTGAAGTGTTCTCCGACTGGTTTATGAATGTTACAATTCTTGACATCTGATTTGTGTCCATTTATTCTTTTACGTAGAGACTGTCCAGTTTGACCAATGTACATGGCAGAGGGGCATTGCTGGCACATGATGGCATATATCACATTGGTGGATGTGCAGGTGAACGAGCCTCTGATAGTGTGGCTGATGTTATTAGGCCCTGTGATGGTGTCCCCTGAATAGATATGTGGGCACAGTTGGCAACGGGCTTTGTTGCAAGGATAAGTTCCTGGGTTAGTGGTTCTGTTGTGTGGTATGTGGTTGTTGGTGAGTATTTGCTTCAGGTTGCGGGGCTGTCTGTAGGCAAGGACTGGCCTGTCTCCCAAGATTTGTGAGAGTGTTGGGTCATCCTTTAGGATAGGTTGTAGATCCTTAATAATGCGTTGGAGGGGTTTTAGTTGGGGGCTGAAGGTGACGGCTAGTGGCGTTCTGTTATTTTCTTTGTTAGGCCTGTCCTGTAGTAGGTAACTTCTGGGAACTCTTCTGGCTCTATCAATCTGTTTCTTTACTTCTGCAGGTGGGTATTGTAGTTGTAAGAAAGCTTGACAGAGATCTTGTAGGTGTTTGTCCCTGGCCACTATGGATGTAGAAGCCCTCTACACCAACATTCCACACAAAGATGGACTACAAGCCGTCAAGAACACTATCCCCGATAATGTCACGGCTAACCTGGTGGCTGAACTTTGTGACTTTGTCCTTACCCATAACTACTTCACATTTGGGGACAATGTATACCTTCAGATCAGCGGCA
Organism: Lepidochelys olivacea; assembly: GCF_965140295.1. Classification (NCBI taxonomy): domain Eukaryota; kingdom Metazoa; phylum Chordata; order Testudines; family Cheloniidae; genus Lepidochelys; species Lepidochelys olivacea. The sequence continues at coordinate 46,718,367 of NC_140418.1, forward strand.
CTGCTATGGGTACCCGCATGGCCCCACAGTATGCCAACATTTTTATGGCTGATTTAGAACAACGCTTCCTCAGCTCTCGTCCCCTAAAGCCCCTACTCTACTTGCGCTATATTGATGACATCTTCATCATCTGGACCCATGGAAAAGAAGCCCTTGAGGAATTCCACCATGATTTCAACAATTTCCATCCCACCACCAACCTCAGCCTGGTCCAGTCCACACAAGAGATCCACTTCCTGGACACTACAGTGCTAATAAACAATGGTCACATAAACACCACCCTATACCGGAAACCTACTGACCGCTATTCCTACCTGCATGCCTCCAGCTTTCACCCTGACCACACCACACGATCCGTCGTCTACAGCCAAGCTCTGCGATACAACCGCATTTGCTCCAACCCCTCAGACAGAGACAAACACCTACAAGATCTCTGTCAAGCTTTCTTACAACTACAATACCCACCTGCAGAAGTAAAGAAACAGATTGATAGAGCCAGAAGAGTTCCCAGAAGTTACCTACTACAGGACAGGCCTAACAAAGAAAATAACAGAACGCCACTAGCCGTCACCTTCAGCCCCCAACTAAAACCCCTCCAACGCATTATTAAGGATCTACAACCTATCCTAAAGGATGACCCAACACTCTCACAAATCTTGGGAGACAGGCCAGTCCTTGCCTACAGACAGCCCCGCAACCTGAAGCAAATACTCACCAACAACCACATACCACACAACAGAACCACTAACCCAGGAACTTATCCTTGCAACAAAGCCCGTTGCCAACTGTGCCCACATATCTATTCAGGGGACACCATCACAGGGCCTAATAACATCAGCCACACTATCAGAGGCTCGTTCACCTGCACATCCACCAATGTGATATATGCCATCATGTGCCAGCAATGCCCCTCTGCCATGTACATTGGTCAAACTGGACAGTCTCTACGTAAAAGAATAAATGGACACAAATCAGATGTCAAGAATTGTAACATTCATAAACCAGTCGGAGAACACTTCAATCTCTCTGGTCACGCGATCACAGACATGAAGGTCGCTATCTTAAAACAAAAAAACTTCAAATCCAGACTCCAGCGAGAAACTGCTGAATTGGAATTCATTTGCAAATTGGATACTATTAATTTAGGCTTAAATAGAGACTTGGAGTGGCTAAGTCATTATGCAAGGTAGCCTGTTTCCTCTTGTTTTTTCCTACCCCCCCCCCCCAGATGTTCTGGTTTAACTTGGATTTTAACTTGAAGAGTGGTCAGTTTGGATGAGCTATTACCAGCAGGAGAGTGAGTTTCTGTGTGTATGGGGGTGGGGGGATGTGAGAACCTGGATTTATGCAGGAAATAGCCCAGCTTGATTGTCATGCACATTGTGTAAAGAGTTGTCACTTTGGATGGGCTATCACCAGCAGGAGAGTGAATTTGTGTGGGGGGGTGGAGGGTGAGAAAACCTGGATTTGTGCTGGAAATCACTTTAGATAAGCTATTACCAGCAGGACAGTGGGGTGGGAATAGGTATTGTTTCATATTCTCTGTGTATATATAAAGCCTGCTGCAGTTTCCACGATATGCATCTGAGGAAGTGAGCTGTAGCTCACGAAAGCTTATGCTCTAATAAATTGGTTAGTCTCTAAGGTGCCACAAGTCCTCCTTTTCTTTTTGCGAATACAGACTAACACGGCTGCTACTCTGAAACCTGTCTTCTGACAGTGGCTAGTGCCAGCTGCTTCAGAGGGAATGAACAGAACAGAGCAATTATGGGGTGATCCATGCCCTGTCATCCATTCCCAGTATCTGGCACTCAGAGCCTTATGGACATCCAGAGCATTGGGAAGTGGTATCCCTGACCATCTTGGCTAATAGCCATTGGTGGACCTTTCCTCCATGAACTTATCTAATTCTTTTTTTAACCCAGTGATAGTTTTTGCCTTCAAACATACCCTGGCAACAAGTTCCACTGTGAACCATCCATCTTTCACTCCAGATTAGAATCTGCACATTTGTTTGCCTTGTGAGTTAGATTTACCTGTGGGAAATGTCTCTTGTTCTATTCTAAGTCCTAAATAATGTGAAATGCTTATGTACAATCAGAGAATGCATGGAGTATGTCCTCCAATTTAGAAGGTTGAGGATTTTGTTGGCGTTCATTGTAAATAATCGTTGCACTCTAGAAGTCATAGGAATTGTCTGGGACAAGGAAGGAGAAATGGTGAAAGATATAAACCAGGTTATAACTTTGGGATATTAAGAGAAGTTACTTAAAAGGGGGATCCTAATTGATAGTAGGGGCAAATAACAAAATACAATCCTTGAAATTAATCAAATTTTAAAAGACTCCGGTAAGAAAATGATCCCTTCAGAGGTGCAGATCCATTATTTGCACAGCTAGGTGCAGCTACCCTCTAGCAGCACCTAGCTGTGCAAATAATGGATTTTTTGGCTTGCTAGCAATTCCCAAAAAACTGAGGGCAGGGGGAATCATTTTGGGTCAAACCATAAAGCAATTTAAAAAAAAAATTCAGTGACTCAAAAATAAAAAATAATTTGGGGCTGAATGAATCATTTTGTTTTGACAAAATCTAGATGTGTCATTTTGGTTTTGTCCATTTGGAAACATTTTTGATTGTTTTAATAAAATTAAAGGAAATTTTGAAACAAAAAGTTATCTCAAAGCAAAAAGTAACTAAAATATTTTTATTTTCTCTGATTTTTTTTGGAGGTATTTTTTTTCCCAATCAAAATAATTTGGTGAAACCAACATGAATTCATGAAATGTTTGGTGTTGCTGAATCTACATTTTTCAGCCAAAAACGTTTTGGATGAAAAATTTTCCCAACTCTACTGCTAAGTACCCAAGTCACTTTTGAAAATGGGACTTAGGTGCTTTTGAAACTTTTATCCATTTTTGCATAACTAGAGATGTATGCAACTAAACTGAGTTGTATTACTTTGTTCTTACTCTTGCACTTACAAAATAAGGCCACAATGCAGGAAAGCACTTAAGCACATGTGCAATATTAATATGCTAAGATATTTTCTTTTAATTAAAAAAATAATCACGTTGCTGACTTTTCTATTCCACAGTGGGTCTCGGCCTCTATTGTAACTGAATGGTATGCTGACCCACAGTCGAATGCTAATGACTCTTGATGGGAAATATTTGGTTTCATAACAGTGGCTGAAGCCAGCGTAACACATGAGAACATTTTTTCAGGCACATGAAAGTTGCTATTTTTAACTGTTCTCCCCTATATTTCTGGTGTTTGAAGGACCCTGGGAAATGATGTGGCAGTTTAAACACATTGGAGCAACTTATTACATTCAATTCTTTAGTTTGCATGGATGGGTTTGCAAAAACATCAGTTGTTATTTGGGTATTGAACAAGCTCTTTGTATTATGCTATGTTACCACTCCATTGCAGTGATACTTGTGAAGCAATTCTCCTTGTTATCTATCTTCTTTGACTGAGTCTGTTCCCATGAGTACCATTTTCAGTATCCTAGATCCATTATTGATGATCTACAATTATGTTGTTGTAGCCGTGTTGGTCTCAGGATATTAGAGAGACAAGGTGGGGGAGGTACTACCTTTTATTAGACCAACTTCTGTTGGTGAGAGAGAGACAAACTTCTGAGCTTACCCAGACCTGAAGAAAAGCTCTGTGTAGCTCAAAAGTGTGTCTCTCCCACCAACAGAAGTTGGTCCAGTAGAAGATATTACCTCCCCGAACTTGTCTCTCTAATTATGTTTTACATCAGTAGTAGTCCTAAGTGCATCTTTTTTCTTGTGTCTGAGTAAGACTGGCAGTAGTAATGCAGCAGGTGACCCGAGATCAAACCAGACATGTAAAACAAAACTACAGAAAGAATCATTCATGGCTGGATGAAATCTGTATTTGCGCTAGTCGCCAACCCCAGGGGATGAAAACATTGCATTGATGCACACTGCAGACATGACCTGGGGTAGCAGGAATATCACTAGAGCTCTCGTTATTATTTATGTTACAATAGCCGAGGGCCCCGTTGTGCCAGGCACTGTACACACACAGTAAGAGACTGTCCCTTAAGAACGTACAGGTTAAGTAGACTAGACAGACAAAGGAAGGATTATTAGCCCCATTATACAGATGGGAAACTGAAGCCTGGAGAGATGAAAGGCTGGGATCACACAAAGCACTGAGCACTCTGGACCCAACCCAGTAAAGCACCAACATTCATGAGCAGTTCTTTCAACTGGGATGCTGTTACTCATGTACTTAAAGTTACGCCTGTGCTTTGCTGGCTTGGGGCCAGAGCACTCAGCAGGACCAGCCCATCTGAGATTTGCTCAAGGCATGCAGGGAATCACCACAGAGCCAGAAATTGACCTCCTGGTCTCCTGCATATTAGCTCAGTGCTGTCCCCGCCCTTCATTCTCCCCCAGAACAAGCAGAACCCTGCACGCATCTCCACACTGCCCTGCCAATATGCTAGAACCCTGACCTGGCAGACCCATCGCTAAAGGGGAGAGTGGAGCTGATGCTGTGAGCCACAACTTTCTGTACACCATCTACCTCCACACACTCCCATTTCAGGAGCACCCAAGGGGTACTGGAGTTGTGCCAAAGGGAATTCTGGGCTGTTACTAGAGTAGCACTGGAGAAATTAAAAACCCAAGAGCATTAACACTGTCAAAGATGTGTTTAGAAGTGAATGAGCAAGGAGTGGATTGAAATCATGCTCCTTTGAGTCCAACAAAAATACATTCTTAATAGGCATTAAGCTAAGTGGAGTCCCACAGCATTAGGATTGCCTTTCAGCAGATAGTTCATCTTTGCTGTCACTTTCGCTTACGCCATGATTAAAACAATAAACCTCAGCAGAACCACCCTGCTCCCAATCAGCAGCTGCTTCTCCTCCAGAGCTTTGGAAATGGGTCAATTTGTCGCTTAAAAAAACAACAACAAGGAAAATTAAAGACAGACTCTTCTTCTATTTGAAGCTGCCATGTTTGGAGACTGGCAAGACAAGAGAGTGAAAATTATGGTTCCCCCATAAAGCAGCAGGTTTGCCAACCCAGGGGCGACAGGGAGTGGGGATGAGTCATAGCTCAGAGCTTCATGGATAATAGAATCTATATACAAGGGCACACGCTATTAGAAGATTTAACAGTGTTGCCAGTCCCCAGGCATTCATGAGTCAGGGTTGCCTCCCCACCCCCAAAGATCATAAAATTGGTTTAAAAATCCTAGATTTCCACAAAATAGTAATTCACTGAATTCTTTTTATTTGCTTTCTTGTTTCTAATTCTGTAGGGGTCACATTTTCACACTTTTCGTCACAACTGTCAGGATGGTGACCAAACTGAATGAATTCAGGTTTCTGTACCAGGGAAGTTAAGACAAACTAAGCAATGAAAACACAAGCCGATATTTTTCAAAGCAGCCCAGAGGATTTGTGCACCCAGCTGCCACTGATTTTAAAGGGAATTGGGCACCTTGATGCCCATAGGCAACTTTGAAACTCTCATCCATAATGAGAGGGTTGTGTGCCTTTATTTTATTTATAACTTGTCATTTATGTTTGAAAGGTAACATGCATAGGGGGAAAAAAGGGGGCTAGCCTTCTTTACCAGGTATAAAGAAGGCCTAAAGGGTGTGAAACTTGGTTTTGTTTTATAATTTAGTGGTCCTTTACTTTTGAAATATCAGGGACATCAAGTCTGATCCTCCTTAATTTTGGTGGCGATCTCGTTGGAGAGGTTGATCAGACCCCAACGGAGCCTTGCTTCATTGTGCAAAATCTCTTCATGTGTGCAAATGCTCAGAATTGCACACTCAGTGAAGCTAAGTTCCAAGGAAGCCATGGCTTGACAGGGTGACCATCTTGTGCAGGACAGGGCTACCTACTGCGGCCAAGCCAATCACTCCCCATGATGGAATTCCATGATTTCCCCCGTGTTTAAAAGACAACCTTGGAAAGTTCATTCAAAAACAAACCCTGTGTTAAAAGGACCCAGTGGTTGCACAGTTAAGGACTCATAACTAACTAACTAACTAAAATATTCCACACCAAGTATGTACACAAGAGAAGCGCCAAAGATAGGACAGGTATTTAGAAATGTGCTCACCCTTTTAAACGTCCTCAGAGGAGGAGGGTTCCCCAGCCAGCAAGCCAGAATCTTTAGCCAGGTTCTTAAACCTCATTCTGAATAAGTAATAAACAAAGTAGTATGTTAATATCTTATTGTAACTTTTCCTTAAAAAAAGTTTCTATAAATAAATAAATGAGGAAAGGTAAAGTTAAAGATGCCTCTACAACCATAACTCTGCCCCCTTTTGCATATATATTACAATACAGTATAGTCATAAGTTAGGTGATGTCAGGTGGTTTATCCTCACAGCCCCTGTCTCATTCAGGTGGCAAGTGAGGCAGCAGTGCAGGAGACAGTAAATGGCTGGATCAGCAATAAAGTTGTTCTTTGAAGCTCCACTTACATGTGTGCAATTAATTTAGAGACTGTAAATAATTTTCCTGGAGCAGGGACTGTCTTTCACTCAGAGCCGTCCGTTGGGTAGGGCAAATCGGGGCGACTGCCCCAGGCCCGCGCTTTGGGGGGCCCGCTTCAATAAAATCGTGACTGTCCCAATATTTAGCCCTTTGTCCCCCGACCCGACCGATGTACGATCGGGATGCCGTTTGTCCCGATATTCAGGCGAGGAGGTGGGTGGGAAGGCGAGGCGGGAGGCGGGCAGGAGGGAAGGGGGTGAGGAGGCAGGTGGGCACGCGGGATGGACTGCAAGGAGACTAGCGGGGAAGCGAGCGGCAAGCGGGAGGGCGGGCGGGGGGTTGAGGATGCAAGTGGGGTCGGGGAGGGGGGTGAGGAGGCAAGCGGCAGCCGGGCAGGACACACCAGGCGTACAGCGAGAAGCGGGAGGCTGATTTGTCCTGGGCCCTGCACCTTCCCTAGGGACGGCCCTGCTTTCGCTATATGCATGTACAGAACCCGGGTCTCAGCTGAAGCCTCGAGGCATTACTACAATAATAAAAAATAATAATTATGTGAATCTTGAGCGTATGTGACTATGTGCCTTCCCTTAAGTGTATCTCTCCCTTTATTAAAAACAATGCTTAGGTTCTTTTAAATTGTAATTTTCCCTGATACACGCATTGGAGCAATTTTAACATGAGGTAACAAAGTATTTTATCCATTAATCTCCTTGTTTGCTTAAAAAAATAAACATACCTATTGCTTATGTCATTTCACAGAAAATGCTGACATTTTGACTTTGACAAATTTTATAATCTTGGAATCTTCCACTGGACAGAAACTCAATTTTCTGACCAGCTCTGGGATGTGCATTGCTACAGCCATGGCCACAGGACAGAATCCTTCCGTCTTCAACTGGTCAGGAGAACTACGTGCCCTTGTGTCAGATGGGGACATTGTCATCTCCCCACCTCAGACTACTGCAGGCATCTCAGTCGAAGGGTGAATGAAATAATCAGAAACAGGCTGATGTTGCCCATAGCGCCCCTCATAGGAGACAAAGGCAAGTGTGAACACATCATCCCTGGGCTCTGCAAATTCTAGGGGCTCCCTCTTCATTTCAGAAATGAATCAATATATCATCTCAATGTACGAAAACCTTTAGCAGACGTAGAGCCAGCTACCTCAGAAAATCTCTCATTGGCCATGAAAACTCCAGGATAGCTACACTCTACAGGGGTTCTGCAGCTGGAAAGACCCTGGTTTAGGTAATGAGGCATTCAAGGTAGCACGGCTGCAGTGGCATGATCTCAGCTTCTGCTAGAATGAATCAACCTGAGCCGCAGCCTGGCTGGGTTTCAGTCCAAAGGCAAGCTAACTTGGTTTGAGAAGGATGTCTCCAGATGTGGCACCTGTACACAACCAACACCAACGCCTTACCCCAAGAAGAGGGATGGTTTCACAGTGAAGGGGCCAGACTAAGGCTCTGTCTTCAATTTACCATTAACCTGGGTGATCAGCCCCTGGATTAGCTTAGCCCAGGTCTGAGCATTCCCACAGCAAATCCCTACCTTTGTTACCATGTCCTCACTCTTTCTGCACTTGCCCTTGTGTGTCAGGAGCACATCCCATGGTTCTTTGCGCTGAGAAGCTCTAGGATCCTTTCCTGGTCAGTTGTGGGAGAATTTGTCTGTCCTTTGAGCGGAATTGTGGGAAAGCACTGGAGGACTACCAGCACTTGAGTGATTTCACCTGAATCCTCACTGCAGCGTGGGCGGGTTCCAGCCCAAATTGAAGTAGAGGCTGGGTTCTAGCCCAGCTAACCCTGGCTTAAAGGTCTTCTGTGAGGATGGTAGGGTAGGTTGGGTTAAAACCCGGGTTAAGTGTTCAATGAATACATACCGTCGGACTCAGGAGTTCAAGGTTAAATTCATAGCTTTACCACAAACTTCCTATGTACGTTTGTACAAACCCTTCATCTCACTGTACTTCAGCTCCCCCCCTGCGAAATGAAGATGACAATCCCACCCTCTGCCTGGCTTGTCTCTTTAGATTTAGCTCTTTGGGACAGGGACTGTCTCTCACTATGTGTTCGTACAGTGCCGAGCAGAATGGTGCCCAGACCCCTGTTGAAGTTTCTCCGTGCTACTGGAATATCAACAACACAAAAAACAATAAAATATACACATTGGTCATCTAACCACTGTACAAAATTAAGACTCACTAACAAAAATGGTGTGAAGCCTAGTGTCTGAGAAATACCTAAGGTTTGGGGAAAAGAAAGATTTGTCTATGTAGTGATGAGTACAGCTTGTCTTCATTACTTTTAATTTGATTTGATCCACACAAACAAACTCTTACCTACAACATGCGGTTGCTTTTTGTTCTTTTCATTCTTTACTAACTGGACTAAACCAATTCCCATTTCTAGATTTGGCTAGATGCTCATAATGATGCCTTCTGGCCCTAAGAACTTATGAAGCTTGCACTATGGGTATGTTTCAGGACACTATATAATACCTTTTTCATGGTACCTTCCATTCCAAATGATTGCTTCTCCTGGAAAGCAGCTGCTGTGAGACAGCATTTGGCAACACTATATTACAGACTAGGGCAAGAAGTGAAGGAAAACACTGCATCAGTTTGAAATATTTGAGGGATTATAGTTGGACAAAAAGTAGAATTTGGACAAGCCATTGTAAATAGTAACCCCAGCCTTACAAAAATGACATGGGAGCCTAGAGAACTTTGGTTGCCATTCCCCACTCCCTGTTAGATATGATATGAACTCCAACAACACAGGGCCCCCTACCACCAAATGGTGGCACTGGGCCTGTAAAACCATGATCCTACATAACTGAAATCAGTTGGAGCTTTGATACTGACTTCAGTGGCCACCAATTGCATCATCAACAGTACTCTCTGCTATCCCATGGATTTTGCCCACAGGTCTTCTGTCCAAATAATGACCTGATCTAACCCTGCTAGGGCCCGGATCCTTCAAACACATACATAACTTTATGCACTCAACTTGTCCCCTGCGTGTTTTCAAGAATGGGACCTTTGCAGGTCAGAGCTGATGGCCCAGATCTTGAATGTATTTGATAGTTCATAGCTAACTCTATAATTACCCACATATTGGTATAAAATAATTATATTCTGGATTCCCGAAAGGGGACCATTTTTACATTCTTCTGCTGCTGTTCCTATTTAATGTGGGATTTGCAGATGACATCCTTGCACTTGCTGAACATCCAGAACCTGTGGAGAGGAATGCACAAGAACTCTGTATGGCAAATACGGAATGCATAACTAAGAAGAGATGTGTTAGAAGAAGATGAAGAGGTAAGGAATGTTTGAGGGCAAAAGAAACCTTTCACGAACAGGAAAGAATTAAAGTGAATTGAAGAATTCCTTCCTGCCATCCTCACAACAAGGGAAACTGTCGCTTCCAAACAGCTGGCCCAGAAGGTCTGCTCACTCTAGGAGTCCATCTTCAGATTTCAGGGAGGAGGTTGGGTTTTAGCAAACATGCAAAACCCAAATGTCTCCAGGTTCATATCCCCCTACAAAATGCATGCTCTGGTGTTAGTGTGGTTTTAGGTTATGTGGCTTGGGTCCTAGCTATTTATCAGAGAGGTGGGTGAATTTTTTTTTTTTTGGGACACTAGTATATTTGCTGAAAAATGCATTTTTCGGGGCACCAAAACGATTCACAAATTTGACAAATAGTTTTGACCAAAAAAAATTGCATTTTTTAAGTGAAGTAAAAAGTTTGTTTGAGCCATTTCAAAATGAAACATTTTGACCTTTCATTTTGGAAAGGCATTCAATTTCAAAACTTAGCTAATTTTAAAAAGGGGAGGAACATCTAAAAAGGACCCCAAATTGAAAACCAAAAAGTTTTGGTTGAACATAATATTTTGATCAGAGACTATCTTAGGAACTTACATGGCCCTGATTAACATAGTATCTCAAGGCCTTTAAGAACCAACAAAATTCAGCTTTGGTTTGAAATGAACTGATTTGTTTTCTTATTATTTTTCTGTCCAGCCCCTGAATCACCAAAAGCAATTACTTGCTCAGCTCTAAGCAATCTATCTATCTCTTTCCTATAGAGCAGCAGTTTTCAAGCTGTGGGTCGGGACCCCAAAGTGGGACATGAATGGGGTCGCCAAGTCTGGCATTAGACTTGCTGGGGCCAAGGGCTGAAGCTGAAGTCCGAGCCCCACCACCCAACCCCAGGTAGTGGGGCTCAGGCTTCAGCTTCAGCCCTGGGTGGCAGGGCTCACAGGTGGCAGGGCTTGGGCAGGCTCAGGCTTTGGTCCCCCTCCTGGAGTCATGTAGTACATTTTGTTGTCAGAAGTGGGGTCACAGTACAAGGCAGTTTGAGAACCGCTGCTATAGAGCCATCATAATAATGTCGAAGCCCCGAGAAAACAATTCCTGATATCTTTCAGGAGACTGGCAGGATGCTAACAAGAGAATTATTTGGTCAAGGCCACTGGAAGAAACATGTCAGGAAGGCAGACACAGTACGACAAAATCTGCGGGTGAAGTCAGTGGGGCTGTACAGGTGTAACTGAGGGCACAATATGGCCCACTAATTGGGGATGTGAGGTTGTGATGTCTATCACTCACATCATTCCTACATAAGGGAATCCAAGGATAACAGTGCACTCTAACCCGGAATCAGACTCCACTCGAATCAGTGTTCCAGTGGGTATTGGTTTGCAAATCAAGGGTCTGAATTCCATACATGGGCTGTACTTTGCACGACTTTCTCCAGTGTCCAACACAAATGGGCTCTTCCAACGCATTCCAGAGAGGGCCCTGATGAAGGATGGAGCCTGCAATCCAGCTTATTCACTTCCCTTTTTCAAACAAGCCCCTTTCATGCTCCAGCCTCTCTCTGGAGAAACAAAACCATTCTGTTTTGTACAGTCCTGGGCGGGCATGTGAGCTGAATGCTTTCGGATTCACAGCCACTGGAAAAAAATACCAGTTGCTGCAAACTTCTCTGCCTGCTAATGACAGGACAGACAAATCCAGGGCACCTCTAGAAAGGAAGGATGGTTCCAGTGGTTAAGGTGCTAGGCTAGGACTTGGAAGACCTGCGGTCATGTCACCAAGCCTCACTGTGCCTCAGTTCCCCACTCTGCGGAATGGGGAGAACAGCTGTGTCCTACCTCCTAGGGGTGTTGGGAGAATAAAGACAGTGAAGATGGTGAGGTGCTCATATACTCTGATTCTGGGGGCTAGACAAGGATCTAAGAGTCTGACAGTAATGATGCCAAGTGAGACTGGGAAAACTGATCAAGCCCTAAAAAGACAAGGAAAGACACAGCCCAAAGAAGGGAGTGACCTCCTTCAGATCCGGAAAGATACACAAGGCATTGCCCCAGCTTTGGTGCAATACAAAATGCTATCAAAGACTTGGCACTTGCTCACTGTGCTGGTGGCTTCCAAATGGGGCTGGCATGTGTTGGCAAGAGCTCTTACAGCTGGGGTGATTTCCCATCGAGCTGACTCCTGGGCAATGGAGTTTTACAGTCAGGGCAATTCTTCACTGACCAGCGCCGTGTGGGACAGCAGCAGAACTGTTTACACTGGCGCAGCTACATTAGCAATGGAAAAGCACCTACATTGCCTCTCCATTGCTGGAATTCCCACCGCTGCAGGGCTGCCCCAGTACTAAAAGCAAGGCAACGATATTGATTTAACTACAGAGATCTATCAAAGGGCAGCAGATGCGTGTGGGTTTATAGACATAAGCCTGCACCCTGAAATATGGAGAGCTACATCAATCTGACTTGTGTGCAGACCAGGCCACAGAGCTGGAGATGGAGCAAAGATAAGCAGATGAGGTGTGAAAGGGATATGATCTGCAGTATCTGGATGGTCAAAGACTTCAGCCCTTTGGAAACTCCTGAAATCATACGCCATAGAGCAGGAGACTGAGGATTTGCTCATTTTCCTGCTTTTCTGGTCTTGCATCCATGCTCTGTGGCTGCTGTTCCATGCAGACTGAGGGTCAGTTCTTGGTCCAGATATTGAAGGAGTCCCTGGTGCATGGCAAGAAAGCCTAGTATGGATTGTTCCAGAGGCCTCTGAAGTTCCTTTGGGCAAGCTGGTCATCATCTGATTATTAAACACCTTCCTGCAGTGCATCATTCCCATTCTTCAGGGCTAATTTTCAGCATGAGGGCAGGGAGCTGACACTCAAACCCTGCCAACTGGTATCCTCGTTGCATTGGAACTGGGGTGGGATAAGAACTGGGACTGCATTTCCTTTTCCAGCATGTAAGGGCCTGCATCCTTTCAGCACAAGGAGCTGCATACGGGCCAAGGGGAGGCTTACTGGTTGAACAATGTGGGGGAACCTTGTTCTGCTTCCCATGCTGTACCTGGTCCATGGGTAAAGAGAGGACGTCAGTCTAGCATCTCTCACCCTGCAATTGTGGGACTGTGCTCCTCACCCTAGTTCACGTACACATTCAGGCCAAGTTCCATGGAGCAGCATCTCCTGACTCTCTTGACATCTTCTTGGAGCAGTGGTTGCTGTCCAGGAGTATGCTCAGTGTCGCTCACTGGTTCCCTTTTAGTATCCCTGGCCTCAGTCCATGCATTTTTGGATTAGTTCCCCATGTTCTGCTGACCCAGGTCCTTTTTTGGCAACTCCCCTGTGGCTGAGGGGGTAGGCCATTGTGTCCATCGGTGAGGCTTCCTTCAGAGGCCGGGTCTGTCAAAATGGAGATCAAATAGGTCATCACTTTTCACCAGTGCCTACTCTCTCTCTTTCTCCACACACACACTTCCTGTTAAAAGAAGTTGGCAATACAAGGCGGACACATTAAATCCACCTACCTGATTACTGCTATGAAATCCAAGCTGCTCAGCGAGTCAGTAAGGAAGTAACTTTGGCAACAGTTGCCCACTGTCCCTTGTCACACTTACGAAGGTTATCAAAATAGGGGAGGAAATGAGAAAAAAGGAAGAGAGCCAGAGTAGACAAGGGTGAAAGAGCCAAATGGGAACATGTTGGTAAGTGAATATCTGGGGGTAGAAATGAGGAAAAGCTGCCCACAAGAGAAAATAGGGAACAGCTAAAATTTCCAAAAGCACCTATCTGACTTAGGAACCTAAGTCCTATATAAAGTGACTTAGACACCTAGAATACATCTACACTGCAATAAAATCCCCCCAGCACCAAGTCTCAGAGCCCATGTCAATTGACTCAGGCTGCGGGGCTAAAAATTGCAGTGTAGACATTAGGGCTTGGACTGGATCCTGGGCTCTGAGATCCTCCCTCCTCGTGGGGTTGAAGTGCCAGGGCTCCAGCCTGAGCCCAAATGTCTACACTGCAATTTTTTAACCGCACAGCCCGAGCTCAAGTCAGCTGACCCAGGCTAGCTGTGTGTCTTTTATTGCGGTGTAGATGTACCCTTGGGAGCCGGTAGCAGCACCACCTACCTGCTCTGCATCAGGCTAGGCACTGCGCCATCTTCCCCTCACTCAAGCTGGCTCTCCCAACCTGGCTTGGTAGCGGCAGAGACTTGCTGCAGGGATGTGACTCTCCGCCCAAGTCATTAAAGAGAAAGTCCAGCCCTTCTGGGTATCCATGTCCAAAACAAACACAGAAGAGTCCAAGGTTGACCTCGCCCCTCACTCCTGAGAACCTGGAAGAGTTCTCTTCTCCTCTTCTCAGCTCTCCATTCAGCAGCAGCTCTCAGGGCTTCCAGCCAGCAGTTTCCCTTTGCTCTCCACAAGCTTCTGCCTTACCTCCCCCCCCCCGGAAGACTTGGTTTAGCCAAATGACCTCCCTGTCATGTGTCTTGGCTCATTTTCTCCACCTGGGGAGGTGAGCTAGGTGTGCCACATGTGGGGCTGACCCCATGTCCCCTGAGCAGCCCAGCCACCCTGTGATAGATGCTAAGTCACTTTCGAAAATGGAACTTGGGCCCCGAAGTCACTCGGGTGCTTTTGAAAGATTTTGTCTAAAACTCGAAGGCAAGGTACACAGTAAGGGATGAGGTCCAGATTCAGCTCACTGTGTACACTGTGTACTTTGGAACGATGTTGCACAGTAAAGTGCTCTATTTGTGGAACGATTACCAGTAACTGATCTGTAGAGACAAATCCCCCTGATGCTGGCTGTGGATCTGTGCACATGAATCTGAGTTCAAATCCTGCAGAGTTTGCGGAAAACTCCTTCTGAAACCCAAGCCCAGGCAGACGCCTCTTTCATGTCCCACAGCAGAGCTATCTCGCTCCCCTGTAGATAATATGGCAGAGCAGTCTGCTACCTCAACTCAACAGACAGCGTCCTAGCTAAGTCCAACAGTCAAGATACATTGGGCATGTTTGCTTAGTATTTTCCTAAGATAATAGAACTTTATAGCTACTTGATGGTTATTTTCAGGGTGCTGCACTTTTCCACCAGCACTGAGTCAATGTAGAGGGTAGGGATTCAGGCCAGCCACTGGGCTACAAAAAAACAACCACCATCCCAAACCTCAACGCACACTCCAAACCTCCTCTGAGTTTGGAAAGGTTATGTTCCCATTTTCCCCATGCCTTCCAGTCTTAAGATGAGGCCAGAAGCAGCAGCAGCAGCCGTCTTACATCCACACAGCCAGATCAGAGCCTAGATCACAAACACACGCTTAATTTGCCAGCCAGAATGCCATTCCCAGCTCTGTTCACATGATCTTCTCTGAAGCTGACTCCAGCCCAATGGGCCACTTACATCGCCTGCTTCTCCCTTGGAGAGGTACATTTTGGTGTCACCTTCTGGTTTCCTGGGTGGTCGGAGATGGTGTTAAGAAAGGGCCCCTTTCTCCACACTCCCCATTTAAGAGAAGACCAGGATGGGTCTGTACCCCTTCTGTCTCCCCCGAAAGGCAAAGGTGCCTCTTTGCTTGAATCTCCACCTGGAGGGAGAAAAGTGAAGCAGGAGAAGCCAGAGGAGACATCCTCTTGGCCTCCCCTTCTCTTTCCAGGGGATGTGTGTGTGGGGAGGGAAATTCTAGCTGTAGCCCAAGTGCAGGATTCTCTTAGGATACCGAGAGACAGTGATACCAGGCAGATATTCATAAGCACCCAGGTGAATAAGGAGCACAAATCTGACTTTCAAGCACTTTTGAAAATGCCACCCACAGCCTTCGTGAACCTGGCAGGTGACTAGTTCTGGGAAAGAAAGGCCAGTCTCTTCCCAGCACTCCTGTGTGCCGCGCCTTGAGTACCGGGATCAGCGGAAATCATCATCTATGGCAGAGATGGAACAAATGAAGCCTCCTAAAAGAAAGGAGCTTGCAGAGAACGCAGCTGCAGCACTTCAAAGCTTTCCTGGAAGCCAGTGGTACTGTAGGGAAATCCAAAAGGGTGACATTCTCCCCACTGCTACATATGGCCAGCCCAGAAGCACCAGAGATCTCAAATACATTCCAGTGGACTGCAAAGCGCTAGACAAGTCATACCAACATTTGAAGGACAGGGTGATCCAGATATGGACTTCCCTTGGGAAAGGCTCCTGGGGCCAAGTTGTCTGCTGGAGAAAAGCCACTGAGGCCAGTGGAATTATACTAGCAAGTAACATGGCCTCTTGGCTTTCTAAAAGGTGATCTGTCAGGTGAGGCCATTGACCATAACAATAGACCTATGTCACAAAGCTAAGTCATGTAACACATGGATTAATTAGTTTCCTTAGCTTTTTTCCCCTTTCCAGGAGGAGCCAAAGGTTCTAGGGGATGCGGACGGAGGAGCATGCTTATTGAAATGCCTTGTCTTGGGGCAGAGTGCCATTCAGGGCTGTTGTGTAGCATCTGTCCTTTGTGTTCTGACTCCCTCTGCACTTTATGCTGCGTAGTTTTTATCTGTATAATCAGAATACATTGCCATGGGATGAGATTCCATTTTTATTAGGCTAATTGTGAGTCTCTTTTTAGTATTTCCGGGACTCTTGGATTTTCTTACTGAGCGGAGACCTCATAATGAAGAAGCCTCATGTTGTTGCCTCCCTGTACATGTGCACATGTGTTTCCCATTAAAGCTTTCCCATTGAAAACAAATCCGACGCCTGTTAAGGCTGGAGTTAAAGGTCTGGATTTATTCCTGCATGAGCCTGAGAAAATGTTACACCACCAGATTAACTCTGTACTCACTGAAAGCATCTCCTAGGCATTGGACTTGTCTTTCCACACTTGATTTTCTTGGTCTAAGGCTTTTCAAAGTCGCCTAAGGAACTTAGAGACCCACTCTACGCCAATCAGATTTGAGCACCTAACTCCCATGGGCTTCTTTCACAATTGCAGATCAGGAGAGGACGGTGATGAATGTAAAAGAAAGTACTTTATAAATCATGTTCCATTTGTGTAAAGCAGGTTAACATTTTTTGATAGCACGCAGGAGGAAGAGATAGCTCAGTGGTTTGAGCACTGGCCTGCTAAACCCAGGGTTGTGAGTTCAATCCTTGAGGGGGCCACTTAGGGATCTGGGGCAAAAATTGGGGATTAGTCCTGCTTTAAGCAGAGGGTTGGACTAGATGACCTCCTGAGGCCCCTTCCAATCCTGATGTACTATGACTAAAAAAAAAACAAACTTTCCTAACAAATGACAGAGTTTCCTAGAAATTGATATTTTTCACAGGGAAATGTTGATTATTGTGACAAAAAGAAAATCTGATTTTTCAATTGGAAAATGATAACCATGAACACTAATTATAAAATGTTTCCCTTTGACATTTTGAAAATATCAAAACTGTCAACACTTCAAATGTGAGACAAGGTGGGTGAGGCATCATCTTCCAATGGGTTACCCTCTATTGATGAAAGAGACAAGCTTTCATGGAGCTAAAGAAGAGCTCAAAAGCTTGTCTCTTTCACTGACAGAAGTTTAAATCTACATTTCAAAAGGTTTCAGTTCCCTGCCCTCTTCCTACCAACATTGAAAATGACAACTTTTTCCTTTTTGATATTTCCAAATAGAAATATTTTGGAATTTTTTTAACCCCATGGAAATTTTCAATTATTTTGACCTTTTGTTTCATTTTGGGACAAACCCAACTGCGAAATATCATCATTCCGAGTGGGATGGAAAGTCCATATTCAAAACAACACTATTCCTGAGAGAGAGACACATGCAGACAGAGACAGAGACATTCAATCTAGTAGTAAAAGACAGAGTCAGAGATGGGCAACTGTCAAAATGTTCCGGAGCCAAAAGTTTGGATGAGTTTCTGAGACTCATTCCAACTCATTCCTAAGCACTTCGGTCTTAGTATCAACTTAGACATTTTCTGAGATCAGTTGGCAATATTCATTCCACTTCTTTTGGCTCGCTAATCATTGCATTTAAATATAGTTTTTCATCTACAAAGGAGTAAATGACTAATTCTCACAAGGTGGGGCTGAGTTAGACTTAAACCACAGAGACAAGTGAAAATGCAAGAAAATAAATATGTTACCCTAACTGTTTCAAGAGTCACAACATTTTAGGTCATCTTTTTGGGAGTAATTTGCAGAGCTTATTTTATCCAAACCGAGAGAGAGAGTACAGAAAACAATTTAGCATTCGGGTCAGTCAAAAGGAGCATGTTTCTGTCTGTCTCTTTCTCATCTGTGGGTTTTGATTGTGTTGCGTTTTGCTACAGAATAATTCTATCCATTTGCACCTCTGCGCCACATGGATCCAGCCCTTCTGGCACTGAGTTAATAATCCAGAAGGATTGACAGTATTTTGGATTTTACTGGGTTTGGTTTTATTAACACAGAAATTTCCCCATCAAAAACATAATCCTGACAAGAAAGGCCCAGCCAGGCTTGGCCCACCTGCTCCCTCCCCTCTTTTATAACAAGTTCTTAAGAAACCAGCTGCAGCAATGAGTCATCACCCTCTTTACCCTTTCTAGCTAGCTCACTCCCAGGGAATGAGGTGGGTGTGTGAGGCAAACCTGCCTGCCTGTTTCTGGCTGAGGGGTCCTGTTCTCTGTACCTACAAGCTCTGTTTTAGACTGTGTTCCTGTCATCTAATAAATAGTGCCCTCATCTTGAGTGCCTTTGTTTTCCCATCTAGGTTATCGGCCCTCATGCCTGTCTGACCGTGCTGCCCACAGATCCATTCTCTCCCCCGCCTCATCTGCGGAGTGCCCCATACTATTTCCTCCCACCTGCTGGTTCCTCCCCTCCCTGATGTCTCCCCAAAACTCCAGTGAGCTCCCCCACCCACCTTCTTCCACCTGCTGGTATCTTTCCTTTCCCCTCTCGAGAAGGCCCTATTTACTTTTCCTGTCAGCCACTTTCTCTCAATCTCTAAACTACTGCCCCTACCCAACAGGGAGTCAAAAAACATAAATGGAGGGATCCAGGCGCTAAACCCACAGGAATGTTCTGGGCTGGCCTGTCCATAGACCCACCCCTTTCCCCACTTAGAGAAAAATCTACGTGTTTTACTTGCATTGATGCCAAGAAATTCCATTTGAGGAGCTACAGCTAGCAGCTCTGGGTGAGACACGGGTGAGCTTACAGTCCATTTTCCCTGCCCTCTTCCTACCCACATTGAGACATAGTTAACTGCATTTTTAGAGTTGTGCAGAAGGATAGTTGTATGGCAGGTGGGAATCTTTAGAATTAGAAAAAGGGGCTGGGTTTTTTTGGAAAATGAATTTTTTTTCTTCAGAAAAATTATTGACATTGTAGAAATGTTTCATCTTCTGTGAAAAATATCATGACTATTGCGTCAACATTTCCCCCACAATTTTAATAAAAAAAATTGTTGACATGCTTCTCATGGGTTTTTGGTAAATGAAAAATGTCAAGACCCCTTTCATTAATATTTTTAATAAAAAAATTTGGAGTAAAAACATCACATTTTAAAAAATATCTAAAAACGGATCCCTTTGACGTTAAAACCTTAAAACGGCAAAATTTCTCCTGAAAATATGCTTTTATTTTTTTACCAACTCTAGAAATTAGGGTGTGCATCTATTATAGACTCTAATCCAGTACCCAGTGAAGTCTGAGCCAGTGCCCCTGGAAGTGATTAGAAAGACCCAGTGAAGTCAGTGGAAGTAACAGACCAGGGCTGTTGGTGTTACAAGCGGTGGCCTGTACTGGGGACCCTCTGAAGCTCCAGGCTGCTCTTTCCAGGCCAGGGGAGAATGTAAGCCAGGCAGGCCTGCTCAGTGTGACACTGTCCGTCTCTAGTGGTGGCCAGGCCAAGTGGAGATCAATGATCCTGCTACAATCTTGGCTAAGAGACCACTTCTAACCCCAACACTCCTAGATGTGTTGTTGACAGGGGGAAATCAAACCTGGGACCCCTGGATCTTAAAACATGAGCCTCTGCTCTCTGAGTTAAGAGATGCAGCTCTTTAACCAAGGCTGTAGCAGGCTCATCAGTCTCTAGTTGGCCTAGTTACCAGTAGAGGAGGACAGAGTCCCATGCTGAGCCAGTTTGGCTGGCACCTGGACTTGTTAGGGGCTACTGCACGTCAAATGACGCTCACCCGATAATCCACCCTGTACTGTAGAAGGAATACAGTCCCCTTCGTTAATGTGTCCTACCTCCCATCCTTTTTTAACCAACTTACAACCGTCTTGAGAGGAAGGCTGGTGAGGTGATTACGGGTCTCTGGAGCTCTCGAATTTCTGTCTCTGCCCCAGGCTCCCTGAGTGAACTCATTTAATGACCGTGGGCAGGTCACTTAAAGCAGGCTTTTCCGAAGTGCCCAGTGTTGGCCTAACTCCGCTCCTCCTGAAGTCCGTGGTAAAACTGTTGACTTCAATGAGAGCAGAGATAGGCCAAGACTGAACACTGTGTCAATCCCCCACTTAATCTCTTTGTGTCTCAGTTGTGAAATACCTGTGAAATTGGAATGAAAACACTTCCTTTCTCCCATCCTTTGTCTGTCTGATCTGTTTAGACCATAAGCTCTTAAGGGCAGGATCTGCCTCTCACTGTGTGTATGTGCCACATCTAACACCATGGGGCTCTGATCTCAACTGGAGCCCCTAGGCACTTCTGTGGTATAAACCATACTAGTAAGGCCATGTCTGCACCACAACAGCACAGCAGCAGTATGGCACCTGTAGTGCAGACATGGAAGCACATGTCCTCACCTCTAGGGTGCCCCCTTTTGCCTGGGCATGGCATTTAAGGGGACTTCACTTCTTGTTCTCCCCTTTGTGGCCACTTCCTTGGCCATGATGTAGGGTTGCCAACTTTCTACTTGCACAAAACTGAATACCCTTGCCCCACCTTGTGCCCCGCCACTCCTCCAAGGCCCCACCCTTTCTCTGAGGCCACACACCCCATTCACTCCATCCCCCCTCCATACCCTCACTCGCTCATTTTCACTGGGCTGGCTCAGGGAGTTGGTGGTGTAGGAGGGGGTGGGGGCTCTGGTTGGGAGTGCAGGCTCTGGGGAGGGGGCCAGAAATTAGGAGTTCAGGGTGCGGGAGGGGGATCCAGGCTAAGGCAGTGGGTAGGGATGACGAAGGGGGTGAGGGCTTTGGCTGGGGGTGTGGACTCCGGTGTGGGGACTCCGATGAGGGATTGAAGTGTAGGAGGGGGCTTTGGGTTTTGGAGTGTAGGAGGGACTCCAGGTAGGGGGTTGGAGTCTGGACTGTGTGTGAAGGCTCTGGCTGGGGGTGAAGACTCTGGGGTGGGGCTGGGAATGAAGGGTTTGGGATGTAGAAGGGTGTTCTGGACTGGGACCGAGGGGTTTGGAGAGAGGGAGGGGGATCAGGGTTGGGGCAGAGGGTTGGGGCATGATTGGGGATGAGGGCTCTAGTGTGGGGCAGGGATGAGGGGTTTGGGGTGCAGGAGGGTGCTCCAGGCTTGGACTGAGGGGTTCAGAGGGTGGGAGGTGGATCAGGGCTGGGGCAGGGAGTTGGGGCACAGGAGGGGGTCAGGGGTGCAGGCTCTTGGCAGTGCTTATCTCAAGCAGCTCCCAGAAGCAGTGGCATATCCCCACTCCGGCTCCTATGCGGAGGCACGGCCAGGTGGTTCTGTGTCCTGCCCCATCTGCAGGTGCCACTGCCGTAGCTCCCATTGGCCATGGTTCCTGGCCAATGGGAGCTGTGGAGCCAGTGCTTATGGCAGGGGCAATGTCCTGAGCCCCCTGGCTTCCCCTACACGTAGGAGCCAGAGGCGGGACTTGCTGATGCTTCCAGGAGCTTCACAGAGCCACGGCAGGCAGGGAACCTGCCTTAGCCCCGCTGCACTGCCGACTGGACTTTTAACAGCCTGGTCAGCAGTGCTGACCGGAGCCACCAGGATCCCTTTCTGACTGGGCATTCTGGTTGAAAGCCAGACACCTGGCCACCTTACCATGATGGACAGTCGCAGCTGATGTCTTCTCCCATCTCCCTCTCTGGACTCTCTGTGGCTCTGCCCTCTGGCCAAGTCACGCAACAGTTCACTCCCTTTCTGGGGTAACAAAGGTCCAACTTAAGAGTCCAAATCACATGCCTAAACTAATAGTGCTTCTGTCCCTCTCAGGCACCATTGATGCCCTCTGCTTCTCAGCCCTGGCAGAGCATCTCTTGTCTTGCTTCTTCCCCAGCAGGATTCCCTGGCTGCTTCCCTTCACCAGGGACTCCAGTAGTTTGCCTGTGGGGATCTCCCAGCTCCTGTCACAGGCCCTAACTCAGGGCTCCTCCCACAGAAGCCTGCTGTGCTCCCTGTGGGTCTCTTTCTCCTGTGCTCTGAGAGGGTGACTCACCCTGACTTCCTCAGGCTCCTCCAGAGGGAGCTCCCCTTGTTCCTCCCTCCAGGGACTCCCCCTCTACTGACTTCCCAGCTCTGTTTAAGTAGCACTCTCCCTGCTGCACCACCACAGCTGCGGGTCAGTCTTTCTAACTAGGCCTCATCACACTTGGCTAAGGTCATTAATTAGCCCTTACTCTCCAGCTTCTCAGTGAGGCTGAGGGCTAGCTGCTAAGTCGGGGCAAGGCTGAGCACAGCTTGCCTCCAAGGGCCCTGTGACAAGATGCTTCCTACGGTGACAGAAGGTGTTTTTTCTATTGATTCAGTTAATCCACCCCTCTAAGAGGTGATAGCTAGGTTCACAGAAGTTCTTCTATTGACCTAGCCATGTCTACACCAGCGGTTAGGCATGAATTTTTTCACAGCCCTGACCAACGTAGATAGGTCAAACTAGTTTTGAAATGTAGACCAGGCCTCAGTCTCCAGGAGCAGACCCTGGGAAGAAAAGTGACACTGGGCTCTGGTTCGACTGCCATTCCTCCAGTGCCCTGCCCTGGTGCTCTCTCCAGGCTAGCACAGCAGACAAAAATGCATGATAACAAATGGAAAGGGTGGCAGGGGCTCCATTTATTGAAAATGATCATTTCTATTCTAGTGCAAACATAGTATATTTTACATCACAAAGCAGGATATAATTTACGGAATATATTTTCACAAGATCTCAAAACCCCTCAGTGGTGTTTGCATCCAGTCCATCATCTTCCCAGTGTTTTTATTTCCCACCACCACTTAAAATTCCATACAGTCCATCACCACCTTGTTTCTGGACAGACCAAGGATGGAGAGTTGCTCATCAGTATTTGTTCATGAGTGTCAGAGGGGGATATGTCTCATGAACATGTTCTACCGTATGGGTCCCCAAACTTTGTGACACTAAGGGTTAACTAGGTAGCATCTAAGGAGCCCAGACAGAATGCACCTGGAGCTTCCACTAAAGCTATGGAGAGTTTCATGCCTTCACAATCAGGCCCCTAATTTGCTTGTATATTGATACAGTTTTATAAAATACAGAGTAAACACATGTGATCACACTATTGTGCTTTTGCTGGGTAGATGAATAGAAAATTGTTTGTTGGTTGAAGTCATCAGCAATGAAAACCTGCAGTTGATCAACTTTGTCCGTGGACTATATTTACAAAAGCTGGTGGGTGCTGAGTGCATTTTTGGATGTGGTGGTTTTGCATCTGGCCCTTGTCGGGATACTCCCACTCTGACCTGGTGGAAGTTTACCAATGGGAGGGTGAGAATCCAGCAGAAGGGACAACTTCACCAAAAATAAAATCCTTCCCGCCTGAATAATAAGGCAAAACCTGGAGACATTTCTATGGCTCCACTGCTGCATATACTTATGCATGCACATAACTTTACTCATATACAGTGAATGCGATTACTGTCATAAATGAAGTTAAGCATGTGCATAAGTGTTTTCAGGATAGGGCCTTAGTTAAGTCCTGGTATTTACAGGCATATCTCAGTTTAAGAGTGACAACAATTCAGGGAACACAAATTGGGCAACTTTGGTCCCTGGAGTTTGTACATTTGTCCTCTCTGAGCGGTTTTCCCACCAGCATGAGAAATGGATTCCTTTGCTGAGACTCAAGGTGATTTCTGCCTGCAGAAGATGCCTCATGGTGTATCAAACAGTGGAGAAGGGCTAGGAAACCACAAAAATGCAGCATTCATTGATTGAAAACTTTGGCCCAGATTCTCAGCTAGCATCTGTCTTCCATTGACTTCATCAAAGCCATGCCAATACATACCCACTGAAGATATGGCTCTTGATTTTAATTTGGATGTGAGTCCCCTCCCCCAAGCTCTGCTTGGCGCAGGATTGGGTGAGCTGAAAGTATCTCAAGTGTCAATTTAAAAGCTGAGAAAGAAAGGAAAGCGGAAGCTCTTTGGGCCATTTCCTAGAACAAGGGTCGGTAACCTTTCAGAAGTGGTGTGCTGAGTCTTCATTTATTCACTCTAATTTAAGGTTTCACGTGCCAGTAATACATTTTAACGTTTTTAGAAAGTCTCTTTCTATAAGTCATTAATATATAACTAAACTATTGTTGTCTGTGAAGTAAATAAGGTTTTTAAAATGTTTAAGAAGCTTCATTTAAAATTAAATTAAAATGCAGAGCCCCCCCAGACCAGTGGCCAGGACCCGGGCAGTGTGAGTGCCACTGAAAATCAGCTTGAGTGCTGCCTTTGGCATGCGTGCCATACCCCTGTCCTAGAAGTTCACTACGGTGATTGGACCGCTCCACACAGCATCTAATCTCAGGAGTTCTGTGAAGATGAACCATCACCCTCCTTAACCCCAACACAGAAACACAGTTATCCAAAAGAAGACAATTTCTCGCTGCTGGGAAAACTCAGCTCCAAATTCATAGTTTAAGACACCACATAGTATTTTGTGCTGAGCTATTTCCTTTCATCTGAACATCTCCATAAATGAAGCCTCACAACACTCCTGTGCGGTAGGTAAGTACTAGTCTCCCCATATTGCAGAGTAGGAGAGCCAGGCACAAGAGGTGAAATAACTTGGCCAGTGTCACACAGTGAGTCGGCAGTGGACACAGCAGCTCAACCCGGGAGTCATGACTCCTAGTGCCCTGCTAGATAATACAATGCACCTCAGAAAATGGGAGATAACATTAAATGCTTTCCAATATTTACACTTTCTTGTAAATGTATTCCTATCCCCTTCCAGAATGTATCTGTAGGCTGGTGCTGGAAATAGTGGATAATTAAAGGGTCTCTTTGTTCTGGCACATATCTAAGTCCCATTGGTTGTGTCTACACAAACATTTTTCATTTAAATTTCTCCCTATTGCACTACCGTCCACTGATGGTAATAGCAGACGGAGGTTGAGTGTGGGCCAGTCACAGCCATTTTAACCACTGTGTTGGCTCAGTCTGCTCTGGGAGCTATGCCCCACAGTGATTTGAACACCAGTAATTGTTGATTGCTGTGCCACCAGCAGAATGGCACTTTTGGTAGCGTAACAATAGTGTCATCCCCCAGGTAATCAAAAATCATGAGTCAGCCACCCCCAATAAATCGTAAGATCGACTTAAAAATAATAATTCATAGAAATGTAAAACTGGAAGAGACCCCAAGAAGTCATCTGGCTTGTCCCCCCGCCCACACACATGAGGGCATTGGGTCCTGTAAATATTGGGTCCTTTTTCTTTACTGTCTAACTTTTGAGCCTTTAGGTGACACTTGGGTCACCCTGTCTCGCTTTTCTCCACAACCACAAGGGTTAGAATTTTGGGGGGGTGCAGTAGGGGGATGCTAAATAAAAGCTGAGATTTTCTTGCAATCATGTGACTCCAGGACCTGTGGCTTTAGGAACCCGTCAAATATCCAAATAGGGTCATGAGGGTCAGCAGCCTTTATGAAATGGTGGGAAGTCTGAAGCGGAATGCTTGTGCCGACTAGGCAGTGGCTGGCTGTACAGAACTCTTAGGGACATCTACAACTGTACATGACCCTGCTAGCTAGAGCTCAGAAGCTAAGCAGAGTTAGATAGAGAACTAGAGGGGTAGGACAATCTGCTTAAAAATCTGAACTGTTTTGAAGGGCAAATTCTACTCAAGTCGGAGGGAGGGACGGCAAGTCTATCTGACCGGCATGGCATGTGGACTCCTAAATGAACTGTCCTGTAAGGTTGGGCAGCACAGTTGCACCCTGGTGTTGGTGACTCAGCAGGAGGCGCTCATCCCTTGGATTCAGTCCTGAACCAATCCACACCAGAACACATGGAGGCGCCGTCTTTTAGATACAACCAAAATCCCGGCTACATGGGGGATTAGCTCCTCACCTCATGCAAACCAGCCTAGCACTGCAGTCAGTGGAGCGACACTGTTTACACCAGCTAAGGATCTGGCTCTTGGTTCATATGCTTTTTGCAAGTGTTAAGCCTGATGCTCAGGCTAAATTCTAATTGATATTCTGCCTACATAACATTTCACCTTCATTTTAAATGGCTGTGCGTGGTTTTAGAATGGTGGGGCCCATTGCCAGACCAAAGCCACATTCCAGCCAAAAGGTGCCTGCTTCAGCACCTAGATATAGATCTACGGTACTGTTTGGGAAATGCTCTGTGTAGATATAATCATCAGATCAGTGCCCAATGCTTACTCACATCGAGTAATACCTTGAACGGTCCATTGACTTCAGTGGGGCCATTCAAGGAGCAAAGTTCTACTCAGTGTGAGCAAAGGTCTCAGAACCTGTCCCTCAATGGCTCTCCTTCTGTACATAAGTGTTACTCGGCATGAGAAAGGCTGGCAGAAGCAGGTCCTCAGGTTTCACTCAGGCATACTCCCACTGGCAGCAGCAAAAACACAAGGGGATCATCTTTCCCTCAGGACATATGCATGGGGGGAAACTTTCCAGGCACACATCCAAGACAGCTCCATAATGTTGTCCCTCCTCTCTCTAGACCCAGACAAGGTGGGGGGGAAGTACAGAAGGGCATTTGATAGGAATCTCATTCCTGTCTGAGTCTCACAAGAGGCAGGGCGTTTCAGGGGGAAAAGCACTGCTGGCCCCTGCTGTCTTACCTTAGTGTGGAATCCCTCCATGGTTGGAGAACCCCCTCTATCACCTGGCATGGTGCCTAGTGGATAGTCCTGTGTCTTCAGTGGATTTCCCAAGATCTGGCTGGATCTGAAGTGCTGGAAGGCCAGAGTCCTCACTTCTCTGGAGGAGCAAACCCTACTCACTCCGCAAAGGGAACCTCACAATATGTCTTTCCCCAGAGCCTTGTTGGATGGGTTTTCCCAGAGGAAGAGATGATCTAGCCCTGAATATTGACCTCCTGATTTGGATCAACTGGACCCTGAGTTTTGCCTGACTAAAGACACAGGGATTTGGCCGATAGCTTGTAATGTGCTGTGGCCTTCTGTGAGATGAAGTGTTCTAAGCATAAGCTATTTATTATTACTATGATCGTGAGCAGCATACAACCATAAATGGGAACCTGGCACTCCGTCTCTATAGAAACTTGGCTGGAGCACACACATCTTGAACGTTTTCAATGTATTTTTATTTTGTTTAATAAAAAACACCAACCAAGCTTGCATGTATATCTTATATATATAAATATATACAGTATATATAAAACAAATGCGTTTGGACAACACTTTTACCTGTGGCACAAAACATAAGGCATAGAAAGAAGCATAAGGCAAAGTCCTAATCTTTGAGCTCCTGAGCAATCTCCCCTATGCAGATGCGCACTCTGGCTTGAGAAGGATCTTCTCTTCTTTGGCTTTTCAAAGAGGCTGGGCCAGAAATAATCAGAAAGAGGCGAATAAGTTCTAAACTCAAGATGGCTGTGAATGAAACAATGAACATTCCAGACAACTGGACTAGAGGAACTCACCGCGTTGCTCAAAAAGCCTCCTCAGAGGCTAATGATAACGACTTTGCAGCTGCAGCCTTGCTCTGGAGTGATGGAAGGATACTTCGATCTCATGCGGATACAACGGAGAGGGCTTTGGCTTCGGAATTCCCTTTTCTAGAGTGAGCTGGGGCATAGGAAGTGAGGGACACGGTGCTGAACCTCAGGAAAGTCTAGGGGAGAAGTTCAAAGGCTGGATCGATAGGGTTTCTTTTGCAGTCACGTATAAAATAAACAAGAAGGATGGAATTGTCCTTAACTGAAGAAGCTCATAGTATACTGAGCAGAAGCGATAAACCTGACACAAAGTGGTGACATTATCCCACAAGGAAAGAGGAACACCATAACTAATTTGCAGTTCATTTTTCTCCTGCTTTTGTCCCAATAGTCAGTTCAGGGTTTATTTTTCAGCATGAGCAAACTGCTAAGCAGGACGGGTGTCATTTTGTTTTACTCTTTCTTTGAGACAGTGTTTAATTGACTGTCGGTACTTGGTTCCTCTGTAAACTATATTCCTTTGCTTTCAGTCTCAGGTTGGCAATGCTGTTGGCCATGTTCATGCCCTGGGCAGGGCTAGCATTGGTACACGTAGCAGAATAGGTAGCCATGGCGCTGTTGGGGTGGAGAGAAGAGGAGAAAAGAAAGAAAAACAAAATCAGAATCCAGCTGCAAATCAGGGCTGCATTGAACTCGGAAATCAGTCGCTAGGTGAGCGGGTGCTGGCGTGGGCATACATCATGATGTATAATGTTTCAATTATTGGGTGCAACATTCCTTACCATGACTGGACATTTTAGTAACTTGTCTTTTAGCGCACTGATGGATCACCCTGTTTCACGGCATTTCCCAGGCTACAGCCAGCTGAAGTCAAAGGGTTTTGACCCAGGCCCACAATGATCAGTTTATGCGACCAAAGTACACAAGAATGTACTACAAATAGTCACCAGATGCAAAGTTCACATCTAGAGCCAACCTTTGTCAAAGTTCAGGGGAGCTCAGGTCTGAGGTCCTGGTTCTAGAATATACCGGAAGGAACACACCTGCATTAGCAGGAAGATAGACTAGACACAGCCCTTTTCCACTTCTGACTTCTATGATTGGAGAGTCTTTCTAATGGCAGGTTTACCTTGGGAAAATTTGGGGGTTTACTACAGGTACGGGAGCAACGGTTTTGCCAGTGCGGTGCACATATTCCAAATTGCTGGTGATATTTCTAAGTGGCCGCACAAGTCAGAGCTGGACCCTTAGAATTTTACATGCAGTTCAGTTATATTTGCTGCTCGAGACAGAAACTTTCAGATGATCCAGAAGAGACCCTATTCCAGACCCATTTCACAGGAAAATAAACTCAGGAAAGTCCATTTTGCCACAAAGACCCGGATGGACTGCGCCGCCACTTCCTGTATGGAATGGCAAGCAGTTTTCTGTCAGCTGTGTTCGAGCCAAGTTTAGTCAGTCACTAGCGTTCATTGTTACATCACCTGAGTGGCCTGGCCAAGGAGTGAAAACTGAGCTTCATACCAAATGCCACCGAGAAACATAAAGAACAGACCATGAACACTCACATTTCTCACTGCCCAGCCTAGACACGGGCACGGTAGCAGTGCCATGCTTTAGCTTTAGGGAACACCATCTCCTAGACTACAGGAACTATTTGACTCAGCACATCCATTCAGACATTTTTTTTCTAAACACTTCCTTTGCATTTTTGGTGGGGCTGTGGGATAAGATGGACCTTTATCACCGGATAAAACCTCAGCGGCATTCCTATCGGGACACTTTACTCCCATGGCCCTGCTCCATTTTCTCTGTTGTCCCTTTTCCTGTTTAACTGCTGATTGGTAACTGTGAACATGGATGTGGCATATCCCTTTACAGCCACCGTACGGCTGTAACCTGAGATGTCTAGCACCAATTGGAGAACGAATGCACAAGGTGTTACAGAGTGTGACGGTAACTACCACTAAGGATCATGAGACTGCGGGTGCACCTGGGCAGCACATACATGATCTAACAGTCATCTCCCATAAGGCCTGACCCAAAACCTACTGTAACCAAGGGAATTCTTTGCCCTGACTTCCCAATAGCCTTTGGATCAGGTCTGTCAGCCAAACTGGCTTTATTACAAATGCTCAAACTGATTTCAACTCATATTAACTTTGTGGATGTAAAAGATACTCAGCCTGACGCAGGGAAATAATGGGGGAAAGAGGTCAAAACAGCATTAAGGATGAACAGCTTTGAATAAAATACAAACCCACCTGTACCTTTGTCCTGTATTGTAAATTTAAACCTTCAACCCTGAAGTTTTCCTGAGGTTCAATAACGTTTGGTTAAATTTATTATTAATATTTATTGGTATTGTGGTAACACCTAAGAACTGCAGTCATGGAGCAGGACCCCCTTTTGCTAGGTGCTGTACAAACACAGAAAAAAAGGATGGTCTCCATCCCACAGGGCTTGCAATCTAAGGGTATGTCTACACTCCTCAAGCCGACGTACCCACGCTAGCTTGAATCTGACTAGCTCGGGTCTCAGAACAGGGAAACTGTGGTATCAGCATATCTGATCCTGCCTGGAACCCAGGGTAATCACTTCCAGGGCTAGCCCGTGCTGCCACAGCTTCACTGCTCCAATACCTGAGCTAGAAAGATTAAGGCAGACTTGGATATGTCAGCTTGAGCTGCAGTCGTACCCCATGATTGCAGTCTCGACATACCCTGTGCAAACTATGTTTAACTTTAATGCTACATCTACCTTTCCAGAACAAAAGTAGAAATTACTTGTTCCCGAGAAATTCCCTGAGCAGTTTTTCAGGAACAATAGGTGTGGGTCATTCAGATAAAAGCCTGATCTGAACTGAGGAACTTGCAATGATTGCCTGATGCTGGTTTAAAGACCCCAAAGAAATAAAGTGCACTGAATGAGTGACACAATTTTAGAAAGAATCCTGAGAGTTTGATAGGCTACATTTCTCACGTGTACTGCAGACAATTGAGGAGTATCAGGAAATCAGTTCAGTTTGGGATTTTGTCAAGGCTATTCCCAGTTTTCTGTGATTTTTAGCTGTATCTAAATATCATAATGTAATTTATGCTAATAGGCTGGCATACACCCCTGCACAAAAGGCCATACACCACACACGTCCTTAAAATACATTTTGTATGAGACTCAAGTCGTATCTGGGCGAGGGGGTGGGCGAAAACCTGGGGGTGGGCGGTGTTGGGGGGCCTAACACCCCTGCAATAGAAATACGCTGGGAGTTCTGCTCCCATGTAAACTTGTGCACAGCTGGGGGAGTGATGAAGGGGACCTGGAGAAGCCGGAGTGGCACCCAGGACTGGGCTGGGGAGCAGAGAGTGGGACCTGGAGGGTCTGGAATGGGCCCGGGAGCAGGTAGGATCCCCCAGGATCCTCCTTCCCAGCCTAGAGCCAGCTCCCGTTCCCTCCTGCCCCAGGCTGAGTCTCAATATCTCCCCTTTCTCTCTCCTACCCTTCTACCCTGCACCCCAGCCTGCCTGGTCCTTGTGCTGGCCCTCTGCCCAGAGGTGAATGTCATCCTCAGAGTTTTGAAAGCCCTCTAATGTATGGAAACCTATTTTCATTATACTGGTGTAGAGCACTCAGCACAACAGGGCCCGGATCTTTTACTGGGGCCTGGAGGAACTCCCACGATACAGATAGTGAATAATAATTACACTACCCAGAATCCCAAACAGGAAGAGTCTGCTTGGAGAGTGGAAAAATACTGTAGTGTTTAGTAGCACAACTCAAGGTTTCTGTTTTTCATTCAGTTAAAAATCCCAGCAACCTCATCTGCACGACTATACCACAGATCTGGCTAAATTTCATCTCCCCTCACCAGCAAATGGGTAGACATAAATCCATAATAGGTGCCCAGTTCAATGGGATTTGGGCATCTAATTCCTTTAAACTCCTTTTCCCAAGCTCCATCTACACAGCAGAGGCACAGCAACGGTGCTACAGCAGTGCCACTGGACCGTAGATGCTTCCTACATCAGCAGAAGGGGTTTTCCCATTGATGTCGATAATCCACCTCTCTGAGATGTGGATTGACAGAAGAATTCTACCATCAGCTTTGCTGCACTTACTGTGTGGGTTGGGGGCCATGAAATTGTTCTCAGCCCTGAACGATGTAGCTAGTTTGACATAAGTTTTAGGTGTAGGCCAGGCCTCAGTCTTTTTGTTACAGTGGCTCCTGATAGAGGCTTGTTTGGCTTCAGTGCTAACCATCCTGCCTGCACCATGAGTTATAATAACCAGGTGGTCAAAGGTCTCTCAACAGTAACTTAGGATAGGGGAATTGGAGGAGAGACTAAATTTTCCACTCTCAACACGTTCTACCTCAACAGCAGTCGTCATACAAAAGAACAAACACCTGTCAGGGATGGACTAGGTATACTTGGTCTTGACTCAGCATTGGGGTCTGGACTAGATGACCTCTCATGGTCCCTTCCAGCGATACATTTCTAGGATTCTGTGCAATGCAGCATAGAGCTGTGCGAATAAAACAATTGTCAGTTTACCGGCAAGTCAAAAAAAAATAATTAAAAATTTCATTTCGAGTCTACCCAGAACATTTTTCAAAATTTTCAGAGAATTGAAAAGTAAAAGAAAAAAAAAGTTTCCTTCAACCCGAAATGTTTCATTTCGGTTTCAAGCATTTTCAATTGTTTTTTTCATTAAATGAAAAGACATTTTGAGGCAAAAAAGTTGTTTCAAGCTAAAAAAAACATCGATTTTGAGGGTAATATTTTGTCAGGGTTTTTCGCAAAATATTTTGATGTTGCCAAATCTGCATTCTTCACTGAAAAAAAGATTCCGCTGAAATTCACCAGCTCTAATGCTACAGGCCTCTACAACGTTCCCAGACACAACAGCTAACAACAGCGTCCTTGCAGCATCTTCGGCCATTATTGGAGAATACTAGGGGAGTCATGGAAAGGGGTTATTATACAACTTGGGAGCCTGGAGCTGGATCTCTCTTTCACTTACTTACATTGTACTATAGCGACCCCAGCCCAGTGAACTACTCCATAGTCTGCTTCATAGTTTGTGTGATTCTATTCCAGTGCATTTCTTAATCAACTCCAGAATATGTCTAGCAACTGACTGAATTTTGAGGGGTGCAGAGAACAGAGTACACACAGGAGAGCAATTGGCCTATAAAAGATCAATAGCTGAATACCCCCACTGCTGTCTTCTTTTGGTTCCAACATAGGGGTGTTACATTTAACTCCCACCAACACTAAGAAGCTTTGTTTGCATACATTGTAAGACGGTGCAAAGAGGCCAGGATACAGGATTTGAAGCAAATACCTCCTTACTTCTAATTTTGACTCTGCTACTGTGTTTCTATGAGGCCTTGGCCAAGTCACTTGCTTGCAGTGGAATTTAGGGGCCAAAATACTTTTGAGGATCTGGGCCTTAATCTCTCTGCTTCACTTTGCCCATCTTCTAAATGGGAATAATACATCCCGAGCTAACAGGGGTGCTGTGAGACGTGGTGAGCTAATGGTTGCAAAGCACCTCAAAGATCAGCGGTATGTGGTTTGGTTAAGCACAATGAAATGTATAAGCTCCTGGGTCTTGCCTTTCTCAATTATAGGGATGGCACAAGAGTTGACAGCAGCCCATTAACTTATTTTTCAGACTAGGATAGCAACAAGGGTGTATAAAACTCACTCAGGTGTTTCCAAGACCCACTGAAGTCATTGCACAAATGCATCTTTCCTGTGTCTCCCAATAGCAAGGCAGATCTGGCAGAGATGCTGGGGGGGCGGGCCTAGGTGACAAGAGTTTTTCCCTCCCCCCCAGAAGCAAGCCCCCTGTAGACCTTCTTGTGATCACCCCAGCCTCTATCTTGTCGGCTCTGCTGCTGGTAAAGGGCAGGGACGGTGTGGAAAGAAAGCATTAGCACGGGAAAGCAAAGACAGAGCCATTTATTTCCCAGCCACCTACCTCAGGCAAAGCAGATCATCTCTGTGGATCTCCTGCCTTTGCTCGCCTGACATCTGCCCATGGCCACTGCCTGCAGGTGTGAGCAGCAGAGACCACGAGTTTCCCCTGCTCTGCCATCCTGCCTTGGGCCTGCACTCCCCCCAGCAGAGCTCTCGTGCCTGCAGAAGGGATGGCCCCAGAGCACAGAGGGGTGTGCTAACTAAGACACCTGGGCTTCAGTAGCCCAAGTAGCCCACAGAGGAGTTTGTCACTGGGGGCACGGAGAAGGGGAGGATCAGTGATCGGGGGGGGGGGGTGGAGGGGGCGTTGGAACAGGGCTGCTTGTTTTTGAAAGATGAACTTGGGAGCCCAACTCTCCATGTCACAGCAAACTAGGGGGTCGCAACAGGAAGCTGGAGGATGTAGGTGTGTGCTGGAATGGATGCTGACAGAGCCGGATCCCAAAATCACTGAGCCCTCTGCAGGCCACACGCTTGCCATGTATTTCTGGGCCAGCCATAAGACTTTGTGTACAAACTGCATCCCTGAAGGGGAGAGGGCAGCCCTATGAACTGTGTTACCCTGAAAGGGAAGGGGTAGCCCTATCAACTGTAATGTGGTGGGAGGGGGAACCACTATGAGCTTGACTCAGGGCAGGGGAACCCTTATAAATGGCCTGGAAGGGACAGAACACCCCTAAACACTGTGACCTGGATTGGGCAGCGCACCCATCCACACGGACCTGGACTAGCATGGGGCATCCCTCTAAACACTGCATCTGGCCTAGGCCCACCCACCTAATCCGTGAGCCTGTCAGTTTCTTCCTGCTGCCGTCCCTTCTGTGCTCACTGCCCAGGGCCTGGCGTGGCTCGCGTTCGAGCCCACTTCAGTCCCTGCTCTCCACAGCAGCCCAGACCAGCCTAGCCAGCTGGCAGTCTCCTCCTTGCCTTTCCAGTGACCATGCTGCCTCCACCCCATACAGCCCATACAGAATGCCCCCTGCCCCCTGGAAGTTACCTTTGCAGTGTCTTCTAGAATCCGTTATGAAGCCCCTCGTGTAAACAACATCTTGGGAGGGACGAGGATCTATTTTTAAAAGTGTGAGAGGTAGAAATGAGCCACGCGAGTTCAGCAGGTC
Source organism: Lepidochelys olivacea (assembly GCF_965140295.1). Taxonomy (NCBI): domain Eukaryota; kingdom Metazoa; phylum Chordata; order Testudines; family Cheloniidae; genus Lepidochelys; species Lepidochelys olivacea. The sequence continues at coordinate 46,753,118 of NC_140418.1, forward strand.
CCTGGTACTGTGACCATAACAGCCATAGGGGGTGGGAAGGGAGCGGACATCTGCACTCATCTCTCCTGGACCATCTCACCACCCCACTCCTCCCCAGCAAGCAACACTGCGGGCAAAGCCCCCAGGCTGGGATGCATGCTGGGAGCTAACCCCCATGGGAAGGGGCTTTGCCAGCCAGGCAGGTAAAAAACAGAGGGCAAGTCTGGCCCCAGTGTACAGGGCAAAAAAGTGGGTTCATTGAGGTCATCTAGTGTCACGACCACACTCCTTGTCTGTACAGAGAGGGGGCGTCCTCAACCCCTCTTTATTCTGTGAGGTGGCAGTGTGGACATGGTTGAGGACCACTGAGCGAAGGTACCAATAGACAGGAGATGCCACATGGCGAGTGATTGTTTGTTGCATGAGTGCTGTGAGAAATAGGCCCGACTGACTTTGGACAGCAGAGACCTTTGATTGGGTACTTTTCTCTAAGGCCAGCACAGGGGGATGTGGCTTAGCTGGGCTGACATTGGGCTGTATCAGGAGGGAACAACAGCCAAAGGTCTCGAGCCTTTCATTTAAATTCAAGCCACAGTGCTAAAAACATCCTCCAGCCACCTATCCCTCCCCACAAGCCAGCACAAGCTGAGTTCTCTCCTTCCCACAGAGAGCAGGCCCCAGCTGGCTAGGGACTGCCCAGAGAAGAGAGGTGAGGGCTGTGAATTGTATGAAGTGCAAATGCTAAGGAGATTTTTCCCCTTCTGATTTTACGCTGGCAGCATCTCTCATGGCCCAGTAACTCCCAAAACATGATATCAGGCCGGCTCCCACTCCTGGAGGGGAAAGCACACCCCTCCTCCTTTTAGCAACCGTATTTATCACTTCCTCCCTCCACCGCTCCAGAAAGCTCCCTCTGCTTCGCGGTTCAGCGGAGAGGGAAGCCAGGCCCCTGTTTTGCTACCCTGTTTGTATATTTCCAATACTGGCAAGTCACCTACAGTGTGAGTGGGAGCAACCAGACCTACCAGAGCAACAACGCCAGTGCCAGGAAAAACACTTTCCATGGCAGCAATGAACCTCGCCTGCTCACGTTTTTCCCTTGGCTGAGTCTTGTCCTTGTTAAAAATAAAAGACCTGAGACTTTTAGAGCTTGTCAGCTTGCAAGCCCCAGAACTGAACAAGTTCAGGCTGGTGCTCTGGGGCCCAACAGCTGAGTCTTGTTGTCTCCTTACCCAGCCCTGTCCCTGTGCCCTAAAGCTGACCAGACAATGCTGGTTCAACCCAGATGAGCCTATTGCTAGACCATGGCACAGGAAGTTCCCAGAACTTTCCCAACCTGTCTAGAGATGGAAGAGTCACGTCAGTTGTTGGCCTCTCTGCTGGGACTGCCAACAAGTTGATGCCTGTGCACTAGGAACGAGGAAGAGGAATCACTCACTAATCTCATATTTGCCACCAGAAGACAGCTTCTTTCAGAGGCTGGTGGCACCCACACCTGCGTTCAAACAAGCATCCCCTAGAGGAAAGATACGGAATTCCCTCTCTGCTCCTGTCAGCCACCCCAGGGCCCAGTGGTTCTAGTTTTTTAACAACAAAAATGGCCAGCTCCTTAAAAGTGCTCAACAAAGGCTACCATTGTATCAGCGTTCCCTTACCAACATGGGTGTTGTTTTGGCGACCCCACTTAATCTAGATGCTGTATTTCAAATGAAGCAAGCCAGAAATTAGTCACGTTAAATTCGATTCTTTATTTAAGCAAGCTCACAAAATGTAATGGCTCCGCCTTTCCCTTCTCCCTCCATTCTTTCTTTAAGCTGTCTGAACTGCGTAAAGGGGCCACAAAGGGAGAAGAAACAGCCCCCTAGAGAATCTCCTGTTGCAAGGGGGTTCCTTGCCTGGCACAAGGCTGACATAAATGTTCTATGCTGGCCCCACTTGCAGCCCCAGTCATAGGGGGTGTGTTGAGGATGGACCAGGGGCAGGAGAGGTTTGGCCAGAATGCTGTGTGCTCCAGCTGTGCAATGCCTATAGCAGTGCAAATTAGAGCAGTGCTGGGGTTGCTCTAAATTGTGCCAGGAAGCCTCCCAGGTCAGAATTAGGGAGGCACAAAGGTGGCTTAAAGCCTGTGTGTGGGAAAGGAGCAACAGGAAATCCGTCCCAAGATGTGGCTCTCACAGGGTGCTCCCGGTGAGCGTCACTGTCAGATGAAGAAGGAGCTCTGAAGGTGGTGGCTGGACAAGGCCAGAGGAGGCTGATCACCTAGAGATGGGATATGCATTCACCTGTAAGGCGAGGCTGTTCCCCAGGAGAGATAGTCAGTGGGTCTTGGAGCTGGGCGAGGTACTATTGGCTGCTCCACCGCAGTCACGTCCCCTGAATAGGATTTGAGAAGGGAGGCGTTCTTGTTGGCCAGCATGGCTCTCTCGTTCCTGCGGAACTTTGCTCTTCGGTTCTGAAACCATACCTAGGAGGAGGGGGAAAGACAGACAGGCCAGAGATTATAACCTGCTCCACTGATGCTCTGCTTCTCTCCCTGCATTATCAGATACTTGGTGGCCCAGGCACCCTAGTTTGATGGTGGCCTGGAGAGCCAGAACCCCGTTGTGAGGAAAGGACCAGCAGTGGACGGGTGTAATGTGTTTGCAGGAGGAGCTTCCATTATGCCTGAGCAACTAATCATCTTCCCTACCCGAGGTGAAGCGGCAGCATGTGGGAGGTCAAGCTGGGACCCACAGGGGTGATGCTCATGAGCTGGACCTCTCCTGCTTCTGGATATTCCAGGACCCAGGATGATGCTGGTGGCTTCATGTCTCCACCCCAGTGCCTGAGCACCAAGGATCCTCTCAGTGAAGATGCAGATGTCCTATCTGGTCTTTAAGATCACTGCTGCTCTGGGACGGGCTGCTGGCTGCTTGAACCTCATTCCTGAATGACAGGGATTCTTGAGAAGCTGCTGCTGGTCCATTGCCCTGAGCTGTAGAAACGGCTGCTTTTATGTTAGGATTTGCCCTGCTGTCTGAATGCGTGGTGATCCCTTTCCCTGATTATGCCTGGCACTCATGCCCTGCCCTAAAATACAACACAAATACCTTTGCTGCTAGCCCGTGAATACGCACACATAAGTTTTCACACACACAAACGCTCACGCACGTGTGCACAAGTTATTCGGCTCAGTACAGGGGTACTACGTGAATTTGAATGGCCTGTGTGGTGCAGGACATCAGACTAGACGATCTAACAGTCCCTTCTGGCTTTAATCTCTCTGAATCCATCAATGAACAAACATACGCACATGCACATAGGTGTTCTCTCTCTCACACAGGCATGCACGCACACACCCACAAGCTCTTTCCCTTCAGTCCAAGAAACCATCAGAATTTAAAAGGCTGATTTCATTCATTCTCTGACCCATCCCACTCTTGTGCTCTCAAACTCAAACTGCTCAAGGGCTTTACTCTCACCCTCTGCACATCTTGGGGAAACCCCGCTCAGCTGAACTAGCAAAATGTAAGAACAAGAGAGAGTTTATGCTGTTATAACTCTGGTGATAACCGATGTGAACAGAGGTTTGGGAGGTGGACTGTATCCTGCAATGTCACTCTAGGCCTGGATGCTCACTGGGCAGTGGGTTCATCTGTTCTGGTTAAATAAATCTAACTCAAACCTTCATCAGAACCTCTGGTGGAACCCAAGTCTCCTGACACTTGGATAAGGCTGTAAGCAATTTGTTTCCTTGTAACTTTCAGTTTCATACAGCTCTGTGTTTCTGGGCTCTGGCAAGGATCGAGAAAGGTCAAGAACAGCTAGCCAAAAACTCAAAAGGTAATAACAAAATGTTTTTTAAGTACATCAGAAGTAGGAAGCCTGCTAAACAACCAGTGAGGCCCCTGGACGATTGAGATACAAAAGGAGCACTTAAAGACGATAAAGTCTTCACAGAGAAACTAAATGAATTCTTTGCTTCAGTCTTCACGGTTGAGAATGTTAGGGAGATTCCCAAACCTGAGCTGTCTTTTGTAGGTGACAAATCTGAGGAATTGTCACAGATTGAAGTGTCACTAGAGGAAGTTTTGGAAGTAAATGAGAAACTTAACAGTAACCAGTCACCAGGACCAGATGGCATTCACCCAAGAGTTCTCAAAGAACTCAAAAGTGAAATTGCGGAACTATTAACGATGGTTTGTAACCTGGCCTTTAAATCAGCTACTGTACCCAATGACTGGAAGATAGCTAATGTAACGCCAATATTTAAGAAGGGCTCTAGAGGTGATCCTAGCAATTACAGACCAGTAAGTCTAACATCAGTACTGGGCAAATTAGTTGAAACAATAGTAAAGAATAAAATTGTCAGACACATAGAAGAACATAAATTGTTGCGCAAAAGTCAACATGGCTTCTGTAAAGGGAGATCATGTCTTACTGATCTATTAGAGTTCATTGAAGGGGTCAACAAACATGTGGACAAGGGGGATCCAGTGGACATAGTGTACTTAGATTTCCAGAAAGCCTTTGACAAGGTCCCTAACAAAAGGCTCTTACATAAATTAAGTTGTCATGGGATAAGAGGGAAGATCCTTTCATGGATTGAGAACTAGTTAAAAGAATAAAGGGTAGGAATAAATGGTAAATTTTGAGAATGGAGAGGGGTAACTAGTGGTGCTCCCCAAGGGTCAGTCCTAGGACCAATCCTATTCAACTTATTCATAAATGATCTGGAAAAAGGGTAAACAGTGAGGTGGCAAAGTTTGCAGATGACACTGAACAGCTCAAGATAGTTAAGACCAAGAACTTCAAAAAGATCTCACCAAACTAAGTGATTGGGCAACAAAATGGCAAATGAAATTTAATGTGGATAAATGTAAAGTAATGCACATTGGAAAAAATAACCCCAACTATACATACAATATGATGGGGGGCTAATTTAGCTACAACTAATCAGGAGAAAGATCTTGGAGTCATCATGGAAAGTTCTCTGAAGATGTCCATGCAGTGTGCAGTGACAGTCAAAAAAGCAAACTGGATGTTAGGAATTATTAAAAAAGGGATAGAGAATAAGACGGAGAATATCTTATTGCCCTCATATAAATCCATGGTACGCCCACATCTTGAATACTGTGTACAAATGTGGTCTCTTCATCTCAAAAAAGATATACTGGCATTAGAAAAGGTTCAGAAAAGGGGAACTAAAATGATGAGGGGTTCGGAACAGGTCCCATATGAGAAGAAATTAAAGAGGCTAGGACTTTTCAGCTTAGAAAAGAGGAGACTAAGGGGGGACATGATAGAGGTATATAAAATCATGAGTGGTGTGGAGAAAGTGAATAAGGAAAAGTTATTTACTTGTTCCCATAATATAAGAACTAGGGGCCACCAAATGAAATTAATGGGCAGCAGGCTTAAAACAAATAAAAGGAAGTTCTTCTTCACTCTGCGTACTGTCAACCTGTGGAACTCCTTGCCTGAGGAAGTTGTGAAGGCTAGGACTATAACAGGATTTAAAAGAGAACTGGATAAATTCATGGAGGTTAAGTCCATTAATGGCTATTAGCCAGGATGGGTAAGGAATGGTGTCCCTAGCCTCTGTTTGTCAGAGGGTGGAGATGGATGGCAGGAAAGAGATCACTTGATCCTTACCTGTTAGGTTCACTCCTTTTGGGGCACCTGGCATTGGCCACTGTAGGTAGACAGGATACTGGGCTGAATGGACCTTTGGTCTGACCCAGTATGGCCATTCTTATGTTCTTATGTCACTCACAGGGAGTTTCCAGCCTGAGCAGAAGCAGAAAGCCTTGGCAATCCCATGAAGAACCCTATCCTCTTGTGATTCCCTACCCAATCTTGAAATCTCTTGAGGTTCAGAACAAGTCAAGGGGATCTTTAGCTCTGATATGGACCATTCGTGGCAGTCTGGTGGTGTGATGAGACTCCCTGAGTGCACAAAGCTGGGATAACCAGCTCTCTCTGCTTCCCTCTCCCCAGGATCTCTAAGCAATGGTACATGGTTAGAGTGATGCTGCACTCCAACAACTCCCATCCAACATAATAGCCCCTTGGGGCCTGTTACTGCTGCCACAAGTCCTGAGGCTGCTTCAGCTTGCACAGGGGCACAAGGGGGGTTCAAACCCACGTTTGCTTGCCATACTGGGTCTACATGGAGTGCAGCTTAGCCAGACCAGAAAGCTAAAGCCAAGATGCACAACCGAACTTTGGGATCTCAGCTGAACATCTCAACCTTTTGAGGTTTCCCTCATCATGATCCAGAACCTCTTCTCTACCCCCAAAAGTAGCATAGCTTTGCCACTATAATTAAATATTGGGTGTAATGCCTCCATAGGAAGTTCAGTCTACAGTGTATAACCCACACAGCTCACTTTGGAGAAGGCTTCTTGACTTGGCATTTTTGCCTGTGTCGTCAATCTGATTACAAAAATGGACACCACTTCCAAGCCCCTGCTGAGTTGTCTCTGATTGCCAAAGCAGATTTGCACTAGCGTTTCTTTCCTGACACATTCCTACAGAACTTAGCAAATTCTCTCCCTGCTATAGAATTCCATTATCTGGCTGAAAAATTCTACAGAAAGGATCCTATTCTCTATTCAATTCTTTGGATTTTTCAGATATATTTGGGGCAGGGACTGAGGATGAAATTTTCAAGAGTACCTAAGTGGCATAGGAGCTCCCATTTTCAAAAGTAACACGCACCCAGGATCCTAAGTCCCATTGACTTTCAGTGAGACTTTTGAAAATAGGCTTCTAAGTCACTTCTGAAAATTGTGGCCCTTGTCTTTGTATGGATTTGTACAACACCTAATGCTATGGGGCCTCGATCCCAATCTGGGGCTCCAGGGCTCTACTGCAATAAAATTATTGTTATTGTCCTGTTTGATTTCTATAAAACCCTAATGTTTCACTCTATTCAATATGATAGAGCTTTTCAGAAGGATCTCTATGGCATTTATATGTTTGAGAGCTTTACTGACAGTAAGGCCCATGTTCTTTAACAATCCTCTATCTCTGCAGCCATCGTGCTGGCTGGGTGAAGGCTAAAGCCATGGCTTGCTGACAGTACCTGGATGAGATGGGTGGAAGATTGACTTCTGGCATTACTTACCTGAACTCTGGCTTCAGTGAGGTTGACTCTGCGTGCGAGGTCTTCTCGTACAAAGGCATCAGGGTAATGTGTCCTCTCAAAGACTCTCTCCAGCGCCTGGAGCTGGCTGCTGTTGAAGGTGGTCCTGTTTCTTCTCTGCTTTCTTTTCTTCTTCTCTTCCGAGTTCAGCTGATCATCTAGAATGGGAGAGAATCAGACAGGTGAAGTGCTGGAACTAGATTACTAGTGTTTCTGAAGCATCAACAATTACCTTTAAAAAAAAAATTTAGATCTCTGCATCATTAATTTAGATCTCTGCATCATTTGGATGAGAGATAAAAAACAAGATCCTGGCCACTTGGATCAAAGTTGAGACACACATTTTTCATAGATTCATATAAATGAATATATTTGGATGCCAGAATAAATCATCCTTGTCATCTAGTCTGACTGCCCCTGGAACACTGGCCAGAGAACTTCCCCCAGTGATTCTTGTATCAAAACCCATAACTTCTGGCTGAGCTAGAACAGACCTTTTAAAAGAGATTAAACATCAATTTTGGAAGTCTGGGCCTATGGCTTCATGTCCCTTTCTTCACCAATTGGTCCTGGGACTGGGACTTTTCAGCTTGGAAAAGAGATGGCTAATGGGAGATATGACTGAGGTCTATAAAATCATGACTGGTGTAGAGAAAGTAGATAAGGAAGTGTTGTTTACTCCTTCTCATAATACAAGAACTAGGGGTCACCAAATGAAATTAATAGGCAGCTGGTTTAAAACAAACAAAAGGAAGTATTTCTTCACACAGTGCACAGTCAACCTGTGGACTTCCTTGGCAGAGGATGTTGTGAAGGCCAAGACCATAATAGGGTTAAAAAAAGAACTAAATAAGTTCATGGAGGACAGGTCCATCAATGGCTATTAGCCAGGAATGGCAGGAATGGTGTCCCTAATCTCTGTTTGCCAGAATCTGGGAATGAACGACGGGGAATGGATCACTTGATGATTACCTGTTCTGTTCATTCCCTCTGGGGCACCTGGCATTGGCTGCTGTCGGAAAACAGGATACCGAGCTAGATGGACCTTTGGTCTGACCTAGTAGGGTCATTCTTATGTTCTTTCTTGAAGCTGTCTTTCTAATACAAATGTTTCCCTCTGTTCCACATTGCAGAGGGTAGCAAACCGACAAAAATCTTCCAAAGTTTGGATAGGAAACATGTGGAGGGAAGTGAAGACTAGACTGAATGCTTCCCTCTGCCCAATGCTGGTAGAAGCCCTTCTGTGCAGACAACTTAATGCAGACATAGGGTCAGAGCTTCATCTAGTATACACTGGCATAGCTCCACTGAAGTCAATGGACCAGATCCCCATCTGGTGTAAATCAGCAAATCTCCGCTGAAATCAATTTTAGGAAAAGAAAATAGGAACTCTGGACCTATTCAGCTTGGGGAGCTCACCATCAGTGTGTAGGGCCCTTGATGTGGAGAAATTACGCTGCTAGAGTAGATGTCGAAGGTCCATCAGGTCTGGGCTGGGATTCCTCAAACCCTTCAAACTCTACTGGATTTAGAAGGCCATCCTCCTTGCTTCTTCTACTCTAACATTAATTCATCTTTCCGCCCCATTAGACTATGATCAAGGGACTTTTCTGTGAAGGTAGGGCAGCCTTGGGATGAAGGCACTGGCATAGCATTTAGGAGACCTGATCTGCCATGGATTTTCTCTGTGACTTTGGGCAAGCCCACTTTACATCTGAGGCCTGCAGAGATTAAGTAGGGATAACATCTCCTTCCTCCCACCTTCTCCCTGTCTGTTCATTTACAGAGTGAGCTCTTTGAGTCAGGAATTGTCTCTTACTGTGTGTTTGTACAGTGACATAATTGAGCTCTCATCTCAGTTGGGACTGCTAGAAGCTATCCTAATACACGTTATTATTGGATGGTTTTTGTATTCGGTTTTTCTCTTGGCACATTTTTTGTGATGAAGAAGATAATGTTGTTCTCCATCACTAGCTGTTGCGGTCAATGCATGCTTCTGAGGTCTCCCTAATTTCCAGCTGCTTTGCTTTTTTGCAGCTGAAATTCTTTGACTGGCTACCTTCTTCTGCTCCAAAACTTTGCCAGTGAGACCTACCATAAGTAGCGGCTGCTGCATATTCCCCCTCCTCCATCCCTTTACCACCAGAGGTGATTGGTTCACATGGCTGAGCAAAGGACCAGCTGTTCTCGGGTACTCATTTCAAGTACCTACCCTGTTGCGCTGAAGCTAGAGCCAAGTATTGAACTGAGGATTTAGAACCACCAAGATAAAAACCATGCCCACTGCATTAATAGGGAAATGCAAAGACAATCCTATTCCCATGTGCACAGATGTGCCAGGATACTGAACGAACAGCACAGTGGTCAGATACAATGGTAATCGATCCGCTTACCCATTGTCCTGCCACGACGCAGCTAGTTATGGGTATGCCCAACCTCTGCTGTTTTGTGATAGTGACCTGGATCTGGATGAAAAATTCACCACCAAATTATTTATTGATTTAGCCCCTTGCTGCGAATGGTCCACAGACAGGTGGCGATTTTTACGTATTTGTTTGCTCGTCAGCACTGCTTGGTTCACGCTCAGAGCTCATCCATTTCAGCTTAGGCCTTATTCACAAAGTGTCTGCTGCCAGTATGCATTGTTCCCGAGTCACTGGTTGCCCTACATGATTAGTCACCTAACTCACATGGTTGGTTGGGTTTCCATTTTCTGCAGTTTGGAAGAACTATACTTTATAAACAGGAAGACTACTCGAAGAACTCATTGATTGGTTGCTTCTCTCAAGAAAGCACCGGAAGATCATTTTAGGGGAGAGAAAGAGGAAGAGAGTGTGCTAGCAGGAACTCAGCAGGGGCTGGGAGTTTTTCAATTTTTCTTTCTCCTCTTCTGCAAAGGAAAAACCATTGGATTTGCCTGTGTGCCTGAGCCTTGGGTTTTTAACAAGCTAGATTCCTTCGTGATTGACAGAGAAGACAGATTTATTTGCTGGCTAGGAGGCCCAATATTCAGCGTTCTCTTGTCATAGTCAAGAAAAAGCAATTGAATGTATCCGTATTTGCTCAGTCCCAGCTGCAAAGGTTACAGAAAAATCCTTGTCTGGGTCATTTAATTGCCTTTATGCCAGGGCTCTGGCTGGGGGTAGGGAGGGGAAATTCACTGTGCATGTCCCTATTCCCTATATAACGTCACACACTATTTCACAAATCTGAAGCAGGCAATGACTTCCACTGGTCTTCATTTTGTGTTGCACAGTCGTTCACTAATGGCTCATCACGGTCATGAAGCACAGAGCTACTGCAAAATGTGCTTCACATGCCCCATTTGCTTGTGGTGAGTGTATTCGTGACAGGTCTCTCCCCTGGCTCCAAGGAGCACTGCCGTCATCCTGCATTAAGTGCTGTGCATCTATTGATTTTCCCACGTTTGGCCGTTAGGGAGCACGCTCACTGCCAGTCTTCAACAATTTAGCGTGCTCCCATTGGCATAAGCTGCACTGAACTAGCTTGCTGCTCCGTTTGATTCGTTGCCTCAGTGCAAGCAGCCAAACCTAGGAGTTGCTGTATTCTCCCCCTTCCCAACCACCACACTATTTCCTATATCTGCCATGAGCACGGATTGAAGGTACTGATCTCCATTTTCTGTCATACATCAACTGCTCGCTGCAACCATTAACTGCATGGACAGGCAGTAGTTGTGAGCAGTGGGGTCACCAGTCTATATTGCATATGATTGATTGCTAGGCCTCTGGCTCAGGGGCAGGATGGATTTAGATCTGTAACTCCTACACTTGCTCTAAATAGGAAGGATGGGCTAGTAGAAAGGGCACTGGGTTAGGTTGCAGAAGATCTGCCATCAGCTACAGACTTCATGGGTGACCTTGGACAAGTTGCTTGACTTACCTTGTGCCTCTGTTTCCCCATCTGTAAAATGGAGTAATAATTCCCTATTTCATAAGATTGTTACAAAGCTAAATTCTAACTCTAATGGATTGATTTCTAAGGATGCCACCCAACTGGGCACAGCACAACCTTTCCAGGTGACTTTTAGAGGCAGCAACTCTCACCAGGGCAATTCTCACCAACTATAACAACTTGCACTAGGGTCCCAAGACTGCATTTTGAAGACCTCTGTGCTAAGATAATTGGATCGTGACTTTTGTGTTCTGGACAAAAGTCCATCATATACTACAGTAAGGCCACCAACCTTACATTCACTTTTGACCCTAGGCTGCTCATGCTCTCCATGCTGTAGGTCAAAGGCCAATGCACTGACCCATTTACCTTTCATCCCCATGGTAATATTTGTAACACCCTTGCATAACGTAACGGAACTTGCAAACCTGGATGTCTGGGTGACAGCAGATTGCTTTTCATGTACCAGCATTTCTCAAAGGGCTGTATGTACAGATGATAAGCTATGAGGAGATACAGAATATACATCAGAGATTCCAGCTATTCAACTTAAGGGGGTGGGGGAGTTCTCTGGCTGTGCTATGCAGGCCAGATGATCACAATGGTCCCTTCTGGCCTTGGAATCTATGAATGAATCTGTCTATAAAACAAAACCTTTTCTTGAGCCAGGAACAACACTGAGGACCAAAGCTTATTGGACATGTGTAGCCACCATTATCAGTGTATCTGGATTCATAAAAGAACAAGGATATCAGGGCCTGATCCAACACCAATTTAAGTGCATGGGAGTCTTTCCTTTGACTTCAGTGGAGTATGGATCAGGCCCTTAGTGTGCAAACAGTGTTTGCTATTAAGTATTTGCTATTTGGCATTGGTTATTCTCCTGTTTAAAATGGTTTCAATCATCCAATCAGGAGCAAAAACAAAACTATGGGACTTGGGTGACCCATCACACAGAGTTTATGAATAAACAGTCTTGGATTCATGCATGATCCACGGGTATTTAGTTGCTTGGTCAATAATTCAACAGATAGCGATCAAATAATGATACAATGTAATTATAAACAAATTTAGGAAAACTGTTATGGGTTCACAGGTAGTCTAGGAACAGAAAAAAGGGGTTCAATCCATAGACTAAATCCAGCCCTAGTGAGCAGAGACCAAGTAAGATCTCTTTCCCTGTCACAATCCCAGGACAGTCTGCTGTTGTTCTATGTTAGTTTTACATTGTCTACTCATATTCAGTGGATCCTTACTCACTTCAACCCCCAGATTACCCACAAAAGATAAGGAACCAAAGAAAGACATCAAAGGGGATGAAATAGAAAAATATCTAGCAAGACATTGATATGGAATGAGCTGGGGCCCAGCCAGTTTCTCTGCTACTTGAGTGTATTTTCTGCATAAACATACTAGGGGAAAAATCAACCCTTAAAAGGTTAAAAATAAGAAGAGCCATGCAAATAAAAAGTAAAGTCTGCTCTGGTCAACATCCTGCATGGTGGAAGCTCATAACAGAAAGGCTTCCCGGAGCAGAAGAGACAGCTTGAATATTGGCCCTTCAGTTTACATGGGGTGTCTGCCTTTCCTCACCAATCACTTGAATTGTGAGCCCTTTGTTTACCTTTGCTAACATTGGAGACCACAATGCTGTCGTGGCACTTAAACAAGTGCTAGAGTGAACGCAAACATCACTGGTAAAGTTGACAGGTGTCCTATAGTGAATGTCTCCAATGAGCAATTGTATCAGAGACTAGCATAGAAAGAATAGAGGTTTGCTTATTATCCCGCTCACCAGGTCCCGCTCAAAGGCATCCTAGGCAAAGGTGAAGTTTGGTTCCTCCCATTACTCCCTGCTCCACCTTATGCAAACTAGCTCGCTCGGAAAACCATCCATCCCTTCGTTCCATCATTACTTCTTCCATAACAGCATTACTGTTCCTGCTTCGTCAGAGACCACAGAGCCCTTTAGTTCCACCAGAACCTTAGCATTTGATGCAGCAGTGTGGCAGTGTGGCTCCAGATGTCCCGCAAAACATTTAGGGAGCTAAATTTTTATATACTGGGTAGTCAAACCTTTGGCCAGCTAGGTAGGGAACTATCCAAGAGTTTGCTGGAGCAATAAGACCATGTAGAACATGGTCCGAGATGCCTTGCTCTTCTCAGTAGCTTTGTTTCTTCTGAACTGATCTTAATGAAAACACTGGGGAGTTATTTTCTCCTTTTTATCTCACTCACTGGCCTTATAATGAGGCTTACATCCACCATGCAACAGGATTGATTCTCTGCCTATTTACATTGGTTTTATGCCAGGGGAACTTCACTAATGTCAGTAGAATTGCACATGCATGAACATGGTGTCCCGGAGTAGGGAATCAGACCCGTAGTACCGCTCCCATATCTTCACCAAACCATAATAGTTTGACACAGCTGCTTCTTGTAATCTGTACCCTGCCCGGCTTCATATTATTCAACTCTAAGGGTGTATGTACACTGAAAAAAGAAAAAGAAAAAAAAAAACAGCAGCAGCGAGCCGCAGAGCCCAGGTCAACTGATTCAGCTCATGAGGTTCCCACTACAGCGCTAAAAGCAGCAGTGTAGACATTCCTGCTCTGGCTAGAGCCCAGGCTCTGAGAAGCCACCCCCGCACAAGATTTCAGAGCCTGGGCTCCAGCCTGAGCAGGAATGTCTACACTGCTGTTTTGAGCCCCATTGTGTGAGCCCCGCAACCCACAGTCAGTTGACCTGGGTTCTGAGACTTGTTGCTGTGGGCTTCCCCTGCCCAGTGTAGACATATCCTGCACTGGAACTTTCAGAGGTGTCTTGGCAGTTGGGCGCCTAACTGCCATGTAATTCCAAAGGGAACTAAGGTCCTAATTCCCTTAGGTCTTTGAAAATTCCAGTCTAAAACTTTTTCTGATGTATGGTCATGTGGACAATGCCATGTCAAGTGAGCAGGTGTATTAATAACAACAATTTGCACTGACAGCATCTTCTCTCTGAGGAGCTCAAACATGCATGAATAGCTTCACAGCATCCCTGTCTGTCAGGTCAGCATCTGTTTCCATGCTGTAGGGGGGAAGGAGAGAGCGAGGAAGGGATCTGGGTCCAGCAAAGTACTGAAGCATGTGCTTAACTTTAAGCATGCAAATAGTCTCACTGAAATCAATGGGGCTTCTCATGTGATTAAAGTTAAGCATCTACTTAAGTATGTTGCTGGATTGGGACCTTAACGTTCTTAAATATAACAGACCAGATCTTCGGCTAATGTATATCAGTGTGGGCCCATTGAAGTCGAAGGAGATACATCAGCTATAACCATCTGAAGATCTGGCCCAATAGATTTAGAATAAAATAAAGCACTATGCCTCACCTCTCCCATAGTGATACTGCCTTCTTCCCTAGTGTCGCTGGGAAAGGGTGCAGTCCCAAGACAGGAAAGTTTTTATTAAGAACATGAAATCCAAAATGTGTTGTTTTTCTGAGCACCTGTTTGGGATGCTTTTTGCTGTCCATCTGGTAACAGTTACTGCGCCTGAATACCTAAAGTCCATACAATTGGGAACAAAGGGACATTCCACTTCAACTGAAATGCAGTTTTCAGATTCCAAAAGATTTACCGCTCCCATATCTTCACCTCCCCTCACTAGACAGTCAATCCCCAGACAGATTCCTTTCCAGTCTGGGAATGCCTGGATACAAACATGCCCATGATTTCCTTGTATCTGAGAGGAAGTGTTTGGAGATTAGCTTTAAACAGGAGTTTTGAATCTTTAAGCCGAGATGGAATGTGTTAGAAAAGCAAGTGTGTTTAGGAATTTTGGAGCAGTAAAGTATGGCCACACGGGGTAACAGCGGGTCATCCTGATTAGGCTACATGAAGATGAGTGGGGGAAAGAGTGGGACACAGTTTAATTAATACTTGTGCTGAGTGTAGTGTTGGCATTTCTGGTTATGCTTTTTGTGGGTTTATTTCAGCCAGTGATGGGGTTGATATACGAAGGAGGTGATACTCTACTGCCTTCCACCTTGTGTAGTCACCGAAACCTGTGCAGAGGGAGAGAACTCGGCCAGTGATGTGAGTTCTGACAGGGTAGCATTTTACACTCAGAGCACACAGTGCAAGGCAGGGGAGAATCAGTCTCATGGTAGTTGCCTTGTGGTGTTTCAGTTCCTCGGACAGTGGAAATACCGCAAGACTGGCTGCTGTGGTTTGTGGGCTCCACAGATGGTTTCTGGAGGCATTAAAAAAATCCATGAAAATTGTAAGTGCCAATACAAAGTCAGAGATTTGGCTTTTGGGGGAGGTGTCCACCTATGGCTTCCTCTGGAATCCAAATGAAGGTTTCTATTAATACAGGTTCAGCGGAGGATAAAAGGGTCAGATCAGGGAGTCTTTCCATTCACTTCAGTGGGCACTGGATTGGACCTGAAGTAAGGGCAATGCAACAGAGGCATAAACTCCACAGAGGAACCCTAGTGAAACAATAACAAATGATGGGCAACCCTCATAAGGGCTGAAGGTTCAGTGTAAGTTGTCTGTGAAGGGTCAGGTTGGGTTTTTTTCCCCAGTATGTCTGTGGGAACCAGGCAACTGTTTCCAATCAGCAGCGCTGCGGATAAGTAGTTGGGTCAATGTTCAAATAATACCACTTCACTCTTCAAGTGGAAAACCCAAGTGCCTGAGTCCTGAGCTGGACTCTTTTGTGTAGGGAGTTTGGGAAGGATTCTGAACCCCGCCCGGCTGAACCACATGTGTTGTGTGATCCCCTCCACCCCAAACCGGCCCAAGTTGTTATGAGTTTGGCAGGCATAGCTTCACCACAACTTCATGACATTTGGATCACAACATCCACTGGGCTACATTGCTGCAAACAATCACATTGTGCTGATAGCCCAGCATGTCGTGTGCATTAAGCACCCAGAAGAGGGAGAGTTCTGAGTTTGAGCTCAGATTCTAGCTCATTGACCTTTATGACCAGAATCTGGGGTTTGCTAACTCCTAGGGATGGAGGAAGAATAAAAGGGACCCAAATCTACACATACTTCAACCTAGCATCCCTGCCACCTGAGGATCTCTCTCTCCACATACCCCAGATGGACTCTGGTCTTCTTTCCGCCTCTTAGTGCTTGATCTTCCTCCTAGAGTGGAACAGCTCAGCCCAGCACACCAAGGGGCTTGTTCTGCTATCTGTTACCCTACCTCCGATTCATTGCTCCATCTGGGACCCTATGGACTAGAGAAGTGCATTATAGGCTTTTCACTTTCCTCTGAAGAATCAATGTTTGGCCAGTCCCGGAGGCAGGATACAGAATTAAATGGTCCATTGGTCCAATGCCATAAAGTAGATTGTTTGTTCCCGTGATACCATAGTGAAGGGTCACCTTATTTCTATCTTGGTTGTCATTTCTAGACACAATGGACCTGGTTCTCTCCCACTTATAGGAGTTTTACATTAGTGTGCCTTCATTGACTTCACTGGAAATATTTCCAATTTACACCAGCATAGATGAGTGGAGAAACCATTGGTTTCTCTTAATATTCATGGGAAGATGGGTTAGCTAGAAACATGGCTGAGATTCAATTAATATAAACCCTAGTGGGGGCCTTCTTAAACTGGGTTAGCTCTTACATTGTGCTTCTCATCATAGATCTCAAAGTGCTTTACAAGGAGTGTCAGTATCATTATCCCCATTTTACAGATGGGGAAACTGAGGCACAGAGGTGACATGACCTGCCAAAGATCACCCAGCAGACCAGTGGCAGAGCTGGGAATGGAACCCAACCCAAGTCTCCTGCATGCCAGCCCAGGACTCTATCCACCAAGCCACACTACCTCTCTTAATCAGATTCAAGAGCGTCTAAGGAGGTCACAAATCAGAGCCCAAACTACATATAGACCAGTCCTAAGATGCTGAACATACTGATTTCAATGGGAGTTAGGCATTTAAGTATCTTGAAGAACTGGATCATTGGATCACTGCTTTCTCATTTCCCAAATATTTCTCAGAAAGGAATTAGCCCCTCAGGGCTCTCTTGGGGTTTCATACCTCATCTTCTGAAACATCTAGTACTGGCCACTATCAGAAACAGGATGTTGGACTAGGTAGACAGTGGGTCTGATCCAGTCTGGCAATTGCTACATTCCTGTGTGACTAGGAGCGACGATCTCAATGCTGTGGGGAGTGGATGAACAAAGGAGAAGGCCTGAAAAATGCTAAATGTGCATCCTGTCAACAGCCCCAAAAGCATCATCGCAATTTGCTTGGTTCTTACGGGCATGAAGGGAGATGCCAGTGATTCACAGCTCGCTCATTACAGATGGGATCCAAAAAATAAAAGGTCAATAAAAGGCGACTTTGTGCAGCCACTGAATGGAAAATTATGAGCAATCGTTATATTCCAGTGACTCATGTGAAGGTCACCCCTGGCCAATTCACCTCTGCCATCAATTGGCATGGAGCGTGGACATTACTCACCCCATTACGGGAAGTATCTGGACACAGATTGCTAGGCAGCTAAGCCCAGTGGTGGTTTCCCTTGACCACCAGCTTGGGTTAATTACAGGGACAGAGACTACTTAGAGGGTGTAGCCACAAAACCCCCAGTAATGTCAATGAGCGGCTAAGTCATCCCTTAGGCAGCTTTGAAAAAATCTCAACCACCCTCAGCACCTTGATTTCTATTCCCCTCCCACCACTGTCACCATTTCATTGCCTGGAACACCCTTTTCTTTTCTTCTTCATCTTTTCCTGCATTTGCTGAATAGCAGAAAAGGGTCAAAACCAGCATCTGAATGCTGCTCTCTGGTAGTTCAAACACAGGAAATGTATCATGGCTCAGACTGGTTCACATCCTCCAAGGCCCGACCCCCTTGCATGCCCATACCTATCCCAGCCTATTAAGCGCCTATCCCACGCCCGCCCCATCTCTGGACTGGACCCATGACATCCCTCCAGAGGGCGAGGGGAGAACGTTACAGGGTAGACACCTGCCCAGATCTAAACGGCAGTACAGGGCATATAGCACTTTGCTGTCCAGGTTACTCAGCACATGCTAAAAGAGAGAGGAAGGACCATCCATTGGTTAGAGCACTAGCCTAGGACTTGGCTTGAACTCCCTGTTCTGCCATAAGCTTCCTGTGTGGCCTGGGGCAGATCATGTATTCTCTATAAGCATCAGTTCCCCAGTAGAGATAATAGCAGTGCCCTGCCTTGCAGCGGTGGTGGAAGGTGCTCAGATATTGTGGCGATAGGGGCTGTATAAATACCATAGAGAGAGCCTGAGATGAGGAAATAGAAAGAGGAGAAATAGGAGAGAGAGAAATACTATAACAGGACACAATATTTGTGTGTCAAAAGTTGCTGTTATTTAGATTGTAAGTAGAAGGATTGGCAAGCCTGGAGGTCTATCACGCAACCAACACCCCCACACTGCCACCCGGAGGCAGCTGCAACCCAGACGCTCCCTGTGAGCCACAAACCACAGAGGCTGACTGACAGTTGTCTTTAGCGACTGCTGATTGGCTCCTTGACCTTACATAAGCCCATGGGGCGTACCGGGAAGTGTCCAGGCAACAATATGGATTCCCAGCTAACTGCCATCACAACCCTGCTTCTCTGCCTTTGAACTCCCGGTACTGACCTTGGCTCTGATTTGGATCCTGATTCCTGACTGACTCCCTCAACCCCAACATTGAGATTCCGATATGTTGTACTGATCCCTGGCCCAATCCTGACTCAACCTTGGCTCCTGACTTAGACTCTGGCTTTGACCCTCAATTTGACTCCGACACCAGTTCTGATCCCTGGAATCAGTTCCTGATTCCCAAGACCTTGCCACTAGTCCTACCTGACGTTGCCTGGGATCCTGACAATAAGCTCTTTGAGGCAGGGGTTGCCTCTGACTATATGTTTGTACAGCACCATGCACAATGGGCTCCTGTCCTCTGTAGGGTGCTCCAGCCACTGCAATTATAATAATGTCAGAAATTGAGGCAAAAGAGGAATAATTTAGACACAGCTACTGATTATTATAAACACGATAATCAAATCCACATTGAAACTAAACAGTTTGATTTAATCCAAGAAGGGAATGAGGCTTTTTCAACCCGAGACATTTAACCACAAAGCATAGGATACGCCAGGAAAGATTTTTTCACATCAGTTGTGTAAGCTGGAAGCTCAATGACTTAATTCCAGAAAGAAAGCAAGAGCATTGAAATATATTCCCAGGCCTCAAAATACTGAGTAATAACCTAATATTGAGTCTGACTCACTAGATTTGGTAGGAAAATGAATGGGGTTTGTTTAGTGGAAAATGTTGACTTTTGGTAGAAAAAAGTAAAACTGAGTTTTCTGCCAAAAGCCAACAAAAAATTCAGGTTTGGTGTTTGCCAATAGAAAAAAGCAACACTTTTTTGAGAAAAATAGATACTTGCTGTGAAAATTTTCATTTAATCAAAATCCAAATTTTCCAGACCAAGAAAAATGGTTTGATAGGAAATTTCTGAGCAATCTACTTCCAGGAGTTCCAGGAGATTCCTTGCCGTAGTCAAACCTTGTGTGTGGCCATAACTCTTTACCCAGTTGGATCCTTGCTTGGCCCTAGTGACATTTCCTTTTATATTTGAAACACCATCCACCCCACCACATTGTGCACAAGTTTTACACACTACAGAACAGGGGACTTACAGGGGGAAAAGGGCTAGGAAAAGGAATTCAAAACTAGCATTGGGTTTGTTCACAGAAAGAAATTAACAAAGACATAATGTAAGCAGTCGTTACAGCATGATCGCAATCTATCCAACTCCAAATTATCAACAGAAGTTACTTTTCCCATTACAAGTTGCTGGAGGCAAAAACAATTAACACAGACAAATTCTGGAAAGGCAGCGCCAGTCTGGGGAGCACAGTGCATATGTTTCTGAGCTGCTCTGTGAGTCAGTGAAACTGGAAAAAAAATCCTCATGTGAATGTATATTATATTCTCCCAAAGAGCCACTTTAAGAGATCATCTTCAAACATTCAGTGGTTAGAAAATGCCAATATTAAGATTTCAATTGCAACCTTAAAGAGACTGTGTCAATCTGAAGATCACTTTTTCCCCTTAAAATTTCTATTTATTATTGCTAGCAGTAACCCTGAAGACCGCTACTGTGGAAAGAGAGTTGAGAGAAAAATTCTCTCTATTTTTCTTCAATTTATTTTGTGCCTTGGACAGCATTTGGTGTATGGTCAATTTCATCACTCCCTTATTGAGGGTCATTTGCACTTGGTATCTCATACTGCCATCACTCTCATGCACTCCTCACACTCTGCATGAGACTGTTTACCAGGAGCAGCAGTAGTAAAGTTGAAACTGGAAAGGCAGCAGGCAGGTTTGAGCACAGAGAGAAAAAGGGGGAGAAGAGACCCAAACATGTAAGGGTTTGCTCTCAAACCAGGGCTCCAGGTCAGATGGTTCCCATAATATAGTAAGTCCTGTATGGCTCTCAGACTCCAAGGCATGTGTTTGGAATTCCTTGTCTGTTTCATACTTTATTTTACATATTGTAATTTTTATGTGACTTATCACGTTGGTCCTTGGGAAATGAATCAAAAACAAACACATTAGAGAAAGGCTTGCCAGTGGCAAATTATAGAGGTCAGGCTAATGACCACAGAGGTCCCCTGCTCTATAAACTATGAATCTACGGCATGTCTACGCTGCAATCAGAGGTGTGATTGCAGCTCCAGTGGATGTATTTGCACTAGGTTTACATGCACTAGTACAGCTAAAAATAGCAGTGTAGGTGTGACTGGGTACACTTCAGCACCAGATGTATAAGTCCACCAGGTACCTTGGGCATGTGCTTGCATTGCAGAAGCTGGAAGCCCCGCATCTACAGTGCTCTTTTTAGGCATGCTACCACAGGTATAGCTAGCACAGGTATTTCTACCTAAGCCGCAATCTCACCTTCGACTGCACTATAGACCTACCCTATGTGTGGTTGTAACTGGGCAACACACCCCAATCTATGGGTCCATGTCGTCATATCTCTTAAAGAACACACAGCGACATAAAACTATGCAAAACACTCCCCAAGCCAGCACTAGTACTATGAAGTCAGTAGACATCCTCCCCTCCCTGATATATCAAAACATTGGGTTCCACCTCACAGTCACAAGACCCCGACCCTGCCAAAACCTGCGCACACGTTTAACAGGCAAGTCTATAGCACTACTCAAGAGTGAAAATGTAAGCCTGGGTATAAATCTTTGCCGGCTTCAAAGCCAGGTTTACAACATCTGCATCTCCGGCCATCTGTTCCTCATCCCCTCAGTCATGTCTCCCGATGTCTCCTGCTACCCAGAAACCCTTTATAAGGTTTAGTGCAACTGTTTGAAATCAAATATTGTATAACACAGTTTTAAAAGTGCCTACACTCCTTTTTCACTTCCTCCTGCAGTGTGTCTGCCTGTCTGCTTTCCGTTTCTGTCACCATCTCATTTCTCTGCAAAACAACTTTTCCTTTTTCCCCTCTAAAAAACCTCTCTCTATATTCATTCATTGTGAAAATTCCTGGATCATCAATGGGTTAGTGTCGTATTCCTTCCTGACCCCAATGAGTGATCATCTAATCTGGTATCTCATTTCCAATGGTGACCAGTAACAGATACTTCAGAAGAAGGAGCAAAATACCATGGAAAAGGCAATGAGGAAATATCCCACTCATAAGCAAAGTGTACTAATCAATTTGCCTCATTAGTATCCAGAGGCAGTAAGTGCCACAAGGTAATTGTAAAAGGCATCAACAAAAAGTATTTCCATATATCTCTTTTACAGTTGCTGCCCCTTTAATTTTAGCTGGGGCCCTCTATTTCCAGTGCTTGTACACCTTTCTCCTTGCATTGGGCAAGAGTAAGGAGTGCCTGACTGATCACTTTAATTGGACAAAGCCCACAAACATCTTGCAGCTGTGCACAGGTTTAAAGCCACATGAGACTCCCGTAAGTCATAGTGTGAAAAGAAATCAGCAGAGAAACACAAAGTATTCCTAAGGATCCCCTGGCATTTCAGGGACCAAACTGCTGTTGTATTTTTTTTATTTTTTTATTTTGGACCGCTGGAAGAATAAAACTCTAGTAAAACCAACTCTGGGGATATTCTTTCCTACCTGTTATCCTGACAGAGTGCTCCAGCCCTCACTTGATCTCACACACTTTGGTGGAGGAGCCGTGATAGGTGGCAAAGTCTCCCAGAATTCCTGGAGTCATCGTAAAACAGGATGGAATTCACAGCATCCCTCTGGCTTGGTGAATCCTTAGCAATCTCATTCTCCTTATTAAAAGCCTATGATGTATATGACTTATGAGGGAGGAGAGTACCCAATACCTGTCTGGTTTTAACTTGTACCCTGGGGAAAACCAGCAAAAAAACCCATCAGTCCATACTCCTGCCCTCTTAAATCTTCAGTGACCCCGTTGAAGTTAACAGATTGCACGTGGTGCATATTAAGGCAGAATTTAACCCATCATCCTTGAACCATATTCATAAAAAGCAGAACACCTGGAGGCTATTCCTCATCATTTACATTTTTCCAATATGACAAAATATAGTGTGTTTGTTTTCACAGATTATTATGCAAGATCCTTAGCCCTGTTCTGGTCCCTGTGCATCACATAAAAGTGCTGGAGCAATGTGAAGGGTTTGTTAAAGCCCCATATCTTCCCAGGGCATAGGCATTGCAGGAGAGATTGGAATGCTGCTGTCAGAGGACCCTCTTGCAAGCCCTGGTGTAGGAGCAAGCTGAGGATGGGGCTGGGGGTGAGAGGGGGGTGTCAGAGGTAGGACTGGAACATGCAGCACTGTGGAGACTCCAGGTAGCACTACAGTCAACAGGGCAATCCTTTAGGGTAGGGGGCGCTCTCGAGAGCAGCTCAGGATTTGGCAGGCACAAAGGTGGCTTAAATCCAGCTCCCTGGGCTGTGAGTTCTGTGGTGCACATGTAATACAGACAGACTGCGGTCGTCAGCAGGCAGGGTCAAACCTGGGACCTCTGGAGCTTAGTGCATGAGCCTCTACCGCATGAGCTAAAAGCCACATGGTCATTAGCTAAGGCTGTAGCAGACTTATTAACCTCTCTCTAAGTGGTCTCAGTGCCACTAGATGGGACAGACCACCACACCAGGAGGTGTGTAGGTTCACACAGAATCTCACCTGTTATTATTATTATTCATTTATATTGTGGTACTGGCTAGAGGCCAACGAGGTCGCTGCCCATTGTGCCTTCCAGCCTCTCTCTCAAACAGGCCAATCTGTGGCCGGGAACATATGCGACTTCACTTGTTTTTACTTTGTACTCAGAAAACTGCAAAAATCCATGTGGGTTTCAATTGGGAAGAATGGAAAAATGAAAGACATTTTGTACAGGGCAACTAAAAATATTTTTGCAAGGAGAATTAAAAAAAAATAAAAGATTGCAAAGCAATTGTTTGGCATTTTGTGCATTCCTAATGGCCTTTTCCAAACTCTGCGGGAACTACAATGCTCTACAAAGCCACCCAGAACTCCCTATGGCCTGCACTGACAAAGATTTACTCATTCCTACTTGATTCATTAATATCTTTGCTTGTTTGGGTCCCACTACGAGCTAGCTTTGCTGCTGGGAAGTGTCATTACTACATAGCCTTGTCCCACCTGTATCTGGAAATTCACTTTGACATGTTATTTTGTATGTATGGCCCATGTGGGCCCACAGTCAATGGCCTGTATGATAGGAATGCCAGCTGGCCTCCCCAGTAAACAAGAATGGTATTTACAATAGATATTTCATCTGTTTATAATTTTAACACGCAGACCTCAGACAGCTAGCGAATGTCAGCTAAAGATCACCTAGTGTGCCAAATTCTGTTCTTGTTACCAAGGACTGGATCAATGGTGCTGTAATTCATGGCATTGACAGGATGTTATGGGAAAACATAAGTTGCAAATGAACGTGAAAAAGAACATTATGGTCAGATCTCTGAAAAGGTCATTTTCCTTTCATTAATATCCAAATGTATTTTGACCCAGCTAGATGATTTCCCCCAAGTAATGCATGCATCTTGGAACCATTAGCAGATTTTCATTTAGAAATCCTGATATAAACCACTAATGCATTTTATGGGTCCCTCCTGATCAGGCCTGGAAAAATGATGGCATAGGAGATCCAGTAACAACAGAACTTGAGCCTGGTTATTAGCTTCCAGGCTACATGCCTCCTCCAAGAATGGAACATCCAAAGAGGCACTGTGTTCCATGGATGCTGAATAAAGATCTTTTTATCTAACATCGTTAGAGTACGGAGTCTGTGGAATTAGAGAGTTTAGAGCTATTTAAAAAACTAACTTTGTTTCTCATTCTTTTCACTGAAACTGGTAGCCTGCTATTAGCAGGTTCTAGCTGAAAGATGATAGGACTGGAGAAAGGAAGAATCTGTGTTTTCTTAGGTACAACTTGCAGCTCATATAAGATAACAAGATTCTGCAGAATTAGCAAAACTATGGGCCAGATTCAGAGTTGGTCTATAATGGTGTAAATCCAGAGTGACTCTGTTGACTTCTTTGGAATTATTTAGATTTACAACAGTGTAAACAGTGATCAGAATCTGACCTAACTTGTATACTTAGCCTATTACATACACTGAATGCATTTCACATTAGCTAATAAATTGCTCCATCTTATGTCTCTTAACCTTTTGAAATGATTAATATTTGGAATGTATTTTGAATGGTCCTCTGCCAAAGTCTAACAGCTATCTAGAGATTTGAAATCAAAAGGATGAGAAATGGAAACCTATAAATTCCCACTAGAAGAGGCAGGGTAATTATTATCAGAGCTTTTGAGAATTGGGGGAAATGAGTGATATGTTGGAATCTACACTGTCCAATATTACATAATGATCTTCACTTCTATGTGATGAATATATTATCAAATAATTCTCCATTAGTACCCTTAATCAGTCATAACTAGCTGACACCCCAACCTAGAAATCTGGATGATTCAAGGGATTGGCAAATGAACTACAGAACATTGTACCCTAGAATACTGCTTTAAATTTGGTTCAGAGCAGTAATAGCACTTCACCCTTCTGTTGCATTTTAATCTAAGGATCTCAAAGCACTTTAAAGACATACAATTTACCACACTCCTATTAGGTGCATGTTATCATCACCCCCATTTTATGGGTGAGTAAATTGAAGCAAAGAGATTTAATGACTCACTCAAAGTCACACAGCTAGAAGAACAAGGGATGGAAGCCCCAGCCCCCCCTACTCTAACCACTAGGCCATGCTGTCTCGGTGAACAAAAGTCATGTGAATACTGTTTCATGGTCTATCTGCAGTCAGTCAATTAGCTCAGCCACTAATCCGGATCTTGGATACAAAGCCACCATCACAGTAGATGATGACATCACTTCGTATGCTCGTCTCATCAGAGAGGCCAACACTTGAATGGGCCAAAGAGGAAGCTACGCTCTCACCTTTGGCTATGGACTGTCTAGACATATTGGCAGGGCAATGCTGAGGGATTTATATTGCCATTTCCCTGCTTCCTGTGTTCTGCTGAAAGAGAATTTCTGCTTCCAGGGCTGGCAATACGGCATCTTGGATAAATTTCATAGAGTTGGCCAAAATAAGCCAATAATTCTTGTAAGGGAAGATTTTAAAATTCATTTGTTTTGTTTTTCCAAAATTCCTTCTGAAATTTTTTTTCATGAAAAGGCAAAAAATGAAAAAAAATTAGCTATTTTTGGTTTTTAAAAAAATCAGTATTTGAATCCCAAAAAATGACAACGTTAACAACAATTGCAACAGAAACCTGAAATATTTTAACACCCAATAAAATTTTACCAACATTTTCTCTCTCTGGAGGTAAACATTTCAATGCCCCATGTGTCAACTTTCATACGACCACTGAGCATCTCTTGTGGATGGCCAGTACAACAAAGCAGGATCATTTTATTAGAGATATGGAAACCAGCAGATCTGTATGTTTCCCACACCCGTTCAGTTCACAAATCACTCCTAGCAGACTTCCAGCCATACGTTTGAATGTCTAGAGTAGGGGCAAGAAACAGAAGCTAAAATCAAATGTATTTAAATCTCAGATTGTTGTATCTGTGCAAGGCAACAAAAGGGAATAAACAGAAGAAGTCCTAGTGCTACCTAGAGACTGAAACATGTCACTGAACTGCCCAAAGATAATCTAGTGCCCTGGCCTCACTTATATCCACCAAAAGCCAGTGTGGCGGGGTAGTCTGCCCCTTGAAGGCACTACTGGCTAATGGTACATCCATCCTGCCATCTGGCATGGCTCTTTACAAGTTGAAAGGTCTGATTGTAGACACAAGGACCTGGGAGGTATTGGAAGAGAGGAAGCAGTCTTGCAAGTAAGAAGTGTTTGGGAGGAAATCCCATTACTGCTTCTTTAAGAGTTGGAGTCTTGCAGAAGAGGCAGAGCAAAACTCTACTCTCACCCAACCAATTAGGGATGAGCTGGGAGAAGGGGACCAGCATAAATATTGCAGAAGACTGCTAAACCCTCTGAGCTTAGGACCAAGTGGGGCTGGCTGAGGGAGAAGCTGGCTACTACCCAACTCCAGTAAGGAGAGGAACAATAATTGCTTGAATGACCCAGCTCCAGGAGGAGGGCTGGGGCTTCTGCCATAAGGAGAAGTCATGGAGACTGAGAAATGACCCTGAAGGGATTGGGAACAGAACCTACAGGGCAGGCTTCAGGGGAACCCTAAAAGCCAGAAGCACCTTTTGTTTATTTGGGACTTTTTGTTATGGACCCTTTTGTATGAGGTTTTACAATAAGCCAGCCCCCCAGGAGGGTATTTATTGAGTCAAGCATCAAGATGGCCTGAAGTAGATTTATTGGCTTCCTGAGAAGGGAAACAGAGGCAGGGAGTAGCTGCATTGCCACACTAACTCAGCAGGAGGCACTACAGGGAGGGAATGCCCTATGACAAGCAGGGTCTCTTCTGTGTTTAGTACCTTAACCAAACGCACATCAGGCAGACACAGCAAATCAGAGATCTAGACCGAGATGAACACAGAAGGCAAGTTACCTCTCTGTGCAACATCAATAGAGTTACTCCAGGCATGAATTTCATCCAGTGGGGGAAACTCAGCAGTGACATAAATGATGGGCTAAGGGCCCCAGGCTGGGTATAGGATGGTTAGAAACTAGGTGTCAGTGACAGTGTTGGCTTGTACCAGCTCAGCATTCAGGGGGTGCACAAAATGAGTGCCACTGAAATGCTCACTTAGTGAAAAGGTTACCAAATACCTCCATTTAACCTGTGCAACAGGCCCAGGTGGGCATGCCATTCATCTTTTAAGATTACCAAACGGCAGAGGGTCCCTTGAGGACCTGATGGCTAGAGCATCCGCACACCATATTTGTGAATTGGATGCAGATACAAACTTTGTATCCACGCTGGGCTCTCCTGGTTGCTGACAGCCATTATTGTCACTGCCCAGAGGGAGCGCAGCGTTTGTGTTGTCAAGGCCTCTGCCAGCTGGGCTCAGAACTAACCTGGTTTCTCATTGTTAGCCTTTGGGACTACACAACCAATAACACCCTAAGCCTCATCTTTGGGTTGATCATAGACAGAGCATATTGCCCTCTTCTGTCCTGTGCAGGTCACCAGCTCGTTCAGGTGGAAGGCAGAGCAGTTCCTGTCTCTAGGCAAGATGGAACCACTGTGGTGATCTGCTCATGAAAGCACATCATGGGCCCTTTTTCTTTCCCAAATGTTCTTAGGAAAACCCTACCCAGCCAATAGGCCCAGGGGGACAGAAGAACCAGTCAGCAACTACTATCACTGTAGGATGGACACTCCTTCCTCTCACGGCAACCTCCAAAGCTCTCATATGACCCAATCAGAGAAGTGGGAAGGGGCATCCACACAGGCATAAATAGGCTTCGCCAGAAGGGATTCTTACAAGTTGACATTCCTGCTGTGGAGGAGACAAAGAGATCTTATCCTCCACTGTCACTCACTGAGTCACACCCCACAGAACTAACCCAAACTGAAAATCAAGTCTTAACCAGCAATGTTTGTCCTGAACTCCAGAAGAACCCAGCCCCTCTGTTGTGAGAAGCTACCAGCCCACTTCCCTGAGATCACTCACACCTGAGATGGCCTCTCTGGACATCAGGGGCAGCAAGCCAAGCCAAGCCAAGCCTGGGCCCAAACCTCCTCCCTCCAAGGATCTGGTCCATTCATGCTTAGGAAGCAGCAATAGAAATCTGAGCCATGACCTACCACGCCTGGCTAGTGAAAGAGGTTAGAGAATTTGGGACCCTTGGTAACTGGGATCACCAGCCTTTCCTCTGAAGAAGGAAATCTGCCTCCTGCCCTGAAACCTACGCTGAACAGAACTTAAGAAACCATTACTTAAAGCAGTTGACTCACAAATGACTGCTCGGTGTCCCTCCCATTTCTGAGCAAGCTAAGCAAGAAGCTAGCAGAGAATCACGTCTACCTCTCTTCTGCCAATAGGTAGAGCCCTGCATAGATACAAAATTTGTATCCACATCTGATCCGCAAACATGGTCTGCGGAGATCCACAGATTTGCAGGGCTCTCTCTGTATAAAATCTGGATCCGCATCCATCCACGAACCACAATCATGGTCCATGGATATCTGCAGGGCTCTACTATTGGGAACCCTATGAGACAGCTTCAGCCTTTTCCATCTTGCCTTTCCTATCCTTCTTCTCTGACTTTCTCTGTGTATTTGGGCAAGTTACGGCGCTGCTCTGTGCCTTAGTTTCCCCACCTGTAGACTGGGTATATAATACTTGCTTCACAGGGGCGTTGTGGGGATTAATTGACTTTTGGACAGTTCCTTGAACATGCAAAGTCCTGTGTAAATGCTAGGTGGTAGTATTTAAAAAACTGGAGAGCTGATGGGCCTTAAATCCAGTCAGGAAAGGACCCTTAATACAGAATTGGCCATCTGATCCTGAAATAGAGTTTTTAAATGCAGCTCGTTACGTGTGGGCTGGAAAAACAGAAAAGCATTTTCCACACAGAAGAGGACATCCAAGAAAAGCCCTTTTGGACTGAAGTTGGCAAGGGGCTGCCGAGCATTTATCTTTGGCATAGAATGTGCTCTGTCAGGGGGTTGTAACTAACAATACATTGAAAAACATGCCACAGACTTCCACTGTATTTTATTTGGCATGGAAGGATTATTCCTCAGCACAAAGTATTTGCAACTGGCATCAGTTAAATGAGAAATTACAACCTTTAAAAGATCTATTTATCATCGGCTGCAAAGTACGGAATTTGCCGTGCAGATTATGCACCATAAACAGCGCACTCACATACTCTGCTACAAGGCGTTTGGCAGCGAGCAGCTAATTTATGATGGACAGTTAAGAAGTTGATGTTTAGTGCCCCTTCTTCAGAGATTTTGCAATAAATTACTCTCCTCCACCCCATGCCTTTGGTTTGTGTGGCTGACAAATTCAGAGCATTTGGATCGAGCTACAATCAGGCTGATATGCTTTTTAATTTTTCCTTTTAGAATAGCCTGTCAGAGGTAATCAGCAATCTGACAACCAATTTTTGCCACTGGCTCCAGCCAGGCTGCGAAGTAACCCCCTAGCGACAAAGCAACATTAAGCTAGTTTAAGGGGTACATTATTTAAAATGCTGAATACATTGGGTTCTGATTTCAGTTCCAAAAGTGGAAATCCAGAGTAACTCCAATGCAATCTGTGGGCTAGATTCTCACCTAATGTGAATCAAAGTCAATGGAGCTATGTCAGTTTACCCCAGCTGAAAGACTGCCTCTGTGTGTTTCGGTTTGAAGTCAATCGAGTTGCTTGCTCTGGATTTACACTGCATAAGGGAGAAAAGTTTTGCCTTTACGCATCTTCATACTGGCACAAACGAACTTAAACCACCTGACTACCCAACTGCACTGGAAGTCTCACAAGAAAGGTCTATTTCAGGGTATTCCATAGAGCAAGGCGAGGGCAGAACATAAGAACAGCCATACTGGGTCAGACCAAAGGTCCATCTAGCCCAGCATCCTGTCTTCTGACAGTAGCCAATGCCAGTGCTTCAGAGGGAATGAACAGAACAGGCAATCATCAAGTGATCCATCCCCATCATCTAGTCCCAACTTCTGGCAAACAGAGGCTAGGGACACCATCCCTGCCCATCCTGGCTAGTAGCCATTGATGGACCTATCCTCCAGGAATTTTTCTAGTTTTTTTTTAACCTTATTATAGTCTTGGCCTTCACAACATCCTCTGGCAAAGAGTTCCACAGGTTGACTGTGCGTTGTCTGAAGAAATACTTCCTTTTGTTTGTTTTAAACCTGCTGCCCATTCATTTCATTTGGTGCCCCCTAGTTCTTGTGTTATCAGAAGGAGTAAATAACACTTCCTTATTTACTTTCTCCAAACCAGTCATGATTTTATAGACCTCTATCATATCCCCCATTAGTCGTCTCTTTTCCAAACTGAAAAGTCCCAATCTTATTAATCTCTCCTCATATGGCAGCTGTTCCATACCCCTAATAATTTTTGTTGCCCTTTTCTGAACCTTTTCCAGTTCCAATATATCTTTTTTGAGATGGGGAGACCCCATCTGTATTCAGTAGTCAAGATATGGGCGTACCATGGATTTATGCACTCTGACGACCTCAGACTGTGTGGCACAAGACTAAAGGACAAGCATCTTCAATCACTAGAGAAGGGCAAGGAGCTGTATTTTTTAAAATGAGAATTACCCTGTCTGCAAGGTTGAACGTGTGCATGTGTCTCTGTTCCTGTAGCCTGGCCCATCCCCCGTCAATCTGCATCCCAAGGGAATCCTCTGAGAAGAATGTTTCCTCCACAGCATCCTCTCCCTACGTGGTCCCTCCGGTGGGGCACATGGAGCTCCATGAGGAGGTTGAGGATGACAGGCCATGGAGCAGAGGAAGTGCTGCATTCCATCCCCTGCTGTGGGCCTAGGTTTTCATGAGGCAATTACCTTCCTTCTGGGTCATTTCTGTGGCTGCTACTGAACAACCCCTGAAGGATCTACCCATCTGCAACATAGATCCTGCAAAAATCAAATCAGCCATGGAGAGGGGGACAGCTAAGAGGCAGATGTCCCTGCAGGAGAGCTCCTGCCTCTTTGCAGAAGGGTGGCCCCTTTCCCACTGAGATCTGTGGG
The DNA here is from genome assembly GCF_965140295.1 of Lepidochelys olivacea. Lineage (NCBI taxonomy): Eukaryota > Metazoa > Chordata > Testudines > Cheloniidae > Lepidochelys > Lepidochelys olivacea. The sequence continues at coordinate 46,784,359 of NC_140418.1, forward strand.
GCAGGGAGAAAGTGCGCCCTCCCCACCCCCGCAACTCTTACCATTAGAGGTTATGCTTGCTGAGAGCTCCACAAAGGAAAACCTCAAGGTTCTTTTAAAACACTTCTGATATTTCCGGGTGGGGGGAAGGGGGTAGGTAGTTAAGTGTGTGTGTGAGTGAATCAATGACCTGTTACTTGGTGCTATCCTTTCCCAAGAATCACACGACTCTGGATATCTCTAATTTTGTTAAATTAAAAGAGGGACCCAAGCCAATTCTCAGTCCAAAAATAATCTCTTTCCATTGCCTCTCGGAATGAACTCACAAGAAGTGAGCCTGAGCTAAACTAAAGCTTTCATCCAGCAAACCCCAGGCCCTTTTCCTGAGTGGTAAATGTTCTCTCTCTCTCTGTGAGAACTTTACTGTTTCCTTCCTCTGGTGGCGAGCACGCTCTGATTCAGAGAAAGCAGCTCATAACAACCTGTAAAGACCAGTTTTAATTGACAAAGACCCTTAGTTTAAGATGCTGGGGTGGGATATTTAAATGAGTATAGGGTTTTCCAAACAGAAGAAAAAAAAGTTTTGGGGCAGGAAGATTAAAACGATTTTAAAGGGCAGCTCATCTACCCCCACAAGGGGAACATGTGCTAAAGCAGCATTTCTGCTGGAAGCACTCCTGGAAATTTGTAGGATTACAAAGAAAATAAAAAAGGACCTTGTGTTATTTGGTCCTGTTTGAAACATATTTGAACATTCTAACACATTCCACATGGCACCTGAATTAGCCCCTGACTTACCCATGGGTTTAACTTTAAGCAAGTGCATTGTCTCATTGGCATGAAATGTAAGCACATGTGAAAGTTCTTGCAGGATCAGGGTGAGAGAGATTAGCTGTGCTGCATCATGGCTATAATAATTCATTGCATTCTAGGCATTAATTAAGGGCACAGATCCTCAGTTGGGGTAAATCACTAAATTAGACCAGCTGAGAATCTGAGTTTAGGGCCCTAATCCTGCAAACGTGTGGCTCTGATTACAGGATGAAGGACATAGGAAGAAGAAATATTTATCGGTCTAGGGCTCTTCTTGATGTGGCTGTGTAATTCTCCATAGGGCCTATTCCCTCCTTGATAGGTTGCATAAGTCCAATTCTTATTATGATTTATTACTGGTAACATGGTAGAACTATTGCTAACCCCAAGCATTCAAAAATCATGAGTCAAGCTCCCAAAATCATAAGATAGGCTTAAAAATCATGAGATGTTTTTAAAAATAATACATTGAAGGTTCTTTGTATTGACCTCTTGCTTGGTTGGGGTTTTTTTTGGGGGGGGGGTTCTTCTTTTAGGCTGCATTTGGATCACATTTTCAAGCATTACTCCTCAGCTATTACAGCTAGAGACTGATGGGTTTTTTAAAAAAAATTAAATCCAAGATTCTCACTTATTCACATGGCTCCAGGAGCTGGGGCTTGAAAAAGAATCACCAACCACTGCAAGACTCACAATAAAACAACAAGAATTGGCAACTCAGACCAGGGCCCAGTTGCACCAGGCACTGTGCATACACGTAATAAGAGAGAGTCTGTGCCCTAAAGAGTTTACAGTCTATATAAGCAAGCCACACAAAGAGTGGGATCCCATTAATAACAGTCAGTGGTTAGCTAGTTTAGCCAAATTTTAATTTTCAGTACCTAAAGTACACCACCTAAATCCATATTTAGAAACCTGAAGCCAATGGAAGTACAGCACCTCTGAAAATCAGTTCATTTATAGTTAGGTGCCTAAATATGGATTTAGATTACTAGCTTTAGTCATTTGAAAATGTTGGCCAAATACATAGCATTTTTACTCAGGCAAATCCTGGAGTCCTTTCTCAGTTCTTATTCAGGTAAAGAGTCCATTGAAGTAGATTTTTAAGTTCATTCTGCTACCCATCAGTGAAGGCCCAATAACACCAACAGTCATTTGAGACTATTTTTTCCAACAATTGATGTAAAAAATGTACCCGAATGTTATTCACCTAATCAAACCATCAATCAAAATTGATCAAATAATTAAAGATATATTTGCAAATGATCTAGGCACCAGTTCAGAAAGATGCTTACACACAAGCTTAACTTTAAGCATGTGTTTATGTGCCCTTTCTGAACAGGAATGCTTCCCTGAATCAGATCTTAGTTAAGGAAAAATTCATCACATAAATTATTCCCAACAAATATTTTGACCATCTCTACTCACAATATTAGAATCCCGGGAGCTGGAGAGGAAAAGCTCCTATTAAATTATAGACTTCATCTATTCCCTAATAAAGGAATTAACTTATGAAAACTGATATTACATTTAATTTTAGCTAATGGGATTGGCAGTTCTGTGAATACATTAAGAGACGCAAAAATACTCCTGGTGACTATCACTTAATTGCAGATAATGTACAAGTTGTATGATACAGTTATAGAATATAAAGGTTTCCCAATAAATCTATTTTTATTAAAATTATGACAGACCAAATGTTTCCTCTTAAGTTTGTATTTCACTAACCTTGGTAGTTTTATTATAGAAACAATAACTATAGATAGGCTTGGAAGGATTTGATGTGTATTGGTAAATGTCAGTAAATATCACCATACACACACAAACTGATGAAAAAATATTTCCATTGATAATAATCAAAATGTACAGACAGGCAAAGTAAGAAAAATGCTGCTGGAGAACTTAACCTTTGATTTAATCATATTTACTGTGAACATTGTGACATGTGATTTTGACAATTTGCGTTTTAACAATTATAAAGCAGTATGAATACGTAAGATAGTGATTCTAGATGCCCCATATGTTGAGTGCCCAACTTGAGACACGTTAGCCTATTTTTGAGAGAGCAGATGCTCAGGACCTTTAAGCTGCCTTAAGTTGGACACCCCAAATCACTAGACCCATCTGAAAATTGTGGCCAGAACACTTTTGATCCCAGCTTTACTCTGGTGGGATAAATGCCATCTGTACAGAGCTAGCTCTGCTGCTGCTTCCCATGGGAGAACTTCCATTGTACTCAGAGCTCTACACTGTGACAATTTGATGAGTAATGCCACACCCCACAGTAACTCTGTTCTTTTAGCTAGATTGATAGGGAGGTGTGCAGACCTGTTGTAGGTCAAGTCCAGCTAGGATTAAATAAAACAATCTGGATTCCCTGGAGTTTCATTCCTTGCTTGAACTAAACCTAAAACCCACTTAAAAAGTTTGAACAACAACTTTTGCTGTTGTTTTTCTGTCCTGTTGCTGCCTCTGGGTATGCGAGCTGTAGTTCAGAAAAGCATCAGATGCTGCCAGGGAGCTGTTTTCCTGGGATTTTCAGCTCAGTGCTGTGGAAGCAACTGATCAAAGCAGCATCTGATTTATAGGGTACCTAACGAATTCCCCAAATACAAGAAAACTGCACCATGCAAAATACCCAGAATCAGAAAACATTATTGCCTCAAGATCCAAAGAAAACAGGCTACATAAGCTAACCTAGCAGAGTCACTGACCCCTGTGCTACTCCAAACACAACTTCCTCACCTCCACTTCTTGTGACTAGTTATGAGCCAATAGTCCAAACCAAACTCACTGTAACTCCACTCAACTCTGAATGAATTCTACCTCTCACCAGTTTGTTCACAAGTACCTACCTAAGGAATTTAGGGTGTGAGCTGAAGCGAGTGGAGAGACTCCCATTCATTTCAAAGGGCTTTGGATCAGGCTCTGAGCACCCCTGAATGCATACACAGTGCATCCTTTCTTCAGGAAATTTCTCCATGGTACATACATGGGTCCCCCCATTGCCATAGGACCTGACACCTCACAATCAGTAATGTAAATACACGCGCAGCACCTCTGTGAAGTAGGGAAGTGCTATTATCCCCATTTCACAGATGGGAAACTGAGGCACGGAGAAACAAAGTGACTTGCCCAATTCACAAAGGAAGTCTGTGAAACCACTGGACCATCCTTCTTCCTCCATAATGAATGAAACTAGCCAAAAATACTACTATGTTTTCAAATGGTCGTGACTGGGGCATATGAAAACCAGTTTCCTCCAAGGCCGTGCTCTGCTCCTCGGAGAGGACTGTTTCCATGACAACTTGCAACTTTCCAAGTTGAGCCATTTCAGCTTTTTGATCCCCTCAGGAGAAAGTGTATTTTTTCCACCTTCCTCTCACTCAAAAGTCCTTCAACTGTTTTGGCTTGAACTTTTCCAAACTATTCATCTGGGGAGGAGAACAAACCTGGCAAATTTCAGCTTCAAATATGAATGCTTCAGCAAGTCATGAGTTATCGAAAACTGGGGGACAGAAAGGAAAAATCTTTGCAACCTTAGCTATATGGGAGTGTATGTACAGTGCAAGTCCAGTTATCTGAAAATCCTAGTTATCTGAAGCCAGGGTATCCCCCATGTAACCCTAGTTAGTTAACAGCACTACCATTTATCCAAACATCCAGTTATCCAAAAGTTTCCAATATCCTCCTAGCTATTCGGATAAACAGGAGTGTACTGTATCTGTGTCAATGACCCCTTTGGGTTTCTCTGTACTACACCTTTAAACTGCAGCAACATGAGATCTACACTTAATAACGTACCAGGAGAGTGGGAAGAAAATTTTAAAAGCACCAAAGTAACTAAACATTTCTTCCCCTTTCTTCCTGGGCTCTGCACTCAGGACAGTTGGCATCTGGCTCTCTACACAGCCTGCCATATTGCAGTGGCAGGAGTTGAAAATGTACCTGGGACTTCCAAAGCAGCCCCAACAGAAGGTCTTTTCTCCCTGGAGAAACACCGTGTGGGACTGTCTGGAATCATGGACAAAATCAGGGCAATAGGGACTGCATTCCAGAGGAGACCGAGAAATGGAGAGAATCCAAGAGCCATAATCCCATTGGCTTCAGTGGTAGTTGGGTATGTGCAGGAGGAGCAGAATTTACCCAATGGTGATTTGCCCAATGAAATTCTATTGAGTTGGGTGTCTAACTCTCTTAGGCTCCCTTGAGAATTCTGGCCTAAATTCTTAAGTTTTCCCTCTTCCATCCCACTTCTTTGTGCCTCAGTACTCTCGCCCCTATTCCCACCACCATCCCTAGAGAGCTGCACTCCCTGGGGCTCCTGTCCTTTCACCATCAGATAGCTGCTTACATCCTGCAGCTGGAGAATCAAGCTCTGGCAGACTAACAAACAATCCACCCACCGTAAGACTACAGCACTGCAGGAATACAGGGAGAAATTCTGGCTCCATTGAAGTCAATGGCAAAACTCCCATTGACCTCCCTAGGGCCAGGATTTCACTCTTAGGGTATGTCTATACTACAGCTGGGGTGGTGTGATTGCAGCACATGTAGACGTAACTGAGCTAGCTTTGATCTAGCTAGATCGGAGCTAACTCAAGTAACAACAGCAGTGAAACCAACACAGCATGGGGACGTGCATGGATTAACCCTGCCCACCCAGGACTCCGGGTACGTACCCAAACAGCTGTGGCTTCATTGCTAGTGTTACTTGCACTAGCTAGATCCAAGCTAGCTTTAATCACCCCTCTGACATACCATGGGAGCATGTCTACACTACAGTGGAACCGCTTTGGCTATGCAGCTGTGACGCTGGAACACCAGAGTGTAGATGCTTCCTGCATCGTCAGAAGGGGATTTTCTGTTGATGGAGTTAATCCATCTCTCTGAGAGGCCACAGCTGGAAAAATTCATGACACTGTTCAGGTCATGAAAGTGACATAGCAAGGCAGGTCTAATTTTTAAGCATAGACCAGGCTGCTGTCTTTGTACGTGCTCAGGGATTTACATATTTATCCACTTCTCTCCAAAAAAAACTATATGGCCTCCTCTATCCAGAGCCATATAGTCTGAGTCCAGCTTGGTTTTCACCTTAAGTTAAAAGCAAGGAGCCCTCTTTGTTGCCCTCAGTTCTGCAGTGTGGGATTTCCACACCGATCTGCCTATTAGTTATTCAGCAGCGGTGCCCACAGTATCCATCACTAGTTCCTTATTGATGTTCATTTCAGGGGTGTGGCATGGTGGAATAACTCCCGCTTAATCCAGATCAACATTCCTGCACATCTAGCTAGATACTGAGCATATCGGAGCACCCAATGTCCCTGAACTGTGAAGGTTCTGAGAAAACAGGACCGTGATGCAAACTGTCCCAATTAAACCATCCCTGGTTTCTTGGTTTCCCATTTAAAACCAACCCTGATTTTGCCCATCTCTTCTACAAATCTTGCTAAAGTCCCCTGTATGCTTTTTCCTATGGAAAACACTATGCCGGATCATCAGAGTCACTGATTAAGTGAGGCCTAGTCCAGGTTCGCTTACTCAAAATCCAGCTTTCCCATCCCTTCAGTAAAGGGGTCACACATGTCACAACTATTCTGCCGCGTGACTAGCAGAGGGGTACATCAGGTGTTCCAGTCCCGCTCACACTCTCAGCTGAGTGTACGGTGCAAGGCACCTGGGCTGTTTCAATCCAGCCCCCTAGTCTCAGATGAGTGAGCTTTACAGAGGTCTCTCTTGTTACATTCCTGCTCTGACTCCCATCTTGAAGGAGTGAACAGAACAAGGATCTGTCATGTGGCACTCCCAGCATGCCCTACTCTTGCTTGAGTGCATAGTGCAGATCCTGTGTCTTTTTAAGCACATTCCTGTGCCCATCCCATCCCCATGAGTCCTGGGCAGTATGATCTGCTCCTTGTGACATTCCAAAAGATCTGGAGAAGTGTTTAACCCCGAGGACATTACACTGTCCTGTCCCGAGCATCTCCAATGCAGTTGTGTATCTCCTGGTCACTCTGTAGTTGGTTGCTGTCCTAACAAGCATTGTTCTTCTATCTTTGCATTTATTCCCATTTAACCACTTTGAAATGTGACTCTCCCCTCTGTCATGTTAAACAGTGAGAGGCCACACACAGGTTTGAAGTTGCTACGTCATTTCTGTTCTCTCATCCTAAATGTCCTTTATGATCATTATTAGAGTGGACAACATGGGGCGGGGTTAGTGATCCAAATTTGGGGTCATTTGGCCCAGGGGTTCCGAAGATTTTATATTACAGTGGCACCTAAAAGACCCCAATTAAGGTGAAGGCCACAAAGAGCGTACAGTCTAAACACTCAAGACAGACAAAGGATGAGAGGGGAAACAGGCCCAGAGTGGGGAAGTGATTTGCTCAGTCACATACAAGGTCAGTGGTAGAGTCAAGAAGAAACCACAAATCTCCTGAGTGCCAGCCCAACGTTCTCTCTGCAAGCCCACATCGCCTCCTGAAAGAGACCTTTACTAGGCATATCTTTACAGTGAGAAGCCTTTACTTTCTGGTTAGGCAAGTACCAATCTTTCTGGCCTCTTTCTTTAATAAGTTGGCTGTCTGCATAGCACAGCCAGCTGGAGAACCCTCTAAAGAAATCAGTCAGTGAGGATAGGTTTTCATAATGCTTGCTTATCTCAGCCTAAATTGTATACAGCTCAGAGTGTGAGAAGACGGATGGTCCTTGGGACCTGGGAGACCAGCTTCCTTGTCTGCCATTGATTTCCTGTGTAACACTTAGCCTCACTGGGTACATCTACACTGCACCTAGACACTGGCTGGTACCAGCTGACTTGGGTTCGCGGGGCTTGGGCTAAGGAGCTGTTTAATTGCTGTGTAGACGTTCAGGCTCAGCCCAAGCTCTGGGACACTCCCTCCTTGCAGGGACCTAGAGCCCGGGGTCCAGCCCCAACCTGAACGTCTACACAGCAATTTTTAGCCCCACAGCCCAAGCCCCACGAGCATGAGTCAGCCTGAACTGAGCCAGCCATGTTGTGGGTCTTTTATTGCAGTGTAGACATTCCCTATATGTCAGGGGTGGGCAAAATATGGTCCACAGGCCAGATCTGGCCCGTCTCACATTTCTGTCTGGCCCACCATGACTAACATTTCTGTCTGGCCTCCTCTGCCCCCTCACGATTTCCGAGTCCAGGCCGTTAAAAGTCCCGTGGCACAGACATGGCCCCACACCACTCCCGGAACTGGCTGGCTGTGGCTGGCATGTCTCTGTGTGCCCCTGGTGGAGGGTGGGGGTGGAGGCAGTTCCACACACTTTGCCCCTGCCCCCAGCACTGTCCTCGCAGTGGGGGTGGTGCTTGTGGATATGGGCAGCGCACAGAGACCCACTGCCTCCCTCCCCGCAAGGGGCGCACAGAGATGTGCCAGCAGCAGCCAGCCACAGCTGCTTCCAGGAGTGGTGTGGGGCCATGGCATGCAGGCAGCCTGCCTGAGCCCTGCTGTGCCGCCTGCCGGGAGCTGCCTGTGGTAAGAGCCTCCTGGCCAGAGCCTGCACCTCACATTCCCTCCTACATCCCAACCCCCGTCCCAGGTCAGAACCCCTCCTATACCCAAACTCCCGCCCAGACCCCACACCCACTCCTGAACCCCAATCTCCTGCCCCAGCCCGGAGCCCCCTCCTGCACCAAACTCCCTCCCAGAGCCCACACCCCCATCCTCTCCTGCATCCCTACACTTGGCACCAGCCCAAAGTTCCCTCCTACATCCAAACTCCCTCCCAGACCCTGCACTCCCTTCATTAATACAGTAGAAATGTGGAGCCCGTGATGACTTACCAACATTCGTGGAGTGGCCCCCCTGCAAAAATTATTGCCCACCCTGCTATATGTTTAGCATTGTGAGGTGCACAGGTACTAGTGTACAGTCATATAGGCACAGAACACAGACAGACCCTTAATATGCAAATCTCACTGTATGTCACTTCCTCTTGTCAGGGTTACATCCCAGGTGAACAAGGGACTTTTGGTTTGCTGACAATTCTGGGGGAAAAAATTATACTTGTTTCCAGCCGAACCAAGAACGTATCCTTTCAACATTCCAGCAAATCAAAAAGTAAAAATTTCAGATTGAACAAACCACTTCATTTTAACAAACTCAGAATGTTGTGTGTCAGTTTTGGCTGGTTCTGATTTTTTTTTAAAAAAAATAAATGTAAAGGACATTTTGAAATAAAAAGTCATTTCAAGCCAAAAAATAAAAAAACAAAAAAAAAATCACAAGATTTTGTCTGATAAAATGTCAAAATGAAACATGTTGATTTTTTTCAGAATTGATTAGGGTTTTTTCCCCTTTCTCAACCAAAACAATGCAACGAAACCGACACAAATTCACAAAATGTTTCAGTGCCGTTGCCACTGCATTTTTCACTGAAAAAGAATGCATCCGATGAAGTGAGCTGTAGCTCACGAAAGTTTATGCTCAAATAAATTGGTTAGTCTCTAAGGTGCCACAAGTACTCCTTTTCTTTTTGCGGATACAGACTAACATGGCTGCTACTCTGAAGTTTCATACAAGGTATTTTGCCCAGCTCTAGCCATAACTGAGCTCAACCAGTAGATGGCACCAAAGTAATGAACAAAATCGTCTCCCATTTTCCTCCTGTGCTTTCCCCTGTTTAAACATGATGAGTCCATTCTAGCAACCTTCCCTCTTGCTTAACTATCTAAAGGCCGAACAGGAGTCCTTCATCTGGGATGGTATTGAAAAAGTTTTTTCTGAACTCTGCTCAGCATTACATTCACAGCCTCTACTTCTGCATCGAGTCCAGTACTTTTCTACCAAGAAAAGCAAACTTTCATGTGCAATTGTTACACAGGGAGCGATTTAACATAGGAGGGTGTGTTTGCTCATTACCTGTCTGTTGCGGGTCGGGATAAGCTGCAGCCTACATTCAGTCTGTAATAGCATTTAGCTTATTTATGACAGAAGAGTGGAGGAGCACATATGGGCTGGAGTACTTGTGAATAGGAAGCCCGTGACCATAAGGACAGCGGTCTTGATTCAGTATGGTACTTGAGCATGTGCCTAACTTCTACCATGAGAATCATCCCATTTTGTTCACTGCTTAAGCGCCTGACTGAATAGAGGCCCTGACCCAATCCCCACTGAAGTCAGCGGAGTACTTCTAGTGACTTCAGTCAGCATTGGATCTGGCCCTGTGTACTGCAGCCGTAGGGAGTCAGGGGCAGCTGGCGTGTGTGGGATTTTTTGCAATGTTTATTTACACACAATCCATATTAATTTCTCTGAGCCAAATTCTTCTCTGAGCTACCCTTGTGCAGCTCCATAGCACTAGCTCACCGGTCCTTCTGGGAAGGACGTTGCAAGGTCAAGCACCTTCTGACATTTGGGAAGTCGCTCACGGACATGGGAATGGGATGGGTAGCCTCACTTTTAATCCAAAGATGGGACCAAACTGGCCCACAGCACCCAAACCCTTCTGATCTTTAGATCCAGGGCTGAATCCAAACCTCAACGCTCCGACCCGTCTCTACCCAAAGAATCACCCATCTTCATGTATCACCTTCAGCCACCTATTTACAACAGGAGCCTCCCGTACTGACCTATTTGGTGCACACTAGTTATATTACTGGTCGTTCTATCTGTCCTGTTCTCCTGAGCCCAGCTCCACTCCATGATATCATACAGGCCTCTAGCAACATCAATGAACACCTTGTAAGCAGTTGGTGGCTGCACGTTGGTAAAGAAGTCCTCAGCCCAGCAGGGCTGCCAGGTGTGCTGCATGTATCCTTGCATTTTCCAAGTTTGGCTGGACAGTCTCTTAAAGTAGTTTCCAGAGCCCAGGTCCAATTTGGTCCATTCCCTATCACTGCACGTGGCTTGGGCTTTTGCAGCTGTGCCCAGAGACCATCCATTCAAACCGATGAAACAGAGCAATCCATACCTGGCAGTCATGCCAAAGCAAGCATCTTTTCGCAGAATGACTGGGATGCAAGGCATTTTGAACAGTTCTTCTGTTCACAATGATTGTGAGACACCAACCGGGTGCAGCAGCACTGAAGAGTTAATACCAAAGGAACGCAGGATAAGCCCAAACCAGAACCCAACATCAACCCCACCCGCACCCCCACCCAAAGTCTCTCCCTCACCCTCCATTTTGGGAAAGGCCAGCTCTGGATCTGTACATTGTGTCTCATACCTATTGCTATAATGGGCCAAAACCAAAATCCTCAGTACAAACACCCTTGAACTTTTGGAAAGTTCTGATTCAAATGTGGAATCCCCCTTCATAGGGGCGATGCCAGACTGGGTAAGACCATAGGAAGTCAAGTATCCTGAGCCCAGCAGCGGACAGTATCCAGTGCTTCACAGGAAGGTGAAAAATACCTCATAATGCCCAGTCTGTTGTACCATGGTGAACACAGTTATCTTTTGGAGCCCTTCTGTGATCAACTGGTGCCCTGAAACAGGAGCTGATTACCTTTATCTTACCCTGTATACTATTTATCATTAGATGATAGCCATTATGAAAGCCTTTAGTAAAGCCAGTCATGGGGGGACTCACAGGAAAGTGTGCAGGAATTGATGAGAACTCTTGACCTTTTTCTTCAAGTTCAATAAGAGGCTTGAGTCCTTCATACAAGTCTTTTCCTTGCGAGTTCCCACAGCTCTCCAATGAATTGCTCTGTCCTCCCTCTCACAAGACAATTTCACACCCCAAAATATTTTTAGCCCAACACTTAAGAGATTAAGTGATCCCTTTAATTCCTTGAGTCAAGTAACTCTTCCCAGAACACACACACACACACACACATAACTGTATAACTAGCAGTTTAACGCAAAAGGAGCTATTGGGAAACCTGCCTCCCCTTTGTTCCCGAGGGTGAGCTCCTGTTTGCTAATTCCCCTCCTCCTCCATGACTGTCAGCATGATTATGAAGTGCAGCAGTTGCCAGCTCCGAGTCAGCTGGTGGATTATCATCTCAATAACGCTCATGCAGAATGAGCAGCTGGGGCTGGGCTGAAACAGCTGGAGAAAAGTGACTCACAGCGATTGCAATGCGCACACCTGGTCACTCTGATCTCAACGGGACAATAGGGTTCAGTCTGGTGCGTGAGAGTCATACAAGCCCCAGAAAGGTTTAACAAGCAGCACCAGCCTTGAGAGGCCAGTAGAACCCAGGGGTCTGGTCCTCCACTGGCTTGGCAGTTTCTGTGACACCACTGACTTCGCTGGAATTAGTCCTGATTTACACCAGTGGGACCAATGGTCTCAATCCTGCAAGGTGCTGAGCACTCCAGCCCCAATCCAGCAAAGCTTTGCTTTAAACTAGTCCCAAGGACACTGGATGAGTCAGTGGAAAGGGTGGGAATAAGAGTCAGGATTTCAGGCCCCAAGGGTCCAATACTGACCAGCAGACATCATTCCCTCCCTGGTTCAGATCCTGTGCAGAATATTTCTGTCCAGGGAAAAGCAACGCCTTGCTAAACATTTGACAGTCAAGACCAATAAAGTCTCTAGCTAGTGATGTATCAGGCAAGGAGTCCCTAGTGCTGCGTTCCAGCTTGCAATGGCTGAGTGTCAAGGAGGACTCGGCACGAGAGGAGAATGGCCAGCAGCCAGGAGTAGGATTTGCCTGTTTTCTGAAGAAGAGAATTAGAAGATGGCTGGGGAGATGAGCGGGATTTGAAGAGAGGTAGGAGCTAGGAAGGCGAATCAAGACAGTTGGGGGCTCTCCCATGCACTGAGGGAGAGACAAGGCACCCACTGAAGGAAACAGAGGGCTGAGGGCTGGGACTTCTTGATGACTGTTGATAAATCCAGGGAAGGCTCCCTTTGACTTAGGCCACAATCTAGTGCCCATTGAAATCAGTGGAAAGATTCCCACAGACATCAGCAAGCATTAACCAGGCCCTTATAGGCTGCTAAGGCACAGGTGGAGGAAGAGAACCACTGGCATACAGAACAAATCTCCATTTATGACAGAACAAAACTGAAATGTACGTAATGATGAAGACCCTTTTTAAAAAAAAAACCCATATATTATCCCCTTCAGTCTCGACACAACCCAACCAGTAAGAACAAGCCGAATTCTTCTTACTGGCCACACAGGGTGGTGATGATTATGACGCAGGGTTACCTAACCTAAACCTAGTAATGAGGGCCACATTTTCCTTTCAGAGCCATTAAACTTCACCTGATACTTTGTTCAGCTGTGACACACAGAACTCTGATGGAAACCAACAATGGAAGCTGCAGGCCAGGCCAAGCTGGGATAGCTCCATGGTTAGGACTCTAGCCTGGAAGGCAGAGATCCAGATTCAAGTTCTGCTCTGCCACAGGCTTCCTTGGGAAAGTCACCTAGCCTCTCCGTGTCTCAGTACCCCACATGTACAATAGCACTTCCCTATTACCAGGCCGGGGTAGATAACCATATTAAAGCTTGTGAGGTGCTCAGATGCCAGGGTAACTGGTACCAGATAAATACCCAAGATATGTACACTGTGAAGAACAATTATAGTTATTGAGGGCTGTGACTTTTTCAGTCAACATGAGCTAGTTTGGGGCAGTTCTGGGGTGAGTTTGGAGTATGTCTGAACCAAGTTCCAACAAGCACACCCAGGGGGAGTTTGGCATGAGCCTGGGGGTGGGCTTGGAGTACATTCCAGCAAATAATTTATCACAATAATTTATTTGATTATTTTTGCCTTTCCCCCCTCCCTGCTGAGGCAATATATGGGGGGAAAGGGGACATGAGGGTCATATGCCCCCCAGATTTGTTGCTTGTCTTGGACTGAGCATGCTCAGTAACACTGCTGAAGCCAGCTGCCCTCACTCTGCCCCTCTGCCCCACACTATTGGCAAGCACAGTGGTCTCTGCCTTCCTGTTTATGAATTGTCCATAAGAAGATTGCATTTTCTTCAAGTATCGTTATAATTACTTGCAAAATAATTTCTGGGATTTTCCAAAGTGCCTACTGGGGTTAGATGCATTTAAAAATACCACCCTCTGCAAATTATCCTTTGTGTGTAGTGAAAGGTCTTTGTGAAAGTTCTTTGAAGATGAGAACCATGTGGGCAGTTAGTTGTGTATGATTTAATATCAGGAATTCAAAATTCAACCAGCTTCGACGGGACTGATGTGATTGTTTCTATTACCCAGTGCGATGAAGGGAGATTGTAGGATCAGTTTACCAGTGTGAAACATTCATGATTAGGAATTGAGGATTTGTTTCTGGGAGCAATTTTTCCATTTTCATAGACAATCCTGCTAGTAAACTTTTTTGCTAGGATATTCATGGAAAGTGGATACCAAATGGAGTGCGGACAGCTGAAGAACTGGCTTAAATTTCCAGCGGAAAGTTCACAGCAATTGTTCTGGAGCATTATTTTATTATTATATTATTTTATTTGGGTAGACCAAAGGTCCATCTAGTGCAGTATCTTATCTTCTGACAGTGGCTGATGCCAGGTGCCCCAGCGGGAATGAACAGACTAGGTAATCATCAAGTGATCCATCCTCTGTTGCCCATTCCCAGCCTCTGGCAAACAGAGGCTAGGGACACCATCCCTGCCCATCCTGGCTAATAGCCATTCTTTTTTTGAACCCTGTTATAGTCTTGGCCTTCACAACATCCTCTTGGACCAGGACTCCATTGTATTGAACAACCAATCCAGAATTTCACCCAAAATCCACACTCACTACAAATTTGGAACCCTTTCCGAGGCTAGAAAATGTGTAAATAATCTTTTTTCAAGTTCAATAAGATCAAAAACACCACAGTTACCAGAAAGTCAGTTCACATGGAATATTCAGCATGGCCAGAAGCGGAAAATACCAGAAATCTCATATGAAATCTTGTTCAGCTAAGAATTCCAATTTAGTTTTGTGGACTCTAGGAATCCAGATAGTTCAGAGAACATGCAGAGTGATATCCATTCTTTTGTTGCCTACTAAACCCTACATCTTTAGTGGCTTTCCCAGCATCACCATTAACAGGGTGTATGAGGTTGTTTTGTTCCGTGAGTATGGAGTCTGGTTTGGAGAGGGATAGCTCAGTGGTTTGAGCATTGGCCTGCCAAACCCAGGGTTGTGAGTTCAACCCTTAAGGGGACCGTTTGGGATCTGGGGCAAAAACTAGGGATTGGTCCTGCTTTGGGCAGGGGGTTGGACTAGATGACCTCTTGAGGTCCCTTCCAACCCTGGTATTCTATTATTCTAATAAGGGAAAGACTGGGATACCTTCCCCTGCATTATCATCAGAGCTGAGTAAATAGTGCAAAAAAAAATGGCTATCTTTTGTTGAAACCTATAAACAAATTTGCACTGAATGTGTTTACTTTCTGCAGCCATTCCAGTGAACAAGTTTACTGGCAGGAGTGTTCCTTGAAACCACAACTTGTAAATGAATGCTGCAAAATGTCCATAGATGTTGCGGCCAAAAAGTTCTCCTAGATCTTCTCATCTGACCTCCTTTGTGACACAGGCCATAGAATTGCATCCAGTTACTCCTGTATTAAGCTCATTAACTTACGTTTGACCAAAGCAGCTCTTCCAGAGAGACAGCCAGTCTTGATTTGAACACTTAAGAGATGGAGACTCCACCACTTCCCTTGGTAGTTTGTTAATTGCCCTAACTGTTCACCTTTTGTGCCTTATTTCTAATTTGAATTGGTCTGGCTTTAATTTCTCAGCCATTGATTCTTGCCCCACCTTTCTCCACTAGAGATATTCATGGAAAGCAAATTTCAAATTCAAAATGATAAATATTTGCAAGGGAAACCTGATTCTAAGAGTAACACTCATCCTGTCTGGGAACACAAACATAGCACATGCCAAATGGAAACATTCTCAGTTCAAAGTCTGCGCTCTGGAATACTTGACACACTAGACACCTCAAAGAGTTCATGAACAAACCATAAGCTCAGTGCCTCCTATAAGGAAATCATCATCTTCATCTACAGTGAGTGTGAGTCAGAGAACAATAGCAGTGATCACAACTTCACACATGCCTAGCCATTATCAGTTTTCTGTCTGCTTTCCATCAGAGGTGTCTTGAAAGAGGACAAGGGAGTGGCTCTATGGATTTGGACTGGGAGCTTTTAATACTGGTGCTGGAGAAAGCCTGAAAGTACTTGTTACAGAAGCAGAGTGATCTAGGCTGGCATGGTCAGTGGCGCTAAGACAAGAGGTGATGGGATCAGGCCCCGAATTACACAAACAATACACATCTATGGAGAGAAAGGGGGATTGTGTGGCTAAAGGCACTACACTCAGGATCAACTCCCATCTCTGCCACAGCCTCCTTGTCTGACCTTGGGCAAATCATTTAACCTCTCTGAGCCTCAGTTCCCCACTATGTACAATGGGGATAACAATGCTCTCTGTCTCGCTTGGCTATTTCAATGGTAATCTAATGGTAATCTCGTCAAGGTAAGGACAGTCTTTTACTGGGTGTTTGTACAGCACTCAGCATAATGGGACCTTGATCTCAGCTGAGGCCTCTAGGCACTACAGACAGTAACAAAACCATCTCCCACATAGAGCACCAGTCCCAGCAGATCTCAAAGTGGTGTGGGAGATGGAGTTTTCCTTCTTAGCAACTTTGTGTCTGGCAAAATCTTACAAAATCTCTGCTCTTCCAGATTCATGGTCACACACACACACAGAGTTCTGGATCAAACAGTTGTTGTCCAGTTCCCCAGCAGTGATTCAGTCTCAAAGAATTTGTTTTCCATTCCCCCCCCCCCCCCACATGCTTTGTCTTATTCTGTCATGACATAATGCCTTCCTGGTGCCTCCTGGGCGCCTGACCTCACCCGGCACCGCAACCTTCTGCATGTGTCCAAAAGGGAAAGAAAAATATCCCATGCTGGGAAAATGGCTCTCCTGTCTTGATGGAGGTAGCAATCGGAGACTGATGCTCGTCAATCTGCCTGCTAAGTGTAATCAGATCATGAGCATCAGGGCACAAACTGATCACCACAGAGATCAGGAAGAAATTCCACCCTCCAACCCCCCACTCATCAACATGAAGCATTTCACAATAGCCAAGTCCACATCCTCTTTCCCTGCTCAAAGACCAATGGAGCAGGCTTTGCAAAGGGGAGGTGGCCAAAGGGAATATGTCTATGGAGCTCCAGTGTAGGATGTTCATCCAGTCTCCCAGCCCCCTGCACACAGAAGTGTTTAGGCAATGGGTCCATGTTGTCAAGGGACAACTAGTCATTCCTTAAGCACATTAGACGGAATGGAGCAGAGCCCCATAGGATCTTGGAACTTGCCACCATGTTAGCTCAGCGTACTTCTTTTAGGTGACAAATCCGAGGAACTGTCCCAGATTGAGATGTCATTAGAGGAGATTTTGGAACAAATTGATAAACTAAACAGTAATAAGTCAACAGAACCAGATTATATTCGCCCAAGAGTTCTGAAGGAACTCAAATGTGAAACTGCAGAACTACTAACTGTAGTCTGTAACCTATCATTTAAATCAGCTTCTGTACCAAATGACTAGAGGATAACTAATATGATGCGAATATTTAAAAAGGGCTCCAGAGGTGATCCCGGCAATTATAGGCCAGTAAACCTGACTTCAGTAACAGGCAAACTGGTTGAAACCATAGTAAAGAACAAAATTGTCAGATACATAGATTAACATAATTTGTTGGGGAAGAGTCAAGATGGTTTTTGTAAAAGGGAAATCATGCCTCACCAATCTATTAGAATTCTTTGAGGGAGTCATGAAGCATGTGGACAAGGAGGAATCCAGTGGATATAGTGTTCTTAGATTTTCAGAAAGCCTTTGACAAGGTCCCTCACCAAAGGCTCTTAAGCAAAGTAAGCTGTCATGCAATAAGAGGGAAGGTCCTCTCATAGATAGGTAACTGGTTAAAAGATAGGAAACAAAGGGTAGGCATAAATAGTCAGTTTTTCAGAATGTAGACAGGCAAATAGTGATGTCCCCCAGGGGTCTGTACTGGGCTCAGTCCTATTCAACATATTCATAAATGATCTGGAAAAAGGGGTAAACAGTGAGGTGGCAAAATTTGCAGATACAAAATTGCTCAGGATAGTTAAGTCCCAGGCAGACTGCGAAGAGCTACAAAAGGATCTCTCAAAACTGGGTGACTGGGCAACAGAATGGCAGATGAAATTCAATGTTGATAAATGCAAAGTAATGCACATTGGAAAGCATAATCCTAACTATACATATAAAATGATGGGGTCTAAACTGGCTGTTACCACTCAAGAAAAAGATCTTGGAGCCATTGTGGATAGTTCTCTGAAGACATCCACTCAGTGCGCAGCAGCAGTCAAAAAAGCAAACAGAATGTTGGGAATCATTAGGAAAGGGATAGATAAGACAGAAAATATCATATTGCCTCTATATAAATCCATGTTACGCTCACATCTTGACTACTGTGTGCAGATGTGGTCGTCCCATCTCAAAAAAGATACATTGGAATTGGAAACGGTTCAGAAAAGGGCAACAAAAATGATTAGGGGTATGGAACAGCTACCATATGAGGAGAGATTAATAAGACTGGGACTTTTCAGCTTGGAAAAGAGATGACTAAGGGGGGGGATATGATAGTGATCTATAAAATCATGACTGGTGTGGAGAAAGTAAATAAGGAAGTGTTATTTACTCCTTCTCATAACACAAGAACTAGGGGTCACCAAATGAAATTAATAGGCAGCAGGTTTAAAACAAACAAAAGGAAGTATTTCTTCACACAACGCACAGTCAACCTGTGGAACTCTTTGCCAGAGGATGTTGTGAAGGCCAAGACTATAATAGGGTTCAAAAAGGTACTAGATAAGTTCATGGAGGATAGGTCCATCAATGGCTACTAGCCAGGATGGGAAGGGATGGTGTCCCTAGCCTCTGTTTGCCAGAAGCTGGGAATAGGCGACAAGGGGTGGGTCACTTGATGATTACCTGTTCTATTCATTCCCTCAAGGGCACCTGGCACTGGCCATTTTCAGAAGACAATACTTAGCTAGATAGATCTTTGGTCTGACCCCCACATGATATTGTTTCTGTTTCCTAATTGGATTTTTCAAACTTTTCTTTTCAAAAGGATACTAAAGTGTAATCAGAAGCAAATTATAAGCAATCAACACTACTGACTAGTGACTACTGTTGTTCATGCACAAATATCCTTGTTCCCATGTGACTATGGGACATGGGAAAACCTACATATACAAACAAACTGTGAACAAAGATCCATTGCACAAAAATATACGTGAAGAGTGACTAGCCATGGGAAAGAACATGGCCAAATCAAAATCCATTGGAAATTCGAATGTATGTCAGCGACCTGCACTGGATTTACAGCTTCAATGAAGCTACGTTAATTAACAGCAGCTGATGATATGGTTTGCTGGTTTTACAGTAATCTACCAACTTTACAAAGCCAAATCCTCAGTGCCTTCCTCCAGCCCTCTCTGTAACTCTCACTGACTCTGGCCACCGATACCATACCACAGTGTGATATAAGTGACCACATCTAACCAACACAGCTCAAATCCAGAATATCATATAGGAAAGACTGTCACATATCAATCCATTGGGTAAAAATAAAACTTACCCAACACATGCTGAATGAACTCAAATACATTCAAGGAAGTTGCATTCCATGAGCAGAGGAAGAGGGTATGTTTTACAGCAAATTATTTGCTGCAAATTACTCTCTCTCCTCCAGGAGGTCACAGGCTTATTTCTAGCTAAGAAATAACCACCAAGACACTGGAAAGTAATGACCAGCTTAGAATAATCAAGGGCCAGAGGAGAAACCAATGAACCTAACTGTGTCACTAATAATACCTGGCTGTTATACAGCACTTTTCATCAGATGTCAAAGCATTTTCCAAAAGGAAGTCAGTTTCATTATGCCTATTTTACAGATGGGGAAACTGAGGCACAAGGTGTGACTGGACAAGCCCAAGGTCACTTAGCAGACCAGTAGTACATATAGGACCCTGGCGCCTAGTTCAACACTATATCCATTAGGCCAGAGGTTCTCAAACTGTGTTCCGTGGACCACCAGTTCTCCACAAGCTCCATACAGGTGGTCTGTGATAATTCCCTTTAAGGTGCACACCTGGGTGGCCACACACAAGAGAATGCAGGGCCACCCACTTACTTAGTGGAGCTGTGCCGGCGTGGCTCCACTAATTAGGTGCCTGGACCCTGGAGAAGACACACATGTAAGGTGAGGTGGTAGCCTTGGGGGGACTAGGTGGGAGGGGGCAGTGGGGTGAGAAGAGGGGGTGGGGGGAATTTGGGATGTGCAGGAGAAAGAGGCAGCGGGAGAAAAAGGCAACTTTCCCTAGCTCCAGGGCTGTGGCTGCCGGGGAGAGACCCCACTCCTTTCCAGTCCCAGCTCGGGGGCTGCCGCAGTGGGGGAGAGAGGGTACATCCATCGCATTAGAAAGGTAAGACTACTGATATTAAAATTTGAGTTTTGTGCTTTTATTTGTAGAACAAAAAATCATTAATTATTATTAAGGTTTTTTTATATAGTGCTTTTATCCAAAGTGCTTTACAATAGTTAGCTAATGGTACAAACAACATTTGGAAAGATCATTAAGTGGTCCGCTGAGACCCTCAGCAATTTTCAAGTGGTCTGCGAAAAAAAAAGTTTGAGAACCCCTGTAGTAGGCCACACTAAGACAGGCCTTGTCAACTTTTCCTACGCACAAAGGACAAAACATCTTCCTCTAGAGTTCCCTTACTAGAGATAAAGAAAACAGCAAAGAAGGAAGGAATACAAAGTCTCCAGGACAGAGAGCACACAGTGGGCCATTCTGCAACATTCTGCATTTGCAATGGAAGACAAAATGGCCGCTGTCCCACAGCTACCTCTGCATCAGACACAGGGACTCCTTTCCACCTGAAGGCGCAGTGCACAAGAAACAGAATGGTGAACTCCCCTTTCAGTTACCCAGCTATAGAAATATAATAGACTTGAGCCACACAATTTGGTTCTGGATTTTGAAACCCCTTCAAAGGCCATTGGTTTTGGTTCAGTTCATTATAGAGAAAGGAGCCAACTGTGCTCAAAGTTTGGGGGCACTTTGATTTTGGGTATGGATTTGGCCCGCTCTGAATCTATTCCTTTCTCCAAGTTCTCACAGAGAGGTGCCCACAATCGGCTTTATCCTTGGCAATCATAATGGAGAAGCCAAGGACTGAATGGGAGCCGTGAAGACTGCACTGACCTCTGACCCCTAGCAATGGGCCCTCCCTCCATCTCAGGGTGCAGGCAGTGTAAGGGAAGCTACATACTGTACTTGTTCTGTAGATAAACAGAGTCCTTCACTGTCCGACAATCTCTCTCCCTCTCTTCTACCCTCATGCTATCTAGATTAATTCCACACAAAAGCTCCGGTAAAAGGACACTAAGGTTTCACAGCTGAGCAATTGAAAGCAACGAAAAGCACATGTAACCTTATCTACGCTTCTTTTGTGCCCATGCATTACAACACACCCTTCGCTTGCGTGCTTACACACTATTTCTCAAACAATACAGTGCAGCAGGCCTTTCTTTTCCACAGCCTGCATTTTCAATTTTGTGGCTACTTATTTTAAAAGGAAACAAGGAAGAAAAGAAGCGCACCCCCTAACAGGAACCAGGGGGTAGCACTGTGACCCCTATTCTGCCTCCTCACAAAGCTCTCTAAAAGCTCAGCTACTATGGCACTAAGATTTCTACAGTGAAGTTTTCCTTCATGAATGTCCATTACAACCCTCACTTAGGGCTCAGTCCTGCAACCCTGGCACATGGGAATGACCTTAAATAAGTTATAGTGATGGATGGTGCATGCCAGTAGCCCCATACACCTTCACATCTCTCCACCCCTGAAGCACACAAATGCAGTCCCTGGTCCAGTGCCCCAGTGAGGGGCCATTCAATGAGGACAAGGTTGAGATGAAGTCAATGGGGTGACTCTGATTTGCACTCACTGAGGATCTAGCACTCAGTGGTTTGCTAAACATCCCCTGGAAATGCTGCTCCGTGTCCTAACGTTGTCTTTTCAGGGGGAGTCAGTAGCAAGTCCCCACAAATATTTGGGAGCCACAGACCCCATTTTTGCTAACTTTCCATAACGACTTGCAGTTTAGGAATAATTTGTCCCAAGCTGTGACTTCCCCACTGGGTTTACAGATAAAAAGCAGCAGCTCTTCCCACCTGAATGAGAGGAGAATCCCATATCATTGTTCAGAATGCAGAGTGATAATGGTTAGAACGTTATATTCAGGCCTCCACACATGAAAGGGCAAGATCGTTATGAAGACCCTTATGAAAATATCCCAGGTTTCAAGTGGGGAAAAGCAACTTGGGGTCTCACAAGGCAATTGCAGCCATTTCTAAAATGTCAGATCACAAACCTAACAGCAAGAGCTTGCCTTCCCCGCAGAGTTAACTGGTGTGCGAGCTGAAGTGTTATCCCTATATTGAGGCCCATCGCCGCACACAGACCCTGAGCTCTAGTGCAGTGTTATTTTTAAAGGAGTTGTCTGACTCCTTTAGAAGCTAAAACTGAGCTCAGCACAATCTGTCAAACTGATGTGTAATGTTGAGGCAGGCTACTCAAGCCACCGCTAGTCCTCTAGTCCTCCAACACCATCCCACAATTCCCTCTCTGCATCCAGAAAGGACAGAGAAGGTGTCATAAATATAAAGGGAAGGGTAAACACCTTTAAATCACTCCTGGACAGAGGAAAAACCCTTTCACCTGTAAAGGGTTAAGAAGCTAAGATAATCTCGCTGGCACCTGGCCAAAATGACCAATGAAGAGACAAGATACTTTCAAAGCGGGGGGGGGGGGGGGAGGCGGAAACAAAGGGTTCTCTCTGTCTGTATGATGCTTTTTCCAGGACCAGAGCAGGAATGCAGATCAGAATTCCTGTAAAGAGTTAGTAAGCAATCTAGTTAGATATGCATTAGATTCTGTTTTGTTTAAATGGCTGATAAAATAAGTTGTGCTGAATGGAATGTATATTCCTGTTTTTGTGTCTTTTTGTAACTTAAGGTTTTGCCTACAGGGATTCCCTATGTTTTGAATCTGATTACCTTGTAAGGTATTTACCATCCTGATTTTACAGAGGTGATTCTTTTACTTTTTCTTTAATTAAAATTCTTCTTTTAAGAACCTGATTGCTCTTTCACTGTTCTTAAGATCCAAGGGTTTGGGTCTGTGTTCACCTGTGCAAATTGGTGAGGATTTTTATCAAGCCTTCCCCAGGAAAGGGGGTGTAGGGCTTGGGGGGATATTTTGGTGGGGGAGATGTTTCCAAGTGGGCACTTCCCCTGTTCTTTATTTAACACTTTGGTGGTGGCAGCTTTTAACCTAAACTGGTAAAAATAAGCTTGGGGGTCTTTCATGCAGGTCCCCATATCTGTACCCTAGAGTTCGGAATGGGGAAGGAACCTTGACAGAAGGTCTCCCACAATTCACTGGGAAATAATTCACAGACCCCACCAGTTTACCACAGTGCAAAGAACCATGAGATAACGTCTTAGCGTCACACCCATGTGAGGGCAACACTAGTGGAGACACAGAGCTGGGGAGTTATTTCCTAGCCTGGCCATTCTCACTCAAGCCAGGCTAACTTGAGAGGAGTAACTCAAGTGTAGATAGCTCAGGTTAACTCTGCAGCGAAGACAGACCCAAAGAAACACTTCAGAAGGCAGTGCAGACTTCCCCTACTCCACACTAGTCCTTTTCCCTCAGAGCATTTGTTCTTTCAAGTTGGCAGGGAAGATAACAGCAGGTGAACCAATGGCCCTTTACAACTCTCACAGCTTTCTTTTGCTATGACATGGCCTCCTGCTAGGCGGGGATGTTCACCATTCTACATCCCTACCCAGGAGCCAAACCTCCTTTGGGAATTGTGTATCTGGAGGGGAAGGAGAAACACAGCAATTCAACCTCGCCTCAGGTCAGGTCAGACTTTATAGAGGCCAGAGTATATAATATTGTGACACACTGTAAATTACTCATGATGTGCTTAATTATGCAATAAAAAAAACTTTTCGGGAAAATAACCACATAACCCACAAGGGTATACTTAATATGTGAATCACAAATGATTAAGTATAGAATAAACAAGCAGCATTGAACTACCTGGCTGTAATCCCATCAAGGGGTTCTGGTAATGTCATAAACCAGGGGAGCAAATTTCAAATGGCCAGAAAATCACAGAATGAATTCTTACCCTGTAATTCAGCACTTGCTTAGTCAATATGTGTTTTAAAATCTCGTCTTCTCCCCCTCTTAACTTTTTTTGTTACACCCTTTCCCAGCTCTTCCACTACTCTTCCCTCATGCCCATCCCCTCCACAGACTCTGAAGCACCTCAAACATGACTGATGTAACCATAATTGATGCTGATTGTGGGAAACCTCTGTCAGTTCAGGGCCCAATTCTGTTGCCACGCTGAGCTCCAAGCAACTATACAATCTAGGCCCAATTCTGAAGCTGCTACTAACAGGAATAGTTTCATGGTCTTCAGGAGAACCATTCACATGAGTTGGGGGCTGCAGAATCAAGCCTCTGAATACTAAGGAATTAAATATGTAAACTTTGCACTCATTGAGCAGCTTTTACTCACATTAGCAGTCCCATTGAAAGCAACTGGTGTAAGTAAAGCTTGCACAAATTAGCCCTAAAATAATATTTTCCCCCATGCAATGCAATCAATCATTGTTTTATGTATCATTAAATGGGACAAATATACTTCCTTGTAGTAGAAACTCAGAAGAACACAGAATGCTGATGGTCATTAAAGGCACTCTGTCAAATACCTCAGAAAGAACATTTTGGTTTTATAATTGATTTCAAAATCTAGTGTTAGAAATGTTTTCACTGAATTAGTTTGGGGGTTTTTAATTAAAATTCAGTAAAAACCTTTTTAAATTAAAAAATTGGAAACTTTGTGCTGAAGTATCGAAAATACAAACACAGCAGGAGAACTAGGAAGTGAAACTGACTATAATAATTTGCTCAGTACACAAGAAAACAGACTTTACTTACAGTACTGCAGACAGAGAACACGCTGCTTTATTCAGCTAATCAGTGACTCTCAACCTTTCCAGACTACTGTACCCCTTTCAGGAGTCTGATTTGTCTTGCATACCCCCAAGTTTCACCTCACTTAAAAACTACTTGCCTACAAAACTGAGACATAAAAATACAAAAGTGTCCCAGCACACCATTACTGACAAATTGCTGACTTTCTCATTTTTACCATATAATTATAAAATAAATCAGTAAACTTATCAGAATGTAAATATTGTACTTACATTTCAGTATACAGTATATAGAGCAGTATAAACAAGTCATTGCTTGTATAAAATTTTAATTTGTATTGACTTCGCTAGTGCTTTTTACATAGCCTGTTGTAAAACTAGGCAAATATCTATATGAGTTGAGTACCCCCTGAAAGATCTCTGTGTACCCCTAGGGTTATGCATACCCCCTGGCTGAGACCCACTGAGCTCCATAACAAATGGCGGGTGGGGGGGGGGTGTCAAAACACCCAGTAAGTAAACAGGAAATAAGGGTGGGATGGTGCATGGCTCCAACCTGTTATCCTCTAAGTAATGAACACCTTGATTACCACTTTACTACAAATCAGGAAGTGAAATTGATTATAAACAGAAAAGTTTAGTTTTATTCTCCAAAGTAAGGGCAGTGTTCAAAAATAAATGAGTCAAGCTCCAGAAAACCATCAGACTTCTTTTAAAATAATACAGTTTGGAGTCTTTTTCTTTGCCTTCAGGTTGCACTTGGGTCATGTTTTCTAGCTTTTCTCTGCAACCATGAAAGTGAGAAAGTTGCTTTAAAAGAAAGGAAAACTGAGATTCACATTTACTCCAGGAGTTGGGCTTTAAGACAAATACCAAATACTATAAGACTCACAGGACCAACAGTGACACGCAAAAAATGCACAAGCAACATAAATGGAGAAAAGTAAATCAGACTTTTAACAGATTTTTTTTCATTTTTAATTATCTAAGTCTTGCCCTACAACCTTTACTCACATGAGCAATTGTTACTCATGCAAGACATCCCAATTGGACTACTCACCTGAACGATTACTCAGATGAGTAAAGTCTGTCGGATCTATCACCTGTAGTTATTAAAATGGAGGTAATTAATGTTTTAAAGAAAGAAAAGGAGTACTTGTGGCACCTTAGAGACTAACCAATTTATTTGAGCATAAGCTTTCGTGAGCTACAGCTCACTTCATCGGATGCATAAAGTGGAAAATGCAGTGAGGATGTTTTATACACACAGACCAGGTTTTAAAAATAATTTTTGTCTAAACCTAACAAAGTGGAAAGGATTTTTCTCGTTAACTTCAAGAGGAGCAGGATTGGACCCTGAATTTCTATTTTGACAGTATTCCTTTGGGGATGCCCAATTACATTCAAGAGTTAAATGCATTGACCAGTCTGCCTTGTTTACATAGTCTGTAACCTGTTGATATAACCAGCCAACCGCTTCTGTACAATTTCCATTTGCCTACCGATTACAGAAAATAGGAAAAAGAAAAGGAGTACTTGTGGCACCTTAGAGACTAACCAATTTATTTGAGCATAAGCTTTCGTGAGCTACAGCTCACTTCATCGAAAGCTTATGCTCAAATAAATTGGTTAGTCTCTAAGGTGCCACAAGTACTCCTTTTTTTTTTTGCGAATACAGACTAACACGGCTGTTACTCTGAAACCAGAAAATAGGAAAAAATACTAACAGCTGCTAGTTCTAGTCAATGTAAAGTTCCTGATTGTTTTCTCCTATTTTTTGTCCATCCCAAGTCCATAAACTCCACATCTCTTGGGAAGAACCCTGAGTTTTGAGAATAAAAGAGGCTAAAATCCAGAATGCTAAAATAAACCTTTCCAAAGAAAGAGCTTGAATGGGATCTCTGGATGATCTTTGCCCCTTATTTTGCATCTGCTGTCTGTGCATCTCACCCAACCCATAATGCAGGTTTTCATTCATATAGCTTTGGAGAGATTGGATGTTTCATACTGGTGGCAGGCTATCACATTTGGGCAGAATGCAATGTTCTGCCTTCTTTTCAAAAGCAAGTTGTTTTAAGGGGGTGTCTATGCAAATAAGAGCACTTAGTAGTACCAGTGGGAGTTAGGCACCTAAATATTTTTGTGAATCCCATCCCACATGTCTATCGTGCCATTGATCTGAGAATCTCAAACAACTCTACAAACACCCCTTCATATGGAAGCATTAGCTTAATTTTCAGCCAGCACATAAAATGATCAAAACAGGAGTGGAAGCTCTAGTTGAATCAACAAAAGGGGAAGAGGAGAGCTGTGGGAGAGCCCTGCTTACCAAGCCCAGGAGACGATGGGGAGCAGAGAGCTGTGTTCCTACCTGCTCCCCTTATTTTAGTTCTGGCTTTCATAGAAGTAAACAAAGGTACAGAGAGGTTATGTGACTTGCTGAGATCACACAACAAGACATAGGACAAGCCAGGACTCCTGACTCCCAGTCCTGTGCTTTAACCATTAGCCCATAGACACAACTGAATCTAACCACTTAGCCTGGGGAAAGACGCCTTAGTCCTAAGACAGTTAAAAGGACTATAATAAATTAAGATGCAAGGGATTTGTATATAAATCAGGTAGAATTGATCAGGAAATTATTTTTCCCCATAAAAAAATTCAGTGAACAGATATTTTCTCATGTTTGTCATCATTTTCCTTCAAAAATTGTACAGGTTTTCATTTTTTTAAAAAGAAAAAAGTCAATAGCAAGGGGATTTTTAAAGTTTCAGCCAAAAACCTCTTCATCGGCTCTAAACCTGAGATCCTGCAGCAGCACTCCGATTCAGGACCTCTAGAGACCCCACCCTGAAGAATCCATGCCACCTTCATTAGGGTGTTCTCCTAAGGAAGGACACAAAGGACTTTCAAAGATAAGTAATGCTGGGTTTTTGCACAAGAGAACTTTCCCAAGGAAGTGCACAGGGAAGAGGGGATAGGAGCTGTGGCTGGTTATCTATAATGGGAGGGGTTGCCCTCTATGGAATGGAGGTCAGGGCCCCCGTTGAAAATCGAAATACAGGTCCACCTCAGCTTTAGCAGGAGACTCATGAAACAGCAGCATCTTAAACTGAACATTGGTTGTGTTTTGTCTTATGTTGTCAGGGGGAACTTGGCCTTTAAAACCCTTCCAGTTCAGCTACAGATGTGGGTCAGTTGGGTATAAATTAAATCGACTTTTATTCTTTTAGGGTCTGATTTTCAGAGTTGCTGATCATTTGCAACTCCATCTCAAGTCAACAACCCAGAAAATCAGCCTTTTACTATGTTGACAATGTCCTCCTGATAGACATTAAGAGTAAAGTCACTATTTTGTCAGATTCTATACACTATTAGACTGGGTTAAAAAAAATGAATGAAACATTTACCTATTGGAAAATGATGTTTCATTGAAATTAAAATTTTCAGTGGGAAAAAAACAAATTCAGCTGAAAGGTTTCATTTCAAACAAAATGTCGAAACAAAAATGTTTCACCATTTCTGATTCAAAACTTTCTGTAACTTTTCATTATACAAACAGTTTCAATTCTTTTCCTCCCAATTTGGGACTAAAATAAACATCAAAATACTGGAATTTCCCACAGGATAGAAAAATCCATGTTTGATCTTTTCTACCCACTACAAAAATTTCTCTGGATGATTCTTACTTTCCTTCCTTAAGCAATGTATACAACAGTGAAGCCAAAATAGATAGATAGATAGATAGATAGATAATTTGATCTGTCCTCTAAAACATATCTGATTTTTTTCAGAGAAGGAGAAAAGATTATACCATTATCTCTAGTATATTTTTCTTGCCTTAAAATACTTTTAAATTCTACCTTATAGGGATGTCTGCTGCCCCAGGACCATTATATTAAGGTCAAATTGATCACCACATTTGGAATCATGAAAAAAATTTCCCCCAACGGGAAAGGAACCATCTGATATTTTTGGTCCTTTTCCTGCAGGAATCAAACCTTTCTTGCTATTACTGTGAGCTGATTTGGGCGTTAGTGGAGATTAGTTATTCATATCTATACATAGGTGTACAGTTAGGCAACAAAATATTGTTGTCTCAACTTTTTTTTCCAAATGAAAACCGCTTTTTGATGGAAAAGGTAGTCTATGCAAAATGTCCATTTTCATAGAAATATTTGGGGTATTCATCAAAAAATGGAAGTGCAAAAATTTTTCAGTTTTACCCTCCCCCCAAAAAATCTGGTTTGGGTTCTGAAAATTGAAAAATGATTTTTGTGGGACTTGACAAATTCCCTTCCTCCCAACCCTCCCCCCCAAAAAAAATTCTAAGAAAAATATTTGTTTTTGTTGATTTTTCACTAGGAAAAAAAAATCATTTCCAGTTTAGCCCTAATCAGGAGCAAGCAACTTCCAACCCCACGTAGTTTTTGATTGTCACTTTCCTGTCTGTCTCCCCTAAACAATCCATCCCTGAAGGACTGGGATAATTAAAGGACAGCTGGAATTTCTAACCTTCCGCTTTTTAAAACCTCCTTACAAAATTATAATTGCATTTAAATTTGAAGCAAAAGACCCTTTTGAAACAAAAGTCAAAACAATTCAATTTGAAAAAAAATGGAGAAATAAGGCTTTTTGACTTTGTCAGAACTTGTTTGTTTTTTGACTGAAACAATTTGGCAATTTCAGCACAGATTCGAGAAAGCTGTTGGTCCACCCAGATCTGCATTTTTCTGCAAAAAAGTCATTTCAGCTGAAAAATTATGCCCTGCTCTAGTTGCAGGTCATAAAACAATGTGTATTGCTACAGGGCAATATAAATAATTAGGCGATGCTGGTAGAAATGCTATAGTTAAGGCTATATTTGTTTTTTCAGTTAAAGTGGAGTCTAAGTAATTTTGTTAGGAATGTAAACAGATGTTAATTGTAGGCATAATTAACCCAATCACTTCTAGGGAGATTTCATTTTCTGGATTATTACAAGTAAATCTTTTTAATTATTTAGAAGACGGAAGGAGTTAAAAATAAGCTTTTCTGAAATATGGTGTTTAACTTTTTTTGGTCTACATTTAAAAATGGCTTTAGTTTTAAATATTAAACTTTGGATAGATTTCAGTCTAAACAATACCTACCATAGATTGTTGGGTTTGTTTTGTTTTTTAAAGAAAAAGGTTATTTGTATTATTCCTCATAACCATTTCTAGTTCTACTACAAACTCAGATGGAATAAAAATTACCCAAGCAAATGGCAACATTTGCAACTTTTTGTGTTAAATCTCTGGCATATTGGAATTGTAGCTGTGAGCTCTTTTGAGAGGGAAATATGGATAATCCCCATCAATGCGAAACAATGCTGGGTGGTTTGGTTGGGTGGGTGGCTGGGATATGTATTTGCGGGAGGAGCGAGTGTTCTGTTTGTCCTCAGTTGGGGGGAGTGTTTCAGGGAGAAGATGCAAAGACCCAGTGAATCCCTTACATCTGCTTCTCAAGCTGGATCTCCCAGGAGAAGAGAAGCCTATTCCTCTCCACATTCACCCAGACTGCCGCTGACACATAGCTCCAGCTTCTCTTTTCCCTTCAGAGAAAGCAGCCCCTCCTGATTTCCACTTCTTGGTAGGCCTGATCCAACTTTCCCTGAAGTCTTTCCATTAACTTAGATGGGAGCTGGTTCAGACTCCAGGGATTTGCCAAAGTTCTAATGGTCTATTCTCCAATGTTTCGTACCTAGGATGAACGTGGCAGCCAGATGTGAGCTAAATCCAGGTGCTCCAGCCCCAGTGAAATGCACAAACCCTCCTCCAGGCCATATCTACAGTACAAACTTTGCTTGACGCAAGTTATATCAATGTAAAGCCGCCGCAGTTAGTACATCGCTTGTGCGCGTGCATACTGGACTACTTGTGTTGGCACTGCATATACTCACCAGAAGTGTTTGTGTCGCTGTGCAGTGTGGTGCACCATGGGTACGTATCAGAGCGTGCAACTCGCCACCATTCAGTGCACTGTCTTTTTGGACATTTTGGCAATGCCTGTTGGAGCATAAAGGAGTCACAAGGGTGTGAACGGGAACAAGGGGTCAGCTTCCCAGCATGCAGCTGTCTCCATCCCATTGTCATCTAATTCCCATATCTTTTGCACCTTTTTAAAAACTCCTATGAATCTTCTCAGCACTCCTCTGACAAAAGCATGGCGCCTGCACAGCTCTGCACTATTGTCATAAGCATTGCCAACAGAGGACACACAATCCTCTGTTATTTGCAGAGCCGTACAAAGAACCAGATCAGCAGGGAACATGATTTCTTGGAGGACAGATTGCTGTGGGACATTCCGAGAACCAATTCAAGGTTGTTGGTGGTGTTCCTGGAGCAGCTGCAGACGGGGGAATGCCACTTCTAGCCCGAGAAACAAGCATTGACTGGCGGGATTGCATTGTAATGTAGGTTTGGGATGATGAGCAGTGGCTGCAGAACTTTTGGATGTGCAAGGCAACATTCCTGGACCTGTGTGCCAAGCTTAGCATAGCCTTCTAACACAGGGACACCAAACTGAGAGCTGCACTGACAGTGGAGAAGTGAATGGTGATCACACTGTGGAAACTTACAATGCCAAATTGTTATCTGTCCTTGGCAAATAATTTTGGAGTTGGAAAATTCACTGTTGAGGTGATTGTCATGCATGTGTATAGAGCCATTAATCATATCCTGCTATGCGGGACTGTGATGCTTGGCAATGTGCAGGACATAGCAGATGGATTTGCAACAATGGGGTTCCTGAACTGTGGTGTAGCGATAGACAGTATGCACATCCCCATTTTGACCCCAGCCCACCTTGCTGCAGAGTACATCAACACAAAGGACTACTTTTTTATGGTTATGCAAGCATTGGTGCATCACAGAGGATGCTTCACTGCCATCAGTGTTGGCTGGTCAGGGAAAGTGCATGATGAGCACATCTTTAAGAACACAGGACTGCTCAGAAAGCTAAAAGCAGGGACTTTCTTTCCTGACCAGCAGCTTTCCATTGGCAATGTTGAAATGCCAACAGTGATCCTGGGGGACTCAGCCTACCCCTTGCTCCCCTGGCTCCTGAAGTCAAACACCAGCTATCTCAACAGCACCAAGGAATGATTCAACTGTCGGTTCAGCAGGTGCAGAATGACAGTTTAATGCACTTTTGGTAGACTGAAGGGATGTTGGTGTTGTTTATTCACAAGATTGAACCTCAGTGAAAAAAATATCCCAGTAGTTATAGCTGCCTGCTGTGTCCTGAATAATATCTGTGAAGCAAAGGGAGAAAAGATGCTGCTGGAGTGGAGGGCGGAGGTTGAGCAGCTATTTGCTGAGTTTGAACAGCTAGACACAAGGGATATTTAAAAAGCTCAGCACAGAGCTATAAAGCTCAGGAAAGTTTTGAACAAGCACTTTAACAGTGAGCCACAGTAATCCATTGTGGTGTACTGTGCTCCACCTTGCCCTGTTGTTTGGGGCCAGTTAGAAACTGTATGGTCCTTGGAGTACATCTATGGATATAACACTGTCAATGCACCTATTAATTTTGCAGTGCTTGCTGTGCATTTACAATAACACTGTGTTTTTCATTGATCCTGTGAGTTGTGTCACTCTGTTCAGTAACAAGTAAGTGGGTGCATTTAGAACTTCTAGGCACTCTGAAGCATATGTTGTGATGAATTATTTTCCAAATAGAATTTTATTCAGTAATAAAACCAGCACAAGGAAAAATCTTTGAAATCTAAAAGCAAATACATTAAAACTTTAATAAATTAATGGAACAGAACAGGAGGAAAAAACATTCACATCCATTTTACCTATGCATACATCAACCGTGGCTCTCACAGGTTGGTGTACGTGAAACTGTGGTTGTCCTTCATGTCCCCTGGGGTGCACTGGTAAAAGTAGGGACGCAGACCCTGATGCCATATGGAATGTTGAGGGAGATATAAGGAGATGCTGCAATGGAATTCTTCATGGATTGCAAAGGGTGGTGAACTTGGGATTGTTGAACTTGTAGGTCTACCAGAGTCTGCAGCATCTGTGTTTGCTTGCAGAGAAGCCCCATTATGTCCTGATAGGTCTCCCTCTCCTTTTCCTGCTGGGACTCCTGGGCCTTTTGCCCTGTCCACTCTTTCCTTCTCCAGGCTGTCTGCAATGTTCACTCTCCAAGACCTTAGTCTGATGCAACTGAGACTTGCAGGATCTCACTGAATATGTCATCCTAAGTCCTCTTCTTTTTCCTCCTTATCTGGCTCAGATGTTTCGCGGGGGTGAAGGTAGAGCCCCTCAAGGCCACAACAGCAGTAGCTGCAGATAAAACACACACAGGTACCATTGTCACTATAGTCACCACAGAAAGCAAAAGTTAAGATTCAGAACTCC
Source organism: Lepidochelys olivacea (assembly GCF_965140295.1). Taxonomy (NCBI): domain Eukaryota; kingdom Metazoa; phylum Chordata; order Testudines; family Cheloniidae; genus Lepidochelys; species Lepidochelys olivacea. The sequence goes on from NC_140418.1 coordinate 46,817,595, forward strand.
CCTCCCTTGCTCCCCTAAAGTTTTGAACAGGACATGCTTATTAACACTTCTGCTTTGGAGTGTTTGTGCACGGCACCAATCACTGCACCATGGAGAGTATGGCCCACCAGGGGTGAGTGGAGGTAATTGCTCAGCTGCATGAAACTATGAGCACAGGGAAATGGCACTGAATACTAGCACCAGCCATGGTGATTTTAGCTAATATCTCACTCCTGAGAATAACCAAGGCACAGAGAGCACAGCTGCTACTGGCATTCTGAAGATTCCTGGGCCCATATGCTGCTAGTCTGTTTACTGCAATGGTGTCAGCCAAAGTTATCCCTGACTGGCGTGGGAAAGCGTCCTACCACAGAAGAAGAAATAAGGCTGCCATCACTGGAAGCCTTTGGGAGAGGATGGCAGAGTACCTCCATGGAAGTTTCATCGAGATCTCAAGGGGATTCAAGGGATGTCCCTGTGTACACAAACTGTTCCACATGGTCCATTCCCTCCTCCCCCGCCACACACACACACACACACACACCTAACTCTACAGAGGAATGAAAAGCAGATAGCAACTCCACCTCTCTTTGCTGTACTGCTACCTCTTCTAGTGCAAGTAAATTAATGACAAGGTGATAGCTGTGTTCTGTTAAATTGGGGGAGCCTTCAGTACATCACTGTAATGGGGAAATACAATTACACACTTACCGGAGGTTCCTTGCCCTGCATTGGACTCGCCCGTGCTCCACTGCCAGGACTGACTGGACTGGAGTCTCAAACAGGTCCTGGCTTCGGACATAGCTGGACCCCCTGGTTGCAAGTCCTCTATCCTCCTCTGCTTCCTCCTCCACCTCCTCGTCCTCGCTGTTCATGCTGTGATGAGGGCTCCTCAGAGGTATTCACAGTGGTGCGTAGGGTGGTGGTGGAGTCTCTGCCTCTTTGTAAAAGCGGCTGGTCTGCAGCTCAGCACCAGACTGACTGTTTGCCTCCCTGGCCTGCCACAATTCCTTTGCTTTCATGCAGTACTGCTGCTGATCCCTGTTCTAGCCCTTTTCCTGTATCCCCCGTGCAATCTGCTCAGAGACATCCATGTTTCCACAGCTGTTCTGCACAGCCTCTTCTCCCCACAGGCCCAAGCCAGAGCGTGGCTGGAGCACACAATGGGGAGCTGCTAGGTGTGCTCACCAAGCTGGACAATCAGGAAAAGGCATTTCAAAAATTCACAGGGTTTTAAAAGGGAGAGGTCCTTCTGGTCACTGTGATGTTGGGCAGTGGAGTTCACAATTGTGACCAGAGTGGTCAGTGTCAGGCATTGTGGGACAGCTGCTGGAGGACTGTTAGGATAGACAGAAGTAAAGCAGTGGCTACATTCATGCTGCATCAACCTCAGTACATCAATCAGGGCTCAGTGCGGTTCAGGGACATGGTGTTACTGCGTCACCATAATGGGGCACTCACATCACACCAGGGGGAGACTAATTTAAATGCAGACACATTCACAATTAGATTGATGCAAGGTGGCTCTTGTCGACCTAACTTTGTACACCGGGCCTCAGTCTGATTCTAAAATCAGCTAGCAGCATAAGCTCAGATATACTCGACAAGGAGAAAACAGCAGCCCCAGACTCTGGGGAAGCTCAGTTCTCCAGTATCAGCTCAAAATGTCACCCTATCAGCTGTGTTAGTTTAACAGCTTCAGCGGAGTTTACTTTGGGTATCAGGGCAAGAAAACCCAAAGGCAGGTTTTCAGTGTTTCCCCAAGTCTCCCTCCCCAAGTCTGGTTTGCCTCAGCAAAACACGTGTGTGTTGGTAACACTGAGACGTAAATAGTCCCTTTTTTCTGTACTTTGAAATCTGCTGATGAGAAGTGCAATCTGAGAGCCAGTTACTAAAGTAAATAATAACAACAACAATGACCTTGATTTTGGTGTGGAAGTTCAGACTGAGGGGATCTCTGGGAGATGATTTTTGACTTTCAACTGAAAAATAAGGATAGCATTGTGGCTAAACAACATTTGCAAGTTACACTTGCTGTATTTACCTTCAATCAAACAAAACACAATAACGCGCTAATACTAAATGATTACTCGAGTTTGCCTCTTTGGAGCTGATCGACCCTGAGCAATGTCTCACTGGAATATTACAACCTCTTCCCCCCTCATCTCAGCGGCTGCTGCTATAACCCCGCGGGAAGCTGCCAAGTCAGGGGCAAATCCAGCTTCATATATTTCTTCCTCAGAAAAAGAAAGTCCCTTTTAAATCGGATTTCAGGCAGAGCCCTGGAGCTCCGAGGAGTCGAGAGAAACTTAAGGCCTGATTCAAAGGTTGTTGACTTTAATAAGATTTTTTTTTCCATGCAACTTCGGAGCCAGCCTTCCCAGCAGAGCAGGCAACCCCCATGCAATGCACACAGGGGATCCTCAGAGGAGTAACCAGCGCGGCAAGTGCATCGCTTACCATTTCAGATTGGGGGCTGACACGATGCAGCTCCCTGAATGGGAAGCGATCTCTGCTAAGCGTCCAGGGAACTGGTGCCGCAGTGGGGAGGGAATTCAGCCAACCCGCGCCCCGCGAGCGAGCTTCACGCCGCAAAGAGACATATTCGCATCAGAGTGCTTTAGCGAGCAGGGCTTTTAGGTCCGTCCTCTGCCCCCCGCCCGCCTCCAGCAAACCTGTAAACGCAGGCGACTGGGGGTTAAGTAGCAAGCGCCTGGAAATGCTGTTTTAAAGGAAGGCTTTCTTGTTCGGCAGGGTGCATTAGTCACTGACTTTCAGTTGGGGCTTGAGCGCCTAAATCCCTTAGCGTTTGAAAATCTCCCTCCTCGATTCTTCTTTCCTTAGACACCCCAAAGAGATTGCAGGGCTAAACCCCACCTCGCCTTACTCACCGGAGTAAAGGTTGCTCACAAAGGCGTCCTGCGGAAGTCGCTGCGGGTACTTTTGCTGTGGGATCGGGCCCTCCATGGGAATTCAGCTTCTTTCTAAAACGATCTCATTTCACCGGATCGGTAATGAGAGGTACAGAACTAACACCGGTGGCCTAAAGGGCCAGTGGCTTTATTCAGATCCAGCCACCTCTAAAATCAAATTCGATTTTTTTAAAAAAATTCCCTGCTCTGTGCTGCTTTGCTGGATAAAATATGAGCCAATCCACGCACCCTGGGTCCGTTTTAGTCGGGTACATTCACTGGCTGGTGTGGTTAAGGCTAAGCAACCCCTTTGTATAGCTTCCAGCCATAGAATTTCAGGAGGAAGAACCCTACCGAGCTAAGGAGATTTTTGGACCACATAGACATTAGGTTACATTAGTATACATACAATTATTTAAAATCAAAGTGTGTCGTTTTTTTAAATGCCAACAATAGCAAACGAAAAGGTAGCAGATTTGGGAAGAAATGACAACTTTAAATATGGAAATGATTGGGGTTGTTGGAAGTATAGATAGATAGAGATAGATAGATAGATAGATAGATAGATAGATAGATAGATAGATAGATAGATAGATAGATAGATAGATAGATAGATAGATAGATAGATAGATATTCTTGTTGTTACTGTAGGTTTGTCTATTTAATGTGTAAACCCTTGCAGGTTAAATAGCAAAGACTAGCTGCTATTCCAAATGGAAAAACTCCTATCGCATGTCACTGGAGCCAGAATCTGGCCCAGATCTCCAGGCCCCGTTGGCGTTCACAGGAGCGTTGGAAGGACTGACTACAAAGATACTAGACTTTTAAAAACTCCAGCGACTTTTTAGCGCTGTCAGAAGCAGGGCTGGCTGGAGGTTCCATTGATCTGGGCCGGGGTGGCTGTTCTGTCTAATCCCTGCCCGCTTTGTAAATGTTTGGAGACTGGCTGGAGGAGGAAACGCAATCCTTATCCAAACAGCCTTTTAACCTCCAGTCCTCTCTGCCCCGTGAACGCTTTGTATGAGCCTGTCATAAACCTAATTAATGATCCTTGTTACTTAATCTGAAACGGGGCTCCTGGCAAACAGACAAGCCTCTTGCCGCCGCACAGAACGGATTTTGAAAAGCATTTTGGTCCCAACCTAAATTCAGCTCGACGAGTTTCTCTCTCCTGCACCGAGAAGTCACTACGGCGCAGCTGCGTCATTTAACTTGTTGGGCCTCAAGAGGACATGACACGCGCCCCGCTTTCCATGGCTCTCTTTTCTTTTCTTACAGCAAACGAGAAATAAAGTGGAATACACAGAATGCTAGTGGGATGCTGTGGATTTTGTAGCGGTGGTTGAATAGAGGTGTTCGTCTGTAAATCCTATCGGTTTAGGAAACATGGGAATGTAAGAGCTGAAATTCAGATATCAGGGTGGTTATTTAGCACAAGTATCAGAATGAAACTTGGCATTTCATAGTGTATCGTCAATTCTTCTAGGAGGCCAGATTGGGGAATTGTTGGAATAATCCCTGAAATAGACCAGCAGCGATCCATGCGATTCCACTGCTTCTCCCATGCGGAGCCCTCATACAGTCGGGACATTGCAATTGACTTAAGGGGCCGGATTTTGCCAGGGGCTGGGTCCCTTCCGTGTGAGATCGGTGGATCTCTGCAGTCCCAAGCCCAGTCCCAAACCCCCCTCATTCGCCGCGCCCCGGCAATAGAGTTTTGGGCTCCCGAGGAGAGAGATCGGGCTAACGCGCAGAGGTTGGGGACAGCGTTGTGAATCCCCCCCCCCAGCTCTCTTCATGCGGTTCCTTTTAACATGATCTCTAACATTTGCCAGGCTCTGGGTGTACTTGCCGCTGTGTTCGTTCTCCACCCTTCAGTAAAAATTTAACAACTGTAATGATCTCACAGCGCCATACATACGTTTGATAAGCTTGTTTGAGAAATAGGCCTATAAAATGCAACCTCCCAGCAACTAGATGCCACATTTGTGCCTGTCTGTTGTTAATTGCCTCCCTCGGTATGATAGTTAAGCAGATACACTGAGAACGTGCTACATGGTTTCATGCTTTGGTTAGATGGTTAGTGGAAACCAGACAACGTTATTTTATGTTTTTAATTTAACTATCCCTAATAGCGTTTGCAAAGCTGTATGGAGACAGTCAAAGAAAGTATGACACCACACTAAATAAAGTTGCCAGATATAAATATTCCCTCGGGGCCTGAGTTTTCGCTGAAGTCAATGGGAATTTTAGCACAGTCTTCAGCACAAGCAGGATCGAAGCTTTAATAATAGCCGCTAACGGAAATATCCGTTGAGAGATAAATGATGAGCTGTGGCATTAATTATGGCACGCTGGGGGGGATTTTAAAAACGGATTGGGGCTTTGAAATCTGCAGGAAAGTTCTCTGTGTAACCGACCAGACGTGGCGAAACTGGGAGTAGGTCTGCGACATCCGTTTGTGCGTAAGGGAGAATTTCTCGCCACTGTAGAGGATGGTATTTTAATGTACGCTCTGCTAATGCGAGCCATGTGATCCGAAATTAGAAAAGAGTTTGAACTAGTATGGAGAGGAACGACAGATGCATTATAAAGTGGGCTACATCGCATTTATAAACCGGATCTGTATGTTGTAGCTACATCACATCGTATGACAATTTCCTAGAGGAAAATAACGATCTCAGGAATTTTATTCCTAGTTAATAAAACATTTATCTCGCCGTGCGGACAATAGCTCGTGCGGCTGGATTGGAGCACTCCATGGACTCTGGTTTGCCCAGCCACTTTCTTTGCAAGACTTACGTCTCCAAGCACAAGTCCCGCTCACTGATGCATTTATTCTAGCACATCAAAACGACCCCTGATTTGGGAGAAGTCATTTCACTCAAGGTGTCGGTCCAGGAGACACTCGCTTACGGTTCGTGCGCTCCCTGCGCTCAGATGATTAATATATTCCCTTTAATCCCTTTCTTCATGACTAATAGATTCCCCCTGCCAGCGCTCCGATTTGTTTCCGTGTCTTGGTAGGGGGACAAACAGCCCAGCTCCCACTTCAGCATGGTGTCTCTAATTGACTTCTAGTCTACTTTTTATGGCGACATATGCTTCTCACAAAGCTCTTATTAGGACAAGCTGCTTTCACTAATTGAGAGTTGCAGAATGCGGAAGGCAGGCTGGATTTCACATCCACCAACTCCAGGGGATTCAGGGAAGGAAAGGTTCCCTGCACACTCTGCATCGGGTCCCTAAGATCAGATAACCAAGGCAAACTAGTCTCCTCCTCAGAAGAGGATACCATTTCTAACCGCAGCTGCGCATCGCAGATCCCAGGGAAGCGCCAAGAAGCACGTGAAAGGCTACCTAGGGAGAGATCCTGTACCAGCCCTTGTGCGCAATGCTAACTCGGCCGAGCAAAGATTACGCAAGTGCAGAAGGGCTGCTGGACTGAGCTGTCGGAGGAGTTATTCCGATCAGCTGGAAAAGCAAGGCACGTGCAAGTGCCAATTAGGAAGCTGATTAATTGTGAGCTGCTAGGTCACATATGATCAGTACCATGAGCTTTACGATTGCAACTCACACAACCGAAATAAATAAATAAATAGCCCCTTCTCAATTAGAGTAAAAGCAACACAGGGAAAAAATTAACTCACCAACTGTTTAAAGCACCGCCTCAGGGGCGACTAACGCAACCCTTTTAATACCGATACCCACATTTTTTATAAATGTGCAGGAAGATCCCGACGGGAAAGTTATGCACGTGGAGGGCTCGATTGGGGGCGGACAGGACACGTTTAACGACACGTAGCTACACATGGCTCAGCTTTCTCGTGTATTTCGCTCGCTCTCTGCCATCTGGCAATGAATTCTCGGACTTAGGGGCGAGTTTGGCATAGAGGGACAAGGCCTAAAGCCCTCACCAGGCAGCTGACTCTAAAAGGATATTTTAAATCTATCTGAGGTGGGCATAAGGAAAGCTGCCCTCAGGCGTAGATGGTCAGTACCTAGCCAGTATATAGTCAATACCTAGCCTCCTTCCCTGCGTTGGTGCGTGTCATTTACTACCAAAGCACCACCGCTAGAATCGCCCACAGTCAAGTCAGCAAATATTAACCTGATCCCCTCCCCGCAGTCTGCCTTAGCCATGAAAGAGCAGACGACTGAGAGGAGCTCAGTATGTCCATTTCTGTTGTGCTTCGCAGAACTTCTGAAAGATCCTGCTTACTGAAAAGAAACAACCACAACTTAAGTCTGGATGGATGGCTAGATCAGTAATGTACGCCTGGTGAAAAAGCAATTGGCTTTTGCAACCCTGTGCCCGAATGAAGTCTTCTGTACTCTTCTTGTTTCCAGTTTTGCACATCAGTCAAATGCAATGTTTGTAAAAGTTGCATTTTTTTTCATTCACTTGCAAACACGTCCCAAAGCGAATGTGGTTTCTCTGGGTGGCGGGCTCACACAGGAGCAAAGCTCCTCAAGCCTGTAGCCCTCAGGCTGGTGGGCAGAAGGGGGAGCCTCGTGCAGGGATGGATGGGGGCTGAGGGATACACCAGTGAATAGCGGAGCCAGCCAGGTACAGGGCGCACTGCTTTTGGGATTAGCTTTAATCGTGTGGCTGGCTTCAATGCATCTCTCCGCGCGGTGGGTGTTGCTGGGGCCTCTTTCAGCAGGAAAGGTGATCTGTTTGATCCTATCGGAAAGGTGCAGGAGTATTCCTGTGTCCCCTTCCCCAGCAGCCACAGTGGCTCCGTTACAAACAGCGAAATCGCCTGGTTCATCCCCTCAAGCCAGGCACTCGCCGCACTGATCGCTTGTTGGCCTGCCCCAGCTCTGCCGCTGTACAGCGCCTAGCACAACGGGGCGCTAGGGCGCCACTAGGGCTCCTGGGGCGGCCCTACAGTAAATAATGGCCCTACCTGCGTCTGAGCCATTCCCTTTGAAAATAAGAGAGATGGACATTAAGGCAGCGTCAGGACCCTGTGGCTGGGATGCCCCAAGATTTAGTCCATCAGCCCTTAACCCAAAGTCCCCGGGTTAAATCCATGCTCGGTTCCACCCGGGGCCGGTGGGCGGCTCTGCCGGGCAGATAAAGGAGGCGGTTTTGGGCGTCCAATACAGCAAAGGGGGAGCGCTGATTAAACCGGCTCCAGAGCTCCGGCCTGCGCCCCCCACACACACCCGAGTTGGCCTGTCAGGACCGGAACCGCCCATGTCTCAGTATTAAACCCCTGTCCATTCAATCGGGCAGTGCCGGTAAAACCAGACTGGAGCGAGCGTGTCTGGCCTAGCCGGCTTCGCTCGGGCAGCAACCCCCCTCCACCCCCGTAGAGACTGGATTGAAATCCCGATCCTGTTCCCAATGGCAAAGCGCCCCGGAAAGAGCCAGCAAGTAGCAGCTACTCGCGATCTGATCCTGCTCCCACTGGAGTCCAGCAGGGTTCCGGCTCTTAGGTGAGAGCAGAGGACTAGGAAATCCATCCCCACCCTCTGGCTGCCCCTACTCTTCGGGCTGCAAACCCTCTTTGGAAGTGTTTACTCGTGTTTAAAAATAAGATACTTTGTCCTGTATCTAAAGTGCCAGAGACATCCCCTAGCTCCAGATCTTTCTTTTAGCGCCATCCACAGCGCGTTCTGACTGCAGATGACCTGGGACAAAGGTTCTTAAATCAGCAGGAAATAAGCTGAAGAGCTCAGACATTAAGATTGGCCAGTATGGGAGAAGAAATCCGTGTCTCCCACTTGAATGGGGCATCTGCTTTTCCAGCTAGTTACTACGTAAAGGAGGAAGGATTTATTTTTCAGAATGTACTAGGACAGTCAGGTTTTACTACTTGAGGGTGGAACGAAAAGCCAATCTCCTTCTCTCGAGTAAAGGGACATGAAGATGAAGAAATCATAGTAAAACTAAGCAGCCTACCAGGGCAAAGTCTGCTGGTTTGTTCCTTTTCATTTCCACTCAAATTTAAATACACATTGGGACCCTAAAATATAGTTCTCTTTTTAGTGAATGAGAGAAAAAGGCAGGGAAGGACGTTCTTTGGTTTTGCGGCGATATTTTAGCGATGTACTTGTGTGGAGTCGTGGTGCTTGTGTTGAGGTGGATGGGGGGAAGGTATCTGCGACCGGTGGCTCCAGGGGCCTTTTCCCAACCCCCCTCCTGGCCAGTCCCAGAGATTTATTAAAACCCTTCAGGTTCCAGTAAGTATTCTTATTTTATAGTTCAATTTACAAGACTTCTTAATTAAAGACCGATTCGGATTGAATCCGAGCTCTGATTACTGATCCCTTATCAAGGGCAGTCATTGCGGAGCGTGGAAAGGTGTTAGAAACCCCTGGATGCGGCTTTAGATGCGGATTTCACCCCTCCGCCAGCCCCCTTACACAGCACGGTGTGTCTGCCCTGCTCCCTGGGTACCTAACTCACACCCGCACCCCTGCTGCAGCCATCCCCTGGGCGATTAACAACCGTGCGTTCCTGGTGAGCACGTCTCCCCAACCTCTCCTGCCAGGCGCACACGGTCCCTCCCCAGCCCAGCCGCCCGATGTCCCGCTTGTGGCGCTGACGCCAGCGCCTGACTTCCCCGGGACCATGTAGCCGTTCCCCACCAGATACTGGCCCCTCTGCCCGATCCAGCAATAACTGCCATTGCTCACTCCCAGCTGGCCATCTCCAAGCCCTTCAGGCGCGCAGAGCTCAGACCGAACCCCCAATCCGACTCTCTCTTTCCAGGACAAGGACAGTCCCTTTCAAGCCCAGTCTTCCCCCAGAGTAACGCTCCCTCTGCTAAAGGACACAGCTCGAGCTGTGGGATAGTGTAATTACGGCAGCTCCCCCCGCCCCCCCAAAATTAGTTTGATCACAGGCTGTCCCCTGCGCGCTGCCGCCTGCTTTATCTGCGCCCCTGCGTTGCGCGCGGGGGAGCCCAGGTCTCACTTACTGTCCTGCTGCGGGGTGTCGCTGCCGCTGGTTAGCCCCGGGGATTCCAGCAAGCTTCTGCCGGCTTCCCCTACGCTCTCGTCCGCCTGAGCCGCCACCATGTCTCCGGCTTCCTCCAGATCCAACAGGTGACTGACGGAGAAGTTCTTTTTGGCCTGTAAGTTGTCCAGGTTGCTGGGGTTCTCCAAGCGGGTGGCTAGGACGGCCTGTCTCTCCATGATGTGGGCATAGCTGGAAGTCATGGTTTCCTCCAAGTCTTAAAGGGAAAGTGCAGGCAAAAGAGGAGGGAGAGAGGGTGGGGGGGGGAATACAAGGGACCCTCCCCAAAATCTCAGACGCTGTCCCCGGAGCAGGGGCGCTCCCTGGGCTTCCTTCGGCAGGTTCTAGGGGGCGAATCCGGCCTCCCTCTGCCCAGTTCTCACGCGAAAGTGACACAGAAAGCGAGAGAGAGAGAAGGAGGGAGGGGATGGGGGAGGGGGGGAGAGGAATCGAAACGTGTCTTTCAGGAGAAGCGGCGTATTCCCAGGCAGGCACCAGCAGCAAGAGGCTTGTCCCGGCTTTAAACCATCTCCAAGAGAGCGCGCTGCCCCCTTTGCGCTCCTGGTGAGTCTCAGGAGTAACTGAGGTTTCAGGTCACGGGTGCTGATGTCTTGCAGATGTACTCGCGAGTATTAACTCTCACCGAAGGGAAGGCGAGGGTTTTCAGGAGTCCGAAAGAGCCCCCCCCCCCGGTCCCCGGTCTCGCTCTCAGTTGCTCTCCCCCTCCCCTCTCAGTTGGATCAAGCCGCTCTCTGGCACTTCAAAAGGGCCAGTATGGCACACAGGGGAGACTTTGCAGGGAATACATGAAAATTGGAGACCCAAGGGAGGGCAGCTCGAGACTTAATAGGGGCCTGTAATTACGTGGCAAAGTCTTTGTGCTGTTTCTGACGTTTTACAGACCCCTCTTCTCCGGCGCAAACTCTCCCCCCACCACCAAAAACACACTGATTAAAAACTCCCCTCCCCCCCCCCCCTTCGCCAACATCTGATGTAGCGAGCGAGCGCGGGGAAGACCCTTTGCTTGTCTTAAATAAAGATCGAATTCTCTCTCTCCCTCCTTGCAATAGGATCTCTGGCAGAAAAGTCAAACTGAAAGCCACAGTCACTTCAAACAGGCTGATTATTTTGCTTCAGCATTAACTCCTCCTGATTTGTTTTAGATCTTGTTGGAGACTCTCATTTGCATGTTTTGATAACAGCTGCAGGGGAAACTTTTGGAAACAGTCCATGTCCATTCCAATCAAGTTTTCTCCTATTTTTTTTAACGTTTCCTGCTGTTCCAACCGTTTGGCTTCAGGCTATTAAGAAAGACGAGAGGAACCCAAACAAGGGGTTGGATTTAATACACAGATATTTGAACCAGACACTATATTATTAAATACAAGCATCAGCAAGCAACAATTAATGAAAGTTAATGGCTAGGGCGATCTGTTTGAGAGGTGCGATGCATATTTCAGGAGCCTTCTTTCTGCACCAAGTGGAAAGAACAGGTCTCCTTGCTGTTAGAATCCACGGAAATAGGGGGGTGGAAGAGATTATTTAAACAATTAAAACCCATTCTGTAATTCTGAACGATCTACACTCAGCTCTGGACAGATCAGAAATCATTAAAGCCGGAGAGAGAGTAGGAGAAGGCATTTAACGTGAACCCGGAGCCTTAATTCCTGTCCAGGTGAAACTCCCTTTGCAATCAACAGGGCTTGTGACCAAATAAAGAAATGGGCCCATAGTCTGGGAGAGCTGTGTGGAGCGATACGAAAACTTCTGATTCGTTCAATTAGTGCTTGGCCAGTTCAGAGGTTTACGTGAGCCCCGTTTTGCAGAAAGATTTACTCACAAACTTCTGTCCTCGACTTGAAGAGTCGAACCAAGAGAGAGAGGGGCCTCTGACGTGCCCCCAGGTGTAATGCTGCAGCAGCTTGAATAGCCTCATAAGGGATGAATTACTGCATGGACAGCAGGTAAAATATGACGTGCTTATTTGTAGAGATTGCAGCTCCCTGGCTCTCAAAAAAATCTGTTCGATTGAAGAGGGGTCAGGGAGGAGAACTAAGAGGGTTGCATGAGTTTTGAGTGAGGGAACTCCCCAGGAGAGAGAAAGACCCATGTGTTTAAATGGCCGGAGCCTGGGCTCCAAGCTGCCATAGCCAGCCCAGAATTTCCAGCCCCCTGATCTGAGAAAAGAACATTTGATGCCATCAAAGGGCTGCTGATTGAAACCAGATGTGCTTTCCTCGGCTCTTTCCATGCATTTAATTAAGGAGCCGGGATAGAAGAGACTTTTTCATCATTAGGTCTCCCTCCTCCTCCTCCTCCTCCCCCCAAAGTTTCCCCTTCTCGGCCTGGAGCGCCCAGAGCTGTGCCAGCTCCCCGTTTCCTCTTTGCATGGACAAATCTGAGCTAGCTAGAGAACCCGCAGACCTGTGTTTGCGTGATGAAATGGGTGTTTAGGAATCAGTGTGTGCCCTTCGGGGGGAGGGGAGAAGAGGGAGGGTGTCTGGAGGGAGTGCTTGTGGGTATCTTTGTGTGTGTGTGTGTGTCCGGAAGCACATGGCGGAGCGTGTCTGTGTGTTGAACACGAGTGTCTGCCTTCCTGAGGGGGCCTGCCTGTGTGCCTAGATTTGTGAGTGGGTGTGTTCGGACGAACGTGGGGCCCTGCGCCTGGCTGCCTGCCTGTGTCTAGCTGCCGCTTTGTTTCTCTGACTCGAGTCAGCCATGTAGCTGGGCACCCCGCAGCCAGCTCCCCAACGCTGAGCCCCCCCACCCACAGCCTTTTCACCGGCGTACTACTGCTGCTTTCGCTTTGGATTGGCTCCCCTTTTCCATGCCTGGCCCGGCAGCTGGTGCGCCCGGGTGCCAGGGAGTGGCCGGACAGCCTGGTGGTGCGGGTTTGCACGCGAGGTGCAAAGGGGAGGTGCGTTGCTGTGCCCCGGCTGGCCACGTGGGGCAGCAGAGAGGCCGCGCGTGGGGGAATGCTGGGGGACACGCGGGCCGGGACAGCTGCGGGTGGGGGGCAGTGTCCCGGCTGCGCTAGGTCCAAGCAGCTGGGCCTGGTGCCCCGGGCTCAGGGGTTGAGGCCAGAGAGCTAGGGTGGGTGCTGCGAGAAATGAGAGACCCTTAAAGCACGGAGCTGGAGGAGAGGACACGGCGGATTCCCCGCGCCGGCTCCCTTCGGGGTGAATTTTTGACGCCTCCACCCCATGCCAGGGTGGAGCTCACTCCTTCCTGGGCGCTGGCAGCCGACCCGTGACCAGAGCAGCTGCACAGGACCGGGACGCCGACCCATGGGCTATAGGCTGCGATCCTCAGCCAGACCTGCGGGGCCAGCCCCAAATGGGAAGGGTCGGGGAGGAGGGCCGGTTTGCAGTTGGATCGGAGCGATGGCCTGTCCAGTCCCCGCGCCCTGACCCATGGCTCGCTCCTATGTGTACTGACCGGACCCAGCTCCGGCGCGGGGATTGGGCTGCAGACTGTAAAACCTCCGAGGGCTCCGAACCAGGTGACCTGCTCCCCGCAGCCAGCATGACACGAGCTGAGATGGGGCCCGCCGCGGAATTAAATCCTCCCCCCGGGAGAGAAACAAGACCATCCTTCGAAATCTCCATTAATCCCTCCAACAGCTGCCTAGGCGAGTTGGGTTTATTTAACCTAGCTCTTAGCACCAAGCTGCCAGTCGGGGGAGAGCCCGCTTTCCCCGGCCTGCCCTTTAAAGCCAGCAGGGCTAGAGACACCCAAATCCCCCCAGGTTTCCCCAGTTTGTGATTAGAGAGGGTGGTAAATAAAAGGAAAGAAATCTAGGCGATGTATCTCCATCAGGTACACACCTAATCTAGGAGAGGGGGAAGGGGGGATGGAATCGCACACCGGCCAAGGGGCAGAGACCGGAAATTAATCATAGAATATCAGGGTTGGAAGGGACCTCAGGAGGTCATCTAGTCCAACCCCCTCCTCAAAGCAGGACCAATCCCCAGTTTTTGCCCCAGATCCCAAGTGGCCCCCTAAAGGATTGAACTTACAACCCTGGGTTTAGCAGGCCAATGCTCAAACCACTGAGCTATCCCTGCCCCCCCCCATTAGCTCATTTCAGGTGCCCCAAAACAAGTCCCGCAGATATTAGCGGCCAAAGCCTCAGGTGGGGAGCATTGGGCACAGGCCCCTTGACTTTCACAGTGGCAATTCACCCCAGCTGCCCAAGAGGGATGGAGAGTGGGCGTCTGTGCGAAGGAGGGACGATCCCCTTTAGCTGTGCGCGCTGCTGGAGTTAACCGGTGTGAACGGGAGCTGAAACTTCTCTTTCCAGCCCGGCGTGAAATCGGGGCAGGTGGCAGGGAGGATCCCGCCTATGATCTCCACTCCCGGAGCGTGGGCTGCTGCTGGTTGAAAACACCCAACCGCTGGGTCCGAGGGAGAGGCCAAGTGCCTGCTGCGCTCTAGGGGCGGCTAGCGATGGGGGGCTGCTGCGATCCCTTCTCCTAAGGGGCTATCGCTCCCTTCAGCTCCGCTCCGGACCGCTTCCAGCCCAAGCGCAGCTGGGGAAACCGAACAGCGCCCGCGGCTGCTGAGCACCCCCCGCCCCCAGTAGGCAGGAGCTGGGGTTCCTGCGGCGCAGTGGGCAATGCACGTGCTGCGCACCTTACACACAAGCCGCTTGGGCCCGAGCCCCGCGGGAGGAGGGCGCGGGGAACCCCAGCGGGCCAGCCAGAGATGGGGCGCGCGGGCTGTCGTGGGGAGAACGCGCAAAGGTTTCCCCAGGCTGCCTCTGCCGGGCGCGGACAAGGAGCGGGGTAAAATGTTTGCACGTGGCTCCCATGAGCCCCAGCCTGCAAAATAAATGTGCACGGTGCTATGTCAAATGTATGTTTACCATGGTAAGAACAAGTAAACCAGTTTGCATCGCCCCATGGACACGTATATGGTATGTTGGCTATCAGAGTAACATGCAGCATGCATACGTGTAGATGTTGCTCTGTTAAATGTTTGCGTATTGCTATGACGCCCTATATACGGGGAACTTGATGTAGCTTAGCGAGTGAAAATGTTTGCATGTTGTTACCATAACATACCACGAGGTAGAACTTTAATTTTAGCGCACGTTGTCAATTATGATAACACGCAAACCTTTTACCTCATTAAGGTAACATTTATTGCCTGTTCTGTATTTTACATGTTTTCAGCAGAGCAGCTGACAATGCAAGTAGATGTAGCTACGCGACATGCTGTTACCATGGCACAGGTACATGCAATAATTAAATGGATATACAATCTGGCAAGGTTGGTTTTTATTCGGGATTTTCTGCCCATATTGCAATAAACTATTAAGATCTTTGTCTTGCTTTCTACACCAAAAGCTTATTCAATGGGATGAACACCGTTTATTAATTCATATGAATTTAATGTTTGCGTTGCAACAGTGCCCACCAATTTTTTTTGCTTTCAATGTCACTTATAGGCCTGATTTTTTTTTTCCTTCGTGTGTAACTGACGAAGTTTTTTCAAATCCCTCTGAGCAAGAGAAACAAAAACGAAGCCTTTATCAATAGAAACATGTCATTCCAACTTTGGAGATGTGAAAGGAATATTCCCTCACGAAACGTCCCAAAAGAAGTGTACAAAAAATAGGAGTAAATAAATGGAAACCAGCACCCTTCCTAACTAATCGTGCAAAGGAGCGATTTAGGCATCCCCTTCTTTTCACCTGTCTTCTGGTCCCGTTCATGAAAGTAACTCTCAAACCCTTGGCAGCTCACTTGTTTTGGCTTTGGCTTGTTTCTCTCTGCATGCATCACAACGCGGAAGCCAATTCTTTTGCTGCCTGTAATCTAGGTCTAGTCCATTCGCCATCCTGCCTTCATTTCTTCTACACCCCAGGCCGGGGATGCTTCAAATCTTGCCAAGAGCTGCCAACTGTAGTGGGACCAGACAAGCACATTTCATCTCTCTACTTGGCTGCTGTGGATTGAGGGGAATATATGGTGGTAATTTTGTAGTCTCAGCCCACAGATCTAATTACAAATGTAATCGGGACCTCTCCAAAAAAGAGCCTGATTTCCTTCCTCTCCCTAAACGTCAGCCATTTCTGCTGCTTTGAGTCAAGGCTAAAGCAAACCCTAGACTAGCTTAACCTGTCTGTTCCCTTTGTGGTGTGGTTGTAACTATGTTGGTCCCAGGATATTAGAAAAGACAAGGTGGGGGAGGGAATATCTTTGATTGTAGTAATAAATCTTTAACATTTTGAATCTCAACATCCGCTGTTATTAAATAATTGGTTCTTCCACTGTCTGACCCCTCCCCTAATTTCCTGCAACTGTGAAAATTTAAATATAGAAAAATAAAACATGCTTAAAATCCATAATTCCACATAAGTGTGGACATTTTGAATAGATACAAATTGAAAAACATGCTTAAAATAAACATAATTATCCCATAATTATTGAACATTAAAACTGAATTTTGCCAAGACTCTCATAATACATCAGAATAAAGATGCTGGCCAGGCACAAAGCTATCAGCACATTTTACAAATATTAATTGACACAAGTCCCCTGTGAGCCATACAGGTGGGGGAAACTGAGGCAGGGGGCAGTGACGTGACTTGCCTTCACTAAACGAACGAGCGACTAGCAGAGGTGGGAACAGAACCCAGATTTCTTGACTCCTAAGCTTTAGCAGCAAGGCTATCCTGCCCTGTGTGCTCCCCCGCAGGGTGGATAACATAACAGGATTTACATGGTGTAATTGAACAATGACACCGCAAATGCTGAAATAACATGTTATTTCAACACTTACCGGGTCATGAACCTGTGATTTCAGCACTTACTGACCTATCACTAGCCTGCTTCAAGCTGAACACGTGATTCCCCTCCTTGTGTTCAGCTGCCATCTCTCCCATCTCTAAAGACAGGGGCAGGGCTTTGGCTGTGTGGGGGGGGAGGGGCTTTTCAAATGTGATTGACCAAAGGAGGTGTAAGACACTAATTTTCACAGGGGCCGGGCCCCCCTGCCCTGCAAGTACCAGGCAGTCCGGGGTTCTCTGCTCGGTGACCCCGTCCGGTTCCCTCCGTCTGACCCTCTGATTGAGGGAAAGAGCGAGAGCCGCCAGTCACAGCCGTTAGTTGCTGTGAATACCATCATTACTGTCTTCTAGGAGGGGTCCTATAATACATGGGTGTACCCCCCTCCCTCCCAACCACCCACCCCGCAGCCGTGCCCATCTTGTCGGGCACTCTCAGGAGAGGGAGGGTCGGTGACCCTGGGCGCGGCACTAGGTAACTCGAGAGGGTGGAAGACCACGAGTGTCGAGGAAGCCCCCCCGCTCTAGGCCACCAGGTAACTCAGGAGGGTGGAAGACCACGAGTGTCGAGGAAGCCCCCCCGCTCTGGGCCTGGGCTAACCTGAACACCTCTCCCTCCTGAAAGCTGTTGTGTTATACCTTTTGATTGCGTTGTTTTGTTGCTAAGTTTTTTTTTTATCCTTTTGTATTCTTTGTAACTGTTACAAATAAATTTCCTTTCTGTTTCAAAAAAAAAAAAAAAAAAAAAGTACCAGGCAGTGGCAGTTCCTGTCTCAGGGGGCTGTGCCTGGACATTGCCACATGGTACAAAGGGTCATGGCGGTGACCCCATGGGCCATATCGCAAGAACACTCAAATCTGGTCAGGATGGAGAGGCAGCTGGGCGAAACCTGGGTAGCTCCATGACCCTGTTTGGCAGGTCACAATGCCTGGAGTAGGGAGCCAAGTCTAGCCCCACAGGATACGAACTGCCTCTGTTGGTTGAGTGGTGGGGAGGGGATTACTGTCCAGCTCACCACCCATTCCCGCCACTCCTGGGTTGCAAAATCCGGCTCTCCCACTGTCTAAAACCCTTCCTCCAGTCCTGGCCTTTCCGTTCATTCCTCTCTGGAGTTCCACTTCTCCTCCGCTCATATTTCCCAGAATGCTTCTCTGGTCCTTTGTCTAATGCCTTCATATACCACTAGCTCAGCACCTGCTGGCCTTGCAAAGCGCAGGTCCTACCTCTTTCTTGGCGCTACCCATCTCCCTATTTTCCCAAGACCTATACTGCTCCTGAACATAAAAGAATCCTTCAGCAAAGACTAAGCACCTGGATTAGTACATCCACTCACACATTTGGGCCTACATCTTACAAGATGTCCTGCAATCCTTGCCCACTCTTGACTCCCAGTGGCTTTGATGCAAGCAGCACAAGATTCCACCCCCTCTGGTCTCACACAGCAGAGATGGAGGCTCCCCCAGATAATTGTTGTTCTGTCTGGAGTCAGATACTGTCGGGCTAATCTGCAGTCATCCCTTCTGTGACTAAGAGCTGCAGGATTGGGACTGATCTGATCTTTACCTGGCTTTGAGTGCATCGTTAGGCATCAATTTTGCCTGTTCTCTCTCAGTTGTCACCAATGAATAGTAAGTAGCCTGGCTCATATTTTTACTAGTACCACTGACTTAAGTTCCCTGTAAGTTGCACGGCCACACAGCAGCCTATTTAGCACCACACAGGTGCTCAGAGAATCGGCCTGGGGATCTGCCGCCCCTCCCCCAGAGCCAGGCATGGCCGGAGCAGCCTGGCCCAGAGCCAGGCACGGCAGGAGAGGCCCAGTCCGGAGCCAGGTGCGGCCAGGGCACCCCACCCCCAGCCCAAAACCCGCCCCGGCCTGGCCCTGCTGGGGCTGGGAAGAGGTGCCTCTCCCTGCTGTGGCAGCCCTGGAGCTGCCACAGCAGGGAGAGGCACCTCTCCCCCCAGCCCAGGTGCTGCTGCAGGGAGCGAGAGCTGGGGGGAGTCCTCTCTCCCCTCCGTAGCCCATTCCTACACCCCAAACCCTTCATCCCTGGTCCCACCCCAGAGCCTGCACCCCTAGCTGGAGCCCTCACCCCCTGCTCCCCAGCCCTCTGCCTCAGCCCTGAGCCCCTCACCTTCAGCCCCACCCTAGAGCCCGCACCCCCAGCTACAGACCTCACCCCCTGCACCCAACCCTCTGCCCCAGCCCTGATCCCCCTCCCACACGCCAAACCCCTTGGCTCCACTCCCACCACATGCAATTTTTTATGTGCACCGATATGAAGGTGAGGTGTCACATATCACCACTATATGAGTGCACATAAGAAAATTAATTCCACACATGGGTGGGAAAAATTAGAGCGAACAGTGCCACTGGCTACTGCAATTCACTCCTGACTCCCCTTTCCTCCTCCCCCAGGGTGAATTTGAGTCCATCAATAACGAGTGCAAAGAAATGATATATTTAGAGTCACCTTCATGGCCTACCCTGCTGTCATAAATATAAAGGGAAGGGTAAACCCCTTTGAAATCCCTCCTGGCCAGGGGAAAGCTCCTCTCACCTGTAAAGGGTTAAGAAGCTAAAGGTAACCTCGCTGGCACCTGACCAAAATGACCAATGAGGAGACAAGATACTTTCAAAAGCTGGGAGGAGGGAGAGAAACAAAGGGTCTTTGTGTCTGTCTATATGCTGGTTTCTGCCGGGGATAGACCAGGAATGGAGCCTTAGAACTTTTAGTAAGTAATCTAGCTAGGCATGTGTTAGATTATGATTTCTTTAAATGGCTGAGAAAAGAATTGTACTGAATAGAATAACTATTTCTCTCTGTGTATCTTTTTTGTAACTTAAGGTTTTGCCTAGAGGGGTTCTCTATGTTTTGAATCTAATTACCCTGTAAGGTATCTACCATCCTGATTTTACAGGGGGAATTTCTTTATTTCTATTTACTTCTATTTTTATTAAAAGTCTTCTTGTAAGAAACTGAATGCTTTTTCATTGTTCTCAGATCCAAGGGTTTGGGTCTGTGGTCACCTATGCAAATTGGTGAGGCTTTTTATCCAACATTTCCCAGGAAAGGGGGGGTGCAAGTGTTGGGAGGATTGTTCATTGTTCTTAAGATCCAAGGGTCTGGGTCTGTAGTCACCTAGGCAAATTGGTGAGGCTTTTTACCAAACCTTGTCCAGGAAGTGGGGTGCAAGGTTTTGGGAAGTATTTTGGGGGGAAAGACGTGTCCAAACAGCTCTTCCCCAGTAACCAGTATTAGTTTGGTGGTGGTAGCGGCCAGTCCAAGGACAACGGGTGGAATATTTTGTACCTTGGGGAAGTTTTGACCTAAGCTGGTAAAGATAAGCTTAGGAGGTTTTTCATGCAGGTCCCCACATCTGTACCCTAGAGTTCAGAGTGGGGGAGGAACCTTGACACCTGCTTAAAACATAAGCCCGAGATTTCACTTTATAAATTACAGTCTTTTATAGTGCATTATTTGACAGTGTGATCTTAATGAAAAGGAACAAAGTGATATATTATTGCAGAAGATGAGGTCAGAAGGATAACAATATACTCTGCCTTGATTTTGGAACATAGAATTGGAGCTTTCTGATTGGCCATTGGTGATGTCATAGCATGTCTATAATGCCCAGTGACTGGTCTAATTCCTGTATTTTTATAGATATAAATTCCATTTCAAAGCAGCAATAAGATACGCTCCAGGCAGTGCATTTGTCAAGTAGTAAAAATGAGCCCTCCTGTTTTATGACACTACCTGAGGTGTATTATAATCACTCAGAAATGCACTGCTCACTCTTCTTATTGTTTAAATATGTGCTTCTAGGAGATTGTGGCTACACTTGGTTGGGAAAGATTTTTCAGTAACTGCAGACTGTAGCTAAATGACTTTGTGGGTCAGGCAGGCAGGAAAGCAAATACAGAGAGCTTTGGAGACTGACAAATGCACACAAAAAAAAAATTACGAGACAGACACTGAACCAAATCACAATCATACAGTTTGAATTCAGTGCACCAGAGTCTGGGCAGAAGCTTACGGCCATGCAACCCCAGAAAGGCTGCCTGGTTTTTGTGGTTCTCTGTGTTTGTGTCCCCTTTTTTTGTTGTTGTTCTTGGGTGTGATCCTGGAGCCCTTGTGTAATTCTACCAACGTCAATGGGACTCACCTCATGTTAAATGATGCAGTCAAGCCTGTAGTCAATCGGCCCTTTTCTAGTAAAGTCCTAAGGCATAAGTCATAATGTCAATGGAACTACTCAAATGCTTAAAGATAAGCACATGATTACATGCTTTGCTGAATCAGGGCCTTGGGAGTCTTTGGCAGAGCCAGAAAATAAACACAGATCTCGAGTCCCAGGCCAGATCATAGACTATCATCCCTCTCTTGAGCTGATTGCCATAAATATTGTACAACAATGGCACAGCAGTTCTGTTTTACTGTAATTATTCCTGTATTTGAACAGGGAGGGAAACATTTTTTCCCTTTCCTTTTCCAGGTGAAATCCCTTTTTAAAAACTCTATTTTTAAACAGATTTAATGTTGGTGAAGGGTGCTGGACTAACAGGCGTGAGACTGATGTCTTTTGAGACCCTTATCCTCTTAATAGATTGTATTTTAATATCAAATTTCACAGTGCAGTTTTACATACTAGAACATTTCCACTGGCAGACTGCATTTGTGATCTCAGTCTGCTTGCTGTGAATCTGAGACTGATGCTTCAAAAGCTATCTAAATGACACAAAAGACTACAGATTGATTCGACTAGACTCATGCATGGAACATGCTTCAAAAGTCAACCACACCCGGATGTCTCATATGAATAGAGTGAAGACGCTGTAGAAGAAAACTGGAAAAAGTTTAAGACCGGAGTAATATCACCACTATGTTGGTACTGGGAGAGAAAGCATGTGATGTTAAGCAACCCTGGATGACTAACAAAAGTGTAACCCTAATAAATACAAGACAAGAATGCAAAGATAGAAGTGAGGAATACAAAAAGTTACACAAATTCAGAAATAATCGTTGTCCTGTCTGGAGTCAGATACGACGACAACCTAGTTGGCAGCATTTCAACTAGGAAAGAACTTCATAACACACTTGCTGCTGTGAATAATGGCAGCAAGAAATATGGAATAATGATCAATGTTACAAAGACAAAAAGTAGGGTAATAAGTAAACAGAGCAATGCACAAGGTAGGCCACATCTATACCTGGAAGGTCAAGTGCTGGAACAAATGAATAGTTTCCCCTGCTTAGGGAGTCTAATAACATCAGACAGAAGATGCAACGAAGAAATTAAGTGAAGGATACACTTTTTTATAAGTTGTATTTGACAACTTTAAAAGACTTCTGGGTTGTCCCAGAAAATTAAAAGTGTGCAGTGACACTAGATTGCTGAAGTGGTCAGCCCTCCTGTATAGATTTGAGAGTGGGACACTTACAAAGGAATAGAGATGACTCAGTGTTCAAGTTTTGTGTTCTAGAAGAACGTTAAAAATTGTCTGTTGTTAGCCAAAACTACAAATGATGAAAAGGATGAATTAGAAAAGACCACAACTACCTGAGACCCTAGGTCAGGGATGGGCAAACTACAGTCCGTGGGGCAGATCCGACCCATCAGGGCTTTGGATCTGGCCTGCAGGATTGCCACCCCTATGGCACTGCGGGGCTATGGCAGGTTCCCTGCCTGCTCTGGACTTATGCTTCTCCTGGCACCATGTCCCTGGGGTCCTGGGGAGGGAGAGGGGGGCAGAGGGCTCCGTGCGCTGCCCTCGCCTGCAGGCACTGCCCCCCACAGCTCCCATTGGCCAGGAATGGGGAGCCTGCCTTAGCCCCACGGCGTACCACTGCCACCCCAGAGCCACTCAAGGTAAGCAGCGCACCCCAAACCCCTCCTGCACCCCAACCCCTTGCCCTGAGCCCCTTCTTGCACACTGCACTCCCCCTCACACCCCAACCCCCTGCCCCAGCCCTACATTCATGACCCTGCATGCAATTTCCCCACCCAAATGTGGCCCTCGGGCCAAACAGTTTGCTCACCCCTGCCCTAGGTAAAAGACTAACATCCTACCATGGACACGCAACGCACCAATCACAGAGCCACTCAGTTCCAGCATTCATACTATCCATCCAGATCACAGGCAAACGAGGAAGAAAGAGAGCTAGTTACACTGGAATCACCACCAGACCGTCTGGTATCCCAGGGAGAGCGAAAGTTTTCCACGTCTGTCAGGACTGTGAAAGACAGAAGGTGATGGTCGACAACCTCTGCATTGGTGATGTCGCTTGATGATCCTTTTACGGCTAGACAAGAATCAGCACAGCTCAGGCAGTGGTAGGGGAAACATCCCACTTTCTCCTGTCAACCTGCCCTGTTATTACAGTAGCACCTCCAGACCCCAGCAGAGATCAGGTCCCAGTTGTGCTCTGGGTTGTACAGACACCTAGTGAGATACAGTCCTTGTCCCAAAGCGTTTGCAATCTATATTAATAATAGATGAAAGAGGAAGCAATGGGAAATTGGCTTGCCCGAGGTCGCACTTTCTCACAGGAAAACAAGGGCTAGAACCCAGGTCTTTATATTTCCTGGCCCACTAGACAATGCTGCCTGCGGAAAATGCCACGATGAGGGGGCAGATCATTCTTCATGCCCATGGAATCTTGTTTAAAAGGCTGTAAAATTCTTCTATTCCTCCCCCTACTTAACAAAAATCCTATTACTAGTTTGCACTCTTAGATCTTAACCCTTTGAGGTACTCTGCCTTCTGAGTGGGATCTTCAATCCCCATTGCTTTCCAAGGGCTAGAAAAATACTTTAAAAAATGTCAGCTGAGATTCTCACATAATCACAGGGCTTCAGGAGCTGGGACTTTAACACCCTCCTCCTCACCAATCATCAAAAAGCACAAGAGATGGTGACACTGACTACAGTACCAGTGTGTGAAATGAGTCTGGATGATCTCAGCCCAGCCTCCAGCAAGAAAGCTGCCATTACAGCGGACAGCTACTTTGCAGCTTCTTCAGCAACCTCAGTGGTGCAGCCAAGAATTAAATGGGCTTGGAATTATCCCTGTAAGAGACTGACTCTGTCAGGTGCCGAGTGCCTTCTGGAAGGTATTATCTTCTACTGAAGAAGTCATCTAACTTGTGTAGTCTTTAAAAGCAGTCGCTGTGGTTCAGAACTGTGGCATATTGACATGGGGGGAGGGGGGAGATTTGCTGCTCTCTGCGTTATGTCTGTTTTGTGGATATCCAAAGGGCTTTAGTCTCCAAGGATCTTACACCTGCATTAAAGCAATGTTAAAATAAAATAATGCCTCCTCATTTGTCTCTTCCTCCCAAAGTTAAGGTGGGAGAGCATAATGGATTGTTTCCCAGGGGTTTCAACAAAGGGCTTTTAGTCAGGTATAAAACACACTTGATGCAAAGAAGTAGAACTGCGCAGGGGGAAAAGGGAAACATTGTAGAACTTTTAAAAAAATTCAAAATGGGGTGAATTTCAAAAGATTTGGACCAACTCTATCACTGGCCAAAATATGAGGGCATGGAGCCTTGTGTGAACACTAATTTGAACATTTTCCCCATGTGATTTTCAAATTTTGATATTTGAAGTTGCATTGAAATTTTGAAATTTGCCAAATGTAGATCAGCTCAAGAAAGAAGCAATAAAGAGTAACCACATGTGTATCCTATAACTGAGTTATTGTATTAAAATAACCCACAGTATACAAAACATGGGGATGACGTTGTGAGAAAGGTGAATATCATTCTGGGTGTATTAACAGGAGGTTCCTATGTAATACATGGGATATAATTGTCCTGCTTTACTCTGCAGTGGTTGTCAGGCCTCAGCGGGAGTACTGTACCCAGTCCTGAGTGCCACACATTAAGAAGGATGTGGACAACCTGGACAGAGTCCAGAGGAAAGCAACAAAAAAAGATAAGATTTAGAAAACCTGACCTATAAGGAAAGACTTTAAAAAAACTGGAGAAAAGATGACTGATAGTCTTCAGATATGTTCAAGGCTGTTACAAACAGGAGGGCGATCAATTGTTCACCATGTCCCCAGAAAGTAGGACAAGTAATAATGGGCTTAATCTGTAGCAAAGGGGATTTAGGTTAGATATTAGGAAAAAATTCTGGTTAAGCACTGGTATAGGCTCCTGAGGGATGCTGTGGTATCCATGTCACTGGTGGTTTTAAGAATAGGTTGGACAAACGCCGGTCGGAACGATCTAGGTTTACTTGGCCCTGCCTCAGTGCAAGGGATAGATGACCTCTTGAGGTCCCTTTCAGCCCCCCCTTTCTATGATTAATATGTCTGATATGTACAAAATTGATAAAACATGTTCACCATACCCCCTGCTGACTGGGCATGGTCCAGCAGGCTGGGCATGGTCCAGCAGGCCCTCCTCCTTTTTCACCCACTTCTGACAACCACTCTGGACCTGTGGTGATTACTTACAATCCTGCCCCCTCTGGGGTGAACCAATAGTCCAATGACCTCATGCTGGGCACTCAGGGGATTTCATTTGTCTTACCCTTTGTCAAGGGGTTGCCACTCCTGCATCTCAGCTGGCCAATAGGAGAACCCAGGCCCTCTCTCTCCTCTGGGTCCCAGGCCAGGGACCGTCCAGGTCTGCCTGAGTCAACCCCATGATGCCTCCCTGGTCCACTTTCTACTTTGCCATGTCTGAGGCCTTTCTTGCAGCCTCTTCCCAGCTTACAGTGTATCAGTGCTCCTTGAAACCTCTTCAAGCTCAATGTAGAGCTTCTCAGCATGGGCAGCCACCCGGCTGATTCTGCTGAAGGGGCTTTTTTCCACTCCCCTGGCAAGGCATCCCTGCCCCTTTCCCTCTATCAGTGCCCACAGCCCTGGGCAGATTCCCGCCCCTTCACCACTGCCTTGGGCTCTCTAGGGAAGCTCTGTCTGCCAACAGTCCAGCTCTGCTCCCTAACTCCAGCCAGGTTTGTCTCTTGGAACGAGAGCCAGCCATCTGCTCTCCTCCATGCTCAGCCCCTGCCTGAGCCAGGTTCAGCCCTTTTCACTCCTCCCTTCAGGCTTGACACCTGGGGCAGGTGGATCAAGGAGATATTGAAATGAGCTCACAGGCTCTCTCATTAATCCCTGCTGGTCCAGCATGAGGTTGGTACACCCCACCACACATATCCTCCAGTGTTATTTAGATATTTAGTTTTGTGTGATCAGTGTTGTATTGTTTCATTTCCTAACCTGCAATTGATCCATCTATCTATGCCAATATGCACACACACACACGTGCGCGCATCTTAAAGCCTCAACACAGATTGATCTGTCAGTTGGAAAACAACTGTGATGGGATCTCTTATGAAAGAGCCCAAATCCTGAGGACTTGTTGTCCCATTCAGCACTAAGAAATGCCCCGGGTATGGGGGAGGGAGACACAAAATGCTGCCAGAACAAAGGAGCACAAGTTGGGAGTGGTTACTATAGTAGGTCCAACTCCCATTGAAAACAATGGGACTTGGATGAAACCCGTAACAAGGAAGTGCCAAAACAGAAAATCTGCTTCTTTATGACAACAAGCAGCACAGGGGCCATGAGCACAGCCTCCCTATTGGCCACCGTCTAGCTGCTGGAGCATAGATCAGTGCAAGCTGAGCACTGATCTTGGCCTGAAATGATGGGTCTCTTGATTTGCTATTGATAGTATAGTCAGCTGGCAAAGAGCATCAGAGCCCTGGGGTAGAATACAAGACGACTGTATAAGCACAACCGAAGGGGCTCCAGTACTCAAATTACACAGGAGGCCTGATTCTAGCTCTCATTGAGTGGAACCTTACTAGGGACTTCACTAGGGTGACTTATGCAGTAAGTTACTACTCAGCCTGAGCAAGGAAGGCAAATTCCCACCCTTACTTTATATTTGATTCAGGTGAGCATTGAGCACCTGACTCTGCCAGCCTCACTTGCGCTGAGTCAGACCGGACTCCACAAGGAGTCTCCCTGAAATCAATGGCACAGTGAGGTGCTACTCAGTGTGAGAAAAGGGAGCAGAATTAATCGTGTTCCCATTTCACTCCAGCTGCTCTGTGCATTCCCTCTGGCTGAGACCTGAAACTGACTTGGAAGCTTTCTGCAGCAGAAACCAGAGTTTGGATAAGCCAGCAATTTAAACAGGTTTTATTACCAGCCAGCATTGCAAAAGCACTCAGGGGTCATCCAGAAACTTTCATCAGCACCAGGGGTCACTGGATAGCACTTGAAGACAGGAGACAGGGGTAGCGGGGAGGGAAACCAAATAAATAAGTGCATTTAAACCCCCGCTTCAAGTAATCTATATATTTAAAGAAATCAGTGTTCTTTACAATCAGAAATGCTAAAAGAGCTGTAATTGCCAGCAGGAACTGCAGACCAACTGCAAATTTAGCCAAGAATTTTATCCACATACATTTCCCCCCCTTACCCCCCACCCTTTGCAATTGGAGATGAAAGTTTGGCCCTGTGGTGGCTTTCAGGCTGGATATCAGATATCGCTAACCCTGAAGGAAGAAACCTTCCCACCAAACCCCTCTCGCCGACAAAAAATGCATCCCATAATCAGAGCCTGGGCAGACAAATTGGCACCAGTGCTTTTTTTCTTTTTCCAAGCGAGGACTAAGCCCTCAGAGTTTAGTCACAACTTACAAATATTTGGGGGTATTATATTGCAAGGGGGTGGGGGAACAGAGGAAGGTAACTCTTCGAAGCTCAGCTTTCACTCACAGAAAGCGAGTTTATGCTCTCCATAAATCTCCGGTGTAAGTGGCCATTAAAATAGCATCTAATTTAATTAAAAATCTCTTTTAAATGCTCATTTGGATCTTGCAAACCAATGATGTCATTTGCAAGCTATTAATGAATTGACAAGGGAAAAAAGAACTTTTTTCAGTGCATTTAGAGCTCTTTTAAAAGCAAATATTTAAATACCAGGGCCCTAATCCAGGAAAACACTTCAGCACATGCTTAATGTTAAGCACGTGCTTAAGTGCTTTGTTGGCTCAGAGCCGAATGCATACTTAGATTTTAGGCCCCAATTCTACAAAGACATGAATATGCTCAATTTTACACCTATGTTTAGTGGGACAACTGACATGCTTCAAGTTAAGAAGTACATGCATTAAACATTGTGGATCAGACTCTTAAGATTGCTAACAATTGGCAGACCTGGTTTAAAAAAAGAAGAAGAATTTTGATGAAGTACTTACCACATTGTTTTTTGAAGCAGCTTCAAATGAGACGCAAACACAACTAAATACCAGTCTCAGAGCGGGACGGGTGAAAATCCATCCCACATTTTTCAAACTAATAATTAGGTATGTTTTTAATTAAGAAACTGTTAACTGCTTCAGAACTTGAACGTACATGGTGTGAATTAATGTTAAAGCGGGACTGACGACGTTAACAATGCCCAGTGCTGTGGGTTCATCTTTCAAATAATAAAATGGGAAACAAAAAATGTATTCCAGGCTCTCAGAAATCTAATACATCTTTAGGGCTATGGCTGTAAAGTTTGTTCAGTAATTTATTAGGGGTCCAAATCAACCCTTGCTGAATAGCTTTGTAGTGTAATAAATATCAGCCTTGTTTGTTTTTGTAATGAGAATAAAACCATACCGCTTATATTTCTAAAGTGGATAATTTAATTCCATTGTAATGAACACACTAATTGTCCAGACTGGCCAAGGAAAAGCTTCACAAACTTTGCAGAGAGATTGGAGGAAAAAAAGAGTGCTCAAACACCCAGCATTATTGAAAGGTAGGAATTTGCTCTCTGAGCAAAAATGCTTAACACAGAAGACTACAGCTAGATTATTATTACAGTAGCATCTAGAGATCCCAACCAAGTTTGGGGAGCCATGTTGTGCTAGGTGCTGTATACACACACAGTGAGAAACAGGCCCTGCCTCAAAGACTTTACAGTCTAAACTGGCAAGACAGACAAAGGGTGGGAAGGGAAACATAGGGGACAGTGACTTGCCCATCGTCAACCAGCAGGTCAGTGGTACAGCTGGGAACAAACCCCAGGTCTCCTGACTCCGAGTCCAGTGTCCTATCACCCTCTGTCTCCACATCTGCGATTATTTCCCAACAAGGTACAAATATCAATTTCCCCCACTGTCAAATGAAAATCCATCATTTCTGTTTATATTAGGTTAATACTGGGCTATCAAGTGATTAAAAATATTAATAGCAATTAATCACAAGATAAAAAATTAATCGCAGTTTTAATCACGCTTAATAATAGGATACCATTTATTTAAATATTTTGGATGTTTTCTACATTTTCAAATATATTGATTCCAATTACAAAACAGAATACAAAGTGTACAGTGCTCATTTTATATTATTTTTTATTACAAATATTTGCACTGTAAAAAGATATAGTATTTTTCAATTTACTGCATACAAGTACTGTAGTGAAATCTCTATCGTGAAAGTCAACTTAAAAATGTAGATTTTTTTTTTACATAACTGCACTCAAAAATAAAACTGACAAATAATGTAAAACTTTAGAGCCTATAAGTCCACTCAGTCCTACTTCTTGTTCAGCCAATCGTAAGAAACACAAGTTTGTTTACATTTGGGGGAGATAATCCTGCCCATTTCTTATTTACAATGTCACCTGAAAGTGAGAACAGGCGTTCACATGGCACTGTTGTAGTTGGCATTGCAAGGTATCTATGTGCCAGATATGCTAAACATTTTTAATGCTGCTTCATGCTTTGACCACCCTTCCAGAGGACATGCTTCCCTGATGGGAGAAAAACATGTAGAAAAACCATCCAAAAATATTTTGAATAAATTTCAGTTGAAATTCTATTATTGTTTAACAATGAGATTAAAACTGCAATTAATTGCGATTAATTTTTTAAATCACGTTAATTTGTTTCAAGTTAATCCCTTGAGTTAACTGTGATTAATTGACAGCTCTGGTATTAACCCTTCTCCTGTGACACAAATTAAGAGTCTCTCATAGTTTGTGTTTTGCTGGTAGATTTCTCTTTCATGCAAACTCCAGTTACATCAGCATTCCCTGAAAGTTACAGTAACGCTCCATTCCTGCATCCTTTGCTTTAACCTCCTGAAACCTGGGCGCAAAAAGATGCAGTTAAAATACTGTGGGATTACTCCCTTTGGGATCCAGGATTCTTTATTTCTGATGG
This sequence comes from Lepidochelys olivacea, assembly GCF_965140295.1. Lineage (NCBI taxonomy): Eukaryota > Metazoa > Chordata > Testudines > Cheloniidae > Lepidochelys > Lepidochelys olivacea. The sequence goes on from NC_140418.1 coordinate 46,847,444, forward strand.
AACCCATTTGCAACAATAAAGAGGAAGGGACAGTAGATATGGTTGGGATGATGTAGGAAATGTTAGGATGAAAATGATTAGGTAGGTTCCTTACTGCTTCCTGAGTAGAGCTGGGTGAAGTTTTTCTGGACAAATAGTTTATTCAATGAAAAATGCAGATTCAGTCTACCTGAGACTATTTGCAAATTTGACATGAATAGTTTGAGCCAGTCACAAAATAGCCAGAAGAGGAGTGGGAGTTACTGCATATTCCTTGCCCCACCCCTCTACCGTACTATAACTTTTAGCCCAGAGGGCAGGGCACTCACCTGTAATGCAGGAGACCTTGGTTCCAATCCCTGCTCTAGAACAGACTCAAAATGGATTTTTCTGAGTCACCCAAAATTTTCAGATTTGGTTCCACCCAAACCCGAGCATTTTTTGCCTCCAAACCTGTCACCGAACTGAAAAATTAAGTTATTGACTCAGCTCTATTGCTGAGTCAGTGGGAGTAGGGCCGCCATAGAGCAGGGCAGGATGGGACACTCCAAAAGAACTTACTACTTTCCCTTGCTGAAAATATCCCTGCTCGACTCCCCATGACCCCCAATTGCCTGAGTAACCATTCAACATTAGCAGAGCGTTTGTGCAGCAGTAACAGATTAAGGGGGCTGATGACCAGATAAGCACGTCCAGTACATTCAATTACACCACAAGCTTTCCTGGGGAAGGTCGAAAAATTACAGCCAGCAATAAATAAAGCCTTTGGCTGTCAGAACACAGGCAGTCATTCTTTCAGGCTTTTCTTGGGGGATACACTTAGCATGCTGATGTGACTGAAGCTGCGTTTGACTCCGAGCTAAGGCCCAGATGCACCCAGATAACATTTTCATTTAACATAGCTAGCCGTTCAAAGCTGAGGTGTTAGTTATCTGATTTGCAGCCAATCAATTGGAAGTAAAATGCTGCGGTCCATACAGCTACATCGCACCACAGCCAAATTCCCTTTTCTGCCATGTTCTCGAGTGAGACGGTTTCCATATGGATAGGAATGAGGGAGTGTGACAGGGATGGAAGGAGGAGAGAGAGCAGCATTGCTTAGGGTCTGATCCATGTCGGTATGGGTGTTGAATCAGGCCCATGAACTCAGAACCTCAACTTCCAGCAAAACCAAGTGCTGAGAGGTTCCTAAAGACCTTTGAGGACCTGGGGCTTTATTGCTAGTTGTGGCTGCAGTGAGTCAGCGCTTATAGCCCTTTACTCACTTAAGTCACCTTTACTCAGGCAGCAGTGAAATCTCATTGACTAGAGTGAGTAAGGGGAGACAAGGACCCCTGATTCAGCATGTCTGAGTGTTTTGCTGAATGGGCACCTGGGTTCCTATATGGGCCTAATCCAAAGCCCTCTGAAATCAACAGGAGTCTTTCCATCGACTCCAATGAGGTTTGGATTAGGCCTTTATTAGCTGCTGCAAGCAATTTTCTTTCTAACTAGACTTCCATATGTCTAAAAAAATCTGCCAAGTGCTGGAGTTTGTTAGAGTAAATCTGTGCTTTATTATTCAGCTCCCCCCTTTCAGTCAAGCCCCCCTTTTAGTTCCTTGATCAGGCACTTCCAGGTCTCATTTCACTCCCTCTCTCCAAGTGCCTTTCATTCTAAAGCAAATATTCTCGCTGCAACAGACTCCGCCGAGCCCCCAGCCCCCCAGAAATTCATTATACTCTGCAGGGAATTTTTATACCTGGAAATTATTGGGAAGAAGAAATGGTTTCATGTGTTGAGGCAGGGGGGTGGGGCAAATCTAGGATATCTGATCTGAAAACTTAGCACATGTTTCCAAACTGGTATGGCTAGGCTAAAGGGTCTGAGCAGAGGTGACTGAAAATGTTCAGGAGAAACTGATGAATATTTTGATCATTTGTGGAAGGCAACTTCCCTTTTCATTGACAAAAAACAAAATATTTTTTAAAAAAAAGACCAACAACAAAATCCACCCTTAAAACCAATTTGCTCTCCAGCTTTTGGCAACTAAGTTTTTTTAAACTGAAAATTTTGGTGGTTTACAAGTGAAACTGGAGAAACGTAGAACATTTTTCAGTTTTTTTTTCAAAAAAAGTGGGGAAAGTCATCCATTTCCTTACCTATATGTTGGTGACAATCATTTTGGTAAGCAATTTAGGAAGCTGCATACTATTTTCAAAAGTGACTTAGAGACTTAGGAGCCTGAATCCCATTGGCTTTCAATGAAACTTACGGCCAGGTTTTTAAAGGTATCTAGATCATAAATACCTTTGAGGATCTGGGCAATAGGAAGCTAAGTTCCATTGAAAGCCAATGGGATTCAGGCTCATAAGTGGCTAAGTCACTTTTGAAAATGGAACTGAGGTTTCTAAACCACTTGGACATTTGAACATTTTTCTGTTTAGCTCTTTGCCTCAGTTTCCCTCCCTATTTCACAGGGCTGTTGCATGGATAAAATCCATTAGTGGTTGTTAGAAGAGGCTCAGAATCTAGAATGCAATGTAAGAGTTTCCACTGATGTAAATGATGACTGTAGGGCAATAAAGAATCAGATGCAATGCTTTTCCTGTTATAATACATTATATATACACATGCCCCTTCTTCACCAACATGACTGTTTTTAACACAGAAGAGGTAAAGAGAAGAGATTTAGTGCTCATTAGAACAAATGTTGCACTGTGCCTTACAGATTTCAACATGTCTCATTAAAATTGGTCTTGTAATTTACATATCCTTTAATAAACAAAACTTAAGATGCATAAACACTGCAGCGGATATAAATTTTAACTAAGTATGTTGGGGGAGATACTAGAACTTCATGATCAGTAAATTGGACTTCATCAGTGGTTTTCATATTTATTTGATTTTGGAGTTCCTCCACTAAAGCTGTAAGTTTTGTAGTGTTTAAATTACAAAGTGTGAAATAAAATATTATATGCCATCAGAATTCCTCTCAAAAAAAGATCCAACTAATTAATATCTTTTGGCTTCGCACACATTTTTTTTTTTTATGAATTTTCACACTTGTGGGATATTAGAGGCGGGATTAGGATTTTAACAGCCTCACAGACGTGCGGCATTGGCAAAGAGCTTGCTTCCCTTTGTGAGCTAGGCGCTTGCCTAGCTGATCTCTGTGGTGTTTTCAGACATTTCCATGCCACTGAAAAATAATCCTTGATTTCTACTTGTTTGTTTTCTGGAAGTCACTGAATAAAGTAAAGACATTTCCTGCTATTCTCTATATTTTTCACTTTGGGGCAGGTTCATCTACTGCTAATGGAACTTCAATGGGAAAGGCATGTACAAACAGGCTCGTACATGAACAGGCTCGTGATTAGTAAGGGCTGGATTGCCCCCTCCACAGTAATCTCGCTGAGAGAGGAGAATAGGTTACAGAATTGTTTGAAACTATATTAACGAACAGAATGATCAGACATGCAGATGAACATGATTTGTTGGGGAAGAGTCAACATAGCTTTTGTAAAGGGAAATCGTGCCTCACCACTCTATTGGAATTCTTTGAGGGTGTCAGCTAGCATGTGGATAAGGGTGATCGAGTGAATACAGTGTACTTGGACTTTTAGAAAGGCTTTGACAAGGTACCTCACCAAAGACTCTTTAGCAAGTAAGCTGTCATGGGATAAGAGGGAAGAACCTCTCATGGATCAGTAATTGGTTAAAAGATAGGAAAACAAATGGTAGGAATAAAGGGTCAGTTTTCACAATGCAGAGAGGTAAATAGTGGTGTTCCCAATGATCTGTACTGGTCAACATATTCATAAGTGATCTGGAAAAGGGGGTGAACAGAGAGGTGGCAAAATTTGCAGATGACACAAAATTAGAGTCACAAAGCAATCTCGCAAAAGTGGGTGACTTGGCAACAAAATGACAGATGAAAATCAATGTTGATTAACACAAAGTAATACACATTGTAAAAATACTCCCAATCCTCATTTAATACCAGGCACTCAAGTTCACCCATCTTACTATTTAGACTTCTTGCATTTGTATACCAGCACTTATAAAATTTGTTAATATTTAGCTCTCTGACTTCATGTCATATAATTGAATGGGAATCTTTTTTGCTTGACTCTTAATTTTCAGTTCCTAATTGTATTTTACCAACTTCTATCCTCTCCTCTTTACCAGGATATAGAGAATCCCCTTTAATAAATCCTCCCCTAAGGGATGTGTCTGTCGGAACTGTGCGCTCCTCCGTACTGACTTTCCCCCAGCCCTTAGTTTAAAAACTCCTCTACAACCTTCTTAATTTTACATGCCAGCAATCTGGTTCCTTTTTGCTTTAGGTGGAGCCCATCCTTCCTGTATAGGCTCCTCCTTTCCCAAAGGGTTCTCCAGTTACTAACAAACCAAAATCCCTCCTCCCAACACCATCGTCTCATCCATGCATTGAGACACTGCAGTTCTGCCTACCTTACTAGCTCTAGGCGTGGAACTGGAAGTATTTCAGAGATTGATACCATGGAGGTCCTGGACTTTAATCTCTTACCTAGCAGCCTAAATTTGGCCTCCAGGATCTCTCTGTATCACTAGTACCTTCATATACCATCACCGGCTCCTCCCCAGCACTACACATAAGCCTGTCTAGATGTCTTGAGAGATCTGCAATCCTCATACCCAGCAGGCACTTCACCATCTGGTTCTCCTGGTCATCACAAACCCAACTATCTATATTTCTAATGATCAAATCCCCCATTACTACTACCTGTCTCTTCCTAATAACAGGAGTCTCCTCCCCCAAAAAGTTGTCCTCAGCATGAGAGGATACTAGGACTTCATCTGGAAGGAGGGTCCCAACTATGGAATCATTTCCCTCCACTCCACTTTGATGGTCTGCTTCCCTGAGACATTCAACAGCACAGAGGCATCAGACTAGGGGTGGGACCGCTCTACTATGTCCCTGAAAGTTTCCTCTATGCACCTCAGTCTCCCTTAGCTCCTCCAGTTCAGCCACTCTGATCTCCAGAGCCTGTACACAGTCTCTGAGGGTTGTGAGCTGCTTGCATCGAATGCACACACATACACGACCTGCCCACAAGGCAGGTAATCGTACAGTGCAATAAACTGGATAGCCCACACTGCTACTGGACTTCTGCCTGCTCTAGTTTGCTGTTGCAGGTTCTTTGTTCTTTTTGGGGGAGGGATGTTTATTGGCCAAAGTTTAAAAAATGTGTATTAGGTGTATCTGGCTCTCACCCTCCATCTCTAGACTCCCCTCTTTGCTAGCTCCTCTGGTCGCTTAAGAAACTCCTCTCGTCCATCAAAAGATAGAACTATCAATGGCTATTAACCAGGATGGTCAGGGACACAACCGCATGCTCTGGGTGTCTCTAGCATCTCTGACTGCCAGAAGCTGGGACTGGACAATGGCGGATGGACACTCAATAATTACCCCCTTCTGCTCAGTCCCTCTGATGCATCTGGCACTGGCCACTGTCAGAAGCCAGGATACTGGGCTAGATGTACCATTGGTCTGACCCACTGTGGCTGTTCTTAGTTCTCCTCAGTCATTCCAATGGGTGTGCAGGGAGATCAGAGTTTTCCCCTCTCATGGAACCCACTCTCAAGCCTGGTGAATCCCCATAGATCCCAGCAGATCCACAGGTGCTGAGGGTCATCCACACAAAGGCTTTGATCCACCATGTCAGCTCTGGGGCCAGTGAAGTCAGGGTCCGACATTGGCTGTGACTACCTGTCTCCTTTCCTAGTATCCTCAGACACCTGAGGTCAGAGAAGATCAGTCCTAGCTGCTCATTACAGCATTGCTCAAGTTGCTGGGAAAGGGTATGATATTATCTGGAGGGACCTGAACTCCATTAAAGACAGGGAAACCATCCATACCACCCCTTAAAATAGGTGGCAGAATTTTAACAAGGGGCACCTGGCAGTCATTTCCAGCAGATCTCTGAATTATTACTGATAATTAGCACCTATCCAAGATCAGGGCCATAGTGTGCTAGGCGCTGTACACACGACAGAAGATATTCCCTGTCCCAAAAAGCTTGCAATCTAAGGTCCTGATCCTGCAATTCAGAGGCTGACCGCTGTGCCCACGAAGAGGCTTGTTGAAATTCACATGGCTCCGTGCAGGCCTAGCAGTCATGCCATCTCTTGCAGGACTGGGGCCTAAATCATTGAGCTCTTTCTGTTAGACCATACTGCCAGTGATAGGCATGTGTGCACCTATTCCTCCGAGGGGTGTGGAGATGATGAGCTATCAGAGAGATGGGAGGTGCAGGGGCTCAGAGCTGCTCCACTGGTTATTCCTCTGGACACGTAGAGGAGGCCAATTTCCATCTCGAGTGCAAACTCTTCACTGCAGCAGCCGAGCCACATTCAAATCCTAACACTGGATGTTTTAGTGCCTGGCTCCTTTTAACTGGCACATGTTAAGAGCTTTGAATTAACAGGTGCATAAAAACTGTCAAAAGCCACTTAAATCTCAAGACAGTCTGTCAATCGGATTAAAAAATATGGTGTTATGTAACCACAATCTCTCAACACTTGCAGCATATTATGGCATGACAAAGCCAGGTGCCCCTTCCTCCCACCAAAAGCTGCAGTTTTTAATCTTCCTCTTGGGGAACAAAAATAAAAGAGTAGACTTCTGTCAGGGAGCTGTTTCCTTCTTTCGCCACCAAATGTAGAATTCTCCCACCCAAAGTTATCCTAGCCTATGCTGCAGGATGGGCAATAATCAGTTCTATCATGCTGATGGGTGGAAGATCTCACAACACCCAGAGCTAGAGCTGGGGACTCCAGGCCATACAAAAGGGGAGATTTCCAGCTTTCCCACGGGAGACACAGTACTTGCTTCTAAGGCTAGACAGTCCTGGGAAATCAGACTTTCAAATCAGGATATTTTTTCCCCTCTCAAAAAGCTATTTTACATCATTTTTAGAGGGTTTCTAAGATGTATTAGTTAGTTTTTCCTCTCTGTCTGAGTCCTGTGCAGCTGGACTTATGGTAACAAAAGTTTCTGGCTTCCTAGGGGAAAGGGTGCAAGATATAGTTCCAGTGGAATTTTCAAACTCTCTAAAAACTGTCTCTCTTTTAAATATATGGCAGATATGGAATACATTATGCAATGGTGGTGGACTGGCCTTTGATTGGGATGACCGACCTGCCCCACTCATGCCTTTGACACTTGTGTAATGCAGCTAACTCCAGTGAGTGCTAACACAATCCTTCGTACCACACCACATCATGTATTCTTTGGTGATCTCTCTAGTAAGGGCCAGCTGGGCTATCAGCGATTCCATCTCTGGTCAACGGAGCACCAATCAGAAGCCTGAAATGTAAATTGGATTGATCCAGAAAATTTCTGAGCAATTGTTGGGAAGGAGAAGGGACAGCTGGACAAAGGATAGAAGGAGGAAGTTGTCACCAGAGGTTTTCAGCAGAAAGGTTTGGGTTGAGTTACTGACTTGTCCATCTGCTGCTGTTTATGTGGAAGTCACCTGCTGAAGAGTGACTGTGGTTGTTTTTGTTTCAAAAGAAGCTAATATAACTCCATAGATTAAGGCCAGAAGAGACCATTATGACCATCTAGTCTGAGTCCCAAATGAAACAGGGCAGAGAACCTCAACCAATAAATATGTCTTATCTCAGTTTGTGGTGACTGTGCCTTCAACTCCAAGAGACTCAGGTGAAATTGGATAATTTATGATGGCTGGTAAGAAGCACACTTCTCATGGACATAGCTGAGTATGAGGTGGGATAGGGCATGCATCAGCAGTGGCCTAACTCTGTTCCCACTGGAGCACTGCTCCACAGGGACAGATCAAACAATCAGTTTGTAAGCACCTGGAGGATAATAGGGTTATAAAGAATAGCCAGCATTTATCAACAACAAGGACAAATCATGCCAAACCAACCTAATTTCCTTCTTTGACTGGCCTAGTGGATGGAGGGAAGCAGTAGACATGATATACCTTGATTTTAGTAAGGCTTTTGACACAGTCCCAACATGACATTCTCATAAGCAAGTTAAAGAAATGTGAGCTAGATGAAATTAATAAAGGGAGGGTGAACAACTAGTTGAAAGACCGTACTCAAAAAGTAGTTGTCAATGGTTCGCTGTCAAATTGGAAGGGTGTATCTAGTAGGGACCCACAGGGAACAGTCCTGGGTCTGGTACTATTCAATATTTTCATTAAAGACTTGGATAATGGAGTGCAGAGTAAGCTTATAAAATTTGCAGATGACACCAAGCTGCAAGGGGTTGCAAGCACTTTGGAGGACAGGATTAGAATGCAAAATGACCTTGACAAATAAAATAACTGGTCTGAATTCAATCAGATGAAATTCAAGAAAAACAAGTGCAAAGTACTTTACTTAGGAAGGAAAAAAAAAAACCAAATGTACAACTACACAATGGGGAATAACTGGCTAGTGACAGTACTCCTGAGAATTATCTGGAGGTTATAGTGGATCACAAACTGAATACAAGTCAACAATGTGATACAGCTGCAAAAAATGCTAACAATTCTGGGGTGTAGTAACAGGAGAGTCTTATGTAAGACATAGGAGGTAACTATCCCACTCTACTTGGCGAAAGATATGGACACGTTGGAGGGAGTCCAGAGGAGAGCAACAAAAATGATCAAAGGTTTAGAAAACCTTACCTTATTTCACCAAAATCCCCAAAAGACCAACCCAGCTCAGTTTCTGATATCCCAGTTCATAGCAGGATGGGATAAGCCATCTCTGATATTTTCAGTGCCTTTAAAAAAAAACAGACAACAAACCAGTCTTTTCCATTTTTCTATTTGGCTATTGTGCTTTTAGGAATTCCTGCTTTTAGTTATAGTGTCTGTTAAATGTTCAGAAACTTCAGTTAGAGTGTCATATTAATCATTATAGTTTTATTTCCCATCATTAGCATACTACTGTGACTACTTCTAATATTCCAGTCATCTGAAATAAATAATAAGAGATGAAAAAATGTCACCAATATTTGTGTAGATAACCTTGTATACGTCAATAGACTCATAAGCCTCGGATATCTATAGTCAACCCAAGAAAAAACGGTAATCCCACAATGGCTACTGCACAATTGTAAAACTGGGGTCTGAAAGGCAGGACAGTCTAGTCCAGAGATCAGCAGCCTTTGGCACGTGACCCGTCAGGGAAAGCAGCTGGCAGGCCAGGACAGTTTGTTTACCTGCAGCGTATGCAGGTTCAGCCAATCGCAGCTCCCCTTGGCCATGGTTCACCGTCCCCGGCCAATGGGGGCTGTGGGAAGTGGCGTGGGCCAAGGGATGTGCTGGCTGCCGCTTCCCGCAGCCCCTATTGGCCGGGGATGGCAAACTGCGGCCAGTGGGATCTGCGATCAGCCGAACCTGCATACACTGCAGGTAAACACACCATCCTGGCCCGCCAGTGGCTTTCCCTGATGGGCCGTGTGCCCAAGGTTGCCAATCTCTGGTCTAGTGAATAAGTGCGGCAGGGTTCTATTCCTGATTCTGCCACTGGCCTGTGTCTCTTCTTGGGCAAATCACTTCACGTCCATGACTCAGTTTCCTTTCCCCACCTTTTGTCTGTCCTGAAAGTTTTTGGGAGCAGGAAAGTGTACAGCACTTATCTCAACTGGGGCCTTTAGGCGCTATCAGGATACAAATAGTAAATAGTAATAAAGTAAGTAGGTATGACACAAAATACACAGGAACTGATATGTTGAGTATAGAGGAATCACATCCACATAATTCCTTTCTGGAGCAGGAAACTGCACTTTAAGCACTCTGTGCCTCAGTTTCCCCATTTATAGAAAATAGGGGTGTTGTGAGGCTAATAATACTTAATACTTTTGTAAAGCACTTGGAGATGCAAAGATGACACATGCCATGGAAGTTTCAGGGAACATTTTCAAAGCACCGTACGCATTGGTGGAGGTTGGTGAATAACCGGTACCCTTATTTTACAGCTAAGACCCAAAGACGTTAAGGTACCTGACTAAGGAGGTAAACTGAATCAGTGGCAGGCCTGGGATGGGAACCTGGGAGATCTTAATGAAGTAGTTAATAGAACTGATTTTTACAGTAGAGCAAGATTTTTGTCAAACATATTGGACCCAGCATTCTCAGAAATACAGTGGACCACACCTTAATAGATTTCCTTGGGCTCCTCCACTGGTCTCTACCTACCGTTGTCTTAGATGGAAGTTCCTTGGGGTAGGGACCATCTTTTTGTTCTGAGTTTGTACAGCAGCTAGCACATTGGGGTCCTGGGCCATGACTGGAGCGCCTGGGTGCTACCGCAATATGAAGTATTTACTAATTGTTATAATCAATTAGTCATAGGAGAGCAATTGGCAGACACTTCCATTCTCATTCCGTCATGCAGGCCACCTCCCCTTCCACTCATATTTGGGAGCCATTCTATTAGTTGAATAATGCATGATTTCTCAAACACACCCTCCCACCTGTCTAACTGATGAAATAATGCAAAAGTTACACATGAGATCATTTGTTTGACATCTATCAAAGCTGTAACCTGGCTAATAGGATTCAAACAGTCCTGTTAGTTCATCTTCCCAAGATGCTTCAAAGAGGGCCATGTATCTACCCATTGGAAACCTAACCCCGAGCACACCACATCAGTACCTGTTGGAACCCTAATCAAGACCCTAGAGCCTGATCTTTTGGTTACCTTTTGGAATACTAACCCTACCCTCAAGCCCAAACACCTACACTTTGAAACCCCTAACCCTGATCCTTGGGCACAGAGCCCTGACTTTTCAAACCCCAACCCTAGAGTCCTACCCTTGCGAACCCCACCCTGCCCTTTACAGCCCTAACTCTAACGACTACCAGGCCAGGAAGCCCCACCCCCAGGAACCCTTACCCAAACCCTAAAAACTGATCCTTTGGAACCCTACTCCTAGAGCCCTACCCCTGAGCAAGTATTACAGGGAAAGCTAGTTTCTGCTCATACTCCCACCTTTGCAGACATCTGCCCTCCTTGCTTAGCATCATCTGGCATGATGGACTCATCCTGATAAGCAGAAGGTATCATGTGATTTTATGATGAAAAATCGCTGTCGCTAAATATTTTGATTGGAGAAAAGCAGAAAAACAACTGTTATTTTGGGAGCTGGGGTTGGGGGAGAGGGGGATGCAAAAAACAAACAAACAAAAAAGCAGCAAGTGGAGGCAAAGTGGAATCCCTGCTGGGAACCTGGACTAGCTCTTCAAACAATGGTAAGATTTACCTGTTATACAGTGTTATAAAAACCCTGCAGGCGAACAAGATCTCTATACGTGGAGCTCTGGGCCTGTGTACATGTTCCTCCCTGCAGTGAAGATAACCATCAAAACATATTGCACGCTCGACCTCCTGTGGTGAGGGAATCTCGGTGTGTTGGAGACACGGCTTGTGCAATGCTAATAGTACTATAGATATATGTACATGCAAACCCAGCACAAACGTAAGCTAAACAAAAATCCTTAAATGTGGTGCTTTATTTTTTTAAAGCTGGAGCCAGATCAGTATTTTGGAAATTGGAGCCCATCCCTGCAGAAAGTTGACAGCCCCAGACGAGCCTGTTTCCACAAAACACGTGGAAGATACTTTAAAGAGTAGGATGCCTGGATTAGATTAACCTATCAGTAGGTCTAATGCTATGCTGAGCGCTGGCAGGTTACTCAAAATATTGCTAAGATTGGCGCGTGTATTTCATGTCTTTCTTGCATACGATAACAAGATGAGTGGATAAAGGAAATGCAGTGAATATTCTGTGTCTCATTTTTAAGTAAGATATCTGATGCAGTCCCAAATGACATACTGGCAAAGGACTAAAGAGATCTGGATTCACAGATGGCTACAAAAATTGAACCCAGACAGAAATTATGAATGGTCCAATATCAAGCTGGGAGGAGTCGTCAAGTTTGTTCCTTCAGGGATCTGTTCTGGGTCCAGTATTATTTATCATATTCATTAAATGACTTGGATGATGGAGTGAAGCATTCCCATATCAGATTTGGAGCTCAGAGGGATCACAAAAGCTCTGGCGGATAAGATAAAAATGCAGTGTGGGTTTACTACATTGGAGAAACAGGCTGAAAGAAAAACTAGAGACAAAGTAATTCCAATACACTGCACAGAATAGGTGAACTTTAGGTAGGCAGCACCACACAGAAGGGGCTTAGAAAAAGTTAGCGAGGAAGATAAATTGCATGTGAGTCGATAATTGAATGCTGCTGCAGAAGAGGCAAATGCTGGGTTGGAGTGCAACAATAGAGTCTTCTAGCTAAAAGCAGCAAAGTAATTTGACAATCCCTAGCACAATGGAGTGGGGGAGGGGGCTGTAACTGGGAATCCTAGGCGCTATGGTAGTACAAATAAAGATAATCACAGTCATAAAATAACATCCCCCCATTGGTGATGCCTGATTTCAAGTAATGGATTCAGCTCTGGGCAACTTGCTTTAAAAAAAAAAAAAGAGAGAGAGAGAAGAGCAGCAAAAGTGATAAAAGATTCAGTGGGGAAAGAACTATAAGGCAGATTATGGGAAGTTTTGTTTTACCTCATCTTCCATTCCCCAATTTGTTTTTGTTGCAGCCCTCTGTTGTGTTTTTTATCCACTAGACCACACTGCCTCCTATTAGTCATTACAGAAATGCTGGTAGTCAAGAAACCTGGGTTCTACCCTGAGTCTGCCACTGACTGTGGGTGGGACCACTGATGGTGTATAGAATATGGGAGACCATTTATATTTTTAATACCAATATTATAAAATTGCAATGAATCATGCCAGAGATGCCATGTAAGAGGTCCATGAAAATGTTATGATTTGCCAGGTATGATCATCTTGTTTGTGTGTTTGTATCACCGTTGTATTGTGAGCTATAGTTATGCATGGTATATCTGTATTTCCAAACTTGTGCTGTGTTTCTGGGGGACACCCCCAGACAGATGGCATCACCACTGCCTAGCCTATTTGATGGCCCATCAGCTGTACAACATACCCATTGAAAGGAGCCAGAGGATACACCCTTCTGAGTCAGCAAGGTATATAGGGACATGCCTATGGCCAAAACTCTAAGGCTTTTCCATGCCATGTGCTTGGGACACAGGAAGTACAAGCCGCATGGCAAAGGATATAAAAGACAGCTGTATCATCTCCATTTAAGTCTTCATTCCTGCTTCTTACCTCTGGAGAAACTTCTCTACGAACTGAAGCTCTGAACAAATGACTGAATGACCCATCCAAGCTGTGGATGTATTCCAGCAGGACTTTCAAGCCAGCAAACCCACCAGTGCTGCTAAGAACCTGATATATGGATTTTGAAGTCTTTTAGATGTATTGATTGCTTGACTATTTAACAACTCTCTTCTTGTTCTTTCTTTTATAATAAACCTTTAGTTTTAGACACTAAAGGATTGGTTGGCAGCATGGTATTTTGGGTAAGATCCAAACCAATATTGGCCTGGTATTGTGACTGGCCCTTTGGAATCAAAAGAAGATTTTGTATAGAAAGCAGAGTTTTTAAATAACTTCTCATTGTACTGGACCTACGTGCTAATTGGGAGCCAGGGAACTGGAATGCAATAAAGGGAGTTGTGGGATTTCTTTTTTAGCTTCTTGATAGCCAGTGTGGGGGATCAGAAGTGCAGTTTATGACTGGTTAGCAAATCTAACTTCAGTGTTAGCCACCAGGTCCGGGAGAATCTAATTTCCTTTTTGCAGCCTGCCCTGACCTTGACATTTTCAGTTAGGGCTACCCTAGGCACCTCGGCTCACAGTACCTTCCCCTCCCTGTGCTTCTGTTTCCCCTCCCACCCTTTGTCTCATCTATTTAGATTATAAACTCTTTCGGGAAGGGAATTGTCCCTTACTATGTGTTCGTACAGCACCTAGGACGAAGGGGTGCTGTTCATACACACAGTAGGGATGACCCAAAATTCAGATACTAACATAAAGGGATGTCATGTCACATGGGGGACAAGGACCAATTCTTCTCACTGATCAGTCAAGAAGAAACAATAGGCTTAAATCTGAAGGGTCAAATTCAGCACAGCACAGACCATGAGAAGATAAGAATTGCTAGCCTGGATCAGGCTCATGGCCCATCTAATCCTATCTCCAGCAGTTCCAGCACTGGATGTTTCAGAAGAAGATACAAGAGACCCTAGAGTGGCAGTTATGGGATAACTCAAGAGAGGTTACTTCCTTAGACCCATTACTTAGAGGTTGGCTTATGCCCTGAAACAAGAGGGTTGTGTAGACTGCTGGCCTGTTTTCCCCTAAGAAAGGATGATCATCACACGCAACATCTGTTCAGGCCCTTCCTTCACAACACAGCCTATTTTTCCAAACACAATAAAACAATTCAACATAAATGCCCCATGAAAACCTGTCTTTTTTCCCCTTACCCAGGGTCTTCTGCAAGGGCCCAGAGCATCCAGACTGTACCTACTCCACAGCCTGCCAGAGCACCCACACTGCTGCCTACATTTCTTCATCAGCTGAGATCTCTCAGCCTTTATAAGAATCATCAGGGGTCCAGCTGGCTCTGATTGGCCCCCTTCCCAGGCACAACCACCAGTGCAAAAAAGGCACCGTCTCAAAACAGGGCTGGCTGGCCACCCATTCCCTAGCCCTTACGGGGGCAGACCACCCGATTACAAGTTTATATCCCTTATTAAAAACTATATTCTGTCTAAACTGAGTGGGAGTATCCTCATTATCCATAGAGATACCTAGATTTTGTTGTGTTATTTTTAAATCTTGCTCAGATCCTGTCCTCATTTAATGTCAGGATACCAACAAGGGCAGTCAGGACGCAGGGTCAGAGCAGAGGGAAACCTGAGGCTGGGAGCAGGTCATAGTCAAGTTCCAGGCCAGGGTCGATACCAAGGTCTAGATCAGGAGGCAAAGTCCAAAGTCAACGCAAGAGCTCAGGAGCGCTCACTGCAGCTACAGAAGATCCATACAGCTGTCTGGACTACCCCTTGAGTTTATATATGATGGGGAGCCAATCAGGAGCCACAGAGCTGCTGCCCGTCAGACTCCTTGAGGCAGGACTTCCCATGGTCTGTGCCCACAGCAGGTCACAGAACCATGAAGAACATAGTTTGTCAATCACCAGCAAAGTCAGCTTGTTGACGCATCTCCCAACTGAACCTTTGAATTCTTTGTGGTTTGTCCATTGCTATCATGATGCCCACCCCTCTCTTCCTCCTGCACCCTTTTCCCTTAACACCAAGCGTGTGGCAGTCAGAGTTGTAGGAAAGAGATCTATGCTGAGCAGGCTGAGAGGCCTGGTGTCACACCAAACTAGGTCCCTCCTGAAACTTGACATTCTTTTTCCAGTTCCTACTCACGCTAAGTCTTTCCCCCCACAAAGGAGGAAAACACACCTCGAGGCTGCCTGGTTTTCTGTACCGTTGTTAAACACAAGTACTGCATTCTACTTATTGAGTACAAATGTTTTCCCCAGTTAGAATATTTTGGACACGCTCCCCCTCCAAATACACACGCCAGGTGCTGCAGTCAGATTGGCAACATTAAAACCCATTGCTCAGATTTGTAGCAATGGAACAATAAAATAACTGACAGCGCTGGCTAACAAACAGGTGGGAGCTGGCGGGTGGGGGAGGACGGGGGATTCTGGGGGAGGAAAGGAGCAGGGGCACTAAACCTGCCCAATTCTCCTAAAGCGCCTCATTACTGCTGATTTATGTTCAGCTAATTGAGAAAATGACTCTAACTCCTCTATCCAGTCCTCAGTTCATAGAGCCCCTGGGCCTTTTAGTGTCTCAATCTGTATTTTAAAGGTATGATTTAAACCCTGTAACAGGCTGTCAAAGGCAAGGATTTGAAGAAAAAAGTTTCGTCTGACATCCTATATATACATATATGTATTTTTTAATGCTTCACTTCTCCAGTTACGTGGCCTTTCCCATCCTGCCTGGGGGAGGTTGCTCCTGGGACATAAATCAGGAGAAATGCCAGAGGAAACCAGTCTCGTTCCCCTTCAAAGGAGCCTGCGCCCACCTTAACGGAGTTAGAAGAAAAAGGCAATTAGCAGGCATGTGGTTGTCATTATGCCAAGAAAAATGGCTACACCTCTCCCAAAAGCCCTCTTCCTAGAGAAACCCCCCCACGTTAGGAGAGGCAGCGTTGTGTAGTGGAAGGAGACAAGTCCACAGAGCTACACTCTCCTGGGTTCCCAGTCAGGTTCTTCCACCAACTCCCTCTGTGGCCTTGCAATAGTCTAAGCCAATGGTTTTCAAACTTTTTTTCTGGGGACCCAGTTGAAGAAAATTGTTGATGCCCGTGACCCAACGGAGCTGGGATGAGGGGTTTGGGATGTGGGAGGGGGTCAGGGCTGGGGCAGAGAGTTGGGGTGCAGGGGTGAGGTCTGTGGGGTGGGGCTGGGAATGAGGGGTTCAGGGTGTGGGAGAGGGCTCTGGGCTGGGGCAGGGGTACAGGAGAGGGTCAGGGCTCTGGGCTGGGGGTGCAGGTTCTGGGGTGAGGCTGGGGATGAGGGGTTTGGGGTGTAGAAGGGGCTTTGGGTTTGGGGGGGCTCAGGGATGGGGCAGGGATGCAGGAAGGGGGCAGGGCTCTGGGCTGGGCATGCAGGTGGGATGGGGTTGGGGATGAGGGATTTGGGGTGCTGGAAGCGGTTCCAGATTTGCGGGGGCTCAGGGTGGGACAGGGGATTGGGCCGCTGGAGCGGTCTTATCTCCCATGGCTCCCAGTCAGCAGCACAGCTGGGGTGCACTGTGGACTGTGCTGCGCCCCGGAAGTGGCCAGCTGCAGGTCTGGCTCCTTGGCAGAGGCACACAAGCAGCTCCGCGTGACTCTCGCCCACAGGCACCGCCCCACCAGCTCCCTTTGGCCAAGAACCAGGCGATGGGAGTGCGGAGCCAGTGCTCGGGGCAGGGGCAGCAAGTGGAGCCCCATGGCCCCCCTGCCTAGAAGCCAGACCCACTGTTGGCCGGTTCTGGGGCACAGCACGGTGTCGGAAAAGGTAGGCACTAGCCTGCCTTAGCTGGGCAGCACCCCGACGGGACTTTTAACATCCCGGTTGGCGGTGCTGACCAGAGCAAGGCAACCCAGCACTTGAAATGCCGCGACCCAGTAGTGGGTTGCGACCCATGGTATGAAAAATACTGGTCTAAGCTTTGTGCTTCAATGACCCCCCTCTGTCACACAAGAATAATAGTTAACTTCACGCCTACTGGTGGAGAGAAGATAAATGAAATGTTCATAATGTGCACTAAGTCTATTTGTTATCTATTAGTGTAGCTTCAGTTTGGGGAATACTAACAGTGAAGGTTTCAGAGTAACAGCCGTGTTAGTCTGTATTCGCAAAAAGAAAAGGAGTACTTGTGGCACCTTAGAGACGAACCAATTTATTTGAGCATAAGTCTTTGCAACACTGAATTTTTTGAGACAAATTTTAATTCTCAAAATAGGTGATTTTTTTTCAGTGACATAAATTTTCTTCGAAAGATTTCTGTCCCACTCTCTTTCTCCTGACGGCCTGGAATAACATTCAGTTAGTCTCTGGGTCTAGTAGAGAGTTGCATATTTTATATTTTACTAGTAGTTTTTCATCTTCCACAAATATGCTAAGAAGTCAGTGCTGGTGAAAGGTCCCAGATTAGCAACTGACGCTCTGGAAACTAAAGAGCGCTAGTAGACTTCAATGGGTAGTGGCAATGGAAGGGTATTGTCAGAATAAACACACTAAAGATTGTGAGGCGCTTCGGTACTACACTATTGGAGTGCAGATAAGTACCTTAAATAGATAATAAAGACCTGATAACCCAGTCAGAATTAAACAAGAATCCCCCACAAGCCCTTAATCCACATTAAATCCCTTTTAACCCAATTCCTTCTCATAAGGTTTAGGGAACAAACAGGTCTTAGGATGTAGGCTCTATTGGACCAAGCAGGAGATGAAGGAGAAAGGGTATTCCAGCGCTGCAGGTAGACTGACATTGCCCTGCTGCTTACTGTTAAAGCAGTTTGTTTTGTGACTGCTTGGGCCCAGATCCTCAAAGATATTTAGGTGCCTAACTCTCATTGGTTTCATTGATGGACGTGAGGTGTCCAATAGCTGAGGTTCTGTTCCTTTGTGGCTACTGATCCTCTTCTTGTAGGCACCTTTCCCAGCATGCTTTTCTTTGGACGTGTCCCTTTTACATTTGCAGACACAAGCAGCTGGAGGCCTAAAATAGCCATTTTATTGCTGCTGGCTGCATCACACACCACATCTAGCTGGTGTGCGCTCTCCACACTTATAGGCCAGAAGGGACCATCATGATCACCTAGTCTGACCTCCTTTTGTTTTCCCTTTATTACTCCTGAGGATGTGGAAAAGCTTCACAGAAAGGATAGCCTTGTATTTTGGAAAATATTAGAAAGAAGTTTATCTTCTTGTAGAACTTAAATCTTTTTTGAGACAGTCGCCTGGGGCTAAGGGCTCTTCAGGTCTCATAAACTAGGCAGGGATCTGCTGAATCAGTAATCAGATGGGAGCCAGACAAAAACCCAGCACACAGTAGGGAGTTTTATTGGTTATATAGTGAGTAGCATTCCTCTCCCTGAATCAGAACCGAAACAATACTACAGATTAGGTTTTGCAAGCCAGTCAAGTGACTGCCTATTATTTGACTACAGTCAAATATTCCAGTAAGAATACCCTGATGTAGGCAGTAGCTTACCTTTTTGATCACATCATGGAGCCATTCTTTCACTTTTTAGAACTTTATTTCATTGTGTTTCACATTTTCCTGAGTTCAAAGTAACCTGTTTTTTGTAATTAGGCATAAAAAAACTACATAAAGCTAAACCTAGGCCATAGTCTTACGCTTTTTTTTGTTATTGTTCTAATAAATAAGTGCTTTAAAATATCTGGCCATTTTTTATATTATTTGACAATATTTGATCAATATTGGACCAGTCAATTAACTAATTATTTTTGGACCCTATACCAGAATCCTATGCCAGATGATTTCGGATGGTACTGTTCTGCTGGAGGTGCCATGTTTTGTTCTGATCTTGACCACTGGAACCAGATTCTTTGGCATAGGGGGAGGTAGGTTAGCACCAATGTCCTTGACCCCATTTTGGCTGAGGAAATTATATTCTGCTTCCTTACATTCCCTCGGCTGTTTCATTTGGATGTGACATTGTTTTGCGCTTCAGCCCCTAAATTGTTGTGTGCTGTGGGCAGGCTGTGCAGAAGTGGCTGCTAGCTGTCCTGCAGGGCTCCAGAACACCAACCTCCAGGGAGACTGTTAAGAAGCAGGGCACAAACCCCCAAACTGGCTGTGAGTTCTGTACTTAGATTTCACC
This sequence comes from Lepidochelys olivacea, assembly GCF_965140295.1. Taxonomy (NCBI): domain Eukaryota; kingdom Metazoa; phylum Chordata; order Testudines; family Cheloniidae; genus Lepidochelys; species Lepidochelys olivacea. Next base: position 46,866,780 of record NC_140418.1, read on the forward strand.
TACCGACTACCAAGTGTGAACTCCTCAAGCCTTAACATGGAGCCACAGACAGTTCCCTTGGACACTCCGATCTGTCTTGCCACCCAGGCAAACCTGCATTTGTGATAGACAGTCCCTTACACCCAAGATCACAGCAATATTCAGGTTACTGTCAGTTCCAAACGACCAGCCATTTACCCCAGGTCAATTGCACCTCAGATCTCACACCAAAGCCAACACTTGTAACTAATCCTATAATAAACTATCTGAAGATTCATTAACGAGAAAAAGGAAATAAGAGTTACATACAAGATTAAAGCAGGTAAACATACACACACACACAAATGAGTTCCAATCTTAAATTTCTTTTAAAAAGGGAAAAAGGAGAATCTGGAGAACTACAGCTCGGTCAGCCTCACCACAGTCCCCGGGAAAAATCATGGAGCAGGTCCTCAAGGAATCCATTTTGAAGCAGTTGGAGGAGAGGAAGGTGATCAGGAACAGTCTAAATGGATTCACCAAGGGCAAGTCATATCTGACCAACCTGACTGCCTTCTATGATGAGATAACCGGCTCTGGGGATATAGGGGAAAGCGATGGTTATGATATGTCTTGACTTTAGCAAAGCTTTTGATACAGTCTCCCACAGTATACTTGCCAGCAAGTTGAAAAAGTATGGATTAGATGAATGGACTATAAGGTGGATAGAAAGCTGGCTAGATTGTTGGGCTCAATGGGCAGTGATCAATGGCTCGATGTCTAGTTGGCAGCCAGTATCAAGCGGAGTGCCCCAGGGGGTCTGTCCTGGGGCCAGTTTTGTTCAACATTTTCATTAACGATCTGGATAATGGGATGGATTCGGAACTCAGCAAGTTCACGGATGACACTAAGCTGGGGGGAGAGGTAGATATGCTGGAGGGTAGGGATAGTGTCCAGAGTGACCTAGACAAATTGGAGGATTGGGCCAAAAGAATTCTGATGCGGTTCAACAAGGACAAGTGCAGAGTTCTACACTTAGGAAGGAAGAATCCCAAGCACTGCTACAGGCTGGGGACTGACTAGCTAAGTGACAGTTCTACAGAAAAGGACCTGGTGATTACAGTGGACGAGAAGCTGGATATGAGTCAACAGTGTGCCCTTGTTGTCAAGAAAGCTAATGGCATATTGGACTGCATTAGTAGCATTGCCAGCAGATCGAGGGAAATGATTATTCCCCTCTATTCGGCACTAGTGAGGCCACATGTGTAGTACTGTGTGTAGTTTTGTGCCCCCCACTAGAGAAAGGATGTGGACAAATTGGAGAGTCCAGCAGAGGGCAATGAAAATGATTAGAAGGCTGGAGCAAATGACTTACGAGGAGAGGCTGAGGGAATTGGTCTTATTCAGTCTGCATAAGAGAAGAGTGAGGAGGGATTTGATAGCAGCCTTCAACTACCTCAAGAAGGGTTCCAAAGAAGATGGAGCTAGGCTGTTCTCAGTGGTGGCAGATGACAAAACGAGGAGCAGTGATCTCAAGTTGCAGTGGGGGAGGTCTCGGTTGGATATTAGGAAACACTATTTCACTAGGAGGGTGGTGAAGCACTGGAATGGGTTACCTAGGGAGGTGGTGGAATCTCCATCCTTAGTGGTTTTGAAGGCCCATCTTGACAAAGCCCTGGCTGGGATGATTTATTTGGAGTTGGTCCTGCTTTGAGCAGAGGGGTGGACTAGATGACCTCCTGAGGTCTCTTCCACCCCTAATCTTCTATGATTCTATGATTTCAAAAAGTAATAGAAGCTTCTATAATGAGCAAAGCTCGAGTTGTCCTTTAGGGCTAACCCAGCCAAAGCACTGGGGTTCTGTTGTTTATGCTTAGTAATGCCTGCCCCTCAGAGTCCAAGCAGCATAAAAGATACAGTTCCTCCTTGTTAGGGATTTTTATTCCTTTCCTTCTTCTGCTTTGAGTTGCAAATTCAGCTGCTGGGAGGAATTCACTTGCAAGTCTCCTCTTTTTGGGTGAGGGGAGCAATCAACAAAGTCTTTTAGACTCATAGACTTTAAGGTCAGAAGAGACTATCATGATCATCTAGTCTGACCTCATGCACATTGCAGGCCAGAGAACCTCACCTATTCCTGAAATAGATCCCTAACCTCTGGCTGAGTTACTGATGTCCTCAAATCATGATTTAAAGACTTCAATTACAGAGAATTCACCATTTACACTAGTTTAAACCTACTAGTGACCCATGCCCCATGCTGTAGAGGAAGGTGAAAACCCCCCAGGGTCTCTGCCGATCTGATGCGGGGGAAAATTCCTTCCTGGCCCCAAATATAGTGATCAGTTAGCCCCTGAGCACGTGGGCTATCTGGGAAAGAATTCTCTGTAGTAACTCAGAGCCCGCCCCATCTAGTGTCCTGTCTCCAGCAATTTGGCATTTTTCTTACTGGCAGTCACCAACAGGCCACATGCCATCGTAGGCAGTCCCATCACAACATCCCCTCCATAAACTTATCAAGTTAAGTCTTGAAGCCAGATAGAGTTTTTGCTCCCACTGCTCCCCTTGGAAGGCTGTTCCAGAACTTCACTCCTCTGAGGGTTAGAAACTTTCACCCAATTTCAAGCCTAAACTTGTTGATGGCCAGTTTATAGCTGTCATAAATGTAAAGGGAAGGGGAAACCCCTTTAAAATCCCTCCTGCCCAGAGGAAAAATCCTCTCACCTGTAAAGGGTTAAGAAGCTAAAGGTAACCTCGCTGGCACCTGACCAAAATGACCAATGTGGAGGCAAGATACTTTCAAAAGCTGGGAGGAGGGAGAGAAACAAAGGGTCTGTGTCTGTCGGTATGCTGCTTTGCCGGGGATAGAACAGGAATGGAGTCTTAGAACTTTTAGTAAGTAATCTAACTAGGTATGCGTTAGATTATGATTTCTTTAAATGGCTGAGAAAAGAATTGTGCTGAATAGAATGACTATTTCTGTCTGTGTGTCTTTTTTGTAATTTAAGGTATTGCCTAGAGGGATTCTCTATGTTTTGAATCTAATTACCCTGTAAGGTACCTACCATCCTGATTTTACAGGGGTGATTCCTTTACTCCTATTTACTTCTATTTCTATTAAAAGTCTTCTTGTAAGAAAACTGAATGATTTTTCATTGTTCTCAGATCCAAGGGTTTGGGTCTGTGAGGTCACCTATGCAAATTGGTGAGGATTTTTTACCAAACCTTTCCCAGGAAGTGGGGTGCAAGGGTTGGGAGGATTTTGGGGGGAAAGACGTGTCCAAACTACGTTTCCCAGTAAACCCAGTTAGAGTTTGGTGGTGGCAGTGATTATTCCAAGGACAAAAGGTAAAATTAATTTGTACCTTGGGGAAGTTTTAACCTAAGCTGGTAAAAGTAAGCTTAGGAGGTTTTCATGCAGGTCCCCACATCTGTACCCTAGAGTTCAGAGTGGGGGAGGAACCTTGACAATAGCCATTAGTTCTTGTGTTCTTGGCACTTAAATAACTCCTCTCCCTCCCTGGTGTTTGTCCCTCTGATGTATTTATACAGAACAATCACATCTCCCCTCAGCCTTCTTTTGGTTTGGCTAAAGAAGCCAAGCTCTTTGAGTCTCCTCTCATAAGGTAGGTTTTCCATTCCTCTGATCATCCTAGTAGCCCTTCTCTGCACCTGTTCCAGTTTGACTTAATCTTTTTCAAACATGGGAGACCAGAACTGCACACAGTATTCCAGATGAGGTCTCACCAATGCCTTGTATAATGGTATTAACACTTCCCTGTCTCTACTGGAAATACCTCGCCTGATGCATCCTTGGACTGCATTAGCCTTTTGTCCTCTGATGTTCCACAATCATTCATTCGGTGTTGATGGGCCTTTTTCGTTAGGCAGGAGATAACACTTCCTGTTGGAAACTAGTATTTCACACTCATTAATGCTTCTTTCCTGTCTGGTGATTTACAGGTATAAACACTCATATTACCTGACAACATGAGATACAGATGTTCTAGGTGAGATTAATGCATGCAGCAACTTACAAGCATTTCATAAAATCTAAACACATTGTTATAACTCTAATAACTATTTTAACAATACAAACACACAGGGGAGCCAGACTGGTTCCAGCTATGCATTTGTCCATGTCCAGTTGAGACCCTGGGACCTTGGTATGAGCTGGCACGTGGTCTGCCAGCATCACAAATAGGTCAAGTGATATTTGGCTGTAAAGTGCTTTGGGATGAAATATTAAATAAAACCCTAAGATATTGTAAATTGCTACCCTCCCCCCATCTTTCACTAAGATGTGCTCAATCCTGGGTTGAACTCCCAAAGGCAGACCTTTACACAACACCGTGATAGAGAAATCAGCACATCCATTACTAATCTACCCACAAAAACTTCAGAATTCTGAAGAAATCCATTCTACTACTACCATGCTATAACACTCATAATGCTCATCAGTTCACTCCACAATGGAGTAGACTGAATGCTGTGAAATGTATTAAATACTATGAATAGGTCCCTACCAAATTCACAACTGTGAAAAATGTGTCTCGGACCATGAAATCAGACCTACCCTATGAAATCTAGTTACGGGAGGGGAGGACAGGGGCAGGGCTGGGGGCACCCCAGCTTTGGGCTCCTACTGTGCCCCCGGCTCCAGCTGCTAGTGCCCTCCGGGCTGGGGAGGGTCAGGACTCTTCCCTTGCACGGCAGCACTTGGGAGGAAATCAGACCCACCTCCAAATACCTCCCTTGGCTGGTGTGCTCCCAGCAGCACGGGGGAGATCAGACCCACTTCCACCTCCGGCAACATTCTGCAGTCAAGGTAGGTACCCAGAGGTGGGTCTGATCTCCCCCCAGTCACAGCCATGCAGAAGAGCAAGTCCTGTCCCTCCCCAGTCCAGCTGGAACTAGCAGTTAGGAGTCTCCAACTGCAGCGCTCCTAGCAGCATGGGGGAGATCAGAGCCATCTCCAGGAACCTCCTGTGGCTGAAGGAAGCTCCAGGGCTGCTGCCTTCAGAGCCCAGCAGAGAAGTGAGGGTGGCAATCCACAACTCCCCCTACAACAGCTTTGCAACACCCCCATGACCACCTTTTGAGTCAGGACCCTCATGGTTACAACACATCATCTGAAAACATGAAATTGACTAATTTTCAAATCCTATGGCTGTAAAATTGACCAGTATGGACCCTGAATTTGGTAGGACTCTAACTATGAAGCTAAGAGTAGCTTTTGCTTGATTTCAATTGTTCTATTTCCTTTGAGGAGAAAACTCTTTAGTTCCCCCAAACAATCTCTTGGCACTTCTGACCAACATACATATTGTTATGATTGGACTGCTTAATTCCTGCATGGGGAGAATTAAAAACTGTCAGACTGGCACCCATCAAAATATTTGTGAACTTACTCAAGCTGTGTCAGGCTGAAGTGGAAATGACACAATTGTAGTGTTTTATATCACTTGTCAGAGAAGAGCTTTGCAAGCAAGAGAAAAAATAAATTTAACTCTTTCCTGAAGAGAAAAATGATCAAATGTTATCCATTTGCATTTAATATCTCCTTATGGCTTCTAGCCAGACAACTTCAGTTTGCAATCTCAGAAGCTAAACAGAGCTAGACTTGGTCAGAAGTTAGATGGGGGGGAAGGGAGGGACCAGCAAAGAAAACCCCCATATTACAGAAATTGGCACTGCTGATTCAGAACACTCTACTCTCTGACACAGTAAAAGTCCTCAGCATTATGTTTGGGTTGCTTTGTGGGCGCTGTTTTTCAGATGTTTCAGCTGGATATAAGATTGTTCATGCCAAGGAATGTCTTTTAATAGGACAGGTTTCAGTGCAGCAGCCATGTTAGTAGTCTGTACTCACAAAAAGAAAAGGAGTACTTGTGGCACCGTAGAGACTAACCAATTTATTTGAGCATAAGCTTTCGTGAGCTTCACTCCGATGAAGTGAGCTGTAGCTCACGAAAGCTTATGCTCAAATAAATTGGTTAGTCTCTAAGGTGCCACAAATCCTCCTTTTCTTTTTAATAGGACTTGTGCTTTAGATCTCTTAGCTACTCTTGAAAATCTGCTAAATTGATACATCTTGCCCACAGTTTCTGTTTTGAAGTGTTCACTTTGTTGCAATTATTGGATGATCATTTCACAGACACATTTCTGCCTATCAGATGCTCACACTGTGTGTTCACTGTGGGCATTTGTTATTCATTATTACCATTGTGCAATTAGATAATTTCAGGGAGATGCTGTTGTTTCTGCTCCCTGATTGGATGAGGATCAATTCACATTGAAGCTGGGAGCCGATCAGCAGGATTAAGCAATTTTGGGGACACATTTAAACTTTTTTCCCCCTCCAAACTATCTGGGTCAAGTCAGGGCTGAGATGTCACTGCTAGAAAAGTCAAGCTATTGTAGAAGCAGCAGCGGTCAGATTTAAAATTAGTTTCTGCCCATAACATTCACACTATGTGACCAGAGGTACAATCTTAACTAAAACTTGTGGCTTGTCCCTCTCTCGCTATTTCAACTACCTGTCAGTGCTCCAGCCAGGGCCTTTCTGCAGTTGAAGTAGCAAAATGTATAATATAGCCCAAGGGTTTGGGACAGCAGGCCTGGGTGTTGAGTTAAGCACTATATCCTTTTCCAAGCACCTGCCAAATGCTTTTATTGAGCTTGCTGGTCTCCAGTTTTGTCAGCTGTCACCATCAGCCACAGTCACAAGCCAATTCATAATTGCAGCATGAATGAATGTGTCCAATCCTAATTCTGGAGAACATAGGTGGATCTCTACGCTCTGTCCAGGAAAGTAATAGGATTCCCATAGTACTGTGTTGCCATGCAGTGCCCCGTATACAATATTTCATATCTAATATAACAAAGGTGGGTTTTGAATTTCCAGTTTTATAAACCATCCACCAGACAGACAGTAACTGTGGAATGTGTGTGGGAGAACTTCTCTTGAGACTGTTTCCCCCAGAAGATGCTCACTGCAGCCACTGTGACGAAGATGTTTCCTACAGCACCTCCAGCTTGCAGTTAGCTGGAGTTCCATGTTATGGGATACAGCTCTCCAAGGCTATTTTACACACTTTTTTGTTTGGAAGCACTACCTTTGGGGTGCTGGTTGCATATAGAGGAAGGCTGTCAAAGGGTATATCGTTCAAGATTGCTACATGATTATTCAGAACCTACTCATGTCCTGTCTCTTGAACACCAAATACTATAACTGAAAGTAAACAAGCCACATAGAAGATACATTAATTTATTTTTACAATAAAAATTGTGAATAAAGTGTGATGGTTTTCAAAGACTGAATAGATAATTGAACCCTCATAATCGCGTTTGGTGGGGTCACTCCGGTGATTGTCAAACTGTGACATACAAACATTCAGTATAAGAGAAACAGTTAAAATGTCCATAGTGAAAGAAAGCTGCAGACTGTGTAGCAGAGAAGATATGAAAATTGCTGTCTGGTTCATGGTTGCATCACAGCCCCTCTGCAAACCACCCCACTCCAAGAGGTCATCACAAAACCAAAATTGTATTCCTTTGTCTTTCCCCATGTGGAATGATTTTTTTAAAATCCTTTTGAAAACAATAATTGGGCAAATTAACAAGGTTCTACTGGGGTTATATACACCCACCCTTAGGACAAGGAAATTGTTAACTTTAATTTACTGAACATTACATAATGTATGGAAAGGCTTAGTTCCCATTTACTTTTGGGGTTATTCATTATTTTATCTACACCAGTTTGATTTCTCAGATTTAAGGCAGCTATGATGTTACTGAAAATGAGACAAATATTTGTAATCGCATTTGCCTCAATACTAGACAGATCTCTAGTGTACGGTTTTTGGCTATAACCACCTCCTTTCTACCATATATTGATACTTTTGTAACACATTTGATGCTGTAATTTCACAAATCAGACTCCAAAGACCAGATATTGCAAATTTTTTACAATAATTTGTAAAAAATAGACACCCGTTATAAATAGGAAATATTACAGCCAACTTGGTCTTTATAGCAACATACAAATCTAAATCTGTTTATAATTCTCTACAGAATAAAGTATCAGCTCCCATATCCATATCTCTGAAACCTAGCCAGGTTTTACACAATTAAAAGAAATTTGCAAAGGAAATTTGTGGACAGATTGGAAATGTCCTATCACCGTGCATGAGGAAAAGAACACCTCGGTAATCAAACCTAATCTTTTATGACACCCTCTCAAGAAAACAAGCACCTCCCTTTCTTGGTTTGATGTCGGCAATAGTTAGCTGGGAATCTTCAGTCTCACACAAGCCCAGCCTACAGACAAACATTGCTGCCCACTTCTTAGTACTCCTTTCTAGCAAGCCCCACTCTCAGAAAGCTCCATAAATAGTGAGCAAATCTGGGGATGAATGGACCTAAAAATACAAAACAGGACAGACAGGTGACCCAGAATGGAAGATTCTGACAGGTCACTAAAAATTGATTATTTTAATCAAATTAAAAATAGAGGCAATGTAAGAGGGATGTGTTACTGACACTGGAGAAGCCTTGGGGTAACCTATAGCATGCAGTAAATCAAGTATATCATCCATCAGATGCTACCCTATCTGCATACAATAGTAATGTATCAGAGCGAGCTAGGGTTTCATCCCGAGTAGTGTTTACTGATTGATTTTGGCTACCCATATTTGAAAGTGACTTGCTACAGGAATTTCCAGGCTGCTCCGCTAACTGTTCAGAAGCAGCACCAGCATGTTCATTCTCCTCCACTGTAGCACGTGGAGCTGCATTTTCCTCAGCAGTCCGAGACAGATTCCGAGACTGGGAAGCCTGTCTCCCTGCTTCTGCCTCCTGGAGCTGCAGCATCTGCTCCACCTCAATCTCAAGTTCCAGATTTTCTTCATCTGCCTCCACTTCCAGCTGCTTCATTAACTCTTCCAGCTTCTTGGCTTTACGGAGCTCATTCTGCTGTATGATAGTGCATAGATGCTCTGTGAGACGTTCCTTGATCTCAGTCTTCTGTTGGAAATCTAGCTTTGCTGCTATGTACTCTGACTCTGCCTTATCATATCGCTTCCTGCAAAAATAATTTTTTGGGTGTTATTCATTCAGAAGAATCCCAAAGTGCTTTACAAGTTACACACATGGATGAATACTTGATCAGTCACTGAAAGGCATTCTCCTCTGGAGAGGACAATGCCAGCTATTTAATAGCACACAGCAACATTGCTCAACAATTATAAAGCAAAGGACGGAAAGGAGAATGTGCCAACAGAAGAAAGTCCACTCCGTTAGTTTCTACTGCTGCTGCATTCTAGGAGTAAATTCCCTTGCCTGAAATACACAGGTGGCAAACAATTTTGTTGATTTTTGTATGAGATTCATCTCCAGCATGCTGAAAGAAATCACCACTAGTAACTGCTCCATATATTCCAATGGAAAATTAACTATTCAGAAAGATACCAAAGCGATTCATGTTCATTTTATTGTTAAACAGATCAACAATCCAACAGATATAATTTCTATGTAATTAATGAAGTAGTTACGTTGCTACTTCAGTCTTTTCTAAAAGTGTACTTTCCTGCTCATTCAAAGAAACATACACCTATGTCACTAGCAGTCCAGATGGGCACAGCACACGACACTATACAACGACCACAGCTTTTGCAGAGCCACCAGTGTAGAAATAATTGTATCATCAGCATGAACACTTAGCAGTTCCTACATTCTGACATGACAAACTTTCTAATGTAAAGCAACAATTACAAAGATTTTATGGGGCAACATAACAGTGGAAGGACTTAACTAGCAGAAGGATACCACAGGCTGGCTGAGAGGGGAGGGAGGCAGGCTGTGGATCATACGCACAGCCGTACTGCACCTTGTGACAGAGAGCATCCACCAATATAGTATCACAAAGGTGCCTGTAAAAACAAAGAGCTGCTTCATAAAGCCATATTCAGGTGTCTCACTACCAAGCAATAGAGGGACACAGTGGTCCTTTTGTTTGAGGAAGCAGAACAAAATGGAACAGGAATTCTTTCAGAGTATATTCCAGTAAGAAATAACTGCAGGATTCTGCCCCCAGCTGGAGCTCTATCCCTGGCAGTCAATGACAAAGCCATGTCCACAGGGCCCCTAAAATACCCACTGCTCTTTCTGTCACAAAGGAGTCACAGCGATCACATAATGAGCCACAGAGACTATGTAATGAAGGACTCAGACACGAAGCATACATGTAAGAAACAAAATTAAGCTTACTGTGGAAACATCTGTCCAACTAAAACTAAACCTGCATTCACATAGTTTTTTTGCATTGGAATATTTATAAATATTCCATTTTATAACAGTCAGATGTCCAACTATGCAATTAGGACTATAAATATTGCACTTCTTGGCAGGTTAAACTAATTTGGCATTTAGCCTTAAAATATAAGGCAAAACTTCAATAATTGCTCAGAAAGACATTGCTTGTTAGGTAAATGAAAGCTTTTAATGGTGGGTGGTATATTCTACAACACTGAAAATCCATGTGTAACTCTACTTTCCAAACCATGAAAAACTGATTATACAAAACACAGCAAACTCATTAGGCATATTTTTAAAGCTTTGCCTTCTTTCCTTACTAACCTTCCTTTTCCCATCTTTGTTACCTAAATACAGTTTCCTGTAAACATTCTGTATGATTTTTTACTACCACTGAGAATTTAAAATGCAGAATTCAAATGGGTGTAATGTTTTATGATAACATGTCTAAATGTTTCATGATTTCTGAAATCTCTCTGAGCAAATCCTACAAACACACTGGCACTGAAAAGTCTTCTCTGGCATAGATCTGAAACTGAGATTTTTAAAGAATATCCTAAAATAGTGGAACTACATAAGGTCAGCCAGTCTCTGCCATTTTAAATGATAATAGTCGATAGCTATCCTCAGTTCTTAGATACCACTGGTATTCATTTAAAAGCTAATCATGTTTATTGGCCTGTGGTCAATGCACAGCAAAAATCACAAGGAAAACTACAATGTCTACACGTTGGATAGTGAACTAAAAACCACAACCAAACATTTCCATTTTATTAAATGCCTGTATAAACATGCTTATATTTACATACTCATGTTGCGGTTTACCCTATACTAATGAGGCACTCAGATTAATTTTGCATGCTGAAGGATGCTGCAAAAGGGAATCAGAGTTGCACTCCCTTGTAGTAGTAGTAATAATAATAGTAATAAAAAAACCTCAGATGATGGAAAGAGACATTGAAAACCTTGAAGTCTGAAACTGACCTACATTTGGTCCCAATTTAAGAAAGCACTTACGTACATACTTAGCTTTAGGCAAGCATGCAAGTCCCACAGATTTCAATAGAATTTAAGTGCTGTCCTGAATTAGGGTGCTTTCCTGACTCAGGACTTTTGTTTACAGAGTTGATGTAATACATTACATGTGTTTGGTTCTTTTTTAAAAACTGCTCTTTTCCCAGGAAAAAAAGCCAGCAATGAAACCCTGTAACACAGTAGTGCTTATGTGCAACCCTACCATAATGGTCCAGCACGTATGTACGATGAAAGGGGGGGAAGATGGCAAGTAAAGTTTTCCGTCAGGAAACTTTTCAATCAGTTGCAAGCTTCTGTTTAGGCCATTGTGATCTTAAGAGAAACCACTGTATAGTAAAACTTATTAAAATACACCTGGCATTGTCTTTTTTAATGCACATGACTAAAGTGACATGACTCCCCTCAGCCTTTCTTCAGTAAAAGGAAACTGCAGAGAAGGGCAACTATAACAATTAGGGCTTTGGAACGGGTCCCATATGAGGAGAGATTAAAGAGGCTAGGACTTTTCAGCTTGGAAAAGAGGAGACTAAGGGGGGATATGATAGAGGTATATAAAATCATGAGTGGTGTGGAGAAAGTGAATAAGGAAAAGTTATTTACTTATTCCCATAATATAAGAACAAGGGGCCACCAAATGAAATTAATGGACAGCAGGTTTAAAACAAATAAAAGGAAGTTCTTCTTCACACAGAGCACAGTCAACCTGTGGAACTCCTTGCCTGAGGAGGTTGTGAAGGCTAGGACTATAACAGGGTTTAAAAGAGAACTAGATAAATTCATGGAGGTTGTCCATTAATGACTATTAGCCAGGATGGGTGAGGAATGGTGTCCCTAACCTCTGTTTGTCAGAGAGTGGAGACGGATGGCAGGAGAGAGATCACTTGATCATTACCTGTTAGGTTCACTCCCTCTGGGGCACCTGGCATTGACCACTGTCGGTAGACAGGATACTGGGCTGGATGGACCTTTGGTCTGACCCAGTATGGCCATTATGTTCTTACACATTTTCCCAAGAGCACTCGCTGCTCTGTCTGTTAATCGCTTACCGAGCAAACGAATAGTCCATGCTGGCCTGATCAATTCGGTTCCTTAAGATTCCAATGTCAGCAGACACCATGTCATCCAGAGCCTGCAGCTCTTTTTGGATCCGCTTTAGTTTCACTGTTTCAGCCTGAGTTCTTTTGGATCTGAAAAAACACGACGCAAATTTTCTCTCTCTTTAGAAGCATCCTACACAAGAGACATGTTGTGTTTCAATTACAGCCTCATCAGCTCATTAGTAGTTGCTCAAAGGTTTCTCTTTCATAGTTTAAGACTCTTGATTTCTCTTCCCATATCTATGGGGATCTAAAGTGCCTGCTATTAACAGTCTGAAACAAAATTATGTAATGACTGCAATCAAAAGTGCCCAAAATGGATTGTATTCCTTCACTTGGAAAATTCACTCTCTGAAATTAAGTAACTTTAAGCGTAAGAACACAGGAAACTGCTAGAAAGGAAAAGGGCACATTGTCCTGCAACTTTCCCCTCTCAAAGAATCCCAGATAGCAGGAGCCAAAAAGGGACTGGGTCACCTAACGTGGTTATTTCCATTTTGTAGGATTACTCTCTATAGGCCTGATCCAAAGCCCAATGAAGTCAATGGAAAGATTCACATCAAATATGAAAGATTTCAATCAAGCCCTAAATAATCTTTTTCAACTCTGTTTATTACATTTGTAAGTTTTCAAGAACTAAAACAATCTACAGGAAGCATGTTCAGATCCAAGCACCTCAGCTCATTTTCAATGAGATCTCATACTAGGCCACGCTACCCCCACCCATCGGATTCGTGCACCACGCTTGTCAAACACAGATTTGATATTCCATAAAATAGCCATAGGTATCTTAAAATCTCCAGTCTTCTGACTGACCAGCATTAGCAAACCACTGTCACCTTTTTAATCAATTCACCAATTCTAGCAGCAACTGGTCCTGTAACCAATACTTTTTTCACACCACCTATGTCCAGATACATACCACCTCCAAATGCCCCTTATATTATCAATTCCTTTGCGTTCAACGGTAACAGAGACTTATCCTGATATTCCCACAACTAAATGTCAACCCAGCCCTATCTTTCACCCTTGTGCCAGCAGACTAATAAGCGCTTTTAGCTCATCCACTTTTTCCAAACTACATATTAGCCCCATCAACTATATCTTCTAGTCTTCTCTATTTCACTCACCCAATTCTTGTATTTTCTAGTCCTATACTCTGAAACCTATTAGTCACTGCTGCTTCGTTCATCTCTACACTCCTTCTTGACTTAGCATTAAAGGTCTCTCACTTAATACCAACACTTTTCTATCACAGTGTGTATTCAGTCTGAACTTAGCACAGCTAGTTGTCCTCTTCTATCAGACTCAACTTGCTGCATTTTTCATTAATATTAAGATGTTTTTAACAGAGATCCTTTCATCAGAGAATCTCAAAGCACTTTAAACTACACACCTTAATGAATTAAGTCTCTCCAGACTTCTGAGAAAAAGATAATATTCCCATTTTATAGGTGAGGGAACAAACAGACTAAGTAACTTCCTAAATGTCTCATAACAAGTCACTGGCAGAGCTAGGACTAGAACCCAGGAGTCCTGACTCCCTGTCCCCTGCTCTAATCACTGTACACAAACCACCATATGAAATGCTCAGTCACTGATCTGTTCAAGAACATCAGATTCACTCTGCAAAGTTGTAACAGGAATTATCAGTCTGCAGAAGAAGCTGCATCTTCAGAAATGCAATCCACATAAAAAAAGCTTCGTAGTCACCACACAATTTGGAATAAAATGTGAGTATCATGTACTGTTGCTGATTTGCACAAAAAAAGCCGTTAGTGCAGAGGAAAGCGGGACAAGATGGATTTGCTAAAACTTAGTAACTTATCATAGACAATAAACACCCCCCTTCCCTAGGTATGGAATTAGAATGCAGAATGCCCTCATCACCTTTCAGCAATAGCTTTGGCCAGGAGCGCCTTTTTGCGTTTATTCTTCTCTTCCATCAGCCGCTGTTCCTGCTGGAGAACCTCCCAACGAGATTTCTCCTGCCTGGGCATTGACAAAGCAACAGGGTTAAACGAGAGTTCATTTCTTTCCTCCCCACCCAAAACAGCAGTCATACTCCTTGTCCTTGTGTTTAGTTTGTTAGAGTACCCATTAAGGGTTTCCAAGAATCCAAGGACAGCTCAACACCTTGGTTCTGTGGGAATTAGGAAGGAAGACTGACCAGGAAGAAGGGTTATTAGCTTCAGGAGATACTCAACACGTTTGCTCTTAAAAAAAAAAAAAAAAAAAATCCAAACAAACCAGGGGTTCTTATGAACAAAGAATGTGGGGTTAGTTCTTTTCTACATTAGAATTCCATGTTTTTAACTAAAATGAGCATATACTGTTCACAAACGGTGATTTTCACTAGAAATCATACACACCCCATCCCATCTCTAAAATCCTGGGCAGAGAAATGTTTTATGGTATTATAGAAATTCATCCTAATTGGATTAGATGAATGCCAGTCTTTGGATGTGGCTGTTGGTGGCCAAAAGCCATTTTTCCCTACCTAAGTCACATTATGTTAGTTGTTGTGGTGGTTTCATCCATCACCTTTTCAAAGGGATCTCAGTAACAATCCTCTCCCCATAATTTAATGCGTAATATGTCTGCTCTTCCATGAGCAAGGAATACAGTGCAGGATAAAAATGATTGTTTTTTAATTTAAAAAACTATTTTTGTATTTAAATTGGGTGTCTGATTTTATTTAAATTATAGTAAGGTTTTCTTTTTACAAACAAACCTTTTTAAAAATTAAATCTGAATTTAATATAAAATAGGTTAAGGCCTGAACGTATTATAATTTAGTTGTAAATGTGAAACATGTTTTGATCAGAGAAGTTTATGTATCCAAAACATTCCATGTTATTTTGTTTAATAAAAATTTTATATGCAGTTTTGTGTGTTTAATTAAATTCCAGTTACCCCCCCAATGCAGCTTGACACAAATCATGAGCAAAAAGTTAATTATCTAGTAAATGCGCAACATATCATTCACCATTTTCTAACATACAAAGAAGATACAGTTAATAAGAATCTGAAAATAGTAAGCTATACAATTGTCTAAATAAATATATACAGGTACAGTATATGCTCCTAGGTAGCAAAGAGATGTACCAAACTAGCGTGTAAAGGTTCTATTTAGTTGTAAATCAACATGTTTTAATGGTTATATCAACCATCGAGAATGCACCTTTATTGAGAAAATAACTGAAGTACAAATGAAAACGTTGATTAAAGTTGATGATTGAAATTAAGGATTTCCACTTGGTGATTTAAATTGCTGTGATGTAAATCAATCCACCCCAGAATAAAACATCAGAAGTTACTTGATAGCTAAAGAGAAGGAAGAAATTTTTTCAAACCATTGTGATGCTAGAACACGGTGATGTTATTTGAAGTGGGAATGTTCCAATGGAATATACATAGTAGCTGGGGCTGCACTGGTGGCTGCTGGGCAGCAACCAACAGATTAGCTATAGCGTGTGCTGAGTGGGATAGTTTGGCCCTGTCAGTCAGAAATAGCACTGTCCATGGCCAGGGTGGATAAAAATCAATGATTTTTTTAAAAAGATAAAAAAAAATCAGATTTTTTTGAAAAAGGTTTTTTCCTCAAAAAACCTACCTAAAGATAGTTTTAATTAAGATACATTACAGCTCAAAGATATCTCATCATGGAATAGGGATTATAAATTCTAATTCTATACTATGAGACAATATATGCATGTAATCTTTAAGAAAAGTTTTGTAAATGAGTTCCAATAGTTCATGGATTAGGGACCCAATTTTATGGGGTTCCACAGGATTCTGTATAGATTATTTAGGTTAATCTTTCTATCTACCCAATGGGACTCAGTGCTCAGTCTAGAAGATACAATCAGAGATGCTTAGTTTTGCAGTTGTCAAACTGTGGATTTGTGTCTCCAGAGGTAACATGCTTTTGTTAACAACAAAAAATGTTTTTAAATTAGAGGTGAGAAATAACAGACCTCAACCCTACAGTCCCTCTGCAAATTTGCGCACACAGAGTCAATCTCTTACCTCTCTCTAAAAGTGCAAAGTTTCAAAGAGTTCATTGAATAGAAGAGTGTTGAGGGCGGAATACATCTGAACAAGGAAAAGTCTGGAAATAAATGTGAGAAGGGAGGGCCAGGTAGTAGAAACAGAAGTGAAACTGTTTGAGCAGCATATTCCAGAAGTCTTGAGGTCTTTCTGAGTTTGGCCTTCATTGATTTGAGATCTACCATACCATTCTCTCACTAGAAGGGAAAACCTATAATGGCAGCAGGCCGTAAAAGAGACCCAGTTTGAAATAAGAACCATTAGAGAAATATATGTTTGCTGATGAGGTTTTAAAAAAAGTCACACCAGTGAACTGGTGGAAGTCACTTAAGCACTTGGATTCAGAGACTGTTGAAGTGATAATCTCACTTTTTACAGCAGTAGCTTCTTCTGCCAGTGTAGAAAGAATATTTTCTTCCTTTGGAGTAATTCATTCCAAACTGAGAAACTGTTTGGGACCTGAAAAAGCAGGAAAGCTTGTTTTTCTTTTCCAGATTATGAACAAACAGGAAAATGAAGGTGAAGACGACCGAGTTAGCTGCAGAAGCCAATATTTTAAGTTTCTCATGTTGCCCTGGCTGACATAGGTGATTTAATTTTGGGTTTTTTTTAAATATTTCATTTAATTATTTTAGTTAAAAGCAATTTTAACAAAAACAAACCTGATTTTAAAAAACTTGAATGTTTAACTAAATTAAAAAATTCATATGCTTGTTTCTGTTAAAATATTACATGTTTGCTGTTGAAAAAAATCCAGAATACTTAAAGTTGTTGTTTTAGTTAAATAAAATAATTTAAATGTCTGTCTGGTGATGTTCTCCTCCTTATACAGCCTGGCAAGAAAATCCTCCAAATATTAATGATTAACCTGTTGAATTGGAGATAGTTCACCTCCCAACGACTTCATAAATACCTGCTTCAATTACCTTTGGTAAATAAAATAACCAAACAATCATTCATTTTCTGATATAGCTGTAAAACTAATCTGAAAAGTTTTAAAAATAAATCACTGTTTAAAACTGTATAGAGTGTACCTTCTAAAAATGAAACCTGCATCTATCTCTGAGTTGTGAAGAACATGTATTAAGGTTATAACAGCTAACGAGAATGCACTTTTATGTAGAAATCCATGGACTAAATCGAGTCTTCCTGACTAGTGATTTAAATCAAATCCACCCTGTCCATGGCTTTGCTGAAGTATGTGCTTACTTTTTAAATGAATACATGCCATGGAGCATTACAAAATGCGTACAGATAGTGGAAGAATGAACATTCTACTGAGTACTGGGACTCTCGCTGATGGAAAAAGAAACAGAGCGTATGGAGGCATGCAGGAAAATAAACTTTAAAATGTGAAACAAAAATCACCTTAATACAGGCTGTGCCAAATATCCAGTCTTTTACACAAAGGAAAAATAAATACACGTAAGGAACCTGGCCATTTATGCAGTGCTGTACCACAGCAGTGAGAAAGAGAACTTCCTGACTAAAACTGCACATAGCTGCTTACAGCAACATGGAATAGTGGACTAGATGGGGCATGCGTCTGATCAAGTATGGCAATTACTGTCCAGACGGTTCAGAGGAGGGTGGAAAAAGCCCCACTCTAGGCCCCTATGGGGTAATTTGATCCCTGTGATACTCTCATCCAACTCCTAATTGTTAAAGATCAACTCAAACCCTAAAACATGATGTTTTATCTCTTGTTTCCAATACTTTTTAGCATTAACTAGAACAACATTGGAGCCTAAGATCTTATTACTCTGGGTACCCAGAATTAACTTCAGACAAACAAGGGCAAAATAGTTACAACAAGTATCCAGTCTGGCAGTCTAATTACTAGAATGAGGAAATCATGAAAACTATGCTGATATCAGGAATTTCTACGCAGTCAAATATTTATTCACCCAGCTCTACAAACTGGGTGAAGAGAGAGAAATACTGGCTTAATTTATTGAAAAAAATTGTGAAATTCATCCAATAAGTTATTTGATCAGCTCTATTAGTTACAGTAAGCAGAGAACAGAAGATTAGGAGTGGTTAGGTAGGAAAGGGACATTTGGGATGGATTTGAGACACTACACTGAAGTGAACAGGAAGGGTTTAAGATCAACTTTTAAAAGAACAGGTAATTCAGTAGTTTGGCGAGAAACACAGCTCAAGATAGACAACACCACAAGTGAAAAAATGTCTCTGGCGCACCCCCTCCCCGCACCGTAGAGTAACAAGGAGTAATTACAGAGGAGGCAGAGACTGAGTCAGCAAGTAAGACAACACCAGTGTATAGCTAGTTCAGTGGTTCTCAAACTTTTGTACTCGTGACCCCTTTCACATAGCAAGCCTCTGAGTGTGACACCCCCCCCCTTATAAATATATAAAAATGTGGTTTTAATTTAACACCATTATAAATGATGGAAGAAATGCGGGGTTTGTGGTGGAGGCTGACAGCTCGCAACCCCCCATGTAATAACCTCATGACCCCGAGGGGTCCCGACCCTCAGTTTGAGAACCCCATAGCTAGTTAACTTCACGGCCTTCTCTTGATGTAAAAAGGATAGTTTTTTTCCAATCATGTTAGCTCAACACAATTGAAAAACCCCATCAAGATGAGTCTACCACATCTAAAGCTGTGTTAGCTGGCTATAATTTAGCCGGGGGGGGGGGGGGGAGACTAAACAACTGAAATCCTTCCCCACACCAAATCAAAAGAGGGCCCATAGAAAGTTCTGAAAACCAGGAGAGCAATTTATTGAAAGGGGCAAAAGTTACACAGAAACAAAAAGATGCATTTCCAAATGCGAGCTTTGTTGATTCTGGTTTATTTCTGTAGTATACAGAGATGTGCTTAACCCTTCTAAGACAATCTAAAAAAAAACACCCAACAGTCCCATGACCTGGTCGCCTGACAATTTAGGTCCTTAATCCTGCAATCTGGCCTGCACCGAGTCTACTGAAGACAACGGGACTCCTATCTGCACAAATTAGTGCTTGTCTACACTGGCACTTTACAGCGCTGCAACTTTCTCGCTCAGTGAAAAAACACACCCCTGAGTGCAACAAGTTTCAGCGCTGTAAAGCGCAAGTGTAGACAGTGCACCAGCGCTGGGAGCCGCATTCCCAGTGCTGGGAGCCGTGCCCCTCGTGGAGGTGGCTTTTTTTTAGAGCGGTAGGAGAACTCTCTCCCAGCGCTCTGCCATGACTACACAAGCCACGTTAAAGGGCTGCTGCAGCAGCACTTTAATGTTGCCAGTGTAGACTAGCCCTTAAGATTGCAGGACTCTGTTCTACATGAGCTATAACTGAACAAAGGGTAGCAAGTAAAGGATCAGCAGGAAAGAAGCAAAGGAGAAGACTTCTTATTCTAAAATGCAGTACAGTTTAATATTAAGTTTCAGTTTATTGTACAACAAAATGATGAATTAGTAAGGAATAAAACCAATCCCTTGATTTTACAGACTTACTAACAATTCCACTCTCTTTTTCTCCAGTTTGAAATCCATCTTTACAGGGAGGTCCTGGTGTTTTTCATTGTCATTACAAGGATTTTCAAGTCCCTGTGCATTCTGTTGATCTCTGGTGTCATGTTGCCTTTGATCCTCCATTGCGGATGGAGGAGGCGATGGCAGAGGCTGCTGAGGAAGACAGGGCTTGTGTTTTGGTACAGAAAGCAGCTGTTCTGGAGGTACCGAGGCTGCTCCATCCTGCAGTCCCAGTTTCTGACATTGGTGCTGAAGAGCTTTTTCTCGTTGCAACTGCTGACGGCTCTTATTTACAGACAAGGGTCGACGCTGCTGATCAGAAGATTCAGAAGTATCTGTTTATAGTAAAAATAAAAACAGAACCCTTTTAAGAGAGGCACGTAAAAGTGTTTTGCTGCTATAGTATTAATACTAGAGGTTCAGATTATTTCAGTGAAATACAGGAGCTTGGATGCTGGATAGAATTCCTGGATTACTCAAAACTGTGGTAAATTCTCCATCACTTGAAATCTTTCAATCAAGCTTTCAGGTCTTTCCAAAAGGCATGTTCTGGTTCAACCACAAGTTGTTGGGCTGGATGCAGGAATCACTGGATGCAACTGGACAATGCAGTTGGTCAGACTAGATCAGTGGTTCTCAAACCTTTTGTATTGGCGATCCCTTTCGCTCAGCAAGCTTCTAAGAGCAGACCCCCCCCTTAAATATAAAAATATATTTTAATTTATAACACTATTTTAAACGCTAAATATATAACCCTACTGTTTAAAATGAACTTAGTTTTAATTTAAAAGCAGTGAGAAAAAGTAACACATTTTTATCAAATTATTGTTATAAGCAAAAAAGTTATTTTTTTAAATAGTCACTGTTTAATACTGGGGGGAGAGGCATGAAGCAACTTTGTCAATATCACTTTTCGGGGCAGATTTTAGTGCCCCAGTGCCACCCTCACTTCTGCGCTGCTGCTGGCAGCAGCACTGCTTTCAGAGCTGCCCAGCTTTGAAAGCCGCGCCGCCACCAGGTGCAGCACAGAAGTAAGAGTGGCACTGGTGCTAAGTCTGCTGGGAAGTTATATTTGTATGTTTGTTAATATCACCTTTCACAGCAGATTTACTAGGGCAAACTTCCTAGCTAGCTAGCCGGGAAGCTGTGAAAAGTATTATTAACATACATACAAATATCACTTTTCACAGCAAACTTACTCACGCCTCATTGACACCCTTAATTCTGCGGTGCTGCCGGCAGCAGGTGCTGCCTTCAGAGCTGGGTGGCTGGAGAGCAGCAGCTGCTGGCTGGGTGCCCAGCTCTGAAGGCTGCATCACCACCAGCAGCAGTGCAGAACTAAAGGTAACAATGCAATACAATGCCACCCTTACCGCTGTGTAACGCTTGACCTTTGTGCTGGGAAGGGTGGCTAATGCAAAGTTTGGGGTGCCTATAGCCCGCACAAGCCCCCCGCCAGCACCACTCCACCTGTGTGCTTGACTGTTAAATTATGAATTACTTTTTTTTGCCTATCCCAGTGTTCTGATTGTTCTGTGGTTTAATGCAGCTCTTCAGCTGCTGAACAATCAAGCCCTCTAATGTTGTCTCAGTCCCAAAGCCAGCCTTAGGGAAAACGGTGCCCTGGGCAAACTTCAAATTTGATGCCCTTCCTTTGGAGGTGCTGGAGGCAGAATGGGGCGGAGCTGGGCTGGCTCAGACTGCCACCCATGCACCGGGCGACAATTCAAACCTCACGACTCCCAGTTTGAGAACCCCTGGACTACATGATCATAATGGTGCCTTGTAGTCGTAAAAGCTATGAGATGAGAGAAGGGAAGGAGGAGAGAGGGAGAATCTCTTTCACCACATACATGTAAGAAACCAGCTAGAGATTCACACATTCGAAGGCCGGAAGGAACCACTGCGCTCCCCCGCACCGAGCCCCTGCCTAACGCAGCCCGCAGCACGTCCCCAAGCTAAGCCCTGTTCCAAGCTCAGGACAACAGAATCGCTTGATTTAAAACTGGCCACGGCGCGCAAAGCCACCGGCCTCCTGGGGACACTGTCCCAGCGGTTACCGACCCTCCCGGGCTCGGGGTCGAAAGGGGCCTTTCCCCTCCGGAGCGAGCTGGCCAAGACCCCTCCAGGGCTGGGCATCGCCACAGACCCCGCTCGTGCCCAGGGTCAGGAGAGACCGATCCCTCCAGGCGGGCCCGGCTCCAGCCCCGCGACTGTCAGCACCCGGTCGAGCTAGCCGCGGGCAGGCCCAGGGCTCCGGCTGCCCTGCCCCGCCCCGCCCCGCGAGCTCGGGCCAGACCCAAGGTCCCAGGAGAGGCCGGTCTCGGACGGGGCCCCGACCCCAGCTCCGCGCCCAGCGGGGGGCAACGCCAGGCTCCGAGCAGCTGCCCCGGGGAACCAGCAAGTGCCTCCCCCCAGCTTCCGGGGCAGGGATACCCGGCCCCCGCTCGCCCCGGCCGGTACCTGCGTGCGGCCCCCGCAGCCTCCGCAGCTCCTGCTCGGAGAAGCCGGCCCAGCCCCCCGCCATAGCGCCTCATGCCGGGAGGTGGCGGCGCTCGCGGCCGGCGCTTCCTCCTTCCGCTGCCACGTTCAGGCCTCGGCAGGACCCCGCGCCCGGAGCTGCCCCGAGCTCCGCCGGCCGCTTCCCCACAGCCTGTTACGCCAGGGAGGCGTATCGATCACTGAGAGCAGGCACCCCACGGCAGCCCGGCGGGGTCCTAGCGCGTTACCATGGGGAAGAGGGCGGGGCTTCCAGGGGAAGGTGGCTGCTGGGCCGGGAGATCTGAGGGGGAGGAGCCTGGCAGACCGGGGCGCGGCATGTGGCTCCCGCCTCCCATCCTGTCGTAGATCGTCCCTTGCTCTCCAGGCCCAGGGGTAAGGGGCCGGGCCCAGATTCCTTCCCTTCTCTGTGCCTTCAGGGTGCCACTGCTGGGCCAGGAGCCAGGCTGGCGTCTCCTCCCCTCCGCCCATGGGGCGCTGCGCCACCGAGAAAGCAGCAAACGAGGCCGTAACAGAGCACTCCCCCTCTGGAGCCCTCCAAATGCTGCAAGGCATCCTCCAGCGCTCACCTGAATGGGGACAGCCAGTAAGAATGGACCAATTTAGCTCCTGCCACCCCCGCTACCGGATCATTTCTACCTGTACAATAACCGTTCACGGCAGTGGTCAGGAGACAAGGTCGTGGCAGATGTAAGGGCTTGTCTACACTTGAAATGCTACATTGGCACAGCTGCATTGCTGGAGCCCTTCAGTGTAGACGCCACCTACTCCAGTGACAGGGATCAGATAATCCACTTCCCCTAGAGGTGGTAGCTAGGCTGGCAGAAGAATTCTTCCATCAACTTCGGGCTTGTCTACACTGGCACTTTAGAGCACTGCAACTTTCTCAGGGGTCTGAAAAAAACACACCCCTGAGCACAGCAAGTTTCAGCACTGTAAAGTGCCAGTGTAGACGGTGCACCAGCACTGGGAGCTATGCCCCTCGTGGACTGGGTTTTTTAGAGTGCTGGGAGAGCTTTCTCCCAGCGCTCTGCCGTGACTACACAAGCCACGTTAAAGCGTTGCCAAAGCGGCGCTTTAACGTTGCCAGTGTAGACTAGCCCTTAGTGCTGTCTCCACAGGAATGTAGGTTGGCTTAACTATGCTGCTCAGGGGTGTGGATTTTTCACACTCTTGACTGATGTTGTTAATCTGACCGCATTTTCTAGTGTAGACCAGGCCTAAGAATTTGACTACCCAGGCAACAGAGCTAGAAGTTTATGATTGACTGCATGAGTGAATATTTGGCTGGGGAAAAGCAATCCAAATTTGGCCAAATAACCAGGCCTTTGAAAAATTGCAGTTCACTTAAACTCAGTCATGACTTGCTAGAGCTTCACAGCTTATTTCCCCAAAGATTCCATCTGCTGAGGGCTAAGCAAGACTTTCTCTGCAAGTGCAATTCCTGGATGCTCCAAGCTGTGCCAGGTCCAGGGCTGGGCAAGGAATCTGTGAGCAGAGAGCCTTCTGTCTCTCCTGTGCTCTCAACATCCCCACCCTCATCACTGCTGATGTCCAGGCAGCAAGGAGGAGGAAGCTTCCTGAATCATGTGCAGAGGGGACAAAAGCCAGATCTGGTGGGGTGTGGAGGGGGTGTAGAGTGGGACAAGGAGCCTGGCAGGGACAGACTGGGACTGGAGGCTTGTGGGAGGAAAAGGGTAGCTGGAATTTGGAGTGGAGTGTGAGACTGGGCGTGGCTCGGTAAGGACACCAGGAGCTGGGAGGGAAGGCAGAAGAGATTGGAATTGGATGGCAAGGAGACTGGGACTGGAGCCAGGGAGAAAAATGATGAGGACTGGGACTCAGTTGGAGTGGAGAGACAGAGAATATGAGCAGCCAGGGGAGACTGGGACCAGTGGGGTGGGTGGAAGGAGGGTGAGGGGTTGGGAAGCTGATCTCACAAGGAATCAGGGTACAGCAGAAGAACTGGGATGGGAGAGGCAGAGAGACTGAGACAAGGAGCTGGGGACAGCGTGGTGGATACTAAGATTGCACAAGGAGCCACAGAAGGGGCTGGGGATGTAGGGTGAAAAGACAGATAGGATGAAGAGTCAGAAAGGGGTAACTGGTAGTGGCTGGGCAAGGAGATGGGACTAGGAGCTGGAAAGGAGTGGGGGAACTGGGAATGGCTGGGCAAAAAGACTGAGACAGGGAACAAGTGGGGAGACTGAGACTAGGATGGTGAAACCAGAGGGGGAGTCTAAGATTTTCTGGGCAAGAAGACTGGAACGCGGATGAGAAACCTAAGGAGTGGAAACTGAGACTGACAAGGTGAAGAGGATGGGACTGGGACGAATAGCCAGGGGTGTGGAGGAGAGGACAGGAAGGGGACAGCACAGAAAAATTCAAGTTTGGGGGAAACAGAAGACTCTGTCCCCACTAGAGCACACCCCCCTCCAGAGCCTTCAATGGAACCCAAGATTCCTGAGTCTCACCATTCCTCTGCTGTCAGCATATGTCTGTGAAACCTACTGGCAAACTATCTCATCCCCCTCTAGTGCTGGTCCCCATAAAGGATGACAACTTACTATTGCTACCAGTTACTCCATTAGCTCAAGTAGCCAAGATCTGTACAGTGGATCTAAAGGTTCCAACTGCGCTGATGACCCACGAAGGTGTCAATATGAAGTCACATGATGGAATTTCTTTTTTTTCTGTTTGCTTTTTTAAAAATCTAGGAAATTACATACAAAAACCTGTGTTAAAAGAACATCATTATGGTTGCAAAGTCAAGCACTCAAAAGTTAGGAAATGCCAGAATGAAGGTTGCTTGTGCCTATATATTACTTTTACACACACACACTTCCATATCCATAACATATAATATGTTTTCGTGCCCCGCAACTGCTTTTCTAGACCTCAACAAATTTGGATTTCTTTTAAGTTTCATCTTAACTGTGAATTTCCTGTGTTTATACTGTTGGGTTTGGGATAATTATAACATCTCTGTAATGTATTTTACCGTAAATTACTGATGTGTACTCTGCCTTAATTGTATTCCAATTTTTTGTTTGGGAATACAGATATATATATTTACAAATAAAGACAAAGGAAAAAGACAAATAATAATATACTTTTATATCTCAACAAAGACAGCCTTACAGAGTGCAAGTATTTTGTCCATCTGCACACAATTCCTGTATCTAATTTACATATACTACAGGTCCAAACAATCAAGTTTACTTCCAGTAATAAAAAAGGCAGAAGGGACTGCAGAGGCAGGAGTGGTCAGGCTTAGCTGAGATGGCCAACAGGCTTGAGGCTTAAGTAATACATCATTTTCAATAAAGGGGGGCATTTGCAGTGTCTAACTGCATCCCTCCCCCTTCCATAGTTTCCCAGTCTGTAAAGGATTAGCTAGGCTCTGAAGTTTTGCCATGTCCAAGCCCTCGGAGAGAGAATTCATAACTAGATGACCATGTATAATTCTAAGATTTATCTTGGAAACACTTTAACAGCTTCTGCATGACTAACTCATCCCATATATACTGGTCCCACTCAGTGAGAGGACGAAAGGGCTTGCATTTCCACTCTCTGGCAGTAATTAAATGAGTCTGTAAAAGCTGGCTCTACAGTCCCAAAAGGGCAAGAACCGTCCCTCAGCAGTCTGGTTTCAGGTTTGGTATGGAATGGCGACTGTACTGATGTCTAACGATGGAGAAGGGTAAGGTGTGCATGATGATTATCGTAGTGCTATCAGCACTGATAACAATGAGGTTTTGTGATGTTCCCTGTGTGATCTTGGGTGGGGGAGGAAAGGAAGGGGGGATGAGTTCTTCTTGTAGACATCTCGGAGCAAAGAAGGAATCCAAATGGGGGCAGAATCAAATGCTCTCCAACTTTGGGGGTCCAAATTGCTTCCAAGTTTTAATATTACATACAAAAATGAAGCACCATATTTTCTTTATTGCAGTGGATATTCCAGTCATAAAACTCCTATGTGTTTTATAGAAAAGTATCTCCCCTATTTAACAGTTAAGCTCCCCTATTTAACAGTTTCCATCAGTCTATGGTTTAATTACCAGTCTCTTTGGCCAGCTTTCTCCAATAATAATTATGACCTAGTGAAGTCATTTAATTGCACATTTACAAACACCAGACTTATAAAACTGGAGGCCATCAGTCCTTTCTGGCTTGCAAATGACCTGGCGCTGTAGATTCGCTATTTCTATCTTAGGGTATGTCTACACTACGAAATTAGGTCGAATTTATAGAAGTCGGTTTTTTTGAAATCGGTTTTATATATTCGAGTGTGTGTGTCCCCACAGAAAATGCTCTAAGTGCATTAAGTGCATTAACTCGGCGGAGCGCTTCCACAGTACCGAGGCAAGCGTCGACTTCCGGAGCGTTGCACTGTGGGTAGCTATCCCACAGTTCCCGCAGTCTCCGCTGCCCATTGGAATTCTGGGTTGATATCCCAATGCCTGATGGGGCTAAAACATTGTCGCGGGTGGTTCTGGGTACATATCGTCAGGACCCCGTTCCCACCCTCCCTCCCCCCGTGAAAGCAAGGGCAGACAATCATTTCGCGCCTTTTTTGTCTACTGCCAGCCAAAGATGTAAAGGATAGATGGAGTGGGTCAGAACAAGAAATAGACCAGATTTGTTTTGTACTCATTTTCCTCCTCCCCTGTCTAGATCACACTGCAGTCAGTCACAGAGAAGGCGCAGCGAGGTTAATCTAGCCATGTATCAATCAGAGGCCAGGCTAACCTCCTTGTTCCAATAACAACGATAACTTTGGTGCACCATTTCTTATTGGAACCCTCCGTGCAGTCCTGCCTGAAATACTCCTTTATGTACAGGCACACCCTTTGTTGATTTTAGCTCCCTGAAGCCAACCCTGTAAGCGGTGTCGTCAGTCGCCCCTCCCTCCGTCAGAGCAACGGCAGACAATCGTTCCGCGCCTTTTTTCTGTGCGGACGCCATACCAAGGCAAGCATGGAGGCCGCTGAGCTCATTTTGGCAATTAGGAGCACATCAACCACCACACGCATTATCCAGCAGTATATGCAGCACCAGAACATGGCAACGCGATACCGGGCGAGGAGGTGACGTCAGCGCGGTCCCGTGAGTGATCAGGACATGAACACAGATTTCTCTGAAAGCATGGGCCCTGCCAATGCATGCATCATGGTGCTAATGGGGCAGGTTCATGCTGTGGAATGCCGATTCTGGGCTCGGGAAACAAGCACAGACTGGTGGGACCGCATAGTGTTGCAGGTCTGGGACGATTCCCAGTGGCTGCGAAACTTTCGCATGCGTAAGGGCACTTTCATGGAACTTTGTGACTTGCTTTCCCCTGCCCTGAAGCGCATGAATACCAGGATGAGAGCAGCCCTCACAGTTGAGAAGCGAGTGGCAATAGCCCTGTGGAAGCTTGCAACACCAGACAGCTACCGGTCAGTTGGGAATCAATTTGGAGTGGGCAAATCTACTGTGGGGGCTGCTGTGATGCAAGTAGCTCACGCAATCAAAGATCTGCTGATATCAAGGGTAGTGACCCTGGGAAATGTGCAGGTCATAGTGGATGGCTTTGCTGCAATGGGATTCCCTAACTGTGGTGGGGCTATAGACGGAACCCATATCCCTATCTTGGCACCAGAGCACCAAGCCGGCGAGTACATAAACCGCAAGGGGTACTTTTCGATAGTGCTGCAAGCTCTGGTGGATCACAAGGGACGTTTCACCAACATCAACGTGGGATGGCCGGGAAAGGTGCATGACGCTCGCATCTTCAGGAACTCTGGTCTGTTTCAAAAGCTGCAGGAAGGGACTTTCTTCCCAGACCAGAAAATAACTGTTGGGGATGTTGAAATGCCTATATGTATCCTTGGGGACCCAGCCTACCCCTTAATGCCATGGCTCATGAAGCCGTACACAGGCAGCCTGGACAGTGGTCAGGAGCTGTTCAACTACAGGCTGAGCAAGTGCAGAATGGTGGTAGAATGTGCATTTGGACGTTTAAAGGCGCGCTGGCGCAGTTTACTGACTCGCTTAGACCTCAGCGAAACCAATATTCCCACTGTTATTACTGCTTGCTGTGTGCTCCACAATATCTGTGAGAGTAAGGGGGAGACGTTTATGGCGGGGTGGGAGGTTGAGGCAAATCGCCTAGCTGCTGGTTACGCGCAGCCAGACACCAGGGCGGTTAGAAGAGCTCAGGAGGACGCGGTACGCATCAGAGAAGCTTTGAAAACCAGTTTCATGACTGGCCAGGCTACAGTGTGAAAGTTCTGTTTGTTTCTCCTTGATGAAACCCCCCGCCCCTTGGTTCACTCTACTTCCCTGTAAGCTAACCACCCTCCCCTCCTCCCTTTAATCACCGCTTGCAGAGGCAATAAAGTCATTGCTGCTTCACAGTCATGCATTCGTTATTCATTCATCACACAAATAGGGAGATGACTACCAAGGTATCCCAGGAGGGGTGGTGGAGGAGGGAAGGAAAATGCCACACAGCACTTTAAGCACAGCACTTTAAAAGTTTACAACTTTAAAATTTATTGAATGACAGCCTTCTTTTTTTTGGGCAATCCTCTGTTGTGGAGTGGCTGGTTGGCTGGAGGCCCCCCCACCGCGTTCTTGGGCGTCTGGGTGTGGAGGCTATGGAACTTGGGGAGGAGGGCAGTTGGTTACAGAGGGGCAGCAGTGGCAGTCTGTGCTCCAGCTGCCTTTGCTGCAGCTCAACCATACACTGGAGCATTCTGGTTTGGTCCTGCAGCAGCCTCAGCATTGAATCCTGCCTCCTCTCATCACGCTGCCGCCACATTTGAGCTTCAGCCCTGTCTTCAGCCCGCCACTTACTCTCTTCAGCCCGCCACTTACTCTCTTCAGCCCTCCACCTCTCCTCCCGGTCATTTTGTGCTTTCCTGCACTCTGACATTATTTGCCTCCACGCATTCGTCTGTGCTCTGTCAGTGTGGGAGGACAGCATGAGCTCGGAGAACATTTCATCGCGAGTGCGTTTTTTTTTCTTTCTAAGCTTCACTAGCCTCTGGGAAGGAGAAGATCCTGTGATCATTGAAACACATGCAGCTGGTGGAGAAAAAAAAAGGGACAGCGGTATTTAAAAAGACACATTTTATAAAACAGTCGCTACACTCTTTCAGGGTAAACCTTGCTGTTAACATTACATACATAGCACATGTGCTTTCGTTACAAGGTCGCATTTTGCCTCCTCCCACCGCGTGACTACCCCCTCAACCTTCCCCCCTCCCTGTGGCTAACAGTGGGGAACATTTCTGTTCAGCCACAGGCAAACAGCCCAGCAGGAATGGGCTATACTGAGTGTCCCTGAAGAAAAGCACCCTATTTCAACCAGGTGACCATGAATTATATCTCACTCTCCTGAGGATAACACAGAGAGAGAAAGAACGGATTTTGGTTGAATGCCAGCAAACATACACTGCAATGCTTTGTTCTACAGTGATTCCCGAGTATGTGTTACTGGCCTGGAGTGATAAAGTGTCCTACCATGAAGGACGAAATAAGGCTGCCCTCCCCAGAAACCTTTTGCAAAGGCTTTAGGACTACATCTAGGAGAACCGCAAATGCCAGGGCAAAGTAATCCTTTCACATGCTTGCTTTTAAACCATGTATAGCATTTTAAAAGGTACACTCACCAGAGGTCCCTTCTCCGCCTGCTGGGTCCAGGAGGCAGCCTTGGGTGGGTTCGGGGGGTACTGGCTCCAGGTCTAGGGTGAGAAACAGTTCCTGGCTGTCGGGAAAACCGGTTTCTCCGCTTGCTTGCTGTGAGCTATCTACAACCTCCTCCTCCTCCTCATCTTCTTCGTCCCCAAAACCTGCTTCCGTATTGCCTCCATCTCCATTGAAGGAGTCAAACAACACAGCTGGGGTAGTGGTGGCTGAACCCCCTAAAATGGCATGCAGCTCATCATAGAAGCGGCATGTTTGGGGCTGTGACCCAGAGCGGCTGTTCGCCTCTCTGGTTTTCTGGTAGGCTTGCCTCAGCTCCTTCAGTTTCACGCGGCACTGCTTCGGGTCCCTGTTATGGCCTCTGTCCTTCATGCCCTGGGAGATTTTCACAAAGGTTTTGGCATTTCGAAAACTGGAACGGAGTTCTGATAGCACGGATTCCTCTCCCCAAACAGCGATCAGATCCCGTACCTCCCGTTCGGTCCATGCTGGAGCTCTTTTGCGATTCTGGGACTCCATCATGGTCACCTGTGCTGATGAGCTCTGCATGGTCATCTGCAGTTTGCCACGCTGGCCAAACAGGAAATGAGATTCAAAAGTTCGCGGTTCTTTTCCTGTCTACCTGGCCAGTGCATCTGAGTTGAGAGTGCTGTCCAGAGCGGTCAGAATGGAGCACTCTGGGATAGCTCCCGGAGGCCAATACCATCGAATTGTGTCCACAGTACCCCAAATTCGAGCTGGTAACGTCGATTTAAGCGCTAATCCACTTGTCAGGGGTGGAGTAAGGAAATCGATTTTAAGAGCCCTTTAAGTCGAAATAAAGGGCTTCACTGTGTGGACGGGTGCAGGTTTAAATCGATTTAACGTTGCTAAATTCGACCTAAAGTCCTAGTGTAGACCAGGGCTTACAGTGTTTTCACAGTTACCATCACTGGAACACGTGGTTTGTAGTGGGGCAAGAGAATGAGGGGAACGGGGTATTATTCTCCTGTTACTGCCTTTGTAGGAGGAATAGATAAACATGTTCAGATAAAGGAAGAACTAACCTAACCCTTTGCTCAGCACTGGAGCTGAACCCTGACAGTCTGAAAAGATCTACTAACTTCCTACCACCATGATCAGTGTTATTTCCACATCCATTGTATATAATTTTTGCATGATTTTGTACTCCCTGATTCAGTCCAGGACTAGCAGTGGAGGATTGCCTTAATACCATTAGAACCTGTGTTTTCATGAGATTTCCAGGACAGTTGTGAAATGCCATTTGAAGATGACAGGTTTGGACTGCTGGGCCAGATCTTCAGATGGTGATGCAGATCTCCAGTGCAGTGATGATTTATCAAAATACAGTACAATTTGCACCAGTTTAGTTTATACCCATCCCCCTTTTTAAAGAGCCAAATTAGCTTTTCTGGAGGAGATTCATCCATCCACTTAAGAGCATGTTATATCTGGGTGGGTGATATATATGTCTCCTTTTGCTTTAATGATAAGTTATGGACACTGCTTTTTGTGATTCATGCACTGGAAATATTAAAAAAATACCCACCATTCCAGAAATTCTGCACACTAATTGGAAGCAGAAAAAGCTTTACAGCAATACATTGTGCATAAACTCAAACTTTTTAAAGACTGATGTGATCCATCCAGGAGGTTTTGGCTACTTAAGTGGGTAACAGTATTGTTTTTTTTTTAATTGTTGTTATTGTTTAAACCCCACATTGAGAAGTCCAGAGGATTGTCAGACACAATTCACAATCTCAAATGGCATGTGGTATGGACAAATATTAATCAGACTGAAAATCTAATTCCCTTTAATTGAAACTCAGGTGATAGAGATAGAATCATAGAAGATTAGGGTTGGAAGAGACCTCAAGAGGTCATCTAGTCCACCCCCCTGCTCAAAGCAGAACCAACCCCCACTAAATCTTCCCAGCCAGGGCTTTGTCAAGCTGGGCCTTAGAAACCTCTAAGGATGGTGATTCCACCACCTCCCTAGGTAACCCATTCCAGTGCTTCACCACCCTCCTAATGAAATAGTTTTTCCTAATATCCAACCTAGACCTCCCCCACTGCAACTCGAGACCATTTCTCATTGTTCTGTCATCTGCCACCACTGAGAACAGCCTAGCTCCATCCTCTTTGGAACCCCCCTTCAGGTAGTTGAAGGCTGCTATCAAATCCCCCCCCCCCCCACTCTTCTCTTCTGCAGACTAAATAAGCCCAGTTCCCTCAGCCTCTCCTCATAAGTCATGTGCCCCAGCCCCCTAATCATTTTTTTGCCCTCCGCTGTACTCTCTCCAATTTGTCCACATCCTTTCTGTAGTGGAGGCCCAAAAAACTGGATGCAGTACTCCATATGTGTCCTCACCAGTGCCGAATAGAGCGGAATAATCACTTCCCTCGATCTGCTGGCAATGCTCCTAATAATGCAGCCTAATATGCTGTTAGCCTTCTTGGCAACGAGGGCACACTGTTGACTCAGATTCAGCTTCTTGTCCACTGTAATCCCCAGGTTCTGCAGAACTGTTGCTTAGCCAGCCAGTCCCCAGCCTGTAGCAGTGCATAGGATTCTTCCATCCTAAGTGTAGAACTCTGCACTTGTCCTTGTTGAACCTCATCAGATTTCTTTTGGCCCAATCCTCCAATTTGTCTAGGTCACTCTGGACCCTATCCCTACCCTCCAGCCTATCTACCTCTCCCCCTAACTTAATGTCATCCATGAACGCGCCAACGGTGCAATCCATCCCATCATCCAGATCATTAATAAAGATGCTGAACAAAACCAGTCCCAGGACCAACCCCTGGGGCCCTCCGCTTGATACCGGCTGCCAACTAGACATCAAGACTTTGATCACTACCTGTTGAGCCTAACGATCTAGCCAGCTTTCTATCCATCTTATAGTCATCCAATCCATACTTCTTTAACTTGCTGGCAAGAATACTGTGGGAGACCGTATCCAAAGCTTTGCTAAAGTCAAGATATATCACATCCATCTCTTTCCCCATATCCACAGAGCCAGTTAGCTAATCATAGAAGGCAATCAGGTTGATCAGGCATGACTTGCCCTTGGTGAATCCATGTTGACTATTCCTGGTCACCTTCCTCCTCTCCAAGTGCTTCAAAATGTATTCTTTGAGGACCTGCTCCATGATTTTTCCGGGGACTGAGGAGATATTAATATGGATTGTTTTTTTGATACTACTACTAGAGTGTCTGCAAATTTTAATGTATGGCAATTTGAGAAGAATGATGATGTCTGACTGTGCCCTGTTCTCTATGGTAGTGGTTCTCAAGAAAGGATAGGTGTACCTGTAGGGGTACATGGAGGTCTTCAATGGGGTACATCAACTCATACAGATATTTGCCTAATTTTACAACAGGCTACATAAAAAGCACTGGCAAAGTCAGTACCAACTAAAATTTCATACAGACAATGACTTGTTTCTACAGCTCTATATATTATACACTGACATGTAAGTACAATATTTATATTCCAATTGATTTATTTTATAGTTATATGGTAAAAATGAGAACGTAAGCAATTGTTCAGTAATAGTGTGCTGGGAGACTTATTTTTATGTCTGATTTTATAAGCAAGTAGTTTTTAAGTGAGGTGAAATCTGGGGGTACGCAAGACAAATCAGACTCCTGAAAGGGGTACAGTAGTCTGGAAAGGTTGAGAGCCACTGCTCTAAGGGAATAAATGCGCATGCTCCAGTTAAAATTGAATTTAGTTGTAAATTTAACATATTTGCAAAAAAGGTGCTTATTGTATGTACTAAATACATCCATGTAATGAAACTTTCTATTGATGACTTTATGCTCAATGATATAAAGATTAATAATCTCACAACAAGGTAGGAAGTTTTAAAAATTGGGATGGGGGACAAATTATTTCTTACATGGCACTGAAAACAAAGGTTTAAAAACAAAAACAGGGAACTTTAGGCTTCAAGTCTGCAAACACTTACGCACATACTAAACTTTAAACACATGAATAGTCTCATAGTCTTCAATGGGATGACTCACAAAAGTAAATGAAGACACATGCATAAGAGTCTGTAGAATCTGTGCCTAAGAACTCAGCCCTACAGAGGCGCTGCATGGACTGCTCAGTGCTGTGGATATGTTGAGAATAATTGCTCAGCATACAACAGTGACTCTGCAGGATTAATCAAAAAGGCTGACAAAGGAGGTGCTGACGTCATCATGAATGGGTCGGAATATGAACGAAAGGCTGCTAGGCAGCTTTCTAACACCACTTTCTACAAGCCATTACCCTCTGATCCCACTGAGGGTTACCAAAAGAAACTACACCATTTGCTCAAGAAACTCCCTGAAAAAGCACAGGAACAAATCTCCACAGCCACGCCCCAAGAGCCCTGACTAGGTTATTCTATCTGCTACCCAAGATCCATAAACCAGGAAATCCTGGACGCCCCATCATCTCAGGCATTGGCACCCTGACAGCAGGATTGTCTGGCTATGTAGACTCTCTCCTCAGGCCCTACGCTACCAGCACTCCCAGCTACCTTCGAGACACCACTGACTTCCTGAGGAAACTACAATGCATTGGTGATCTTCCAGAAAACACCATCCTGGCCACTATGAATGTAGAAGTCCTCTACACCAACAGTCCGCACAAAGATGGACTACAAGCCGTCAGGAACAGTATCCCCAATAATGTCACGGCAAACCTGGTGGCTGAACTTTGTGACTTTGTCCTCACCCACAACTATTTCACATTTGGGGACAATGTATATCTTCAAGTCAGCAGCACTACTATGGGTATCCGCATGGCCCCATGCCAACATTTTTATGGCTGACTTAGAACAATGCTTCCTCAGCTCTCATCCCCTAACGCCCCTTCTCTACTTATGCTACATTGATGACATCTTCATCATCAGGACCCATGGAAAAGAAGCCCTTGAGGAATTTCACCATGATTTCAACAATTTCCATCCCACCATCAACCTCAGCCTGGACTAGTCCACACAAGAGATCCACTTCCTGGACACTACAGTGCTAGTAAGCAATGGCCACATAAACACCACCCTATACCGGAAACCTACTGACCGCTATACTTACCTACATGCCTCCAGCTTTCATACAGACCACATCACACGATTCATTGTCTACAGCCAAGCTCTAACATATAACCGCATTTACTCCAATCCCTCAGACAGAGACAAACACCTACAAGATCTCTATCAAGTGTTCTTAAAACTACAATACCCACCTGCTGAAGTAAAGAAACAGATTGACAGAGCCAGAAGAATACCCAGAAGTCACCTACTCCAGCACAGGCCCAACAAAGAAAGTAACAGAATGCCACGAGCTGTCACCTTCAGCCCCCAACTAAAACCTCTCCTGTGCATTATCGAGGATCTACAACCTATCTTGAAGGATGATCCCTCACGCTCACAGATCTTGGGAGACAGACCAGTCCTACAGACAGCCCCCCAACCTGAAGCAAATACTCACCAGCAACCACACACCACACCACAAAAATACTAACCCAGGAACCTATCCTTGCAACAAAGCCCGTTGCCAACTCTGTCCACATATCTATTCAAGGGACACCATCATTGGACCTAATCACATCAGCCACACCATAGGAGGCTCATTTACCTGCACATCTACCAATGTGATATATGCTATCATGTGCCAGCAATGCCCCTCTGCATGTACATTGGCCAAATCAGACAATCTCTATGCAAAAGAATAAATGGACACAAATCAGACCTCAAGAATTACAACATTCAAAAACCAGTTGGAGAACACTTCAACCTCCTTGGTCACTCAATTTCAGACCTAAAAGTCGCAATTCTCCAACAAAAAAACTTCAAAAACAGACTCCAACAAGAAACTGCAGAATTGGA
Source organism: Lepidochelys olivacea (assembly GCF_965140295.1). Taxonomy (NCBI): domain Eukaryota; kingdom Metazoa; phylum Chordata; order Testudines; family Cheloniidae; genus Lepidochelys; species Lepidochelys olivacea. The sequence goes on from NC_140418.1 coordinate 46,902,793, forward strand.
ATTAATTTGCAAACTGGACACCATTAAATTAGGCTTGAATAAAGATTGGGAGTGGATGGGTCATTACACAAAGTAAAAACTATTGCCCCATGCTAATTTTTCCCCTACTGTTATGCCTTCTTGTCAACTGTTTGAAATGGGCCATCCTGATCATTACTACAAAAGTTTTTTTTCTCCTGCTGATAATAGCCCACCTTAATTGATTAGTCTTGTTACAGTTGGTATGGCAACACTCATTTTTTCATGTTCTCTGTGTATATATATCTTCCTATTGTATTTTCCACTGCATGCATCTGATGAAGTGGGTTTTAACCCATGAAAGCTTATGCCCAAATAAATTTGTTAGTCTCTAAGGTGCCACAAGTACTCCTCGTTTTTGTTTTTTTTTGCTGAAACAGACTAACATGGCTACCACTCTGAAATCTGCAGGATTTGCATCTTTCTGCCTGAAGTGCCTGATCAAAACTCCAATGAAGCTGTCATAAAAATAAAGGGAAGGGTAAAACCCCTTTGAAATCCCTCCTGGCCAGGGGAAAGCTCCTCTCACCTGTAAAGGGTTAAGAAGCTAAAGGTAACCTCGCTGGCACCTGACCAAAATGACCAATGAGGAGACAAGATACTTTCAAAAGCTGGGAGGAGGGAGAGAAACAAAGGGTCTGTGTCTGTCTGTAGTCGTCTTGGCCAGGGACAGAACAGGAATGGAGTCTTAGAACTTTTAGTAAGTAATCTAGCTAGGTATGTGTTAGATTGTGATTTCTTTAAATGGCTGAGAAAAGAATTGTGCTGAATAGAATAACTATTTCTGTCTGTGTATCTTTTTTGTAACTTAAGGTTTTGCCTAGAGGGGTTCTCTATGTTTTTGAATCTAATTACCCTGTAAGATATCTACCATCCTGATTTTACAGGGGGGATTTCTTTATTTCTATTTACTTCTATTTTTTATTAAAAGTCTTCTTGTAAAACACTGAATGCTTTTTCATTGTTCTCAGATCCAAGGGTTTGGGTCTGTGGTCACCTATGCAAATTGGTGAGGCTTTTTATCCAACATTTCCCAGGAAAGGGGGGGGTGCAAGTGTTGGGGGGATTGTTCATTGTTCTTAAGATCCAAGGGTCTGGGTCTGTAGTCACCTAGGCAAATTGGTGAGGCTTTTTACCAAACCTTGTCCAGGAAGTGGGGTGCAAGGTTTTGGGAAGTATTTTGGGGGGAAGGACGCGTCCAAACAGCTCTTCCCCAGTAACCAGTATTAGTTTGGTGGTGGTAGCGGCCAGTCCAAGGATAACGGGGGTAATATTTTGTACCTTGGGGAAGTTTTGACCTAAGCTGGTAAAGATAAGCTTAGGAGGTTTTTCATGCAGGTCCCCACATCTGTACCCTAGAGTTCAGAGTGGGGGAGGAACCGTGACATGGTGGCACAGCGGTGGGATTAACCTGAAATCATTTTGAGATCCAGTTGAGATTTTTTGAACTAGAAATACAGATTTTAAAAAGGAATTTTTAGGAAGTCCAGGAAGCAGCTTTGAAACTGAAAGCAGCTTGGTTTCTCTCTGCTTTGTGGCCAAGCAGAGACAAAAGGGGATTATCTTGTGAATTGCAGGTTTTCTTTGCCTGGAGGCAGGGTACTTAACTCCTGCAGGGAAATTCACAGTCTTCCAACCCAGAGGTTTTTTTTTTTCTTTTCTTCCTAAAAGTAAATAGGGGGTGTGTGCTCTACCCATTTGCCTGGAGACAAAAGTGGCAGGGTTTTTTTTTTTAGGATTTTGATTTTTTTTTTGTTTTACAAGGAGCACAGGTTTGAAAAGAAATTTTTTTTTTCTTTGGGCTGGGTAAGCAGGTTTCCAAGTAGTTGGAGGTTTTTTGCTTTAATTTGGGCCCAGAGCAGAGACAAGGGAATTGTCTTTTTCTGTAGGCTGACAATCACTATCAGAGAATAGGTATTCTATTCCAGCACAGCAAAATTTTACAGCCAAGTTTTGTTTGTTTAGTTCTAAACCTCGGGTGTAAAGTTAGTTAAAACAGAGAGGTTAGAATGGCCAAATCCTCGGCTCGACTACAGCTGGAATTAGCCAAATTTCAGGCTGAGGAAAAACAAAGGGAACATGAAAGACAGATAGAACTCATGCGGCTGGAGAAGGAGGTACAGGAGGCTGCCCACAAGAGGGAAATGGAGGCAAGGAAGCATGTGGAGGAGATGGAGAGGATAAAGGCCCAGCAGAATATACCAACAAACCCTAGCAATCCTTCTCCAGGTACCACTTCCCATCCCAGAAAGTTCCCCACCTACAAGGCAGGTGATGATACTGAGGCCTTCTTAGAAAACTTCGAAAGGGCCTGCCTTGGGTACAACATCTCTACTGACCAATACATGGTAGAGCTGAGGCCGCAGCTCAGTGGACCCTTAGCTGAGGTGGCAGCTGAAATGCCTAAAGAACATATGAACAAGTATGAACTGTTTAAATCCAAGGCGAGAGTCAGAATGGGGATAACACCCGAGCAGTCTCATCGGAGGTTCCGAGCCCTAAGGTGGAAACCAGACATGTCATTTACCCGACATGCCTACCACATTGTGAAACATTGGGATGCCTGGATATCAGGAGCAAGTGTTGAATCTCCAGTAAATTTGCCCTTCCTAATGCAAATGGAACAATTCTTAGAGGGTGTTCCTGAGGAAATAGAAAGATACATCCTAGATGGGAAACCCAAAACTGTAATCGAGGCAGGAGAGATTGGAGCCAGATGGGTGGAGGTGGCAGAGAAGAAGAAAACTGGTCGCAGTTGGAGCGGAGACCAGAAGGGACCACCCCAGACCACACCCTATTACCGGGGGCCGCCCAAAGCCCCACCTACCTCCCAAAGAACCCTCCAGACCCCTTATCGTCCCACCACTCCGTTCTCCAGCAACCCACCTCGCCCCGGTGACCCGTCAGCTGGACGATGTTTTAAATGTAACGAGCTGGGGCATGTAAAGGCCAACTGCCCCAAGAACCCCAACAGATTACAGTTCATTGCACCGGAATCACACCAGAGGTCCACAGGCCCAGATACCTCCCAGATACCCTTGGAGCGGAGGGAAACTGTGAGTGTGGGCGGGAAGAAGGTCACCACGTGGAGGGACACCGGAGCACAAGTGTCAGCTATCCATGCTTCCTTAGTGGACCCCAATTTAATCAACCCAGAGATCCAAGTGACGATTCAACTCTTCAAGTCCAACTCTTTCAATTTGCCTACAGCCAAGTTGCCTGTCCAGTACAAGGGCTGGTCAGGAATGTGGACTTTTGCAGTCTATGATGATTATCCCATCCCCATGCTGTTGGGGGAAGACTTGGCCAATCACGTGAAGCAGGCCAAGAGGGTGGGAACGGTCACCCGCAGCCAGGCTAAACAAGCCGTGGGGCCTAGCTCTGTTCCGGAAACTTCTATCAGGGCCCGGTCAGAGGTGATGGACCCGGACCCCAGGCCAATGTCTGCAACAGCAGTAGTGGATCCAGTCCCAGAGACCCAGACGGAACCAGTCCCAGAACCGGAACCAGCCAAACAACCAACACCAGACCCCGTGCCAGCACTGAATCCAGTACTTGCAACCTCAACACCAGAGGGCCCCACCGAACCTGAACTGGCAGCAGCCGATAACCCTACACAAGAGGCTCAGCCGGAGCCTGAATCCCAACATAGTGCACCAGCGGAGAGCGGTTCACAGTCAACAGAAACAGCTCCATCCCCTATATCGCTTCCAGAGGGACCAAGCCTATGTCCCCAATCCAATGAGGAACTGATGTCTCCAGCATCAAGGGAACAGTTCCAGACCGAACAGGAAGCAGATGAAAGCCTCCAGAGAGCGTGGACGGCGGCACGGAGCAACCCACCGCCTCTCAGCTCTTCTAATCGATCCAGGTTTGTTGTAGAAAGAGGACTTTTATACAAGGAAACTCTTTCTGGGAGACCAGGAAGACTGGCATCCTCAGAGACAGTTGGTAGTTCCAACTAAATACCGGGCCAAGCTCTTGAGCTTAGCCCATGATCACCCTAGTGGCCATGCTGGGGTGAACAGGACCAAAGACCGTTTGGGGGGGTCATTCCACTGGGAGGGAATGGGCAAGGATGTTTCTACCTATGTCCAGTCTTGTGAGGTGTGCCAAAGAGTGGGAAAACCCCAAGACCAGGTCAAAGCTCCTCTCCAGCCACTCCCCATCATTGAAGGTCCATTTCAGCGAGTAGCTGTGGATATTCTGGGTCCTTTTCCGAAAAAGACACCCAGAGGAAAGCAGTACATACTGACTTTCATGGATTTTGCCACCCGATGGCCGGAAGCAGTAGCTCTAAGCAACACCAGGGCTAAACGTGTGTGCCAGGCTCTAGCAGACATTTTTGCCAGGGTAGGTTGGCCCTCCGACATCCTCACAGATGCAGGGACTAATTTCCTGGCAGAAACTATGAAAAACCTTTGGGAAGCTCATGGGGTAAATCACTTGGTTGCCACTCCTTACCATCATCAAACAAATGGCATGGTGGAGAAGTTTAATGGAACTTTGGGGGCCATGATACATAAATTCGTAAATGAGCACTCCAATGATTGGGACCTAGTATTGCAGCAGTTGCTCTTTGCCTACAGAGCTGTACCACATCCCAGTTTAGGGTTTTCCCCATTTGAACTTGTATATGGCCGTGAGGTTAAGGGGCCATTGCAGTTGGTGAAGCAGCAATGGGAGGGATTTACACCTTCTCCAGGAACTAACATTCTGGACTTTGTAACCAACCTACAAAACACCCTCCGAACCTCTTTAGCCCTTGCTAGAGAAAACTTACAGGATGCTCAAAAAGAGCAAAAAGCCTGGTATGATAAACATGCCAGAGAGCGTTCCTTCAAAGTAGGAGACCAGGTCATGGTCTTAAAGGCGCTCCAGGCCCATAAAATGGAAACATCGTGGGAAGGGCCATTCGTGGTCCAGGAGCGCCTGGGAGCTGTTAATTATCTCATAGCATTCCCCACCTCCAACCGAAAGCCTAAGGTGTATCATATTAATTCTCTAAAGCCCTTTTATTCCAGAGAATTAAAGGTTTGTCAGTTTACAGCCCAGGGAGGAGACGACGCTGAGTGGCCTGAAGGTGTCTATTACGAAGGGAAATGTGCTGGTGGTGTGGAAGAGGTGAACCTCTCCATGACCCTTGGGCGTATGCAGCGACAGCAGATCCAGGAGCTGTGCACTAGCTACGCGCCAACGTTCTCAGCCACCCCAGGACTGACTGAACGGGCATACCACTCCATTGACACAGGTAGTGCTCACCCAATTAGGGTCCACCCTTACCGGGTGTCTCCTCAAGCTAAAACTGCTATAGAACGGGAGATCCAGGATATGTTACAGATGGGTGTAATCCGCCCCTCTGAAAGTGCATGGGCATCTCCAGTGGTTCTAGTTCCCAAACCAGATGGGGAAATACGTTTTTGCGTGGACTACTGTAAGCTAAATGCTGTAACTCGCCCAGACAACTATCCAATGCCACGCACTGATGAACTATTAGAGAAACTGGGACGGGCCCAGTTCATCTCTACCTTGGACTTAACCAAGGGGTACTGGCAGGTACCGCTAGATGAATCTGCCAAGGAAAGGTCAGCCTTCATCACACATCTCGGGCTGTATGAATTTAATGTACTCCCTTTCGGGCTGCGAAATGCACCCGCCACTTTCCAAAGACTTGTAGATGGTCTCCTAGCGGGATTAGGAGAATATGCAGTCGCCTACCTTGACGATGTGGCCATATTTTCGGATTCCTGGGCAGACCACCTGGAACATCTACAAAAAGTCCTTGAGCGCATAAGGGAGGCAGGACTAACTGTTAAGGCTAAGAAGTGTCAAATAGGCCTAAACAGAGTGACTTACCTTGGACACCAGGTGGGTCAAGGAACTATCAGCCCCCTACAGGCCAAAGTGGATGCTATCCAAAAGTGGCCTGTCCCAAAGTCAAAGAATCCTTCAATCCTTCTTAGGCTTGGCCGGTTATTACAGATGATTTGTACCGCACTACAGCCAAATCGCTGCCCCACTGACAGACCTAACCAAAAAGAAACAGCCAAATGCTGTTCAGTGGACCGGAAAGTGTCAGAAGGCCTTTAACAAGCTTAAAGCGACACTCATGTCTGACCCTGTACTAAGGGCCCCAGACTTTGACAAACCGTTCCTAGTAACCACAGATGCATCCGAGCATGGTGTGGGAGCAGCTTTAATGCAGAAAGGACCTGATCAAGAATTCCACCCTGTAGTGTTTCTCAGCAAAAAACTGTCTGAGAGGGAAAGCAACTGGTCAGTCACTGAAAAAGAATGTTATGCCATTGTCTACGCTCTGGAAAAGCTACGCCCATATGTTTGGGGACGGCGTTTCCACCTGCAAACCGACCATGCTGCACTAAAGTGGCTTCACACCGTCAAAGAAACTAACAAAAAACTTCTTCGGTGGAGTTTAGCTCTCCAAGATTTTGATTTCGACATCCAACACATCTCAGGAGCTTCTAACAAAGTGGCTGATGCACTCTCCCGTGAAAGTTTCCCAGAATCAACTGGTTAAAATCGTCCTTGAGATGTGGAAAATATTGTTAGTCTTTATGTACTTGGTAGTATATTTAGAGATGCATGTGTCTTATTAACTCTGTTTTCCTAGAGCTCCAGGAAGAAATCCCAGCCAGTGTTTCACCCTAGCTGAGATTTGGGGGGCGTGTCATAAAAATAAAGGGAAGGGTAAAACCCCTTTGAAATCCCTCCTGGCCAGGGGAAAGCTCCTCTCACCTGTAAAGGGTTAAGAAGCTAAAGGTAACCTCGCTGGCACCTGACCAAAATGACCAATGAGGAGACAAGATACTTTCAAAAGCTGGGAGGAGGGAGAGAAACAAAGGGTCTGTGTCTGTCTGTAGTCGTCTTGGCCAGGGACAGAACAGGAATGGAGTCTTAGAACTTTTAGTAAGTAATCTAGCTAGGTATGTGTTAGATTGTGATTTCTTTAAATGGCTGAGAAAAGAATTGTGCTGAATAGAATAACTATTTCTGTCTGTGTATCTTTTTTGTAACTTAAGGTTTTGCCTAGAGGGGTTCTCTATGTTTTTGAATCTAATTACCCTGTAAGATATCTACCATCCTGATTTTACAGGGGGGATTTCTTTATTTCTATTTACTTCTATTTTTTATTAAAAGTCTTCTTGTAAAACACTGAATGCTTTTTCATTGTTCTCAGATCCAAGGGTTTGGGTCTGTGGTCACCTATGCAAATTGGTGAGGCTTTTTATCCAACATTTCCCAGGAAAGGGGGGGGTGCAAGTGTTGGGGGGATTGTTCATTGTTCTTAAGATCCAAGGGTCTGGGTCTGTAGTCACCTAGGCAAATTGGTGAGGCTTTTTACCAAACCTTGTCCAGGAAGTGGGGTGCAAGGTTTTGGGAAGTATTTTGGGGGGAAGGACGCGTCCAAACAGCTCTTCCCCAGTAACCAGTATTAGTTTGGTGGTGGTAGCGGCCAGTCCAAGGATAACGGGGGTAATATTTTGTACCTTGGGGAAGTTTTGACCTAAGCTGGTAAAGATAAGCTTAGGAGGTTTTTCATGCAGGTCCCCACATCTGTACCCTAGAGTTCAGAGTGGGGGAGGAACCGTGACAGAAGCCAGTTGATGTCTTTTCATTGACTGCAAGGGACTTTGGATGGGATCCTAAGGACCTGATTCAGGAAGGCTCTTAAGCATTTGCTTAACTTCAGCCATGTACTTAAAGTTAAGCAAGTGCTTTCCTTAATCAGGACCAATAGGATTGATCCCGGGCAGTGCTGTGAATTCTGTCTCTGATCCAGCATGCACGTAAGCACTTAAAGACCTTGCTGGAGAGACACCTATCATGATAAGCCCTGAGAGCAGTAAGCCACTATAACTTTACTACAGCTGCTAGAATCAGGAATAGCTTAGCAGTGAGTATACTTTTGCGTGGTACTGTTCACATCACTCCACTATATGGCTACTTTATTCTGGCTAAAACAATATACTGATTGAGTCAAAAACCTTATTATGTTGGAGGCGGAGGGGAATTGATTCCCATATTATCTCACAATTACTCCTCCAGGTTGCAATGGGCTAGATCAGTGGTTCTCAAAGCCGGTCCGCCACTTGTTCAGGGAAAGCCCCTGGTGCGCCGGACCAGTTTGTTTACCTGCCGCATCCGCAGGTTCAGCCAATTGCGGCTCCCACTGGCCGCGGTTCACCGCTCTAGGCCAATGGGGGCTGCGGGAAGCAGCGCGGGCCAAGGGACATACTGGCCGCCTGTCCCGCAGCCCCCATTGGCCTGGAGCAGCGAACCACAGCCAGTGGGAGCCGTGATCGACCGAACCTACGGACATGGCAGGTAAACAAACTGGTCTGACGCGCCAGGGGCTTTCCCTGAACAAGCGGTGGACCGGCTTTGAGAACCACTGGGCTAGATTGAATATTTAGCATAAAACACTTTCAAATACCCCAAAACAGATCAGTCCACTCACCCATCAAATAAAGAAGACCACTATTCATGGATAAATGCCCCATTGTTCTTGATGGCAGAGTAGCTTTGATCACAATTAATACTCTTCCTCAACTGTTGTATCAAATGCAGATGTTTCCTTACAGTTTTTAATCAGTTTTCTTTGTGAAATTAAACAGGGGATTTTCATGATAGGCATGGCAAATAAGGAACCAAGTCTCTCTCTTAAAACATAACTATACGTTTAGGCAAATCAGAAGGAGAATGTAGCTTTTCTAATACAAATCTAAACCTTCTTCTCAATGCAGACTAGCCTATAGGCATGGGGGAAGGGGAATTGAAAGATACAAAGTACATTATTCTGTGTCATGGCTTTCAACACTTGAGAATCTGAACTTGCCAGCTAGGGTCAACAACCAAATATGTAAGAGCTACCCCCCAAATGGTGTTTTCTGCTTGTAGGGACTTCTTAGTGGGGACAAAAATCCATTTGTCTGAAGAGCCAACATCTAAAAAATTATTCTGGAAACACCCTATTTTTTAATCATACGAAAGCTATTTCATTTTAAGGCTTATTAGGTCCCTGCATGGAGGGCCTTTCTTAGATTCCCTTTGGCCAATCCATGAGTTTGTTTCCCCCATCAGCTGAGTTAGAATAGAGAGAACTTACTGAATGTGCTCAGATCACCGAACATCTCACTGGATCAGCAGCACACGCCAAGAAGAGCAGAAATGCGAGAGAGAATCTGGAGTTCAACAGCTTCTTTGAACACAGCTGGGTACTCTTTAGGCAGGTTAGATCTTCAGGGGCCATTATATCCCAGATTGCTCTGACTAGTTAAACCAAACCACGTGTGAAATTGCAGCTGCCTCTTAATTTTTTTAACAGGATAATTTAGGGGCTTATTTTTGGTTTTTTAAGTGATAAAAACTCTTAAAGTAGTACCTTTCCTCCCTTAATGAAGGGAGTGTGGAATCCATTGCTTTTTATAAACCTTTAATAGCTCCTGCAAATGTTAAAAATATGACCATAATCCCAGTTTCCTTTTTCACCCTTCCAGTCTACCTCCCTAAAGAAATTTGACTACCTCATCCTCAGATGCCTCTTCTCTCTCCCCTTCATTTCATCATTCACCCAAAAAATCATGCTTATTTTTGAAAACCTCAGTGTCTTTGCCCTGACCCTAGAGACACTCCCTCTGCTCAGATTGTGTGAAACAACTTCCTCTTGGTCCTTTCTCATCATCTGGTCACTCTTGGTGCAAGAGCCTTCTCCGTTGTAGCCCTTGATGTCTTGTATAGCCTTCCTGAAACTCTCCTCACTGGTTCTTCACCTCATTGTAAATCTGGGCTGAAAATGTATCTGTCCTCTCTTACCTGTAACTGCATTTCTCTTCATCACGGTATTAGCTTTAGGACTGGATGCTCTAATTAATTTGCTGTATAATTGTCCAGATTATACCCTCTTGCATGAAAAGCCACCAGACAGGCCTTTTGTTTTGTTTTGTTTTTTAAAAAACAGGGAAATTTGCATGAAGAATTCCATGCACAGATTACCTCAAACTGTCCTATTGAGAGGCAAGGGGCTCGACATCCCCTGTGGAAAGGCCACCTTCAATGTGCTGGATCCCTTGGGAAATTTTCTAGGTCTGGTTTCTATCCAAGGCTGATTTTTTCATTTTTCTTTTTTAAAGGTTTGAGTAAAAATGGTTTGGTCATTGTAAGGTGAGAAGGGAGTGGGAAAAAATACACTGTTCCCATTATAAAATAAATAAACAAACAGTCTTACAACTCCCATTGACCAGCTCCAGTACCAAAACAAATGGGAGGGGACTGTTGAAATGTGAGAGGAACACAGGCCTTATTAGGGGAAGTGCCTTTGATGGTTCCCATGAATGCTGGTTTTGATGAGGTTAAGATACGAGTCTCTAAAAATTAGCATTTTGCCCATCCAAAGTTAGTGTATTGTACCTCTAAAGGTATAGATCTATGGTTTTGTATTATGATTTGAGAAACAGAATGTGATTCTGCAATTAAGGACGATCAAAGTGCACAAGGGTTTGAGTTCAGGTTACATTTGGCATTTCCTGATTTGAGTGCTTTAACTGGGCAACCGTTACATTCTGTTACTGCAACCTAGAGTTATTTAATTAAACACACACACACACACACACACACGGGTGACACTCCATTCTATAATTATATGATAAAATCAGCTAGCTCTGTTTTACTGCTTGTTAAAATCTTTCCTTTCTCCCACCTTTTCAACCAGGGCATAGCTGAAACCACAGTCACTTTCTATTAATAATATTTAACAGATGGACCTTTTTGTCCAACACCACACTGACGTCAACATCTACTCAGCTCAAACCTCCCTTGTGAGGCAGCTAAGTAGTTCTACCAACCTTCCACAGAGGCACAGAGAGACTGAGTGTTACATTCTGGCACCTTTCCTCAGGTAAGGATATGAAAGGAAGGATGGAACCATGGTTAGCACACTACCCTGAAACCTGGAATGAAGTCCCTGCTCCACCACAAATTTTGTGTGACCAAGGGCAAGTCATTTAGCCTCTCTGTGCCTCAGTTTCCCTTATGTACAATGGGATGATAGCACTGCCCTAAATCCATGAAAGATTGTAAGATGTGCTGATATCATGGTAATGGGGGTCATTTCAGTACTTTAGATAGACAGGTATATTAATACCCTACTCCATGTAGCATGAATAATGGTAGCAGAGTTTGGCTCATGTGATTGTTTAGGACTAGATTCTGCAGCCCGTACTCATGTGCCTTATTTAATTGAAAACAGTGGGACTATTTGCAAGGAAAGACACTACTCTGCATAACAGTGGGAAAACTGGGGGAAAAGGTTAGCTGAGGTTTAGCACTGGAGATCCGGGGCAGCCCGAGGAAGGGAAATTGGAAAGCACTGGTGACTGGAGAGATACATACTGGTCATAGGTTTCAGAGTAGCAGCCGTGTTAGTCTGTAGCCGCAAAAAGAACAGGAGTCCTTGTAGCGCCTTAGTGTTGTTAGTCTCTAAGGTGCCACAAGTCCTCCTGTTCTTTATACTGGCCATAGGGGCTCTCTGCCATTGGCTAAGGAGGAACAGGAGGAACTGCGGCTGAAAGGGAGGAAATGTGAAAGAAGACGCTGAATCATCACACATTGGCAGGGCCAAATGAATGAGTTTTACACAGAACAAACTTCCCGGGGTTTATATGTCCCTGTAAGATGCATAAAGATGCCATAGATGGTGCTGAGGGCATAGGATTTGCCACAAATCGACATAAGCATTTTCTGCAGTTCTGGGTCGGGGTGGGAGTGAGGGGGGACAACACATGTATTTTGTTTCGCAGCCTTAGACCATTTTCATTTGGAAAGGCTACACCCATCCGGCCCCGTCATTGGAAAGCTATTAGCAGGAAAATGAGTGACAGCAGCTCAAGGTTAGAGAAGCCCAGACGAGGCCCTGAAGGCATGACAGCATCAAGGCGCCTAGTATACCTTAACTGCTAATTTGCTGGACACTCACACAGCATAGTTCTGTGGCCTCCCTTAGGCTGCAACTGAGTGGAACCCATTAACATGTAAAAATACTTGCAGAAGTCAGAGGGGGAAAATGGTATTTGTGGAGACCCATTACTCAGTGCACTTTCATGTGGGCCAAAGTTTGCTGGCATGGCCTCGAGTTTGATAGGGAACATCTGGACTGTTGTTGCTGCATTTAGATTGGCTAAGGGCAGTGAACAAAAGGGGTCTGTGCAGGAATGTACGGGTGGAGGGAAAAGAAATGCCTCTGCAAAGGAAAAGTGAAAATACTCTCTTGTGAAGTGAGCTTAATGCACATCCCACGTTCATGCTTTTTAAATGGGATAAAAGCATTCCCTTCCAAGGAATGCTACAATAATGAATGTTAGGCACTCGTCTTAACACACAAGCGCCCTTGTCCTTGCCTGCACGTATCTGCTTATTACTGCAGACTGGTCGAGTGACTTTAATTCGGGGGCCATGCTAGCAACCAAAAACAATCTGTCTGAAAACAACAGCCCTTTCCAGCAGAGACTCTCCAGGCTCTTTACAAACATTCATTCCCATAGAGCTCCTCTGAGGGGGGGCAGGGTTATTACTACTATCGCACTCCCATATTGCTGATAGAGAAACTGAGGCACAGAAAACCTAAGGGTGGGATATCCAAAAGCCCTCAGCACTGACTTAACGGTCGAATTCCAGTGGGAGTAGAGTTAGGCCAATGTGGAGCACTTCCAAAATCCCATCCCAAAGGTATAGCTGGTGGAAATTTACCGCATTTTAATTTTTTTGATGACAGTTTTCAGTGCAGTTTTGAAATCACACACACAAAACAGAAAAAAAAAGGTTAGACTAAAATTGTATGAATTCCCCTCCTGCCTATTTTCAACTAGCACTAGAGCTGGGTGACATGTCAATGAATTTTGTTGGTCAACATTTTGATTTAAAGAGTGTTGATAACATTTCTTGGTAATACTTCTGCCCTCCCCAATCTTTTTTTTTTTTGGGGGGGGGGAACGACACCAATTTTCCTTAATGGCTACAGTTTCCAAAGCATATCCACCATCATGTACATGGAGGCAAAAATCTGTGTATGCACTTTTATCCCATTATTTAAAAACATAAACAAAACCAGGGGGAGTTTTGAAATGGTTTGAAAACAAGGAGTCATTCCCTCCTGACTGTGTGGACAAACAAGTGCAACAAAACAAAGGCTGTGCAACTGATCGCATACTTCCGAGCTGGATGGCAGTTGTGGGATTTTCAAGCAGATGGAACCCGTGAAAGATAATGAAGGATGAGGGACAAACTTAAGAGATAAGGGAAGGGTAGCTGCTCACCCTGATGTTGCTGAGCTGAAAAATAAATGGTGGGTGTAAAAATGCAGGGAACTCCTTGAGTGTATCACATTCCAGACTGCCTTAGGTACTTATATGCAGCCCCTGCCTCACCCATCACCACCGTGTCTGAGTGCTTCACAACACTCTGGTGAGGTATGGAAATATTGCTGCCCCATTTTACAGATGGGGAACTGAGGCACAGCAAGACAAAGGCCAGATTTTTAAAGACATGTAGGTGTCTAAAGATGCAGGTAGGGGTCTAGTGGCATTTTCAAAAGCACCTAGGTGCCTAACTCCCATTGACAAGCCCACTAGAATCAGTATCTTTAGATCCCTAAATACCTTTCAATACCTGGCCCTAAGTGACTCACCCAAGGTTACACAGGAAATATGTGGCAAAGCAGAGAATCCCGCATATCAGGCTAGCACCCTTGCCACTGAACCAGCCTTCTGCTCCTTCTCAAAGTTGAGATGCCAGACTGAGCACAGGAGGAGCACTGGAAATCAGGCTTCTATTTGGGAGCTAATTTCAGCATTCACTGTGGAATAGACACTGCTTCATAATCATGTGGCAATAAATTACACAGGTTAATTTGGCATCCTGTAAAAAAACAACCATGTTATATCATTTATAATTGTTGCTCTTTGATTTCATTATGTCTCCCCCTTGTTCTATGATTAAGAGAACAGGTAATTAGGAATGCCTGATTTACCTTTACTCTACTGTTCATTATGCCTCTGCCATATCAACTCTTATTCATCTCCTCTGAATGATGCAGACCTAATATCTTCTCATCCTTGCCTCAAAGCATCTAGACAAGGACAGTGAAAGTGATTAATTTCTACCAGATCCTTCTTCATATGGGGTGACCAGAACTGAACACTCTATTCAAGGTGAGGCTGTATTAGTGAATTACCAAAGGATGTTATAATATTTTCAGCATTGTTCCCTCTTAATCTGTATTCCTCCTATACTCTTTTTCGATCACTGCTGTCCTTTAAGCAGAGCGGTCCCCATTGATGACTTGAGGTAACATTTTCAAAAGCACATACATGACTTAGGACCTTAGTCCCATTTTCAAAAGTGACTTAGGGCCAGATTTTCAAAGGTATTTAGGTAACTAAAAAGGGAGATATGCACATGGTGCAATTTTCTAAAGCGCCTAAAGAGGTTAGGCACCTAAAGAGGTTAGGCACCCAACCTTCCTAGGTGCTTTCGAAAATCCCATTAGACATCTATCTACATCTTTAGGTGCTTAATACCTTTGAAAATCTGGCTCTTAGGAGCTTACCTACTGTTGACATTCAATGAGAAATTCAATTCACTTTTGGAAACATGACATAGGCACCTAAGTCACACATTTTAGACACTTTTATCCAAGATCTTTTCCTTGAGTGTTTATAATTAGTTTTGAATTCAGCAATATTTATGAGTAGCTCCGATTGTTCCTTCCAACATATTTCACTATGCATTTATTCATCTGTCTTTTAACCAGTTTCTAATTAGAGTTGGTTGGAAAAAGTTTCAGTAAAATGTTTTTTTCATCAGACAATGCCAATTTGTCAAAACTGAAACTTCATGGAGAAGGGTCAGTTTTGACAAGTTTTTTCACTCAAAAAATTGAGAATGTTTAGGTTGCCAAAATATTTCCTTTGACATTTTCAAAAAAAAATTGGTTCAAAATGTAAGGTATTTATAGTAAAAAAAATTAAATGGTTAAAATCAAAGGGAAATGTTTTGATTGATCTGAACCAATTTTTTTTTCTTTCAGATTTTTGGCTTGTGAAAATTTCAGATTTTGACTTTTTGTCCTGATTCAGGACAGGAAATTTTTTTGATATCTCAATTTTTTTTATGGGACAGGAAATCCGTTTCCCACCCAACTCTATTTCTAACCCACAAGACAGTATTACCTATCCAGCATGATTACTTAGTTTCCTTAATAGCTTCTTGCAGAAGAATTCATTAAAGGCATCTCAAAAGGTCAATTATAGAATATCAACCAGTTTGATAGACGTGACCCCTTCAGTGAATTCTTACTGGTAACAGAGGCATGATCATCCTTAATAGAACCCATGCTCGTCTGTCCTTTTCACACTATGTTCACTTAAATATTTTATGATTCTGTGTTTAAGGACTAACATAAGGAGTGTATCTATGTCTGCTTTTGAGCAGCTGAGATCAGATAATTTTGCTACAACTATTTAGGGGGAAAAAGGTGATTAGATTTTTTTTAAAACATAATGTAAAAAATGTTATTTAAAAAACAAACAAAAAAACCTGCTCTCCCATAACTCAAAAGTGACTGAAAGGATTGTGCTCAGACTTTCCCTCAAAATTACCTTTGGATTGAGGCCAAACATGAAAAAAATTTCAACCGAAAAAGTGAATGTTTCAGAAAGTTATGAGCTTGTGAAAACAGGGGTTTTAATGGAAACTCTTTTACTACCTTAATTATGGCAGCGCGATGAGTGCCTGCTGCAGTATATAATATTATCAAGCTCTTGGCAGCATGTATTAGATCTCTTAATGAACTGCTGTGGAGGAACACGGCATCAGTTTATTTGCAAGAAAACTTTTAGGAGCTGCATATTTTTAAGCATTTTTTTTTAAAATTGTCTCTAGGAGAGGCTCAATAAAGTTCATAAGACAGAATAAACACAAGACACAACTGTATATCTTGTTGACATTGCTTGAAGATTGGTTTTGTCTTTTTCAAAAAACAATACTATTTGAGTTGGGTCCAAGCCAGAAATTTTGGATCTGGATTTCAACCCTTCCCAAACTTTGGGGCTCTTCAGAGCCAGGTTTTTGGTTCAGTTTGTTATGAAGTGAGGGGCCATTTGCAAAATGAGAATCTGGATCCTAGTTTGCATTTTGAACCTTATCCCCACCCTACTCCCTGAGCTTGGGTTGCTCAGATCCAGGGTTTTGAGAATTGTTCCCATGTTTAAATAATGTTTTTACAGCAAGGTGATGTTCTGGTGTTATCTCCCAAAAATTACCTTTGCAGGCTCCAATCCCTGGTTCAGAGGTGCAGTGCTTGATGCAGGACCGAAGGTGTAGAGAAAGGGTGTGAAGTAGGCACAAAGATAGCTGTTCTCCTCCTTTACTCTAATCCTGAGGCTCGCTGGGGGCTAGTTTGTCACTGGTGCAACTTAGAATGACCTCAAGACTGCTCTACATTTCACCCAATTGCAATAGCCCCCCAACGGGCCATTCTGGTAACTGGGAATTGCCAGAGCACAGGAGCATCTTGACTACCCTGGAGGTGGTATAGGGCTGACTGTGTCGGCTCTTTGCCACTTCAGGAATCCCTTATCTATTGGGATTCCTCTCTGGTCACTTAGGCCATTTAAGTTTGCTTTTCACACACGGTGGTATCAGCACAGATTTAATGGGGGAGAAGATCTGCCTTGCAGGCACTTTCAATGGTCACTACTCTCTCCTTTCTCCACTCAGTAAATGATACCAATTTTTGGGATAGCATAAAGGCTTTGAGGAGCTTTTCACTGTTTACAATAATAGGGGAAGGGACAGATAAATACCTAGGATGGATAGATAGACCAATTCCTGCTACTGTATTAATGTACCAGAAATTTAGACCCAGGCATATATTGTATAATATTATTAATATAAACAGTAGCACCCTGAGGTCTGTAGTGCTAGGGGCTGTACGTACACATAGTAAGAGACAGTCCCTTCCCCCCAAAATTTGCAGTCTAAATAAGTAAGACAAAAAGAGGGGAAACAGAAGCACAGATCCTCACAGGCGATTAGGTTCCTAACTCCCATGGAAATAAATGAGAGGTGGTACCTAAGTACCTTTGAGGATCTGGGCCAGAAAGATTAAGTGACTTGTCCAAGGTCACATAGCAAGTCAGCTGTAGAACCAGGAACACAGCTTGGGCCTTCTGATCCCAGCCCAGTACCCTACCTATGAGGCTGTATTGCTTTCTGGCCAAAGTTCTAGAAACCGAAGGACTCCATGGCAAAGAGGTGCAGGAAATGCCCAGAGATTCATGCAGAGATATTTAGGCTCTTAACTTCCATTGAAATAAGTGGAAGCTGGGAATCTAAATACCTCCTCAATTACAGCAGCGAACTTCAGGACCCAAGCAGTGATTCCAGCCTGGAGAGATGCAGGAAATGCCCGGGAATTACATTTTAGTGCAGATGATTAGACAACTGAGTCATTCCATGATGCATTACTGCCTGCTTCCACCTGGCAGCCTGAGGTAATAAAATAAAGTCGTAATTTAAAAGGCAGGGGTGGTGAGTTACCCAGAGATTATGTCATAGCTGTCAGGTACCTACTTGGGCAGCAAGAATTGCTGCATTGTTATGTTACGTGGCCATTGCAGTGCTGATGGTTCCTTTGATAACAGTTTTGAAGCAACCTTGATCTTGTCTCCCCAGATATCTGTGTGAGTATGATCCTGATTCAGGCCATGAGTTACAGGTGTAACATCTGTAGGACTGTCTTGCCAGCTTGCAATCCAACCCCACTTCTCTGCCCCAGCGGTGGCACCAACACCCTAGCCCTGCATCCTGTTTGGCTGTTGTACATTACTTCTGATCATGCTGGTTGCCCAACAGCTGCTCTCTCTCTCTCTCTCTCTCTCTCTCTCCAGAGATTAGTTTATTTTCCTAACACAATTACTGCCGTGTGGCTCTGCTTTCCACAAGGATCAAGTCTGGTTATAGATAGAGAACTGATAAGATCTAGCACTTCTGCAGAACACTTAGCAGCCTTTCTTGGCCACAGTGCGATACTCTCTGTATGGCTGTGAGGTGGAGCTATACAGCATGCTTCATGCCTCTATACTTTACATAATGATGTTGATGATTGATTACTTGTATTGCTGTAGCACCTAGGAGCCCTAGTCATGAACTAGGACCACATAGGGCTAGACCAGGGATCTCAAACTCAAATCACCCTGAGTGCCACATGAGGACTAATACATTGGCCCGAGGGCTGCATCACTGAATCCTTTCCATACAACGATACAAAAGTATAGTAAAAATGAAAAAAATGAAGAGTAATATAGTATGCTATTAAAAGTCACTGTATTAACTTTTTTAAAACTAATGCAAAGAGAGGTTTTAATAAAATGTAAACATCTGTAACTATTCCTTGTGTGGTCAGTAACACTGATGATGATCTACACTAACAGTCTATCGACATAGCTGTAATGGCAGGAACTTTTTAAAGTAACTATTCATACAAAATACGTTGCCACTTTTAACAAACATTCTTCCCAACTACTCACAGCATGCCTTGCTCCGCCTCTAAGGTGCCAGCTTGGTGCAAAGTGGAGTAGAGCATGCTGGGAGTTGTAGGCCTCTATTGAGCAAATTTACTCAGCAGTCAGCACCTGTGTTGAAGCATCCGCATCCCATAGGAGGGTCAGGGATTTCTTTCCCACCCAGGCGTTGTTGAGGGTGAGAGATGCGGGGAACAGGCTTGGCTTTTGTAAACTGGAAAATCCAAGATCCCTGTTCCCTTCCCCCCACGTGATATTTCTCTCAGATTCGCCTTCCCTTTCCCTCCTTCCCAGTGTTAAAGGAAAAAGGTTTTTCCCAGTGACTGGCTGCTGCTGCTTTCCTGGCTCCCTTCTCCCCAAGCATTTCACACTGTGCATGGGATCAATGGGGATGGATTTCAATGGTGGGAGTGGTTGGTCCTCCCTTGAGGGAGGGGAGATTTGAAGAGTGGTGAACGGGCTGGCTGAGGATTTTGTGTGAGTCAGGTGTAACCTTTCTGCCCATCAGAGTTGGCAGCAACAAGGGCCGGGTTCAGTATCTAGGGGTTCCATTCCAATAACACAGTGCAAAACCGGCTTGAGCCCCCACCCAGTGACCTGGGACAAATATATACTGCCCCCACTGGTCGCCTCCAAGAGGCAATACTTCCCCCCTCGCAAGCACAGAGTCTGAGTGTAGCAAAGCCTTTTAATAACCAAGAGAAACAATGTGGCATTATGTTGGAGAAACACCACCAACAGGATTCATAACACAACCCATGAGCAAAAACCCACCCCAAGCAAATTGGGGCGTGTCCTTTCCCTTTGGTTCTTGAGTCCAGCAACCCAAAGTCACCCAAAGTCCAACAACCCAAAAGTCTCTGTTCCTGGTCAGTGCAGCGCTGGAGTTCAAAAGTTTATCTGCAGTTTTACCTCCCAACCTGGGTGGAGATGGGGGGGTTAAGGGGGCACCTTATGTGGTTCAAAGCCGATTGCCCCACCTTTCCATGGGGCTCTGCTCCACCAACCCTCCCGCAAATTGCTCCACTTCGCCAGCCGCCCCCATGACCCGCTCCAGCCATCCCGCAAACTGCTCTACAATATATCTTCAGGCCCCCTCACTACTTAACACAACACTCTGTGATTTCAGCTCTTAATAAGTTTAGCTCTTTTGTGATTTCAGCTTGTAGTAGGGGAGCCTCAGTGCTCGTACACCCTTAGCCCAAAGTGAATTCAGCTCAACAGCCTGTAACTAGACTCCTAATGGAATCAAAATTAGCTCTGCTGTTCCACAGTGGAGAGAGGAGGAAGTACAATTAGCATGTAAGACCCTCACCAGGGGACCCATACCACACAGTATTACTATTCCCCCAACCTCTCTTCATTTACTGAGTTTTGGAACCCATGTCCCTTGTCTAGCGAGTGCTGCTTAGTTGTTGGTGAGTCCCTCCATCATAACAAAAGGCCAAGTACATTTCCACTGTCCTTGATTCACATAATCAGGATAATAACAATTTATTCTTCCTGCCCCAATAACAGAGAAACTGGGGATCCCACAGCAGCCAAAGTGACCATTTGGGCAGCTATGGGCTCATGCTAGGTGGGGGTGGGTGTGCCTATGCAAATGAGACCAGCCCCTGAAGTTCTTTTCCACAACTTGCCACAACTCACCACCAGATGTCAGGGTGGAGCTCATCCTGACTCTGCTTACACGGGGTATAGCTGGAGGGGAGGACTGGGGATGTAGGAAAAGCAGGCTCAATGGCTTGGTCCGGAGAGAGGAGCTGCAAGGCTGTTTGTCAAGTTTGGGCGGTTTGACTCAGGTAAACTTCAGAGAACTGTGAAAATGTCTCATTGAAATGCATGCAGCAGACATCCCCACCTCCAGAGTGAGAGTGACTGCGAACACTACCTTAAACAGCAGCTCCGAGAGCCTGCCTGCCCTCCTCCCCAGAGCGTGTGTGTGGGAGCTGACAGCAGCAGGGCCAGAGGTGGGTTATGTTTTGCTGATCCAGCTAACAACGTCTTCCCTGCTCCACCTCTTCCCACCCCTTCCCCCCACCATTCCAACCCCTTCCCCAAAGTCCCCGCCCCAACTCCGCCCCTCCCTGCCCCTATTCCAACCCCTTCTCCAAATCCCCGCCTCTTTCCTGCCTCCTCCCCTGAGTGCGCTGCATCCCTACTCCTCCCCGCTCCCTCCTGGAAAGTTGTAAGCGCTGGGAGGTAGGCGAGAAGCAGGGATGCGGCGCGCTGAGGCCGGAGAAGGGGAAGAGGAGGAGGGAGGAGGCGGGGGGTGAGGGGAGCTATGGCGGGCCGCAGGAAATAATTCCGTGGGCCGCATGCGGCCTGCAGGCCTCATGTTTGAGACCCCTGGGCTAGGTGCTGTACAGCAACTTACCTGCCATATGAATATAAGGAAGACTTTGAGAGTGATCCTGTGCTAGAAAGGAAGGATGGTATAGTGTCTAAGGCAGATACTCAGACATCAGTGGTTCAGAAGCCAAATTAGAAATCAACATTACCCAAATGAGCCCCAGCAGTGTAAATTTGTTGGTTCATTTACTGTAGTTCTATATATTCATATTTAAACTGTATGACATGGAAATATGACATTTACTGTAATTCTATATATTCATATTTAAACTGTATGACATGGAAATAGTTTATATCTATTATTCTCACAGCAAAGTGACTGACCAAGTATTATTATTTTGTCAACTACAGTTGGTTAATAACATAGTAAAAGCAGCTTGATTGGTTGAGAATTAAATCACACTGGTTTAATAGCATGTGCTGCAAAGAGCCTCAGGAGATGCATTAAAGAGCCACATGTGGCTCCTGAACCTCAGTCTGAGTATCACTGGTCTAAGGCATTGGGCTGGGTCCTAAAAGGTGTGGGTTCAATTCCCAGCACTTTTGCAAGCTTTCTGGACAAGTCTCGGGCAAGTCACTTAATCTTTTTGTGCCGCAGTTACCCGGCTGTCCAAAAAAGAAGAAATACTTCTATTTAAATTTCTACGGTCAGAGAAAACTCACATCACAGGATGAGGGAGCATCTCCGACTATGTGTCTGTCCAAGACTTAGCACAATGGGGCTCTGAGCTTTGCTGGGGTCTCGAGATGTGATTACATATTAAATATAATAAGAGTTAGTGCTGGTATGCAATTGAATGTTCCCAGGGGCAGGTCTTACAGAGGTTCTCCGTAATGCCCAGCAAAGTTCCCTTCTTGTGTTCCAGACCAGGATTTGGGAACAATCGAATATGAAACAGCTCCTGAAAAATCACTCCAAAGTTTTACACAAGAAGCAGTGCAAGATGGGATGGGACACTTTGGAAGTCTATTGGTTTCAGATAGATAAACATCCTTGCCAGATGTATCCCATAAAGCTGCTAGTACTTTATTTGAATACTAAGTCATCGTGTGTTAATTAAGGCTCCCAATAAGCTGGGATGCATTTTCCCCCTCTTGTAAGGGACTGTGGGAATCTGGAGACCCTGCATTGCAGTTAATTTTCATTTTACAGGGCCCAAAATGGACAACTGAAAAAAAATACACAAACTCACTGTTTCCAATTATAAAGGGATTTCTGTTAATTCCTTTGCCACCGGCATTCTTGTTTAGTGAACAATATCAGCAGCTACTCAAACATGGAACAGGAAAGAGCCATCTTTCCACATTTCAGTAATGAAGCCTGCATTGGTAATGGTTACAAAGCAAACTCTGAGCCTAGAGCATCAGTGGCTAAACCAATTTTAACCTGTGGTTCTTAACTTTGTCTGTGTTGCCTTCGTACCAGGGTACCTTCGTACCATAAATGAGAGAAACTCTGTTCCTCATCCTTTCCTTGTCCCTCTCCAACCAATATATTCGTCTAGGATCTTCTCCCAATGCCTCAATGACATGTGGAGCATGTAGCCCTGCACATGGAAGGTTTTCTTTGTAATGCACCTTTATATGGAAAGAGACTTTGGCCCAGATCCTCAAAAGTATTCAGGCACCTACCACCTATATCTGGGCCTTTCTGCCTTGGAGGGCATTTCTGCCCATCAGTTCAGAATGAATATTACAAAGTTACAGTGTTCCTGTGCTTTGCGTCCCTCTCTCTTTCTCTTTCATGGCAAATTAATATTTGTTCTTTCTTTCTTTTGGTCTTTGTATTGAAGTCATCAAGGGTGAAACACGCATTTTGTAGAGCTGGCCAGAAAATAATTATTTCTCTCAGAAAATTTTAATGAACATGACAAAGTTTCAGTGGTAGCCATGTTAGTCTGTATTAGCAAAAAAACAACGAGTCCTTGTGGCACCTTAGAGACTAACAAATTTATTTGGGCATAAGCTTTTGTGGGCTAGAACCCACTTCATCAGATGTATGAAGTAAAAGATACAGGAGCAGGTATAAATACATGAAAGGATGTGGGTTGCTTTACCAAGTGTTAGGTCAGTCTAACAAGATAAATCAATTAACAAGGGAGGAGAAATAACTTTTGAAGTGGTAAGAGAGTGGCCCATTACAGACAGTTGACAAGAAGGTGTGAGTAACAGTAGGGAGAAATTAGTATTGGGGAAATTAAGTAGTTTTTTTTCAAAACAAAAAACAAAAAAAAATCCACCCCAAACTCCCAAAACCAAATCTTTTCAGCTGAAAATAACCAAAACCAGAACTTTTTTGGCTGAAAACATTTTGGCCAAAAATTGTTGAAAACAACATTTTTTAACCAAAACGTATTTTTAATTTTCAGCTGAAAATATTTCATTTGGGGTTTTCTAATGAAAAGGTATGAAGAAAACAGAGACTTTCCATGAAAATGTTCATTTAATCAGAAAACAATTTTCTGTGGAAAAAATGTGATGGACAATTTTCAACCAGCCCTATGTATGTATGTAAAACACAGCAGGAGTAATTTATACCTGACTCATCATAGCTTTCTACAAATTTCTCTAATATCACTATTTGCTTCATGTTGCTTAATTGTAGGTTTCTCCCAGGGCACAGTTAATGTAACCCATGCATAGCAATAGTTATGCCTTCTTTAGAAGAGCATCACTATACCATGTTCTATTGAGTGTTCACATTAACTAGAGGAGCCATACTTCAAAAGCACAGTGCACTTGCTGTCTTGCACCAAACTAAAGACGAAAACGGAAAAATACTGAAGCCCTTTCAAATGAAAGCCTGCTATTCCTTTCTCAGCTCAAGTATCAGAAGTGTTTGGGTAGTATTTGCTGGAATTCACAGGTGTTACATAAGCCAGTGGCGACATTAGATTGTGTTGTGCCAACATACAATAGAAACATGCAAGAATTATAAATAGGCTTGAAAGGATAAGATTTTTTATCAGTAAACATTGACTTCACCAAACACATACAAACTGACAAAAAACATTTCCATTGATAATCAAAATTTACATGTGGGAAAAAGCAAGAATTTAGTTTAAGGATATTTACTTTGTATTTTTTGACATGTGATGTTGACAATTTGGTTTTCAATTATTATAAAGCCTTAACATTTTAAATCTCAATAGCTATGGCCATTAAATAATTATTCTCTGAGCTCCCCTATTATCTGATCCTGCATAATTTCCCACAACTGTGAAAATTCAAATCAATAAATAATAAAAAATGCTTAAAAGTAAACATTGATATTATCTGTCAACATTATAAAAAAAAGAAAAAACGAATTTGGCCAACCCTGCTCATAAAGTAAAAGGAGTCACAAATTTTATTTTGGGCAGCAAAATTCAAAGCACATTCACATGTTCATTCTAAACTCTCACACCCTTTGGCTAACATGTCCTGATGACAAAACATAGCATTGTATCATTTGTTTCTTTAACATGAAGTTATTTCAATGGTGTCCTTAAATGCAGGGATGATAAAGTAGAAAATTTACTAACATTAAGATGAAAAAAAATATTATCTGAAGAACTTTTAATACAAGTGCAACCTTAGCATGATTCAAACTCAGCACCTTTGAAATATGAGGAATACCTTTTGGCTCTCTTGCAAGCTGTTGTGGGTATTTACAGGTGATGGGAGCCCACTAGAAGGAAACCAGATGGGTCAGTGAATGCATTGAAAAGATTATTTTGAAACTGACCAGAAAATAATTATAAATAAAACGTAGGCCATAATATCCCCAGCCAGTGTAAATCAGCATATGGACCTTGAGCAAGGTCTATGGACCTTGAGCAAGCTATGTCGATTTACATCATCTGAGGATCAGGCCCAAAGATTATTAAATTCAAAGCTGGTCTGTTGACTTTGACTTTTTTGTGAAAAATTTAATCCAAATTAACTGTAATGTGTAATCTGATTTACTTTTTCAGTCAAACAGATAAAAATGATCCATGATTTTCCTATGTTTTGCCTATATATTTCTTCATAAATAGTTAATTTTCCCTCTGTTGTCAGAATGATTAGTTCTGTTTCAAAACCATAAAAAGACGGAGTTTTAGCCCCCATTCAGGGAAGTGTCTCTATTCAGGGAAACAAGAAACCGTATGCTTAAATACTACTGAAGTCACTGGGACTTAAGCACCATTAAAAGTTAAACGTGTGCGGAAGGACCAGATGTTTAAAGATACATATGCTGAAGGCCCAGATCCCAAAAAAATATTTAGGCACCTAACACCCCTTCAGGATCTGGGCCTATGCAGCTAAACACCTTTAAACATCTATCCCTCAGTGCTTTCCTGATGGGTGGATCTGAGCATGTCTCAATGCTTTCATGGCTTGGGGCCCTAATGCCTGGAGTCATCATAGCAATACCGTGGGTTTCTCCTCTAGCTGTGATTTGAATGGACAGTAATAACAGCACTTGACTAACAGCACAGTGGGACTGTAAATCTTATAAGTCCTGCTTACAGAAGGGTTAAATTAATTTCCCTGGTCTCCATTGCTTATTAGATTTGCTAGTGGAAACAAATCTTCAGTTCATCTGAGATGCAACAACCGCAGGCTATCATTTTATTACTGGGGGAGTTGCGAGCTCAGCTCTGGACTTCTGGAACAAATACTGGTAGACTTTGAAGAGTCTTTGGGCCAGATCCTCTGCTTTTAATTTCTACTCTCCAAGAGCTCATTGCACAGGTTAAAGCCAAAACTCACAGAACATCAAACTCAGCGCTCGCTTGTCCTGTTTCTTGTTGTCCTTCTTCTCACTGGGCACTTGATTGGAAGTATCTAATATAAAAAAAAAACTAAATAAGTATCACAAGGGAATGAAACTTATGGCAATAAACCAATTATGCTGATAAAACCACAGGTAATAAATATTCTCTGAGGTTCCTAATATGAAATTTCCCAGCATTATCTCCCACTACTGAGTTTCTTATACCAAGGCATTGAGTAGAGCTGGTGGAAAAACTGATTTCAACAGAAAATGAAAACTTTTAAGAAAAAAATCTGTTTCAAACAAACATTTTCCGGCATTTGTCAAAATACACCAAAGCTGAAATCTGAACACATTTGCAGTCTGAAGTGGAAATTCTTTTGTTTTAAACCAAAAAAAAAAAAGTTTCCGTTTTTTCAATGACAATTTTTGAAGAAAAATGCCAATGAAAGCAAGTTTTTTGGTTGTTTTCACTGAAGTTTGTCATGGCTTTTTTTCAAAATTCCCTTGAAAGAGTCCTTCTCAGGAGACCATGAAGGAAATGAAGTAGTTATAGTGTAAGAGGTAAAGAACTGGTATGGATTAGAAACTGGCTAAGACGAACAGAGATAAATATTAATTTTCAACATAACATCAGCTTAACAGCTGGATGTCCCAAGGTTCTTCACTAGGATTGGTGTATCCTATATTTTTCAACAACCTGGAAAGGGGAGTGAAAAATGAGGTGATAAAATGTGCAAATGACATGAAACTATTTAAGTTAGTCAAGACCAGAGATGATGAGGAACTTCAGAGGGACAACGTGAATGAGCCGTATGATGGTAGATTAAATTTGGTATTGGGAATAAACTGAACTGCGGCTGGACACTGCAGGACCCTATATTAATTATAACCACTCAAGAAAAAGGTCTAGGTATCACAACGGACATCAATTGTAGTAATGCAGCAAATGTAGCAATGAGGTGTCCAGGAACTTTCATCTGGGCATCACTTTTAGTCTAAGTTCTTTGGTGCTGGGACTGTCTAATTTGTATGTTGGAATATGGGTCTAGCACAATGGAGCACTGGGCCATTAATACAAATGATAATAATAGGTCATCAATTCACATCTGCGCTTGGTTATCCATTATCCAAAATAAAGCTGCTTATATGCTGCTCTGTATGAAGTGACTGAAATGTCTGATTGTAGCTCCTAGTGAACAGGGCTCACCCTACAGTTACCACCCTATTTGGCAGTCTCAGCATAGAAATCAGGACTGAATGGACCTAGGGGCTGGTCTCCCCTCTTCCCCCTACCTCCACATCAGGGTGAGGTATATTGGCAGGGCATGTCTGAGGAAAGCTTTCACTGTCCCTATCCCCATCTGTGTTATGTCTGTTCTGTGGCTACTGCTCTGGAGACTTTCACCGGCGCTAACAGGAACAGAAAACTAATTTAAAATATGGGAAGAAGCTATTTCAGCCTGTTTTATTATTACTATGGCAGAGCCTAGGAGCTGTGTTGTGCTAGATGCTGTACAAACACATTCCACAAGGGACAGTCCCTGCCCCAAAGAGCTTACATTCTACATAGACAAGCCAGACAAAGGAGGTGACAAACAGGGGCAAAGTAAGTTGCCCAAGGTCACACAGCAGCTAAGTGGCAGAGAGGGAACTAGTCTCCTGGGCCAAGTCTCTTCTTCATTACACTGCCCCACCTCCCCTAAATTTTATGCTGTTTAGATTCAATATAGGACTGATAACTTTCAGAGGTGTCTGCTTTATACACATTGAATACTTTTCTCAGTCTTTCTCAGGAGGGTATTTGGCATGTTAGCTTATTTTCACTATGCAGTTTGCTTTCAGGTGACATCCTTTGAGGAGCTCTTATGTGCTACCCAATGAAGCAGCTCCAACTGATCTGTCATTATTCCAAAGGAATTCTCCAGGAATGGGCACTTCATTCACCTAGCATTTGATCCAGGAACCTTCGTTAATGCAAAATCTCAAGGTACCGACAAATCTATAGAGATGTCATAGACCTCAATAGGTGGGCCACGGGCCAAATCCAGACTGCCAGATGCTTTTGAACAGACCCCAAAATATTTTTATTTACTGATTATTATCATTATTTTTGTTGGGTTATTTATTATTTCCTCTGGAGTTTAGATCTTGACTCTCCTTTGACCAAGAAATTTGGACATTGACAAAAAAAACTGACTACTCCTGTCATAGGCAGACAGTCAGCATGTGGGAAGTACTGCATTACAGGGCTTCTGTGAAAGATTCAACACACCCTAGGCTTCACACAATGCCAAAGCCAATTAGGCAAGTCTATTGCTAACCCCTGGGGTGCGACCCCCTGGCTTTGAGGCTTGACACTAGGACCAGACCTTGCAGGGAGGTGTACGCTGTGTTAGTTCTGCACTTTTTCTGTTAGCGTGAGCTCAAAGCTTCCGCCACCCTCCGCATCTGGATCCCATGTACAGCAAGTGGCAAGATTTATGTCCTGCTGAAGCATTCCACAGTTTTTAAGCCCAGAAATGGTTGAATTCCAGATGTGAACAAGATGCAGGGATCCCTTTTTTATTATTAAAAACGTGAGCTCTTGTTTTGTTCCTGATGAAACCCATCAGATTAGTTTATTAGGAGCAGAACGGCCATCGGCTTTGGTGGGAGCAGAGACTGCGATGCCATTGGGGAGTTTGTCAGGGCTTTCGTAATGAATGGACGCCACTCTGAACACACAGTTACACCTGCTCATGGGACTAAACGGAATGACCTTAGGAACTGGGGACCGTTTGCTCAGATCATCCGATTCTGTATAAGTTCTTAGACAGGACTCATCACCACCGTCTGAGGTAGCACCTTCCTACCAGCTTGCCCACCCTCACCAGCCCGCCTGAAAGGCTTACAGGGACCCAGGAAGCCATGACTTACAAGCCTCCCAGGTCAGCCAGGGTTTCCAGGCTCCTCCACAGCCTACCACGAAGGATGACAGGGAGCTGGGAGCCTGGAAGTACCAGCTTCAAGGCACAGCTCTACGATGAGCACCTTCCAATAATGGATCAAATGATCCGACTAACATCTGTCAACCTGCCAAGTTAGAAAAGGGTTAGAGCTGCCACCTATTCCGACTCATCACAATCATTATATCATGACATTACAAGTGCTTCTTTACACAACAAGGCTGATTGAGTGTGTGATGGGCTTGCATCCTCTTGTTGTGATACAGCATCATCACATGCTAATGCAACTTCATGACACAAGACACAACACTGGTCATATTGTGATGCGATGTTGAGAGGGATGCAATAAATTCAGGAGGATTTCATTTTACAGCAAGCTGAGCTTGCGAGAAATTAGGCCTGTCTAACATCCCTATGTGTGTAACATCCTCACGTGTGTTCGTGATTCTGCTTACATATAGCATTCCATTAATGCTAGTGAGAGTCACGTGCGTCCCGCAAAGGAAAATCACCCTCTTGATTTATAAGCAGAATTTCTCACTTTGCCCATTGCACACACAGAGTTTTATCAGCAGCCCCACACCACTGCCAGGCCAGAACGTGACTTGGTTTCAAGTCTCATGCACCATTCTCCTGTCAGGGAAGGCATCTCCCTGTTCCATGGATACAACTCTGTCCTCATAGCCGTGTTCCTTCCAACTATTAAGAGAGGGAGGTTGAAGAGATACAGAACAAAGTTGCTGTGAGAATCAAGTAGCAAGAGGATGCAATGAGGCAGCCCCCTGCTACTCTTCACCACTGGGGTGCTTGAGCCTTGGGGTGCTGTATCATCCCTTAAAATTCCCTCTGAAGCCTTCACTTGGGGTACCTTTTATCCAACTAGCTGGTTCTCCCATCTGGAAGGCCCCTGCCACTCTTGAATGACAGCAGAGATCTAACTGACCCTTCTTTATTATTAGCATCTGTACCACCATAGCACCCCAAGGCCTACCTGAGATCAAGGTGCCATTGTGCTAGGTGCATACATACATATAGTAAGAGTTAGTTCCTGCCTCAGGAGCTGCAGTCTACACAGGCAATTGCCACAGTTCCAGGGCAAGCAGCATGACAGACTCCAGTTAGTTCCACAAGATCACCCCTGTGAGCAAGTTTGCCCCACTCCTCTATCTTTGGGCCCATGAAAGGTACACTGGCCCTTTAAGACCCCATTCTCCCAGGCTGTGCCAGCTGGTCTTTAAAGTCTATGTCATAATCTTTCCAAGGCCCTGACAGCGGGGCCCTGAGAAGTCTAGACCTCCCCCACCCTTGCAGCAGAGGGAAGGAATACCTGTTCTTTGGCAACCTCACCACATGGTCCCTGTGGGGATCCTGGTTCTTTGCCAGATCACTTCTAAGAAGATTCCTCAAAGTAACCCACAGCCACCCCCACTGTCTGAGCTGCTGCCTTTTATCCCAGCTGTTGCTGGTCAATTGATTAGCCACAGATGAGGTAGTAGCTGTTTTGTTGATTAACCCCCGAGGGGCTGTTGCAGCGTAGAGTTTATATGCCCCATCACAACCGCTCTCTGGGTGGATCTATGTGGTCCTATCACACTTAGACAGGATTTCTGGGCTGCAGCTCTCCTGTTTACCAGCTGTGATAACACAAGAGGCCTAGCTGTGTCTAGCACCTGTACGCTCTTTTCCCCTGAGTGCCTGTGACCGATGGCTGATTAAGGTGACTCAGAAACAGCTTATTCAGTACAAAGTATTGTTTAATTTATTCACCCAAAGGTACATAGCAAGCAAAGAAAAGGGTTAAATAACAAAAGAACTATCAGCCTGGGGCTTACCTAAACTTTATTCTTCTGGCCTGGGAGAGACAGACAGCCGCTCTCTGTGTCTGTCAGAGACTCATCTCCAGCCACTGTTGCCCATTCACATCCTCCTCCTTCCCTCAGCTGGGGCCTTTAAGGGTTCAGTGCCCCTTAGAGTTTAAATTTGCATACATGGCTGATGAATGCACCAATGCAAATGGTCATCAAGTATTATGTCATTGTGTACGTTATCTTGATGTCAGTGGTAGGCCAGTAGATGCATCTCTAGATGTTTAAGTTATAGAAGACAGATTGGCTGCATCTGTGACAACCCACATCTTAGAAGAGTTAAATGCTTGTCAATGGGACCACAAACAGATGGCTGCTTGTGCATTTGATGGAGCTGCAAACTTCTCTGGAAGACCAGAGCACAAGCTTTGCTCAGAGAAAAGTGTAACCCTAATCTCTCCTATACACACTGCAGAGGCCATCTACTCCAACTAGCACTAGTACGAGCTGACTCTTCAAAAGACATTAAAATAGTTATAAATTTAATGTCTTCATTATATTCTTTTTTAGCAGGAGTCCAAAAAGACTGAATATCTTGGAAAATATAGAAGATACACTGGGACTGAAGTTCAAATTAGTCCAACCTGGGAAAATCCTCTGGCTTTCTCTTGAGCGATCCTTGGCTGTTGTCTTAAAATTACTCCAGCCATTATTACTGGCTTTGGAAAGTATCTACCAAGATGGGATGGATCTAAGTAGTGAGGCTGGTGGATTACTTTTACTACTACGTTCAGAGAAGACTATTGCCATTCTCTCTCTTGTAAGTCTACTGTTGAAACCGCTTGGGTCATTAAACAATGCCATCCAGGCATCTGCTACAACAGTAGTACATCTTTGTCCAGCAATGGAAGCTACATTTGGATCAATCAGAGAGCTATCCATTGAAACAGTACTGGAAGAAGCAAACACTTATGTCCAGAAGTTGACTAATGAAGGCATTTATATTGAATCCTTAAGTGAAGAGAAGAAGTGTTTGTTAAGACAACTGAAAAAGTACACAGACTTGATTCTTAAAGATCTACAACAGCGACTTCTAGATTCTACTCAACCTCTACATAGCTTTTACAGATCCCTGTCTTATAAAACACCGACAGATGAGTGGAGTGGGGCACTACCAGCAATGGGGCTGCCATGTGCTCAGGACAGAATAGAGAATTTGAACATAGAATGGAATATCATACGACGAATGAATGAATATTTGACTTCAACTTCTTTTTTTATCATCACTAGTGACTCGACCCAAACTTTATGCTCTGTTTCCTGGGCTGAAAGAAGTAGGAATTCATCTCTTGCTACTCCCAGTCACAACAGCTACAGTTGAGCATTCTTTTTCCTCATTGAATAGATTTTTGTGTTTTGAAAGAAGTCGCCTTCTGCCTGATCATGTGAATGAACTAATGAGCATATCAATTGAAGGAATGGAAGTACTGGACACACGAGAAGCCACCAAAGATGAATGCATTGCATTCAAGAAGTTCATTAACAGAGTTGTGCAAAATTATAACCAGAAACCAAGAAGGATGTAGATGTAGTGCTTCATAGAAGGCTTGAGTAGCCAACTTTAATTTGTGTGATGATTTTAAAATCTAATAAAATGGTCATGAAACATTTTTCAGTTTTTACTATGGTGCCATATAGCTCACCTTTGCCCTCACGGTCTCACCCCTCATCGGCCCTGACACCCCCCCACCCCACCCTGGTAAATTTGAATAACCCGCCTAATTTCAATTCTTGGAGAAAACACTGGTTTCCTTAAGGAACGTTGGTGTTCTCTGTGGTGATACTTTATCTTTGTCATTGTTTCATTTGCTGTTTGTTTTTCCCCCAACAGCCTCCATTGAGTTAACTCTGTGTAGCCAGACAGGATACTGTCAGGCAGGTAAACTGAGGTGTATAATATATTCATTAAAAATAATAGAGATATCACCCTCATTCTCCACAGCAGGACATACAAAGTGTGGAAGAAAAAAACAGAGGTGAAGTGACTGGCCTAAGGTTCCACAGCAATTCAGTGTCAGGGAACAGAACCTAGGTCTCCTAAGTCCCAGTCTAGTGCCCAGTGTGCTGAACCATGCCACACCTCCTTACAAAAAGAAAGCAAGAACAAAATGAACCTTCTCCTAACCAATTCCCCACTCTATGATCAGGGGCCATTCTGCAATGCCCTGCTTAGCTGATCCATGGAGAGAGTTGACTCAACCTTCCATCAGCCACCAAGGAAACTTCAGCAATGGTTTGAGTGTTAGGTGCCATGCAGAGTTATCAAGCTAAATAAACAATGAACAAACAATAACTTCACTGAAAGGGTAAATGCCTCCAGGGTGCCCACTCCAGCAGGTTGAATGACTGCAGAACAGTAAGCATGCACCATCAGACCTCAGACAGTGATCTTGTGTTTAAAGACTTTTTAAATATTGTGTTTTTTTCATGACTCTTAAGACAGTATTAAAGCACGGCAGACACTGGTTGACAGTTTCGGATATAGGGTTTCCTGAGCAGGACTGTGTTACAAATAGGGTCCCAATTTTGGCAGGATGGGGTCACATCCTGCAAATTAAGGGCTCATACAGGACGTTAAAAGCACCCCAAGCTCTCTCAGGGGCCAATAGCATGCCCTCCCTATGATGGTGGCCCTGAGTTGCAATGAGGCAAAGTGTGATATAATGACTCTGTTGTGAGATGGCGATGTTGTGTCCTGATGTGACTCTGCATGGGGGGAGATTGAACCTGGAACCTCAGCACCAACAGCTTGAGCTCAAGAAGTAACTCCATTAGCACTCAGTAGATAGCAGGCTGTTAGCCTTACTGGGACCAGCCATTAGAGGGACACATAAGACATCATATTATTGTACATAGTCTCCTTATTAGACTAGCTAGCCCCAACTATATGAGGTTCACAGGAGTTTAAGTTCCATCTGGGTGCCATTTTGGCCTTATATAGGGTGACCACAGTTATCCATAGGGATCGAACCTGTGACCTATAACACCACAGCACAACATTCTTCCATTGGAGTTAAAGAAGTAATAGCATTAGTAACTATTAAACAGCAGGAGCTGATTCTTCCTTGGCCAGTCACTCCTGAGGGGAGGAGACATGACCACCTGTGTTAAGCCAGTCTTCTATAAGTGGGCACTGCTCTTTCCTTCTTACTGACACCACTAACTCTGGCGGACCGCCTAGGCAGAGTCAATAGCAGAGCATGCTGGGATATGGCTGACAGGAAGCAGTAAAGACCCCAACCCTTGGCTTTAGTGGTGTAGTGGTAAGAAGTGGCTAAGGTAACCCTTTTGGTGTGAAAAGAAAAGGAGTACTTGTGGCACCTTAGAGACTAACCAATTTATTTGAGCATGAGCTTTCGTGAGCTACAGCTCACTTCATCCGACGAAGTGAGCTGTAGCTCACGAAAGCTCATGCTCAAATAAATTGGTTAGTCTCTAAGGTGCCACAAGTACTCCTTTTCTTTTTGCGAATACAGACTAACACGGCTGTTACTCTGAAACCTTTTGGTGTGCAAGGTCAGGCAGTACCATGGTAGATACTAAGGATGATCAGAGATGCCCTTATATTAAATGGGGTTTAGGCTAGGATGACATCAGAGGTGAAAACCAGAAGAGTTATTAAAATGCATTTTTGGCTGATCTTAATCAGCCGGTAAATAATGCACATGCCAGTGGTGGAGGTTGGGCAGCCAGGGTTTGCTGATCAAAGGAGAGTAGGAGTGTGTGAATGTAATTTCTTAACTAAAATGTGGGTAAATGACATATTCCCCAACTGAGAAGTGGGTAAACTCTATTTACCCATGGTTAGCTTCGACTACAGTACTACTGGGCTATAATGAGGCTGCTCAGCAGCTGTCATTAGATCCCTCCCTGGGTAGATCCCTAAGCCACCAATGCTTCCTGTATATGGTCAGAAGCAGTGCCTGCTGCAATGGCCTCTCATAGAAAGGGCTGACTGTGCAGCATCTCCCAGGCACAGTCAGTAGCAGCGAATACTGGGAATGCACCTTAGGCATGATCCTCCTCCCACCACAGTCAATGAAAAGAAGCCCATTGACTTAAATAGATGTTTCATAGATTCCCAGGCCATATGAGACCACTGTGACCATCTAGACTGACCGCCAGTATACCCAAGACCTGCCCCCAAATAATTCCTAGAGCAGATCCGATAGGAAAAACATCCAATCTTGATTTAAAATGGTCAGAGATGGAGAATCCATCACGACCCTTGGTAAGTTGTTCCAGTGACCCTCGCTGTTAAAAAATGTACACCTTCTTTCCAGTCTGAATTTGTCTAGCTTCAGCGTAGGGGCAGAATCCTTGAAAAAAGTATTTAAACTTTGCTGTATCTACTGAGCAGAGCCAGTTGGAAAATGATAGGTATTGTCTATGAAGATTTTAGAAAGAAACTTAAATAAGTTCCCTTTTTTTCCCAAAGAATTTTTCCAGTTTCCCAGCCAAACCTCAAACCCACATTTTTTTGTTTTCAAAAACAATTGAAAATGGAACTTTTTTCCCCCCTTTGGTTTTGGAAATCATGAAAACTTTGGGGGAGGGGAGAGAATGACTTTTCTGTATTTCACTGAAAAAACAGAACATTTAAAAAGAAACTAAAATTTTCCTTGAAAATCTTAATTTCCCCCCTAAAAGGCCATTTGTCATTGAATAAAAATGCTCAGATGAAATGGTATTGACCATCTCTACTGCCCAGTGCAGTCAGTAGCACTGCATTCTGGGATCAACATCTACCGGCCGTGCTAACTCCACAGTCTCTCCTGGCCAGGGTCAGCAGAAAGGCCTGGTGGGAAAGGCATGCTGTAGTGATCATTAACTCAACAGAGCCTTGCTGGCAGGCTCAGTAGCCCAACAAACTGGGATATGCGTCGCCTGGGAAGAGCTAACTCTGGTCTGTGCTGACACCAATAATTTTTTC
This sequence comes from Lepidochelys olivacea, assembly GCF_965140295.1. Lineage (NCBI taxonomy): Eukaryota > Metazoa > Chordata > Testudines > Cheloniidae > Lepidochelys > Lepidochelys olivacea. The sequence continues at coordinate 46,938,246 of NC_140418.1, forward strand.
CCCCATTCTTGGCACAGTATATTCTGCTCGAACACACATCAAAGAGGCTGCTTTATAGAAAGAATGTTTCAAAAATATAATATTTCCATCTGTTATTCTAATATTATAGGCTGTGGGACTTGCCTTATGAACTATTTTCCTTTCCTTGCTCCCATTTAGATGTACAAATATTTGATTATAAAGCCCTCAGGGCTGGTCAGCCAGTCAGGCTGTTGGACTGTGAACAGAACCCATACCATAAAATTTTGACTATAGTGGGCACCCCCTGCTGGGGAGCTAACTGCTGGGAGCCTATTCCATTGTAACTCTGGGATTGTTCCCTCTAAAGGTTTCTCTGGAGGGTAGGGAGGAAGTATTTTCTTAAAGCCAATAAAATAAACTTTATTTGGTTCCTTCACTGTTTGTTTGGGCTGTTTCACGTTTCAGCACTTTATTATAAATGTATATGATGTCTGCAGGGTCCTGCAGTTCATTTTAGAAGGGTCGTGTCATGGATTTCATTGGGGATAAAACATCTCAACTTCAATTCATAGTCCAAAATCTCAGACCTAGAATTTCTTTTATGGGAGACACATGCACAACCCAGCACACACTCAGTGACACACTCAGACACATACATGCCTCATCACCGCTACACAGCACACACTCAGCTATATAGACATGGGTGCACACTCTGCTACAGCCACACACTCAGCGACACACACAGACAGATACATGCCTCACCACAGCTACATAGCACACACTCAGCTATGTACACACGGATGCACATTCTGCTACAGCCACACATACACACCCATCCCCACCACACACTCAGCTATGCACACAGGTAGATACACACCCCAGCTATCCAAACACATGGATACATACTCCACACAACACTCAGCTACACGCACATACCCTACACACACACACACACACTGATACACACCATACACTCACACACCCCATCACACTCAGCTACCCACACACACACACCCTTCCAAGCACAAATAACATTTGGACACATCAGATATCCAGAGACAAAGACTCACACGTACCCCGTGACACATTTGGAGATACACACACAGGATACACATTTCACATTCAGCTTACACAGCACACACACAGCAACAAACATGGATACACACCCCATCACACACAGACACACATACCCCACCACACTCTTAGCTACACACACACACAGATGCATGCTCTACCACACACACACACACCACCACATACTCGGCCACACAGTCAGTCAGATAAGATACTGTACTGAAGAAAAATGAGATTCCCTCAATATGTGTAATTTCTTCATCATGTATTATCTGATACATTCTAAGACCAGAGCATAGAATTTCACCCCTCTTTAACATGCGTATGGGCACCGTGTACCTCTTGTCATTGGCTTAATGTCCCTATTAAGCAGAATTTGTGTCCCAGGAGTAATTCTGTCCCAGTAGTAATCACTGTCACTCATTCAACTTGTTGCCAATGAGAAGCTACAAGAATGCAGCTGCATTAATTAAACATGTCCTGTCGAAGTGGAGTATACTTTCCTAAATTCATTCTAAACTGTAAAACATCTTCTGCAGTAAAAGCAAGGCCATGACTGGAACTTTGCCATTAAGTGATAGCAGGTCAGACGAGATCATCCTGTTCCGTGCTAGTCAGGATACAATGTGAGAATTCATGACCGAAGCTCCTCAGAATGGCACGTGCTGTATGTTCATGTTATTATTTGCATTACAGTAGCACCTGCAAGCCACAACTGAGATCAAGACCCCATTTTGCTAGGTTCTGTACAAACACATAATAGGCCGTGTCTACTCTATGGGAAAAAGAGTGTGTTCAACACCTGCTAGCTAACATATATTAACCAACAAGTGTTAAAATTCTAGTGTAGACAAGGCAAGTTGCAGTTTTAAGGTGCGTTAGCTGGTCAGGGTAAACCCTAGGAAAAGGAATTTGTACTGGCATCTCAGCCAGGGGGACTCTTCTCATTCTGTTGTTATTCATTTGCTAAGGGAGTGGATTTTTCAAATCTCTGGACATTTAATTTGTACAGCCCCCAAACCAGGGTGTTCAACTAGAGCTACTGAATGTCATAATCTGATGGGGTTCAACAAGGACAAGTGCAGAGTCCTGCACTTAGGACAGAAGAAGCCCATGCACTACTACAGACTAGGGACTGAGTGGCTAGGCAGCAGTTCTGCGGAAAAGGACCTAGGGGTGACAGTGGATGAGAAGCTGGATATGAGTCAACAGTGTGCCCTTGTTGCCAAGAAGGCTAACAGCATTTTGGGCTGTATAAGTAGGAGCATTGCCAGCATATTGAGGGACATGATCATGCCTCTCTATTCGGCATTGGTGAGGCCTCATCTGGAGTACTGTGTCCAGTTTTGGGCCCCACACTACAAGCAGGATGTGGAAAATTTGGGAAAAGTCCAGCGGAGGGCAATAAAAATGATTAGAGTCTGGAGCACATGACTTATGAGGAGCGGCTGAGGGAACTGAGATTATTTAGTCTGCTGAAGAGAAGAATGAGGTGGGATTTGATAGCTGCTTTCAACTACCTGAAAGGGGGTTCCAAAGAGGATGGATCTAGACCAGTGGTTCCCAAACTTGATCTTCAGCTTGTGCAGGGAAAGCCCCTGCCGGGCTGGGCCAGTTTGTTTATCTGCCGCTTCTGCAGGTTCGGCCGATCGTGGCTCCCACTGGCCACGGTTCGTTGCTCCAGGCCAATATGAGCTGCTGGAAGCGGTGTGGGCCGAGGGACGTACTGGCTGCTGCTTTCAGCAGCCCCCATTGGCCTGGAGCAGCGAACCTCGGCCAGTGGGAGCCGTGATCGGCCGAACCTGTGGACGCGGCAGGTAAACAAAACCGGCCCGACCTGGCAGGGGCTTTCCCTGCACAAGCGGCGGAACAAGTTTGGGAACCACTGATCTAGACTGTTCTCAGTGGTAGCAGATGACAGAACAAGGAGTAATGGTCTCAAGTTGCAGTGGGGGAGGTTTAGGTTGGATGTTAGGAAAAACTTTTTCACTAGGAGAATGGTGAAGCACTGGAATGGGTTACCAAGGGAGATGGTGGAATCTCCTTCCTTAGAGTTTTTTAAGATCAGGCTTGACAGAACCCTGGCTGGGATGATTTAGTTGGGGATTGATCCTGCTTTGAGCAGGGGGTTGGACTAGATGACCTCCTGAGGTCCCTTCCAACCCTGACATTCTATGATTCTATGATAATAAAGGGTCATGTCTACAGTTAGACTTCTCAGTTTGCTCATGTGACACCCTGGTCCTGTAGCTTTTTGGGGGCAGTCCCAGCTGGGTGTCTTGTAATGTACTGGTACCCACTAATGGCTAGCAGACAAAGGCCCTATTACTACTAACACCTGAGGAAGCTCTCCTTTAGTTTATATGGTAAATACCTGTGGTTCTGGAGCTAAAGGACCAAGGTTCTAGGCCTTGCTAGTGTGTGTGATTAAATTACTCTAGTAATTGATTAACCACATGCATTCCTTGCAGTCTGCCCCAATTTTCCCCTCTATCTGGCTTCCCCTCTAGATGTAGGCTGCATCTCTCTTATTAAAGGTTTTTTTTCTTACGGATATCATATCACCTCTGGTAGGATGGTATGCTGTCCAGTTACCCCTGCCTACCTGCCATAGACCTACCTCTACAGACAGCTCTCCAGATCTCAAATCAGGTAAGTATTTCGGGTGTGTTGGAGTTGGGCACAATGTTTATATCTGTCTCAGGCAGCTTCAGTCTAAGGCACATGCAGAGACAGGCATTGTTCACTAAAGGGCTAACCTCAAGTTTTAGTCAGAGCCACTTAATGAGACCATTTTACCTTTTTGTTCCTGGGGGATATAGGGCTCCTTGATCAATATTTACAGAACACAAGCCTTGTTCACTTCTGTGACCAAATGTTTTCGAACATTACGGATAGCAAAGGCCTAGAGAGAGGCATAACTTCCATTTGCTAGCCAAGAGGCAGAACAAAATGAGGGATTTTTCCTTAAATACAGCCCATTATAATCCATTATTTAGTGCTCCCAGGTGCCCTGTATCAAAGGAACATTCTTTAATGAGACAGTCATCAGAAGTTACACTATTGCCAGCATGCATATGGAGGAAGTAGGAGAGACCCTGAAATCAGAGGGAGATGCAATCTGGGAATTGGAACTGGGCCCCAAAGAGCATAGGTGAAGGCCAGATACTGTTCCCCCAGGATGTTATCCTAGCACACACATCTAAACAAAAGGCAATAGGAGGGTTTTTATTTTCACAACCCAAGTTGTAACAATGCATGCTGAGCCATTGCGCTCTGAGCCATTTCAAATTCCTCTTTACAAAACCAGTATTTTTTTCCCATTTAAAAAGCTCCCAAATGTCCACTCTTACAAAATCCCAAACCTTTCCAGCGTTTTTCCAACCCTCTTCCACAGGCAGTAACTGATTTCATTGCAGTGGACATGATAGAAGTCAAAGTTCCTGGTAAATAGGGATTGCCTTGGTGACACCACTGAAGAGAGAAACTTTGAACCACAGGGAGTGTTGACATTCTACACATTTGCCTTCTGGGACAAAGTCACCACATCACAACATCCTGACCTTTTCATTGGGGTAGTTTGGTGTTGTCATCCTGTTATGAAGCAAGATCACTTTACTGTGACAACAACAGCATCATCTTCTGCCATGACACCACCATGTTGCAAGGCACCATCACAACCTTGCAATGTCACTGCATCATGCCACATCTTTGCACTGCATCATCAACCCATGAGGGCATTGCATCAGCTCCTAATTTTGAATGCTTTAATGTCCTTCAAACCTACTTTGTGGGTTATGGTGATGTTCACATGTCATTACTGGTCTTTATAGATAACACCCCCAATGAGATTAATAGCAGAACAGTTTAGTTCACGCCTGTCAAAGCCTTTGTTTCTGGCTGTCTGCAGATTCTGGCAGACAATACTACACTGGGTCACTATGAAAGGGTTCTTTTTGTTTTGCAGCCCTGAGAACTAAATTTTTTTAAATGAAAGTTGCAGAATATGACTCTATTGCTGGCCACATGAATATATTAAATAGGCTGGGGACTTGAAACACCTTCTCTTGGTTAAGTGCAGTAAAATAAATAAAGTATTGCATGCTGGTATACAGAGAGGTTTGCAATTTAGTTACAAAATAAACTTGTTCAATAAAATAGATCAGTACCAGTTGTAACAGTAATCAGTAACGGTTACTAGACCTTACTGTAAATACTGCACTATTTAATAAAGTTAAATAAGTCACATATGGAAACACACACATTTGTATGTGTTTATACTGATATGTTCCCAGTCAGTAGGGAACAAGGATAAAATCTGTGCACACGAAATTTAAAAAATGCAGCTGCAGACAAAATGAATAGAATGTCTTTAGGAATAAAGCAAGCGACAGGATTCAAAGGGGAAGAAGGTCCCTGCCTGTCAAAAAACGTCGGTTCAGAAGGACTTGAGTTTCTCCTTTAGCAGTTTCGTTCTTTTGCTCCCTGTTCACACTGAGGGCTCTGATTCTCTGAAGCCTTTGTCATAAGCAAAACAAGTGCAGAATGGGTATAAAACACTCCCAACTCAGAGTCCTCCACACACTGAAACCTGGGTAGAGTTTGCACAGATGTAAATGACAACCCAGAGGGCAAGGAAAGGGAGAACTGGACTGAATACATTTTTACTCCAGTAAATCTTGCGTGAGTGCAGGCAACCAGAGGTGAGATGGCAAACAGATATAGAAATAAACAACTCAGCATAGATTTGGTGGGATAGTCCCCATTCCTTTACCAGCTGCCCCCATGGGCCCTAGATTCAGAACCACTTACTGAATATGGCTTTGTCTGCATGCCAGCCCGGAAACATGTGAACATGCTCATGCAGAATCCTAGGGGAGAATGAGACTTTGATGATGTCCCCTCCCAAGTACTTTCCTGAGCGCTTGGTCTTAAGAATATATTGGCATAGTAGATTCCTTTCACCTCATGCAGTGCATCCATGCATCAAGCTCCCTCAATGGGCCAGTCTCTGGAAACACCATCTTTTTTTGCTGGAATGGGGGGTCCTGGAAACATCAAATGGGGTGGGGGTCGGGGGGGGAGTTACAAAAATATACAGTTGTTTGGGGTTTGGAACAAAACTAGTTCACTAGGTTCAATTTCCCTCTGTGCAGAGAGTCAGGCAGGCCCTGTGCACTGCTTAAGCCCTATTTTGAATGCTTAAGTGAGACCCAAGTGGGGCCTAGCCCATATGCTGGGCCTCTGCACAGCAGGGAATTGCTGCTGTGATATGTTTCACTGTGGTACGAGAGGGTCTGGCTAGCTGAAGCCCCAGTCTCCATTCAACCCAGGGGCCTTTCTTTAGCCCCTGAAGCTGAAGTGGGCACTTGCAGCTGTAAGTGGGGAGCAGTCATAGAATGGCCCCATGCCTGTTCCCGGTAGAGAACAGCTGCAGGAAAACAAGGAGCCCAGGCTTACAATGGCCCTTCCCACCATTGGCTACTTCCTCCACCCTGTCAGCTAGAGGGAGTGTGCAGCACAGAATCTAGCTCATCATTTGCACTGGACCATGTTAAACAATAATGCAAATCATCTTCCAGTGTTCCATTGGCACTGCCCAGGCTTGTGCCTATGAAGAGAACTTCCCATTCACAAAGTAAGGGGCAGCCCCTGCCCTCAGGAGTTTACAGTCAAAGGCACCAATGCCCGGGATTCTCTTCTGCACCTGAGATATTCCCATTGACCTTAATGGCACAACTCACATGGGTAAAGTTAAGCATGAGGATCAGGGCCTAAATTAACACAAGATGCAACAAGTGGGCCTAAGATACAAATAGAAGGACTGGGAGAGGGAGGATGGGGTTATGTAGAAAAACTATGTGCCCCAACTGCAGGGTTTTTCAAAATGTTTAACTACGTGGTAGAAAATAACAATATCAATGATCCCTTCCTGGACATCTGCCAAGGGGGTACGTTTCACACTAAGTATAAATTGGTCCGTAAGTGGATGTCCAAAAGAGGGTAATTTACATGAGCTAATGCAACAAACTAATCTGAGTTACAAACCGCTGGTAGTTGCTTTTCCTTCTAGTATCTCTGTGATGGGGTATATAAACCCCATTTTGGTCTGGAAGGGGCTACCTTGTAGCCAGGGTCTCAATTAGCCCCTCCCTTGGGCACCTGTACTGGCTATTACTCCTGGGTGCAGCGTTAAAACACGAGGAAGCCCAGCAGTTGCGGGGAGGAAGGGAGAGGAGAGACCAGACCAGACCAGCTTCTCCAGGGGTGGCTGGAAGCCAGATTGGAGACCGGTCCTTAGGAGCTGCCACCTGCTTGAAGCCCTGAGTGAGGGGAGGGGTGTGCCAGCCCCTGGACCATGGGGCTGATGGAGGCCCAAAGGCCTGTGATTAGACAGGAGGGCAGTCTAGAGGCACGCTTGCCACAAGATGGAGGCCAGCTGAGCCCAGCCAAGCTGAAGGTTTGGTTGTTTATACATTTCTGTTAGACTTTAGTAAAGGCCTCTGTGCTCCCAAAAGGGCCTGGACTCTGTAAAGAGGTCTGTTCGGAGGGCCAGGACATTGCTATGGCTGGAGTAGGCCAAAGGACAGTGAAGGAAACAGAAGCAGAGTTGCTACATCACTACATCCAGCCAGAATGGAGCGTGCTGGAGTGGCAACTTTGTCATTTCTCGGGGGCTTGTCTGGGCTCTACTGAGACCTCCTCTGAGGAGGACAGAAAAGCCGCAAGATGGAGGATGTACTCTGCCTGTTGGTGATGTGGCTGCAGCAGACCCAGGCTGCAAGGACAGCAAAAGCAGCAGGAAGGTTTCCTGCAATGCCTGGAGAAACGGACCTCAGGGAAATCGAACAGCTTCTGGGGAAGAAGGCCAAACAACAACCCAGAAGCTTTCTGAGTGGCTGGCAAGTGCAGAATCATCATGGGCTAGTCAGGGGGGCCGTTTCTGTCAGAGAAGGCCTAAGCAGAGTACAGGGCCCTATCTGATGAGCAGGCAAAATCATAGCCCATAGTCAAGGAAGATATTAACTGTGCTTTAGAATACAACCATTCCCACCAGAAGGGCAGTGGCCCAGTAGCTGTGAAACCTGGTGCCATGCTGGCTATGTCCAGAGATAAGCTCTGTAGAGAGTATGCTGGATCCAGTTGTCTTAGAACAATTTCTGCAGGTTCTGCCAGTTGGAGCATAAAGTTGGGTCTGACGGATCTGGTTAGTTTCACCAGCATGATGGAAAGAACAGAGGCCTCTTTGGAAGGGGATGGTACCAAGCCAAACAACTGACAAGACAGATTGAGAACATCTCCCTGAGGGAGGCAGGCAGATTGTAAAACCCTGCTTTCCAGGGTCTGGAGAAAACACAGTAGGAGGAAGAGTGCTGGGTGTTCCTAAGTTTCAGGACCCAGATAAGACATCAAAAATCATCTCCCTCCCCTACCCTACCAGTCATTTCCCCAGCCTGTTGCAGCATCTCTGGAGGTAGCTGGAGAAACCCAGTCATGTGTTTGACTAGGACACATGAGAAGACAGCAGCCCATGATGGTGGTTGACTATCTGGGGTATTGTTATAAACAAGAGTTGTGGTTTGGGGGACTCCTTAAACTGGGGTCAAACCCAACTGTATAGGGTGTCTGTCAAGCTGAGGACACAGGTAGTGAAGGGGCCTGGTGAACCTGGTGTGGATATATTCTCATCAGGGGAAGCGGACTTTTAGCAGGTAAGACAGATCACTACCTGCCAATCCACACATCTGGCATCCAGGGAGAGACTGCAGCTGATGTAAATCAATATTGTTTCACTTACTTCAATACAGCTGTGCCAATTTATGCCAGATGAGGATCTCCCATTGCTTCCTAAAAGTGTAACTTACTTCCACTGAACATACCTAGTTCTTAGATGAGAGGTTGATTAGACATAAAAATTAATGATCCAAAAAGATGTACTATAAGATGGATGCTGTTTTTATGACTATTACCTAAGCAAGTCAGTGATTTCAGAAGTCTTTCCCTTTTAAAATCAAACCTCTTTTGCTGAATTTCTCCCCAACTCTGGCAAATCTGGTATGTGACTCAAGTAGCCAGTAAACAAACAGGGCATCAACCAGCTAATGCTTAAAGGCTAATATTCCAACTGCATATTGACACAGTTCTAGTCATCTGCAAGTAATTAGAAAATATAAATGCTAGCAACAGCACTTCAGTTCCTGTGCTCAGCAAGAAGTTAATGGCAGCTTATGTGGTTTTCTTCAGTCAGAAAAGCCTTATTGCAGTGATAAATTATAAACTCCTTACCAGCCTGGGAGATTACAACGGAAAAACAACAAAGAAGGAACACACCCATTGCTGGCAAAGTTGATGGGGTTTCTAGGAGCATGGGAGAGTGGGAGGCTGTACATGAGAACGTGAGTGCATGCAGCAATCTGTGCGTTTATCTGAAGATGCATCTGGTGTGCATCGGGGGTGGGGCGATGTTTGGGTCCGCATGAGTGCATATATGGGCCTCTCTGTATTGAAGCTTTGTTGGGAGCAACTAGTTAGAGCTGGGTGAATAACTGATTTGTTGCTTTGGTGGCAGTTCTGATAAATCGGGGTGGGGGGGGAGTTCAGATTAAACCAAATCTGACATTTTTTGTGGATCAAAAAAAGTCCCTTTCAGGCCTGTTCCAGTGCCCTAACCACTGGGCTAAAGGTTGTAAGGGAGCAGCTCCAGAGAAGGCAGTTCCATTTTGTATAATAGTGGGAACTTAACTGTGTTCTGAACCATGTTAAAGCTTGGCATAGCCAAGATTTAGCAGTATAGTTAAAACACAGTTTAAAAAATTAATGGTAAGGTCCATTCCGTGTTACAAAATGGCACCATGCACTAACTGGATTAACGGACAAAAGTGTTGTAATTGGGTCCCTTCAAACCGTAGCACAGACGGGGCTGTATCTATGTGTGTGCCTCAAGGGAGTTTATACCTGAAAGCATAAGTGAACAGGTCTTATTACATGTGTGTATCTGCTGTTCTGTGTATATGAGCCTAAGAGTGCATGTGTGTGCATATGTAGATGTGATTGGTGCAAACCAGAAATGTGTGACCTTGAAAAGATCCAGTGGTTTGGTTTCCACAAGCATCCAAAAGCAGCATCCTCTTTAGTCCAGAAGCAGGCCAGGGAAATTCATGAGAAAAGCCTTTCAGGAGAGAATCAGGAACTAAGAAGGTACAAGAACATAAAAAAAGTCACAGGAAACATTAGCCGCATTTTGTGACCCTTTGTACTGGACACTCAGTCTAACACCACCTCAGTCAGCTTCATTCACAACTGATCTGCCCCCAACATATTTCCAAGGAGCTTCAACATATCTGCCAATAGGGATCAGGCACTCTGACATGTCTCACAAATTTCAGCTAATGGGAACTGAAGAAGGCCCAAATCTTCAGTGTAATTTGCCTATCTTCAGTCCCAAGAAAAAGCTGAAAACCTTACTCTCCAAAACCAAACTAGTATGTTTGCACTAGAGCTGGCTGGAAATTTTTAGATTAAATGTTTTTTCCAATCAAAAAATGCAAGTTTGTCAAACCTGGAACAAAAACAGGGCTGGTTTTGACAAATCCCAACTCAAAACATTTTTGAAATTGTTGAAACAAATTATTTGGACCTTTTAAAAAAATATCTGGTTTTTCAATTTGCAGTGACTTTTTGTTTTGAAATTTAAGTTAATTAATTTTTAAAAAGTTAAGGGGGAAAAAAAGATGAAAATCAAAATGAAACACTTCAATTGACCCAAACAGACTTTTTGTTTGTTTGGTTTCTGGATCCTAAAAAGTTGAGATTTTGGCTTTTGTTCCGTATTTGAGACGGATTTTTTTTTTTAAATCTCAAAAATGTTCATGGGCTGGGAAAAAAGTTTCCCATCCAGCTCTAGTTTCAACCAATGCAATTTTTGAAGGTCTCCCCCCTTTTTCAGATGTAGACCAACCTGCAATTAGAACCATGCAGACAATCCCCATGCCTGCACATGGACTACAGAATGAAGCTGCAAAGAGACAGAGCCCCGAGGACGAGAACTGGGGCTGGATAGAAAGACCCAATGGGATGTTTTTTTTTTCTGTTTGGGAAGAAGGCAGGCCAGGCCTTGTCTCTTCTCCAGAGGTTTAGAGAACAGAGGAAGAGACAATATCTTAGGGAGGAGGAGCTGTGCCCAGCATACTGCTGCTGTAGTGGAACACCTTTTTGTCTTCATTTTGGAACATGATGTTAATAAAACCAGATCCTGCTATTACTGGACTCATGAAAGCCTCTGAGTTACAGAGGAAACAAATGGGGAAACTGAGACAGGACACTGCAGCGCCAGCCCTGGCCACAAGGGGGCACATGGGAGGTGGCTGACCTTGCTACACTTCCAATAAGCCATCTGAATGACAGCTTGAATGCAGAAACACCACTAATAGGAAAAACGAGGAGTACTTGTGGCACCTTAGAGACTAAGGTTCTTTGTTATCACCCCACCTTCTGTCTTCAATTACAAACCGTTTTGTCTGCATTATACGCCAGGCCTTGTGCAAACTCAGAGGATAAATGACTGCTGGGGAAGATAGAGGTTGTGTCATCAAATCACCATTTATAATAAAACGGAGATGCAGCTCTGTGAAGGGTAAGACAGCAGATTTTATCAATAACATAATGGAATTCCTACAGCATGGCTAAGTGCATTGCCATGGGTTTTATGACAGATTTACTATCATTGTAACTTAATGCATCATAATAAGTATCTTCATAGTTATTATTCGTTTATAGTGATTACTGTAAGTCAACCACAGCTTTACGACTAAATTTGTAACGTTACTACAATGCTCTGGAAAGGCTCAGGGAATTGGAAACAGGAGAATTCACATGCTTTCCCAGAATACTTTACTTAGAAGGACCCTTTCTTTCCTTCCCTTTTGGTCGTTTCTTGAGAACAATTTTAGTGGCATGTTGGTTGGCAGTTTAGGACGTAGTGTTGTTTGCTCTGAATCGGTGTATAGAGCTGGATGAAAAATGGGATTTTTTCCCTGCAGAATTTATCATGGGGGAAAACAATTCCTGTCAATATTTTTCAACTTAAATTGTTCCACAAATGTGTCCAACCTTGACCAGCTGGAAAACAGTCACAAAGCATTGGGATGTGGGGTAAAAAGGCTGGGTGCAGGGAGGAGCACCGGGCTCTCGGGCCGGGCACCCTTGGGCATAGGCATAGTTTTACTTCTATTTTGGTGGGGAAAGGGGGCTCGAGCCAGGTCTGCACAGCAGGGTTCAGGGAGGGAGCGCCACCTCCACCCCCTGGCTCACTCAGGAGGCCACCCAGCTGTGGGAGACGCAACCAAAAAATATAACTCAACGGGGGGAATTCAGTTCAAAAAGTTTGAAAACCACTCAGGGTGCAGGGAGGGGGTAGCTAGGTTCTGTGTGTGAGTAGAGGGTAGCTCAGGGTGCGGGCAGGGGGTAGCTAGGGGCGGTGGGCGGGCAGGGGGGTAGCTAGGGGCTGTGGGCCAGCAGGGAGTTAGTGCTGCGGCTCCCAGATTCAGCCCCCCACTGCTCCTGGCTTGGGCGGCAGGAGATTTGCTGGCTTCAGCCCCACGCTGCTCCCGGCTGGGGAGAGGGGGCGCCAGCTTCAGCCCCGTGCCGCTCCTGGCTTCAGCAGGGCTCTGCGGGCCCCTGAAAGAGCTTGTGGACCCCCAGTGGGCCACAGACGCCCCGTTGATTGTATGCCATCAGACTGCCAATAACTCCCATGGCAAGACCACCCCTGTGCTCTGCTACTGCCACAACCTACAGAACTCAGCGCTGAAGTGAGACCTACTTGCATCCTCAAGGTACACATTCACCTTTTTCTTTGATCACACACAGGGTGGAGGGCTCAGACCTCCCACCACCACCCCCCGCCGAGGGACAGCGAGCCCCAAGATCTTCTATCGCAATCCCAGCTCTGCCAAGCTGCTCCCACATTCAGGACAGCTATACTTAACATGGTGAATGCAACTGGAGTGCGTGCAGATAAACGCTGGAATTCAGATCTTGGCACACAACACAAGCAGTGGCATGTTCTCATAGCTGTTCTTTGTGGCTCCTTTTTATGGCACCCTTCTTCCCCCTCACTGAGCCATTCCCAGTGACTATTGCCAGCTCCTGGGGACAGAGTTAAGGTTGTGTTGCGCAGGAAGTGTCTACCTTCTTCGTTGCCTGGTTTTCAGAGGTCTGAATGTAGCTGAACCCAGCATGCTGGAAGGGCACAAGGTACCACTGGACAACCGTAACTCTGTGTTAATTATGTTTTTGGGCAGCTAATAAGAATGATCAGAGGAGAACATGGCCCTATACACACAAATGCAGGAGTGTGTGGGACCTCAAGAGGTCATCTAGTCCATCCACTGGCACTGAGGCAGGACAAAGTGTACCTAGATACACCTATACAAGTCCACCTACAGTCTCTGAGGGAGCCTTGCAGTGTCCTAGGCTGCATGGAAAGATGAAGACACAAGCTGTTCCAGGAATGAATCAGGCCATGAGATGACTGCCCCTCTCACCTGGCTGCCAGCAGAGTGCCTAGCAGGGAGCTCATTCGCAGAATCCTGGCTCTTAACACCATCTAGTTTGACCTCCCACCGAATGTAGACCAGAGCAACTCTTTCCTTCCCCTCTGGTCCTGTAGCCTAATAGAGCTGGCAGGTGAGATCCAGAGATCACATGGGCTATTGGGGTCCCCAAAAGAGGAGTGGCCTAAGTAGCCACTTTGCTTTTGCTAAGGCTGCCCCTGCCTCTATTCTTGCCCTCAGAGGTGTCAGCTGAGACCTGACACATAGCAGCATCCATGAGGGACATGTAGCAACAGTGCATTGCTGCTGTCTGTACAGTACAGTCTCCACCACCCTGGTGCCATTGGAAATATCGAGTAAGCAGGAGGGGCTGGGGTTTCCCCTACCCAAGGCGAATGTGAATGGGTTAGTAGATGTGGGAGAATGTGACCCTGTTTCAGAGGAGAGGGTTTCAGAGAACAAAAGCTTCACATTGTACACCCTTCTCCAGCACACCCACACCCACACACCAGCCTCTCCCCCAGAATGGAAGCATTTCCACTGAGAATTGGAATAAAGGAGGCCAGAGAGCAGAGAGAAAATTCAAACCTGAAATGAAACTCAGGTTTCTAACAACCTCCTTTGCACTCTCTTCTTGACTTGCAAGCCCCCTTCTCGAAAGCTACTCTGCTATTCAGGGACTTAGCTCCTTCTTAAGTTTCATAGTAAATGCTGTGCTGCCTGTTACCCTGCCTCCCAGTTTATGGGATGGACTGAGGATTTATGTCCCTCTTTCATTCTGTTTATATCAACCGATTCCTCCTTGTTGGCCCTTTAGAAGGTTAATTCTCCTTGCATGCAGGAGACACCCATAGCTCTCTAGCCTGGGGCAGCCTACAAGGAAACAAGCCATTTTCCACGTTTTTCTGCCTTCTGGAGCTTGGACGCTAACACATCAAATAAGAAAGGAGGCTGTGTCCTGAACAGCGGCCCTGTTTCCTGCCATTTTACTTCCATTAACCCTGACAGAGAAAGCTTGCAGCTGTGAATCTCTCCAGAGCAGCCCAGACTCACCAGGCCTGAATGAAGACTCAGCCCCTCCATCCTTCTCATCAGCTGTTAATCCCCTTTGTTGCTTTCTTTTCCCCACAAGCCTTTTTCTTTCCTTTCATTTCCTGAGTACTGAGTCCTCGCTTTGCCAGTGCCATCCCCCCGGCCGCTCCTCAGAGAGGCCTGCGATCACTGGGTCATTGCAGAGCCATCCGTGGGGAAAGATGGATCTGTCGTTGTCTGAGGATGAAATTTTCAACCTTCCATCCTTGGAGATAGGCTGAAGCCAGAAACATGCATCCAAACCCTCTGAAAGCAGCTCACAAGATTTCAGCATTGACGAACCCAAAAATGAACTCTAGCTTAAATATAAAAAGTCACCTCCATAGCTGGATCCAAACCTCCTGTCCATGAGCCATCCCTGATCAGAACATTGTTTTAGTCTAGAGCTCACAGATCCTGTTTAAATAGATTGATAATATTATTGCTTCCTCTGGGCACAGGGGAGAGGAGAAGGAAAATCATAGAAATGTAGGGCTGGAAGAGACCTCAAGAGGTCGTCTACTCCATTCCCTCATCTGAGGCAGGATTAAGTATAACTAAGTGGTGGAAGTGGGGTGGACTTAATCTGAGTGTCTGAATTTGCCGATCTGAAGTGCTGCATGATTGCATCAGCAGTGTCATAGAATCATAGACTTTAAGGTCGGAAGGGACCATTACGATTGTCTAGTCTGACCTCCTGCACAACACAGGCCACAGAATCTCACCCACCGACTCCTGTAACAAACCCTTAACCCATGTCTGAGCTATTTAAATTGTGGTTTAAAGACTTCAAGGTGCAGAGAATCCTCAAGCAAGTGACCCGTGCCCCTCACTGCAGAGGAAGACGAAAAAACCCTAGGGCCTCTGCCAATCTGCCCTGGAGGAAAATTCCTTCCCGATCCCAAATATGGCGATCAGCTAAACCCTGAGCATGTGGGCAAGACTCACCAGCCAGACACCCAGGAAAGAATTCTCTGTAGTAACTCAGATCCCACCCCATCTAACATCCCATCACAGGACATTGGGCATATTTACCACTAATAGTCAAAGATCAATTAATTGCCAAAATTGGGCTATCCCATCATACCATCCCCCATAAATTTAGCAAGCTTAGTCTTGAAGCCAGATATGTCTTTTGCTCCCACTGCTCCCCAACTCTCATGATTTTATCACAAATCTCATCAGATTTGGTGGGTTTTATTAAATCCCCAACTCCTGGAGTCTAGTGAGCCTATGGAAATTCAACTTTCATTTTTGTTTACCCTATGTATTTTAGGAGTCTAGTCAAATGGGACTTAGGAAACTGAGCCCCTTAAGTGCTTTCAAAAATTTAGCCCTTTGTGGCTCAGTTCCCTATCTGTAAAAAGGGGACAGTAGCAATGCCTTGCCTCACAGCAGTGTTGTAAGGATAAAAAGATTACACCTTTCTGGATGGTTACAGTGTAACATTGCTTTATTTCTTAAAATCCAGAACCTTAACACACAATAACCAAAGCCAGAAAGACACAAAGCAGGCTGCTCCCTAATGCAAAGAGGTACAACTCACCCACCATGCTTTAGGCTGGCTCTTTGGAAAACTGACTCTGATCACATGCTTCCCTCAGAGTCCCTAATCTGCAAGTAGGACCAGAAAACCCCTTAGGTTTGAAAGTGACAGCTTGTAATTTTTTTAAACACTTTTCAATACATCACATTGCCCAGACACCATGGTAATGGGGGCCATATAGGTATACAAGGCAGATTTCACATTGAAAAGGAGTCTATCTGTAAAGACAGAGCCACACAAGCCCTTCGTTTCCAGAGCAGTATGTGTAGTGGGGGCTAGGAGGGGCTTCCCTCTCCCCTCCACCCACTCCTGCTTGATATATGAGAGTAAATATAAGAAAATCTAGTCATAAAATTAATGGAGGCTGCATTAAGTCGCAGGTCATAAACTCACAGGGGTTTGTTGCTCATTTTGTTGAAGCCACACAATTTACCAAGGAGAAGTATAATCCACAGCAGCTGTCCTATCACAACCCCCACCTCCCCGCTCCCGATTAATGGGGTTGAGGGGAACACGGCACTGAAATCTTCAGAAACTTAATGAAACATAAAAACTTTTATAGGCCATAGGCATTCACTGTATCCAGGTGTGAATCAAAATGTCAGAGGAGAAAGGATCTGTCTGATCCCAGCAAGGGGGTTATGTCCGGCTTGAAGTTCTGCTCTTTCAAAAGCAGGCCTCCTGCCTATAGTATGGATCGCCTACATTTAGGGCCAATGCTCATGCGGCCGCCATTCCTCTCCCCTGAGGACCATAGAGGAGGGGATGCCAGGCTCAGCTGGTGCAGTTAGGGCGTGTTTCACAAGCCAGTGAGTTGGCAAGGTCTCCCAAAGGTACGGCAGGGAGGGAGAGGGATCCCATTGGTGTCTCTAATGGTGGAAGGACTGGGTCCTTCTGTCCATTACAGAACAGCCCAGAGTTCTTATATTCACATCTTTCCACAGGGCAGTCTATGCTAACACCCAGGAATTGGCCTCTGGGACCCACCAGGGCTTGCATCATCATGGAGCAGCAGCCTTTCCACCATGGAAGGCTTGCTTGGGTGGGTATGGAATGGGAATAGCAGTTCCATCTGTAGCCTCAGCACAGGCTGGCGAATCACCGTGGTGTACCCCTTTCACAATATCAGGGACATTGGGGTCACCCCTCTGTAAGCCTTTACTCATTGGCAGATGCCACTTCACCACAGCACCCCCCACAATGTGTTTCCTCACACCATTGTAAATCCCGCTGCGTGGGTTCCGCAGGGACTGCTAGCACCCACAGAGCAACCCCCAATGTCTCCTCCCCAGTGAGTGCCGCTCTCCTGAGCAAGCTCCTGTCACGTGTAGAAAGAGGCCTCCTTGCCCATTCTGAAATTCTGCAGGCCACGGTTCTGTGACCCTGTTCTGCCACTCACCGCTTGTTGTCCTGGCCGAGCAGTGGCATCCAGCCGGCTCAGCTTCCCTAGCCAATCGGGCCCTGATCTGGCTTAGAATAAAGCAGCAGCATATGCTTGAGCCCATCTGGCTCCAGAGCAGTGCCAGGGGACTCCAGTCCCTGCTCTCTGGCAGCTCTACACTCTCTCTGGAATTATCTCCACCCCCATCTCCACAGCTTGGCAGCCATACTTCTGTATACTGGGTGGATTTCCAACAGACATAGGGCTTGCTGCATCAACAGCTGGTCCAGTCCCTCTACACTGGGCTTCAGGAAAAGGACCAAAAATGGCAACTACCCGTGGGAGACCCTGGGATATTCACCCAATTCCCCACCATGCCTTTCAGTCCCACAATACCATGCAAATTCTCATCCAAACCCCCTTCTTCAGAGAGCTGTGCTAGGACCTGGGTGTGATAAGCAAATGGGCTACCAACCCATGCACCAAAGAACACGCTCCAGCCACAATATTTCAGTCCTCTTTTCTTCAGGGCTTCACTCTGATTTCTCCAGAATATCGGTCATGTCCCTTTCCCCTGACCCAACCCAGGGTCTCCCGCAACGGCTCCCTGCAGGATAACCTTCTGCAGGACATACACCTGAGAGTCATCTATACACTGGGTTCTTTCCCTTACTTCAGGAACACCTGCAGCTCAAATGAGCTCTTGCTGGCTTTTATGCAGACCAAGTGATTCAAGTGTCACCTGATCCCTTGTCTCACAGCATCAGCTGGGAGGTAGCAGATTAGTCACAGGTGGGTCTACACCCAACTTCTCTTAAAGGGCCAGGCACCCTGTGACAGGTATTTTGGGAGACCCACAGTGCACAGGCGTCACAATGGTGAGCTTTGAGTCTCCTCTGTCTTACACCGACACCCTCGTGCAAAGTGAGTGTGAGATGCTGCCGTTCAGCATGGCTAACGTTTCAGACTCCTCTTTGCACAGCTGCAAAGGGTGACACACGTCGGGAAAGGAGGATCAGGTCCCCTGGAGGGAGCAGTGTGAGAGTGCACACACTGCACCAGTTGACCATCAGCAGGCTGCTCAGGGTGGACCCAATGAACAGGGTCTGGAGTACCCATGTTTATTTATAATGATTAACACTGAGAAGGCCCAGGGTAGATCGGCCTTCTGTTTGGCAGCAAGATGTGCAGGGACACACTTAAGCCTTGGGCAGGCTGAGCTAAGCGTGTTTGGGGGCACTGATAATGGATTGTATGAGCTCTGATACTTTAACCCAACCCCACTGAGCCTATACGTATGTTATTGGGGTTGAGGACCATTAGGGCACCAGTGCCTAGGGATAGAGGAGAGCCAGTTTAATTCACTTTCTTAGCTTACATGAGTTTATGCCTCAGCCTTAACCTGATTTTATTTTAATATCTACTGCAGTGTTTCTCCCTTTCAGTTGAAAATACCTTGGCAACATGCTGCTAGTTCTGTGGCTCCAGCAGTCATGAGTCACGGACTGTACCATAACCTCAAGGCTCCCACACCTCCTGCAATGGCTCCGTCACCGAGACAATGAGAAACGCCAGTGCTGAAGATCAACATGACTGTGGGGTTTTATTATTTTGGTTTTCTTAAAGTGGTTTTGAGAGTAAGGCGGGGATTTTCAAAGCAAGTAACCCACAATGACTTTCAGTCAGCGTTGGGCATTTAGATCATGGGGTTTTCCCCAATATCCACTCTTGCGCCATGAAAAGAGAAGCATTCTGCTTCTCAGCTACATAGAGTCAGATGAAAGCCATCTGTTCCCACCCAGCAAGCACTGTCTTCTTGATCTGCCTCTTAAAACTTATAAGGCTATTTGGAGTTTCTATTGTATATTCTCTGTTTGGGTAAACCTAGTGACAGATGATGTGGAAAAAGCTGAAGTATTCAATGCTTTTTTTGCCTCGGTCTTCACAGACAACGTCAGCTCCCACACCGCTGTCCTGGGCAACACAGTATGGGGAGGAGGTGAGCAGCCCTCAGTGGTGAAAGAACAGATTAAAGACTATTTAGAAAAGCTGGACATGCACAAGTTCAATGCACTTGAGGGTGCTGAGGGAATTGGCTGATGTGATTGCAGAGCCATTGGCCGTTATATTTGAAAACTCGTGGTGATTGCGGGAGGTCCCGGACAGTTGGAAAAAGGCAAATATAGTGCCCATCTTTAAAAAAGGGAAGAAGCAGAACCCAGGGAACTACAGACCGGTCAGCCTTACCTCAGTCTCTGGAAAAATCATGGAGCAGGTCCTCAAGGAAACCATTTTGAAGCACTTGGAGGAGAGGAAGGTGATCAGGAACAGTCAACATGGATTCACCAAGGGCAAGTCATGCCTGACCAATCTAATTGATTGCCTTCTGTGATGAGATAACTGGCTCTGTGAATATGGGGAAAGCGGTGGACGTGATATATCTTGACTTTAGCAAAGCTTTTGATACGGTCTCCCACAGTATTCTTGCCCGCAAGTTAAAAAAGTATGGATTGAATGAATGGACTATAAGGTGGCTAGAAAGCTGGCTAGATCATCAGGCTCAACAGGTAGTGATCAACGGCTCGATGTCTAGTTGGCAGCCGGTATCAAGCGGAGATCTCCGCAGGGGGGGGTCTGTCCTGGGGCCAGTTTTGGTCAATATCTTCATTAATGATCTGGATGATGGGATGGATTGCACCCTCAGCAAGTTTGCCAATTACACTAAGATAGGGGGAGAGGTAGATATGCTGGAGGGTAGGGATAGGGTCCAAAGTGACCTAGACAAATTGGAGGATGGGGCCAAAAGAAATCTGATGAGGTTCAACAAGGAGAAGTGCAGAGTCCTGCACTTAGGATGGAAGAATCCCATGCACCACTACAGACTAGTGTGACAAAGTTCCTGCTCTACCTTGGTGGGTCTTGCGCTTATTGGCGGATTTGCTCGCCTTGGAGCTTCACAGGAGCCCTCAGCTTGGCCGTTTTTCTGAATTCACAGTCCAGATCGACTCCTCCTGTGTCTGACCAGGAGTTGGGAGGATTTTGGGGGGAACTCGGGCCCGCCCTCTACTCCGGGTTCCAGCCCAGGGCCCTGTGGAAAGCAGCTGTCTAGAGTGCCTCCTGGAACAGCTGTGTGACAGCTACAACTCCCTGGGCTACTTCCCCATGGCCTCCTCCCGACACCTTCTTTATCCTCACCATAGGACCTTTCTCCTGGTGTCTGATAATGCTTGTACACCTCAGTCCTCCAATAGTCCGCGTTCTCACTCTCAGCTCCTAGTGCCTCTTGCTCCCAGCTCCTCACACGTACACCACAAACTGAAGTGAGCTCCTTTTTAAAACCCAGGTGCCCTGATTAGCCTGCCTTAATTGATTCTAGCAGCTTCTTGATTGGCTGCAGGTGTTCTAATCAGCCTGTCTTAATTGTCTCCAGAAGGTTCCTGATTGTTCTGGACCCTTCCCTGTTAAGGAGCCGGAATCGTTCTTCACTCGCTCCTGAGCTATTTGCTTTCCTTTCTTTCCTAAAGCCCCCCGGCCCGGATTTTTCACACTTTTCCTTTTGCTTAGTTTCCCCCCCCGCGTTTGGGCCGGACGCTTTGTTCTTTTGGTTTCGTTTTTTCCCGTTTTTTTGAGCTGCGTCAGTGTGCTGGCCGGTCGCCAGCACCCCCCCCCCCCGATGCCTGCTTTTGGACTTTGCTCCTTGCTTACTTGAAACCCCCGGAGGAGGGGGGGAGGACTGCCAACCTGCTGTCCGGAGAGGGGAGTGGACCCCCCCAGACCCAGCTGTTTTGTTTTTTGCCTGGACCTTTTCCGAGAGCCTTGGGACAGAGCCAACAGCTGTAGCAGACGCCAGAGGCCGGAGAACTCCCGGGCAGCTATGAATCATCGTGGAGAGAGGCCGTAAGACTGAGGGATTTCTTTTGAACTTCTACCCTCGGGGGGGGGAGTTGACTGCATTTCAGCTGCGCCTGCGGCGGCACAGGGGTGTAGCAGGGAGCTACCCCCAGATCCATCGGTGCCCCCAACCCCCCCCACCACTATTACAACTATCACGGCCCCCGCTGCTTCGTCCCTGCTGGCAATCTGCCATCTGCCTTCGGATCCAGCTGTTTGCTTTGGACTTTGCCTTTTGGCCCAGGCATAATAACCAACCAAGCGAGACTCTTTGGACACTTGTGGTGGGTTGTCCTCCCCCCACCCCCCCCCCGGATTGTTTACCCCATAGCCTACCCCTACTACCGGACCCCGATTTTTGCCCCCCCCCCCTCCTAGTGTCTCCCTGTCTCTCCCTGCTCACAATGGCAGAGAAGGAGGGACGCAAGGCCCCTCCACCGAAATTGGTTGCCCCTTCCCCATCTACCCTCCTGCCCACCCCTCGAGATTTCCCCACCGCCTCCATTGTTAGAACCCCTGCCACCGCCCCCGCTGGGGCATCGGCAGTGGGAGGCACCGGGGCGATTACTACTGCTGCTCTGGTTCCTGCCCCACTAGATTCTAGGAACCCCCCCCCAGTTAGACGGAAAAATCGAAGCGGGCCAAAAGGGAAGGGCCCCGCTAATGCCGCGGGACCCTCCGTGGCAGAGGCCGCCCCCACCACAGTGGCCTCGTCATCGATCGCGGCACCCCTCCCGGCTGTTCCCTCCACCAGCTCTGCGACCATCCCTCCCCCGGCCCCCAGGACGTATGCCCGGGTGGCGACAGGCCCCCCCTCACCTGCCGCCTCCTCATCTCGCCCTCCCGCTGCCTCCGCTGCCATTACTAGTAGTCGGGGCCCTCTTCCCGCCCTGACCAGGAAGCACGGTGTCCGTTGCCTCCTAGTACCCGCCTCGCCCCACGTGGAGGCATACGTGCAGGCGTTGGCGAAAGTGGTAGGACCCATGGCCATTGTGGCGGCCTCCAAGATGTATGGGAAGGTCGTTCTTTTTCTGGCCTCGGAGACTGCCGCCCAGGAGGCGGTGGAGAAGGGCCTAGTGGTGGGGGGGGTGTTTCTCCCCCTAGAACCGCTAGAAGATCTGGGCGTTCGCTTCGTCCTCACCTCCGTTCCTCCCTTTTTACCTAATGTTGCCCTGTTACCTGCTCTTTCTGCCCTGGGGAAGCTTGTTTCTGTTATTAGCCCTCTCCCGTTAGGCTGCAAGGACCCCGCCCTCCGTCACGTCCTATCGTTCCGCCGGCAAGTGCAGATTTTACTGCCGGCGGGGGTGCGTGACGGAGAGGCGCTCGAGGGGTCCTTCCTAGTTCCCTACCAGGGAGCCCGCTATAGGGTCTTTTATTCCACCGGAGAGGCCCGGTGCTACCTCTGCCGCTCGGCAGGACATGTCCGCAGGGACTGCCCTTTGGCCCGGGGGAGAGGGGCACCTGAGACCCCCGAGACCCGGCGGGATATCGGCCCTGTTGTTGCCGACACCCCTGGCCACCCGGCACCCGACACCACCCCCCCTCCCACCCGATCCACCGCTGCCCCCGTCCGGGCCCAAGAGGCACCCCTCCAACAATGCCCGGGCGACCACGGGAGTCCCACTCTTGCCGTAACCACCTCGGCAGAGCCTATGGAGGGGGGTGTGGCAAAGCTTTTACCGGGTGCAGGAGAGGGCTCGCCCCAAGGAGAACCCCCCGCCCCTAATGCTGCCTTACCGCTACCCCCCCAAACCCCTGAACCTCTGCCTCCGCGCCCCGCTCCGTCCCCTGCTACTCAACCCCCGGACGACGCCATGGAGGGCTGGACTGTAGTCCAGGGGAAGCGAGGCAAGCGGAGGGCTCGAGCTCCGCTGCATTCATCTGACGCGGAAGCCCCCCGGAAGACCAGGAAGGGAGGTACCGACCCTGAGCCTCCCGTCTCGGCCACGAGTGAGATCCATTCGCTGGTGTCGGGAGGTGAAGATAGACCAGCATTGGAGGGTGGAATCCCCCCTCCGCGGGGGACCCTCCCCTCCGAAGCCCCGGGGGAAGCCCCTTCTAACCAGATACCACCTGAACTCCCAACGAACCCCGATGTGACCGCCGAGGCGGGCCCTAGCGGAGAGGCCCCTGGGGTGGTGGGAGTTGGCCTCTCCTCTGTGTACGCGGAGATTGAAGCCCTGGATTTGACCCCGGTCACCCAGGGAGGGGATGATTTACTGCCGGCCGGCCTCGATTTGGGCAATCTCACCCCAGGCCCCCTCTCCCCATGCCCTTTCCCCCTGACTGCCTTTCCGGGTGAGCACCCCACGGAAAGTGGTTTACCGCCTGGGGCCATGGCTGCCACGACCACCCCGGAGCCAGTACCTAGCATTCCTCGGAGCCCCCTCCCTTGCCCCTTCACCCCCGACCCTGCTCGGGAGGCACCTTCTTTTCGCTGTGCGCCTCCTGAAGCCCAGGGCCTTACCTCTGCCCCTGCCCCCACCCCTATTCCGGTTCAGTTTCCCTCCTCCTGCAAGGCTACCGCCGCCCCTGGGGTTATTTCTTTTCCGCCTTTTGCAGATTCCCCCCAGGGAGCAGTCTTTATGTTTTCTAGTTGCGACTCCCCAGGAGTTGCACCTTTCCCCCTGCCATCCCCGTCCGCCCCAAGGCACGAGATGGAGTTAATAACCCCAGCCTGTCAGACACCCCGTCGGCGGTCCGCACCCTGCCTACCCGCCTTAGCGGACCATGAAGCTGCATCAAAAGCCCCACCAGGGACTGCTCTGGGAGTTGTAACCCTACCCCCCCATGAGCTGCAGCATGCATTACGGGAGTTCTTGAAACAATGCCGTGGTGCCCGTGATAGGGCACAGCTGGCTCTCCAGCAATGGGGGGACTTTGATCGACTCCTTCGGGCCGCGAGAGCCCTTATGAGGGAGGGTAGAGGGCAAGGGAAGGGCGGTGCCGCGGCCTACGAGCGGGCCCGCAGCTTCCGGAAAGAGTTATTTACTCACGGGATGGGACACGGGTTGCTACGCGACCCGCCGGGGGCCATGAGTACCCCCACCCCTGAGAACTCCCCACCCCCCCAGCCCTCCGCATGACACCTCTCATCATTGTAACCCTGAACACCAGGGGCTGTAGGATGGCTCTCCGCAGGTCCCAGGTGCTCTCCTACCTTCGGGAGGGGAGGTACTCTGTGGTTTTCCTGCAGGAGACCCACACGGACCCAACCGCCGAGGATAGGTGGCGGCTGGAATGGGGGGACGGGGTATACTTTAGCCACTGCACGGCTTGGCAAGCTGGGGTGGCGACCCTGTTCTCCCCCACCCTGCGGCCCGAGGTGCTCGGAGTCACTGAGGCCGTGCCGGGCCACTTGTTGCACCTCCGAGTTCGTTTGGAGGGGCTCGTGGTCAATTTTGTTAATATCTATGCCCCGCAAGTGAGCTCACAGCGGCCGCAATTTTACCAGCAGGTGTCCGAATTTCTCGACACCCTGGATTCACACGAGTGCCTGATCCTGGGAGGGGACTTTAACACCACCCTCGAGGAACGGGACCGCTCGGGGGCCGAGCCGAGCCCGGCCGCCGCGACCATTCTTCGAGACATAGTCGACTATCACTCCCTAGTGGACGTCTGGCGTGACCATCACCCAGATGATATTTCCACGTTTACCTTCGTTCGGGTGGAGGCCCGTCGGTCGCACCGCTCTCGGTTAGACCGTATTTATCTATCCCGTCTCCATCTTTCACAGGCCCACTCCTCCACCATTCGGCCGGCCCCTTTTTCCGACCATCATTTGGTTGCCGTCACGGTCTCCCTCCGTGCAGAGGGACCGGGGCCGGCTTACTGGCACTTTAATAACAGCCTGTTGGAGGACGAGAGCTTTGTGATGTCCTTCCGGGAGTTTTGGCTGGCCTGGCGAGAGCAGTGGCGTGCCTTTCCCTTGGTGCGGCGATGGTGGGATTTAGGGAAGGTGCGCGCCAAGCTCTTCTGCCGCAACTACACTCGGGGCACCAGCCGACGGAGAAATGCGGCGATAGAGCAGTTGGAACGGGAGGTCTTAGAGCTGGAGAGGCGCCTGGCCGCCAGCCCCGGGGACCCGTCCCTCTGCGGAGCGTGCCGGGAGAAGCGGGAGGAACTTCGAGCCCTCGAGGACCACCGGGCCCGAGGTGCCTTTGTCCGGTCCCGCATCCGCCTCCTTCAGGAGATGGATCGCGGCTCCCGCTTCTTCTACGCCCTGGAGAAAACGAGGGGGGCCAAAAAACACGTCACCTGCCTTCTAGCGGAAGACGGCACCCCCCTCACGGATCCGGAGGAGATGTGTGGGAGGGCCCGTGACTTCTACGCAAACCTTTTCTCCCCGGATCCAACCGATCCTGGCGCTTGCGGGGTGCTCTGGGAGGAACTCCCCACGGTCAGCGTGGGCGACCGAGACCGGCTAGAGCTGCCTCTCACCCTGGCCGAGTTCTCGGAAGCCCTCCGTCGCATGCCCACCAATAAATCTCCGGGCATGGACGGGCTGACCGTGGAGTTTTACCGCGCGTTCTGGGACATCCTTGGCCCAGACCTAGTCACTGTCTGGGCTGAGTCCTTGCAGGGCGGGGTCCTCCCTCTCTCGTGCAGACGAGCGGTGCTCGCCTTGCTGCCGAAGAAGGGGGACCTCCGCGACTTACGAAACTGGCGTCCCCTCTCACTCCTTAGCACAGATTATAAAATCGTAGCGAAAGCAATCTCGCTGCGGCTAGGGTCCGTGATGGCGGACGTGATTCACCCAGACCAGACCTATACTGTCCCGGGTCGCAGCATTTTTGACAACCTCTTTTTAGTCCGAGACCTTTTGGAACTCGGGCGGAGAGACGGTCTGTCGTTCGCCCTCCTGTCTCTCGATCAAGAGAAGGCGTTCGATAGGGTAGATCATGGGTACCTCCTGAGCACCCTGCGAGCGTTTGGATTCGGACCTCAGTTTGTGAGTTTTCTCCGGGTGCTGTACGCCTCCGCAGAGTGTCTGGTTAGGCTCAACTGGACCCTGACCGAACCGGTCAGCTTCGGGCGAGGGGTGCGGCAGGGGTGTCCCCTCTCAGGCCAGCTGTACGCTCTGGCGATCGAGCCTTTCCTCTGTCTCCTCCGCAGGAGGTTGACGGGGTTGGTGCTGCGGGAGCCGGAACTGCGGCTGGTCCTGTCGGCGTACGCCGATGACGTCCTCCTCGTGGTCCAGGACCCGGGCGACTTGGCGCGAGTGGAGGCATGCCAAGCCATCTTTTCGGCAGCCTCCTCCGCCCGAGTCAACTGGGTCAAGAGCTCTGGCTTGGCGGTGGGGGGCTGGCGGCAGGTAAGCCCCCTCCCACCCGCGCTTCAGACCATCCGGTGGAGTGCCGGCCCTTTGCTCTATCTCGGCGTTTACCTTTCTGCCACGCACCCTTCTCCGCCGGAGAACTGGCAAAATTTGGAAGGCGGTGTGATTGAGCGGATCAGGAAATGGACGAGGCTACTCCGATGTCTCTCCCTTCGGGGGAGAGCACTGGTGCTTAACCAACTAGTCCTGTCCACGCTCTGGTACCGGCTCAACACCCTAGCCCCGGCCCCGGGTTTCCTGTCCCACCTCCGGAGATTGATTCTGGAGTTCTTTTGGTCAGGATTGCACTGGGCCCCTGTTGGAGTTCTCCACTTGCCCCTGAAGGAAGGAGGGCAGGGCCTGAAGTGTCTGTACACTCAGGTCCGCGTTT
Organism: Lepidochelys olivacea; assembly: GCF_965140295.1. NCBI lineage: Eukaryota > Metazoa > Chordata > Testudines > Cheloniidae > Lepidochelys > Lepidochelys olivacea. The sequence goes on from NC_140418.1 coordinate 46,965,432, forward strand.
TCCGCCTCCAGGCCCTGCAGAGGCTCCTTTATAGTGTAGGTAGTTCGCCGTGGAGCATATTGGCGCATGCCTTTTTACGCCGCTTCCATGGGCTCCGCTATGACCGACAGCTCTTTTATCTTTGTCCGAGAGGTTTTCCGCGAGACCTCTCCGGGCTGCCGGATTTCTACCAGGACCTCCTCCGGGCCTGGAAACTGTTTTCAACGACCAGGTCCGTGGCGGCCATCGTGGGGGCAGATCTCCTCACGGAGCCCCTGCTACACAACCCCCAACTTTGTGTGCAGGCGGCGGAGTCCCGCACGGTGCGCCAGAGGTTGGTCCTGGCGGGAGTTACGAGGGTCGGGGACCTCCTGGACTACGACCGGGGGGACTGGCTGGATCCCCTGACGCTCGCTCGACGCATGGGGCTCTCCAGCCTTCGCACCCCCCGGCGCGTGCTTCAGGAGGTGGAGGCCGCTTTGACCCCCGCCGCTCGGGCTTATGTTAGCCGAGCCTTGTGCGAGGGCGCGCCCCGCCCATCCCTTACCCCAGGCCCGCCGGACCTTTCCATCGGGCCCCTACTCTGTCGATCCCAACACACCCCTCATCCTTTCACTGCGAGCCGGCTGCATGAACTGCAACCGGTCGGTTTTCAAGTTGCATCACGGAAATATCTATATACACTCACGCTCCATACCCTTCATGCCCGCACCCTGGTGTCCCGCCCCGATACAAAGTGGCGAGATCTCTTACCACCTTTGGAGGGTGAGCAACCTCGGTGGGCCAGCCTGTACTCCACCTTGGTCCCGAGGCCCGTCGGGGACATCAGTTGGCGGCTCCTTCACGGGGCTGTGAGCACGGGCGTGTTTTTGACACGTTTTACCTCCCTTCCGGAGACTTGCCCTTTTTGCAACGTGAGGGAAACCCTGGCGCACATCTATTTAGAGTGTGCCAGATTGCAGCCTCTTTTTCGGCTCCTCACAAATATTCTTTTGCGCTTTTGGCTTCATTTTTCTCCCCACCTCTTTATCTATACACTCCCCATCCGTGGCCCCACCAAGTCGCGGGATCTCCTGGTTAGCCTCCTCCTAGCCTTGGCTAAAACAGCCATTTATAAGACCAGAGAGCGGAGGTTGGCTCATGAGGCGTCCTGCGATTGTGAGGCCGTTTTCCGACTCTCAGTACATTCACGTATCCGGGCGGAGTTCCTCTGGGCAGCGTCCACCGACTCCCTTGACACCTTCGAGGAGCGGTGGGCGCTGTCCGGGGTTCTCTGCTCGGTGACCCCGTCCGGTTCCCTCCGTCTGACCCTCTGATTGAGGGAAAGAGCGAGAGCCGCCAGTCACAGCCGTTAGTTGCTGTGAATACCATCATTACTGTCTTCTAGGAGGGGTCCTATAATACATGGGTGTACCCCCCTCCCTCCCAACCACCCACCCCGCAGCCGTGCCCATCTTGTCGGGCACTCTCAGGAGAGGGAGGGTCGGTGACCCTGGGCGCGGCACTAGGTAACTCGAGAGGGTGGAAGACCACGAGTGTCGAGGAAGCCCCCCCGCTCTAGGCCACCAGGTAACTCAGGAGGGTGGAAGACCACGAGTGTCGAGGAAGCCCCCCCGCTCTGGGCCTGGGCTAACCTGAACACCTCTCCCTCCTGAAAGCTGTTGTGTTATACCTTTTGATTGCGTTGTTTTGTTGCTAAGTTTTTTTTTTATCCTTTTGTATTCTTTGTAACTGTTACAAATAAATTTCCTTTCTGTTTCAAAAAAAAAAAAAAAAAAAAAAAAAAAACCTTCCCTGTTACCTTACCCAGGGAAAAGGGACCTACTTAGCCTGGGGCTAATATATCTGCCTTCTATTACTCTCCTATAGCCATCTAGCCCGACCCTGTCACACTAGGGACCAACTGGCTAAGCAGCAGTTCTACAGAAAAGGACCTGGGGATTACGATAGATGAGAAGTTGGATATGAGTCAACAGTGTGCCTTTGTTGCCAAGAAGGCTAACAGCATATTGGGCTGCATTAGTAGGAGCATTGCCAGCTGATCAAGGGAAATTATTATTCCCCTCTATTCGGCACTGGTGACCCACACCTGGAGTATTGCATCCAGTTTTGGGCCCCCCACTACAGAAAGGATGTGGACAAATTGGAGAGAGTCCAGCAGAGGCCAATGAAAATGATCAGGGGGCTGGGGCACAAGACTTACGAGGAGAGGCTGAGGGAACTGGGCCTATTTAGTCTGCAGAAGAGAAGAGTGAGGGGGGGATTTGATAGCAGCCTTCAACTACCTGAAGGGGGTTCCAGTGAGGATGGAGCTTGGCTGTTCTCAGTGGTGGCAGATGACAGAACAAGGAGTAATGGTCTCAAGTTGCAGTGGGGGAGGTTTAGGTTGGATATTAGGAAAAACTTTTTCACTATGAGGGTGATGAAACACTGGAATGCGTTACCTAGGGAGGTGGTGGAATCTCCTTCCTTAGAAGTTTTTAAGGTCAGGCTTGACTAAGCCCTGGCTGGGATGGTTTAGTCAGGGATTGGTCCTGCTTTGAGCAGGGGGTTGGACTAGATGACCTCCTGAGGTCCCTTCCAACCCTGATATGCTATGATTCTATGATACGTACTGAGACAGGTGCCATAAATTTATCCGACAGAAGAAAACTGACATTCCATCTCTTCCAGAGAGGAGGTATGGTCGAGGGGTTACACCATCTCTCTATGCCTGCTAATAGTATTGATATGGCATTGGTTAAATGGGGCTGGTACACTATTTACTGCAGCATTGTTGGTAGGCTGAATTAATGTTTATAAAGTATTCAGATATCTCTGGGTAAAAGACACTAAGTAAACTATCAGGCCAAGAACAGTGTTAATGGTACTTATTTCAGGCCATTGATCTGCTAGATAGAACTGATACTGAACTCTTTTTGCCTTTTTCCAGTAGTCTGTGTTGCTGGTGACCAGAAAGCAGTAGGTACAGGATTCCGCAGTAACCACAGTGCTGCCTAACTCCTGCTTTGTATTTGCTTTGAGCTTTGTGAACGCCAAGCTGAAAGAACTCCTGTTCCTAAAGCTTTGCTGTCTGACATTTTCAATTTCCATTGCTCATCCTTCTCCTGATGTATTTGCCTTTATTTGCTGCTGGCTCACTGTGAAGGTGCTGGTGAACATCTGGATTCCATGTGTGGAGCTGTCAAGCTCTCGAGAGCTGTTGAATGCTCCTCATCTTCTTCGTTGTCCTCTTCCTCCCCTTCTTCCTTTCATCCCCAGAGAATTCCCATTTCTGCTTCATTCTCCATAGCAGACTTTCGCTAGTGAGGGAGTGAACCCCAAAAAGGTTTGGAAATTCAGGTGGGATTTTCAGAGGGGCCTAACAGAGCTATTTGGCCATCTACCACTGAAAGCCAATTGGAGTTGGGCACCTGACTTCACCCCTTTGAAAATCCCAGCTTCAGTCATCTTCAGCTAATACCCCAATGAGGTCTGGCCACGTGCTCTAAGAAGGCTCTGATGGTTTGTGAAGATAATCCCACGATGTTGGAAAAAAGCTAGTGTAAATTGATGTCAGATCACAGAAGTCAATGAAGCTATGCTGATTTACACCATCTAGGGATCTAGGTTTGTGAAATCACAAGAAAGAAAGACCATGTATCGGCCAAATCCTTCACTGGTGTCAATTAGTTGACTTCAATGAAGCTACATGGCTAGTTTGCAGTAGGTGGGAATCTGGTCCATCCTGTCATATTATTTTAACTAGGCATAGGCATGGCCCATATTCAGGGATACAGATATCCCTAAACACTGCAAAAGTTTGGATCCAGATTCCAAATTAGTAACTCAGACCATCTCTATTTCTACATCATTATAAGTTGCTCCAAATAACATGACCTGATTTCCCGTAAGAGGATAACAGGCAGAGCACGCTGTTTATGATAAAGCCAGCAATAAAATCAAGAGGATATATAAAATCTTGCCTTTTCATGGAGAGCAGACCAAAAAACCCTTTTACACATGTCAGCCAGAGAAAGGTCTTTTTCCCCTTTCAAAGGAGTTCAAAACATAGGAAAATGCAATAAAAGAACACACCAGATGCTGCTGTTTTATGGAGTATTCATGAAAGCTAAAGCATAATGAAACAGCTTAAATTAAAGTTACCTATATAACCTTAACTCTGCCCTCTTGTGTGCAATTGCCATTGTTTTTATTTGTATGATCATGTACCTTTTTTTCTGCACATCCTATGCCTCATTTAGTGCACAAGTTGTACTATATAAAGTGAAAGAGATAGAGATATTTATTTAATTTATAGTGATGACATCATGCACAATAAAAGCACTTATCCAAGGCTCTAAACAAACACAGCTAATCCTGGTGCTAGCCACATGTAATGGTGACCCACACCTGGAGTATTGCATCCAGTTTTGGGCCCCCCACTACAGAAAGGATGTGGACAAATTGGAGAGAGTCCAGCAGAGGCCAATGAAAATGATCAGGGGGCTGGGGCACAAGACTTACGAGGAGAGGCTGAGGGAACTGGGCCTATTTAGTCTGCAGAAGAGAAGAGTGAGGGGGGGATTTGATTGCAGCCTTCAACTACCTGAAGGGGGTTCCAGTGAGGATGGAGATCTGTGCATCATTGGGGGCCATTTTCTATTTACAAAAAGAAAAGGAGTACTTGTGGCACCTTAGAGACTAACCCATTTATTTGAGCATAAGCTTTCGTGAGCTACAGCTCACTTCATCAGATGCATCCGATGGGTTAGTCTCTAAGGTGCCACAAGTACTCCTTTTCTTTTTGCGAATACAGACTAACACGGCTGTTACTCTGAAACCTTTCTATTTACAATTATCACAAGCTCAATCTGAATTTATAACCAGTTTTATTAAAGCAGCTCCATGAGGACAGTTTAGCTGGTGTGTAGTGAATGTGAAGTTCTATAAACATATACAAAGACCCCCACATTGTGAAAAATTTAACTAGATTAACATTTTTTAATTGATGCATGGTTTTTAGAATAGTCTGTAGCTATGTATAAGGTAACTCCCAGCATTCCTTTCTCTGTGGAATTTGCATATTGATTCACCTAGTCTTGATTTCAGGCTAACATTCAGACGACACTGATTTGGGACCATCAGAGTAGTGCTGGTCCAGTGCAACATTCAGTCTAACCCATTGGTTCACCTAACACTAGTTTCTACAGACCAGATGCTCAGCTTGTGTAAGTCATCATAGGAGGATCAGACCAAACACCACTAAGATCCTGGAATAACTCTAATGTTAGTCAACTGAAACCAGAGCCTATTTGAAGAAGGTCAGAGTCAGGAAGTTTGGCTCCTTGTTCTGGATATCACCACTGATCAGAGCAGATAAGCTACTGCCTTCTCAGCTCCAGAACAAAGCTACCGTGATGCTGTCCCCAAGAGCAAATCTATGACTCAGAATCAAGCAGCTGTGTGAGCCTCCATTATAATTTCTGGCTGCTTTTCAGACCACATGAGCCTTGCTAGTTTGATTGTCCATTCATGAGATGGACCCACCTTTGATGGGACTCACCAACAATCTTAGAGCCAGACTCACCAAGAGCAAAGAAGGGCTGGTACATTGGAACCAAGGTCCCAGATCTTCAAAGTTATTTAGTCTCAACTCCCATTGCGTGGGAGATAGGCTCTAAATACCTTTGAGGATCTTGGCCAAGGTTTCTAATGGTAAAGCCACTCAGCAACACTAACTGCTGCATTATTTTATATGTTTAATGAAGAAATCCCCCAGAAGAGTTGAGGTGAAGCCACAGGCTCTGGGTGTGGATGGAGAATGTGGCTAGTGACCACCAGCTGTAACGTGACTTGAGCTCCTGATTTCTTGTCACCTTATTGGTCGGCTTGATGCTTCCACCCATTAGGGAGTAGAGAATGCTTTTCTTTCAGGAAACTCTTTCCTGTTCTGCCGGTGATGTATCCCATGGTGCACAGATAAACTGATTAGATGACTGAATCACAAATAACTAATACTTGAAGCGGAAACTGTGCAAACAGCTCATAGGATGCTATTTGTTTGTAATTAACACTTCTGCAAAGATCACCATTTGCAAACTCAGGTGATGTGTTCACAGAAAATTCCACAGAGGATTTATTCATATGGAGTAATTTGTCCAGAATTGGTTAAACCAAGTTTTCAAGGCCGGTTATGCAGCACCAAAAAATTCTGATAAGCTTCGGGATGTAGCTGATAGCAATCTCTGATTCACATGTTGCTAAGTGCTATGGCACATGCCACTTCTAAAAGCAAGCATTTAAAATCTGCAACTGGAAACGGTGCACTATTATTCAGTGGGGGTAACTGCTTTCCTTTAATGGGTTATAAAACTCCCATTTGGAAACGCAATCAACCTGCTCTCCTCATGCATCATGCAGTGATAAAGATAAAAGATAAAAATTGGAGTAACATTTACCGAACTTTAAAAGATTATTCTGTGTAACCCACAATCCTTCCAAAACTAACATTGTTCTAAGAAACAGGTAACATGTGACACTTTCTTTCCCTCTGCAAATTACTACATTCCCTCCATCTCTCCTTCCCAATATCAATCAGCAGCAAAGACAAGGCAAATGAATTTTTAATCAATAACAGCTACTATTTCTTGTAGTAGGACTGTTTAGGATTTAAAAGGGAAAAAAATTAAATCAATCCTGATGTGAACATTTTCCCATTTGGAAAAAAAAGCAATCAAACAGGAGGGTTTTTTAAAAATATGTTTTTAAAAGGCTTGAAAGCAAAATTAATTTTAAATTGTTTTTAGATATCTTGCCTACAGAATAGAGGCACATTATATGACAGAGGAAGGTGGTCCAAAGTCTTCCCAGTAAGCATTTTAGCACCAGTGTTTCTGATCTGTACATATTTCATGTGTTGCCATCTTAGAAATGAAAGCTAGTTTAACCATGTGTGTTGTTGTCTTGTCTTCCGTGAGGTATTTCCCCCTTTCATTCACAATAGATACAATAGAATTTGGAGTGAAGTGTCTGGAGTTACTTTAAATAATGGCCTTGCTTAACACCAGGGAGACTCATTGTGATAATTACTGGGATAAAATTATATTTCACCTGAGAAAGGACAAAACAGAATTGTGCTGTCCTAGATTTTTTAGACTTTTATTTGTTAAGTCACACCCAAACACAATATTCATCCTGATTTGATACTCAAGAGGCCAAGATTTTTCAGAAGTAGCTGCCTAAAATTAGTCTCAAATTCATTTTTAGGCAGGTAGGTCCCAGTTCAAAGTTTATCCCTCTTCAGCAAGGCGCTCATGCATGGGTGATGGCTGCCATCTTGGCTGACACAGGAGGGACCTAAAAAGCATGAGCTGCTAGAGCTTGAGCTAAAGAGGAAAAAGTTACTTAATCAGCACTGCGATAGACACATGTCCTCTATGAATCAGGCACAGAAAGGAGACCTGTAACACACAGCAGTGGATTACACATGAGCTTACCTCTCAAAATGGGACTCTGGCATATGCTTAAATGCTTTGTTGAATTGGGATCCTAAGTGATCAGAAATTGAGAAGCACTCAGCAGCTCCTAGTGAGAGCAGTTGGGTGCTCATGGATAGGCTCAGCACCTCCTAGTGAGAGCAGTTGGGTGTTCATGGATAGGCTCCTATTTTAGAAAATGTTAGCCAAAAAAGTTTGATGTACAATGGGGTTGGAAGATTAGGGGATTGGAAGTGATCTACAGTGCTTCTGACTCTTTATGTTCAAATTCAGTAGGTCTAGGCTGGTGGTGAACAGCAACAAGCCCAAATTGCAAAGGTTGGGTCCAGATCCATTCTTCTTCAAATTTTGGAGCAGTTCAGATTTGGAGGGGTCAGTCTGGTTCAGTATATAGAGAAAGGAGCCAACAAACTAAGTTTGGGTCAAGATCCAAACTTCCACAAAGCCTGAGGGTGTTCAGATCTCTCTTGGATCCACATCTATTAGTGACCAAAAGCTGCTACCACCTGATTGTGGTTTGGTGACCTAGGTTAGAGGAGTTGGGGGCCAGTCCCAGTCCCACGTTTAGTTGGTAGAAATCCGTATCACAAAACCACCATCAGAACTTGGCACTAATTGGCTCCCTGGATGGCCACCTCAGACCATAAAAAATGAACATCCTTCTTGCTCCAGGCCAGATGTAAAGCTCCCACTGCTGCTTCCTTGAACGATCCTATTTATCTAACTGGCATGATGTACTGGAGGGGCATCCTCTATGAAGAGAGGAGAGTTCTGCCTCCATGGCCTAGTCAATCCTGCCAACAGAGCGAATAGAGGTCTCCAACACTGTCCATCTGGCATTAAATTCACTAAGGAAAGAAAAAGCACTAAGGTAAGCTAAAACGATCCAGTCCTGTGCTCAGGACATGGGAAGCATGGCCTGTTGGCTGCAGCTTCAGCCCTTCCTCCTCCTTTTGATGATGCTTTAATGGTGATGATATTGGCATGAGGCTGCATGTGCATTCCTGGCCCAACCCCACCTTTCACGCATATTTAGAAAAAGAAAAAAAATGGGAGGGGGGAGTCTTTTCTGTCTTGATTTTCCTTGGATACGTTCTGTCGACAGGCACATCTGTTGAAGTCATCACCTGATTTCTGCTGCCTCTCCAGAATCTGAGGGAGAAAAGTAACCCTCTCCGCCTGAATGCACACAGTTCTTCTGGGCTGCAGAGTCTCAGCTACAAGACATTTTCTGCAAGGCGTCCATCAAGGTACAATCCCAGAGCTCATCTCCACCCACTCATCTTCTTCTCCAGTGCCTGTTTCCATATTTCAGAGTGCACCTTTGGTCCCTAAATATTTTCAAAGATTTTCCAGTCAACAGTTTTGAAATTTGTGGTGTCGTCAGTATCCTTCGTACAAAATATACATGGACAATACCATCCACGCTAGCTTGCCATTGTGTGATGTGCCATGAGAAAAACCTCTCCATAGTCCAAATCCAAGTCCCTCCAGCTTTTCAGTTTCCCCTTTCCCTCACTTTTCTTTCTGTTTAGCTAGTCCCCTCGTAACTCAACTCCCACCACACCAAAAAATTGTGGAACTAGCATGACATTTGTTGCTATCGCATGGTTCATTCTGTGGGGCTGTTCTGCCCCTTCCCCCCACCCTGTGTCGATCTAGGGCTTGTCTACACTACCCGCCGGATGTGGCTTTGGATAACCGTGCAGGGTGTGGATTCCCACCTGACCTGCTGCCGAGAGGCCAGCTGGGCTGACGGAGGCAACAGGGCAGGCAAGCAGCAGCATGTGGGAGTGGGAGAGATGACCAGCCGTGGGAGACAGGTGACTTCTCCAGAGCAGGGGTACCCCGCCTCCGCCCTGCTCCACCTGTGCAGCCACTGCTGTTCCTGTCCCCCGCCCCTCCGTTTGTCCCCCACCCCTCCGTTTGTCTCCCACCCCCTCCGTTTGTCCCCTCCCCCCCAACCTGTGTACCAGTTTTCCACTCAGCTGGGGTGACGGGACAGGGGTAGGGTGACCAGATAGCAAGTGTAAAAAATCAGGACCTGGGGTGGGAGATAATAGGTGCCTATATAAGAAAAAGCCCCAAATATCAGGACTGTCCCCACAAAATCGGGACATCTGGTCACCTAGACGGGGGAATCTGTGTGTGCTGCTGCTGCTGGCTCTCTGGATTTGGAGCTGCTGGTAACTGCTTGTGTCTGAACAAGCCTAGTTCAGGCTCCTGACCCAGAGTGCTTTCTTAATGCATCCGATGAAGTGAGCTGTAGCTCATGAAAGCTTATGCTCAAATAAATTGGTTAGTCTCTAAGGTGCCACAAGTACTCCTTTTCTTTTTTCTTAAAGAGACAGTGCACTCACTCAGGCACATACGCACTCCCCTCAACACAACACACACTGTCACACACTCCCCTCAACAAACACACCAGGGCTCCCTGCATCCAGGTCACTTCCCCACCTGGGCTGTGCTGAGGCATCAGGAGCTGATGCTTTCCTGCCCTCCCCTTACACAGCTTGCAGGGAAAGTGACCTGGATGCAGGAAGTCCTGACAGGGTTCCTTGCTCCTCCCCCCCCCCAGCTCCCTAGGGCTGCGCGGGGCAGAGAAGCAGCAGTCTAGTGAGGGAGCAATGTCAGCTGCTTTGTACATCCTGGTCAGTTTCCCCATGTGGGTGCAGGAAGGGGACACAAGGGTTACGGGCAAAGGGGGCATAGTGCAGGGGTTAGGGGCAAAAGGGGGCAGGTGTTGTGGTGCGGGGGCAGGGGTTGAAGTGAAGGGGCACGCACAGTGCAGGGGTTAGGAACACAGGAGGGGCAGGGGTTGGGATGAAGGGGGCACAGTGCAGGGGTTAGGGGCAGAGGAGGGGGCAGGTGTTGTAGGAGGAGGAGTGTAGGGTTTGGGGTGAGGAGGCATGCACAGTGCAGGGGTTAGGGGCTCAGGAGGGAGGTGCAGAGGGTAGGAGTGAAGGGGTGCAGGGATTGGGACACCGGAGGGGAGTGCAGGGGTTGGGGTGAAGGGGGCACAGTGCAGGGGTTAGGGGCAAAAGAGGGGGCAGGTGTTGGGATACAGGAGGGGGCAGAGATGGGAGTGAAGGGGGTGTAGGGATTAGGGACGCAGGAGGGGGAGCAGGCATTAGGGGCAAAGGGGGCACAGTGCAGGGGTTAGAGGGAAGGGAGGGTGGGGAGCCCATGGGAGCCAGGGGCAATGGAGGGGTGCCAGACCCACAGGGTCCAGGGGAACCAGAATGCAAGTTCACGCAGGATGCCATTTTCCCTAAGGCTGGCCCTGCAGCCCCATTCTTGGTTGGTCCCTCATGTGATAGCTCTTGGGGAACAGAGAACCAGGATCCAAACATTCATGAAAGCTGCCCCGCTGCTTAAGGGGTTTCCTCAGTGAATGGATACAGAGAACCTTTCTCTACATTCTTATATTCAAACAGTCTTTTGTCTTCATTCACAACCAAGGCCATCTCCTGCCTGCTGGAAGGGTCCTGTTCACCTCCAAGTGGATTCAATCATATGCAATAGCCTTTGATGGTTTTCCATTAACTGTTCAGGGATGTGGCAAAGATAGGCAACAGAACCTTGCATTACATTGCAAGCTAGCAAGGGCTCCCTCTTGCTTGAATGGGTCCATTACCTCCTGGTAATCAATTTCTACTCCAAGTCCATAAAGCATACATTCAATATAAATACATGATTCCTTAACTATTACCCATACGTACATCTCACAATGATTATGAACTTTGACAAGTTACAAGCTTTCTGTAAAACAAAATGGAGTCCTTGTGGCACCTTAGAGACGAACAAATGCATCTGATGAAGTGGGTTTTAACCCACGAAAGCTTATGCCCAAATAAATTTGTTCGTCTCTAAGGTGCCACAAGGACACCTCGTTGTTTTTGCTGATACAGACTAAGACGGCTACCACTCTGAGAACTTTCTGTAAAGACTGTACATGTTACTTTTTAAGGATAAATACCCTGTAAGACACGTGTTTGGTGCAGTGAGTTTGTCAGGTCTGACGTGAGTTGTTTGCAAGTTGTCTGCCCACCCATTTTCCTCTCACCACGGTGCAGAAAGAGCCCAAAACACTTGGTTCCTGCTACTTCTGATCCATTAAACATTGAAGTTCTCTGGAGTAAGAATAGCACAGAGTGCAATAGTCTATCCCTGATCTCATGCATCCCTACTTTCCCTCCTCTGCTATGAATGGGTCATCATTGTGACTGACCCCCAAGCCCTAGTTTGGACTAGTGAGAGAGAAAATCTTATCCCAGCTGAAAGTGGTGCAGCCATAATTAATTGTGTATGTTACAATAGCAAGTAGATCAAGAACCAAGATCAGCACCCCAATGCACTGTACAGAGTCAGAGACAGTCCCTGCCCCAAAGAGCTAATGGTCTAAACAGACAAGACAGACAGGGGAGTAGAAAAGAAGTGCCAAGAAAATAAACATCAAGAGAAGACCTGTTGTACCACCACTGTAGGATCATCTACAAGGCATCGCATTCCCTCCCACCCTGAACATGACAAACATTGGACCCCTCACAGGATGAATAGATGGAGAGGATATTCCCCAGATGGCCAAAGGGAAATGGCTCAGACATATGCATTCCTCAGGCCATTGAGTCACTCGGCCTGAGCAGCTTTCCATCTGCATGAAGCCAGGACGCCACTAAGCTGGTTTCAGGCATATTTATTTTCCTGTTAGCGTCTGGAATTCTTAACTAGAGCACATTTCAAAGCAAGATGGCCAGGTCTCCTTGGCTTACTGTGCCATGTGGATTCAGCAGTGTGGCTTTTCTGATGAGACAATGTCACGGGGGGGAGGGGCTGGCCCCTGAGGGCCACCTGCAGCTAGCTGATTGCCCAAGTAGTTTGGCAGCAGTTTATTAGGTAAGGAGCACCGGGGCCTAATAAAGGGCTCAGTCAGTCCAGCCCCAAGAGCACAGGCAGTTCCTGAGGAGAGAGGCTTCTTGGGGGAGCTGGTTAGAAAGCTATTCCCAGTGTTGTCTCCCTGGAAAGCAGAGGCTCAGGGAGAGAGGAAGTGCTCCCAGGCAAGAGATTGGAGCAGCCCAGAACAAACTGGTTATGGGACCCCCTAGGAAGCTACTAGGGCCTCACTCGGCAAAGAGCAATGCATTATCGGGGGAGTCTGGCATCTGGCCAAATGCCCAGCACAGGCTCCAGCTCCAGGCAGGGGATTCAGCCAGAGAGTGCTCCAGGGCTAGAGGCATGAGCCATAAGACTGATTAACCCGGAGTGGAAAGTGTCCAGTGGAGTAGCTGACTGAAGCTTTAATTTACATTTTGTGTTGTCTTTTCCATTAGATAAATGAGATCCTATGTGGAGGGCGCTTTATAATACTGGAAAGGCCAGGACTTGTTCATACCCCAGGCCAGGAGAAACTGAGACAGCAGCTCACCTGCAGTTCAGTGCCTGACCAGAGGGGGGCATGCCAAGGTGACCTCCATGCCATGACAGCTATCCAGAAACAGACCTCACTAGATGTAGTAGTTTGGTCTTGATGAGCCTTGGGAATTATAGATGCTCATCTAAACTTCACCAGACGTTCAGAGGTCTCTTCTTCCAACCCTATTATGTAATAATACTTTGCATTTCTAAGCTACCCTTCATCCAAGGATTTCAAAGCATTCTACAGAAATCAGCAAGTGAGGCCTATGACAACCCTGGGAGATGAGTAGGTATTATCATTCCCTTGTTACAGATGAGGTATGGAGGCACAGAAAGGTTAGTGGCCAGATCAGTGCTAATTGTCCATGTCATTGTCAGGTTATTCCAAGTACAGCCTTCCCCTCGGGTGCGATCTCATCCTGACTGCACCAGCACATGACCCCTACTGATATTAACTGTGTCAGTGCGAGCTAAGGACACTTGCCATCTCGTGGGGTAAGGCCCACAGACAAAACATTATTCGTTCCTAGATGAGTGACTTTGCATCTGGCTGTGTTAAAATGTGTGTTGCTCAAATGTGCCCACCTTACCAAGCAATCCAGTGTGGTCTGTATAACTGACCCTGTCCCCATCATTATGTACCACTTCACCAATTTTTGTTGTCTGCACATTTTACCAGCAACGATTTTGTAGTTTTTTCTGGATCATTAATAAAAATATTGAATAACATTTAGCTGGGGGACCTCACAAGAAACATCCCCTTCGGATCACAATTCACTATTTACAATTACTGTTTGTGATCAGTTACCCGGTCTTTAATGCGTTTAGTAGGGGCTGCATTGATTTTATAGTGTAGAGCTTTTTTAAAATCAGAACGCCATAAGGGACTAAATCAAATGCCTTAAAGAGGTCTAAGTAGATTATGTCAAACACAGTTACCTTATCAACCACGTTTGTAATTCCATCATAAATGATAAAAAGTTTGTTTAACAAGACTCATTTTTCCTAAAGCCATATTGACTAAAACTTTACTGATTTTGTTTCATAACAGCCTTTCTATGATTTTGCCTATGATTGGTGCCAGGCTAACCAGTTTATAGTTTCTCAAGTCATCCTGTTTATCCCTTTTTAAATATCAGTACAACATTAGCTTTTGTACATTCTCCTGGAACTTCCAGTGTTCCCAGATTTATAAAAAAAATCAACATAAACAGTTCAGACATCACCTTGGCCAATTCTTTTAATGCTCTTGGATGCAAATTTTCTGATCCTGGTTCCCCTTCTACTCAGATGGAGGCAACCAAAGCCATACATCTGCCTCTCCCCATAGAAGGTGGCCAAGATATTCCACAAAACCAAGCTCCTCTACTTTCCACTACTTACCTAGCCAGTGAGTTTACCTCCAATATCTTCTGAAGTTTATCTTCCCTTGTTTCTGAGACAGGAAAAAACGGACTAGATTACCTGAACTTCACTGTCCTTCAGCTCCCTGCTGGGCTCACTAACGTTTCTGATGATCTGTGAAATGTTTTTAAAGGCAGTGTCATTTATGCCAACATGTGACATAACTAGGATTGGCAGAATTATATTTTAATGTAATTTCAATTGATTATATATATATGTTTGTTTTAAGCATTTTTAAATTTTTTGTCTAGTTCGATTTTCATAGTTCAAAATTATGGGCTTTAAGCATTTTTATTTTTATCAACTTAACTTCACAGTTGGAGGAGATTGGCGGAGGCAGATAATTATTTAATGACAGTACATGTTGAGATTCAAAATCTAAATATACAAAGTAAATATCCTTAACTCTAATAAGTTCTCAAAACAGCATTTTTTTTCTTACGTTGCCTCTATGTAAATTTTGATCATCATCAATGCAAATATTTTTTCGTGGGTTTGTGTCTGGTGAGATCAATGTTTACCAACATTTACCAGTAAAAATCCAATCCTCCTAAGTCAGTCATTACCAATGGATCCTTGCCCACAGTCTTCATAAGCCCAATCAGTCTTTCAATCACATGTATTGTCTTGGCTCCAGGTTGACAGCACACTGTCCTGCTGTCTTTTTGTCCCCTGCAGAAATTTTTATTTACTCACCTTAATACCAAGTTCCTGATGAGGCTCGCCTGCCTTCTTTGGCTGGCTTGTGGTCTTCTTTTGGGCATGCTTCATATCCTCAAGGATTGGGCTGATCATCCCTCCACGGGTGTGTCACCTATGAATCCCTGGTCCTTCCCTCCAGCTGAATCTGCCAATAGATTCTCTGCAGCTGCTGCACTAAGTACCTCATTTGACACCTCTACATGCACTGAATTTCTCTTGGCCCACTGGTGATTACAGACTGTCCATTCTCTTCTGCTTCTGATGGTTTAGAATGTCTCTTGCTTCTCTTGGTCACAAACTGTCAGTCCTACTCTGTTTTCCACTCTCTCCACTGTTCCCTTGAAACGAATGCAATCTATGTGATGGTGTTACTCAAATGTGGTTGTGCAAGAACTCCTTTGTCTCCCTGATACCATACAGGATCAATAGTTGCCCTTCAAGACCTCAAATCATTTCCTCAGATACAGCCATCAACTTGCTCTTCATGCACAGGAAGTCTCTATCTTCAGGCATAAAAGAGAACACAGCAAATCCCTTAAAGATCATGATAACTGTTCTATAGTTGGCCATCCTTGTTGGGAATGTACAGCTTGTACCTGTTGAAAAAGTTCCCACAATCCCTCCTGAAAACTCCCCCATTATGTTGTTCAGTTAGAAACCAAGTTATACCCTTGGTCATGCTGGTCAGGTCTGCCCCCTCGCTAACAGGGAAGGTTTAACAACTCTGGGACTTCAAACACCTTATTGTTATTATAGTGGCATTTAGAGGCTTCAACCAAGATCAAGGCCGCCTTGTGGGCATTGCACAGAAACAGTCTGTGCCCTGAAGAACCTATACAGTAAATTGACAAGATGGACAACAAGTGAGAGGAGAAAGAGCCCCAGAAAGGAGAAGTGAATTGCCCAGGTCACACAGTGGCCAAGCTGGGCGTTGCCTGTCTCCTAGGAATCCCCCCTGCAGCCAATAGGCCACACTGCTTCGTATGTTGGATTTCATGGTGTGATGCAGGCCCAGGGACGGTGGAAATGTGATTCTCTATTGGTCAGTGCTGATTACCGACTTGGGGAGCCATGGAGAATTTCTGTGCCTTGAAAGAGTGTCTATCTTCAAAACATTTCAGAAGAGAGTTGGATGCAGCTTGTGTGAATCAGAGATGGGGGTCAAGGAAGGAAAGTGGGGAGGAAGGGGCCTGGCTGAGGAAAAAAAATTCCAGTCTGGAAATTCTTTTGTTCCGAATTGGGTATTTCAGTACATGCAATAGGGGGAATGGGTGAATAGACACAGTAGGTTCTTGATGTAGCATGTCCTGGAATTGATGCCCCAGCCACACTCAAAGTATCCTACAGATTTTGGATTTGCATCCGATTAAGCCCAGTTGCCCATCCTGGTGTGTACCAGGATAAGGGCTAAATCACAACCACCCGTCACACCTCCTTCCCTCCTCCCTCTGACCCCTTCTCTCCAGCGCAGGTTCATTAAGGCCTTTCCCAGTGAAAACAGGCTGCATTTTAAGGGACTGTTGGAGCTTTTGATATTTTCCACTCTGCGTGTCAAGGGCATTTACAGTTGGCGTCAGAATGTTCTGTCAGTCTGAGGGAAGCACTTTGAAGTGTTTGTGGTATGGGCCACATGTGCAGTCAAGATGTGCCTCTCCAGCTCCTGAGGTTCTTACTCAGCTCGCATTCCCGTGTCATGTGACAATGAACAACACTGCTTAACCCTTTCCCGCTGCGCGAGCCACCTTCTTGGAGAGACAGAGAGAGAGAAACAGATGCAGACGGACGCTTGCGGCAGGCTGATGCATTTCGGCAGCCACTTTACAGAACCCACGCGTCACATTGCTTTTCGTAACATTGTTTGTTTTAGATCAAATTCCGTTGCCCAACAGCACAAGCCAATCAGATGCAAAAGCGTTGTTGCATGGAAACACAACACAGCTGGTACACTGTGCCCTCTCTCCAGAGAGGGCAGCCAGAGGGCCAGCAGGATCTGGAGGTCATTGGTTCAAATCAAGGACCTCCAGCAAGCCTCGTGCATGCCCAAATGGCTCTGAGGTGTGGTCCCAAAGGTCCCCAGTTTGGTAATACAAGTGGCCAAGTCTCTCAAAGCCATCCAGGCAGGTGGCTCTTCCACGGCAGCAAGCATGCCAGCAACACAAGCAAAGTTTCTGGGACGCTAGGAACCTGCTGTAAGCCTTTCTCAGGAAGCTGCATGAAACCAGCCCTGGTTATAATGTGACAGGCATTGCCATGATCCTAAGCTCTAGCATCACAAATACTAGCATAGAAAATCACCTCTTCTCTGCACCGTGACAGACCCATGAGCTGGGGAACATGTCCTAACAGTCCCTGAACACTTGTAGGTGGCAGGCAAGGCAGCCTCAGGTGCGTGGAAGCAGGATGCACTGGAATATGCTTCCTTATTGTGGCAAGACAACTCGCATCTGTTGGCCTTCAGGGCACAGTCATGGGCCTATCAGCCTTTGTGGGGTTTTTGCCTTGGTTAGCTGCGATGGGGAATAAATCTGTTTAGGGCTTGTACTAGTCAGAGACCTGTGTCATGGCTCTTGGTTTTATACGATAGAATCACAGAAATGCTGGGCTGGAAGGGACCTTGAGAGGTTATCAAATCAAGCCCTCTGCACTGTGGCAGGAGCAAGAAAACCTAGATCCTCCCTGACATGGGTTTGCCAACCTGTTCTTATAAACCTCCAATGATGGGGATTCCCCCAGAGTGTCAGACATATACACACTATAAACCAACACATTAGGGCCATGGGGCAAACTCTGATTTTGACTGTTCAGTACAAAACTCTTTTCCTCGGGGCTGGCTTTATTCTCAAAGAGCAAATAAACTCAAAATACTGCATACTAGCCAGCCAATACTTCTCCAGCCTCCATTAGCTGGGACAGGAGAGGACACACCTTTCCTGGCTACTACTTAGAGACACACCCTAAAATTTTTTCGACTCTAGATCTCTCCCATCTTCTGCTCCAGCCCCAGTGGCAGAAGTGTTCATAGGCATGAGTTGTGATTACAGCTCCCTGTTTGAAAAGGTCCAGGGGCTGTAGTATCTACACTGGGATGTGTGCCTCGGCTGCAAGGCAGAATGCCCTTTTGCAGCGGGCAAGAGGGTTAGTTTCTAATGGGAGCCTAAAAGGAATCAAAATAGCTTCAGTAGCTTTGGGAATCCCATTTTCCAACACTCCAGACTTTGGGGGCATCACGATCCGGATCCAAACTTCATGATTCAGTCCTGTCCCTAAAAGGTTGAGCTGGAACCTTGGAGTTTGGTTTCCTGATCCAAACTTCAAGGCTTGGGCCCGTTGCTACAAAAAAAATATCAATAGGTAAAGAACACTGGGTGTGAGCCATGCAGAAGGCTGAGGAGGAGGACGTGAGAAAGCAGGAGGCATCTCTTTGCAAGCACATGATTTGGTAGCCACCAGTGACGGGAATAGAGACTGAGTGATTGACCTGCCAGTTCTACACCTTTGCAGCTGCTTCAAGTGCAGTAGTGGCCATATGGGGTAATCACAGCCCCAGCGCTCCCCCCAGTGTCCCTCTTAGAAATACTGGTGTACCAAAAGAATGGTGTTCTGGCAGAGGTAACATGGCTCCAGCAATTAAGGGGTTAATCCATAGCTTCATCGCAACATCCTTTCAGGTATTCTGCTAGAGTTGGGCGGTGGCCTGGGGTCGCTGCATTGGCTCTCACTCAGCAGAGAGAAGTAGTCTTTTGGATCACTGCTTCCTACAAGTATTTTATACAAGGCAGTTTGCAGAATAAGCGACCTCCTCTTCTATGAAAGCCACAACCCCCTCATTGCCCTGTATTTGTGAGCCTTCCCATGCCTGTTCCTCAGCACCCAGCACCAGCAGAGAATCTGACTCAACGCTGTTTACAGTGTCTGTCTTTCCTCAGCTCTTCCCCTCGAACGGGTTGACTCATTCTGCTGGCGGGACGGAACATGCTTTCCCGTCGTCGGAGGATCGATCAAACAGCCCCGGCAGTGTGTGTGTGTGTGTCTCTCTCTCTCTCTTTTTATTTGCTTTAGTGCTGAGCTGGCACTCAGAGGAGAGGCCGTTGGCAGCAAGATGGGAAAGATGGGACTGAAGTTTGAATCATAGCAAATTCTTCGACCCACTTAGAAATCTAAAATCCCTGGAATTTTAAAAGTCAGATTTAATGAGGGTCAAATCTGTAAAATGCTAAAACAACAATAAAAACAGCCAAAGGTCCCTTTACCACTCTGACCCATCACTAGCAAAAGTGTCATCTCTCCTCTGTTGTTTTGTCTCTTAATTTCTCTCTTTTCCTTTCTCTCCTTCCCTCAACTTTACTCATTCCCTCTCCATTCCCCCGCCTTCTCTTAGGCCTTGTCTACACTGGCAATTTGCCCCAACTTTAACCAACACTGGACAGGCTGCAATGTAGTGGCCCTGTGTAACCCCCTCACAGGTAGATGGTGGTGTATGGAAAATTTTTATCTGTCACCTTAAATTTCACGGGGATTTCCTTGTATGATTCAAGACAGGGGTCACTGTCTGATCAGAGTCAGTCCTGCAACCAACCAGCTCGAGTAAGGTGGGGTGAGCGGTGTCTCTCTGTTTTAGGGAGCAGCCTGCTTTGTCGTGCTCTGTTTTGGGGAGCAGCCTGCTTTGTCTCTCTCTGTTTTTAGGGTTCTTGCATGCTATAGATCTAAATTCTAAGAACTAAAGTAATGTTACAACCTGTTATTTGATGTTTTTACTCTAACTTCTCTGTTTGTATGCCATGAAACATAACAAAGAAAGGCAAAGACATTATTTGCACTGGTGGAGCTGATCCCAGGTTTGAGCAGTGCTGTTAGTCAGTCTGGATCAGGCATTCCAGTGTAGAATACTGCAGCCCAATTTTTACTAAGGGATCTTCTTTCTTGTTAGATCTCAGTGAGTGTTAATCTTTGCAGTATGTTCAGAAGGCTCTGTACTGAGCTCTGGGCTCCTCTACTTTCCTTCCTCTTGGTGCATTCTGGGACTTGGAGTGGCCTGAACAGCTTTGTGTCACCAGACTCCATGATAGTCCAAAATAGCAGCATTCAAGAGCATGGAATCGACTGGATTCCATGCCTCAATATACAGGAAGCTTTTTGGAGTGGAGGGGGTGGGTCTTGTCCAGACAGAGGCTGGAGGCAGGTCATAAGCAGCTAGTCATGAGGAGGCTTTGATCAGGAGCAGCTCACAAGGGGTATGTCTACATCATACACTAAGCCTGGGCTCTGACTCAGGTTTGAGCCCAAGCCCCCATTCTATTTACACACAAATCAGTGTGACTCAGGTCAGCAAAGACTCAGGATCCAGATCCTAGGACCCGGCTAGACGGGTGGGTCAGAGCCAGAGTCCTGTTGTGACTCAGGTCCAAGCCCTCTCATTTTGCAGCTCAAGCAACATACCCAAGTCAGAAGGCCTGCACAGTGCAGTATGGATGTGTTAGCACGGCTGTGAGACCCAAGTCCAGAAATTGTAAGCCCAGGTTTACAATACAGTGTGGACACTCAAAAACAGTCTTGGAAACACCAAGTCCACAAACCCGGCACCCACACATCTGGGTTTACAATGCAATGTAAACATACCTAAAGAGAGAGCTGGGAATGGAACATGGCCAGAGCTGGACGGGGGCATCAGGAGAAGTTCTTCATGACTCTGGTTCAGTATGAAGGCAAGGCTGGGCTTCAAAGCATTTCTAAACCCATAAGAATGGATCTGTCAGTCCTCAGACCTGAAGTGGAATTTGTTTTCTGCAACGTGAATCCGAACGAGTCTCCTGAGGGCTGGAGACACATCTGGAAAGCGCTTAGCACTACAGAACTACCACTAATGGGGCTCTGCCCCCCGGTCAGCTTTCCACTTCCCACTCCACCACAGCAACCGCAGAGGGGCCAGCGGGTAGGTGCAGTAGCACAGCAACTGCTTGGACAGCAACCCTAGGGGCCTCAGGCTGGCTGGGGGCCTCAGGCAGCCCAACAGTCAATTGCTTTCAAGGAGTGCCGCGCCGAGGCCCAATTTGAACACAGACATTGCACCAATTTAACTAACTTGCTTTCTCAATGGATGCCATTACATTGGTGCAATGCCCCGTGGGGACACTCTTAAGATATGGAGGAAAATCAAGATGGGGGGATGGGATTTAGACTTCCTGTGAGAAGGAACCTGGTTGTTATCTATAATAGTCCTTTGGTTTGGAACACATTACATTTCTCCATCAAAATGATCTCTTACAAAGCTTATTTTCCACTGTAGTTCCCCTTTAAGTGCACTGGAAATTAATATTTTTAACAGGTCTTTCGCTCTCTTGATGATTCAGTGAAGTGATCTTTATTGAGCTGGGGGGCCTGAGCCAAAGACCACTGAAGCCAAGGCATTGGGACCCAGAGTATATCAGCCTCCTACACAGCCTAGAACTCACTTGCTTCTACCTTGAGAAATGAATGCCCTGCTAACACCAGTTATCTACCATATCGTCATGACATTAACTCATGTCAGTCTTGAGACCTGTATCCATCCCATACCTATTGGCTGCTAAGGAGACATGGGATTTCTGGTTCAGTACATGATTAGGAGGAAGGTTGAGATCTTCCCAATTCTGTACCCACAGTACAGTCCCTTAATGTACAAAAGACAAATATAACCAGTGACTGACCTTTTGCTCTTTAATGTAAGATGTATTAATAAAAGTATTTTTCACTTCTATAGCTCCTTTCAGCCAAGATCTCAAAGCACTTTACAGACTAATTAAGCCTTGGGAGAATTTAAGGAACATTGAAGAATTGTTTCATTTACCACTGAGATGGAGCATCCTCTGGGTAGAACAAAGATGTTTAACAATGGTTGGCAACACTTCACAACAGATTTAGAGAGAGAGTGAAGAAATTAAATAAATTTAAATGGTTTGGGGAGGGAAGGGGTGCAACCGTGATTCAGGGGGTCACAACTAAGGATGCAAAATTCAGGACAAACTGCTGAGAAATAGGGCAAACACAACCCAAAAAACCGTGGTGGTTATTCTTTCATAAGATATACCAAACCAGCAACAAAAGTAAACTCCTGTTTCACCACACTGGCTAACAAGAAGTCATAAAAGCAGTTTCCTTGGGCATTCCAGTTCTTATAATCACCACCAAAAACACTGGATTCAGAGATGAGTGGTTCTTTACAACCAGTCTTATCAAATAAACAGTTCTTCTGATCCCAAAGGACCAGCCACACATCCAGGTCAATATATAACTTAGATCTTACCCCAAAATCATGCTGATGCCAATCCTTTAGTATCTAAAATCTAAAGGTTTATTCATAGAAAGAAAGAAAGAAAGAAAGAAAGAAAGAAAGAAAGAAAGAAAGAAAGAAAGAAAGAAAGAAAGAAAGAAAGAAAGGTGAGAGTTAAAATTGGTTAAAAGAACCAACTACATAAAGTAATTGCAAAGTTCTTGGTTCAGGCTTCTACCAGTGATGGAATAAACTGATGGCTTAATAAGTTTCTGGTTGCTTCCAAATCACTGGAAGGAGCTCAGCCCCTTAGTTAGAATGCTCCCATTAGTATAGTCCAGAGGTTTGGGCAAGAAAGTGGCTGGAGAAGGATAGAGGCAAAATGGAGGGGTTTCCAGGGCCTTTTATAGTTTCTGCCATGTGGAGGGAAACCCATTGTTTCAAACAAAAACCTCAGCACAGCTAGTGGAGAATTACAGGTGACCAGATAGTGTTTGGGGTCACATGGGCAAGTCACATGTTCATGCCCAATTTCACTCAGTCATTGCAGGAAGCCATTACCTATATTCCAGACAGCACATTTATAGGACAGTCCGCTCAGTGTAGATGGGAGTCTCCCACAGTCCATTGTCAGATAAATGTTTTTTCGACGGGCCACTCAATTTGAATAGTCCCTCCAAGATGTGCTGGCTAACTACTTCATGGGCGTTACCCCAGGAACAAACATTTGAAATCCAGGTATAAAGTCAATAGTCATAACTTCAAATACAAAAATGATGCATGCATACAGATAGCATAACCATTACCAGAAAATCATAACCTTTTCAGAGATATCTTACATACTACATTTTGTGCAACTTTCGTTGCAAATATATAATAATGGTTGCAACAATGATCTATATAGTCATATTTTAATCAGATAATGGCACAAAGGGTCAGAGTCCAAGTTATGTCTCAGGGTCCAAATCAAGCTGAGGGCAAAGCCAGGAGTTCAAGAGCAGGAATGGTCATGGCAGCTACAGAAAATCTTCACTGCTGCCTGAAAGCTTCCTGGACCACACCTTGGGCAGGGAAACAATCAGGAGCCATGAGGCTACTGCCTGTCAGACCCTCTGGTGTGGGACTTCCCATAGTCTATGTCCACAGTAGGTCATGCGTAATGGAGTACAAGCATGTTACAGCTTTTGCTGTGTGGCAGCATAGAGGTGTCTGCTACCTAGCGCTCTACAGGCCTGGGTTCTGAAATTAATAGGCAGCAGGTTTCAAACAAAAGGAAAGTACTTCTTCATACAACACACATTCAACCTGTGGAACTTGTTACGAGGGGGTGTTGTGAAGGCCAAAAGTATAACTAGGTTCAAAGAAGGATTAGATAAGGATAGGTCCATCAATTGCTATTAGCCAAGGAATATAATCCCATGCTCTGGGTATCCGTAAACCTCTGACTGCCAGAAGCTGGCCATGGATCACTCAATAATTGCCATGTTCTGTTCATTCCCTCTGAAGCATCTTTGCACCATCCACCCTCAGAAGACAGGATACTGGGCTAGATGGACCATTGGTCTGACCCAGGAGGGCCATTCTTAGAACAGATCTTTTAGAAAAACTTCCAGTCTTGATTTAAACATTACCAGTGATGGAGAATAGCTCAAAGTTCCTCTAATAATGTACTGGGGAAATAGGATCACTGGCCATGATTTCCCAAAGTGCTGAGTGATTTTGGGTGCTCAGTTTGAGACACCTTAAAGGGGCATGAATTTCAGAAAGTGCTGAACATAACCCACCCTCTAAAAATCAGGTCTCTTTAAGTGTTTCAAATGGGACACCCCAAACCATTCATCATTTCTGGCAAACCTTGCCCACTACTTATTGAATCACACGGACCATCAGGTTGGTCTATGTGTCTGACATCTCTCTGCCTGGGATCTCACTATCACCTGTCACTAATACACAAGGTACATACCTGTTCCCATCTGAGCTGTGGCTACTCCATGTCTCATTGATGAACTCACAACACTTCAGCTGTCTGAGACACAAACACATTTGGTGTCTTCATACTTAACTTTAAAAGGCAAAGGCTACATACCAGCTACACTTAACAAGTCTGGCCTTTAGGACTCACAGTGCATAGTGGAGCTATCAATTTGACACCCCATTTGTACAGGCACAAAGTGCCAGGCAATGGAGAATCAGGAACCACTGTGGATAATGAATAGAGCCTTCTTAGCCCACAAGGTCACCTATTAGTCTTTTATAGACAGCAGGTCTTGAATCTGATCCTTAGAGAGGCAAAGGGAATCGTTCCACACATTCTTGCTGTGGTAATAGGTGCCTTGGAGATGTTTATATCTAGGTTAGATATAGGATGATGTCATTCTTCATTCAGCCTAATGGATCGTGCTGCCACATACAACTCTTCTGTATCTTTAACCCCTTTACAGTTGCCTCCAAGGGAGTTCAGTTCTGTTGCCATGCTCCGACAGATCTGTCCCGCCCCAGAAAACAGTAAACCATTTTATTCCATCCTGACATGCCCTGAAGTTACTGCACATTCAGTTCCATATCCCTGGAGGATCAACATATCTCCAGAGATACAGCCCAGCTCAGCTCCGTGCCCTTTGGGGAATTGAGACACCCCAGTAGACACAGCAAAACTCAGTTGCCTGCTCCCCCCATGGAGAATCAGCATATCCTATATTTATCGAAAAAGATGCACGGAGCGGGCACCTCCTTGTAGTCAATATTCATGACAGACCTTGGAAGGAATAACAAACGGTGCTGTTGCCTTGCTTTATCTTGTCCTGTGTTGGTATGAGGGACTGTCTCTGCCTTGCCATGATGGCTGGTGTGCATATGCGTGTTGCCTCCCTGCTTATTGCTTCCTGCTCCCTGTTCCAGTTCATGTCCTGGTTCTTGTTCCCTGAACTCTGTGTTCCAGTTCTGTTCCTGTGTGTGTGTACACAGTGTTAGGTGTGCACAGTTATTCAGGGCCTGTTGATACCTACCTGCTATTTGTATTGTTATGATGTTTTGTTCAGACTGTTGCTGACTTAATGGGTTATTATATGTTTTGACTGACCACCTACCTGCGTGTCAATTTCCTTGTGTTTTGGGATTGCTGTCCTGGGGTGCATCAGAGCATAACATTACAGTGACAAGTGCTTCTATTAGGCAACCCATGCTGCCTGCACATCCTGCGGCTGCTGACTCGCAATACTTGATGAGGAATTTTTGGAACGATGCATAGATCCTGCAATTCTCTGACGCTGCTAGTGTAACACCGGCAGATCATGGTCTTCGGGATTGAATCTGGGACCTCTGAAGCTTAGTGCATGAGCCTCTACTGCATGAACTAAAAGCCACATGGCCCTTAGCTAAGGCTGTAGAAGACTCATTAATCTCTAAGTGGTCTCAGTGCTACTAGAGGGGACAGAGCACCACACCCAGGAGGTGTGTGGGTTACACTAGGTTACCCTTACTGCAAATGTGCTTAAGCCGTGATGGCCACTGATATTTTTGATGGACTCCTGGAGCCCGAGTCCTCCTTCGATGCAGCTGTGCAGTGCCTCAATGAGTATTTGGGGACTGGAGAGTCTCTTCTGCTAAAGAGGAAAACGTTTCTTGAAGCTCACCAGCAGCCCAATGAAACCCTACGTGAGTTTGCAGACGAGACCTCCACATGGCCCCACACTCCAAAAATGCAGGCAGACACCTTGGCACCTCACACTGCCTTCAGATTTTCAACTGCCTAGCTTTGTTAGTGTTGGCAGCCTGGGACCGATAGCTTTCTTCTTGTTTCTCCTTGTTTCATTAACTGTCACATCAGGCTTTTGGATTGTCTCAGAATCTGGACTGTGCCAAAAAGTCTTCTTTGCTGAAGGGCTTCATTTCAGGTAATTGCCAGAGAAAGCTGTACAGTTGGTAATGACCAAGGTAAGGAAACACTGCGATGCACTTGGGGTATATCAGTCACTTGCTGTACTTTCATAAAGGTAGGGCAGTGGAAACATTCCTTATTTTGATTGTCCCAAAGCCACAGGAAAAGGGAATTAAGGGAATGGATACGTCTGGGATGAGTGCCAACTGTGATTTACTCACATTTTTACCTCAATCTGAAATAGCTCGGTCAGAGATGGAAAACTTTATGGAAGTCATGAACCAAATCAGGCACTGCTAGCACTGGGCTCCAGCTGAGCCATACTGCAATTGACAATGTCCAAGAAACACAAAAACAAAGAAACAAGAGATCAAATGGGTAAAGGCAGCTTCATAACAACTTTCTTCTCTTCGGTGGCTTTGGACTTTCTAACATCTCTCTAGCTAATTACTACATGGGAGCCTGTCTTCTGACCACAAAGTGCCTCAGGTACCAGAACACCAGTGAGTTAGGATGTGGGGGTTGGCTTAGCTCCTGGAAAGAGAGTGTGCTTTACCATCAGAGCCCAGCATGACTTGGGACTGAGCTGCACTGAGCGGTCAAGCCCGTGCAGTGAGCCCCAAACTGGGTTGCCTTTGAAAACTTTATAAAAACATATTCCTTCTAATAGGATCTTCCCTTTGAGTTTAACCTTCACTTTGACTTCGAGAATAGCAACAGTCCAGCCTATACTTTACGCAGAGTAATCCACATGTGACAAATCAGGTGTCGCAAAACTCCCATTACAGTGAAGTGGAATGAAAGTCCCAAATTGTTTCAATGTGTCCCAGGGCATAGACTGCAGCTATTGCAAAGTTGTTCTGTGAAGAAGAATTTTTCTACAGGCTTCATCCTGCTTCATTGAAGTCAACAGGAGTTTCGCCATTGGCTTCAATGAGAGAAGGACCACACTCAATAAGAGGGTTTCTATCTATGTGTAGATCTCTCTAATTAATCACATTTGGGGCCAAGTTCTGCTCTTTAGCCCCAATTCTGCCATGAACTTGGTGCAGAAAGACCTTTGTCCTCGCACAGAGCCCCACTGAAGAAGTATTACTGAGGTCCTATTGTGAGACCCCACTGCTGCACCAGAGCCTTGGTGGCACCGATGCAAATATAAATCTGTAGTAACTCCACTGAGATCCAAACTGGTGTAACTGGGAGCAGAATTTGACCCAAATATCTACCTGCAATCAGGTTTGAAAGTGGGTAAAAATCATTTCCAAATCTCCAATAAAAGTAAAATAAAAATGGCAACGCACAGCAAGTAGCTTGCTCATTTTTGATGGCTGAGTTTTGTGTGTGGTGCATGTGCATATATAGTCAAAGAGGTTAAGGCCAGAAGAAACCATCAGCTCATCTAGTCTGATTTTCTGTACATCATAGGCCACCAACACCAACCAACGACCCACACAACAAGCCCAACAACCAGAATTAGACCAAAATATTACAGCCCCCTGGAGACTAAACTATTGTGTAACTCCAACATTACCTTCATTTAGAAAAAAAACTGAAATCAGGTGAATCCTTAATCCTGGGTGCCATTTCTAATGGTCCTTTTATTTAAAATGAGATTCTCCTTATAAATAAACTGTTCCAAAACATTATGGGGGGATTTTTCAGCCTTGTTTAAATTGCATCCCTTTTTGGGAAGACAAAATTGTGGACAAAAGCAATGGCAAGTTGGTAGAGATGCCTCCCTGAATTGTAAAACATTTTTCTTTGTGGATTTCAACACGAATTAGGGCCAGAATCTCAGCTAATATCTCAGGGCTTTTCTAGATGAACAGTTAGTACTGGACAAGCTGGGATGTAATCTGCAGTGCACTAGCGTGCCACGCACTAACTGGCCATGTGGACCCTGCTACCACACATTATAAGTTCCCTAGTGCACTTTGATCTATTCCACTTTGACATGGGAGTAGGTCAGGTAACTTCAGCGGTCCTATGCCTATTTACACCATCTGAGAGTGTAGGCCTCAAGATGTGACCACAGCTCCTTCCAAGCTGCATTGTGTAGTCCAGTTTTCTTACCTCTGATCTCTGCAGAGATCTGATCTCTTACAGAAGGTTACCAAAAGACAGGTAATGGAATGCTTTCTCAAACTGGTTAGAAAAATCAGTGATATTTTCTTTTTCCATTTGATCCCTTAGCTGGAATGGATTTCTTTCAGCTAGAAGGTTTGCTTTTCTTACTAAATGCTTTTTAATCACCTCTGTTAAGTCTTTATACTTCATCTCATCTGGTTCCTATGGAAAACGCAAATCTTCCAGAACTGCAAATGTCCATTTCCCTGCCAATCTTAGGAAAACTGACTTTTTTCATTACATTCTGTGATAGTATTTGCACAAAAATACTGCTCACATCTCTGAATATACATTTGAAATTCTTATTATTCATTAAACTGGAAATCCTCCATGTTTGCATGAGTGGCCGTTTTATCTGTCTACTCTTCTTTCTGTTTGTTTAACAAGAAGACCTGTTCACTGCTTCTTCACTTTGTGCTTTTTTACATTAACTTCTTCATTGCCAGAATTCTTGTTATGCTTCTGTGAGCAGAGAAAAAATTGTTATACTGATCGTCTAAAATGACTTCATTTAGATTAAGGAAAAACGAGAAAGAGAAAGCACAGTGTGTGTGTCTCATATATGACAAGCTACAGCAAATCTGAACACAAAAATGTCAACTGTCTCTGCAGCAGGAATACAGGGAGTGAACATCTCACCATTTAAAGATACAGTACATAGAAAAAATCGTAGCAGATACAAGATACATACATCACACAAGCCAGCCAGAATTTGTAAGATTGCTGCTTGTTGCTATCATGCGTTTCACTCTGTTTTATGAATACAAAATGAATGTGCCTATTAATATGACTACTTGTGCATACCTCCACCATCCCAAATCCTAGACCCATCATTGCTTTTCTCCTCTGTCTCTTCTCTTTCTTTTTTCCCTTCCCTTCTTTTTCTCTCCTCTGCTACCTTCATGTCGTTAATTTATACAGACTAAAAGCAGGACTTCCTAGGGTGAGAAGAAGCTGAGTCAGGATATGGTACTGCTCTACTTACGAACAAAGCTTATATGTAAATTACTCCGTATCAATGATTGTCCTTTTTTACTTTCTCTGAAAGGGGTGAGCTGGGATTTCCCAAAGTGCTCAGCACTGATCTCTACTCTTCTGGAAGATCAATGGGCATTTTACCACTGAGCTCAGAGGGAGCCAAAGGTCAATGCTGAGAGCCTTGGAAAATCCTGCCCTTTCTGTAAAATGTGGCATGATTTGTACACGCAGTGCATGGGACAGATTAGAGCTGCGTGCCATGGTTCTCCATGAGCAAGTAGCAAATAGGCCCTCTATATTGCTATGCAGCTCTTCTGCAGGAAGCGGGAGCATGACCAATACCCAAGCTTGTGCCCTTTCCCTAAGCACAGACCCCCTCAGCATGACCCTCATTGAGATTAATTTAGGGTATGTCTGCAGCTGGTATAGACGAACCCAAGCTAGCTTGACTTAACTAGCTTCGGCACCAGAGCAGTGAAGTTGCAGCAGCATGGGCTACCCCCTAAGTAATTACCCAAGGTTCCCGATGGGCTTGTACAGCCTGCACTGAAGCCCTTGCTTCTCCTGAGCATATGCACAACGTGCCTCAGGTGGCACATGACCAGGACTCGTCACTGAATTTGGTCCACTGGTTGGATCATTAGCTTCCCCGGACTGGGTACTGACAGAGAGCGCAATGTGAACGCTGATCTGTGCCCCCCAAACCCATGCTGCTGTGACTTCACTCAGGGCCGGCTCTAGGTTTTTTGCTGCCCCAAGCAAAAAGAAAAAAAAAATAAGGATGGCAGGAATGCCTCCCCTGGAATTGTGCCGCCCCAAGCATGTGCTTGCTTTGCTGGTGCCTAGAGCCGGTCCTGACTTCACTGTCTGGTACCCAAGTGAGCTCAATGAAAGCTACACATGCGGCAATCACGCCCAGGGACTGCAATGTGGAGATGCCCTTGCAAGTCTAATGGTGTCACAACACTTTAGCTGTCACCTTGTTCACACACACACACACAACGAGAGAGAGAGAGAGAGAGAGAGAGCTGTTGGAACATCTTCCCAGTGCCTGAGTCTTTTGATACGGCTCTTTAGCCAGATTTGGCACTTCCCAGGGTTGTGCAGCTAGCAGGAGGCTGAACTGGCCCTAAGAAGGGTTTTGGGTTTCCGGCTTTTACAGCTCGAGTGCCCACAGAAAGAAGCGCTGAAATAGACACCAGTAATCATTCGGGTGGACCTTCCTTTAGAGGAAATGGGAACCTCCCCAGTGAGCGGAAGAATGCTTTCCAGACAGTCAGGTGGAGCAGCCTGCTGGCTGCATCACACTGATGGACTTGGCAGCCTCTCCTTCTGGCTGGCCAGAATCCTGAGCTTAGCAACGCGGACGGCTGAATTATTGGGAGCAAACAGAGAGCTGCGTGTGTTGATACCTGGCTCGATTCTGGAGCAGGATGGTACTCTGGAGCGATTGGCAAGGAGAGCAAGTGGGCTCTGGGGTGGGGGGCACTGAGCAGGGATGTACTTGTGAGCGTGGGAGGTCTAATGTGTGTGTGTGGGGGGGAGCCCAGCAGCACTGCAATGGGGCATTAGTGCTGGAAGGGCTCCCTTTAGCACTGCTGCCTGGTGCACTGAGGGACCCTTCAGATGGAGACTTGGTGCAAAGATAGCAGGCTCCCCCCCACACCTCAGGTCCTCCCCACACACACACACCCCCTTCCCCGCATGCATCCCTCCTCCCCTCTTCACCACCCTCCCCGCCCCAAACACACACACACTCCCATTCCCCACTGGTTCCCCCAGCCCGCCAGCACTGGAAGAGCTGGGCAGGGGAGGGGCAGGGCAGACAGGGCATCGAGCAGAGCCAGGGGAGAGAGGCAGGAGGGAGCATGGGGTGAAGTGGGGCTTGAGCCGGAGAGTGCCGGCAGTGGGAGAAGTGAAAACGAGATGAGCCCCACAGGGGGTCATTAGAGCAGGGTTTCTCTCTGCCTGGCCCTCCCGCCCCAACCCCTTTCTGGATCAAACCCCACTCCTTCTCCATCCCCCTCATGCACAGCTCGCATTCCCCACCGTCCATGCCCTCAATTATTTCTACTGCCAAAAATTCTGCTCTCTCAGCTCTTCTCCTCCCATAGCCCCCTCAGGGAAGCGCAGGGACTCAGGAGTGTCAGACCTCTAAGCAGGATACAATTCTCCGCATGCCTTGGAAACCTCCCCCAACCCACCCCTGCATCTTGTGCCCAGAAATTAGCACCTCACTAACTCTTTGGATGTCAGTTCTTTTTCTTGGGATCCTGCTGAGTAACTGTTCCCTGGTCTCAGGAAAGTGATATTTCAGAGTCAGGGGGAAATTACTAGAGTGCTTCATTCTTACAGTCACAGCACAGCTGTGCAGTCTAAGCCAGCCTATCTGTGTGATTGTTTTTTTAAAGAGCCCTGTTACAAAACTTTCCTGCACATTTTGTGTGCAACACCCCCTGTAAATCCTCCTTTCAGACATGCAGTCATTGCATTTAGGGACTGTTTGCTGTTGAATGCTTCAGTTTTTGCAGATGCGTGGGTTTGGGGGTTTTTTTTGCTCTGATTCTACATGGGCACAGGGCACAATGATTTAACCAAAGACATTGCCACAAACATTCCAGACAGCGCTAATAAAAAATAGACTCCTGATCAAAACTGGCAGTTCAGAGCAAACTGCTAAATGTTGTTGTGAAGCAGTAATCAGACCAGCAGACACTTAAAAGCCCGCACATCTTGAAACCTTAATATTAAGGTCACACAGAACAGAAAAATGGCACCATGGAGCCCATATTTTTTCCCTTTCCTGGATTCTGTATCCATTTGTTCAGTTTACAAGTCAAAAAGTGGTTTCACACCCTCTCCCACCAGCTGCCAGCACCATAAACATCTGCTGGGACCAATGGGAATCTTATACCCTCACCAGTAAAAAAAGATTCTGCTACTGAAATTTAGCTCGAGATTTTTGTTCATGTCGATGGGAGCTGCAAAGTGACAGACATGGAGCTGGTCTGTAATTATTTATGGATCCAGTATGCTGACCTGGTTATTGGGAAGCTCACAGTAGGAATGCATTGATTTAGTCTAATAGGGGGCTATAAGGAAAAACAAGCAGTAAGGAAAAATGGCTCAAGATAGGCCTGGTCTCGGCAAACACTGGAGGGTTGTTAAGAGACAATGCCAGGAAAGAAAAAGGCCCGTGCACCCTGGAGATCAATGGACTGTAGTAGGGTTAAAAGAGAACCAGACTGAGAGATAGACAGTGCTAGGGGTGTCTGAAGGAGTTAAGCCAGCCTTCATTACCATCAGGGCATGGCAGGGGATGGAAAAGTGGATTTATCACTGGCATGCTCCCTTGTGGCCGGGTATGGCATAGCTGGTAGGGGAACTCCTCATCTAGTGCGCCTTGCCAACAGCCCCTCCAGTCTGCCTCTTCTCGTGACATTGCCTTCTGGCCAGGCCATGTTTAGTTCCATTCTTTCTGAGGTAACAGAGAGTCCAATAAACTAAACCCAAATAAACAGAACTCTTTGCCCCAATCTGGCCTCACCCCTCTTTAGACTATTCATCCCTTTTGGGGCTCCACAGGGTTGTCTGCCTGCTCTTGTGTGGCGCGACATCGCCGAGGGCCCTCTCCCCAAAGGCCCAGCTCCAAACTCTACTGTCCATTTGTGTGAGGGGTTTCCACACCACCTTTGCCTGAGGCTGGTAGGGGAACCCAGACCCTCCTTCTGCTCTGGGTTCCAGGCCAGGGGGAAGCCTGTGGCCGAGCAGCTAAACTAAGCTCGGCTCTGCTGTGCTGTGCTCTATCAGACTCCTTGCTGCCTCCCTGGAATCCTTCCTACCTTAGCCCTTCTTCATGCTCTTTTCCACAGCTCCTCCCTGGGCTCTCTGTATATCTGCCTCTCTCTAGGCTCTTCCTCCCCTCTTTATCCACCAGAGACGGACTACAGAGTTCTTCCTCTCACTCCCTCCAGCCCTCTTCTCAACTCCACTTCCTCCCTTTATGCTCCTCCCGCAGCTGGGTTTCATCTTCATTTGGGCTTGGCCTATCCTCCATGGTCAACCAACCAGGTACCTTAAATGAATTCTCCAGCTGGCCCTTTGCCAGTGCAGGTTACATACCCCATCACAGAAGGCTGTAGGAAAGATAGACCTGTGGGTAGACTTGTTGTAAAATCCTTTTGCACTACATGCTTTGTTCCTACTTCAAAAGAAACAGTATTTTGCTTTTTAAGAAGGCATTTTAATCACTTATCAACACAGAGTCCCAAAGGAAGAATCTGCTGGGTAAATCCAGCTGATACACAGGGTGCTGTAGCCCAGGACCTGGTCTAAGAGTGGGAGAATTTCACTCTGGGACAAGTAAAGACCTGAGGCCTCACACATAAGGGGACGCACTCAGAGAAAATCTGCCACTTATTTAAGTTTCCTAACTTTAGCCATCTATTTTTTAAAAAGTTTTGCCATGGTCCTTGCTCCAACAAGACAAGAGGCAACCAGTGTAAAGCAAGCAATAGGAGGAAACTTGGGAGGGAGGACAAGGTTATTAATAATAAGAACATGCATTTTACATAGGCGAGCTGTATGGGGTGGTTATAAAGTTTAGGGTTCTCTCTAGTTACTAAAAATAACCCATCTTCCCAGTCAGGGGTTCTCTAGTTACTGATTCAGGCAGGGCTCTTTGTATTTATGTGGTCACACTACAAGCAATGAGTGTGACAAATCTTTTCCTTGCTCCTCATTTGAACGTCCAACACTGTACCGGAAACCTGCAATAGAAATAGGGCTGGTCAAATAATTTCTATTGGCAAGTTTTCGATGGAAAATTGGGATTTCAATTAAAGGCAGATTTGTGCAGGAAGTGTCTGCTTTCTTAGGAAAAAAATATGTTTTTGTTAGAAGACTGAGAGCCCAAAACGAGAAACATTTTGTCTGAACACCAAAAGTTTTGGGTTATGTGGGGCTGAAAAGTGCCAAAAATTTTCAGCCAAAACCTGTTGGAAAAATTTCAAAGTTTTCAGTCAAAGATTTTCAGGTATGGGGCTTTCAGTTTTCTGACCAAACAAAATGTGTTAACACAAAATTTTGCGAAAAATGAAAAAAAAAGTCATTTCTCTCAAATTTCCACAGAACCCCCCTCCTTTTCCTGGGAGTTCCCTTTCACCCCCTTTCCCATAAGCTTTTCTCTGTGCCAATATTCAAGGGTTCACATTCGGATACCAAGGTTCGCTTCTTTACAATTTGCTGTTCAGCATAAAAATTGCAGCAAGTGAACAGGAATCCTTTCCTGGATTTTCTATTTCAAAGCAGGTCTCAACTATCCCCCAATTTTCACTTGCTGGAAAGTTATCCAAACATGTGTTTGCAATTATGATTTCAGTATCTTTTCTCCTTTCCCACTGAAACATGACAACCAGCTCACAGCAAATCATTTGCCTCACCCAATCACATCTCTAACAGGAATTTCCATGGACTGGATTTGCAAGACACCTTCAGTGGCAGTTCAGACACAGTTATTAGCCATAATGAAATCCACGGCAGTCACGAGTTCTTCCATTATCTCTGCTAGCCAGGCCTCTTGCAATTTGACCCATGTTTGGATGGGGCATCGCTCTTTCCATTTGAGACCAGTTAGGCTGTTTGTGGATCCTTTATCCCTTAGCACTCGGAGCATGTCTGTTCTAATACATGTTATATTTGAGCTAGTGTCCAAACTCCCTGTGCATTTCATACCCATTCAATAGCAACACTCTCATCATCATTCCTGTTTCACTGTCTTGCCTCAAACAGAAACTGTGGGGATGCTCCTTTTACCTCCAGGCTTTGCCAGCGTCTCTCCTGCACTTGCGATGCTCAATCTTGCCTTGTTTTAAATTGCTAAAAATCCTTCTTTTTGTGGCCACCGTACCAGCATTTAAGTGAACTGCTCCTCCTGTTTTTATTTTATTGTGTTTATTTCTTGACCTTATTGCCCAGGCCCAAACCAAATTTGTTTTTCGTAACATTCAAACATTTAATGAATCCTGTTTTTCAATCCCAATAAAGACATTGTTTCATCCTTGGCTTACATAGCTGATGGCAGATGGCTCCAGTCCCTCACTTGTGGTTGCTTTGTTTTCTGCTGGGATATATAGAAAGGCTCCGGTTCTGTGACGAATTCCACAGCCTCACAGAATGTCCTTACATCCCTTTCACGGACATTGATTTCCCAGTTCAGAACAGCACTGATAAATTAGAGAGACAAGGTGCGGGGGGTTATATCTTTTATTGGACCAATTTCTGTTTGTGAAAGAGACAAGCTTCCAAGCTAAACAGAGCTCTTCTTCAGGGGCAACACAGCTACACCAACACTGCAAACAGATAAATTGGTCCATTGTTATGTTACATCGAGTATTGGTATATCAGTCTCCTAAGGACCTCTGCAATTCCAAGTGGTGTTTCTTTCCTCCTCCTCTTTGCCAAGAGTTCAGTCCAGGCCAGCTCAGAAACCCCCTTGGGACTGCCATCTGATGTGCTGAGACTACCTCTGAGCCAGTTTTCCCTGGCAGCTTGAGACTTCAGTACCTTGCCTGGTTGTGCCAGACATGCTAGTCAGCTACAAACACAGACCCAGGTCTGAACCACGTCCCCCAAAAGCTGCAGGCTTAACTGAAAACAGCTTAAGAAGTGCTCCTGTCTCCAACACCCAGATACCCAGTTCCCAATGGGATCCAAACCCCAAATAAATCTGTTTTACTCTGTATAAAGCTTATACAGGGTAAACTCATAAATTGTTCGCCTCCTATAACACTGATAGAGAGATATGCACAGCTGTTTGCTCCCCCAGGGATTAATTACTTGCTCTGGGTTAATTAATAAGTAAAAAGTGATTGTATTAAATATAAAAAGTAGAATTTAAGTGGTTCCAAGTAATAA
Organism: Lepidochelys olivacea; assembly: GCF_965140295.1. Lineage (NCBI taxonomy): Eukaryota > Metazoa > Chordata > Testudines > Cheloniidae > Lepidochelys > Lepidochelys olivacea. Next base: position 47,001,553 of record NC_140418.1, read on the forward strand.
CAGACAGAACAAAGTAAGTTACCAAGCAAAATAAAATAAAACATGCAAGTCTAGGCCTAATACAGTAAGAAACTAAATGCTGGTAAATCTAACCCTCAGAGATGTTCCAATAAGCTTCTTTTACAGACTAGACTTCCTCCTAGTCTGGGTCCAGCAATCACTCACACCCCCTGTAGTTACTGTCCTTCGTTCCAGTTTCTTTCAGGCATCCTTTGGGGTGGAGAGGCTATCTCTTGAACCAGATGGAGACAAAATGGAGTGGTTTCCCAGGGCCTTATATAGTCCCTCTCTTGTGGGTGGAAACCCCTTGTGTTCTCCTGTGCAGAATCACAGCTACAAGATGGAGTTTTGGAGTCACATGGGCAAGTCATATGTCCATGCATGACTCAGTTCTTTACAGGTCAAAGATGTTTACTTGTTAATTTGAACATTCCCAGGAAAACTCAGATGTGGATTGGTGTCTCTCAAAGTCCGTTGTTAGCTAAGTACTCCCAATTACTTGAATAACCCCTTCACACTATGTTGACCAAATCTGCTTTATGTGCTTCCTACAGCAAACACTTTAAATACAAGCACAGAGCCAACGCTCATAACTACTGCATACGAATAGGATGAATACATTCAGTAGAACATAACCTTTGCAAAGATATGTTACATGGCATATATAGCATAAAACATATTCCAGTTATGTCGTATTTACACTCATAAGCATATTTCTATAAAGCATTATGGGGTGCAGTGTCACAACAGGTCTTTGGGGGAAACTTTCTATGTATATTCCTTTCTATGGACAGTTTCATAGCAAATACTTAGATCAGCTGGCAGGGAAAAGATGCCTTCTCCAGCAATATGTTTTAGTTGTTGTAATTAACTTGGAATCAATGCCTATTGGGCTCTCGCAAGTGCCCCAAGACTTTGAAGGTAATGGTTATTATTATTTATTTATGTAAGAGTCAACCAGGAGCTTTCCCATAGAAAACCACAAATATCAAGATAGCCCCAGCTTGTGGATTTAATTCAGATCAGACTCCAGTACAATACCTTGGACTGATAACACCAGAAGTGGGGAGGCTGGTATGCTTTTTAAATTTCGGTTAAATTTGTCTGGAACTAAAAGGACTTGATAAAACCATCTGATTTAATACTATTAAATATATTTTAAGCACAATTGTTTTCTGTGGGAAATGCATCACCTTTCAAAATTGCACCAGCATGCTCTCCCACACAATGAGAGGGAATGTAAAGTATTACTGAGTTAGGGTTCCTTATTTGAAAAGTCATCTAATTTACTGGCCATGCTGGGATGCCACCGTACAGCATCAGCATCAGCCCTGGGACAGCAACAGAATCAAACTCTTCTCAGTGAGGGCCGGGGACACTTGCCTACTTTGTTTGCAGCATATGTGGAATACTATTTTTCTGACAATGCTGCTGCAAACCCAAAGAGAGGAGTGAATAGTTTCATTCTAACATCTGACTGATGGCAGGGCTCAGGAAGCACATTCTGTAGCAATGGTAGTATCATTGGAATGACCACTCCACCATCTTCTGAAGACCAAGTAGAGCATGTAGAGAGAAGAGTTTGGGATTCGTGGAGCATTTTAATGGCCTTGATGAGGCCACCGAAGCATTCTAATGATCAATACTTAAGCAGATGGATACCAACTTCACAGGGTAAAATCTTGCAGGAATTGTTAGGTGGAGTTTAAACTAGCTAGGATGGGGACAGAGAGGGAGCTTTCACTTAAAAAGGATCCAACATGTAAGAATTATAGAAGTTAGAGATTGAAAAGACCTAGTAGTTCATTTAGTCAATTTTTGGCCACTGAAGGCTTGGTCCCTGCAGTTTGATTTCTCACACTTTTAACTACTCTACTTTTTAAATGTACTTCCAACTTGAAGAATAAGGCAGAAGCTGTAGAAGTTCTGTAGAATAAGAGTTTAAAAGGAGCATGAATGTATTCACAGATCTGTACACAAATCCAAGGGGTATGGAACATAAGCAAGAAGAACTAGAAGTGATATTAAATTATGAAGGCTAAGATTTTCAGGATGAAATCCTGGCTCCTTTGACATCAATGGCAAAAGTCCCATTGACGTCAATGGGGCTAGGATATCACCTCTAGTGATTGTGGGTGCCCAATGGGAGACAAAGAGGCCTGATTTTCAGAGGGTTGGTGCTCACCACTTTTTTGAAAATCAGGCACCTTTTAAAGTGTCTCAGGCTGGGCATTGAGAAATGGAGGCACCAAAAACCAGTAGTGCCTCACTTAAAAATCTTGGCCAAAGTCTATGACCTCAAGGATATATGCCTCAAGGCACACTTAAGCCCAGATCCTCCATAGTCATTAGACTCCTTAGTTCCACTGATGTCAATGGAAGTTAGGACCCTAAATACTTTTGAGGATCTGGTACTGAATAACTAAGCCTCACAACATTGCCGTGAGGTGATTAAGGGATATATCAGGATCAATTTGTCTACCTTTGATCTGGAAAACATAGCAGCTTAACACTGCACAGAAAAAAAACAACTGCACAACAGTTTGTGGCAAAGAGTGAAGAGAAATACTGCAGGCAGAAAAAATTATCTGAGCTGAAATTGAGCCAGCTGGAAGCTAGGTTTAACACCCTTACTCTTGTGAAAAGGGCTAAGGGATCTACAATGACCATCGGTGGTCAGGGCCTAGATTTCATGTCTCAGCCCAAGATGGCACCTCCGGCAGCACAAGATCCCTTCACACCTTAGCACGGGGACATTTATTCAGTGCTGACTCAGATGACAGAGTGACACCGAGTGAGTGGCCAGCACCACGGCTTGCACAATCTTGATGCTTTTAGAGTTTCTCCTATGTTCTGACGCAGGCCAACCTGCTACGTTTGTGAAAATCTGAGGGGATCATAGCACAGAGATGTTAGGGCCCCAGTTCAGGAAAAGACTTAGATCTAAGTATCTTGTCATGAATAGGAATGCCTCCTTGAATAGGAGTAGAGAGTTAATGGTTCACTAAATCCCAAACAATTGTTAATAAGGGGCTTGAGCCAACACCACCTTTCTGTGTTCCTCTGATCTGAATGCCTCTGAACTTTCAGTAAGTGGGGGGGTTGTTTAGAATTCACATCTAGATCTGGATTCAAACTTGGCAGCTGGCTGGTCTCATGGCCAAACCCAAAACCTCAGATCTGAAAAAGCCTTGAACTTTAGTGTGTTTGAAATCCAAGTTTGAGTTTTGGAGCTAGGGATCCTCTCTGACTGAGTTTCATGCTATGGGAAGCGCAGTTCCAGTTTTTTTATACCACTCGTCTGTTTTGGAAAATAAACATTCAGTCAAAATCTATTTGAGAGAGCAATGCTGTCCCAGCCACAGTCCTCCTTAGGCAGCATGGAAGTAAACAATTAAGCCCAGTGCTGCCCACATCCTCAGCCCCACAGAGCTCATAGCTATTTTCCTCTTCTCTGTGTCTTTAGTTTGGATGTTTTCTTCCCCATCTTGTTTTTTTTATTCATGTCTGCTCTTCCTGAGAGCCAGGGGATCTCCAGGCTCCCCCAAGATGAGAGAACCCACAAAAAGTGCTTTCTCCAGGCCCCAGAAACCCCATTAAACCTTCCTATTGGTCCTCCAAATAGTCCCTAATGAGTTTCCATTTTGTGCATGAACTCATGGGGAGAATGGATCACTGCAGCTGGCTCCACAGAATTCATCACTGGGGTTAAGTCAGACATAGGTTTCCCGACCAACTGTGGTGAGGTGGGGTGAGTACAGTAACTGAGATATAGGCTGCCCTCTCCCCTCACAATTCTGAAGCATCAGGAACAGTCAGAAATGGATTCACCAAGGGCAAGTCATGCCTGATTAATCTAATTGCCTTCTATGATGAGATCACTGCTTTCCCCTCATCCACAGAGCCAGTTGACGTGTTATTCCTTGACTTTAGCAAAGCTTTTGATACGGTCTTCCATAGAATTCTTGCCAGCAAGTTAAAGAAGTATGGACTGGATGAATGGACTATAAGGTGGATAGAAAGCTGGCTAGATTGTCGGGCTCAACGGGTAGTGATCAATGGCTCCATGTCTAGTTGGCAGCCAGTATCAAGCAGAGTGCCCCAAGGGTCGGTCCTGGGGCCGGTTTTGTTCAATATCTTCATTAATGACCTGAATGATGGCGTGGACTGCACCCTCAGCAAGTTTGCAGATGACACTAAACTAGGAGGAGTGGTAGATACAGTGGAGGGTAGGGATAGGATACAGAGGGACCTAGACAAATTAGAAGATTGGGCCAAAAGAAATCTGATGAGGTTCAACAAGAACAAGTGCAGAGTCCTGCACTTAGGACGGAAGAATCCCATGCACCACTACAGACTAGGGACCAAATGGCTAGGCAGCAGTTCTGCAGAAAAGGACCTGGGGTTACAGCGGACGAGAAGCTGGATATGAGTCAACAGTGTGCCCTTGTTGCCAAGAAGGCCAATGGCATTTTGGGATGTATATGTAGGGGCACTGCCAGCAGATCGAGGGACATGATCGTTCCCCTCTATTTTGACATTGGTGAGGCCTCATCTGGAGTACTGTGTCTAGTTTTGGGCCCCACACTACAAGAAGGATGTGGAAAAATTGGAAAGAGTCCAGCGGAGGGCAACAAAAATGATTAGGGGACTGGAACACATGACTTATGAGGAGAAGCTGAGGGAACTGGGATTGTTTAGTCTGTGGAAGAGAAGAATGAGGGGGGATTTGATAACTGCTTTAAACTACCTGAAAGGGGGTTCCAAAGAGGATGGCTCTAGGCTGTTCTTAGTGGTAGCAGAGTAACAGAACAAGCAGTGGGGGAGATTTAGGTTGGATATTAGGAAAAACTTTTTCACTAGGAGGGTGGTGAAACACTGGAATGCGTTACCTAGGGAGGTGGTGGAATCTCCTTCTTTAGAAGTTTTTAAGGTCAGGCTTGACAAAGCCCTGGCTGGAATGATTTAATTGGGGATCGGTCCTGCTTTGAGCAGGGGGTTGGACTAGATGACCTCCTGAGGTCCCTTCCAACCCTGACATTCTATGATTCTTTGAAGATTATCACACCAGTTTCAATTATTTTCGTAATTTATTTCGAAATACCTGTCAACATGTATTTCTGTAACAATACAGACAACAAAAAAGATTCAGGAAATGATTTTTGACAAATAGATTCCTTACTAGTTATATTAATACAGAACTCTGAGAAATAATCCATTTAAACTACAATATAGAAACATATTTACTGCAGCCTTCAGAAGCAGTGCAAAGGCTTGGGGGAGTCAAGGGTAACGGAGGAGCTGAGTGAAAGGGAAGTAATTGCTGGGAAGGAGCCTGGGAGTGAACCTGAAGGGTTGTTGGGTGTGGGTGTGAGAAGTATGGAAGTTTTTTTGGGCAGTGGAGGGATTGCTAGGGAACTGGGGTGCATCCCCCATGCAGACTCTGGCTGACCCCTAGCCTCTCCCATTCAGTCAGGCACATCCGCCCCGTCCCCATGTGTCCCAGCACCCCTGCTCGGCCATCCCTCTTCCCCCAATCCCGACATGTCCCTGCACCCCCATTCAGTCACTCTTCCTCTCACATCCCCATATACACCCCTTCCCCCTGTCCCCATGTGTCCCTGAACCTCCTCCCCATCCCCCGAATCCCTGCCCCTGTCCCCATGTCCCTTCACCTGCACTCAGCCACCCTTTGCGCCCCATCTCTATGTGGCACTGCACCCCCTCTCCCCTCCCAAGGTGGCCCTGCACCACCACTGAGCCACCCCTCCTCTCTTGTCCCCATATGTCCCTTCACCACCTCCCCCTGTCTGCATGTGGCCCTGCACCCCCTCCAATTACGCCCCCTCACCCCAGTCTGTCTCCCATACTAGCCCTTCTGAACCCCAGTGAATGTGACCTCCTGCAGTCCTTCTGTCTGTCCCCCCCCCATATCCCATGCCTCCTCACCTGGCCCCACAGGCAGGGCACTGTGAGGAATGCAGCCTCTGCTGCGTGCTATCTGCTGCTGACTACAACGGCTGTTGAGCCAGCTGCCTTCTGTTCTGGCACCACAGCAGCCCTTGTGGGCAAAAGGTGTAACTGCAGCACCTCTGCAGCAGAATGTATTTTCTGTGGAGAAAAAAATCTGCAGGAGACATGAATTCTGTGCATGTGCAGTGGTACAGAATTTCACCAGGAGTATACATCTAACAGCTGAGGGAGTTATTCCTTAGCTCAAGTGGGCATGACTCAGGCGTCTAGCCCTGTGGGGTCCTCGATTCAATCCCGCATGACTACTAGAGCTGAGCAGGAATTTTCCAAAGGAAAATGCTGAGTCAACAAAACTGAAACGTTCTGTGGGAACTTCTTAATTTTGTCAAATCTTCCAATGGAAAGTGGGCAGGCTTCCCAAGGAAACCCCCCTGGGGGCCTATCACCTCACCTGCCTCCCAAACAGCCCACCTGGCCGGCTGCCACTGAGCTGGGAGCCTGGGAGCCCTGGAAGCCCCAGCTCGAGCCATGGCTCTCAGCCCTTCCAGGCTCCCTGCTCTAGAGTGGAGAGCCTCTGTAATGAGTATTCTGAGCCTGATGAGTCATCCCTGAGCCTGAAACGGTGAGTCATCTGAGGTAAATACCTGTGATTCCAATGATAGATCCATGCCAATCAACTACGACACAGCCAATCCATAAGCAAGGGCCTAACCAGGTGACCCCAAGGCAGGTATATAGATTCCTAATGGAAACAGCCACTCCTGTCTGCTCAATGTTGCCATCTTTCTGGGAGAATTCCCCGCTGCCTTGGCATTCTGACAGACTGCCCCAGCCTGTGCCTATTCCTGCAACAGTCACAGCCAGCGCCCCAGCTATCTTACCAGCCTAGAACCCTCCAAGTCCTGGCTCCAGCTGGGGTTACCAGGCTGCTGGCTGTGTGGCAGAGAGCTCAGAAAGCCTCAACAATTTAGTTGAGAAAAGTTTAAATTAAATGTCCCTTTGATTTTTTCCAAACAAAATTTCAGAATTCCCTGTGCATGGGAAATTTCAGAACTTTGAGGTTTTGTTCCAATGTGGAATGATTTTAAAAATATATATTTCAGATTTTCCCACAGAACAGGAATTCCAGGTCCCAACCAGTAACAACCCACCATGGTGGTGGATACAAGTGGATCAAAGCTACTTTGGAAATATTGACTGACACTGTTGCTGCTTGTCCTCTGGTTAGCTTTACTTTTCTGCAGGGTTGCCAGAGCTTTGTTCTCTTTGCAGGCACTAACGGAGTAGATGTTATTGGGTTAGCACTGACCATGCGGCCCCATTTCTCATGCCACCTCCCACAACGATCCCATGTTCTTGTGTGCAAGTGAAAAATAGCACAGTTTCTCCACTCTGACTGGCCATCTCAATTGGCACCTTGCAAGGAAATTAGGAATACCATCTGGCACCATTCTGAACCCATTAACATCAAGCCTGCTGCTTGAGTTTCCTCTGACATGTTCTCTGTTATCATGGAACAAGCATGTGCCCCAGAAGAGGTGCCTACATTTAAATAGGGCGCTTTGTCCTGCTTCTGCTAATAACTAGCGACACTTGGATTTCCATACCTCAGGACAGGCAATTAAGTTTTGCTTGTGCAGAAGAGCCAGACCAAACACCCAGATCTAAAGAATCTTAAACTCTGGAGAAGTTTGGATCTGAGTCTGCAGTCACATCCTGACGTTACAGCTCAGACCTCTCTTATTAGCAAACAACTTTGAAGTTCTGCCACTGGAGTTTGCTGCATTGCCAACTGCAAGAGACGACGAGTCCAGCCACCCAAAATCATGAGATTGGCATAAAAACCATGAGATTTTAAAATATAATAAAGTGATGTTTTTATTTGCCTCCTGGTTTTTGAGCCTTTAGATTCCACTTGGGTTATTTTTTTTCAAGTTTTTCTCTTCAACTCTGTGGGCTAGAAACTTACTTTTTAAAAACTGAAAACTGAGTCTTGCCTAATCACATGCCTCTAGGGTGTGGGGCTTTAAGAAACATACCAAATGCCATGAGAGTTGGCAACACTGAGTTTGGGAACTCTCCTCTTTGCTGAAATCAAACAATAACTGTGTCCAGTCTACTCAAAAGGTTCACAAGGTATGAAACATTTCATAGCATTAATACAATATGACTTTTTTGTGGTGTTTCATTGCAGATAGCACATCTGTGCCTAGTGCTGGAGGCAACCATCTTTCTGAAAAGCAGTCATTTCTGACACTAGGAAACCAAATACCAGTGACAGAGATTTGAAATATTTCAAACTTACTCACACTGTGTAGTTACCTGGATTAAGAGCTGGGAGAAAATTTTTCAGTTGAAACTTTTCTCTTAAAAACGCAGTTGCAGTGACACCAAAATGTTTTTCAAATTTGTGTTGATTTCACCAAATTGTTTTTGGTTAAAAATTTTTTTTTAAATTGTGAAAAATCTAAACATTTCATTTAAACATATTCTAAACAAAACATTTTGATATTTTCAGTTTGAAATGACTTTTTGTTTCAAAATTTCTTCCACTTTATTTAAACAACAAACAAAAACATTTAAAAATGGTCAACCTAGGGAAAAACATTTAGATTTTGTTGAAATGAAACATTCCATTAGACTCAAAATGATTTTTCCACCAAGTTTTCAATTGGCCTAAAGTTTAGGGGTGGGGGGAAATGTTTCCATTTCGGCAGAAACAAATTTTTTTTTTTTTTGCTTTTTTGAAATTGCCAGCAACTGAAAAACCCATTATTCACACAGCTCCACTAAGACTGAAAGTCTTCAGGCAAGGTGTGATCAGGGCGTGTTGGTTCAAGGGTCCCCTGCCCAATGGCAAGAGTTCTGTCTGTGGCGGTCCTGACCAATGGCTAGAGTTCAGTGGGCCTCTCGTCAGCTTTCTTGGTCCTACTCCAGTCTGCGTCCCCTCTGACCACCCCCCACAACTCTGGGAAATGTCGCCTTTGGGCTTCTAGCCTTCATCCCTGCTGCCGGGTACTGAGTCTCTCCTGCTCCCCGGCGTGAGGCAGGCTCTGCACTGGTCCTCCCCAGGTATGTCCTCCTCCCTGGCTGGTCAGTCCCAGACTGAGCTGGCTGGCTGGCTTTTAAACCCCGCCTTCAGTCTGAGCATGCTCGGCAAGGCCCCGCCCCTTAGCCCATAACTATTCCTTAACCCCTTCCTGGATCGTGTGGGGTCTATACTCCCCATCACACAGGAACTGTCATTTTGTTGTGTGACTGTACAATGTCTAGCACAATGGGGTCCTGACAAAGGGCTGGGGCTCTTCGGCACAGATAATTAATAATAACTCCTGTGGTTTAGCAAAGATACTAAAAGCGCACCAGAATTCAAACAAGAAAAAATATTAAAACATTAAGCATTAAGTGTGGGATGTTTGAAAGCACTCATTGCTGGCCTAACCCTGGTCCCATGGAGGTCATTGATAAGGGAGCAGAGTTAAATCAGCACTGAGTGTGTTTGAAAGTCCCACCATAACAGTATTTTCTTGATCACTAAAAAGTGCATCTTCAACTCCCCCAGGAGCCTGGACATTCATTCTTCAGAAATAGCCTTGTTATTCTCTCACCCATTGTTCACCACTATTCATACAGGATGTGGAGGCGGAGCAGGCTTTGCTCGCCCTGTCCAGGAATTTTGCTTGCAGCAAATATTTCACTTCACCCACAGGACATTTCAGGGGCTGAGATCTAGGCTAAGGCAACCTTGTATGCCATAGGTAAAACATTACGGGTGAAATCCTGCTGGTTCCATTGAAGTCATTGGCAAATCTCCTGTTGACCTCAGAGAGGCCAGAACTTTACTCCTTGCCATCAGTTAAAAGGTCATTCCAATTCTTGTAACAGACGAACTTCCTTCTAAAGAAGCAATGAGGCAGCCTAGTATTGTAAATCAGGCAGCATGGCCATGTAGGAGGCCTCCTCGGATGTCTTCCAGTATCTATCTTTCTACTGATAAGGAGGCACACAGGCATCCTATTGCCATGTAGGGAATTGGAAGAAAGGAAAGAAACTTGTTTGACAAAACTGATATCTGTCCAATAAAAAATGCCAGGGCCATAATCTCTTCAGGCATTTCAGATGAGATGTAAATACATTTGGACAGGATCTTTGTTTTATTTTATTAAAAAGACACACACTCCGAGGGCTTAGCAATTTAGCCCCCTGAACTCTGCAGGATCTCTGCAGCATACAAAGCAAATGGTCATCATGCCCATTTCATGGAACTTTTTGACACAGTATAGTGGGTTCTGCAAACTTGGGGCCGGAAGGGAGCTTTTCAAAGCCTGTCAGTAGATCATTGGTGAGAATGTCAGCCAAGACAGATAAAAATAAATTAAAATAAGGGGTGTGTGTGTTTCATAAAGGGTACATTATATTTTTAAACTGGGAGTAACACTGTATTCTGTATCGGAAATGGCATCTGAAAGTGATTAACTGAACAATGTGGTTTCTGAATGGTACTTGAACTGGTTCCAGAACATTTTTATAAGTATAATAAAGATCCCAATTATCTGATCCTTTCCCCTAACATGGTCAGAGAGGATGTTTCCAGAGAGAGGGGCTTTTTCCCCCCCTCTACAGCCTCAATCCTGCAAACATTTAACACACATACTTAACCTAACACATGAGTAGTCTCACTGAAGCCAACAGGGCTACACATGTGCATGAATTTTAATGTATGCACAAGCATTTGCACTACCAGAACCTATGCAATAATAGCAATCTTAGACTATGCTAGTAATGTTCAGATCTGCTAATCAGCACGATCCACAGCCTTTAACAGAAAGCTCTGCTCGTTATTCCCAGGGCTGTCCAGGATGCATTTACGATTCAATAAAAGAGGCCCTAGCATTACACCAAAATAATTACTTACTAAAACAAGCCCGTAAAACTCAAGGTCTGTCCCAAATAAAGGGCAAAACAGAGACTTTTCTTCTCCGTAGTTTAATAACATAAATCTAGTGAAAAGCATCTTGCTGCCATAAAATCAGTTCCGCATTCATAAGAAGTGACTGATTTACTAACTGGGATCAGGTCCTGCCAGGGACTCAAAGGGAGCAGCATGTGGGGAGACATTTTAAATATGAAAGTCGTGTCCATCATCATCAGTGAAAGACAGTTTCCCGCTTAACCTCTAACATTTTTAGACAAAATAAGATATAGCAAAGCGGTGGATGATGTTACATCTTAAAATTAAGCTGCTCGTGCTATCGCGACCGAGTGCATTTTACTGTATGCCTCAAGTCCCCCAGCCCAGAAATGCATGTCCCTCCTGCCATCCCCGAGATGGTTTCATATGAAAACGTACTGTAACAAATTAACATAGGAGTTGAACATCAAAAAGTCTGATCCAGGGCAGATGCTTGACGTGTTTCATCCACTTCTGACACACACACACACGAGGCTTTACCCTTTTAACTCCTCAGTAACATTTTTATAGCTTTTCATACAACAAAAGCACTTGGAAGTGAATTAACTGACTCACATTAAGTCCTTCCCACCATAGGCTCAGCCCCTCACTAAACCCAGCCTCTTCTAAACTCAGGACATTTTGCATAAATTGCCTCCCATTGCTAGGTTCAGCTTCTCTAGTGGTAGGAGCCCCATTCTAGATGGGCCACTAGCTGATGTCCCCTTTTCTAGCACCACATTATCTAACCCTGCTCAGTGCAGGTACGAGCAACACAGGGCTTCAAATACTGGCAGCAGCCCGTCTCCATTGTGGTTCTCACCCCTGGAGATGGAGCTGCGTTGCAAAATTTCCTTAGTGTAAAGGCGGCTCTGGGCTACCTTCTACATCCTCCCGCAGGTCCTCTCTGCCCATCCATGTCCTTGTTTTGAGTAATTCTCCTATGTTTAGAGGATAAAAAATTCCCAAGAAGAGACTAAGCAAAGCCAGCAGGATGAAAATGACATCAGTCCCCGATCGTACTCAGTGAAAAAACCCACAATGGGTAAAGAGCAGCACAGAGGGATTAAGTGACTTGCTCAAGTTTCCTTAGTGATGCAGTGGAAGCACCGGAAATGGAACTCAGCTCTGTTGGTCCCCCGTCCCGTGAATTTTCCACTGGAATATAGTAGCACTTCAGTCCCCACCTCCCCCTCATCCCAATAGCTCATGACATCAGGGTGCCCCTTGAACTGCCATTGCCCCATACCCTCTGCATGGGCTCTACCACCCAATGGACCCTCTAGACCCTTGGCAGTGACAATGCAACAGCAGTTAAAAAAAAGCCAGCAGGATACTTGGGGATACAAGACAATAGAGACTATAAACTATTTCCTGGGATGCTGTGCTCTGGTCTCTGGAAACTACAGGCAGGGACCTAAGCCCAGCATAGTTTTCCAGAACTTCATCTCATCCTCTGCTCTGCTTTGTCTGAAAAGCATTGATCCTCCAAGGTGCTCAGCACACACAGCTCCTTACTCCCACTGTGCAGATCCTTCTGCCAAAAAGTCAGTGAGAGTTGAAGATGCTCCTCAGCGCCACCCAGGATCCGAGTCTTAGGGAAATTATCTGAAATAACATGCAGGAGAACCCCCTGGGGTTTGGAACTGACACTGAGTGCCACCTGGCTTTGGTGCCTTCCACGATCCACCCTGCTCTGATGATGTGTGAACAGAGCGGTGGCCACAGAAAAATAGAAAAAGCTTTGTCCCCCTGAACACAGGCTCTAATTCTAAGAAACATTCCCTCTTCTTTCTGCTTCTTCTTTGCAGTGGTTTGCCTCGGAATGAAAAGGCTCCTCCCCTGGAGGAGATGCAAGAAAAATCATGCTGACCTCAGCATCAAGTTTCATCCTTTGGAAGCTTGGTAGCGCCTTGCAGATAATTTATGAGGTGTCAGGGTACTGCAACCACAAGGGCTTGGACTAAGACCATTTTTACACTACAGATGCCATGAACAAGAAGCGATTTAAGTCTGTTTTTCTACTGCGCTGTCTGTGTCACCAATGAGCAGGAGCTTACAGCTCCCGGAGATTATTTGTGTAATAGCTGCCCAGGCCATGGTTCCACTGAGACTCCAGCTGGGTCTGATTCCCACCTTTGCTTCATTGCCCGTCTCCTCCCTGTCGAGAAGGGAACTCCCATTTCCCGGTGCTTTGCCATGAAAACACTCGCTTGCCAAGTTATGCTCTGCCTCTGTGTGTGTGTGTGTTTTTACACATCCTGCACAAACCCAACGTAGCAGAAATCAAAGAATCCACCATCAAACCACAGTCCCCCACATCCATTAGGATTTCCAGATTTCTCATCTGCGGATTTGTCTTCTCTGCACTTTAGATTTTAGTGGGCGGGGGGGGGAATAACCAACAACCCAGTCAGTCGCCTCCTAATCCAATGTGCACCTCAGGCTCCATGAGCGCATTCTTGGGACTAAGGCAGTGTTTCCCTTGGCTGAGATGCCAGGCCTCCTGGCTCCTCTTGAACTGCGGAGCTATAGACATTCCGCTGAGTAGTTTGCAGCCTTCCCTGCCAGGAAAACCCAATGTCTCCATGGAGAAATCTCAGTGGAGGAGTTTGATACTCAATCATCAGCTGGAAAAAGAGAGCATTTCTGCCTCCTCGAGACCAACCCTTATTTTAAAAGAAAAGCAACAATGTTCTACAGGAATGGGCCAAGAAACTGGAGTGACATTGCTGGGGGGTGAATACACCCATAAAGGCCTGATCCAAAGCTCACTGAGGTCAATGGGATGCTATCCACTGACACCAATTGGCTTGGGACCAGACTGAAGTTTGGATCTGGAAGTGAACTCCCCAAAGGCTAGGTATGTCTGTGTCTGGGGGGTTGGTTTGGCCCAGTATTGAGATAGGAACCAGCTGCAAATTTAGGACTCAAGGAAAGAGACTATATAAAAGGGCCTTTTCTTACTCAACATGTAAATTCCCCATGGGCCAGATTCCGACATCCTTACTCCCACTGTGCAGATTCTTCTGCCAAGAGTAGTCTTGTTGATTTAAATGAGACTATTCAGGTAGTAAGGAACAATTCCATGTGAGCAAGTATGGCAAAATCTGGCCCATGTGTCAGAGAGTCACATCTGTTTGCTTCATTGACACACATACATTTTTACAGGTGTTAGCCCTGTTCAGTACATTCAGCAACAGGAAAGCAAGTTGGAGTCTATTCTTCCTGGCACTTCTTCAGCACAATGCTGGTTGCAGGATCTTTCTTACTGGTACCAGTGTAAAAGGCAAAAAGAACAGGAGTTGAGTTTCTAGCTGTGGCAGTAGAAAAATCATCCTTTGATTTGTAAACCCAGACAGTGGGTCAGAAACCCTACTTAACTATTGTTCTAATCCCTTGTGTATCGTGTTTTCGTGCATTTAAAAGAACTGCCCAAACAGTAAGTCATCAGGGGTGGGTTTTCAAGAATGCCCATTTGACTTCAACGATAGACTACAGGCTGCCCAGCCCCAGCATAGGGGCCAGAGCCAGTTGCCCACTCGGGGGCTCAGCTCCATCAAACTGGTTAGGGCTAATGCCTGGGTTACTAATTCCCGTCTGATACTAGGTGGCAATCCCAACAACATAGCAAAGTGGTGTTGTCTCCCTCCAACCCAGAGGGAGAGGGATGACTGCCACACTGCTACAGACTATGAAGGTAGATGAGGGCTGTAGCAGGATGCAGGTCTCCAGTCATCTTGGTTTCCTTGCCATTGCATTATGATCCGGATCCTGTCAAGTACCATGTGGACGTTGGTGTGCAACAGTGTCTCCACGTTAAAATAATTCTCACACGGGCATCTTCCATATTTACGTCCAAGTCCTGTGGCAATTGGTGAGTGGTGATGGGAGTAGGACAGCGATCACCGGCCGCTTCTAGTCACTGACCTGCACACAGGTAGCTAGTGTCAGATGGTCATTTTTGCATTTGGACAGAGGCAGGAGTGCAACTCGGCAGCTGCAACTGAGACTGAACAGCCCTTTTTAGGATCCACTCACTCATCCCGCATGGGGAAGGGGCTAAAAAGGGTGGCCTAAACATAGTCTGCCTCACCTCCCCCACAACTGGATAACCACGTCCAGTGGGATCACCTTACTGCAGTCAAAACTGAGCAATGAAATTTAGAACCTGGATATTGACATTAACTCGTGGGTGCCCACACCCTTGACTGACCAAAATGGAACAGGACCTTGCAGCAAGGATTTAGGATCCCAGTATTTCAAGACCCAATGGAGACCACAGGAAATGGAGAAACAGGAAAGGGAGAAAGAACACGCTGAAGGCCAACTCAGCAATCCAGATCCCAACCCTTCCACTGGGAAATGTCTGTCCCAACTGTGATAAGATCTGTGGATCCCGGATTGGTCTCATTAGCCCACATTCGGATCCATCAGCAATTACCAGCTATCATTTTATGGAAGACAGTCATCCTCAAACTCCAGGGGATCACTGGCTACTACTAGTCATTTGTATTACAGTATCCTCTAAGGCCTCAACTGAGATCAGAGGCCCATCATTTAAACATAATAAGAGACAAATCCTGCCCCAAAGCATTTACAATCTAAGTAGACAAGACAGAGTAAGAGTATTATCATCTCCATGTTACAGATGGGAAACTGAGGCACAGAGCAGTTAAGGCCCAGATCCTCAAAGGAATTTAGGGTCCTAACTTCCATTGGAATAAATGACTTGCCCACGATCACACAGAGAAGTCTGTGGAAGAGCCAGCAATTCATCCCTGGTTTCCTGCATCCCAGTCCAGACCTTTACCCTTCCTCCTTCTCTGAATAATGGAGAAAGGTGAAAATCTCCATGTTTGCTAGCCCAGGACAGAATTGTGTCTATTGTTGGGAGGGAGTATTTCAATTTGTGTGTCTTACAGCTAGTCAATACCCTGGGTGGTATTTCCCTCCCTTCCCCCCAACCTCTTCTCTTTTATGACGGCATGACTTAACACCCTTGTGTGGCTGACGGTACCCATTAGACTAGACTCTGATACAAAACAGCTTGGGGGGGGGGAAAGATGAGGGAGAATAACAATTTAGAAAACAATTAAGAACATTCATTCCAATTAATTTGCTTGGCCAGAATAAGTCATTTATAAGAAGTAATTGGATCCCCAGCAGCAAGAGATTAAAGGTGAACTCCATTATCTCCCATTTCATAGAATCATAGAATAACAGAGTTGGAAGGGACCTCTGGAGGCCATCAAGTACAACCCCCTGCCCAGAGCAGGACTAATCCCAACTAAATCATCCCAGCCAGGGCTTTGTCAAGCCTGACCTTAAAAACGTCTAAAGAAGGGGATTCCACCACCTCCCTAAGTAACGCATTCCAGTGTTTCACCACCCTCCTAGTGGAAAAGTTTTTCCTAATATCCAACCTAAACCTCCCCCACTGCAACTTGAGACCATTACTCCTTGTTCTGTCATCTGCTATCACTGAGAACAGTCTAGATCCATCTCTTTGGATCCACCTTTCAGGTAGTTAAAAGCAGCTATCAAATCCCCCCTCATTCTTCTCTTCCGTAGACTAAACAATCCCAGTTCCCTCAGCCTCTCCTCATAACTCATGTGTTCCAGTCCCCTAATCATTTTTGTTGCCCTTCGCTGGACTCTCTCCAATTTCTCCACATCCTTCTTGTAGTGTGGGGCCCAAAACTGGACACAGTACTCCAGATGAGGCCTCACCAATGTTGAATAGAGGGGAACGATCACGTCCCTCGATCTGCTGGCAATGCCCCTACTTATACACCCCAAAATGCCATTGGCCTTCTTGGCAACAAGGGCACACTGTTGACTCATATCCAGCTTCTCATCCACTGTCACCCCTAGGTCCTTCTCTGCAGAAATTTGAAGGAATCCATTTTAACCTGTTACCAAAAAAAGGGGGGGGAGAATTTTTGTCTGAAAACGCAATTTGTCTGCTGCCTTTGTTTGGCAATTGGACTGCATGTATTTAGGAATTCCCTCCATGAGGGATAGTCTGTCTCTAATCTAAAGGCAGCCATCAAAACTTTACATTTCTAAAGCACCTTTCGTCAAGAAGGATCCCAAGGCATTTTACAGCCTGACTATGTAGGAATCAGTTACCCCCACAGAACTGCAAGTAACTACAGGGTGAAATGTCTAAGCGTAAATGTATACAGCAAAGAAGGTAGGCCATTGTGATGGGATGCTCACCTCACAAATGGCAGAGCAGGTTAAATTAGGTCAGTGAACCTTATATGTTGCACCTGGGGGAAAGCCAGGTATCAATAAAGCCTATGGAAGGTGATGTTCAGCTGGAATGGGGCAGGTAGGGCCCATATAAAGGGATGAAGCTGAGAACAGAAGAGACCTGCAGGGGAAGTAGTCTGCAGTCATGTCTGAGGAAGTAAAGCATGGAGCACGCCCTTGAAACTGCAGGGGAAATTTAGAAAGGCAAGAATATAATCAGCCAAACTGGTATTTGGCCAGGAAACAAAAGTTAACACCTTTACTCTGCCAGAGAACCACACAAGATCTTTAATGACTACAAACAGTCAAGACTCTGGTTTTACAGCCCATCCTGAAGACTGGGAGCCAGGAGACCCAGGTTCTATTCCCCGTTCTGCCACTGACTCGCTGTCTCAAATTGGGCAAGACAACTCACCTCTCTAATCCTCAATTTCACCGTCTGTAAAGCAGGATTAGCACTTGCTTATCTCACAGTGTTCTATACGGCTCAATGCATGTTAAGTGCTCTGAGCTCCTAAGGGTATGTCTAAACTACAGCTGGGGAGGGAATTTCCAGCCCGCGTAGATGTACATGCACTACCTTTGATAGAGCTAGCTCGCCGAAAATAGCAGGATAGCCATGGCGGTGCAGGTGGCAGGCAGGCTAGCCATGCCTAGTACAATCCTGTCCCAGATCCAAGGTATGTAGTTGGGCAGCGAATCCCTCCTGCTGCCCACGCTGCCATAGCTACACTGCTGTTTTTAGCATACTAGCTCAGTCAAAGCTAGTGCCCATCAGTCTACCTAAGCTGGAAATTCCACCTTCCAGCTCCAGTGCAGATGGCTCCTAAGACACAGGAATCTGTACAGTGCCAAGTATTTCATTTGCCTCTGTATTTTCATGCCAGAGAAGCAAGTATCCTTTGGAGACTCTCTCATTAAGTGAGCAGCTACTGTAATCCAAGCTCCCTTGAGGGTGAGGTAGGGGCGCTGGCCAAAGGGAAGATTAGCTGATGGCTGTCTCAGGCTGCATGGGTGTCTTATATAGATTTGTGTTGGATTTTCACCTCTGCAGTCCTGGCTGGAGAGCCAGTCCTACCAGACCAAGACATTCTTAGCACATGCCTTGCCAAGCTTCCCACAGGAGCAAGCCCTTAGGGGGATGGAATCCAGAGGAGCTGTCACTATAGGTCATTCTCCTTGTACTAAGGTGGTTCTCTCTTGAATGGCGCACAAGGTATACACGGCAGTAAATGGAGCCCAGAACAAACCTATTTGTCACGGTGCAGGGCGGGGCAGGAAGCTATGGTGCTGGAAAGCAGCATGGTCCAGTTTGTCAGGCACAGGCCTGACTCAGGAGATCTGGGTTCATTCCCCACTTCTGCTATGACTTGCCCTGTGATGTTGGGCAAGTCATGCAATCTTTCTCTGCCTCAGTTTCCCCACCTATAAGAGGGGTAAGAATACTTAACCCTTCCCCCGCTGTAAAACCCTTTGAGACCTATGAAACACTATGGACTAAGTTGTGGCTTTAGGCACAGCCTTGAGAAGGAGACACCCCAAGGAGGGCAGTACTGTCCCTACAGACACCCTACCCCTAGGAGCACACTTCCCGCTCAGTTTCTTCTGCTGTGCTGTGACAAGGATCTTGCAACATCTCTTTCTGCGAGTGCAGCATCCAGCCGGGGCTCTGCTGCCTCACTTCCGGAAAGAGCATCTGGGATTGTGCTTCCCCGTTTACCACTCCTCCCTGCACAGCCATGTTAAGATCAGCCACATATAGGGTTGGCGGTAGTACCCCACCACTTTTAACATTTAGGTTCCCCCCTGCACAGCCCCACCACCACAACTGTCCAGTACCCCATCTAGACCCCCACCACTGCCCAGTGCCTCAACACACACAGACCTCCCCCACCCCCACTGCCCAGCTCCCCCTACCCCCTCACTGCCCAGAGCCACCCCTCAAATCCACCCCCCCAGAGACCCACTATCCCGCGCCCTGCCCCCCTGGCCACACTCACCAGCCCCACTGGGAGGTGACTGTTTCCACCAGGCTGAGCCGGCAGCATGGCTAAGGCCGGTCAGGGATCGCCCTGGCCCCTTGGAAACAGCACGACCAGCCAGGCTGGAGCAGGAGTGGAGCCTGCCCAGGCCGGGCTCCCTCAAGACCCACTTGTCTGGTAAGGCCCCCTACATTGGAGTGCTCTGAGCTCTTTCCCTTCTACAGCAGGCTGCTTTGTTTTCCCTGATGGCAGAAGCGCTCCAGCTGGGCTGTGTGGGGCTGTCTCCACCCTCAGCTGGCCCTGCCCCCTGCTGGGACCCGAGAGCAGCAAACTTTGAATTTTTAGGCTCCCATAGAACTCTGGCACCCCTAGGTATGTGCCTAATTGGAAGTCCGGCCCTGTATGTTGCCAGAGTGCACCAAAGCAGCCTAGCTTCATATGATCTCCTTGAATTTTACCGGGCAGAGGAGAGAACTCAACAGGAGAGAGAGGCCAGGAATCACTGCAGAGAAACAAGGGTGCCACACAGATAGCCCTGGCCTCCTACAGATCTCCTGAAATCTATGGGCCTGGGGTCCAAAGCCCTGTCTGTTTTGCTTGAGGGGGAAGCAAACCCCACCTCCGCAGTGGGGATCTAGGGAGTCCTCGAGGCATTCTTCCCCCTCCAGAGTCCTTCACCATGGAAGAGGTGATCAGATCTCTAATTCCTGGGTAGGTGTGATGCCCTGTACCTCAGGGAAACAGAGCACCCCCATGTTCATCCTTGTAAAACAATTGTGTGGTATCCAATGCGAAGTTTGTCAGGTCAGGTGTCTTCAGAAGGCTCATGATGTACTAAGCATTGTTGTTATAGTGATGTTATAGGTTATATTTTCATGTATATAGTTATGTAAGCAGAGTCAGGATGTGCTCTACCCTGACATCTGGTGGTGAATTGTGGCAAGTTGTGGAAAAGAACTTCAGGGGCTGATCTTGTTTGCATAGGCACACCCACCCCGCCTAGCATGAGCCCACAGCAGTCCAAATGGTCACTTTGGCTGCTGTGGGATCCCCAGTTTCTCTATTATTGAGGCAGGAAGAATAAAGTGTTGTTACCCTGATTATGTGAATCAAGGAGAGTGGAACTGTTTTATGATGGGGGGACTTGCCATCAACTAAGTAACACTTGCTAGACAAGGGACATGGGTTCCAAAACCTAGTGAATTGAGAGAGGTTGGTGTGGGCCTGAAACACCAATTGCATTGCTTCCTCTCTCTGCAGTAGAATATCAGAGCTAATTTTGAGTCTATTAGGAGTCTAGTTACAGGCTGCTGAGCTTAATTCATGTTGGGCTAATGATTCGCTAGCACTGAGGCTTCCCCACTACAAGCTGAAATCATGAAAGAGCTAAAATTAATAAGAGCTGAAATCACTGAGTGCTGTGTTAAGTAGTGGGGGGGTGGCTGAAGATATATTGCAGAGTGGCTGGCAGAGTGGAGCAGTTTGTGGGGTGGCTGGAGTGGCTCACGGGACGGCTGGTGGAGTGGTGTGGAGCAGCTGGTAGAGTGGCTTGTGGTGAAGGCTGCAGCAGAACTCCTCAGAGAGGTGGGGCAGCCGGCCTCGGACCAAGCTGACCTTGGTGCCCCTTAACACCACCATTTTCACCCAGGCTGGGAAGTAAGACTTTACAGACAAACTTTTGAACTCTGGGGCAGCACTGACCAGGGACAGAGACTTTTGGGTTGTTGGACGTTTGGGACTTTGGGTGATTTTAGGTTGCTGGACTCAAGAACCAAATGGAAAGGACATGCCCCAATTTGCTGGGGTGGGTCTTTGCTCATGGTTTGGTTTATGAACCCTAGTTATGGTGTTTTCCCAATTTAATGCTGATGTCATTTACCCCATGTTAAAGATTTTCTGCTACACTGAGACTCTGTGCTTGCGAGAGGAGAAGTATTGCCTCTTTGAGGCGCTCAGGGGTGTGTGTAAGATTTTCCCAAGTCACTGGGTGGGGGCTCGAGCCAGTTCTGCATTGCATTGTTGAGAGGGAACCCCTATGTACTGAACCCAGCCTTTGCTGCTATCAACTCGGCCTGGCAGAAGGGTTACAGTTATGAGGCTGAAAATGTATCCTCATGGCTTAAAGCAAGCCCAGACAAAAACTCTCCAAGAGCAGAGAAGCAGTTCACACCTCATCAGGGCAGGTATGGGACCAGCCCAGCCTCACAGGAACAAAAGTCGCTGGCCAAGGAAGCAACAAAATAATCTGTTAGACTCTCCAGGGAGTCACCCTCCTTCCTTTGGTCAGTTTGGAACTGCAGTGATGTAATGCTCACCTGACTCTGAAGGGGGGAGCAAAGCCGAGAGGGAGGAAAGGACATGATAAAAGGGAGAGACATTTTGCTATACTTTCTCTCTCTACAGACACCACCATCACCATGCAACTGAAGCACTGATCAAAGGGGAGAGCCTGACTGAAGAGCAATCAGCCAGCCTGTGGTAAGAAGCATCAAAGTTTGTATGGACATTGAAAGTGTTAAGATCAGTTTACAATGTGTTTTGCTTTTATTTCATTTGACCAAATCTGACTTGTTATGCTTTGACTTATAATCACTTAGAATCTATCTTTATAGTTAATAAATCTGTTTGTTTGTTCTACCTGAAGCAGTGCATTTGGTTTGAAGCATGTCAGAGGCTCCTCTTGGGAGAACAAGCCTGGTACATATCAATTTCTTTGTTAAATTGACGAACTCATATAAGTTTGCAGCGTCCAGTGGGTGTAACTGGACATTGCAAGATGGAGCTTCCCAGGGTTGTGTCTGGGACCGGAGATACTGGCTAGTGTCATTCACTTGCGAGTAGCTGGGAGCGGCTTACATGCCAGAAGCTGTGCGTGAACAGCTCAGGAGTGGGGGTTCTCACAGCAGAGCAGGGTAAGGCTGGCTCTCTGAGTCAAGGATTGGAGTGGCCTACCAGATCACTGGCCCAGATAACAGCAGAGGGGAATGTCACCGTAGGTAGTAAGGAAATTGGCAGAGGGTAAGTCGACAGCCGCTGTCAAAAGAGGCCTCTTCAACGGTCTGTTTTCCCTTTGGTAACTGGAGTCAGGGAAGCTGGTCAGGGCAGCCTTCCTCGCCAAACCCACGCAGCCCAAATATGACTCCTCCGGGAACATTAATGTTTTACTAAATCACTTAGCCTCTATTGACAGCTCGCCCTGCCCTGGGAGCCTCAGCTGCAGGGATTGGGTGGTGGTTTTGTTGGGGAGGCTTATTAACTCTTTGTGCCATTGATGTGGCTGCTGGGATGGAGTGAATGGCGGGTAATTGCTGGAGTCTGTTTATTTTATGAGTTGTGTTTTTAAGAGGCTTGCCAAGGGCGCGCTGATCTCAGGAGGGACCACTCGTTTATATTTTGTTCAGCACACATTTCAATCAGTCCTAGTGTCATGTCATCTAGCCCTGGGTTAGCTCAGCCGGGGGGGGGGGTGGTCAGTGCTGGCTCTCCTCTGAGCCAATTAATCCAGGAGGTGGAAAAATCCAACTAGATACTAATCCCTGTGTCTGGGGGATCTGTAAACCAAATAATTCCTTTTCTACTTTACCTGGTCCCAGGTGAGCAGGAGCGAGTGGTCCTCCTGCTTAGAGGAAGACACTCTAGGGACAGTATAGATTTGTGACGACACCGGGGACCTCCAGAGCGCCAAGCCTGAGCCTCTATAGCTTGAGCTAAACATTTGTACCTGGGGGCTGTTGCAGACTCTCAGCCTCTGTGGATCAGGCAAAGGGTGGGACACAGATGCTAGGCGAGATTGTGAATACTTAGCTGCAGCCCAGAGGGAACAGAGCAACTATCTTTAAGCCACCTTTCTACCCCCAGGATTCTGGGCCGATGAGGGGATAAAATGTCTCCCAGAGTAATTTATGCAGTCTGGGGGTTGCTCTAAGTTATGGGAACCCTGCCTGGGTGGCCTATGGGCAGCACTTCAGCCTGGAGCTGCTCAGAATCCACTTAGCAGTGTGTGCTCCAGCCCCACCCGCAGCATATCCCCTGTGTTGGTGAGGGCAGCCTGCAGATGTCCTGTGCAGGAATTCTCCTCCTCCCAGCTGTACATCACCACAATGGAGTGCCTGGGTCATAGTGGAGGAGACGCCTCTATCTCTTTTTAATAGCTGCTGGTACTTTCAAGCCACTTAGAACCATTACAGTCAGATAGGCGATCACAACTTCAATGGAGGTCCATACTTGGGGGATCATGCACTAACTGTTGGCACACGGAGGGCTAACTGCATCTTCAAGGGGTGTGACATCTGGTCTGGTGATAGGATCATCATAAAAAAGTACCGGAGACAAGTCTAGTTTGCAAAAAGAAAAGGAGTACTTGTGGCACCTTAGAGAAGACTAACAAATTTATTTGAGCATAAGCTTTCGTGAGCTACAGCTCACTTCAGCGGATGCATTCAGTTTGGTAGCTCTGAGGCCTCAAAGTATGAGGAATAACATGGCATCATTATCCAAGATAAAAAAAACGATTACTGCTTACTGGAGGTGACAGTGACAAGTTATTTTCCGTGACCTTTATTCTTCATAAGGTGGATATGCATATCTTCTCCATGTATCTTTCCCACCATGTGTCTCCAATTTTTCTCTGTTTAAGGGAAGGTGAAGAAGACATCTTTAAAAAACTCAGGTCCTAGATTACAAGCTGGATACAGGGCTGGCAACTGACTGAGAGCATAACATGATATATATTTTTTGGAAAGGTAAAAAATGACGGTTTCTGGCTGCAGAGTGAGGCTCACTGTTCTGAGTGAGGAGAGAGAACACGGTGACAGGACATTGGGTGTGGCAGTTGGTCTAAGGGAACAAGGGAAGGGATGTTACTGGAGCAGAAAGTTGGGACTGGGAGAGTTTGTAAATGGTTGGTCCTGGGTTTCTGGCAATGACTTATTTGCTGCCTATTTGTGTTTGTCTGCTTTGTTCTTTAGATCATAAGATCTTCAGGAAAGGGAGTGTCTTCCATTCAATGTCTGTGCAGCACCTGTCACGCTGGGGCCCTGCGCCTGGTGGAGACTCATGGGTACTACTGGAATACAAAACTAACAAGAATTATACTGGATAAATGTCCCTCATCCACCCTCTCTGTGGACTCACTCGTGCTGCCAGATCTTGCCCTTTTATCACGAGGTTCATGGCCGCTGGTGTTTTTTCTGAATACCCCAGGTCCTGGAGTCACGTGACTATGTGAGAAACTCAGCTTTCACTGGGGGGAGAAAAAGAAAGTTTCTTGCCCTCATGGCTGTGGAGAAAAGCTTGGGGGGAAAAGCACCTAATTTCATGGGCCTAAGCATCTTGGAAAGTCCCATTAGGTTCTGATCTGCAGCTTTTGGCACCTGTCACAAAACTTACATGACTTGTATCACCTCCTGCTAGGCAAGTGTGGCACTGCAGCACTCCCTGCCTCAGTTTCCCCTAATGTGCTGTCAATTAGATCAATGAGTCTTTACATAGGGAACAGCACACATTTTGAGAAGTCTACGCCTGTCGATGCCCTTTGAGTACATAAGCAAACCTTCACCCCAGTGTCTTAGGTGGGAGACAGAGTCACTCTTAGTTTATTTCTTCCCACCTGAATCCACCACTCCCCTCCAGTCAGGCCCTTTGCCAGCAGGACTCTTTCAACTTGGGACTCTTCCCCAGAGATAGGCATCTTGCTGCCACTTGGAGAGAATCCTTCCTCAGAGCCAGGGGTCCATGGAGGTCTGTCCACTGCAGCTCTTCTCCAGAGCAATATGTAGTTCCCAATAGGCTGGGCTTCTAGCCACTACCTGGGAAGTCTCTTTGCTGGGACCAGGCCTTTCTGAAGACCTGACAGTTCTAGCTCTTCGCTTAGGAATCTCCACTCTCTAAGGACCACACCTTCTAGGCCCCTTGCTTTGATGAGCTCTCCTGGGAGCACCTCTTTTCAGGAGCTTCCTGTCTCAAGGAAACCCCCAGTTGAGTCCAGGTAACCCTTCTTCATTATCTAACTAGTTACCAATCAGCCTCTTATGTAGTTATTATTTCAAGGTGGGTCTGGGTTGGCTTGTTCTCTCTTACAGGAGCCTGTCACATGAACCTGTCACAGGCAGGCTGAGTGCTACCTCCCCTTAATGGGCCAGCCCCTGGTGACAGTATCAAAGTACTTTTATAAATCTGGACATACCTTCATATCTAGTTACCAAAACACCAGAACAGTCTCAAAATTTCAATGTGAAAAATTTCAAATATAGGGAGAAAAAAGAAACCATTTCCAACCTTTTTTTTTACGTATTTGTTTGTATTTCTTCCACCAGCTCTACTAAATAAGTAGTCTAATTTTCAGAGGTGCTGAGCACCCGCTCTTCCTAATGAAATCTAAATTTAATGTATCCCAAGTTTAAAATGGTTGGCATGAACTTGTGTGACTCAGTTTCCCCACTCAAAGTGACAATAATAACCACTTTTGTGAAATGCTTCAAGATCTGTGGCTGAAAAGTATTCTAAAAGTGCTAAGGGTTATTATTTATTATTATTAGGGTAGTATGAGCTTTTTGGTCCAAGGGTCTTAGAGCACCTACTTGACATCAGTTTAAAGAGACAGTATTACCCTGAAAGTTGAAATATAGTGTGGTGTTATTGCTCTCAGATAAAAAGAATTACCTCCTCTTCAAAGCAAAGGTGATCTGTTTTCCTTCTTGGACATCACTGCACTCCAGTGAAGAACAAATCAGTGCTGGTGAATGGAGGAGGTATTTCCTTGGCATGGTTGCAGAAGTATCAAAGGGAAAGAGCAGAAATGGGAAGTAATGTAACTGGTTTTAATCACATATAACAGTCATGTTCATCTGGACAGGCCTACTGTCTGACATGCCATATAAAATGCTCCAAGAACGCTGGATTAAGGAAGTGGAAAAGTGGAGATGGTGACACAAAAGCATTCAGGATACGTTGTAGGATAAGCTACAAAGCCTCTCCCTAATGGGATTTGTATTAATTATACTATATTGCCCCTATTAGCGTAATATCCAAGGCATTAATTTCTAATGAGAATTTGGCATCCAAATCCGTTAGGTGGCTTTGATAACATATGATAACATAGTATTTCTGGGTGGCATTCGCAACTAATACCGCTAAAATGATTGTAAATAGAGTTGGTCAATTATTTTCCAACAGAACAGTTTTCTGTTGGGAAATGCTGATTTGAGTAAACGGCAACATTTTGTCAAAATTTGCAGCAGGAAATTATGATTTTATCCTTCCAACTATATAATATAAGTCAACTGTTTTATATTATTAGAACAAATATAATGGTAAATCAATTATTTTATAGTATAATATAAAACAGTTGAATTATTATATTGTGTTACATTAATATAAAAGTTGAAATGATAGTCATAATGAAACATTTTGCCTCAGTCATATCAAGGCTTCCAAAACAAAATATTTCAGAATGTTTTTTCACAGTGAATTTTGAAATTTCAGACTTTTCATTCTGAATAGATCTGCAAGGGAATTACAAAATGTCAGATCTTCCTGCAGGCCCAAAATGCTGAGCTTTGACTAGCTCTGGTTGTAATTGTTCCCTGGGGCTGTGCAGCTGGGTTGTTTTTGGAACAGTCGTAACAGTTGTTTTATTGTTTATTAGTTGTGTCATAAATATAAAGGGAAGGGTAAACACCTTTAAATCCCTTCTGGCCAGAGGAAAAACCCTTTCACCTGTAAAGGGTTAAGAAGCTAGGATAACCTTGCTGGCACCTGACCAAAATGACCAATGAGGAGACAAGATATTTTCAAAGCTGGACGGGGGGAGAAACAAAGGCTCTCTCTGTCTGTGTGATGCTTTTGCCGGGAACAGAAAAGGAATGGAGTCTTAGAACTTAGTAAGTAATCTAGCTAGATATGTGTTAGATTCTGTTTTGTTTAAATGGCTGATAAAATAAGCTGTGCTGAATGGAATGGATATTCCTGTTTTTGTGTCTTTTTGTAACTTAAGGTTTTGCCTACAGGGATTCTCTATGTTTTGAATCTGATTACCCTGTAAGGTATTTACCATCCTGATTTTACAGAGGTGATTCTTTTACTTTTTCTATAATTAAAATTCTTTTAAGAACCTGATTGTTTTTCATTGTTCTTAAGATCCAAGGGTTTGGGTCTGTGTTCACCTATGCAAATTGGTGAGGATTTTTATCAAGCCTTCCCCAGGAAAGGGGGTGTAGGGCTTGGGGGGGATATTTTGGGGGGAGATGTTTCCAAGTGGGCACTTCCCCTGTTCTTTGTGTAACACTTTGGTGGTGGCAGCGTTTAACCTAAGCTGGTAAGAATAAGCTTGGGGGTCTTTCATGCAGGTCCCCACATCTGTACCCTAGAGTTCAGAATGGAGAAGGAACCTTGACAGGGTGTTTTTAGTTAACATTTAGATGTACAAATGTCTATTGTTTTCTTTAACAAGTCTCTTTGCACACATCTTTGTTTTCACATTTTAGATTTTTTTTCATGCTTTTAGTTTTCTTTATCGTTTTTAGGGATGGTGCTATTTACTGGGTACTGAGTTATGGGTTCTGGGCCAAACAACAAATTCTATTGGTTTCCCTCCCTAAGTTGGGCTTTCCCATTGGGAGTAAGAGGCTGGAAGGACCAGATTCCAGAAGGACAGGGTTGAGATCATAACAGCACATCCGGTGAAATTGTCAATTCCATGTCATTGTCATTTTCTGTGATGTAGCCAGTGACATCACATCTGGTGAAGTCATTCTTACCTTCTCTCTAGATCAATCTATTATCCCTCACTCATGTTTTGACATTTACTAGGGGCAAGATACTACTTACAACAGTTAATGTACAACTAGAAGGTGCTTAATGTACAATGAGGAGGGCAGTATGAGAACCTAAAGGGAATAGAGTAGTGTTATTTATTTATTGAGCAATGGCCATGTGCTGACCATGTCTAGTATGTGGTGCCACTTTAGTCAGATCTGGGCTTTTTAGTACTTCTTACTGGTAATCTTTCTAATACCAGTTTCAGTGCTTAATTTGTAATGAAAGAGGTGTGGAAGCTCAAGCAATTTTTTTCCATTCATAAGTGATGCAGCAAGCCCAGAGGTGCCAGGGCTATGAACTGCCAAGCCTAGAGGTACCAGGGCTCAGCCCTGGCAAACCCCAGCACAAATTAAGCATTGACTAGATTATTGCTTTTATTTCCATAAAAAATACAAAGAACAGCCATTTTCACGCACTGGTTTCCCTCCCTAAAGTGGGCCTTAGTTACTTTAACAACTTCTGAGCAGCCTTGGTCCAGGGGGAGAATCGGGTATATAGGGTAATGTTTTATTTTGATAGGGTTTTATTTTGTTTAGGTTTTTTAGTAATTAGAGGTGGATGATCATTTAAACATTTGTCAGGAATATTCACTTGAATAAAAAAACAACTGAATTTGCCTCAGCTTCATACATACCGCTTTTGTGTTTGCTTTCCATTTGTATTCTAGCAAAGGAATATACTGGCAGGAATGGTCCAAAAATATCATTAGGGAATATTAACAGAAAGCAAATTTTGATGTCATATATGTAGACTATTTGCTTAGGACACTTCATTCTAAGCTTCATGCTCATTCAGTCAAGAAAGAGAAGGCCTATCATGTGATACTGTACACAAATATCCATTCCAAAGTAATCCACACCCATTTCAGATTTTGAATTTCCAATATCAAGTCAAGCGCCACCACCAAAAATTATCCACATAAGTTCTGTCACAAATTCTTTTTAATAATGAATAAAACTGATGAAACTTAAGCTTTTTTTGTGGCTGGTTCACAACCAGGAAAAGAGGCTAAACCTGTCTAATGAATGATTCACAAGGAAGTCTGTGTTCCGCATGGGCCTGAGTCGAGATGCTTTTTCTGAATTTGTGTTTAAGCATTGCTCCTGGACAAAATTCTCCTTGACTTCACTGTAGCAGTATCTAAATTAGCATCAAGCAAATGGGATTCGAAGTCCCAGTGAAGCCAATGACCCCACTAGATGCATATTTTAGAACTTAAGTAATACAGGAGTTGAGAAAGAGTAACAAAGTTAGTGCTTAACTGAGTCTGTGAATCAGCCTTTGAACACAAAGAGCAATTGATCTTGCATAGAGGGTTATCAGAGTAGCAGCCGTGTTAGTCTGTATTCACAAAAACAAAAGGAGGACTTGTGGCACCTTAGAGACTAACAAATTTATTTGAGCATAAGCTTTCGTGAGCTACAGCTCACTTCATCGGATGCATTCAGTGGAAAATACAGTGGGGAGATTTATATACATAGAGAACATGAAACAAAGGGTGTTACCATACACACTGTAACAAGAGAGTGATCACTTAAGGTGAGCTATTACCAGCAGGAGAGTGGGGTGGGGGGCAGACCTTTTGTAGTGATAATCAAGGTGGGCCATTTCCAGCAGTTGACAAGAACATCTGAGGAACAGTGGGGGGTGGGGAGGGATAAACATGGGGAAATAGGTTTACTTTGTGTAATGACCCATTCACTCCCAGTCTCTATTCAAGCCTAAGTTAATTGTATCCAGTTTGCAACTTAATTCCAATTCAGCAGTCTCTCAGTCTGCTGCAATTTTAAATGAAGGGACTATTCATTACTAATTATTAGTGTGATAGAGCCAAGAGACCCTGACCTTTGTGCGAGGTGTTGTGCAAACCTCTGACAAAGAGATGTTCTCTGTCCCAAAATCTTTATGATTTTTAGGAGCCTAGAGAGTGGCACACATTAGCTGACTAATTTAATTAAAATACACCTTAGAAAAGAAGGAAGTTAAAATGTTATTGGATCTGCTAAAATATTATTGAATCTCTGCTCTTGTGGTTCATTATGTCACCAGAGAATCCTTAATATTTTACTGTGGAAGCAAAACAACCATGACACATGAATTTCTGAGGCTGTGAGAATCATGAAATGTGCCTTTTTCTATGACATTAAGATTTGGTCATTTTGATTAACTGGGAAAATACATCTCTATGAAGATCTGGAAGTAGGTGTGTTTGTGTGTATATTCTGGAAATTCAGAGAAAAATCAAGTACAAAACACGCAAAAGACATTTTCACCAAAAAGAAATGTATTTCACAGATAATGATGTCTTACTTTATGTTAGTATATAGGTCTGTTTGTTAGCCTGGGATAGAATTTTGGGTTTGACTTTTTGATACTCTTATACTAAAATGTGTAGAAAAAGACACCGTGATGTTGCTTCTGCCTAGTCCACTGGATTTATTAGTACAATGGGAACAGATAAGAGCAGTTAAAGTGTTACTTGAGAGCATACTTTAAGATTGCCTTGAGATAAGGGTTAAGGCAAAGTCAAGCAACCAGTTGGGAGGGGCAAAGGGGCTGGAGGGGGGGTAGGATAGGGGAATAAAACACTAAAAAAGACCAAAGAAATGCCTGTCCCTGACCGCAATACAACCTCTCTCCTTACCCCTCCCATGGGGTACAAAAGGGGTGGGATGAAGACCCCAGACCCAAAATGGAACATGACCCTAAGTTGTAAGGGGTGGGACCGTGGGCGAGCATTGCAGGTATATTTGGGCCTACTAAGAAGGAGGAGTTGGGAATAGGGAAAATAGGGAATGGGAAATGAGAATGCGGACATAGGCAAGGTTATACAGCATCAGAGCTGGGAAGGGGGACATGGAGCAAAGGCTCTGTAGTGTCAGAGCTGGGAACAGAACACTAGGAAACAGATTCTGCTGGTGTGCAGAGCTATGGATATGCCTGTTTGGAACTAAGCCCGATAATCATCGAATTGCCTGCACTTTGGACTTTTGGTCTTCTGTTTTCTGTCTGTGTGACAAGAACCAGAGGAGAGGGTGAAGGGAAAGCCCTCTAACACTTTATCCTGTACCTTTCATCCCAAAGCAATTTACAAACTATATATCTATATCTAGGAATCGGTTCTCCAAATATTGACATGCATCCACCTCTGGTGTGGAACTTGGCAGCTGCTATGCAATACACAGCAGGGGTAGTCAATATGTGGACCACAGATCAAATTCAGACTGCCAGAAGTTTTTGAACAGACCCTGAAATCTTTTTACTTAATTATTACTATAGTTATTTTATTATTATTCTCTGGCGTCTACACCTTGACTATACCTCGACCAAGAAATTTGGACCTTGACGAAAAATAATTGACTACCCCTGCTGCAGTGAGTCCACACAATAGCTTAGAGTGCCATTTAATTCTTTTTTTTTTTTTTTTACTTCTACAAAATGGCTCTCCCACAGTTGCAGAAATCCCACACCATTCAGACATGCGCTGCACAGACACGTAGTGCATTGAGGATTCCAGCAGGGTATCTATCCCTGGGAGAATCAGGGGAAAACGCAATTGATTTGCACTCATTATTAAGGCTCTTTTCAATTTTCCTCTTTTACTGACAACTGATGTTATTACCACTTGACTGGTGCCCCCTCTCCCACTTTCAGGGCTCACGTGACGCACATAGAAAGTTTCTTACAGAAACTGGAGTTCTTTGACGTGCATGGTTCCATTACCTGCCCTCCTTCCTCTCTGCTTCACATCCTCTGAAGGATCCCAAAAACCACAGTAAGGCCTGTGAATGGGATCATAAGGTTAAGGAGGTGGTACCAAGAGGGAGGGTACCATTGGTCTCCAACCCTGTAACGTGCCCTGTGGGAGTGTGTGGGTACCCCAGAGATGCTGGAACCCTTGTTGGGGCTCATGTTGCGCCTCAGAAGCGGCAGAGGAGGCCTAGTGCCAGCCACCAGCTCACCAGAGTAGGACTCTTCAAATTCCACTGGCAGAGCTGTTGGTACCGTGTGCCTTGTGATACCTTGGCTGGCAGGTGGCACGGGTGAACGGTGCACTGACAGTGTGAGTATCTCTGTAGGGACCACCAGTTCCTCAACTCTTAGTGACTCTGAATAAAGAGCCAGGATATCCAGGGCATTGTACCCAGGTCTAGCTGGTGGAGAGCAGGTGGGACTTCTGCCTCTTTGGTGGAGCCAAAAGTTTGGCTAGATAGTGAATGTTGGTACGGCCGAGTCCTCCTTCCCGCTGTAGTGCAGTACAGTGGACGCAGCCAGTGATCACTCTCTTTTCCTTTTTGCTGGGGTGGGCCTGCCCCTCCCCTTCTACAGCTGGTTGTTTCAGGTACTCTTGGCCCTCAGTATGGGTGGTTTGGACCCAGGCTCCTCCTTTGCTCCTGACACACCCATCCCAGGGTGCAAAGGATCACCCGATTTAGAAGGTGGAAGGAGGCAATCCGCTTCTCAGAGGCCTTGGAAGAAGAGGTCTCCCGTTTCTTACAGGCGTTTGTTTTTACCCTCCTCTTTAGTCCTTAGGCCTGGTCTCTGACAGTTGGTGCTCGAGAGCTTCTGGTCAGGAGGAGCACTGCTAGGTACCTCCTGCTGACATAGAGGGGGTCAGTTGACCCACAGTCAGACTGGGGCCTCAGCCGCTCCATTAGGTGTCTTTAGAGATGGTAGAAACAAACAGCAAACATCGCACTTGGAGGCAATATAAGCACTCACCAGGAAGACCTGGGGGCAGTCCACAGAGGATTTGAAGCCAGTGATTTTAGGCTTACCAAGAATCCCATATGGAGGTGGGGAGGTAACAGAGTGGGGAGCCCCCTCAGGCATCAAAATGCTTCTAAACTACCTAAAGGTAAACTATTTACAGGAAAGGCTAGAATCCAAGTGGGAACACTAGCAAAGCTGCCATGATCAGTAGAAGGAACTGGAGAGACAGGTGATTTGCACCTCACCTTTTGCCCTTGGCTTGGCACAAGAGGAGACCCAGGACACACTGAATGCAGCTAGTAAAAATTTTCCAGTCACAGGCCCATGGAGTGCATGTTCACCCACAGTGGCATACACATAGGGACCATCACCTGATGGAGAACAGTGGGGACACTACATATATCTC
Source organism: Lepidochelys olivacea (assembly GCF_965140295.1). Classification (NCBI taxonomy): domain Eukaryota; kingdom Metazoa; phylum Chordata; order Testudines; family Cheloniidae; genus Lepidochelys; species Lepidochelys olivacea. Next base: position 47,034,656 of record NC_140418.1, read on the forward strand.
TGTGTCTAACCAACGACTACCACAGCTGGTGCATTTGTTAACAGTCTCATGAGAATGAAAAGGTCACTAAGACCCTCTTAGCTCTCAGAGTAAAACCTCCAGACTTTGACTATTCAGCTCCGTGTTTCTAGAATGTTCTCTGCTTCTCTAATCTTCTTCCACCAAATTACTAAAATGGAAGAATTTACCAACGCATTCTAGAAGCAGCTGTGTTGTGTGGCACTGTGATCTAGAAGCGCCAAGTGCTCTCCAAGCAGCTGTGTACTATGATATTCCGGAATGTTCACCGAAGCAGCAGGGCTGTGTCCCCCTTAATGCCAGAAATAGCAGGAGGGCAGAACGCACCCAACTACAGCTTAAGGACTGATGTAAGGAGCCATCTTGTACAAACAGATGAGTTCACACACACACACACACACAAAGTGATCATATTTCTAGAACTGCTGAGTTATTCAATTAAATAAGATCTGGGGGTTTATTATGGAAGAATGACGTGAGGTGCTTTTCCTTAAAAATACAACTGAAAGGACGCACCCCCAAAGGAGTCTTGCTAAATCCACTGGCTTCAGAGCACTATATGGGGTTAATCTGACTCTCTTGATAATACTTGACAGCGACCCCACAGTCTGTCGGACAATGCAGTGCCATCAAAATTGAAACACTTCACAAAATCAGGTTGATTTTGCTGGAATTTCATTTTGGAAGAAAACCAGGTAAACAAATTTTTTGATTTTTCATTTTGAACTGACTTTGCACTTTGAAATTTTTATATTCACTATCATAATATAATAAAGTCAAAATCAAAACAAAATGTTTTGTCAAAATGAAATGTTTTGATCAACCTGAACCCATTTTTTCCCCCAGGAATTTTCTTTTGCGGAGAATATGAAATGTTGAGTTTTTGCTCCTATTTGTAATGAAGCTAAATTTTGAAAATTTGAAATCCTTGAACTGGAACTTCTGTCCTCCACACAGCTCTCCTTGTGCATGTGTAAGTGAAACAAGAAGCTGTTCTGTGTATAATCTCTGGATAGCAGAGGAGAGGGGATATATGATTACTAGTAATGTCAAACCCAAGCTGTTTCAGTATAAATCATAGATGCCTTTGGGTTAAAGTAACATCCTCCGTAGCTTAGTACAGTTAATTAATTCAATATTGTATTAGTATCATCCCTTAGCCTCACTGTTAAGACCCCCTGAAATGCCATTAGCCCTGCATATCATGTCAGACTTGTTTTGAATATGGGTGTGATGGGATTTAGAGACACCCACCCACAGAGACTGATGGAGCAGTACTGGGCCAAGTGGACCCTGTCCCTGCTCAAAAGGGGACTCATATAGTTAAGCAGGGAGGCTGTTCAAAGAGAGGAAGCAAATTTGCAGCTTCTAGGGACAAGCGATCCATGGGGGAGGGACTAGACTGTGGCTTAGACTCAACCAGGAAGGTAGAGTCTTCCCCCACTCTCTGCAGAGAGAGAGCTGCAGTGTGCTTAGTTCACTGACTGGGAACCCCCACTGGGGAGAAAGTGGGCTGTGCCTACACACCAAACCAGACAGAGAGCAGGGAGGTAGGAAGCAGACCAAGGGAGACTAGTCAGGTGCACCAGGAAGAGGTGACTAACACGTTCCACATCTCTCCGCATGGGCCTTGGGCTGGGACCTGATGGAGATGGTGGGCTGGGTCCCCCTACATACCAACCCCCTACATACCAACCATCCGGTTTCTTTGTTTTGAACCTATGACCTTCACTCTGACCCCTGTTTTTCATTAGTTGTCCCCCGCAATCAATTGGTCCCTGGGTCCAATGGTCCCTCCTGCCAGGCCATGTGGGTGAACTTTGGGGGCACTGTGAAATTGACAGGCCATGACCTGCCCACTAGGCCTGCCAGCCTCTCAGTGAAACCCACAACAGTGGGAAAGAAAGGACCTCATGGTTGTATGAATCATGAGGGGACTCACCCAAGCAGTTTCTGCTGTGATCTTCCTGAAAACACCATCCTGGCCACCATGGATGTAGAAGCTCTTTACACCAATATTCCACATAAGGATGAACTACAAGCTGTCAAGAACAGTATCCCTGATGAGGCCATGGCACACCTGGTGTCTGAGCTTTGTGACTTTGTCCTCACCCACAACCATTTCAGATTTGGGGACAACTTACACCTTCAAGTCAGTGCCACTGCTATGGGTACCTGCATGGCCCCACAGTATGCCAACATTTTTATGGCTGACTTAGAACACTTCCTCAGCTCTCATCCCCTAGCGCCTCTCCTCTATTTGTGCTACATTGATGACATCTTCATCATATGGACACATGGGAAGGAGGCCCTTGAGGAATTCCACCTGGATTTCAACAATTTCCACCCCACCATCAACCTCAGCCTGGACCAGTCCACACAAGAGATCCACTTCCTGGACACTACAGTGCAAATAAGTGACGGTCACATAAACGCCACCCTATACTGGAAACCTACTGACCGCTGTACTTACCTACATGCCCCCAGCTTCCATCCAGGACACATCACACGATCCATTGTCTACAGCCACGCCGTAAAATACAACCGAATTTGCTCCAATCCCTCAGACAGAGACAAACACCTACAAGAACTTTATCAAGCATTCTTAAAACTACAATACCCATCTGGGGAAGTGAGGGAACAGATTAACACAGCGAGACAGGTACCCAGAAATCACCTACTACAGGACAGGCCCAACAAGGAAAATAACAGAAGACCACTGGCCATCACGTACAGCCCCCAGCTAAAACCTCTCCAGCACATCATCAATGATCTACAACCTATCCTGGAAAATGATCCCTCACTCTCCCAGACCTTGGGAGGCAGGCCAGTCCTCGCTTACAGACAGCCCCCCAACCTGAAGCAAATACTTACCAGCAACTACACACCACACCACAGAAACACTAACCCAGGAACCAATCCCTGAAGCAAACTTCGTTGCATACTCTGTCCCCATATCTACTCTAGTGACACCATCAGAGGACCCAACCACATCAGCCACACCATCAGAGGCTCATTCACCTGCACATCTACCAATGTTATATATGCCATCATGTGCCAGCAATGCCCCTCTGCCATGTACACTAGCCAAACCAGACAGTTTTTACGTAAAAGAATAAATGGACACAAATCGGACATCAGGAATGGTAACTTACAAAAGCCAGTAGGAGAATACTTCAATCTTCCTGGACATTCTATAACAGATTTGAAAGTAGCTATACTTGAACAAAAAACTTTAGCAACAGACTTCAAAGAGAAACAGCAGAACTAAAATTCATTTGCAAATTTAACACCATTAATTTGGGCTTGAATAGGGGCTGGCTCATTACAAAAGCAGCTTTGCCTCTCCTGGAATTGACACCTCCTCATCTATTATTGGGAGTGGACTACATCCACACTGATCGAATTGGCCCTGTCAGCACTGGTTCTCCACTTGTGAGGTAACTCCCTTCTGTTCATGTGTCAGTATATTTATGTCTGCATCTTTAATTTTCACTCCATGCATCTGAAGAAGTGGGGTTTTTACCCACAAAAGCTTATGCTCAAATATATCTGTTAGTCTTTAAGGCACCACCAGGCTCCTTGTTGTTTCTGCTGTGAATGTAGCTTTTGGTTTTAGAACAAATGTTTTCCGCAACTTAATTACACGTAGAAACCATTTTGCAAAGTTTTCAATGCAAACAGCGTTTTACAATGTAGGTCTTTGTCATTGACGCTTTCCCCAGAAGTGTTGAGAATCCTAATATAACAGCATCCTTCTAGGGCAAGGGAAGAAGGAAGTGAAATTGACTTAAAATATGAAATTGACCAGATTAGTTTCACTGTCTAAACTGAGGGAAATGCAAAAAATAAATAAAAAACAAATAAACAAACAGCATAACTGACAGTAAATAGATTAGACACTCCTGATATTTTTGGTTCCAATAATCTAAGGTATTAGCCACACAGATAAGGAGTTAAGCCGAGATTTTCAGAAGAGAAGTGATTTGTATGTCCAACTTGAATCTTCTTAAGGGGCCTTGATTTCCAGGAAGAGCTGAGCATCCATCCTCTGGGAAAAAACAAAACAAAAAAAACAACAACAGGCTTTGCTATGGCATCTCAAATGGGGCACCCAAAATCTGAGACTCTCAAGTCACTTTGGAAAGCTTTAGCCTATTTTATTTTCTTTTCTTTTCTTTAGCCTATTTTATTTTATTTTCTCACAGATGAGTTTTATCCCTTTAACAAAATAGAAATCTCACAGAGAGGAGGCCTGTTAGTAGAAGATGTGAAGACGAGGCAGCCTGGTTTGGGGAGCAGGGTAGTTCCCAGCATGCCCTGGCTCAGGTGCAGCTACTCTCATGATCATTTGGAGGGAGCAGAGCCCTGTAGCTATAGCAGTAGAGCTATCCTACTAGTGGGATTTTAGGAGACATTTCTCTGCTTCCTCTCATCACAAGTCCTGGGCATCAGTCATGTTTCAGGGGCTTCACATCTACACATCCCCCCTTCAGGGTACGCCAGGGTTCTTCTGCATGGCCAACATCCAGACTGGGACACACTGCTCAGGGAAGCGCTCCTGCCTCTCCTGCTGCAGGATGGTGAGTCCGCTTTTCTCAACAAGGCTCCGGAGGATGCTCAGGTCTCGGATCACACTGCTGTCCAATGGGTCCAGGATACAGCCTTCCCGGGCCACGTTGTCCTTGAGAATGACAACGCCGTTATCCTTCAAGCCATTTTGACACCGGATAAGAAACTCCAAGAGATCTTTATCGGTCAGGTATCCTATAGGTGAAGAGACAGAAATGGGTTGTGGTTCACCATTCCAGTGCATCTGATTGGACTCCTCTCAGCTGGGGCTTGACTTCATCAGCTTATTTATACTCCACTTATTTGACGCAAAGTAACTAACAGAAGTGTTTCTCAGGGTGAGAGCAGGAGACTGGGACTCATAGGACACCGGGTTTTCTTCCTTATACCAGCACTCTTTTGCTGGTATAAGCTGCATCTACACTAGGAAGGTTTGGTATAGCAATGCCACCAAACCTTTTCTAATGTAGACTAGGCCTTAGAGTCTCAGATGTTGTGTCTTGGGAGCAGGCCATTGGGTCAACATGCCATTGGAGGTGTTTTTAAAGAGTTAATCGTTCACACGCAAGGGTGCACCAAATGCACTGAAATCACCCAACCATTAAATCTATGAGATGATCTGAAACAGGTCACTTCCCATTCCATAAACATGAATCAATGTGATTAAACCTATTTCATTTTGTTTCATTTAGCAAAACTTCTCATTAAAAGGCTCACAGTCATGCCATGTTCCTATTTAGAATGAAGATGATCTAGATTCCCTGCCCCATGAGCCACTTTGTTCTCCCTACAGCTTTAATTTCTTAACTTTGCTCAGATTTGGGATGGGACATGGTAGCTAGCATGTTAATGTCCCAGGCTTGTGCTTTTGATTTGGCCCTAAGCAGTTAAGGACACCCTTGAATTTGCCATTTTCTTGTTGCACTCAGCTGCCAGCAGGGGCACTTGAAGCTGGACGATCCAAAGAGTTTGGACAACCTTCCTGCCGCTTTATTTCACACACAGCAGGTATTTGAGAAGCCTGACACCCTGTCCTCTTTTCCTGGCAAGCACGGTTCACTCCACAGCATTTGCAGGTAAGATAATAACACAGTCACTTGTGTTATAGGTACAGCTGATAGAGCCAGCTATACTTAAGTTAGCCTAAGAGTTTCCATTATAAGACCCTGTTTTCAGTTGCTTCTAACTTTGCCAAACTTAACCATTTGGGTTAAAATATTCCATGTCATGTGTCTGCCACAGAGTGAATTTTTTTTAAGTTTCTGCAAAAATGGTTCAGCCATTTCCAAAACCAAATTTAGGGAAAAATCTGATGTTTTTCCCATGTTAAAAAATGTGTACAAATGTTTCGTTACACAGTTCTAATGCCCCCATGCTGTGAACTAGAGTCACAGGATTTTTTTTATAGATTCATAGAGATTCCAAAGCCACAAGGGACCATTGTGGTCATCTTGTCTGACCTTCAGTATAACACAGGCCAGAGACCTTCCCTAAAATAATTCCTAGAGCAGATCCATTAGAAAAAACACCCAATTCTGATGTAAAAATGATCAGTGATGGAGAATCCACCATGACTCTTGGTAAAGCCACACTGCTGCACTGACCAGGAATCAAACTCAGCTCAATGGGTTGGAAGGCGGCTATACACTCAACTATACCACCACCTGAACTGGCCCCTTTAATGGAATTCAGACCATAGCATGAGCCCCTTTAAGGGAGAGGGCCTCAGTCCTGTGACTGAATAGGTGTGCCCTGGCTAGGGCTGATTACAGGGCAGGGTAGCACCTGGGGTCAGAAGACATATAAGGAGGCTTGAGAGCCAGGAAGGAGAGAGAGGCCAGAAGTAGGCTCCTGGGTGGTGGGAACTCCAGAGCCCCAGGGAGTGCTCCTGTGGCCATTGTCCTGTATAAGGGGCAGGGAACTAGGAGAGAACAGAGGATGAAGGAAGCCAAGGGCCTGCAGAGCAGTAGTGGGGACTTACCTGCAATCTCTGTGAGTGCTGGGGTGAAGGAAGGCCTAGAGGGCCCTGTGGTTTCAGTCCCATACACAGAGCAAGGAAAGAACCCAGATGGGGTGTGAGCCCTTCCCTAACCCCAGGGTGGCTGCCGTTTGCATTGTTGCTTTGTTTGAGTCTTTGAACTCCATTAGGGGATGATAGGGACAAACCCAGGAACCCTCCCCTTGAAAGAAGATTGGGGACTGAGGGAGAAGTAAGTGACAAAAGGCGGCAGAGCCAGAGGTGTTTGGAGTTACAATATGGGTCTTTGCTATATGCCTTTGAGACATGTATAATGATAAATTACTCCATGACAAGGGTGTTCTCAGCCCAAGGGAGTGTTGGGAGTGGGGTGACCAGATAGCAAATGTGAAAAACCGGGACAGGTGTGGGAAGTAATAGGTGCCTATATAAGAGAAAGCCCCAAATATCGGGACTGTCCCTATAAAATTGGGACATCTGGTCACCCTAGTTGGGAGGGAAACTGAGGCCAGGTGTCTGCGGGGCACCTTCCTTCCTTGCGAGGGCGCTTGAGGAGGGCCTAGCCTAATACCACCAGGAACTTGAAATTTGGCAGCTAAATTCTTTGCAGAGTTCATCTGCACTGAACCTGCTCCATCCTCGACCTGTCCCCCTCACTCCTCCCCTCAGCTGATCTGCCTCCTAAGTAAACCCACACACACGTTGTGGAACTAACGTGACATTTTCTACAATCCCATTGTTCACTCTGCAGGAGTATTCTGACAGCTAAATCTTAACAGTAGATTTAAGCATACATTTAATCTCTGCAAAACACTATGTGTTTAAACAGAGGCAATACAGGCATGGTTGAGTTCTGACCACCCAAAGGATTGAATCCTACGGGGAAAATGTATTCCCTTCCCTGACCCTGTGTCTGTCTGGTATATTTTGATTGTAAGCTCTTCAGGGCAGAAAACATCTAATGCACGGTGTTTGTACAGCACCTAGCACAATGGAGCTCCATTTTGCTTGTCCTTAGGCACTACCATAATAAACATGATAACCAGACTATGATGTGCCATACCAACAGTGACTGAGCATGCTCCTTTCCAAGGCTGCAGAGGTGCAACAGTATTTTCCTGCAGTTGCTCCTCCTGGCAGCTGGGGACTGCTATGGTGCACTAGAACTGAAAACAAGGAAATTGTATCTGCTATCAAATATCAGGGGGTAGCCATGTTAGTCTGCATCCACAAAAAAACAAGGAGTCCAAGGGCTCCTTAAAAGACATGGAGAGAAATGCATCAGATGAAGTGGGTTCTAGCCCATGAAAGCTTATGCCCAAATAAATCTGTTAGTCTTTAAGGTGCCACCGGACTCCTTGTTTTTGTATCTTCTGTGTTCTCAATGCCGCACCTTGCCAGTGCCTATGCCCAGGCAATCTTAATTCAGGCATTTCCTAACTTTTGAGTACCTGACTTTGCAACCTCAACATTCTTTGAACATGTATTTTAATGCAATATATGGATGGTTCATTAAATATATAAATGGTGAACTAACCTGAAACCCACTGTATCCAGATGACATCATATTTTTGGGGGGCTGGAGTGAATTCCTGGAGGCTGTAGCAATAGTACATCTTTACTCTGTCCTTCTTGCCCTGTAAATAGTTCTGGGCCTCAGCCAGGAAATTCTCCATCATATCCACCAGTTCCACGCTCTTGAAAACTGGCAAGAGGACATGCTTAGTGACCCGTCCAATCCCAGAACCACAGTCGAGGGCATGCTCCGTGCCAGCTTTTCCAGGACCCTGTGGAGTACAAGAAAACCATTTAAAAGCCAGAAATAGCACCACCAGGAGGATCGCTGGATCACTCAATTAGTCCATCAAATCCACTTTCTTGCCTCCATCATAATTTTATACTTGACACTGAAAAGGAAACGCTGCATTGTGCACATAGTTGGTTTTGCAGTGCTGTACAGAATTTGATGGTAATGTCAGCACAGAAGGAAATTCTCCCCTGTCCCCTGCTGCAATCAGCTTACAGTCTAATGTATGAGCTCTGACTAAGCTTAACATGCAAACCTAAAAATATCATTACCAGACAGAAAATTATCCAGATGATTAACTCTGTGATCCCCAGTGGCAGGGAGTTTCACAGGTGGCCTGCATTTACTGGTCATTAACTTCCTGGCATGCCTTTTTGGTTTTGGTCCGTGGGACAGGGTCTTGTACTAAACTCTTAACTTGAATGGCTCTATCAAGTTCCCCTGTGGGGGCTTGTCTACATTATAGCACTTTATCATGTTCAGGCATGATTGGGAAGAATCAAGTTAGCTGACAAGATTGGCCACAAATGACCATCAACAGGATATTTACAGTGTTGTGGTAGCTGTGTTAGTCCCAGGATATTAGAGAAACAAGGTGGATGAGGTAATATCTTTTATTGGACCAATTTCTGCTGGTGAAAGAGACATGCTTTCAAGTCCTGTGTAGCTCAAAAGCTTGTCTTTTTCATCAACCAAAGATGGTCCAATAAAATATATTACCTCATCCACCTTGTCCATCAACAGGATAGTAAAATGTTGGAGGGGGCCATGTCTCCCTCCAGTCGCTATGCCCCTGCCTTGGGAAAAATCACCCAACCTGTCTGTGCTCAGTTTACCCATCTGTAGGTAACCATATTTGCATACAGCCTAGAAATGCTGGAAGGCCTAATTAAGGAATGTTTAAGTGACATGTCCCTGACAATAGACTAGAACTTGGGACCTCCTAAATCCCAGCCCTGTGCTCATTCCTACAAAGCAGGGAGTCTTTTGCCTGGCACAATGGTGAACATAAAGTTTTCACAAGTCCTTAGTTTTCCGAAAACATTCACCCATTTCATAAAGTCCTTGCAAGTTCAGTTCTCATCTATTCACACCTACCCATCCACCAAAACCAACCTGTCACAAAACCAACCGACCCCATGGTCCTCTGAAGACAACTAAATCTTAACAGTAGATTTAAGCATACGTTTAATCTCTGCAAAACACGGTGTGTTTAAACAAAGGCAATACAGGCATGGTTGAATTCTGACCACCCAAAGGATTGAATCATATGGGGAAAATGTATTCCCCCCCATAAGGTACATAGAATTCAAAAATGGACAAATTGATTTTGCTGAACATTTTTTAAAAAACATCATCTCTGTACAGAGATTGGACATGATCAATCTCAGCACCACAGGTATGTGTATGAGAAAGTAACAATGAGCTGCTGAAAAAGGATGTTTCTAATTGATGTGTTTCTTGCTTAATTATAGCAGCAGCTTCTATTCTAGCTATACATGGGCTCTTAAGAACCTGCTGTTTTGCTGTAAAATGGGAATTTTAGCAGTGTGCAGGCATTAACTGTGAGACTGGAACTCCTCCAACTTAATTTGTCTTTAAAGAAAACACATTGGAGACAAATGTAAACACCTTCTCCCCTCTCCTATGTAAGTCAGTGTTGAAACGAAAGCTAAGGGCCAAGGTCATCCCTGCTGTAACTCCATACCTTTCAAAAAAAGATACATCAAGGAAGGATTTGGCTCTATCTGCTTATTAAACAACCTCCTTCAACAAGACTAAGAATAAATCATGTCAGAGGCTTGTATATCATCACTTCTTGGGCCCCCTTTCAATGATTAATTCAGCAGATTATTACGGTCAAAGGACAGTCCCAAGGACGACATCATGGCTATAAATATACTGGCTGTGCATCTAGTTACATGAGGTAGCTGTAGAATAAACACAGAGGCCTGGAAAGATCTCAGCCACTCACTCTACTGGTCCTGCTTTGTCCATTTCTGAAGATTAATCTGACCTTACTTGCAAGAGTGTGTGTCTGCCCTGCACAAGGCAAACCCAAAATTTTCCACAGGAAAAATCCCTGTTTTCCAACCAGTTCTAGCATAGCTTTTTACTGATGCATTCATCAGAACAGATCTAATTTTTCATAGAATCATAGAAGATTAGGGTTGGAAGAGACCTCAGGAGGTCATTTAGTCCAACCCCCTGCTCAAAGCAGGGCCAAGACCAACTAAACCATCCCAGCCAGGGCTTTGTCAAGTTGGGCCTTAAAAAACTCAAAAGATGGAGATTCCACCACCTCCCTAGGTAACCCATTCAAGTGCTTCGCCACCCTCCTAGTGAAATAGTGTTTCCTAATATTCCACCTAGACCTCCCCCACTGCAACTTGAGATCATTGCTCCTTGTTCTGTCATCTGCCACCACTGAGAACAGCCTAGCTCCATTCTCTTTGGAACCCCCCTTCAGGTAGCTGAAGGCTGCTATCAAATCCCCCCCTCACTCTTCTCTTCTGCAGACTAAATAAACCCAGTTCCCTCAGCCTTTCCTCATAAGTCATGTGTCCCAGCCCCCTAATAATTTTTGTTGCCTTCCTCTGGACTCTCTCCAATTTGTCCACATCCTTTCTGTAGTGGGGGGCTTAAAACTGGATGCCATACTCCAGATATGGCGTCACCAGTGCCGAATAGAGGGGAATAATCACTTCCCTCGATCGGCTGGCAATGCTCCTACTAATGCGGCCCAATATGCTGTTAGTTTTCTTAGCAACAAGGGCACACTGTTGACTCATATCCAGCTTCTCGTCCACTGTAATCCCCAGGCCCTATTCTGCCAAACTGCCACTTAGCCAGTCGGTCCCCAGCCTGTAAGGACTTGCTAATCGGCCACATGGAAATTCACATCAGAGAAGTCAGGGTCACAAAACTCCTTCCTTAGGCTGCCTCTTATCTCGGTTTCCTTGTAAGGGCACTGTCTCATCCTCTGTAAATGTATCTACTAATTTACATACTATTAGATATTGCCCATGCACCTAGTGTACAGCATGTAAATGAACATGACAAATGTTCTTTGGCTAATTAAGAATGTTCTGGGCCTGTGGAGAATGCCTGATCCATGAACTCTTCACTAGCCAAAGAACATTAGTCATTATTCATTTTTGGCTTCCCAGTGCAATATCAAAAACCAAAACATTCTGATTGAAAATGGCACCACACTGCCTCCTGGGAGTTGTAGTTTGGATACCTTATGCTCCCATTGTCTGTTAGGCAGAGCTGTCTGGCCAGATTTCATCTCTCACGATGCACCATGGCCAGGAGCTCCCTATGAGGCACCCGCTTCCCTCAGCGAGAGGGGAGAAAGTGGTGTATCATGGAAGATGTAGTCGCACCTGGAAGGCCCACCTATTGGGGAGAATGTGAGCTTGAACCACCCCTGAACTACAGTACCCATGAGCCATTGCAACTCCATTTTTAATCAAAATATTTTGCTTTTCAGCTGAAATTATCTGAATTTCAGGTGCCCTGTATTTTAATGAAAAATCAAAATTTTCCACAGAGAGCAGACACTTTTCTGCAAAAAAAAAAAAACCCTTACTTGAGTTGAAAACCCAATTTTCCATTGTCAAACAGTTTTGCCAGACAGGCTTTTGATCAGCCTTGCTTTAGGATTGTTTGAATGGAAAACACTCTACTGGTTGGTTCCCTCATTCCGTCTCGTCCCCTAAGCTGCTATCCTGTAGGAGATGTACATATTCAAAAGCTCTGGCAAGTAGCAGAATGAGGTGCTCATGGAGCTTCCTAGGGTCATGGCAGTATAAAATTAGTCTCTCTGGGGCACTGCCCTAGTGGGGCTCTGGACTCTTGCCATACCCAGTTACCACCATGGGGTTACTCCAGTACAAGCCACACCCTCTTAGTCCTTGTTGTGAGTCCTGCCCTTGTGGGCCCTGCTTGGTTGATGGGTGGGGGGGAAAGCAAAGATGCAGGTTCAACACAAAACAAGCCCCTCCTGAGATCAATGAAAAGCAGAAATGGTAGAGGCACCACCTTACTTCAGAGGTGCCTGGGTAGCCGCCTCAGTCTTTACCTATCGGGTTTGCCCCTGAAGTTCACTGGGCTCCTTGCAGAGCTGGGGGCGTTTCTGGAGTGAAGGTTCTTCCTGCTGTTTCAGGAGCTACTCCAGCCGCTCCCTTCTCAGGGCTTCCCCCCTGCAGATTGCAGCTTCCTGTTCAGGAAGGACAGGCAGGGCAGAAAAGGTGGGGGAGTAGCACTGTATGTAAGGGAGCAGTATGACTGCTCAGAGCTCCGGTACGAAACTGTAGAAAAACCTGAGTGTCTCTGGATTAAGTTTAGAAGTGTGTGCAACAAGAGTGATGTAGTGGTGGGAGTCTGCTATAGACCACCGGACCAGGGGGATGAGGTAGATGAGGCTTTCTTCCGGCAGCTCACGGAAGCTACTAGATCACATGCCCTGATTCTCATGGGTGACTTTAATTTTCCTGATATCTGCTGGATATTGCTGCTGGAGAGCAATACAGCGGTGCATAGACAATCCAGGAAGTTTTTGGAAAGCGTAGGGGACAATTTCCTGGCGCAAGTGCTAGAGGAGCCAACTAGGGGGGGCGCTTTTCTTGACCTGCTGCTCACAAACCGGGTAGAATTAGTGGGGGAAGCAAAAGTGGATGGGAATCTGGGAGGCAGTGACCATGAGTTGGTTGAGTTCAGGATCCTGACACAGGGAAGAAAGGTAAGCAGCAGGATACGGACCCTGGACTTCAGGAAAGCAGACTTCGACTCCCTCAGGGAACGGATGGCCAGGATCCCCTGGGGGACTAACTTGAAGGGGAAAGGAGTCCAGGAGAGCTGCCTGTATTTCAAGGAATCCCTGTTGAGGTTACAGGGACAAACCATCCCGATGAATCGAAAGAATAGTAAATATGGCAGGCGACCAGCTTGGCTTAATGGTGAAATCCTAGCGGATCTTAAACATAAAAAAGAAGCTTACAAGAAGTGGAAGGTTGGACATATGACCAGGGAAGAGTATAAAAATATTGCTCGGGCATGTAGGAATGATATCAGGAGGGTCAAATCGCACCTGGAGCTGCAGCTAGCAAGAGATGTCAAGAGTAACAAGAAGGGTTTCTTCAGGTATGTTGGCAACAAGAAGAAAGCCAAGGAAAGTGTGGGCCCCTTACTGAATGAGGGAGGCAACCTAGTGACAGAGGATGTGGAAAAAGCTAATGTACTCAATGCTTTTTTTGCCTCTGTTTTCACTAACAAGGTCAGCTCCCAGACTGCTGCGCTGGGCATCACAAAATGGGGAAGAGATGGCCAGCCCTCTGTGGAGATAGAGGTGGTTAGGGACTATTTAGAAAAGCTGGACGTGCACAAGTCCATGGGGCCGGACGAGTTGCATCCGAGAGTGCTGAAGGAATTGGCAGCTGTGATTGCAGAGCCATTGGCCATTATCTTTGAAAACTCGTGGCGAACGGGGGAAGTCCCGGATGACTGGAAAAAGGCTAATGTAGTGCCAATCTTTAAAAAAGGGAAGAAGGAGGATCCAGGGAACTACAGGCCAGTCAGCCTCACCTCAGTCCCTGGAAAAATCATGGAGCAGGTCCTCAAAGAATCAATCCTGAAGCACTTGCATGAGAGGAAAGTGATCAGGAACAGCCAGCATGGATTCACCAAGGGAAGGTCATGCCTGACTAATCTAATTGCCTTCTATGATGAGATTACTGGTTCTGTGGATGAAGGGAAAGCAGTGGATGTATTGTTTCTTGACTTTAGCAAAGCTTTTGACACGGTCTCCCACAGTATTCTTGTCAGCAAGTTAAGGAAGTATGGGCTGGATGAATGCACTATAAGGTGGGTAGAAAGCTGGCTAGATTGTCGGGCTCAATGGGTAGTGATCAATGGCTCCATGTCTAGTTGGCAGCCGGTATCAAGTGGAGTGCCCCAAGGGTCGGTCCTGGGGCCAGTTTTGTTCAATGTCTTCATAAATGATCTGGAGGATGGTGTGGATTGCACTCTCAGCAAATTTGCGGATGATACTAAACTGGGAGGAGTGGTAGATACGCTGGAGGGGAGGGATAGGATACAGAAGGACCTAGACAAATTGGAGGATTGGGCCAAAAGAAATCTGATGAGGTTCAATAAGGGTAAGTGCAGGGTCCTGCACTTAGGGTGGAAGAATCAAATGCACCGCTACAGACTAGGGACTGAACGGCTAGGCAGCAGTTCTGCGGAAAAGGACCTAGGGGTGACAGTGGACGAGAAGCTGGATATGAGTCAGCAGTGTGCCCTTGTTGCCAAGAAGGCCAATGGCATTTTGGGATGTATAAGTAGGGGCATAGCGAGCAGATCGAGGGACGTGATCGTTCCCCTCTATTCGACATTGGTGAGGCCTCATCTGGAGTACTGTGTCCAGTTTTGGGCCCCACACTACAAGAAGGATGTGGATAAATTGGAGAGAGTCCAGCGAAGGGCAACAAAAATGATTAGGGGTCTAGAACACATGACTTATGAGGAGAGGCTGAGGGAGCTGGGATTGTTTAGCCTGCAGAAGAGAAGAATGAGGGGGGATTTGATAGCTGCTTTCAACTACCTGAAAGGGGGTTCCAAAGAGGATGGCTCTAGACTGTTCTCAACGGTAGCAGATGACAGAACGAGGAGTAATGGTCTCAAGTTGCAGTGGGGGAGGTTTAGATTGGATATTAGGAAAAACTTTTTCACTAAGAGGGTGGTGAAACACTGGAATGCGTTACCTAGGGAGGTGGTAGAATCTCCTTCCTTAGAGGTTTTTAAGGTCAGGCTTGACAAAGCCCTGGCTGGGATGATTTAACTGGGAATTGGTCCTGCTTCGAGCAGGGGGTTGGACTACATGACCTTCAGGGGTCCCTTCCAACCCTGATATTCTATGATTCTATGATTCCTCCTTTTTAAAGCTTTCCTGCTTCCCATGCATGATTGACAGGGTTACCTTAGTGCACAGAGCTTCCCAAGCCCCTTCTCTGTTAGTGCAGAGTTTATACAGCCCATCACAGGCAGCCATGGCAGAGGCTCATGGCGTCGCTGCTCAAGGCTTTGGAGGAGTGGAAAGGAATGCAAAGAAGGGCAGTGGCAGAGAAGGGATTAGAACACAGGAACTTTTCCATTACTGCTTCCTGTCTCAGAGGGAAAGCTGCAGGTGAGGAGGGAGGCACTAGAGTTGGTTTAAAAAAAAAAAGTTATTTTTCCACAAAAAAAATCATAAAGTTTGTATTTTAAAAAAAAATTGCAATGCAAATTTGTTGACAAACACAAAATTAAAAAGGGAAAATAATTCACTAATCAAAAAATATTTTTGATAAAAATTTTCAGTGTTCAGACACCAAAAACTTTACTGAGAATTGAAAACTTTTATGGCAAAATATTCAATTTCCATTTTGTCATCTAACAACTGGAAAACTTCAACCCAAATGAAAATTGTCCACACACACACAAAAAAAATCATTTTGGTCAAAAAGCCAATGTTAGTCAAAAAACATTCTGATGACAAGACTTTAGTCAGCTCTAGGAGTAATGGGATGCAGAGAGAAGGCAGAGGATTGGGCCATGAGTGTATTTGGGTTTGGATTCACTATACACCGAGTACTAGGCCAAACTATTTGACATTCATTGGATAATAAAATAATGACCATGCCCTATCCTTTGGTGTTCAGATCCAACAAATGAGCCAATAACATCATGTAGTGGTTAGTGGCCATCCCTCCCTGTCAGTCTCAGAGAGAGGCCATGCCTGCTCATTATGTTGTACCTATACATGCAATGCTCAATAAGAGAATTAGCAGTCTCAGGGCTCTGGTCCTCGGGCAGGGCAGAGAAGTAAGCAAAAGCAGGTCATCCGGCCTAAGATGGGTAGGCGGCCATCCCAGGAGTGGGACAACTGCAGGGGGACCCAGACCCACCCTACTCCACCCAGCCCAGGGCCCTGACAGTGGCAGAGGGTTCCACCACTGGGTCAGTAGCGATTCCACTGTAACACGCTGACCTAGACTCTGGCAACACAACCGGACTCTGGTGTCCCTGGGCTACTTCCTACTACCCCTCCTGAGTGTACCTCCATCTCCTGGGGTTCCTCTGTCCCCCCAGGGTACAAGTACAGTGGTAGTCCCAGTAGCTCCTCCGGGTACTGGTCAGTCAACAGTTCCAGCACCTCTTCTGGGTCCTCAGCACTGGAGAGCTCCAACTCAGGTGCAGGGCTCAGCATCAGGCAAGAAACATCTGCTTCCTTCTCCAGCTCTTGCATAACTAAGCAGCAGGGCCTGCCTTTTAAACTTCCTGTCCTGCCCCTCTGGTTCTGGTCGGGGTTGTGGCTTGCCTGGCTCCATCCACCAGTGGTGGAGAGTGGTTTCTCCCCAACACTCTCAGAGGGAGGCCACGCCCCCTCACTATACATGGTAATGGGCACGTTATAAATATCTGTGAGAAACGTGAAGATAAGATACAAAAATCCCTATTAGAACCTCTTGTCCCCATCCTGCAAATGGCTGCTTGTGTCTACAGAACATTTTCTAGCACCTTGTCCATTCTAATTTCAAAAGTCCAAGCAACAAAGCTTCCGCTACTTCCCTTGGGAAGTTATTACACAGCCTAACACTGTCGGAAAGACTTTTCTGATATTCAGCCTATATGTTCCCATTCTTACTTTCATCCCATTATCTCCATGTTATACCCTATGTACCTTGCTAAATAATCCCTCTCTCTTAGCAAGTCTCCCTTTAGTCATTACTTGGTCAAGCTAATCTCTTTTATCCTCGTATACCCTTTCTTCCAGACCACCCTGATAATTCTTATCAGCACTGTTTGAATACTGTTTATTGGTTATATTATTTGATGAAGTGCAGGGCACCTTACTGACTAATGAACTCATTGTATATTTTCTTCTATTACCCAACCAATGGTAGTTTTGTTCCTCTTCTCTGAACTCACTTCATTTTGTCAATATTTTGCTGGTAACCAACTGTCCAGAAGTCAGTGCAATATTCCAGCTGCATTAGCACCAGAGCTATACAAAAAGAATTATTATCTCTTTACCCCATTACATTATGCCTTCATATAAGCAGACCGAAATGTAGATTTTTTTTTCAGTCGTATCGTCTTGTAAATTCATCTGTAATTTATTGGCTGCTTTCCCCATAGGTCTCTCTTGGTATTACTGTCTCCCAGATTTCTCCCTCCCATTAAGTATGAGTCTCTTGGTTTATTTTTATCCACCTGTATTAGCGCATTTTGTACATTTTATTTTGTCTCACTTCTTTACTTCGTGTGCAAGCTCTTGGGGAAGGGACCAACTTTTAGTTCTGTGTTTATACAGCACCTAGCACAAGGGGCCCCTAGGTGCTACTGTAATACAAGTAACTAATAGTAGTAATAGTTCAACAAGGAAATATCCAAGAATACTGAGGAAATAATACATACACCTTTAAAACAAAAAGCTGGGGATGAATTCTCTATCTCTCAGACAACCTATAAAGCATTAGGCTGGGGCTTCTGCTGGGATATACCAGAATGCCATAGTATTTATATTTTGGGCTTATCATTAGCCTTTTTTAACCTCAGGGAGCCATTTAGTGGATGGAAATAACACAGAATCCTAAAAATCAGGACTTGACATATCAAAAGCTTCCTAGTTCTTAAATCTCAACCTTAAAAATGGCTCCTGGGCATTAAAAAAAGCCTGTGAAATGTGTTAGAGCAAATCAACACACAAATGCAAGCACTAGAGGCTGCAGAGCACTAGCAAGGGAGATGACCTTGCCTGTAATGTAAAAGGGAGAGGGCTATTACGTGCAGTGTCTACTGTGACCAGCTCTATTTGAAGGGTTTCCCAAGCTAAGCTGGAACTAGATATAACACTTACAGTCCTATTCTTTGCATACTCAAGCAAGCATCAGCATCAGCAAAACCAGGCAGCTGGTCCGTGGTGATGCAAGTAATGGTTGATCAATTATGCTGGTTCCTGGATATTTACATAGGCTGGCCACACAAAGTGTGTGGTCTATTGCAGGAATTTTCAAGAATTGTGGCCTATTCAGGTTTGGACTTCACTCACCTCTGTGGTCAGATGTTTGGCTGCATCTGTGTGTTCCCCCTGTGTGCTGCTCCAGCCCAGACAGATGGCACAGCAGACTTCAGGCGAACCGCCCAATGACCACAAGATCCGTTAAGGCATGAAGGCATCCAGCCAGGCTTATTGTTGATAAAGCATGATACTAGTATCCCACAGACTCTACCAGACCACTAATAAATGTATGCCTGTAGTGAGGCGGTGTGGTGCCCCACCACCCCACAGAGGGAAGAACCTCCCCAGACACCAAAGTGGGTGGAGCCAGTGGATCCTGCGCCCGCCCCCTAGAGGTCAAGGCGCAGGACAGGAAGTATAAAAGCCCAACCCCAGAGCTCACTTGGGTGGCAGCCGCCGGAGAGGCCAGGTGCCTGTGGCCTGGCTCCGGCTTGGGAGACCCTGGCAATCCGCGGCTGACCCAAGGACTGGCTGGACCAGCCAATGCCTAATGCCGACCAGTGCACAGAGGAGCTGCCAAGCCTACCCCTCGCCAGCTACCCAGAGGAGCTGCCAAGCCTACCCCTTGCCAGCTACCTGGAGGAACCCATGGTGCTGGAACCCTCTGAGGATACCACCCTGACCCAGGTACCCTACGAGGGGGAGTCCAGAAGTAGCCCGGGGGCAGCCGACCCTAGTCTGGCTGCAGCGCTGCCAGAGCCAATGTCAGTGTGTTGTGGCCAGGATCCCCACTGACACAGCAGCAGGCCTTCTGTCGCTGCTAGGGCCCCAGGCTGGGATGCAGTGGAATGGGTGGGCCTGCGACCCCCTGCCACACACCTCGTGGGTGGCAGTCTCCCCCTCTCCCTGGTTGCTCAAAGCCAGGAGCCTGGGATTTGCTGTTGAACTATTTGCTCAGTCCCTGTCTGAGGGCCTGAGCCTGTGACTATTTGTTTGCTGCCAGCCCTGACCCAGGGCCGGGGCTTATATTGTACTGCTTGCTCAGTCCCTGCCTGAAGGACTGAGCCATAGACTGGGTATTCCCCAACCCAGCAGAGAGGGTGTAGCAAGGACGTGTGGTGCCCCACCACGCCGCAGAGGGACGAGCCCCGGCCGAGTCCCCTTACAATGCCCATAACAATGGACCAGCTCAGTGAACGGCGGGACTTTCCGTTCCTTCCTGGCACAGCTGGACTTCAAATGCAGGGGTTCTTGGCTCCCAGGACTGTAAGCAGTAAACTGGAGTGCACGGCCTCTCAGCCAAAGTATGATGCTACCCTCAGTGCAAAGCAGCAGAGACTTTAAAATACAAGGGACTTGTTAGTCATCAGATTTTATGCTGATCAGAGACAGAACAAACCCACTGCAACACCACCCAGAATGAGAAGACTGAAATGAAAAATTATTTTGCTACTCTCGATCGCAATTTTATGACCATTGGTTAGACGCTTATTTAATATGAAGGAGCACAACTAACTATATAAGTGCAGCATGGTCTAGTGGATTGGGCAGTGGTGTGGGAGTCAGGAGACTTGGGTTTGATTTCTGGTACTGATCTCCTCTGTGACCTTGGGCAAATCGCTTCCTCCCATCCCTTGCCTCTTTAGGGAAGGGAGTATTTCTTATTGTGTGTTTGTACAGCACCTAACACCCTGAGGTCCTGATCTGTTTTGGGACCTCTAGGTGCTAGTGTACTACTCCTAATAATTAATAATTTATTATTATTACTAATACATATTTACCAGTTCAGGCAATTCTATTGCACTGACATATTCCCCCAGTAGTTTCTATTGGATACAATATTCTTCCTCAATTCCTGCCCTACATTGCTATGTAGTGTTGTTCTGTGTTGTTAAAATACCACCACTTTCCATCCCAATATATTTAAACCTGATAAAGGAACATACTACTTTATAGAAACCCTAATTAACTCATGGATCTCATTGCCCCAAGATATCACTGAGGCCGAAAGCTTAGCAGGTTGCACAAACGTTTAAGACATGGGTATGGATAATGAACACATCCCCAGCGAGGTGCTTTGGAAAAATCCCCCCTTGACGCCCATCTGCATCTTTAAGCACCTACATATCTTTAAAAATCTGGCCCTAAGTGACTGAGGTTAGGAAAAAAAATTCTCTATGGGCAGCTTATTCCATGTTTGCCTAATAGAGGGTGGGATGCGGCACACCCCTATCCCAATCAGGAAATCGCTAACAAGCTCCTCTGGGCTCAACCAGTACTAAATAGGTGCATCTTCAGAGGACAGGACAAGGAGTAATGGTCTCAAGTTGCAGTGGGGGAGGTTTAGATTGGATATTAGGAAAAACTTTTTCACTAGGAGGGTGGTGAAACACTGGAATGCGTTACCTCGGGAGGTGGTAGAATCTCCTTCCTTAGAAGTTTTTAAGGTCAGGCTTGACAAAGCCCTGGCTGGGATGATTTAGTTGGGGATTGGTCCTGCTTTGAGGAGGGGGTTGGACTAGAGGACCTCCTGAGGTCCCTTCCAACCCTGATATTCTACGATTCTATGATTCTCTGCCATGTGTAGGAAATGAGCTTAAAAGAGAGAATCTGTCACAGGAAAGGGTGGTAACCAGAGGAAGGCAGCTGGGCCTCAGAGGCAGCAATGCTTGCAACAGAGCTGCCAGGAGGAAGATGGCTTGCAAACCTCTGCCACACGCAAGGGCCCTCCAGATCAGGTACAAGCCAACTACAACAGGGAGAGGTTGGAGATAAGCCCTGACCTAGGGTTTAACTACTTCACCTTCATTGACAAGCCAGACCTCTATAGACTCATAGACTTTAAAGTCAGAACGGACCATCATGATCATCTAGTCTGGCCTCCTACACATTGCAGGCCACAGAACCTCACCCATCCACTCCTGTAACAGACTCCTAACCTCTGGCTGAGTTACCGAAGTCCTTAAATCATGGTTTAAAGATCTCAA
Organism: Lepidochelys olivacea; assembly: GCF_965140295.1. NCBI lineage: Eukaryota > Metazoa > Chordata > Testudines > Cheloniidae > Lepidochelys > Lepidochelys olivacea. Next base: position 47,056,024 of record NC_140418.1, read on the forward strand.
ATTACAGAGAATCCACTATTTACACTAGTTTAAACCTGCAAGTAGCCGTGCCCCATGCTGGAGAGACTAATTTGAACGACTTGGAAAGCAAGTGTCCCGTAATTGGAAAGACTTTTAAGAGAGAAGGGTCTCTGAAAAAGCCCTGGACCTAAAAAGGCCCAGCCTATCATGTGGGATGTCTCACAACTTCTTCAGAAACATTTAGAAACAGACTCTGAGAGAGGCAGGGTAGTGGGCTAGCTGGAATATTAGTCTGATTTGGTATATTATGTCCACTTTACAGAACGGACCAGGTCTGACCTTGTAGCATTTACACAGGTGAAACTCCTACTGAAGCCAGTGAGACTTTTGCCTATGTACGGCCCCAATCCTACAAATAGAACCACCCCATAACCTCTGTGGAACTCTGGGGTTCTGTGCAAGTGCTTGGGTCCACCTGCATGGCGTGTTTTGCAGGATCAGGCCCTAAGAGCTGAAGAAGGACTGGGCATGATGCAGGTGAATTATGAGACATGAGCCCTGCTTCTTGCCAAAGATTGGAGCGGATGACTTACCCCAATAAACTTTCTAAGAAATTCCCTGGAGGATTCAATGTCTGTACTGGACAGCTCGATGTAGTCTCCCATCATGCCCTCTTCTGTCGCTGGCACCTCCCGGTAGAAATGTTTGGCTCTGGCATAGAACTGCATCTCGCCGTTGATCACTTCGCTCGTTAAAGCATAAAGTTTCACTGCAAACAGAAAGTGTATTATTATTTATTTATAATGGGATACTCCATGGTCTGATTGGGTGTCTTATTGGTGTGTGTGTGCACGCATGTAAGATATTTGAATGTGGAAATAAACCAACAATTTGCAAAATTCTCTTCCTAATTAAAAGAATGATTAATTCTGGACTGGCTCCGGCAAGATGCTGAGGTCCATCAACTCGCATTAAAGTCAATGGGAATTGAGGCCGCTCAGCACCTTCCAGGGTCAGGGCCCATTTGTGTAAATACATCCCTACCTTCCCAGACGGCTCCATGTTAATTCAAAATTGTAGATTTCAGACTTGAGAGCAAACACACATGCAAATTAGACCCATAGAGGCTGTTTGCTACACAGCAGAACCGTGGGTCGCATTAACATTTGTGCAGTGCCACTTTTTAGACTATGGGTATGTCTACATGGCAATCAGAGGGATAACTGCGCACACATGGACCTACCTGAGCTAGCTTTGCTCGAGCTAGCTTGAATAGCAATAGCATTGAAGTCCCAACAGTATGAGCCAGTTGCTCAAGTACAGCCCGTGCTGCTGCGGTTTCACTTCTATTGTTGTTTGAGCTGCTTCGATCAAAGCTAGCTTGGGTATGGCTCCATGTGCTGCAGTCACACCTCTGATTGCAGTGTACAGGTACCCCGAGACGAAGCTAATTGGTTTGTATAGTCCAAGGCCCAGCACCCTGTGTAGTTGATTATAAGCGTGCAAAGTCTGTGCCAAGCAGGAGTAAAACGGTCCCACCGGTGTGACTGAGTGAAGAATTCTATGACTTTCTGTAATGTTTTCTTCCTGCTTGGCACCGGTGTTGGGGTTAATTGCACAGTCCGGCCCTAAAAAGGTGCAAGGTGGTAGCGCATCAATCCCTAAATTTTCATCTGCCACAGATCAAAAAGGAGGAGGGATGTGTAATTGATGAGGGTGACACAATAGGTGCTAGAGTTTGGAGTTTCTATTTTCATTGTTTAGTTTTTAAATGTTTGGGCTCTATATTACTACCACATGGTTTGCTGGTAACCAAGAATAGTAGCTTTGCAGCTGTCTAAGAAACATGAATTCTCAACTTGATATTTGATACTTTTCCCTTTTTTCTTTCCTTAACTGAGATCTGTGCTAAATGTTCTGGGTTTTTCGTACTTACCCTTTCTGAGTATTTGTAGGCGCTTACAATCTAAATAAAAGACAAGACAACAGACAGATACAGACAGACAGATAGGAATACGAGGAAACAATGAGATAACATTGATCAGCATGAGAGAAAGTAGTCTCTGCCTAAGCATTGTCAAGTTTTTTTTTGTAGGCATCAATGCAAAGGAGAGTTTTGAGGAGGGCTTTGAAGGCGGATAATGTAGCTTTTTCTTGCATGAAAAAGAGCTGTTCCCAAACATTCCTGTGAATGAAGACCCAATCACACGACTGCCTTTGAATAGCAAGTAACAAGGAGGTAGGGATGAATCTAATGCTGGTACAGATTTGGAACAAATACTCGTGAGCAGTTTGCAGTATGTGGCCAGGCCTACTATAGGTCGTGCATCTCCAATACATGTGCAGCACTGGAAGTGAGCAAGTGCCAAATGTCCGTCTGGTTAGGTACCTTCAGCCACAGTGTAAACACAGATTTCCCTGTAGACTAAATAAATAAAATGAGGGAAAAGGAATGCAGTTTATGTAGCTTGCAACTGTTATGACTTTGTCTTCCGTGTACTGCACCTTTATTGATAATAATTATTGCCTGGGCTTTGAACAGGCAAGTGAGACTGCACTGTGGAGGACCAGAGTAGACCACAACTCACGAATGAGCATGGACTGTATTTACTGAAGGCAAGGAGCCCAGTGGGGAATAAATGTGTGCTTGCCCATCCTGAGCACCAGAATGACATCCTGGAGGCAAATGAGGGAGGGGCAAAGGAAGTAAAATAGGGAATAATTACCACTAAAGACCACTCTGAGCAAAATAGTGCTCTTGGGTTACGTATTAGCAGCATGCCAGGGATATCCTTTATCCAACAAAAGCAGCATTACCAGCCCTTCTTGTCATCACCTGCTTAAGCTGACTGCCGAGCGGATACTATTAAAGCTTTAATCCATTACACATTTATGTTATGCCTGAGAAATTTATACCACAAGTGAGTGCTGAGCCCAGCAAGGGTCAAACCCAGGTTTGACACACTCCACTGGTTATTTTCCATATTCCAAAAAAACATTTCACTAAAGGAAGAAAAATCAAGGGAGTGGCAGTGGATCCCCTGCAAATCTTGACCATGGTGATTGTCAGACCCTGGGAAATAGAAGGATCCACTGGCTGTCGTCCATTGCTGCAGGGACTGTTGCCCTTCTACTCCTGTATCCCCTTTCTCTGTATACTGCAGCCACTGCTGAGGCTAGTGGAACTGAGCCCCAGGATACTCGCTTTACAAGATCTCACTTAAGAGATTCCATTGAGGATTTCTAGAGCAATTTTATTGGGCTTATCAACAGACGGAGTTTCATATTCTGATGGATGGAAAGGAGAGGAATGAACATGCAGCTTGTGCTTCAGGGCTGAGGTTTGTGTGCAAGGGGCAGCCCATATTACTGTTCAGAGCAGTAACACTCAAAGTGTGACCCAAATGAAAGGGATCACATGGGAGTGACATGCTGCTCAGGATCTCAGATCTTTGGAGTCTGGCCCTGAATTTCTCATGGACCCTCAGCTACACACCACCCTCTGGCTTCCCCTCTCTACTGTCACCACATCCCAGAGGGGCACAGTTCATGGTTTTGCCCACTCATCAAGCCAACCAGGGGTCGTGTCAGATACATTCATGTCATGACTCCCATTGCAGCTAAACAGGAGAGAGACCAAATCTGACAATACCCACCGAGACCACAATAGAAGACTCAGACATAGATGTCGACATAAACTTCTCAGCCAAAAATGGCACTAAAAACTGTCCATTTCGATGTGGAGGGGTTCTCTGCAAAGAAGGCTGAAATGCTATCTGACATGAAAACAGATATTATGTGCTTGCAAGAGACACACGGCAAGGCAACAACACCAAACACTCCTGGCATGCATATAGCTGCGAACATCAAAAGCAACATTTATGCGGCACAATACTTTTATGTGACAAAAGACTGGTGGAAAAACACTGCTGTGAAGCACCATGGTACAAAAGCACTTATCATGGCAGCAATTTCTGTTTACAAACCACCAAGTGAACAGTTTGCATGGCCAACTGACCTTCCACTGCTGTAAAACCGTGTCTTGTCCCAGCCGATTTCAACAGTCACATCATCTCGGGATTCCCCAACGAAGGGGGGGAAGTTGAGAAGGGGGTGGCAACTAACAAGTTGAGCTTGCTCTATGACTTCAAGGACAAATGTGCCTTCCAAAGCACTGGATGGAACAAGGGGTACAATCCCGATCTAGCTTTTGTGACCCCTGAAAATGCCGGCAACTTCAGAAGGGAGGTTATGGCAATGATAGACCAGCACAAGTGGCAATAGAGGCTGCAGTGCAACCCAAAAACAAAGTACCTGCCAAGATTCTACTTCAGAAAAGCTTCCTGGGAAAGCTTCACCTTTGAACTAATGTATCCATCTGTAGTACCACTCTGATACATGAGCACTATGGCGAACTTGTCTCCCTGGTGTGAAAGTGTGCCCAAAAGTACATCCCTAAGTGATGTTGGAGACTACATACACCTGGGCTTTCAGAACAGGCAAGCCAACAATATAAGAGAGATTCAGAATTGTTTGACCTGGATCCATTCAGTGAAGAAACCAGTGAGCTTATGAGAGAGATTGGAAATGAGCAGCACAACCACTGAAGGGAGCTGATTGAAATGATAGCAAAAAAGAATGGGCCACCATTTGCAAGCTGAACCCCGATGCACAACAACCAAAGCGCGTTGCCATAGTCTCTCCCAACCAAGCTACACACCAACTCATCCCAACTCACAAACCAGCCCACAAAGCAAAGTATAAAACTAAACAATCAAGCAGGAACTTTGCTAACTCCTCAGACAACAAAGTCCACAATGAGCAGCAGCCATGAAAACCCTGAAAAGTGGAAAGCGGCTAGTCTCGATGGTATAGCTAATGAATCATTGCTACACTTTGGGACGAGAGCACAGAAGTGGCTATTTCACTTCTTTGTCGCTATGCAAGTGTTAACGCAGCCACCCAGGCTGTGGAGTCAGGCCAAAGGGGTTGCACTACTCAAACCACATAAAGACCCTAACCCTGCAAATAGTTATTGCCCAATATCCTAATCTGCTCAACCTACAAACTATATGAGCAGATGATAATAGTTAGAATAGTGCTCATAGAGGAAGAGCAGCTGGCTGATGCCCAGGCTGGTTTCCAACCAGGATATTTATGCTGTGGCCAAGTTGCAAACCTACCTCAATACATTGAAAATGGCTTCAAAACCTGCAAAATTACAGAGGCTGTATTTGTTGATCTGTCAACTGCATATCACACTGTGAACCATCATGCACTGCTGTTGAAATTGGAAAGAAGAGCCAGATAGTCCTGGTCACCTCTTCCCTGCTCAAAAATCAACATTTCTTTGCCAAAATGGATGGTCATAAAAGTTGATGGCTAGCACAATGGGAGGGATTGCCCCAAGGTTCAGTGCTATCACCCTTGCTGTTTAATGTCCACCCAAATGACCAACCAGAATTCCCTGACATGCAAAGATTAATTCAGGCAGATGATCTTTGCATAACTTCCCAGGTGGAAAGATTTGATGACACTAAGCGCATTTTAACCGACTCCCTGAGTGTACCTGAAAAATACTGCTGTACTTGGTTCCTGAATGCTAAGCCTAGCAAGACACAAGTGTGCACCTTCCACCTGAAACACCACCAGGCCAAGGAAAACTGCAGATATCATGGGATGATACAATCCTTGAGCACTCTGGATATCTGGAGTACCCTGTGGTCACATTGGACAGAATGCTGACGTTCAAAGAGCACAAGAACCTGAAAAAGTGAGCTCCAGGAATTGTGCACTCCAGAAACTGGCCAACACAAATAGGACCCCAAAATACTCTGAGCAACCAGTCTTGCCCTGTGTTACTCAGCTGTGGAGTACTGTGCCCAGAATGGTCACACTTGAGCCATGTACACAGAATTGAAACAGAACTCAGTTGTACGATTGTCACATTGACCTTGAAACCAACTCCTACACTGTTGTATACTGTCTCACTGGGATTCCACTGCCATCAGTGAGATGGGATGCCTTCAGTAAAAAGGAGAGACAAAAACAGGTGCATGATCCAAGACACCCACTGTGTGGGCACATTCCTTCACCCAAGAGGCTGAATTCCAGGAAGAGCTTTGCCTTTGAAAATCCCTTACCCCCCCCCCCAAAAAAAACACCGTGGAAGGCTGCAGAGTAACAAAATGTCAGGAAATGCTAGTAACCTTGGAGAACCTGGTTTCTTCAGGACCCAAGCACTGATGTAGAGCAAAAACACTGGTGTATGCTAAACCAAGCAAGAGCAGGGGGGCAAAGAGTGGTGACAATATGACCAAGTGGAAGTGAGGAATGACCCCAAATGTGAATGTGGAGAGCCTAGGCAAACATTTGAACACTCCCTGATGTGATGTCCCCTGTCGATATCCTATATTCCCAAGGAACTATTCCAGATAAAAGGACAATACCAGGTCTTGGGTGCAGTTTTGGAGTGACAAGCTTTGATGATCAAACCAACCACAGCTCCTTTCATGTTAGTCCTCCCCTTCTGTGCATGTAGGGAAGGTCATAACCTACAATTTGATCAGGCTGATTGCTATGGAACAATTGATTAGAAGTGAATGAGGAAGTGTATTTACTGATCCAATGTTTTATTGCAGTGTAGCTGTAAAATGAGATCCAGCATCCAGGCCAGGATCTCAGGCCCCTTAGCCTCAGAGATGTGAAGGGCTGTAGCTGTTTTTCATGTGTAGAGTTTTCAGAGGTAAATAGCTTACCTAGTCATATAGCTACTTTTGGGGTGTGAGAAATGTTTCTAGTGAAGTAGCATTTTTCTATACATTCTTGGTCTCCAAGCTGAAGCTGCTGGCAAGGAGTCCAAGCAGCGATGGTTATGAAGTACTCACTAGAAAGCAGACTGAGATCAGAAATTCATTTTGTAAAGGTCACTGAACAGTTATCAGATGTTAATGATTTGTAGTCAGTACCAACATGGTCTGGATGCAAAGTGGTGGCCAAGAGATGAATTCCAAGCCTGTGAGCTAAACCAATGAACGTTTACCTAAACTTTTTGCCGTTGCAAAGTCCAAATTGGCACTCCTATTCTTTTCTTAGGTATCAATTTAGGAGTTTCTTTCCCAAACTTCTGAAGGGCCCTTGCTCTGATCAAAGAAATGGTAGCAACCTAGTGTTGGAGGCATTCCTGCTCTCAGACATAATATCTCATATTTCTTAGCTGTGGGGTTCACTCTTCTAAAATTGTGTGATGGGAACAGAAGTTTGCATTTGTGAGCCTGTCTTTGTGACTCAAACCGATTTCTGTGAGACAGAGAACCAGTTCAGTTGTGTCCATTCAGCTGAGCCCCCACTTTAAAATGCATCATGTGGCCAATGCTTGGTGCATCAGTTTTAAACACACATTTGAGAACCCTGGGTGAATTTTACCCCTGTGTAGCAGACGGGCACAAGACTAGGGGCCACTTAAGCCCTTTTTTGTCCAAAGGTAAAGTTCATCCCCAAAGAACCAATTTTACATAGAGACCTGGGGCTCATGGTCCAGAATATTTAGCCCTACAAACTGACAGCATTCTGTTTTCTTTGCAGTGGATCATACTTCCTCAGCACCAGGGGGTGCTGGAGCAATTTGTATAGTAGGAGTACTGAGAGCCATTGAACCAAGCTGTAAACTCTGTATATGATGGAAACCACTTCAAGCCAGGGGGTGCTGCAGCACCCCTAGTTCCAGCACCTATGCTCAGCATTAAGGCCCCGATCCAGCAAAACACTTAAGTATTTTCATAAATGTAAGTATCTGAGTAGTTCCATTGAAGTCCACAGGTCTGCTCATGTGCTTCACGTTATACACTCACTTAAGTGCATTGCTAAGTTGGGGCCTAAATTCACTCCCATAACGTATTTATACAAAGAAAAAAGTGCTATTTTTGGCTGGAAAAATGGCATGTTGATTTCTTGTAAATTGGCTAGACACTGAATACGCTCAGCTCACATGTAACACTAGGGTGAGATTCTATGCTGCACCTCTCTAAGGTCCAGAACAGGACATATAGCCCAGGGTGAATGACGGCTAACTTTAAACCAACTTTGCACCTTCCTGACCCTAGGCTGCTCTAACCTTGAAATGGGACTACTTGTGCAAAGCTAGGTGCATGCTTAAGGCCTTGCTAAATCAGGGGCTTTGTCATGTTGTGTAATATTGAGGTTAAAGAAGAGAGACCTGGATCTAACCACAGATGCTGTGACTCAGACTTAGACGTTTTACATGGGGTGCTATGTTCTCCATGGAACTGAACTTGAAACAGTAATACTATCCTGGCTTTTGGGGCTGCCACATGCTTCCCAGCCCACCACTCATCTCCTTGCTCAGAGACACAGCAGAAAGAGTTGCTAAATTGGACAAACTGACAGTAAATTGACAAATTGGAAAGGGGTTAGAAAAGAGCTAGAAGATTGATTCAGGGACTAGGAAAACTGCTTTACAGTGAAAAACAAAAGGAGCTCCATCTATTTAGCATAACTAAGGCCTGGTCTACACTGGGCCGTGGGGGAATCGATCTAAGATACGCAACTTTAGCTACGAGAATAGCGTAGCTGAAGTCGAAGTATCTTAGATCGACTTAGAATCACTTACTTCGCGTCCTCACGGCGCAGGATTGACAGCCGCCGCTCCCCCGTCGACTCAGCTTCCGCCTCTCGCTGTGGTGGAGTTCTGGAGTCGACGGTAGAGCGATCAGGGATCCGATCCGGCAGGTAGTGTAGGCATGGCCTAAGAGGTGATTTGGTCAGTCTGCAGATATATTTGTGGGGAGAAGATACCTGATGGCAGAGAGCTCTTCAGCTTAGCAGACAAAGGGATAACCAACCCGACAGCTGGACACTGACGCTAGACAACCAGCTAGACACGATACTGGAAACAAGGCACAATTTTTTTTAACAGTGAGGGTAATTAATCATTTGAACAACTTACCTAGGGACCGGGTGGATTCTCCCATCACTTGATAACTTTAAATCAAGAGGTTGCCCTTCTAAAATATATGTTGCAGGAATCACTGTGTGAAACCCTGTGGCCTGTGCTATACAGGAACTCAAACTATTATTTTGGACAACTAAACAGTCAGAAATTTGGCTGAGTTTCTAATACCTTGCACTTATTTTCAGAACAAAGGGAAGGACTAGCATTGTAATGGACTTTTAGGAATTATGTAAGGCTATAACTAAGAAGATCTTTCTTTTTTATTGAGATTCCCCACAACATTCTTACCCATTCCCTCTCATCCTCTCAGAATGACTAGGGTGAAGTGAATTTATCTTCTATGGGACACTTCAGATGGTTGCACATTTTGTTTGTCTGTTTAGCAGCTTTATAGAAATAGTGCAAAACACAGAACTACCTCCACTCTCTAAGAGACCTATAAATGCCTTGATCTTTAACAGAATTCCCCCTGGTGTCAATGGCAGGTGCACATGTTCAGCAAAGGTGATCTGTTGCCTGTGAATGTGGAGGAAGCCCTCAAGAACAAATGCCCTGCCAATAAGATAAACAAGATGTGACCTTAAAGGTTCTTTCCATCTCTAACTGATGTGATTCTAACATTAAGCATAGCCTGCAGTATGCAGCTGGCAAAGTGACCATCTTAAAATAATACAGTCCTAAGTCAAAACCTGGCTTCTTTTTGATTGTCATCAGGACAATTGTGGCTTTTTGGAATTGGAGTAGGACATCCTAAACCTTACATATTCGGGGCCAGACATTTCAGTAGAGCTCAGATCCTATTTCAGCACTATTTCCTAAAAAAGTAGCTCGGCACTTAGCATTCAGCAGCTCCTGTCGAAATCTGGCCATAAATTAACACTTCCTTCCAGAAGTACTTTGAAACTAAATAAATAATTGGATTGAGTGAATTGTGGGAGAGATTTAGGATAGCAAACTCTTGATAACAGACCCACCCAGCATTGTTTCGCAAGCACCTTTCCACTCTGCAAAGCAAGACTTGGATCAAAGATACGGACATCTGGAAAGACAACAAATATGGACATTTGACAGCCAGAAAGCAAAGCATGTCTGCTCCGTTTTTTTTTCTCTCTCTCTCTCTCTTTCGCACTCACACACAATGCAGCTTCTCATCCTTAAACTCACAACACATTTTTTATTTTAACTGTAAATGGAAAAAAATAGCATTAACTGCATCTGCAAGCAAAGTAGATCTCATCTGCCAATCCATCTATTTCTGTGGTGCTTATCATTGTGGCACCAAGATACAATAAACTGTGATGCCAGATCAGTGGTAGCTGAAGGATAGAACAGACTGGCTTGTATAGCACCTTATTGTCTGTGCTAAGGCTTAGCAGAGCTATTTATCATTATTATCAATTTATTTGTATTCTGGTAGCTTGCACAATGCACTAGGCACTGTCCACAGACAGACACACACAGAGAACTCACCGAGGGGAAGCCGCTCCAGCAGGTAGAGGTAACTCTGAAAGAAATCACTTCGTATGGCCTTGTGCAGGATAAAAGACATGCTGTGCCGACAGAGCTCCTCATCCGTCTTGCGCCAGCGTGACTTAAAGGCTAAATGGGCTCCCTTACCATCCATGGTGATGATAGTTTATGGGCTGTTTGGGGAGGGTGGGTGGGAATTGCTTGGATTGTGGTCTGAGCAGTACCTGTCGTTTCCAAGAGGCTGAGAGTGTCATTTAAACTGGGGCAGTCCTCTGTCATCCTATATTGGAGGGAGGGGGAATGTCTGGGAATGGAGCCGGAGAAAGTGCTGGCTCTTAGCACTTGCTCAGAATAATCTCTCCCGTGTCACCCTCCTAACCTAGCAGCTGCTGGAAAGTTCTAAAAACCCAAACCGGGATATTGCTTAGCCAGGGTAAAAGTATATGTGCTCCCAGAGGGATCGCTCTAATTTGATTAGTTTTTAAAATCTTTTTAGCTTCTACTTCAAAGGACCATGGCTGTTGTGCAGTGGCTCCCTCTCCCTCTTTGGCATATTGGAGGGTGATTTTTGTTTTTCAGGCGCTGGGTCGCCTCCAAGCCATGTTTGCTATTCATTCCCCTGGGAAGCCAGGTCTTCTCGGCAAGGCACAAACTGAGTAGAGTGCAACTGACTCTGGAGAGGCAGTGTGGTCTAGTGGACAGCGTCCTGGGATGGCATTGAGACTCTTCATGGGGTTTTTGTCTATTTTTGGACCCACATTGGATGGTGTCCCAGAGACCTATATAGCAGGACAGCAGTTTTACTGCCTTGGAGAGACGTTGGGTAGGATCATTGTGCAGCTGATAAAAGAAGCTACTTAATAGCTCAGAGCTCACTGTTCTGAACTGATACATCTCTTTACACCTCTCTGGCTTGGCAATGTCCATGTGTGCAGCAATATAATGGTACCTCCAGGTTTCAGCTAGGCTTAGTCCAGGCTTGGAATGGCATCAGGGCAGAATGCTGTGTGTTTCCCAGGGGAATACTGACCCTGTGGGAACCTTAACCTAGAGTATTCTGGACAGTTTAGTCCAGGGGTCTCAAGCTCAATTTACCTTAGGGCCAGTGCCAGTCCTCAAATCCTCCCCGTGGGCCAATAATGTCACTGAAGATGGTGTTCAGAAAAGCAAACATTTATATTGTATTTTTTATTTTGAATTTCTTAGAAATAATAAAACTGTCATACAACTTTATACAATTCTTCGTCTGCCAGAGAGTTTTTAGTGTTTGCCAGACACCTGGCAATGCTTCAGTTCTGTCAGTTTGTTGATGTTTGGCCTCAGTGACTGAGCAGTTGAAACCGTCAGGATTGCAGCAAGGTGGGCATCAGATAGTTGTGTTCGGTATTTTGAGTTGTTCATATTCATTGTGGGGGGAAAAAGTGATACTGCCTCCATGGCTGACTCTGCCCAGCAACTAATGCTGCTACCTCCATGGCTGACTCTGCCCGGCGACTAGTGATGGTATCTCTGTCCCTCTCCCTCAGCCAGTGGGAGCTGCTGGGGCTAAATGCCGGCAGCGTGTCCACATGCATCTCTCCTCCGCGAGCCACAGTGGGGAGATTCTCGGGCCACAGATGGCCCGCAGGCCAGGACTTTGAGACCCCTGGTTTAGTCTATAAAATCTCTTATGACATTAAATTCATAGGCCCACAATACGCATTGTTCTCCCAACTTCCACATGGAAGTGAGGCCCAGCCACCTCTGTGGCATTGCTCCTACACTCTCCTCTGGGCCCCATGGAAGCTTCTTCATAGGGTCCAAGGTCTGTGACTTCTAGGAAACTACACTGGTTTACACTAGCCGAGGATCTGGACAGTACCATCAGGCAAACTCACAAGGAAGCAGAGTTAAGGTTGTGAGGTTATTTCTTACCTTTTGAGTCCTTTGTGTATTCTTAATGTTTCTTTTAACACTTTTTTAGCAGTTTCTGATAAGCTGGGGGCTTTCTGCAGACAATGTCCTTTGCATGGCTGTGCGTCGGAGCAGTCCTGCCCCGCACAGAGACCCTGAGGATCCATAGAACACTGAAGAAATAGTTATCACTGTTTATTATTTGCATTGCATTAGCGCCTAGAGGCCACAACCCCTTTGTGCGGGTGCTATACAGACATATTAACCAAGAGTTGCTCTCAGCCCTGAAGCACTTACAATCTAAGCAACACCATTCACATCTGTGCTGCACTAAGCCCCTGGATACCAGCATAGTAGGCAGATGATACTAGTGTGTTGGGGATTTCATCTCCGTTCTAGCTGTTGCTGCCCAAGATTAGAAATGGACCTGGCTGACAGATAGAACTCTCACCAGTGAGTGAGTGATATTGTGCTATTAGAGAAGGCAGCTGCTACACTAGCAAGATTCTCCGCATATTTTTTTCAGGAACAAAATCTAAACATTTTTAGCAATGTGCAATCAGCTATAACTTTGGCCTAGTGGTGCTGCCTCTGTTCTAGTTTTGGCTAGTATCAGTACACCTAGTGGCCTCTACCAGCTGATGGTCCCATTGTGCTAGGAACTGTACCAGCATATAATAAATGACAATCCATGCCCTGAAGAGTGTACAATAAAAAGTTAGCGTGTTTCTGTTTAAATGGGGAAAACAAATGAGTCTATCCCTCCATCTTCCTGCTCACAGTGAGTCTATGCCATCCTGGAAGAGGGAGGTTATCACAGGTTAAGATGGGGAAGTCACTGGGGAGAGTTTCTGGTTAAAATTCAGGCAGCCCATCTCTACCTGAGAGTAACAGGATTAAAGATGAGATTATCTGAGTTCTTACAAGATCCCATGCAGTTCCACCTGTCTGTGGAACACACCTCCACAGTGTACCCTCACAATATTAAATACCTACCTACTATGGATTTACCTGCACATACCTGCACAATTCATGTTTAGTCTCTGCATGGTAAGTCTTGAGAAAAGACTATGGGAGGACCTGATAACAGTCTTCAAATGTCAGGTTTCAGAGTAACAGCCGTGTTAGTCTGTATTCGCAAAAAGAAAAGGAGTACTTGTGGCACCTTAGAGACTAACCAATTTATTTGAGCATGAGCTTTCGTGAGCTACAGCTCACTTCATCAGATGCATACATCTGATGAAGTGAGCTGTAGCTCACGAAAGCTCATGCTCAAATAAATTGGTTAGTCTCTAAGGTGCCACAAGTACTCCTTTTCTTTTAGTCTTCAAATGTGTTAAGGGCTGTTTATAAAGATGATGGGGATCAGTTGTTCTCCATGTCCAGTGAAAGTAGCACAAGAAGTAATGGGTTTAATTTACAGCAAAAGAAATTTAGGCTAGATATTAGGAAAAGCTTTCTAACTATTAGGGTAGTTAAGCTCTGGAACAGGCTTCCAAGAGAGGTTGTGGAATCCCCATCATTGGCAGATTTTTAAAAACAGGTTGGATAATCACCTGTCAGGGATAGTCTACATTTATTTGGTCCTGCCTCAGCGCAAGAGGCTGGACTTGATGACCCCTAAAGGTCCCTTCCATTCTTATGGCTTGATGATGCTGCATATAACCTTTTTGATCCACAACAATGCCCTCATATGTCCACATTTGTAACCATTATGTAAAAATAACTGATAAAGAGGAGCATGTGGGGTACCCAGGGTATAAAGGGGTAATTTCTGTGCCACCCAGGGTATAAAGGGTTAATTTCTGCAGTGCTCCCCTTTACATAATTGCACTCTGCCTACAATATTCTTGATGTGCAGTGATGGAAAGCTAGTCCAGATTATTCTAGCAGTCTCCTTGTTTTAAAACTGGCTCTGTTGACATCCTTATCCCTCTCCTCACCCAAGCTCAGCTCATGGTGTCAGGAGTTACCCTGCTTAGAAAATGGGAATGTTTTGCCATGGAAAATTTTGCCTTTTGGTTTTAAAAAAAATTGGAAAATATTTTGGGGTTTTGCCAAAATCTGAAAGAAAAGGCTGGAAACTACCCAAAAAATTCAGGTTATGGCGGAATTTTTTTTAAGCTTTGGTTTTCCAACAAACTGTCAAAAAAAATTTCAGGAAAGTGGACATGCCCTATGAAAATCTTCCTTTTTTCAAAAACCTGATTTTTCCATTGGAAGAAAGTTGACTGATAATTCTCCCAGCAGCCTTATTCGGAGTATGACTGCACTGCAGTGTAGGGGGCGGTATTGGTTCTAGTGAGCATAAGGCTCATGCACAGCTGGGCAAAGTGGCGCCATCAACTTCCAGAAGAAGAGGGAGTATTTGATTTATGAGTCACTGGTAACATTATTTGATAGTGTCTGAGCTTTTGTAACTGTGAAAAATGAACACGCTCATATGCTGAGGTTATTGCTATTGCCTGTCACAAGAGCTGCACCTACCAGGCATCCTTCTTGGTTTGTATTTCAGAAAGGAAGTTGATTGTCAGAGGCATTTTGACATATAGCTCTTTGGGGTAGGTGCTGTCCTGGACAATGTTTGAATGACATCAAATACAACTGGGCTCTGATCTTGGCTGAGGTCTGTAGGCACTACCATACTACACATAACAGCTTTTCATAGATTCAAAGACGAGAAGGGACCATTGTGAGCGTCTAGTCTGACCTCCTGTATCACAAAGGCCAGAGATCTTCCCCAAAATAATTCCTAGAGAAGATCTTTTAGAAAAACATCCAATCTGGATTTAAAAATTGCCAGTGATGAAGAATCCACCACGACCCTTGGTAAATTGTTCCAATGGTTAATTGCTCACTTGTAAAAAATTACACCTTATTTCCATATTTCCAGTCTGAATTTGTCTAGCTTCAGCTTCCAGCCACTGGAGCATGTTATACCTTTCTCTGCTAGATTGAAGAGCTCATTATTAAATATTTGGGGAAGATAAGTCTGTGCCTTGGCAATGATGAGTCGTTTGTTTGGTTCCATGTGAAATTTGCAGTGTAGCTCTTGATAAGAAGCATGCTAGCTCTGCCCACAACATCTGGTTTCCATTGCGTCCTAGGGAGAATCCCTCACTCACTCCACCCCCACGCTTCATCCTCTCTATGTGGTAGCTTAATTGATGGAGTCTGGAAGGTTTTCAGGTCCAGCACTGTGATATGTGTCTCCATGTACAGTAAGGGATGGGTTATTTATCAGTTTCCTTTGAAAGCGTTTCTCCTAGGAAAGAGGAATTTAGTAAATACCAGGCTACCCATCATGCTTTGCATATTTTACCTGCAAACACAAAAGGTGTTTATAGGTAGAGAGGTGTTTTTTGGCATAAAACTTGATTTTTCTTTTCTTCTACGGTCCCCAAGTTGGCAAGGCATTTAAGCCCATGCCTAACTTTAAGTCCATCCCTATTCAGCAACACCCTTAAGCATCTGCTTAATTTTAAGCAGATGCTGAAGTCCCATTGAAGTCAATAGGTATGATTTTCAAAAGCACATAATACTGCAGTGTGGTATGTAAGGGAAAGGGTGGATGCCCTTTTACTATGGACATTTAAAACTAGATTGGAAAAACCAGTAGTGGGGAATAATCCCAGTGAGTTAATCTAAGAGGCCTTTTCCTTCTTTAACGTCTATGTTTGCATGAAACTGAGAAGAATCAGTCTTGTAAAAGTGGGAAGCCACTACAGACAGGCACCTGGGCAACAGGTCAGTGTTACCAGGCCATGCCACTACTATCGCAGTAGTAATGTCCTTACTAGAATACCCGCTATATATAGCGGATGAACTGGTACTGCATGCCTAAGAGATACCTGGCTTGAACATTCTTCATGCCTGCATCTTCTATGAGTTGTGTGGGATTTAGTGACCTCAGGAATTCTGCGGTTAAATCCTGTACACATCTTGGAACATTCAATTAGTGTCTGTAAAACTATGGAGCAAGGGGCAAGAAGACCAAATGATGGACAGCGTAACACATGGGAACATGGATTCCAAGGAATCCAGCTACCACCTCCTGTGAAATACGGTTCACATGCAGAGGAACGACTCAGAAACTGGAAAAACACCTTAGTTCAAAACTGAAAGTAGAATCTAAAAGAATAATATTGGAAATCATTTGCTTTGAGTAACTGCATTCCATCCTATTCCAGGACTAATGCTGTTAAAAAGTAGCATCTGCACAGAGAGTCCTCCGGAACTGTAAAATAATCAAGACATGAAAAGTTTGAGATGGCTAAAGGCTTCCTCCAGAGGCTGGGGATTAGGAGTCTGGTCAAGAAGCAAATAAAAAAGAAGAAAAAGAAACTCTTAAGTGACCGGACAAGGGACACTTAAATCTTATTTTTAAAGGGTTAGGTCGTACTGAGCCTTGAAAAATTAAATCCCCAGCTGTCTCCAGAGAACCATATCTCACCAAAAAAGCTTCATGTAAGTTTATCATGTATCCAACACCTAGACATTGGGCCTTGGGGATTACTTGGATAATATTTCCTCTGGATTAGCAAGAAAGCTAGCAAGTGACATTTGTAGGAGGCAAACTTTAAATTTAGGGGTTTTTTTCCTGTTACAAAATGATAACCTTAAAAATATGCTTACTGGAAAGGAAAGCTGTTTTGGTTCCTAATAAGACATCCCCCACTTTTTCATAAACAAAACCTGTCTCTTAAATGTGTTTATAACTGAATCAGTGACGTTACCAAATTAATGTTTTTGAGTCTGTTCTCTCCCTTTGACATTGACTAGCCCCAATGTCTTTTTATGAGCAATGCTGTTAATTCCTTTTATGAGCAATGCTTTTGATTTCAGGGGCCTTTGAGATTGGCAATGAGACTGCATAATATGCATGAGAAAAAATCAAGAAGAGATGCTGTAGTAAACATTTCTGGATTGGCTCTTCTAGAATGCACCTGACAACCTTCCAGATCTTTCCTTCTTCAGCCCTGAAAAGCCAACAACTCATCTCCTTGAAAGGCAATTGATATGTCCCTGGGCCCTGGTCTACACTAGGACTTTAGGTCGAATTTAGCAGCATTAAATCGATGTAAACCTGCACCCGTCCACACGATGAAGCCCTTTATTTCGACTTAAAGGGCTCTTAAAATCTATTTCCTTACTCCACCCCTGACAAGTGGATTAGCGCTTAAATCGGCCTTGCTGGCTCGAATTTGGGGTACTGTGGACACAATTCGATGGTGTTCAGCCACCACTACCCCAGCCGTGTTGTTTGACTCCTTCAATGGAGATGGAGGCAAAACGGAAGCAGGTTTTGGAGACGAAGAAGATGATGAGGAGGAGGTTGTAGACAGCTCACAGCAAGCAAGCGGAGAAACCGGTTTTCCCGACAGCCAGGAACCGTTTCTCACCCTGGACCTGGAGCCAGTAACCCCCGAACCCACCCAAGGCTGCCTCCTGGACCCAGCAGGCGGAGAAGGGACCTCCGGTGAGTGTACCTTTTAAAATACTATACATGGTTTAAAAGCAAGCATGTGAAAGGATTACTTTGCCCTGGCTTTCGCGGTTCTCCTGGATGTACTCCCAAAGCCTTTGCAAAAGGTTTCTGGGGAGGGCAGCCTTATTGCGTCCTTCATGGTAGGACACTTTACCAATCCAGGCCAGTAACACGTACTCGGGAATCATTGTACAACAAATCATTGCAGTGTATGTTTGCTGGCATTCAAACAACATCCGTTCTTTATCTCTGTGTTATCCTCAGGAGAGTGAGATATAATTCATGGTCACCCGGTTGAAATAGAGTGATTTTCTTCAGGGGACACTAGAGGAGCCCATTCCTGCTGGGCTGTTTGCCTGTGGCTAAACAGAAATTTTCCCCGCTGTTAGCCACAGGGAGGGGGGAAGGTTGAGGGGGTAGCCATGCGGTGGGGGGAGGCAAAATGCGACCTTGTAACGAAAGCACATGTGCTATGTATGTAATGTTAACAGCAAGGTTTTCCCTGAAAGAGTGTAGCCACTGTTTTATAAAATGTGTCTTTTTAAATACCGCTGTCCCTTTTTTTTTCTCCACCAGCTGCATGTGTTTCAATGATCACAGGATCTTCTCCTTCCCAGAGGCTAGTGAAGCTTAGAAAGAAAAAAAAAAACGCACTCGCGATGAAATGTTCTCGGAGCTCATGCTGTCCTCCCACACTGACAGAGCACAGACGAATGCGTGGAGGCAAATAATGTCAGAGTGCAGGAAAGCACAAAATGACCGCGAGGAGAGGTGGTGGGCTGAAGAGAGTAAGTGGCAGGCTGAAGAGAGTAAGTGGCGGGCTGAAAACAGGGCTGAAGCTCAAATGTGGCGGCAGTGTGATGAGAGGAGGCAGGATTCAATGCTGAGGCTGCTGGAGGACCAAACCAGTATGCTCCAGTGTATGGCTGAGCTGCAGCAAAGGCAGCTGGAGCACAGACTGCCACTACAGCCCCTGTGTAACCAACCGCCCTCCTCCCCAAGTTCCATAGCCTCCACACCCAGACGCCCAAGAACGCGGTGGGGGGGCCTCCGGCCAACCAGCCACTCCACCACAGAGGATTGCCCCAAAAAAAGAAGGCTGTCATTCAATAAATTTTAAAGTTGTAAACTTTTAAAGTGCTGTGTGGCATTTTCCTTCCCTCCTCCACCACCCCTCCTGGGCTACCTTGGTAGTCATCCCCCTATTTGTGTGATGAATGAATAAAGAATGCATGAATGTGAAGCAACAATGACTTTATTGCCTCTGCAAGCGGTGACTGAAGGGAGGAGGGGAGGGTGGTTAGCTTACAGGGAAGTAGAGTGAAGCAAGGGGCGGGGGGTTTCATCAAGGAGAAACAAACAGAACTTTCACACCGTAGCCTGGCCAGTCATGAAACTGGTTTTCAAAGCTTCTCTGATGCGTACCGCGCCCTCCTGTGCTCTTCTAACCGCCCTGGTGTCTGGATGTGCATAACCAGCAGCCAGGCGATTTGCCTCAACCTCCCACCCCGCCATAAACGTCTCCCCCTTACTCTCACAGATATTGTGGAGCACACAGCAAGCAGTAATAACAGTGGGAATATTGGTTTCGCTGAGGTCTAAGCGAGTCAGTAAACTGCGCCAGCGCGCCTTTAAACGTCCAAATGCACATTCTACCACCATTCTGCACTTGCTCAGCCTGTAGTTGAACAGCTCCTGACTACTGTCCAGGCTGCCTGTGTACGGCTTCATGAGCCATGGCATTAAGGGGTAGGCTGGGTCCCCAAGGATACATATAGGCATTTCAACATCCCCAACAGTTATTTTCTGGTCTGGGAATAAAGTCCCTTCCTGCAGCTTTTGAAACAGACCAGAGTTCCTGAAGATGCGAGCGTCATGTACCTTTCCCGGCCATCCCACGTTGATGTTGGTGAAACGTCCCTTGTGATCCACCAGAGCTTGCAGCACTATTGAAAAGTACCCCTTGCGGTTTATGCACTCGCTGGCTTGGTGCTCTGGTGCCAAAATAGGGATATGGGTTCCGTTTATGGCCCCACCACAGTTAGGGAATCCCATTGCAGCAAAGCCATCCACTGTGACCTGCACATTTCCCAGGGTCACTACCCTTGATATCAGCAGATCTTTGATTGCGTGGGCTACTTGCATCACAGCAGGCCCAACAGTAGATTTGCCCACTCCGAATTGACTCCCAACTGACCGGTAGCTGTCTGGCGTTGCAAGCTTCCACAGGGCTATCGCCACTCGCTTCTCAACTGTGAGGGCTGCTCTCATCCTGGTATTCATGCGCCTCAGGGCAGGGGAAAGCAAGTCACAAAGTTCCATGAAAGTGCCCTTACAGATGTGAAAGTTTCGCAGCCACTGGGAATTGTCCCAGACCTGCAACACTATGCGGTCCCAACAGTCTGTGCTTGTTTCCCGAGCCCAGAATTGGCGTTCCACAGCATGAACCTGCCCCATTAGCACCATGATGCATGCATTGGCAGGGCCCATGCTTTCAGAGAAATCTGTGTCCATGTTCTGATCACTCACGTGACCGCGCTGACGTTGCCTCCTCGCCCGGTATCGCTTTGCCAGGTTCTGGTGCTGCTGGATAATGCGTGTGGTGTTTAATGTGCTCCTAATTGCCAAAGTGAGCTGAGTGGCCTCCATGCTTGGCTTGATATGGCGTCCGCACAGAAAAAAGGCGCGGAATGATTGTCTGCTGTTGCTCTGACGGAGGGAGGGGCGACTGACGACACGGCTTACAGGGTTGGCTTCAGGGAGCTAAAATCAACAAAGGGGGTGGCTTTACATCAAGGAGTATTTCAGGCAGGACTTCACGGAGGGTTCCAATAAGAAATGGTGCACCTAAGTTATTGTTCTTATTGGAACAAGGAGGTTAGCCTGGCCTCTGATTGATACATGGCTAGATTTACCTCGCTGCACCTTCTCTGTGAGTGACTGCAGTGTGACCTAGAGGAATGAGTCCCCTAGATGGGGGAGGGGAGGAAGCAAATGAATACAAAACAAATCTGGTCTATTTCTTGTTTTGATCCACTCCATCTATCTTTTACATCTTTGGCTGGCAGCAGACGGTGCAGAAGGACTGCATGCCATCCACATCTCATGGCTGCTCAGCAGAAGATGGTACAGTACGACTGCTAACCATCCTCATCTCTTGCCTGCCCGGCAGAAGATGGTACAGTACGACTGCTAGCAATCCGTATCGCCTGCCTGCTCACCATAAGACGGTTCAATAGGACTGACTGCAGGACTAAAGAGAATGACCTGGTCAAGTCACTCCAAATTTAGTCCCTGCGCCCATGTCTGCCCAGGCGCTCCCAGCTGACGTGGCCAGGAGCACCTCGGACATGACGAGGACGGCTACCAGTCGTACTGCACCGTCTGCTGCCACAAGGCAAGGGGTTGCTGCTACTGTGTAGCAATGCCGTACCGCGTCTGCCAGCACCCAGGAGACATAGGGTGACGGTTACCTGAACGGGCTCCATGCTTGCCACGGTATGGCGTCTGCACAGGTAACTCAGGAAAAAAGGTGCGAAACGATTGTCTGCCCTTGCTTTCACGGAGGGAGAGAGGGAAGGGGGGCCTGACGATATGTACCCAGAACCACCTGCGACAATGTTTTAGCTCCATCAGGCATTGGGATCTCATCCCAGAATTCCAATGGGCAGCGGAGACTGCGGGAACTGTGGGATAGCTATCCACAGTGCAATGCTCCGGAAGTCGACTCTAGCCTCGGTACTGTGGAAGCACTCCGCCGAGTTAATGCACTTAATGCACTTAGAGCATTTTCTGTGGGGACACACACACTCGAATATATAAAACCGATTTCTAAAAAAACGACTTCTATAAATTCGACCTTATTCCGTAGTGTAGACATACCCTGAGATCCTTGGGAAATTGCAATACTTAGACTTAACTGGGTGAAGGAAGGACAGAGTTTGATGTTGCCTCTAAAATTAGAGATCCAAGGATGAGATGTGCTGTATAGATGAAAAGGCCTTTGTCAAATCAAACTCCAACTTTAGTATGTGTGTGCTTTAATGTGGATGTATGGGGTACATGTGTGCGGGTAGCTGTCTCATGTTCACTGGTATGTGAAGACAGGCACACAGTTGTGTATGTGGCTGGTGTGCCCATTAGTGTGGAAGATGAGCTACTGTATGCACATATATGTCTATGCCTATACAGATATATGTCTAGGAGGAGAAGTATCAACCAGGAGGCATATGTAGCTGCTAAAATTAAACAGGAAAGGCTAAAAGAGGGGAAGTACCCAAACAATTCACAGATGGTAACTGAATTAGGGGAAAACATGAGGATCATTTTTTCAACACACAACTTCACGGAGCAGTATAATTTTTGTTATTATAACATGGAAGCACACAAGGAATGGTCATGGCAAGAGCTGAACTTTCAGGTCCAAGCATTCGCCTGCGGTGGTATAGGTAAGATCAGTGATTCCTCTCTCACTGACACTGATAGATCTATCTTTATTGGCTTCACTTGGTGTAAGGAATAGGAGAATATGGGCCTTGATCCCAGAAAAACACCCCTGGAATAGTGAAGAAATATACTGTGTGAGGCTCCTTTCGCTTCATCCCCACCATTATCTTCACCACCACATTTCTTCAGCTGCATCCTCCTGCTCACTATCACCTTAACCATCATTGTACTCAGCCTTCCCTGTCACTGCCTCATGGCCAATATCCTCATTCATACCATCACCACATTCTGCTTCCTCCTAAGCACCTTTCTCGTCCTTACCAGCACCAACCTTGTTGTCAACAACCCCACCTTCATCCTTGTCACCATCACTGCTACACTTGTCCTTCCCACCGCCATTGTGCCCTCACCACCATTATATGCTCACCATTGGACTGGCCAGAACAAAGCAACAGAAGAATAAAAGCATGACAGGTGTCTGTAGTACCCTCCTCTTCCTCACTCTTGTCTCAGATTTCTTCCACCGGGTCAGAGATTGTAAAACCAGAAGGGACCACTGTTGTTACCTAGTCTGACCTCCTGCGTAATGCAGGCCAGAGAACCTCACCCAGTAACTCTCCATCATGTCCATAACTGCTGTTTTAGCTACAGCATCTCTTTTAGAAAGAGATCCAGTCCTGGTTTAAAGACTACAAGAGGTGGAGAATCCACCACATCCCAAGAGGAGTTGTTCCAGTAATTAGTCTGAATTGATCTAGCTGATGTTTCCAACCATTGGATCTCATTGTGCCTTTTTCTGCTAGGTTTCTAATGTGCCATTGTTAAGAGATGGGAATAAAGGGCAAGACTGCCATTGACTGCATTGAGAACAGACTTCAGCCCCAAATGAACAGGTCTGGCATTAGGCAGGGCTCAATGAAGAATTTTCGTGTCGTTGGGTTTTTTTATGAAGAATGTCCTTTTGAACAACATGAACATTTCTGTGAAAAAAAATCATATTCTAAATTTTCTGATTTTTTTTAGATTAAATTATTCAACAGTAAAAATTTCATTTTGAATGGATCTGAAACAACAAACAATTGTGGTTAGATTAAAATCGAGTGAAATCAAAGTATCGCCATTTTGGTTTGGGAGGTCTTCCCAACCTTACTCTCCCTGTTTCTTCCTTCTTAAAAGGAAAAGTTTGATTTTAAATTATTTAATCAATAACTCAGAAAATGCGGGGGTGGCGGGAAGAGATTTTAATAAAACAAAAAATGTTCACTTCATTTGAAATTTTTTGTGGAAAGGAGATCCCATTTTATGATCAGCCTTAGGTTTGAGTAGAGGGAACAGACCCCATTCCTGCAAACACACACATGCTTAACTTTTGCAGGTTCAGGGCCATGAAATGTCATGGCCTTTGTGGCTATGCATCTGTTTTCTGCATACTGTCTCTTTAGATATGAGGCGAAATACTGAGTCCATTGAAGAAAGTGGCCCATTAAGTCTACCTCCTTGTCTATGAAGGCCCAGGGCTATGAGATGATGTTACGGAAGAAGAGAGACTCTCTTATAGCCATTTCATTTTATATTTGATATTTCTACATTTCCCTTAATCTAATATAAAATTAATCTAGACAGAAAGTACATTTTTGCTCTTTGGGTAACAAAAACATATTGCATGGCACATTGTTCCGAGTGAGAAAACTAACACAAATGAGATGCAAGCATTGTATTGCACTGCCAGAGAACATACTGAAAATGAACAACCCATTGCTTGTGGGAACCTCTCTTAAGGGAAAGGACTTTTATTTAAAAGATCTGGTTCTTCTCTCATTCACCCTGGCTTTATACCAGTGTACCACCATCGACTTCAGGGGAATTACTCTGGATAAGCAAGAGGAGATTTGGGCCCAAAGTCTGCTATGTCTGGAAATTTCTCACAGTATGACAATTCCATCTTAAAGTTTAGTTCTACCCTCAAAAGTGAGTCTGTAAAAAGGGCTTTGTGTAGTTATCTGTTTATTGTTTCTCAATGCTGCCTTTATCAACACTGGCAAGACAAGGTGGGTGAGGTAGTATCTTTTATTGCCCCAGTTTCTGCTGATGAGCGAGACAAGCTTTCAAGCAGACATGGAGCTCTTCTTCCTATCAACATTGCTCAGTTTTATAAGGACACAGATATTTCTTCCTAACTGCCAACGCTGATAACTCAGCCTGGGTTTCGGTCTCATCAGATTCTTTCACCCATATTGTTGCTACAGACCAAACTCTGCCTTCCTGACACCTCATGGCAGTCTTACGGCCATTGGTGGGTAATTTACAGCCATAATGGGTTAGAATTTAATAAACAACAATTGTCCTGGTGAGGCACAAGAAGGAAAAAAATCCAGCTCACATCCCACTAGCAATGTTGGCTTGGCTGGGCTAACAGGTCAGAAGTGTTGTCACTGAAGTCAGCAGATCTGACTTCGAATACACAGGGGGAACAGATTTGCTGAAGAAAAAGATGCTCTTTTTTATATAGTCACTATTGAGAACAAAATCTTGCTTCAGGGTGTGAGAACTCTGTTTCTTTTCACTTCTTTAACCTCTGTTTTTAAGTATGAAATAACCTACTGCTAAAATTCTGGTGTAAGTAGTAGCAATTCCATAGATGTCAATGGGGGTATGCTTTCTCAGGCCAGTGCCAAATTGGCCCCATAATGTAGTTCAAGTCCTGCTCCCATAGAAACTCCTCTATGGGTTTTATGAAGCAAAACGCCACTTCTGAGTATTGGTTCCTCTCAAGGACACCAGGAGCTGCCAGTGGCTATCACTGTGACCACGTGACATTGAAAACACCCTTCTCCTGTTCAGATGTAGCAATCATTGCTGACTGAAAAAGCATTCAGCTACATTCCTGATCTGTCTACCAAGATTAACTTCATCAAGGCAAGACCTTCCCTTAGTGTATCAGATTT
Source organism: Lepidochelys olivacea (assembly GCF_965140295.1). Taxonomy (NCBI): domain Eukaryota; kingdom Metazoa; phylum Chordata; order Testudines; family Cheloniidae; genus Lepidochelys; species Lepidochelys olivacea. The sequence continues at coordinate 47,081,198 of NC_140418.1, forward strand.
TGCTTCATCTTTTCTCACTTCTTCCTTCTAGTATAAATATTTAAGCTGAGCATTTACTACCCAATCAGTAAAGATGAGAGTGCACATGAGAACACCAAGAATTCTGCCCCAATGACTGGCCTGGTGTAATCCCTTATGTTTAGTCAGTCACCTTATCAAGTGGCATTATTTTATTTTAGCTAATAAGGTTCCATGAGGATTTTTATATAGACAGTTGATATAAAAGAGGATCATAGAAAAGACATGCAGCCACTTATTTCCTTAAGAGATAGACCCTGGATTTACCGTGCAGAAATCGGTACAGAGGAAGAGATCTTAGAAGTGGAGACTATAAGTCTCCGACTTTTTCCATCCGACAAGATAAAAAATAATCTATTAAATTTATAATAGTTTTATTTTCTGGATAAAAGCAATGCTGATGGGTTGGTTTAGTTTATTTTTAATTATGATCCTGAAATAACTATAAGGGATTCAGTCAGGCACTGAAGCAAATCAGATCCCAAAATATCTTCAGTAGGCAATCACAGTCCTAGCACTTATTGCCATGTTTTTTCATACTTCAGGGGTCACTGACATTCACAGAAAGATTCCTATTGACTTCAATGGGCTTTGGATTATGCCCAGAGGGCATCCATATCCTTTCAGTCAGGATGACTTTTGTTTCACATGAAAAGAACAACAAAACAAAAAAGAACAAAAATAAAGTCTCCATGAGAGAGCACAGTGTGTGTCTTCCCTGCAGCAGACTGTGTCTGAGCAAGAGTTGGCTGAGAAATTCTATGTTTTCAATGAAAAATTTCAAACGGGATGAAAAATTTTCACTTTGTTTGAAAGTTTGGTGCAAGCTTTTGGTCTTTTGATTACATGAAACCCAAAGAAATTTTGGTTTTCAGTTTTTGAAAACCAAAAAAATAGATTGGCTCATTTCCCTGCCAACTTGCTCTCCCTTTTATCCTTCCTCTTGCCTTTATTTCTGCCACTGGAAAAGTGGGGATGAAGGAAAGAAAACAAGGAAGGAGAAATAAAAGATGTTTTTCCACTCTAAAATCGTAACATTTTTACCAAAACAAAATTTTCATTTTGATCAAAAAGCTATTTTTCATTGGGGGGAAAACAAGTTTCAGCAAAAACATTTCGACCAGCCATGTTCTGAACAAAAATGGCAGCTGCCTCTGCAATTAGAATGAGGGACTTCCCTCTGTAAAAAGGAGCAGTATATAACAAATAGAAAACAGATCAATGCTACATACAGCACACTTAACCTATAATCTGTAACTGTAGTTGGTTTAGGGATTCTTGTCTAGCTCCTGTCTTAATTCAAGATCACTCTTCAGTTCTTGCTTTTCTCCCAGTCTCTTTCATCCCATTGCACATCTTTTTATTTCTCCATCTCCATACATCCCTCATAACATTTCCTTCCACTTTAAATTCTCTCCCTCCTTTCCTGCCTTATTCCTTTCAGTAATGCTCACCCTCTTTCCCACTCTGCTCTGTTTTCTCCCATTCATAACTCCTTTCTTTTAGCTGCCTTCAAACACAGTGTATACTTACAACCAGCTGGCCTGAAATCTTAAAAAACACAGGCCTTCAAAGAGCATGTTGATTGAGATACACCTCTAGTATGCAGCATCTCTGCTTTGCAGCCAGCTCTGCCTTAGATTTCACTCATCCAGCTTCATATGTCCTTGTGTATGCCGTTGATATACACCATGAACTGAATGAAATCACACCAGAACGAACAGAGCAGCCAGGACCATATAATGCAGCATGAATAATCAAGAGAATGCCTGTGCAACTAGCGCTGGTGCAGCAGTTGCCTGGCAGCGTGATTGTTAAAGAACTCGCCACACAAGGTAAGGTTTCTGGTGTTTGCGCAGTGTGGTCATCCAAACCCAACATCATCTGATTCACGGGGAGAGGATTATCTGTTTCTAGCACCACTTGTGGCTCAAATGCTACAAACAGGGCAAAGCTAAGGTCATTTTATTCTCGACTCTGTCAGGCTGAGATAGGCTCATTGCCCTTACAGCCCCTGTCACACAAGATGGCAAGTCTCGTGCTTTAGCCCCTGCATGATGATGTACTTGCATTGCAATACTTGTGTTACCGATCGCCTTTAGGATTTTCTTTCTCTTGCATTTCTCACATTTCATACCATTTTACATCTTCCAAGTCCTAAAATCTTTGGCCAGTTTTTTTTAAACGAGTGCCTAAAATTAGCCTCCTGTGTCCATATTTAAGCACCTGGAAAAATGGCCCTTTTTTTCAAAAACACTGAACGTCCCACAGTTCCTACTGAAATTGAGGGAAATTGGAGCGCTCAGCACTTCGGAAAAAGAGGCTTATTTAAAGACTTATTTAGCTGCCTAGGAGCCTAATGTTAGGCTCCCGCTTTTGAAAAATCCTAGCCCTTGTTTGCAATCACTGAGACCGACTGAACAAACCTAGGTTTGAACATGTATTCACACACAATTTACTTTGCCCCCCAATAGAATCATAAAATCATAGAATCATAGATACTAAACTGGGAGGAGTGGTAGATATGCTGGAGGGGAGGGATAGGATACAGAAGGACCTAGACAAATTGGAGGATTGGGCCAAAAGAAATCTGATGAGGTTCAATAAGGATAAGTGCAGGGTCCTGCACTTAGGACGGAAGAACCCAATGCACAGCTACAGACTAGGGACCGAATGGCTAGGCAGCAGTTCTGCGGAAAAGGACCTAGGGGTGACAGTGGACGAGAAGCTGGATATGAGTCAGCAGTGTGCCCTTGTTGCCAAGAAGGCCAATGGCATTTTGGGATGTATAAGTAGGGGCATAGCGAGCAGATCGAGGGACGTGATCGTTCTCCTCTATTCGACATTGGTGAGGCCTCATCTGGAGTACTGTGTCCAGTTTTGGGCCCCACACTACAAGAAGGATGTGGATAAATTGGAGAGAGTCCAGCGAAGGGCAACAAAAATGATTAGGGGTCTGAAACACATGAGTTATGAGGAGAGGCTGAGGGAGCTGGGATTGTTTAGCCTGCAGAAGAGAAGAATGAGGGGGGATTTGATAGCTGCTTTCAACTACCTGAAAGGGGGTTCCAAAGAGGATGGCTCTAGACTGTTCTCAATGGTAGCAGATGACAGAACGAGGAGTAATGGTCTCAAGTTGCAGTGGGGGAGGTTTAGATTGGATATTAGGAAAAACTTTTTCACTAAGAGGGTGGTGAAACACTGGAATGCGTTACCTAGGGAGGTGGTAGAATCTCCTTCCTTAGAGGTTTTTAAGGTCAGGCTTGACAAAGCCCTGGCTGGGATGATTTAACTGGGAATTGGTCCTGCTTCGAGCGGGGGGTTGGACTAGATGACCTTCTGGGGTCCCTTCCAACCCTGATATTCTATGATTCTATGATTCTATGGAATGAGGATGGATGCTAATAGATATTTTTATAAATCTGAAGGAATAAATAATGAAAAGTGAAAAAGCTGTAATGTTCTATGATATTGTTAGATGTTCTGTTTTTATTCTTAATATCCTGCTACTAAAAGATCAAATGTCTATGCCTGTTATCTATTTCTGTATTAACTACTTGACTCTGTGTGAATATTATTTCCAGTTATTTGCTTGTTCCAGGTCTATCAGTTGAGGCCCTGATACTGCAACAAGAACTGCACAGACACCACTTAATTTGTTTTGCAGGATTGGGACTTTATACATTTGTTACTTTGCTAATAGATACCACAGCCTGGCACCCTCTTCTGCCACCAAGCCCCAGTCAACTGAAAAAAAACAAACAAACCCTGCCATGAATTGCCTACAAAAATCCCCAATAAGAGTAAATTAATAACATTTTTAAGAACCAACCTGAAATAAAAATCCTACTCTAAATGGGGTTTCTACCTGGGAAAGGCAGAAAGGCTAGAGACTCCATGCAGTCCAGTAGACACAGAGAAGAAAGAAAGCCTGTATGGCAGCTGGGCTCCAGCAGGGATTTAAAGGGCCTGGTGCACCTGCCACTGGGGATTTAAAGGCCCTGCCTCTTCTGGTTCAGGCCACGCCCCCACTCAGGACTCCAACGTACTGGTAAGTCCTTTAAGTTACTTTCACCGCTGACTAGACACTTTGCTATTGCAATGGATTTTACATGGAAAGTGCTCAGACAGTAAGATGATAGGCAGCAATACAAAATCCATAGATGGACGGATGTGCTATGTTTGCAGAATATGCACAGAGAAGTTAGATAAAAATATCAAATGCTCTTGCTGGAGGGTTGCAACGTAACACTACTTTATTTTTTAAAATTCAGAATGATAACACAAAACAACGAGAGAGAAAACAGGCTGCTCCCTACAGCAGTAAGGTACAATTCACTCCACCTTGCTTCAGACTGGCTCTTTTTGGACTCACTCTGATCACATGCTTCCCTATGGAGTCCCTGGACTAGCCAGGAAGCAGGACCAGCAAACCCCTTGCTTTTAAAATTGTAGTTACAATTCCAACACATTCTCAATACTCACAGCATGGGCCTGAGCTGCGAAGTTCAGATCTGGATTCCAGCTTTGGTACACGCCCATCTCTAACAGAGATGAAAGACAAGGATGGAATAACTCAAAGGGATCCCCAGAACTGGATTGAAAACAATTCTGATAGGAACAAAGCTCAGTTAAAGGCAGTTTCCATGAGGATATCCTCATTAAAAATGTCTCCTGACATATCAGAACAACGTAACCCAAATTTGTGTTCCAAAAATGATGCCGCATGGATGTTCTATAGATTGGCTGGGAAGAGGAAGGTATAGAGAGAAAATGGAAAATTCAGAATCTGCTTCCACAGTGCCGCTTTCCCCATCCTACCCACTACTCTTCTGAGATTTGCAGCCACTGCTGTGAGTCATAGTGATGTCACAGTTCAGCCAGTTGTGTGCTGGGTATGAGCAGTGGTGCTGGTAATCAAGGAAGAGGATTTTGCTTTAAGATGCCTTTTTGACTCGGGCTGTCTTAGGGCTGGGATCAGCAATGAGAGCTAAAGAGAAAGGTGCGGTAGAAAGATGACAGCACAACTGGCCATAATGGGGGCAATACCAGGACAGGAAGAGATCCGGGATCCTCTCCCAAATATTGTAACCAGGTAACACTAGCCAAGCCTATGGGAAATGCTAAATGGATGGCCATGGTGGAAACATATATAAAGCTGGCTCACTCCTGCTACGCTGAAGCATCAGGTGGGGGAGAACATTTCTGAAGGCAGGATTCCAGACTGGATGGACCAATAATATGATCCTGCATGGCAATCCTATGGTCTTTGTGGTTTTATGGGATTTCTCCCCCATCAGCAAGGTTCCTTTTAGCCTCTCAGAGCTCCAAGGGTGCCTGTCATTTCTCTTCTTTAACTCATACTTCCCATCTTTAGCCCTCTATATTATGCAGATTTTTGGTTACTTATTAATTATATTTATGTATGTTTTTAATCAATTTTGCAATTAAACCTGTACAAGAGATCATACTTATTAGGCAATCTCCTGCCTATGGACAGCACCTCACAGTATACACAACTATACATGATTCTTCTCCACGTTTATTAGAAGACCGCCCCAGCCAAGGAACCTGGTTGGTCCCTGAGACAAGGTTTCACAGGGAATAGCAGCATAAATTTACATAGTGCTTTACCAACACAGACCAAGACACGCCCTTTGCTTTTCTACACAACATTAAGAATACAAGGAAATCGTAGGGACACAGTTGGGTTTCAAATAGTCATAGTTTTCTAAATATATACACACATACAAAGTCTAGTTACCTGTATACCCTGCTTCTCTGTTGGGTTGTGGTTGCATCTGCAATAAAACACAGGAAGGCCTATTACTGGACTCCCAAACTAGATAAAGGGATACCAACCAGATTACAATAACTTTTACAAGGCTTTACAATCCGAGATGTATAGGAGAAGATATTTGGCAACAGGACAGGTAGAGGAGGCTGTGGCAAGACTATTGGTGAGAAGAGGCTCGGAAGGAAGTCGGACTAGGTCACAGCTCACACCAGAGTCCAATAGCATTGCTACTAGACCATAGCCACATGCTGCAGCCAGTAGCAAGGGATGGAGACTGAATCAGAAACTCTTGATTTTATAGCTATTTTTAAGAGGCATTTCTGTTTTGTTGGGTCATAATTACTGAAAGCCTAACCTTTCTCAGCCCTGGTCTACGCTAGGAGTTTAGGTCAAATTTAGCAGCGTTAAATCGATGTAAACCTGCACCCATCCACACGATGAAGTCCTTTTTTTTGACTTAAAGAGCTCTTAAAATCGATTTCCTTAATCCACCTCTGACGAGTGGATTAGTGCTTAAATCGGCCTTGCCGGGTCGACTTTGGGGTACTGTGGATGCAATTAGACAGTATTGGGCTCCGGGAGCTATCCCAGAGTGCTCCACTCTGACCGCTCTGGACAGCACTCTCAACTCAGATGCACTGGCCAGGTAGACAGGAAAAGAACCGCAAACTTTTGAATTTCAATTTCCTGTTTGCATGGTGACCTGCAGCTTGCCACGCTGGCCAGAGCTCATCAGCAGAAGTGACCATGCGGAGCTCATCAGCAGAGGTGACCATGATGGAGTCCCAGAATCGCAAAAGAGCTCCAGCATGGACCGAACGGGAGGTACGGGATCTGATCGCTGTTTCGGGAGAGGAATCCGTGCTATCAGAACTCCGTTCCAGTTTTCGAAATGCCAAAACCTTTGTCAAAATCTCCCAGGGCATGAAGGACAGAGGCCATAACAGGGACACGAAGTAGTGCCGCGTGAAACTGAAGGAGCTGAGGCAAGCCTACCAGAAAACCAGAGAGGCAAACAGCCGCTCCGGGTCAGAGCCCCAAACATGCCACTTCTATGATGAGCTGCTTGCCATTTTAGGGGGTTCAGCCACCACGACCCCAGCCGTGTTGTTTAACTCCTTCAATGGAGATGGAGGCAACACAGAAGCAGGTTTTGGGGACGAGGAAGATAGCTCACAGCAAGCAAGCGGAGAAACCGGTTTTCCCAACAGCCAGGAACTGTTTCTCACCCTGGACCTGGAGGCAGTCCCCCCCAGACCCACCCAAGGCTGCCTCCCAGACCCGCCAGGCAGAGAAGGGACCTCTGGTGAGTGTACCTTTTAAAATACTACACATGGTTTAAAAGCAAGCATGTTTAATGATTAATTTGCCCTGGCATTTGCGGCTCTCCTGGATGTACTCCCAAAGCCTTTGCAAAAGACTTCTGGGGAGGGCAGCCTTATTCTGTCCACCATGGTAGGACACTTTACCACACCAGGCCAGTAGCACGTACTTGGGAATCATTGTACAACAAAGCATTGCAGAGTATGTTTGCTGGCATTCAAACAACATCCGTTCTGTATCTCTCTGTGTTATCCTCAGGAGAGTGATATCATTCATGGTCACCTGGTTGAAATAGGGTGCTTTTCTTAAGGGGACATGCAGAAGTGCCCGTTCCTGCTGGGCTGTTTGCCTGTGGCTGAACAGAAATGTTCCCTGCTGTTAGCCACGGGGTGGGGTGGGTTGAGGGGCTAGCCACGTGGTGGGGGGAGGCAAAATGCGACCTTGTAACGAAAGCACATGTGCTGTGTATGTAATGTTAACAGCAAGGTTTACCCTGAAAGAGTGTAGCCATTGTTCTAGAAAATGTGTCTTTTTAAATACCACTGCCTCTTTTTTTTTTTCTCCACCAGCTGCATGTGTTTCAATGATCTCAGGATCTTCTCCTTCCCAGAGGCTAGTGAAGATTAGAAGGCGAAAAAAACACACTCGTGATGAAATGTTCTCTGAGCTCATGGTGTCTTCCCACACTGACATAGCACAGACGACTGCGTGGAGGCAGACAATGTCAGAGTGCAGGAAAGCACAATATGACTGGGAGGAGAGGTGGCGGGCTGAAGAGAGGGCTGAAGCTCAAATGTGGTGGCAGCGTGATGAGAGGAGGCAGGCTTCAATGCTGAGGCTGCTGGAGGATCAAACCAATATGCTCCAGCGTATGGTTGAGCTGCAGGAAAGGCAGCAGGAGCATAGACCGCCGCTACAGCCCCTCCTCCCTAACTTCCATAGCCTCCTCACCCAGACGCCCAAGAACGCGTGGGGGGGCCTCTGGCCACCCAGCCACTCCACCCCAGAGGATTGCCCAAGCAACAGAAGGCTGGCACTCAATAAGTTTTAAAGTTTTAAACTTTTAAAGTGCTGTGTGGCCTTGTCCTTCCCTCCTCCACCACCCCTCCTGGTGCTTCTCTCCTCCACCACCCCTCCCAGGCTACCTTGGTAGTTATCCCCCTATTTGTGTGATGAATGAATACAGAATGCATGAATGTGAAGCAACAATGACTTTATTTCCTCTGACAGCGGTGATCGAAGGGAGGAGGGGAGGGTGGTTAGCTTAGAGGGAAGTAGAGTGAAGGAAGGGGCAGGGGGTTTCATCATGGAGAAACAAACAGAACTTTCACACCGTAGCCTGGCCAGTCATGAAACTGGTTTTCAAAGCTTCTCTGATGCGTACTGCGCCCTCCTGTGCTCTTATAACCGCCCTGGTGTCTGGCTGTGCGAAACCAGCAGCCAGGCGATTTGCCTCAACCTCCCACCCCGCCATAAACGTCTTCCCCTTACTCTCACAGATATTATGGAGCACACAGCAAGCAGTAATAACAGTGGGAATATTGGTTTCGCTGAGGTCTAACTGAGTCAGTAAACTGCGCCAGCGCGCTTTTAAATGTCCAAATGCACATTCTACCACCATTCTGCACTTGCTCAGCCTGTAGTTGAACAGCTCCTGACTACTGTCCAGACTGCCTGTGTATTGCTTCACGCGTGTCAACGTTCCTTCCCCACTCTGAACGCTAGGGTACAGATGTGGGGACCTGCATGAAAAACCTCCTAAGCTTCTCTTTACCAGCTTAGGTCAAAACTTCCCCAAGGTACAAAATATTCCACCCTTTGTCCTTGGATTGGCCGCTACCACCACCAAACAAATACTGGTTACTGGGGAAGAGCTGTTTGGACACATCTTTCCCCCCAAATTACTTCCCAAAACCTTGCACCCCACTTTCTGGACAAGGTTTGGTAAAAAGCCTCACCAATTTGCCTAGGTGACTATAGACCCAGACCCTTGGATCTTAAGAACAATGAACAATCCTCCCAACACTTGCACCCCCCCTTTCCAGGGAAATGTTGGATAAAAAGCCTCACCAATTTGCATAGGTGACCACAGACTCAAACCCTTCGATCTGAGAACAATGAAAAAGCATTCAGTTTTCTTACAAGAAGACTTTTAATAGAAATAGAAGTAAATAGAAGTAAAGAAATCACCTCTGTAAAATCAGGATGGTAGATACCTTACAGGGTAATTAGATTCAAAACATAGAGAATCCCTCTAGGCAAAAACTTAAGTTACAAAAAAGGTACACAGACAGAAATAGTTATTCTATTCAGCACAATTCTTTTCTCAGCCATTTAAAGAAATCATAATCTAACACATACCTAGCTAGATTACTTACTAAAAGTTTTAAGACTCCATTCCTGGTCTATCCCCGGCAGAAACAGCATACAGACAGACAGAGACCCCCTGTTTCTCTCCCTCCTCCCAGCTTTTGAAAGTATCTTGTCTCCTCATTGGTCATTTTGGTCAGGTGTCAGCGAGGTTACCTTTAGCTTCTTAACCCTTTACAGGTGAGAGGAGCTTTCCCCTGGCCAGGAGGGATTTCAAAGGGGTTTACCCTTCCCTTTATATTTATGACACGCCCCCCAAATCTCAGCTAGGGTGAAACACTGGCTGGGATTTCGTCCTGGAGCTCTGTGTCAATGGAGTGGTATGCCTGTTCAGTCAGTCCTGGGATGGCTGAGAACATTGGCGCGTAGCTAGTGCACAGCTCCTTGATATGCTGTTGCTGCATACGCCCAAGGATCATGGAGAGGTTCACCTCTTCCACACCACCAGCACTTTTCCCTTTGTAGTAGACAGCTTCGGGCCACTCAGCGTCGTCTCCTCCCTGGGCTGTAAACTGACAAACCTTTAATTCTCTGGAATAAAAGGGCTTTAGAGAACTAATATGGTACACCTTAGGCTTTCGGTTGGAGGTGGGGAATGCTATGAGATAATTAACAGTTCCCAGGCGCTCCTGGACCGTGAATGGCCCTTCCCACGATGCTTCCATTTTATGGGCCTGGAGCGCCTTTAAGACTATGACCTGGTCCCCTACTTTGAAGGAACGCTCTCTGGCATGTTTATCATACCAGGCTTTTTGCTCTTTTTGAGCATCCTGTAAGTTTTCTCTAGCAAGGGCTAAAGAGGTTCGGAGGGTGTTTTGTAGGTTGGTTACAAAGTCCAGAATGTTAGTTCCTGGAGAAGGTGTAAATCCCTCCCATTGCTGCTTCACCAACTGCAATGGCCCCTTAACCTCACGGCCATATACAAGTTCAAATGGGGAAAACCCTAAACTGGGGTGTGGTATAGCTCTGTAGGCAAAGAGCAACTGCTGCAACACTAGGTCCCAATCATTGGAGTGCTCATTTACGAATTTACGTATCATGGCCCCCAAAGTTCCATTAAACTTCTCCACCATGCCATTTGTTTGATGGTGGTAAGGAGTGGCAACCAAGTGATTTACCCCATGAGCTTCCCAAAGGTTTTCCATAGTTCCTGCCAGGAAATTAGTCCCTGCATCTGTGAGGATGTTGGAGGGCCAACCTACCCTGGCAAAAATGTCTGCTAGTGCCTGGCACACACTTTTAGCCCTGGTGTTGCTTAGAGCTACTGCTTCCGGCCATCGGGTGGCAAAATCCATGAAAGTCAGTATGTACTGCTTTCCTCTGGGTGTCTTTTTCGGAAAAGGACCCAGAATATCCACAGCTACTCGCTGAAATGGAACTTCAATGATGGGGAGTGGCTGGAGAGGGGCTTTGTCCTGGTCTTGGGGTTTTCCCACTCTTTGGCACACCTCACAAGACCGGACATAGGTAGAAACATCCTTGCCCATTCCCTCCCAGTGGAATGACCCCCCCAAACGGTCTTTGGTCCTGTTCACCCCAGCATGGCCACTAGGGTGATCATGGGCTAAGCTCACGAGCTTGGCCCGGTATTTAGTTGGAACTACCAACTGTCTCTGAGGATGCCAGTCTTCCTGGTGTCCACCAGAAAGAGTTTCCTTGTATAAAAGTCCTCTTTCTACAACAAATCTGGATCGATTAGAAGAGCTGAGAGGCGGTGGCTTGCTCCGTGCCGCCGTCCAAACTCTCTGGAGGCTTTCATCTGCTTCCTGTTCGGTCTGGAACTGTTCTCTTGATGTTGGAGACATCAGTTCCTCATGGGATTGTGGACCTAGGCTTGGTCCCTCTGGAAGCAATGTAGGGGATGGATCTGTTTCCGTTGACTGTGAATCGCTCTCTGCTGGTGCACTATGTTGGGATTCAGGCTCCGGCTGAGCCTCTTGTGTAGGGTTATGGGCTGCTGCCAGTTCAGGTTTGGTGGGGCCCTTTGGTGTTGAGGTTGCAAGTACTGGATTCAGTGCTGGCAATGGGTCTGGTGTTGGTTGTTCGGCTGGTTCCGGGTCTGGGATTGGTTCCGTCTGGGTCTCTGGGACTGGATCCACTACTGCTGTTGCAGACATTGGCCTGGGGTCTGGGTGCATCACCTCTGACCGGGTCCTGATAGAAGTTTTCGGAACAGAGCTAGGCCTCACGGCTTGTTTAGCCTGGCTGCGGGTGACGGTTCCCACCCTCTTGGCCTGCTTCACATGATTGGCCAAGTCTTCCCCCAACAGCATGGGGATGGAATAATCATCATAGACTGCAAAAGTCCACGTTCCTGACCAGCCCTTGTACTGGACAGGCAACTTGGCTGTAGGCAGATTGAAAGAGTTGGACTTGAAGGGTTGAATCGTCACTTGGATCTCTGGGTTGATTAAATTGGGGTCCACTAAGGAAGCATGGATAGCTGACACTTGTGCTCCGGTGTCCCTCCACACGGTGACCTTCTTCCCACCCACGCTCACAGTTTCCCTCCACTCCAAGGGTATCTGGGAGGTATCTGGGCCTGCAGACCTCTGGTGTGATTCCAGTGCAATGAACTGTAATCTGTTGGGGTTCTTGGGGCAGTTGGCCTTTACATGCCCCAGCTTGTTACATTTAAAACATCATCCAGCTGATGGATCACTGGGGCGAGGTGGGTTGCTGGAGAATGGAGTGGTGGGACGATAAGGTGTCTGGAGGGTTCTTTGGGAGGTAGGTGGGGCCTTGGGCGGCCCCCAGTAATAGGGTGTGGTCTGGGGTTGTCCCTTCTGGTCTCCGCTCCAACTGCGACCAGTTTTCTTCTTCTCTGCCACCTCCACCCATCTGGCTCCAATCTCTCCTGCCTCGATTACAGTTTTGGGTTTCCCATCTAGGATGTATCTTTCTATTTCCTCAGGAACCCCCTCTAAGAATTGTTCCATTTGCATTAGGAAGGGCAAATTTCCTGGAGATTCAACACTTGCTCCTGATATCCAGGCATCCCAATGTTTCACAATGTGGTAGGCATGTCGAGTAAATGACACGTCTGGTTTCCACCTTAGGGCTCTGAACCTCCGACGAGATTGCTCGGGTGTTATCCCCATTCTGACTCTCGACTTGGATTTAAACAGTTCATACTTGTTCATGTGTTCTTTAGGCATTTCAGCTGCCACCTCAGCTAAGGGTCCACTGAACTGCAGCCTCAGCTCTACCATGTATTGGTCAGTAGAGATGTTGTACCCAAGGCAGGCTCTTTCGAAGTTTTCTAGGAAGGCCTCAGTATCATCGCCTGCCTTGTAGGTGGGGAACTTTCTAGGATGGGAAGTGGTACTTGGAGAAGGATTGCTTGGGTTTGTTGGGATATTCTGCTGAGCTTTTATCGTCTCTATCTCCTCCACATACTTCCTCTCTTTTTCCTTCTCCTCCAGTTCTTTGTCCCTTGCTTCCATAGCTCTCCTGTGAGCAGCCGCTTGGTGTTGTTCTGCCTCTTTCGCTGCCTCCCTTTCTTGTTCCTTCTCCTCCTTCTTCAGCCGCATGAGTTCTATCTGTCTTTCATGTTCCCTTTGTCTTTCCTCAGCCTGAAATCTGGCTAATTCCAGCTTTTGTCGAGCCGTGGATTTTGTCATTCTAACCTCTCTGTTCTTAACTAACTTTACACCCGAGGATTAGAAATAAACAAACAAAACTTGGCTGTAAAATTTTGCGGTGCTGGAATAGAATACCTATTCTCTGATAGTGATTGTCAGCCTACAGAAAAAGACAATTCCCTTGTCTCTGCTCTGGGCCCAAATCAAAGCAAAAATCCTTCAACTACTTGGAAACCTGCTTACCAGCAGCCCAAAGGAAAAAAAAATTCCTTTTTAAACTTGTGCTCCTTGTAAAAAAACAAAATCCTAAAAAACCCCAAAAACCTGCCACTTTTGTCTCCAGGCAAATGGCTAGAACACCCCCCCCCCCATTTACTTTTAGGGAAAAAAAAAAACTCTGGGTTGGAAGACTGTGAATTTCCCTGCAGGAGTTAAGTACCCTGCCTCCAGGCAAAGAAAACCTGCAATTCACAAAGATAATCCTCTTTTGTCTCTGCTTGGCCACAAAGTGGAGAAAAAACAAGCTGCTTTCAGTTTCAGCAGCTTTCTGGACTTCCTTTCCCAAGGGAAAAAAAATTCCTTTTTAAAATCTGTATTTCTAGTTCAAAAAATCTCAACTGGATCTCAAAATGATTTCAGGTTAATCCTACCACTATGCCACCATGTCAAGGTTCCTTCCCCACTCTGAATGCTAGGGTACAGATGTGGGGACCTGCATGAAAAACCTCCTAAGCTTCTCTTTACCAGCTTAGGTCAAAACTTCCCCAAGGTACAAAATATTCCACCCTTTGTCCTTGGATTGGCCGCTACCACCACCAAACTAATACTGGTTACTGGGGAAGAGCTGTTTGGACACATCTTTCCCCCCAAATTACTTCCCAAAACCTTGCACCCCACTTTCTGGACAAGGTTTGGTAAAAAGCCTCACCAATTTGCCTAGGTGACTATAGACCCAGACCCTTGGATCTTAAGAACAATGAACAATCCTCCCAACACTTGCACCCCCCCTTTCCAGGGAAATGTTGGATAAAAAGCCTCACCAATTTGCATAGGTGACCACAGACTCAAACCCTTCGATCTGAGAACAATGAAAAAGCATTCAGTTTTCTTACAAGAAGACTTTTAATAGAAATAGAAGTAAATAGAAGTAAAGAAATCACCTCTGTAAAATCAGGATGGTAGATACCTTACAGGGTAATTAGATTCAAAACATAGAGAATCCCTCTAGGCAAAAACTTAAGTTACAAAAAAGGTACACAGACAGAAATAGTTATTCTATTCAGCACAATTCTTTTCTCAGCCATTTAAAGAAATCATAATCTAACACATACCTAGCTAGATTACTTACTAAAAGTTTTAAGACTCCATTCCTGGTCTATGCACGGCAGAAACAGCATACAGACAGACAGAGACCCCCTGTTTCTCTCCCTCCTCCCAGCTTTTGAAAGTATCTTGTCTCCTCATTGGTCATTTTGGTCAGGTGCCAGCGAGGTTACCTTTAGCTTCTTAACCCTTTACAGGTGAGAGGAGCTTTCCCCTGGCCAGGAGGGATTTCAAAGGGGTTTACCCTTCCCTTTATATTTATGACAATGAGCCATGGCATTAAGGGGTAGGCTGGGTCCCCAAGGATACATATAGGTATTTCAACGTCCCCAACGGTTATTTTCTGGTCTGGGAATAAAGTCCCTTCTTGCAGCTTTTGAAACAGACCAGAGTTCCTGAAGATGCGAGCGTCATGTACCTTTCCCGGCCATCCCATGCTGATGTTGGTGAAATGTCCCTTGTGATCCACCAGTGCTTGCAGCACTATTGAAAAGTACCCCTTGCAGTTTATGTACTCGCCGGCTTGGTGCTCTGGTGCCAAGATAGGGATATGGGTTCCGTCTATGGCCCCACCACAGTTAGGGAATCCCATTGCAGCAAAGCCACCCACTATGACCTGCACATTTCCCAGGGTCACTACCCTTGATATCAGCAGATCTTTGATTGCGTTGGCTACTTGCATTACAGCAGCCCCCACAGTAGATTTGCCCACTCCAAATTGATTCCCGACTGACCGGTAGCTGTCTGGCGTTGCAAGCTTCCACAGGGCTATCGCCACTCGCTTCTCAAGTGTGAGGGCTGCTCTCATCTTGGTATTCATGCGCTTCAGGGCAGGGGAAAGCAAGTCACAAAGTTCCATAAAAGTGTCCTTATGCATGCGAAAGTTTCGCAATCACTGGGAATCGTCGCAGACCTGCAACACTATGTGGTCCCACCAGTCTATGCTTGTTTCCCGAGCCCAGAATCAGCGTTCCACCGCATTAACCTGGCCCATTAGCACCATGATGCCCACATTGCCAGGGCCCCTGCTTTGAGAGAAGTCTGTGTCCATGTCCTCATCACTCACGTTACCGCGCTGATGTCGCCTACTCGCCCCGTATCGCTTTGCCAGGTTCCGGTGCTGCATATACTGCTGGATAATGCGTGTGGTGTTTAATGTGCTCCTAATTGCCAAAGTGATCTGTGCGGATTCCATGCTTGCTGTGGTATGGCGTCTGCACAGAAAAAAGGTGCGGAACGATTGTCTGCCATTGCCCTGATGGAGGGAGGGACAACTGACGACATGGCTTACACGGTTGGCTTACAGGGAATTAAAATCAACAAAGGGGGTGGCTTTGTGAGAAACTGAATGGCCCCCTCAAGGATAGAACTCAAAACCTCAAGGCCGTTGATTTCACAGAGGGAAAGAGGAGAAAATGAAAACAAAACAAATCTGGTCTATTTCTTGTTTTGAGCCACTTCATCTATCTTTATACATCTTGCTGGCAGCAGACTGTGCAGTATGACCGCTAGCCGTCATCATCTCCTGGGTGCTCGGCAGAAGACGGTGCAGTATGACGACTAGCCATCATCTTCTGCTGGTTGGAGGTTAAAAGAGGTGCACTGCTGGTAGGACTGAATCGCCATGAGACGAAACTTAAAAGGGAAATGACCTGGCTGAGTCACTCCCATGTTTGCCCAGGCACCCGATTAAAAGAGCACCCAGGACTTTGTCGATGATGGCTACCAGTCATACTGCACTGTCTGCTGCCAAAAGGCAATTAACTGCTGCTGTGTAGCAATGCAGTACCATGTCTGCCAGCACCCAGGAGATATACGGTGACGGTTTGCTGAGCGGGCTCCATGCTTGCCGTGGTATGGCATCTGCACAGGTAACTCAAGAAAAAAGGCACAAAACGATTGTCTGCCCCTGCTTTCACGGAGGGAGGGAGGGAACAGGTGCCTGACGATATGTACCCAGAACCACCCGCGACAATGTTTTAGCCCCATCAGGCATTGGGATCTCAACTCAGAATTCCAATGGGCAGCGGAGACTGCGGGAACTGTGGGATAGCTACCCACAGTGTAACACTCCGGAAGTCGACGCTTGCCTCAGTACTGTGGAAGCACTCCGCCGAGTTAATGCACTTAATGCACTTAGAGCATTTTCTGTGGGGACACACACACTCGAATATATAAAAACGATTTCTAAAAAAACGACTTCTATAAATTCGACCTAATTTCGTAGTGTAGACATACCCTCAGTGAATTTTGGTAAGTCTGCACTGGACTTAAAGCAGAATGGGGGGTTAATTTTTCTTTGTTGGAAGGAAAAACACTGACCTAGAATTATGCAGCTAATAATCTACCAGGCTTTATTAGAGTCTGGCTGGGGATACTGATTATCCAAAGTTGGATTCTGTTTGATCTGCTGCGTCTTTTTCATGATGCCACAGTTGTGAACCCACTCTCAAAGACGTACAGCTGGGACTCATCACTGATTTCCCGCAGCAAGAATACTTTCACCCAGGATGTGAAATTGTGACGTGGGAAACTGTGATGATAAGTTACAATGTGGGCATGAAGGGAGTTGAGGGGAAAAGTGAAGGAGGAACAAGTTATAGCTTTAAACTGCCAGGCTGCACTTCCAGCAGCAATTGTGGTCCTGTCAGCGTAAAAGCAAAATTGGGAGCAATAGTCCAAATGCAGTTTTTGATAAAAGAAAGTGAATTAATACTAGCTGCTGACCCACAAATTGCTGCTGAAAAGGCAGCTGGGTTTCTGGGGTTACATTGGCCCCTCCGAAACAAATGTATCTTCTATTATTAGCACTGTGAAATGAATATTGGCACCTTTCCCCGTGTGGTATGGGCAAAGCCAGAGCAGAATCTAAAAGGGTTGACATTAACAAAAATATTGTATTTGCCAAATTACCCATTTGGAAATTTGTCGACATTCTGCCCTCGTTTGTGTAAAGTTGCCCACATGTTTTGCAAGATGTTTTGCAACACCATGCTCTGGGTGTTCGCCAGAGGCTGGGAGTGGATAACGGGGAATGGATCACTCGATTGCCTGTTCTGTTCATTCCCTCTGCAGCACCTGGCATTGGCCACTATCGAAAGACAGGATACTGGGCTAGATGGACCATTGGTCTGACCCAGTCTGGCCATTCTTATTTAAGACTGGGGCTATGGTGCTTTCTCAGACTGTAAGCTCTTTAGGGTTTACAGTCCCCATCTTTCTGTGCTGTGTTTATACAGTGCCTAGCACAATGGATTCCTGGGTTATGACTGATCTCTTAGGTGCTACCACAAAACAAATAATAGTGCATATAAATAGTATGGATTGCCTTGTTTAAAATAGTCTGGTTGAGAAACAAGAAGATCATAAACACTGGGTGAGGGAGGAGAAAGGAGATGGTGCATGCAATGTGCATATTTTTTTGTCTATTTAAGAACAGTTGCATTTCTTTATATTGAGAGCCAGAAAGGCCTAGTGGACCGAGCATAGGGCTGGAAGCCAGCAATATCAGAGTGCTAATCTAAGTTTTACCATATGTGATGGCCACTGGCAAATCACTTCACTATATGTCAGTTTTCCATTTGTAAGAGAGATACGTACATAATTACCAAAAATCAAAATTGCTCACATGCATAGGTTTTGCAAAATCAGGCCTATGTTTGCACATGTATATATTTGTGCTTCTGAGATTTTAAAATGAACCCGTTTCAGTACTTACAATCACAACAGTTCAAAGATCATGAACCAGGCTCCCAAAAATCCTGAGTTTGCTTACAAATCATGATATAGATAGATAGATATAGTTCTTTGTCTACAGGTTTGTGAGCCTTTAGGATGCCCTTAGATCACAGTTTCAAGCTTTTCTCTGCAACCTAGAAACTTTGTTTTTAAGTGAAAGCTGAAAGTCTCACCTAATTACATGCATCCAGGAACTGGGGCTTTAAGAAAAACACCAGCTATTGTGAGACTTCTGATAAAATTGCAAGAGTTTAGTTATCCGAATGCAAATGAACAAAATATACTACGCAGCTTTCAATAATCCCCAAAGGAAACTTTACCAAACTGCTGCAACACACAAAACTCTCTTCCTTACTGTGCATAAATGTGGGAAATTTCGGCCCAAACGTGATTTGTTTGTTGTTTGGGATTATTTTTTATTTACACCCTGAGCATTTTTTAAAAGAAGGCCTGCACAGATCAGAGATGGTAGCTTAGTGGCTGATATATCAGGTTTTTTACTTATGATTCGCTGAAATCACCAGGTTAAATGCCCAGGACTTCTTCTCAGCCCTTCATCCATCCAAGGAAGATAAATTGAGTTCCTTCACTTTACTCTGAAGGTAGGAGACCTGGATCTGGAGAGGTGCAGGTCTGGCAGACACCCTAGTTTTTCAAGGAAGAGTAGGTGTTTGTCCAAGCATCTTTGCCCCTGCGGACTGTCTGCAATGGGGATGTTTTCTAAGCAGTTTTTAAAATGGCTCCCAGCGTTGCTGACTCTCACAATTTCATCACAAGTCTTGTAATATTTGGTGTTTTCCCTCAAGCCCTAGTTCCTGGAGACAAGTGATTGCATGAGAATCTCTCGGTTTTCATTTAAAGATGCTCCCTAGCCCTCATGGTTGTGGAGAAAAGCTGGAAAATGTGACCCAAGTGTAAGCTAGAGTCTCAAAACAAAAAGGCAAAGAAAAAGAGCCCCAACTTTATTATTTATGAAAAGTCTCATGATTTTTTTCTTGCATGGTGTCAAGTATCAGAAGGATGGGCCGTGTTAGTCTGTATCCACAAAAACAACAAGGAGTCCGGTCATAGGCGCCAACTTCTGCTGGCACCGGTGGGTGCTTGACCCCCCCTCTGCCCCAGCCGCCAGTTTTGCGGTAGGAAGCACTGGGAGGTAGGCAGAGGAGTGGGGACGCGGCGTGCTCTGGGGAGGAGGTAAGGTGGGGGGGTGGGGAGGGGAGCTTGGCCGCTGGTGGGTGCAAAGCACCCACTAATTTTTCCCCCTGGGTGCTCCAGCCCTGGAGCATCCATGGAGTTATAGAATCATAGAATATCAGGGTTGGAAGGGACCTCAGGAGGTCATCTAGTCCAACCCCCTGCTCAAAGCAGGACTGATCCCCAGTTAAATCATCCCAGCCAGGGCTTTGTCAAGCCTGACCTTAAAAACTTCTAAGGAAGGAGATTCCACCACCTCCCTAGCTAACGCATTCCAGTGTTTCACCACCCTCCTAGTGAAAAAGTTTTTCCTAATATCCAACCTAAATCTCCCCCACTGCAACTTGAGACCATTACTCCTTGTTCTGTCATCTGCTACCACTGAGAACAGTCTAGAGCCATCCTCTTTGGAACCCCCTTTCAGGTAGTTGAAAGCAGCTATCAAATCCCCCCTCATTCTTCTCTTCTGAAGACTAAACATCCCCAGTTCCCTCAGCCTCTCCTCATAAGTCATGTGTTCCAGTCCCCTAATCATTTTTGTTGCCCTCCGCTGGACTCTTTCCAATTTTTCCACATCCTTCTTGTAGTGTGGGGCCCAAAACTGGACACAGTACTCCAGATGAGGCCTCACCAGTGTCGAATAGAGGGGAACGATCACGTCCCTCAATCTGCTGGCAATGCCCCTACTTATACATCCCAAAATGCTATTGGCCTTCTTGGCAACAAGGGCACACTGTTGACTCATATCCAGGTTCTCGTCCACTGTAAGCCCCAGGTCCTTTTCCGCAGAACTGCTGCCTAGCCATTCGGTCCCTAGTCTGTAGCGGTGCATTGGATTTTTCCGTCCTAAGTGCAGGACTCTGCACTTGTCCTTGTTGAACCTCATCAGATTTCTTTTGGCCCAATCCTCCAATTTGTCTAGATCCCTCTGTATCCTGTCCCTACCCTCCAGCGTATCTACCTCTCCTCCCAGTTTAGGGTCATCTGCAAACTTGCTGAGGATGCAATCCACACCATCCTCCAGATCATTTATGAAGATATTGAACAAAACCGGCCCCAGGACCGACCCTTGGGGCACTCCACTTGATACCGGCTGCCAACTAGACATGGAGCCATTGATCACTACCCATTGAGCCCGACAATCTAGCCAGCTTTCTATCCACCTTATAGTCCATTCGACCAGCCCATACTTCTTTAACTTGTTGGCAAGAATACTGTGGGAGACAGTGTCAAAAGCTTTGCTAAAGTCAAGGAACAACACGTCCACTGCTTTCCCTTCATCCACAGAACCAGTTATTTCATCATAGAAGGCAATTAGATTAGTCAGGCATGACTTGCCCTTGGTGAATCCATGCTGACTGTTCCTGATCACTTTCCTCTCCTCTAAGTGCTTCAGAATTGATTCCTTGAGGACCTGCTCCATGATTTTTCCAGGGACTGAGGTGAGGCTGACTGGCCTGTAGTTCCCAGGATCCTCCTTCTTCCCCTTTTTAAAGATGGGCACTACATTAGCCTTTTTCCAGTTGTCCGGGACTTCCCCCCGATCACCATGAGTTTTCAAAGATAATGGCCAATGGCTCTGCAATCACATCTGCCAACTCCTTTAGCCCTCTCGGATGCAATGCATCCGGACCCATGGACTTGTGCACGTCCAGCTTTTCTAAATAGTCCCGAACCACTTCTTTCTCCACAGAGGGCTGGTCACCTCCTCCCCATGCTGTGCTGCCCAGTGCAGCAGTCTGGGAGCTGACCTTGTTCGTGAAGACAGAGGCAAAAAAAGCATTAAGTACATTAGCTTTTTCCACATCCTCTCTCACTAGGTTGCCTCCCTCATTCAGTAAGGGGCCCACACTTTCCTTGACTTTCTTCTTGTTGCTAACATACCTGAAGAAACCCTTCTTGTTACTCTTAACATCTCTTGCTAGCTGCAACTCCAGGTGTGATTTGGCCTTCCTGATTTCACTCCTGCATGCCCGAGCAATATTTTTATACTCATCCCTGGTCATTTGTCCAATCTTCCACTTCTTGTAAGCTTCTTTTTTGTATTTAAGATCAGCAAAGATTTCACTGTTAAGCCAAGCTGGTCGCCTGCCATATTTACTATTCTTTCTACACATCGGGATGGTTTGTCCCTGTAACCTCAATAAGGATTCTTTAAAATACAGCCAACTCTCCTATGAGGCTGGTGGCACCTTAAAGATTAACATTTATTTGGGCATAAGCTTTTGGGGTTAAAAACCCCACTTCTTCCATGCATCTGAAGAAGTGGGTTTTTTACCCACGAAAGTTTATGCCCAAATAAATCTGTTAGTCTTTAAGGTGCCACCGGACTCCTTGTTGTTTTCATTATTTTTTTTGCCAATCATGAGTTTTTTGGTGCCTGACTCATGACTGTTGGATGCTTGAGGTTGGGCATACCGGGTGCAACTTACACAGCCATGATCACAGCCATGGATCTGGTGCTAAGCAGTTTAAGGTGGCCTGGGCTGTTTATACTGAAACCAGTTCAGTATAAACAGGTCAGGATGCCTCCACATAGGGTGTGAAAAACAGGGACACTTTTTTGGGTGGCAGGGGTGGGTCTAGTTGCCTATATAAGGCAAAGCCCCTAATAATGGGACATCAGGTCATCCTACCTCCACACCAGGTCAGTCCTATGACGAGAACCAGGGTAGCTGAACTGGTCTTCAGTTCACACCAGTTCTGCCCCCAGATGCTGTGTCATGTGCTGGCCCCCTGCCTGACCCACAGGGGGAACTTGTGGCTGGTGCAGCCTGGGTGGGGGGCCCTGGGGCAGGGAAGCTGCTCCACAGACTCAGCTGGGGAGCTCGCCCGGCCTTGACAGCGATGGCCATCAGTGTCTCCTCCCCGCCTCCAGGGGGAGATGTGCAGGCCCCGCTCCTCCAATCTCGTTCTGCACAGGTAGCGAGGAATCAGTCCCACAGCGACGACGCGGCCTGTGGTCTCGCTGCGCCTGCGCGCTAGGGAGAGCTGCAGGGGCTGGGTACTGTGTGCGGGCGGGGCTGGCGCTGCTCTCACCCTGGTAACAGCGGCCGCTGCGGAGCCGCCCCCGGCCCGGCACCCCCGCGGCACTATGCAGGGGGAGGACGCCAGATACCTCAAGAGGTACCGCCCGCCCCGCGCCGGGGGGCTGTGCAGGCCGGGGCAGCACCCGAGTGGGGCGGGTGGGGTTCGGGGGATGGGGTCTGGATGGGGGATGGGTGGGGTTGGGGAGGAGGTTTGGGGTGGGTGGGATTTGGGAGATGGGTGGGGTTAGGGGAGGAGGTTTGGGGGATGGGGTCGGGTTGGGTGGGGCGGGGGATAGGAGGGATGGCTGGGGTTAAGGGTCGAGGTGGGTTGGGTGGGGGTGGATGGGTGCGGTTATGGGGAGGTTCAGTTTGGATGGGTGGGGTCAAGGGGGGAGGTTAGGTTGGGTGGGGGGGTGGATGGCTGGGGTTAAGAGCCAAGGTTGGGTTGGGTGGGGATGGATAGGAGGGATGGCTGGGGTTGTGGGGGGATGTTCGGTTGTGTTTGGAGTGTATAGCTGGGTGTGCACTGTACGGGTGAGGTGTAGATAAGGAGGGATTGCTGGAGATCACTGAGCAGGTGGGATGTCAGAGTAGCAAGGTAGGTAAAGGAAAGGGCTCTGGTGGGGAAGGGTGGATCTGAGGGATTGGATGGATGGGCTTTTTGGGAGGGATGGAGTGATGAGTGGATGATTATCTGCTGACACCATTGTTTAATGATGAAGCTGCCCCAGTTAGAGATTAGGGTCCAGCTGTTACCAGCTGCTTCAGAGGAAAATGCAAGCAGCCCCAAGAACAGTTATAGAATATTCTGCCCATGGGAAAGTTTCTTCTTAACCTCTGTCAGTTAGTGGCTGGTTTACCCAATAAGCATGAGCCCTTATCATTTTTTCCTAGCTATGCAACTCTGGATTTTCTCATTATCCATCATTTTTTTTTTTTGAACCCTTCTGAGCTGCTGGTGATCTCCCCCTCTCTCTCTTTCTGCTTGTGTTCTGCACTGTTCAGCAGCCTTTGCAGAGTTGTGATTGGATATGTTGGGACACCCCAGTCATGTGCAGAGTTCTGTCACTCCCTTGTTGCTTAGATTGTTTACTTGCATGTGTCAAATGATTACGATCCTTGATTTTAAAAATGCACTGAAAACTACCAATGATTTCTGATGGCCATTGATTCTGCTCTGAAGATATGATCATAGCTGAAAACTGAGTGGTCATCTGGTGTTATAGTTGCAATGGCCATCTTCAAAGTAGTATCTATCTTAATGTGTATATTCTATGCAGACCACTTTTGCGATCTTGGAGGAATTTTTTTTCCAGTGTTTTCAGCAGCAGACTTTAAATTTTTGTGTTCTAGAGAAACTGCTGAAACAAACCCAGTGCCCTGTTTGTCATGGCTCTGGGCAGATAGATGTGCAAGCATAGCTCTCCTCTGATTTCTTTTTCTCTTGTCATTCTTCATGCAGACTCCCACCCCAACATTCTGTTTGGCTCACTGTTGTAAGTTGTTAGTGTATAGGGGGATCACAAGAATTTGTAGCCTTGCATATGCACAAAAGTTGCACCAGTTTAATAAAATTAGATTTTAAAAAATGGATTTAAACTAGGGTAAACCCCAATGTGGATGCTCTTAATTCAGTTGACACTAGAGCTAAATCGGTGCAAGTTTTGTGTGTAGACAAGACTTTCCTCTTTTAAGCTTTAATAGAGATTCTTGTCAATTTCAAGAACCAAGCAGGCAAGCGAAGTGAAGGGACAGCATGGCATAGCTGCATACCAGCAACCTGGCACAATCTGTCCTTCAAGCCTTGACAATCATCCAACATTTAGATTTTTTTTTCAAGTAGATGGATGGTTGCAAAACTTAATAAGACTAGAAATGTTTCATTTATTTAAAAAACAAAAACATTTCCTTTGTGGCACTGGAGACCCATATACTACATTTGTTCTCGTGGATAGTAAATGTTGATAAATGCAAAGAAATGTGTAGAGCTTATTTAGTGCTTTTCAGCTGTAATCTCAAAGCATATCTCAAAGTTTAGGCTTTGAGATGAGGAAACTGAGGTACAGGTGATAGAGCAACTTCCCTCTCAGTGGTTGAGCCTGAGTAGCTGGTTGGACATTGGGCCTGTCTGCATGCAAGGGGAAGAAAATGGCCCCCAGGCCACAGAAGACAGGCTACTCTAGCCTGATAAGTAGATCATGGCCTGTGACCCATTATGTGGTCCCCTCCCAAGGCACAAAGGAAGCAAAGCAGAGGATCTCCACAACAGTAGGCCCTGTGCTCACCCATGATTCCACTCTATATAGAGGCAGGTTCCATGAGGAAAAAAACTTGAAGGCAGTACTAAAACTCATTGTGGTTCAGCTAATTTGGGCAGGCTTGCTCTTCAACCTATTCATAAATATTACCAAGTTTGACAATTAAAACAGTTTTGACTCATGCAGAGAAATTAATTAAATATTCTATGCAGTAAGCTTGGTGAAAATGGATTTGGAAGAAAATGAAAAAGCTGGCTTCCTTTGACGGTCATCCTACTACTAAGGCCTTTATCCTTAAATTTTGTGAGATTGCATGTCTATACAATCTTTAGTTACACACACAGTTAAAGCTTCCTGAGTAACCTTAACAAATCTACTAGGTAGGCCTTATTACAAATTCCTTCTAACCTCCAAAAAGTAGACCTTGAGTGAAGCAGTCCCACAAATTACAATTCCTCTCCCAAACTCCCTCACTCAAGCCCTAATACCTTAAGGTGTTGAGCACCCTCAGTTCCCACTGATTATAACAGGAGCTGAGGATGCTTAGTCTCTCATAAGACCAAGCTCACAGAGCTTTCCTGAAATAGCCTCTTACCAAAAATCTGTAGATATACTGAAACAGGTTTGGACTTGCTTGATTTATATCTCATGGTGGTGGTGAATTTTAAAAATCAGCCAAGCCCAGTAACAAACCATCAAAATCATCCTAAGACACTGAAGTTTCAGGCTCTGGAAAAATAGGTACGGTAGAGGCCTGTGCTCCAGCAGAAGGGATTTGTGAGTTCTTGTAGAAACAACTTGTTTGGAGTTCTTCATTCTTTTTTTCGTTTTTTTTTTTGGGGGGTGGGGGTAGTGCTTCAGTTCACTGTTTTGTCGACAAAACATTGTAGTGTAGACAAGGCCTAAGACATCTCTTATCCTATCACCAGAATCTGTGGGAAAGATTCCTTTAGAGAGAGATGAGTAACTGCTAATTGCATCAGTCTCTGGGGAAGCTGAGGATTAGGAATGCAGACTTTCAAAACATGGGCATATTTAGGCAATTAAACCCCTTTTCTGAGCCTATGACTTCCATAAGAGGCTTATCTTTCCGATTCAATGATTGATCCCTCTTAGTTTTGGATAGTATAGGCCAGGGGTCGGCAACCTTTGAGAAGTGGTGTGCTGAGTCTTCATTTATTCACTTTAATTTAAGGTTTTGCATGCCAGTAATAGATTTTAACGTTTTTTAGAAGGTCTCTCTCTATAAGTCTCTATATTATATAACTAAACTATTGTTGTATGTAAAGTAAACAAGGTTTTCAAAATGTTTAAGAAGCTTCATTTAAAATTAAATTAAAATGCTGATCTTATGCCGCCAGCCTGCTCAGCCTGCTGCCAGCCTGGTGTTCCATTCACCTAGGCCAGCAGCAAGCTGAGTGGGGCCTGCAGCCGGGACCCCAGCTGGTAAGGGGCCGGCAGCCAGAAACCCAGACCAGCAGCGGGCTGAGCGGGGCTGACGGCCGGGACTCCAAACCAGCAGTGGGCTGAGCGGCTCAGCCCGTTGCCACTCAGCCTGCTGCCAGTCTGGGGTTCTGTCCGCCGGCTCCTGCCAGCCAGGGTCCTGGCTTCCAGCCCTGCTCAGCCCGCTGCTGGTCTGGGATTCCGGCCCTGCCCACATAGAGTGGGTATCTACCTTCTCCCTGGTTCTAGACCCTTCTCTTCCTCTCTCTCTACACTGAGCTGAGGGTGGGAGTTCACTGAGCACAGAGCTGGGGGTGAAGGATCAGGCTGGGGGTTGGGGTGTAGGGTCTGGCCAGGAGCTAGAATGAGGGAGGGCGCTCAGGGTTGGGGCAGAAGATTTGGGTGTGAAGTGCTCACTAGGGTAGCTCCCATTTGGTGCAGGTGGGAGTGTGTGTGTGGTGGGGAGGCGGGAGTGCAGGAGCTCCCGTTTGGTGCTCAGGGTGGTGGTGGGAATGTGCAGGATGCAAGAGTCAGGGCATGGGCTGTGGGGGAGCTGAGTGCGTGAGGGGTGCTGGAATCAGGGCTGGGGTCGTGGTGGCATGTAGGGATCAGGGCAGGAGGCTGGGGTGTGTAAGGGTCAGGGAAGAGGGCTGGGTGTGTGTGTGTGTGCGGGTGTAGGGGTCAGGGCAGAGGGCTGGGGGTGTGTGAGGGGGATGCAGGGGGCTGGGGTGCTTGAGGAGGGTGCAGGGGTCAGGGCAGGGGGCTGGGGTGTTTGTGGGGGGTGCATGGGTCAGGACAGAGGGCTGGGGGTGTGGGCTAGGGTCCTGGGGGTGCTCCCAGCCCCCTGCCTAGAGCGGCTCACGGCAGGGGGCTGGAGGGGATATGCCCTGATTCCATCCCCCCTTTCCCAAGGCCCCGTCCCCACCTCTTTTTCACCTCCTCTCCTCCGCTCTGCTTCTCCCCCTCCCTTGCAAGGGCAATCAGCTGATCGGTTAAAAGAGGAGGAGGGGCAGGAACCCAGCACGACTGCAGAAGAGGCGGGGGAGAGGGGACCTTGCTTGCGCTGCAGCAGCAGCCGGCAGGACCCAGCTTCTTCACCCTGCCCCCTTGGGGGGTGGAGAAGAGCAGGCCGGGGTGGACAAGATTTTTAATGGCATGCTGCTGCCTGCCAGGGTCCCGGCCGCCGGCCTATCTCAGCCCGCAGCCAGCCTGGGTTCAGGTGCCATAGGTTGCCGACCCCTGGTATAGGCTTTATCTAGGCAGGCAGGAGCTTTGAAAGTCATTCTCCTTAATTACTTAATTTCTCTTGTAACTGAGATACCGTTCTTGGTATTTTTGGACATACCAAGATAGATTTCATTTAAATTATGATTTAAATCACTAGTCAGGAAGACGTGATTTAATAATGGATTTCTACATAAAAGTGTATTCTTGTTGGTTGTTATAACCTCAATACATATTCAATGTTATACCTCAATACATATTCTTCACAACTCCGAGATAGATGTCGGTTTCATGTTTAGAAGGTACGCACTGTATATTTTTTAAGTGATTTCTTTTGAAAACTTTTCAGATTACTTTTACAGCTATATCAGAAAATGAATGACTGTTTGGTTATTTCATTTACCAAAGGTAATTGAAGCAGATATTTGTGAAGTCATTGGGAGATAAACTATGTCCAATTCAACAGGTTAATCATTAATATTAGGAGGATTTTCTTGCCATGCTGTATTAGGAGGAGAACATCACCAGGCAGACATTTAAATTGTTTTATTTAACTAAACCAACAACATTATGTATTCTGGATTTTTTTCTTCAACAGCAAACTTATAATATTTTAAGAAAACAAGCATATGAATTTTTGAAGTTAGTTAAACATTCAAGTTTTTTAAAGTCAGGTTTGTTTTTGTTAAAATTGTTTTTAACTAAAATAGTTAAATGAAATTAAAAAAACAAAAATTAAATCGATTTAATGTCAGCCAGGTCAACATGAGAAACTTAAAATATTGGCTTCTGCAGCTGACTCAGTCATCTTCACCTTCATTTTCCTGTTTGTTCATAATCTGGAAAAGAAAAACAAGCTTTCCTGCTTTTTCAGGTCCCAAACGATTTCTCAATTTGGAATGAATTAGTCCAAAGGAAGAAAATATTCTTTTTACACTGGCAGAAGAAGCTACTGCTGTTACAAGTGAGATTATCACTTCAATCGTCTCTGAATCCAAGTGTTTAAGTGACTTCCATCAGTTCACTGGTGTGACTTTCTTTAAAACATCATCAGCAAACATATATTTCTTGAATGGTTCACCCTTAGCTCTAAAGTTTATTATAGTTGGCATTATGGAGGGAAGATTGCTGGATGTCCACGTCCTAGCCAACTCCTCTTCTTCAGCAGTTCAGGTTTGACCATAGTACCGAGTATTGAGAATATTTGCAAGAAAATGAGATGGAGAGAGTGCTTGTCCCATTCTTTTTTTTTAAATGCCTGTAATTTAACTCTGTCATTGCATATTTCTCTTTTTAAGATCTCATTCAGTTCATTCCAAATTTCAACAGCGTCAGCAATAAAACAGCTATTTCCCTGCATTTTATTCAAGGCTACAGAAATGGGCTTCAGGGTACTCGGCATGTGTTCAACATTTCTCTTAAGCCCAATGTTGAGAACTTTGGCTGTGACAGTGTCATCTATTTGTTCACGATTTTGTTCACAAACTGTCATCAGGTTAGGCCAGTTCTTGATATAGTGCTCAAAACAGTCCAGTACTGAGTTCTATCGCACGTCTTGTGGGAGAGTTAGCTTGGTTCCTCCCACTTTTTTCAGAGCAGCTGCTGTAAAGTGGTTGTTACCGAAGTGTTTTGCAATTTCAACAACATTAGCCTTTATTTCTGGAACATTGAAGTCTTTGGCTAGGAGGTGCATCAAATGTGCACTGCAACTGTATGTTGTTAGCTTGGGACTCCTAAATAATTTCTTCTCACCTTGGATATATTCGCAGCATTGTCTGTGACCAAGCTGCATACCAGACATTTGAATTTTTTTTCACAGTTTGTTATAGCTTTTACTGCTACTTCTTGTAAGTATTCTGCTGTGTGTGCATTTCCTGATGTATCAGTTGTTTCTGTAAGGAAGACATTCCCTTCTGTTGTCACACAAGCACGTACAACAGGATCATTGTGGACATTGCTCCACCCGTCAAGACTCAGGTTAACAATTTTACCCTCTAGACCTTTTGCACACTGCTCAATTTCTCTTTCATACACTTTATCCAGCAATTTGCCTGTGACATCTGCTCTGTTGGGTGGACTGTATCCTGTTCAGTTAATGACTGAACAATGTTAATGAAGTGTGCGTTCTCAATCATACAGAAAGGAGAGTTTGTTGCATAAACAAACTGGGCAATTTTTTCATCAATTACCTCTTTTTGTAATCTGCTGGTTCTTATCACAAATTTATCTATGGTTGTTTCTGGATGGTGGAGATTTTTTTTCTTTTCACTACAGGTGATATACTGTGGCTATGTGACATACATGATGTGACTGAAACACTATCATTTGCAGATAACTCTGAAACTATAGAAAATGATGGTGATCTTGAAAGTGGAATGTCTTCAGAATTCTGTATGTTGAGGATGGATTGTCCTAAACAAAATAAGTCAGTGCAGTTACTTCAGTATTACCACCATACTGTTCATTTAGTATTACTCATTGCATTGACTGACACTCAGTGCTACTTTAAAGGTGAAATTGTAAAACGAAGATCTGCCTATTTCAGCTATTCATTTTTTATCACAACTGCATCTAAAATGATAGTACCATAGAGTAGCAACTATATTTTTTTGCTCAAACATGAGAATTCAAGAATAGTCCAGAAGGAAGACAGGCAGTCCTTAAGAAAAGTATGAAATAAAAAAGTTTACCAACCTGAAGATCCTGCATGTTCAGACATGTTCCTTTCATCGTCTTTAACGCAGCTTCTTCCTGAGAAGGAACACTTCTCAGGATGTTGTTTCATTCGGGCAACCAGGCCTTGCATTTCTTCGTTGCACTGTTTGCATTTTGCACGCATGCCTGTCTTACCCACAAGTAGGGGAACTTCATTAAAATATTCCCAAACTGGGTCTCTTTTACAGCCTGCTACCATTATAGGTTTTCCCTTCTAGTGAGAGAATGGTATGGTAGATCTCAAATCAATGAAGGCTACACTCAGAAAGACCTCAAGACTTCTGGAATATGCTACTCAAACAGTTTTACTTTTGTTTCTACTGCCTGTCCCTCCCTTCTCACATTTATCTCCAGACTTCTTCTCCTTGTCCAGATCTGTTGCGCGCCAAACAATCTTCTATTCATTGAACTTTTTGAAATTTTGCACTTCTAGAGAGAGGTAAGGGATTGACTCTGTGTACACACATTTGCAAAGGGAGAATAGGGTTGAGGTCTGTTATTTCTCACCTCTATATATAATGTATTTATTTAAAAACATTTTTGCTGTTACCTCTGGAGACACAAATCCACAGTTTGACAACTGCAAAACTAAGCATCTCTGATGGTATCTTCTAGACTGAGCACTGAGTCCCATTGGGTAGATAGAAAGATTAACCTAAATAATCTATACAGAAGCCCCTGGAACCCCAGAAGGTTGGGTCCCTAATCCATGAACTATTGGAACTCATTTACAAAACTTTTCTTAAAGATTACATGAATATATTGTCTCATAGTATAGAATTAGAATTTATAATCCCTATTCCATGATGAGATATCTTTGAGCTATAATGTATCTTAATTAAAACCATCTTTCGGTAGGTTTTTTCCTCAAAAAGCATTTTATCAAAAAAATCCGATTTAAATAAAAAAATCCAATTTTTTTTTTAAATCATTGATTTTTAGCCACCCTGGCACATACTAGAGCCAATAGACATAGAGATGCCTCTTGTGCTAAGATTCGTATGTAAGTTGAAGGAACGTGGGAGAGACCATGTGCTAATGCAAAGAGGACCAAGACTGGGTTTATGCTATGTAGGTAGAATCTGTCTCAGTCATACAAACTGCTTGGTCAGAGATGTCCAATTCACATTGACCTGTTTTCCCAGATATTCCTTGGGCTTCTCATTTAGTCAGTGATGAATTTGTTTTTCTGCCTTGCAGGAAGGTGAAAGGAGGTAACATAGATGTACACCCCTCTGAAAAGGCCCTTATTGTTCATTATGAAGTGGAAGCAACTATTCTTGGAGAAATGGGGGACCCCATGTTGGGGGAGCGCAAGGAGTGTCAAAAAATGTAAGTTCCTGGCACACTCTTGGGGTTATTTCTTAAAGTTAAAATTTCCTGGATTTCTAGGCTGAGTTCTTAAAATTACTGTTCTATTATATTATTTCTTTTGTTACTGAAACTTTTTCAAACTTCAAAACATTTAATTAAATTAGTATTAAGTCTGGAAATAACATATATGCATAGTTGTTTGCAGTGTTGTTGTAGCATATATTCATTGTAGTATTAAACTTTTAGTTTTTATAATGTTTTCTATCTGTATATCTCAAGGTACTTTGTAAAGGAAAATAATTATCATTCTCCCCATCTTATGTATGGGGAAGCTGAAACAGGGAGAATAGGCGCCGACTCCATGGGTGATCCGGGGCTGAAGCATCCACAGGGAAAAATTGGTGGGTGCGGAGCACCCACCGGCAGCTCCCCAGCTCACCTCCGCCTCCTCCCCTGAGCGAGCCAACGCGTCCTGCTTCTCCCGCCTCCCTTCCAGTGCTTGTGCCACGAAACAGCTGTTTCACATGGCAAACCTGGGAGGGAGAGGGGAGGAGAGGGAAGGGGCGGGGCCAGGGTGGGGAAATGGGGAGGGAGTCAATAGGGGCAGGGAGGGAGCGGAGTTGGGGCCGTGGGGGTGCGAGCACCCACTGGCACCAAGAAAAGTTGGTGCCTGTGGCAGGGAGAAGTGAAGTTACTTGCTCATGGTCACACAGTGGTCAATGGCACAGCTTGGGATAAAACCCAGATCATCTGAGGCCTACTCTGGTGCTCTGTCCATTGGGATACACTGCATCCCTTATTTGGAGGATGTGTATGTCCAGTTAATGTTAGCAATTTCACTGTTGTCTGCATTTTCTTTATACAGGGCACAGTTGTTGTGCCCTCTGTAGTTAAGGTTGCCTAAGCATTTCTGTTGTAAAAGGCCCTTTTCCAGTAACTTCCTCAGACTTTCACCTTGAAGGTGAAACTTTGCAGGTCTGTTTTTTGCCTGAGGGCGAATTTTTTTTTTTTTTTTTTCAAAAAGATCGAGCATATGTATCTGAATGCGGGGGTTCTTTTTTAAGAACAAGGAACAGGTGGGAAAAAAACATTTCCATTGTATCAAAAAATCTGCAATAGTAGTATTTTCTTAACACACTAAAAATGTTTGTCTTGTTTACCATGAATCCATGCTATTCCATCCAGGACTCAACAGAAATCCTTTTATTCCACCTCCTGGTCTGTGCTTACAGATATCTGCTCTGGCTTACTCTCTGTCACTAGTATGATCTGTGATTGAGTCCTTTATGGTAAAGTAGACTTCTTTCTCTGGCTGTCCTAATGTGAAAACTTCAAAAAGATCTCACAAAACTAAGTGATTGGGCAACAAAATGGCAAATAAAATTTAATGTGGATAAATGTAAAGTAATGCATATTGGAAAAAGTAACCCCAACTATACATACAATGTGATGGGGGCTAATTTAGCTACAACTAATGAGGAAAGAGATCTTGGAGTCATCGTGGATAGTTCTCTGAAGACGTCCACGCAGTGTGCAGCGGCAGTCAAAAAAGCAAACAGTATGTTAGGAATCATTAAAAAAGGAATAGAGAATAAGACGGAGAATATCTTCTTGCCCTTATATAAATCCATGGTATGCCCACATCTTGAATACTGCATACAAATGTGGTCTTCTCATCTCAAAAAAGATATAGTGGCATTAGAAGAGGATCAGAGAAGGGCAACTAAAATGATTAGGGGGTTAGAACAGGTCCCTTATGAGGAGAGAGTAAAGAGGCTAGGACTTTTCAGCTTGGAAAAGAGGAGACTAAGGGGGGGACATGATGGAGGTATATAAAATCATGAGTGGTGTGGAGAAAGTGAATAAGGAAAAATTATTTACTTGTTCCCATAATTTAAGAACTAGGGACCGCCAAATGAAATTAATGGGCAGCAGGTTTAAAACAAATAAAAGGAAGTTCTTCTTCACTCAGCGCACAGTGAACCTGTGGAACTCCTTGCCTGAGGAGGTTGTGAAGGGTAGGACTATAACAGGATTTAAAAGAGAACTAGATAAATTCGTGCAGGTTAAGTCCATTAATGGCTATTAGCCAGGATGGATAAGGAATGGTGTCCCTAGCCTCTGTCTGACAGAGGGTGGAGATGGATGGCAGGAGAGAGATCACTTGATAATTGTCTGTTAGGTTTGCTCCCTCTGGGGCACCTGGTGCTGGCCACTGTCAGCAGACAGGATACTGGGCTGGATGGACCTTTGGTCTGATCCAGTATGGCCATTCTTATGTTCTTAGGTTGTAATGCAGTGTGAGGAAACTCTTGCAGAATCAATACTGACAGCAGATTTTATTTCTGACAGGTATTTTTTCTATGCTATGCTCTGGGAGTTTCATATTAATAAAGGATAGTTACCTTTAGAAAACTTTTTTGGAAATAGATCACTGACTCCTTATTTGCTGCTGTGTCTTGACCAAATATTAGGCATTTGCTAATGCAGCCATCTCTAAAGCTGTTGTTTGATCAGCTGGTGAGAAATGGTCCTATCCTATTAAGTCTATTTGACAGACAGTTGCTTGCTGTCCTGAACTCCAGGGTGCCACTGCTTTCTGATCTTGGTTGTTCCAAACTGTAGCATGAGCATCAGATGTCTGTAGATCATCTCTGCCTTGACAAACTCATGACTATAAAAGTTTAAATCGAAGTATTGAAGATACAAAAATCCTACATCAACTGGGGAGAAAACGATCTGAACTGTGTCTTGCAGTATTCGGCTGAAGAGTCTTAATGCAAACACAGACGTTGCTTCCCTGGCTCGAAAGGTGGTGGAGGAATGCAAGCTCATTCACCCCTCCAAGCTAGCAGAAGTGGAGCAGCTGCTGTACTACCTGCAGAACCGCAGAGATGCCTCTTCCGGGAAAGGTAAGCGAGAGAGAGAACAGGGTGAATGGGGAGCTGGAATGTAGCAGCTATAGCGATACTCTGTAGTTTGGGGGTTCTAATTCAGATGCTACTTTCTCTGATACTCAGAAACCTGAGGAGGGAAGGGGAGTGTGTGTTTTGTGCTGTACTTGGAAGAATTGACAGAATCGTGTGGGGAAAGAGTTGTCATTTTGATGATCTAAGTACATTCTGAATTTTGATTAGTCAAACTTAATATTGATGCTTCTCTTTCAATTTTTGTGTCTCGGTTAAAGTTTTCTGTTCTAAATGCTGAAATGATTATTTCAGATAGTGCTGTAAAGATGACGATGGAATTATTTCCATGAAAATTACAACCTCTTCTTCTCTTTTCTGTTACAACCAGTTAATAGGATAGATGCTTTCAAATGTCTTTATCTGGAAGCTGTGGTTCAATGCCTGTTAAATTGCAGAGCCAACAGGTTCTTTATAGTACTATGAGTCCTCACTTTGTCTGCTGACAGAGCTGTACTGTTACACCCTAGCTTTATTTAAACCTCTGTTTAACATCTGGTTCAGGGGCCTTCAGTCCTGAGGCACTTCGAGATTTAATAAGGTTAAAAGAATTCTAGCATTTTCAGATTTGTCTCTTGGTAAGACACAAAGAAGGCAAAAATCCTGGAGAAATTTCCACTCCAGTCCTGGATTCCTTTTCAAAGCAGTTAATTGTTAGGGGCTTGCAGGCATACATCTACCAACTCATGTTCTGGAACAGAAGGTATAAAAGTTTCCAATCCCTAGCAATCTCCTATGTGATTGCAAACCCAGCTCTTTTGTTATATAGGCACAATTATAGGTTAGGTTTTCTTAACTCTTTTCTGCTGTGTTCTTTTGTGGCTACTTTTTAGTGGAATGTGTAGTTCTTAGTGTAAAAGCAAAAATACTGGGCTGTGATAGTTCATAATTTTTTCCTTATTCCTGTCTAAAGAAAACCTGAAATTACATTATTTTTAAATGGTACCTTTCTGCCTGTTACATATATTAATAATGTAGATCTTGTCTACTCATTATATACTGGAAAATTCTGTAGGTGGGTGACCTGAGAATTAGTACTTTATGACATCATGGATTCAAAGGAAGCAAAACCTGATTAATTGAGAGAGGAGCTGATTTTTTATTCAGACTGTTTAAAACTCTCTTGTTTTCCTCTTGGTCTTATTACTAGGCATTTAGTAAACAATAGGAAGAAAAGCTTTTTTTGGATAAATATTCAACACTCCATCTCTTCAACTAAGGCTTGTGAGAATGCCCAGTCCTTTTCTCTGGCTCCTCCAATAGAGTGGCAGCAAAAAAACCAGCCACTTGACATTAGATATGATATGCTATTATTAGGACCCTACCATATTCACAGCCATGAAAAACGCGTCACGGACCGTGAAATCTGGTCTTTTGTGTGCTTTTACCCATACTATACAGATTTCACAGGGGAGACCAGCGTTTCTCAAATTGGGGGTCCTGACCCAAAAGGGAGTTGCAAGGGGTTTGCAGTATTGCCACCCTTACTTGTGTGTTGCCTTCAGAGCTGGGTGGCCAGAGAGTGGCAACTGTTGGCCATGTGCCCAGCTCTGAAGGCAGTGCCCTGTCAGCAGCAGCACAGAAGTAAGGGTGGCAATACCATACCATGCCACCCTTAGTCTACACTGCTGCTTTCAGAGCTGGGTGGCTGGAGAGGGTGGCAATACCATACCATGCCATCCTTACTTCTGTGCTGCTGCTGGCGGCAGCTCTGCCTTCAGCGGTGCAGAAGTAAGGATAGCAGTACAACAACTCCCCGCCCCCCTACAATGACCTTGTGACTCCCCTCCCCCTTCAGGATCCCTATAATTACAACACTGTGAAATTTCATATTTAAATAGCTGAAATCATGAAATTTAAGGTTTTAAAAATCCTACAACCATGAAATTGACCAAAATGATCCATGAATTTGGTAAGGCCCTAGCTATGATAAAAAAGAAACAAACAAGCAGCTAACTTTTCTTGAAACAAACACACACCTTCCCCCACCCCCTAAAAAAGCTCAAACTTTTCAGGCCTTTATCATAAAGAAGCAGAATAGACCTATGCCCAATGTTTTACCATTTGTCAGTTACCTTTAACGTTTGTTTGGATGCTTTTTTATGTATAGAATTTTGGACTTTTGGACTTACAGGCACTCCTGCCATACCACCGCATGAGCCAGAACACAGGGTTTAAAAAGTGCTCTTCCTGCTCCACAGAGATGTCTATTTTGGATCAATATGTTGCATGCTTGAGAGCTGGTCGCTTCGTAAAAGGGTTCAACAGCCTTTACACGCAGGCCTTGATGAGAACAAAGCCATAGCCTCAACGCCTTCCCCAGAGAAAGTCAGAAACTTTCACTATGTCTGTACATCACAAACTTTTCTTGTCAGCAACAAAAATCCTAGAATGCTTTACTTTTAACTGTTTAGTCACTTCCACCCTTTACCTTCATGCACACTTCCTAGGAAATGCTGAATCAAGGCCTACAAAGTTCTGATTAGACAAATAGCTTACTGAAAGCAATTGTTTTCCACCTTTGTGTCGTACATACCAACAGAATTTGTCATGTAAGTATGACAGGTTTCAGAGTAACAGCCGTGTTAGTCTGTATTCGCAAAAAGAAAAGGAGTACTTGTGGCACCTTAGAGACTAACCAATTTATTTGAGCATGAGCTTTCGTGAGCTACAGCTCACTTCATTCATCGGATGAAGTGAGCTGTAGCTCACGAAAGCTCATGCTCAAATAAATTGGTTAGTCTCTAAGGTGCCACAAGTACTCCTTTTCTTTTTTCATGTAAGTATGTGTCACTAAGTCTGACCTAAGCTTTCTGGTGGCCCTCTGCACAGAGGAAAATTTAATTCTGAAGGTCCGATCCCACATTATAGTGAGGGTATCCATGATCTTGTAATCATGTGATGATACTCTGTTCCAAGGCACGTATATGTAAGGGGGCTTAACTCTGAATTTTCCAGTTCTTATGCAGTTAAAAATGTTAGGCTTCTAAAGATGGATTCATTAAAAAAAACAAAACACCCCAAACTTTTTAAAAAGAAATTTCCAGTACATTATTCTGAGTGTCAAAAAGTCATGGCGAAATTTTCTCCTTGGCTCCTTCTTGCTCTGGCTACAGAGCTGAGCAAAAACAACACTTGAGCTTTGTTATATACAGTACTTAGATTGTAAACTCTGTGGGGTGGGGATCCTCTTTGTTCTATGTTTGGGGCTCCTAGATACTAGGATAATACTGACTATGCTATTGTCAATGAATATGCACAACATTAATTATAACCATGTCTTTTATTGCTATAGAAAAGAAAGAGAAATCTAGTAAACCGAAGGATCCACCACCTTTTGAAGGAATGGAGGTAGGAATCAAGCTAGAATATAAAGGAAGCTAAATATGAAGACCTTTACTCTTATAGGACTGTTTTATATTAAAAGGAAAAAATATAGATGCAAAGCCGATGAGTAAAATATTGAAGAATTTTTTATTAAAGACCTTGGTTTAAAAATATGAAATAATAAAATAAAAGTCCTCTCCATAAGTGGTAAAATTCTTGCACATTTGTCTTTGAGTTATATACTTAGAGGGTCATATGAGTGAGATTCCGGAACATGGGGCTAGACATGACGAAGCTGCTACTTAGCGTCAATTGTTTTTGTAATTAAATCTCCTTGTGTGTTCTGGGCAATCAGTAGCAATGGTTCTGTACATGGTGTTTGGTTTTTGTTATCGTTTACATCTTAAGACTTAGCTACACACTCTTTCCTGTTTTGTCTGCAAAGTAACATCTTTTTTTTTTTTTGGCTGCGTGTTGAGCGGGTTCCTTTTTCTCTGTGTCGGAGCCCAGCTATGTCTTTGATGCTTTCAGATTGATGAAGTAGCCAATATCAATGACATGGATGAGTACATTGAGTTACTGTATGAGGATATTCCTGATAAGGTGCGTGGCTCTGCCCTTATCTTACAACTCGCCAGGAACCCTGATAATTTGGAAGAATTGCTGCTCAATGGTAACTTCCAAATCCTCTCATAAAGTTATGCTGTTTTTGTCCATATCTGTGGAGCTTTCTGTCCACTCCCACATCTTTCATTTGGGATGGGATGGGGTTCTAGTATTAGTTTGCTCTTAGAGCAAAGTAGGGCAAGGATACATTTACTGGTTATATCTCAACAGTGCCGTAGCACCCAAAATGTGCTAGGTGCAGTGTATGTGGGGGGAGGAGGAGAATGGAGAGAGAGTTATAGAGGAAGGCATTCCTTGCCCCCCAAGAGCTTACCCTCTGTAAAGCAACACATTATATAAAGCAAGATCTGAGTTAAGGGTTTGTGGTGGTGATGCTCTTTTTCCCTTGTCCTCTCTCCAGCCATCCCTTCTCTCCTCTGGTGCCTCAGCCAAACTGTTTCACCATTGATGCCCCAGTGTGTCCTCTCCAACTGGCCCACCCCATGTCATAAAATAGGATTAGTCTGGTCTGAGAGATGGACGCAAAAAACATTAGGCAGTCAAATGGTGGCCATGTTAATCATAGAATCATAGAATATCAGGGTTGGGATGGACCTCAGTAGGTCATCTAGTCCATCCCCCTGCTCAAAGCAGGACCGATCCCCAATTTTTGCCCCATATCCCTAAATGGCCCCCTCAAGGATTAAACTCACAACCATGGGTTTAGCAGGCCAAAGCTTAAACCACTGAGCTATCCCTCCCCCCATGAAAGTGTCTGAAGGCTGAGGTCACTCTGGTGGCAGGGGCCTACATGGCCTCACCTGCTCCTTGCACTAATTGGCAGATTCTGCTGCTTGAAAGAATGCAGTGAAAGGTGTGTTTAATCTGTTTAGCGCAAGCGGGTCAGAGAGAAAGAGGCACTACACACGTTCATCTAAATCTTGTTTGTTTTTTTAGAAACTGCACTGGGTGCATTAGCCAGAGTGCTGAGAGAAGACTGGAAACAAAGTGTGGAACTTGCTACTAATATTATTTATATTTTCTTTTGCTTTTCAAGGTAAGTGAAAGAATTTATACACAGAGGTGAGGAGCTTGCTCTATCAGTTGCTTTGAGTTTTTAGTTATTTTCTGCTCTAGTATAGTTTGGAACTGCATCTGAAAGCACTTTTACTGAGAAATGTCACTACATATGGGGAAACAGAAGCATAGCAAGTAAACACGCGGGGACATGGGCCTCAGCAGAGCCAGGATCACAGAACCCATGGTTTTTGAGTTCCAGTCCTGTCCCCTATCCCACTGGACTCTTTGGTGTCTTCCTTATCTCCCACATAACTCCCCCATCAATGAAAACACTATTCAAAACTCAAGTATTCAATTGAAATGTGAAATATCCAATTGTTAGTAATGTTACAGCTTCACTACATCTAGAATATTGGTGAAAAAGAAGTTATCACATAGGTGGATTGTTACCTTCCCTCCCCCACCCCTGTTTTTGTTTTTTGTTTTTTTTTGGTGAGGTTGGCCTGGCTGAACCATTTTTTAACATACAATCTACAGCTGGCTGGAAATAGGTCATAATCTCTCTTGGAACAAAAATTCCATATCAGGTTTGTGTGTGTGTGTTCCAAATCAGAACAAAAAAAAAAAAATCAATTTCCTGTGGATGAAAATTTTGAAAAAGTTCAGTTCATGTCCATCAAATCATTTAATTTAGATATTCATTTTGTTTTTTAGACATCTTAAAATATGAACTATTATTAAAAATCTAAACAAAATAAATTGAAATGACAAAATAAAAAAAAAAATTTCTATATCAAAATGAAATTAGTTGAATTATTCCTATCAAAATTTTCATCAAAATTGACACATTCTCACAAAATGCTTCTAGTTTGACAAAATAGCATTTTCCGATAGAAAACTGTTTCACTGAATTTTTTTCGACTAGCTCTGATGAAAAGCAGTCAGGTTGTGCAATACTATGAAATCTTACTACCCCGGTTTTGAACACATTCTTGGCTTTATTTCACTCATACACTGCATATCTTTTTTTAATATAGTTTTTCTCAGTTTCATGGCCTAATCACACACTACAAAATTGGAGCTCTGTGTATGAACATCATAGATCATGAGCTGAAGAGACATGGGCTCTGGCAGGAGGAACTCACCAAGAAGAAGAAAGCTGATATCCTCTCTCGGTGCTTGGGCAACATTAAGCTTTCCTGATTCCTGGTGGTTGAAGCAAACTATATGTGTAGTAACTCATGTCAGTACAGAAGATGAGTAAAAGTGCGCAAAATCTAGTTGCAGGACTAGGGCAGGTGAAAACCAAAAGTTTTAAAAATCTGAGCTGGAGAAGGGATTGTTTGATTTTTAAAAATGATTTTAACCTAAGTGTTTTAATTTACCAGTAGTATGGCTTATATGGGACATTTTTATTACTAGTAGAATCCTTAACACCATTGTTCCTAAACCTATTCATAGTGTGGACCACATTTTAATAGAAACGTCCCATGGGCAACCTCTTATTCATCATTGTTTTTGCTGATACAGACTAACTCGGCTACAACTCTGAAACATCTTATTCATTATTACACAGACTATGTAGTCCCAGCTGGTGATCAAATAACATCTCTGATTAATATTTGTCCCCATTCTGTAATTTCCCTGTGTCTTTTGCTGTATTACTATACAATCCTTAACTCCAGTTATTTACTTGATGAAGATCCTGAGAATCAAACCCTGAAAAAGGACTATGAGAAAACCTATAAAAAGTACCAGGGGCTGGTTGTCAAGCAGGAACAGCTGCTGCGAGGTATGAACTCCTAAAACATAAACAAAAGGCAAGGAGATCCTTGTCACAGCATGGAGGGCCAGGACTTGCTGAGAACTTTTAACTAGTGTGGAAGATGTTTATTTTAATTTTTCTAATTTGTTAGTAGTCTTAATCTGCATTCTTTGGCAATGTTTTAAACATTATTTAAGTAGTCATCCAATCTCAAAGAGAGAACATTGATGTGCGTTTGCCAGAACACTGCATACTGCTGGTGACATTGCTCCTGCCATTGAATGGTGTTGGAGTCTTGCAAGGACCAGATTATCAGCTGGTGCAAACTATTATAGCTCCACTGAAATCCATAAAGATGCCTATTTGTACGAGCTGCGGATCTAGTACTTGAATATGTATATAAAGCAAATTGTATTTCCTTTCAGTGCTACTTGTTCCTTTTAAGTTCTCTTCAGAACACGCTAGATGGTTCTTAGCCCAGTTCTACCACCACAAGGATTATCAATGGGCCCCTTTGTTGGTATTCTCAGTCCAGAAGCCCGCAATTAAATGAGCCAGGGAGACTGACAAGCTTCTCACCTGTATGCATAATTCATTTGTTAGGGATTGAGAATCACTGGCAGGGAGTACTGTATTGCTGCTGTACTATGTCTGTTCTGTGCATAGAATTGTTCTTTTTCCAAGACACTCAGTCTAGTGCTTTACACCAGCACTAAGTTCTCTTGTGAAAAGTGAAGTAATGATTTTTTTTTAAAATCGGGTCTTTGTAATAATCTTACATTTTCATCTTTTAAAAATCAAGCTCTGCAGCAATCAGGGAAAAACTATGTTTACAGTACTTGGCCTCTCTAAGCAGGCAGTGTGAGTGCTGACGCAGTGTGCCTCCATGTAGTAGCCAGAAAACACGTTGAGGTCTGGCAGGCAGGTGCAGATCTGCGAAAAAATTGGGAGACAGGTAAATGAAGAGAACACTGCCAAATTAAAAAATTACGTATTGCCAGACACTTCTTAGCTTTTATTAGCAACATAGATAATTATTAAAACTGGCATAACTGCAAAAATGTAGGGCCTGATTCTCCACTGCTTAATTTTATAAAACTGTATTTTCAAAACCTATATAACATAATAGAAGTGGATTGTAATTCTAACTTTCTATTCTAAATGGGGATCAAAGCATTCAACTTCTGCCTTGCTTAAAATCAGTGGGATACAGTCAGTGCTGAACACTTTTGAAAATCCCAATCTAAACGTTTAATGTAGATTGACATAGTTCCAGTATCTTTGACCTATTGGTATGATTGATTTTGATGTTAGTTGCTCTTTATCTGCTGCTGAACCTTGCTGAGGACACACGTACAGAGCTGAAGATGAGGAACAAGAACATTGTACACATGCTAGTGAAAGCACTGGACCGAGAGAACTTTGAGCTGCTTATTCTGGTGGTGTCTTTCCTGAAGAAACTTAGCATTTTTATGGAGAACAAAAATGACATGGTAGGTCTTGTAGCAATCTACAGAAATGCTCTGGTGGTTGTTCATTGGGTCAGAGATTCCAATGAAAGTGAAATAAGCCTCTTGCATCCCACTCCTTTTAAAAATATTTGTAACCCTGATTTTAGTACTATGAAGGGACTACAGTAAACATAATGCAAGCCCCAGCAGGAACCACTATAGAAAACTACATATAGAATCATGTAGGGAGCCAGCGTCACCATAGCAAAATTACATGTCAATATGATGGCAACGAGACGAATTGCAAATATTGGTATAAGCATCCAAAAGTGTGGGTATTTATCCAAACATCTGGAGGTCCCCAAAACCAGCCTGCAACAAGACCCTCTTTTTGACATTCTATCTCTAACTCTTGTTGTCTCAGGGAAGGAGATGTGGTTACACTTTAGCAGGCTGCTAGACTGAGCTATTGCCTTCCCAAGCCAGCAGGATCTTCCATACTGTAATAGGATGTAGCCCAGAAGTGCTTCATGTTGCTGCTGCTGGCCCCTAATCCAGAGACTTTCTCCATAAGCCTGGGTGGGTGGGTGGTAAGAAATGTCATGTCCTTGGAAAAAGGACCATACAGCTTAGCTTGGCTATCTTCACATGCATTTCTTTCATAGCACAAATAATACTTCAGAAAAAAAAATTGCCATACAGTGAGGAAGCTACTGATGAGGGAGATGGGATTCTGAAATTTATAGGTTTTCTCTCATTCTAGTTGTGTCTGAATAACTCTTAGAGACAAAATGAACCAAGTTAGATGTTTCAGGCTTTATCCTGTTTACTTACTTGGGCAAAACTCCTAACGATGTGATCATTTAATCTATCTAGGTGTTTGTATCATGTTTGTCACCTTGGCATCTGAGTGCCATCAT
Source organism: Lepidochelys olivacea (assembly GCF_965140295.1). Lineage (NCBI taxonomy): Eukaryota > Metazoa > Chordata > Testudines > Cheloniidae > Lepidochelys > Lepidochelys olivacea. The sequence goes on from NC_140418.1 coordinate 47,124,583, forward strand.
TACTAATTACATTTAAAGCAATGGGGCAGAAATTGTTATTGGTCGATTTGGACTCATAGATATCTAGTGTAATGCAAATAATTTGGATAATATAGCACATTTATGAAGATCACCAGCGTGGTGCTAACAGTTTTCTTGCTGCTTTGAGTTCATTCTCTGCATATTTCTGACTGAAGGGTTGGCTACAGACACAATCCTAATGCATATGGTAAGAGCCCAAAGGGTTCAAACTAATCTACATACACTTCTTATGGCCAATAACGGCAGACAGATGTAGCTTAGAAGATGGTGAGAAAAACTTTCTGAAGACTTGTCAGTCAATGATCAGATGTCTTTTCTTGGGCTGGTAAAGCAAACATATCAGAAAATGATACTGCTGCTCTGTCCTTAGATTATGTCCTGTAATCTTAGTGATATGTCTATCAAGATCACTTTCATTCTTCTGTTAAATTAAAATACAGGGCAGCATGACATTACGAGAGTACATACCAAATCCTGCCTAGGAACTCACTCAAACATGTAGGGAAATGGCTCATGCTCCTTGGATAGCAATTTTGTGTCTCTCTCAGTTGGGTATCTATCTGACTTCTAATGGAGATCACTCCAAGGTTATCTGTGTTTGAATTAGACCCTGGATCCTGCAAGTCACTCAGCAAGTGGATCCCTGCTACAATCCCATTGAGGTCTCTTCCCCCCCCCCCGCCACAATTCACCTGATACTCCAAGTGGCTGAGTCCATTAGCTCAATCTTCCTTTAAAAAATAATTAGCCAGAGACCAGACCTAGAAAATTTTTAGCCACAAAGGCCAAACTTTAGACACTGCAGTAACTTTTAACTATTGGCTTTGCTTTTGCTTTCATTTATAAGTATAATTTTAAAAATAGTTGCTAAAAAAAGCAAAGGTTTGGGTAGGTTGTGGGTTTAGTGACTTCTCATGCTTCTCATACAGGTTGAAATGGATATTGTGGAAAAACTGGTGAAAATGGTACCATGTGAGCATGAAGACCTGCTGAATATCACCCTTCGACTTCTGCTGAACCTCTCTTTTGACACGGGCCTGAGAAACAAGATGGTCCAAGTTGGGCTGCTTCCCAAACTCACTGCACTTCTAGGTATGTTTTCTTTTACCCCTGTGCAGCCCTTCCAGCAGTTTTAGCATCGTTGTTATTATTGAGCTGTTGTCAGCCCCCTCCTATGGAAGGACAAGATATCAACTTCCCTTAAAAAAGCAATTGTCAAGACATCATCTCTTGCCACTGGCAATCCAGTTATTGTCTGTCTCAGATCATCTTTTTGGATGAAGATTATCAAGAAGGTTGTCGCAAGTTACACACACATGTGAGTCCTAGTGTCTTTTTGACCCTTCTTAATTTGGTTGTATGCCTGGGTGTGGGATGGAGACTGCACTGATAGGGTGGGATTGCTGACCTTCTGATAAGGAACAAAGATTCTGGTGTCCATACTAATCCTGTTAGAGCAGTGGTTCCCAAACTGGTGTGTGGGCCGGAGAAACGTTCAGGGAGTTCAGCGGGGCCCAGGCTAGCACTCGAGGGTGATGCTCCCTCCCTGCCCGAGGGAGCATCACCCAGCCCTGCTCTGCCCCCACCTGCAGCCTTGGGCTCCAGGAATAGCCCGGCACCAGCTGCAGCCCCGATTCCCAGTCGCAGCCCTGCTCCATGCCCCGGCACCTGATGGCTGTTCCTAGGGGGGCTGCAGACAGGTTCCATTACAGGTAAGGGGGGACATGCCAGAAAAAGTTTGGGGACCACTGTGGTAGAGCTATCGGCCGTTTTCTGGTACTGTTGATCTGAGCTAGTGCAGCTGACTTGCTTGTGGATCTTAGCAGGGTAGACTGAGTTGTTCTTGAGTGGTTCTATTCCTTTCTTTTTTTCTGAGTGATACCACAAGATAGTACTGGCAATGTCTTCTCTATTCTGAGGGCTGTCTCATGCAGTGTTCCACAAGGTTCAATTCAGGGGTAGTTAAGAATGTCAAGATTGTAGTGTCTGAGGACATCTGGCTGTGTGTGTCAGTCTCTTATGGGGGAGTAGTTGGATACCTTTCCTGGTGTCTTAACATAGGGATGTGATCAGAGCTAGCTGCCTGAGAATCAACTGAGATGACACTGTTAGTGCTTGTAGTATGGAGGAAATGGCCAGTTATATCAGAGCCTTTGGTGGATGGCTATGCCCACCATTTGTTGCTAAGGCTTGTAACCTGCGAGACTTGTTGGATTCCAGGTAACAGTGGTTGCCAAGAATGTGTTTTCTTGTTAGTAGCAAATAAGGTTATGACCATTTCTTTTAGATGTGAATTTTCCTGCAATTATGTCACTTGCAGGTTGGATTACCCTAGTACACACTATATAGAGTTACTCCTTATCACCACTTGGAAATTGCAACTCAGAGCAGAACGTGTTTGCTCACTTCCTAAACGATATTTGCCACAAGGAGCACTTTGATACCAGTTGATTTCCAGGTGATATTTAAGGTAAAATTCCTGTTTGATGGAGTTTGGGTCCTGGCTGCTTGATAATGTTTCTCCATACAGATGGAAGATTCTCAGGATATATAAGCCGAAGAGGAATTAAGGAGCAGGAATGTATGACAGAAACACTTTCTTCAGAGTGAAACAAATGGAAAAATTAAAAGGGTACAACGAGTAGCAATTGAACCTCAGGCTGTGCTGAAGGGGATGTCAGTGGTTTATAGAATCGTAGAAATGTAGGGCTGGAAGCCACTTCAAAGTTATCGAGTCTGGCCCCCTGCACTGAGGTAGAACCAAGCAACCCTAGACTGTCCCTGACAGGTCTTTGTCCAAACTGTTCCTAGAAACCGCCAATGAAGGGGATTTCACAAACTCTTGGAAGCTTGTTCCAGTGCTTAACTATCCTTATATAGAGAAGGTTTTTTCTCATCTCTGATGTAAACCTCTCTTGTTGCGGATTATGCCCATTACTTCTTGTTCATGAACAACGATCAGTTCTCTTTATAGCAGCCCTTAACATATTCGAGGACTGTTATCAGGTCCCCCACATAGTCTTTTGTCAAGAGCAAATATGTCCAGATTTTTAAACCTTTTTATCATAAGTCAGATTTTCTAAACCATGTAATATTTTTATTCCTCTCCCCTGGACTCTCTCCCATTTGTCCACATCTTTCCTAAAGTATGCATCCAGAATTGGATACAGTTCTCCAGTGGAGGAGTCACCGGTACTGAGTAGAGCGGTACAATTACCTCCCATGTCTTACATACGCCACTCTTGTTAATACGCCCCAGAATGATGATAGCCTGTTTGCAGCTGCATCACATTGACTCATGTTCAGTTTGTGATCTGTCGTGACCCTTAAATCCTTTTGAGCAGTACAACCACCTAGCCACTTATTTCCCATTTTGTAATTGTGGATTTATTTTTTTCCTTCCTAAGTGAAGTACTTGTCTTTATTGAATTCATCTGGTTGAATTTAGGCCAATTCTCCAGTTTGTCAAGGTCATTTTGAATTCTAATCTTGTCCTCCAAAGTGCTTGCAACCCTCCGAGCTTGGTGTCAAATGCAAATTTTATAAGCATACTCTCCAATTCATTATTCAAGTCATTAATGAAAATATTGAGTACTACTAGACCCCTATTGGGACCCCAATAGATACACACTCAGAATTTGACAGTAAGCCATTGACAACTACTCTTTGAGTATAGTCTTTCAACCAGTTGTACATCCACGTCCTAGTAATTTCATCTAAACCACATTTCCCTAGTTTTCATAAGAGACTGTCATGTGGTACTGTGTCAAAAGCCTTACTAAAATTAAGATATATCATGTCTTCTGCTTTCCCCCATCCACTAGGCCAGTAACCCCGTCAAAGAACGGGGTTTATACATCAAGTGTAGAATAATCTCCATGCAACAACGATAAATTCAAATCTAGGCAAGGCTGGCATTGCCCATTATCCTCAAGGTAGATAGATTGTGTTCCATACATGTGAATTTTTCATATAAGACTTAAAAACAAAGTTCTGTTATCTATGTGTAAATAGTGCAGCCTGTGATTACTGTTGGGTGGGGAATAGTTGTCCCAGCCCATGAAAATTTGAGGTTTCAAAAATTTTCCTCCACATTCGGATGAAACAAGACCTTTCAAAATGTTTTGCAAAAAAAAAAAAACAGAGTGAGACCCCAGTATAGACAATAGTCTGCCTGTTCAGGCACTCACCTGGGATGTGGGAAACCTGGGTTCAAGTTCCTGGTCTGAATCAGGCAGAGCAGGGATTTGAACTGGGTCTCTCCCACATCTCAGGTGAGTTCCCTAACCACTGGGTTACTGGCTATTCTGGGGTTCTGTATCTATGTGAAAAATCCATCCTGGACTCGTGAAACCTTCCTGACAAAAGTTTTGTTAAAACTGACCCTTTCCTACAAAAAGTTTTGGTTTTGATGAATTGACATTTTCTGATAAAACCGTTCCACTGAAAAATTACCAACCAGCTCTACCTGTGTTGTGTTTTGGAAGTACGGAGGTTTGTCCCACTGTCACTGCACAGAATTTCCCTTCCAAACACTGCTGTGAAGCATCCTGTGTACCATTTGGCTGCCACCCTCCACTCCAGAGGCTGCAGCAGTCCAGAGATTCTGTACCTATAATTGAACTTGGTCTTGTGAATTGCTGAGCACCCTGCTTTCAATGGGAGCTTTGCTCTTGCATTAGTAGGCCCATAATGCATATAATGCTTTGGGAAGAAAGGGGATTTGTGAAATGTTATCCCTGATGGTGTGGCTGATGTGGTTGAGACCTCTGTCCACACAATGTCACTAGAGTAGATATGGGGACAGAGTAGACAATGAAGTTTGCTACAGGGATTGGTTCCTGGGTTAGTGTTTCTGTGGTGTGGTGTGTGTAGTTGCTGGTGAGTATTTGCTTCAGGTTGGGGGGCTGTCTGTAAGCGAGAACTGACCTGCTTCCCAAAGTCTGTGAGTGAGGGATCGTTTTCCAGGATAGGTTGTAGATCGTTGATGTGCTGGAGAGGTTTTAGCTGGGGGCTGTCTGTGATGGCCAGTGGTGTTCTGTTATTTTCCTTGTTGGGCCTGTCCTGTAGTAGGTGACTTCTGGATACCCATCTCGCTGTGTCAATCTGTTCCCTCAATTCCCCAGGTGGATATTGTAGTTGTAAGAACGCTTGATAAAGATCTTGTAGGTGTTTGTCTCTGTCTGAGGGATTGGAGCAAATTCGATTGTATCTTAGGGCTTGGCTGTAGACAATGGATCGTGTGATGCATCCTGGATGGAAGCTGGAGGCATGTAGATAAGTATAGCTGTCAGTAGGTTTCCAGTATAGGGTGGTGTTTATGTGACCGTCACTTATTTGCACTGTAGTGTCCAGGAAATGGATCTCTTGTGTGGACTGGTCCAGGCTGAGGTTGATGGTGGGATGGAAATTGTTGAAATCTTGGTGGAATTCAAGGGCCTCCTTCTGTGGGTCCATATGATGAAGATGTCATCAATGTAGCGCAAGTAGAGGAGGGGCGCTAGGGAATGAGAGCTGAGGAAGCGTTGTTCAAAGTCAGCCATAAAAATGTTGGCATAGTGTGGGACCATGCGGGTTCCCATAGCAGTGGCATTGACTTGAAGGTGTAAGTTGTCCCCAGATTTGAAATGGCTGCGGTACAGATGAAACTTTAACTTGTAAACTAGGGCAGGGACTGTGTTCTGTGTTTGAACAGTGCCTAGGTGCTATTGCAATACAAAAAATCTGTCATGATGCACAAGGCATTATTCTGAGATGTCACAACTTCTGAGGATAACCTGATGGAGCTAGAGCCTATGGCTATCACGTATCTGCTTTTTAATGTTTGTATCTGGTGCAGTTTACGGGGTTCAAAATATTTTTTTATATTTGGAAACCATAATTAAAATACTGTAGCCTACTTTCTCTACACCCTATGCCAGTTCTGGGCTTCAACAAGATTTCCTAGATGCAGTACCTGTGATAAATGCATCACTTTGTACATCACAACTGAACGAAACTGGCCAACTGGACTTCAGTATTAAATAAACTATTTTTAAGTGCCAAATACCCCTCTTATCCTGGTTGCTAGGGAATTGAATACATATTACTCAACTAAATTCACTTTGGTTTACATTTGCAGTTCATCTTCAAGCGCTAATGCAACTCAGCAGCCGTTGACAGGTTAACCATACAGTTCTGAACACGTCAGGGTCAAACTTGTCAGCTCATTAGGCTACTGCATTTTAACATTCATACATATCATGCCTTTAAGTTAGCAGTGGGTATGAAAGGAGAGTATAAATTAAATACATAGGCATTTAGGGAGGAAGTTTTGGTTGCAGATAGGTAATGGGCAGGGGTTGTGGGCACATATTTGGGGACTGAGACTCATGAGGTGGAGAAGTAGCGTTTGACATTGTAGCATAGGAAGTTTGTAGGGTCCTTGACTTTCTCCAGAGCCATTAAGCAGCATGGGAGCAGGAGTGGAAGGATCTGATGTTAAGGCATGTCCCAAGGTGGGCGTTGGTGGGATGGTCTCTGCTGTGAGAGGCAGGCAGAAAGAGTGAAGGAATTTTACAACTGAGCTAATGGAGGGGACATAGAGTGACAGACATTGAAGGAGAAGGATTATTGTTTGTCTTCTGCTCTCTCATCCTAGAGCCTCTTGGCTGATGCAAGGGAGATCCGGGTGATGGGAGGTTCTCTGCTCTTCTTCGGCCTCCATTTTTTTTGTTGTTCTCCCAGTTTGGAATAGCTCCCGGTGTCTGCTTCCCCATATAGCTTTGCGAGTCAGCAGCAGTGTGAAGCCAAACTTGTTGCTTTCAGTGCGGCCTATGTGTTCTGAAGAATTTAAAACTGACTGCTCTTCCAGCTTACTGTGTGCTCCTGAGTTCATTGGGTATAGCAGAGTTTAGTTATGCTCAGAATCTCGAAAAGCTGGCTCCTTTCAGGAAAGTTCAGACTCAAGCTTGCTGGCCAGAAGCCAGGACAGAGGCACAAGAGCCACCCTGCTCTGGTTGGGGTTTCCAGGCACAAGCTGCACAAAGGGAATGTGGCCAGTTGCTAGCCTGGCTGAAACACCTATGGCACCGTTTGTACCACAAGCGCTGCAGGTATCTCACTCTTTTAATAAGGATGTTATACGTAGTTGCATGTTTGTCTCTGTCATTAGTACTGCATGTGCTTTTAAGTGTTTAGCTGTCGTGAACTCGGAGACAAATACTGCCTCCTTTTCCATGAGAACAGAGGGCCATGCACAGCAGAAGCAGTGTTCTGTCATTTGTGTGAGGTGGGAGGCTGCTCGGAGGGTGCATTGGGAGCTCCCAGCACTTCGATGTGCTTGGATGCCAAGCCAGTAGTATAGCTGGTGTATCCACTACCAGTATATGAATTGGCTATCATTTGTCCCCTGCAGAGAGGAGCCACAGGCATCATAGAAGCTACTGCAGTAGCAACTGTGTAGATGCTTAGAGGGTGGATCTCCTCCCACATGGAGAGCTGTAGTACAGTCACTCTGGCTGAGTGCAGAGAACAGGGTTTGGTCCATAACATGTAAGTAATGTTCCTTTCCTTGGGCTATAGGATGAGGCCCAAGTTTTTAAAAGTGTGTAGTGACTTTGAATGCCCCACTTTTGTGGTGATCAACTTCACACCTGAAAGGGTCTTGGCTTTCAGAGGGCCTGTGGCCAGCACTTTTTGAGTATCAGGTCCCTTTTAAATTGTCTCAATTTGGGCACCCAAAATCACTAGTCACTTTTAAAAACGTAGGTCTGACTGTACACAAGTGGTTGGAATAAGCTGAAAAATTGGTGAATTACTGACAGAGTGTTGGAGTCACTGAGTTGCAGTACTTCAAAATATGTTATCCCTAGTTTCATCTCAGCAACTGGAATCCATAAGTATTGTGCTAGATGCAATTTAGGTAATACATTTCCTTCAAATTTTGACTTTGCAAGGGAGAATAAGGCACAGTCAGCAGTTATTTATAAGGTTCATGTTGGAGAGTTGGAGTCTAAAGGTCTCCCCAGTGAGTGTACATACCCATTGTACAGCTTCATGTGATTCCATCTTAAAAGAGCTTAAGATCTTAAAGCACGCACCCGTCTGGTGGGTTGTTTGAGAGGATATTTGTTGGGTAGGTGTACAGTTCCAATATAATAGTTTCCGTGTTTCATGGGTACAATGATCTGATCAAGCCAAATTGGCTATAGGGGTTTGTCTTGCAACTAGGGAACATGATCCTTTCTTGATCTAGGTTTCATAACATTATTCTAGATATGAAAGCACCCTCTGTGCTCTGGAGACCTTATGTCAACATGCTATGAGGAACAGGTTCATCTATCTTGTCTTAGGAAGGCCTCTACAGTTCTGTGATAGTTTGAGCTCTTTTGGATGAGGCAGTCTGGTTTTTCCTTAGTGTTAGAGATGGCCAGAGCTGTTCACATCAGGCTACAACTTTAACCAGCTTTGATCATTCAGAAGTCAAGTATTGCTTCCTTTGCCTGTCATTGCTGGTTTCCTTGACAGATGTTCAGGCAGTGTCTTGCTGTCGAAGGTCCTTTTTGAAATCTTCCACAGTGATTTGACGTTTTTTTCCTTTTTTTAATACATAGGTTTTCATGAGTAAAACAAAGAAGAACTAGGTTTCAGAATAACAGCCGTGTTAGTCTGTATTTGCAAAAAGAAAAGGAGTAATTGTGGCACCTTAGAGACTAACCAATTTATTTGAGCATAAGCTTTCGTGAGCTACGTACAGAGTATGTATCCGATGAAGTGAGCTGTAGCTCACGAAAGCTTATGCTCAAATAAATTGGTTAGTCTCTAAGGTGCCACAAGTACTCCTTTTCTTTTTGCAAAGAAGAACTAAGGAGTCACATTTTGTGTCTTTGATGACCAGTTCATTATACATTACACTTCTGTGCTGAGTTCTATACAGACTGCTGATTAAAAACTCCAGAAATAGCCGGTTTTCTGATTAACAAAGAGTTGTGGGTTTTTCAACTATTCTATTGCTTTTATGAAGGTTTCTTTTAAGAATGTTTAAAGTAGATGTTTTCTCTTTATAAGTTAGTTGGCTTAGGCTTTTTGTAGTGAACTTATTATGGAGCTTCACACATCTGTTTGAGAAGGGAGCTTCTTATAGGCTACTGCAGTGTTTTTGCAATTTTAATAGGCCTCGTTTATCCTATAAAGAATCATACATTTTCCTACCTGACCAAGTGAGCAAACAATAGGGGTCAGATGTGGCAAAGACCCTAACAAAAAGCACATGTCCAGCTGTCAGAGTGAGGCAAAGTCATATCGGGATTGCTTGAAGTTATTAATGGCAGTAACATTTATGCTTCCTCCTGTTTTCCCAATTAAATTGAGAAACCTTTTTTCCTAAGGTGGCTCTGCAGCAGCTGGTTCTAATACTCGGTGTGTGAACATTGCCTGGGGTATCTCCATTTCTTTATAGTAGATGCTGGCTCAAGCACATTTAAGTAATAGTTCAGCTAAAGAGACCAGTTTGTTGGAAAGCAGTAATTATTAAGGGATTTATTTTGAGAGTGTTTTTTTTGATCATTTGTGGTGAGTATGGCCAAGGTTTTTAAAAATAAAAGCCTAAAGTTAGGCTTCTAAATCCATATTTCGGTGTGTGAATAAATGGCCTGATTTTCAATAGTACTGAGAACTAGAGCTGGGTGACATTTTGTCAGCCAGTAGTAGTCATGCCAAAAAATGCATTTTTCAGGGCTCAAACTGTTCGCAACTTTGGTTGAATTCAATTAATAGTTTCATCCAGAAAAAGATTTAAAAAAAAAAGAAAAAAGTCAGCACTTTGTTGTGACCATTTTGAAATGTCTTGTTTGACTTTGGTGTTTCAAAATGGTGTTCCGTTTTGAAATTTGTCCAGTTGAAAAAAATAAAAGGGTGAAAAACAACAAAAAAGTGCGTTTTTGGATTCAGTGACAAAAATTGAAAGGAAAAATTTGGTTTCATTTTGAACCGAACTGTATTTTCAGGGAGATTTTTTTTGGTTCAGCCTCTGAATTGAAAAATCAGTTATTTGCTCAGGTCTAGTGAGAACCCACCTTTTTCTGCTGACTTCAGCAAGATATTGGGTTCACAGCATGTTTTAAAACGAGGCTATTTATTTAAACACCAAAATATAGATTTAGAAGCCTAACTTTAATACTGAATTTTTTAAAATCTTGCCTATGATTTTATTATATATAAAGCTATCAAAGTGTAGAGGCTTCAGTATCAAATTGATTAACATTGCACTATGAAAGGCACCTGAGGCTGGGATCGACTCCTTTGACTTTATAATAAAATATTTGTTCATTAGAATCATACTGCTTGCTGTAGTGAATAGAAAGAATTGCCAAGGAAGAGTGAATGAAATTCATTACACGTTGTGAGTTTTTTTTGTTCTTCCTTTGTTGAAAAGTACTACTGTCTGATACTTTATTCCTTTAATTTAACATGGTCAAAGGCTGGAAACCACTGCCATGTCTATACTACTGGCTTAATCAGCACCACTGTGATGAATGCAGTGGTGTCGATTTAGCAGGTCTGCTGAAGAGACGCTAAGTTGATGGCAGAGCGCTCTCCCACTGATGTCTGCACTTCACCTCCCCGAGATGCAGAAGCTAAGTCGATGGGAGAGGGTCTCCCGTCAACATAGCGCAGTGTAGACACCTCTGTAAGTCGACCTAAGTTACATCGCCTTCAGTTATGTAAGTTACGCAATTGAACTAGTGTAACTTAGATCGACTTACAGCGTTAGTGTAGACCAGTCCCAAGTATTTTTCAAATCTGTAGTTACCAATCTCTAGTATTGAAGTTACAAAACTGTATCAATGAACAATTTCATTGAACTATTTCATGTATGTCACAGAAGTGGACAGATTAAAAATTGTTCATCAATGGATGATGAATAGAGTTTGTTGCATGAAATGCTGCCATCAAAAACTTAAGATGACAAAACTTGGATGTCTACAATGTCAGAGGAGAGAAGCAACAAATCTCCTGGGGTGTTCAGGATCTTTGCAAGAGAGTAAAGTTTCTGCTGCAGCTCCTTCTAACCTTTGAGAATATGTCTAAACTACAATTAAAAACCCGCAGTTGGGCCATGCCAGCTGACTCGGGCTTGTGGGGCTCGGGCCAAGGGACTGTTTAACTGCAGTGTAGATGTTCTGGCTTGGGCTGGCGCTCAGGCTCCAGGGCCCTGAGAGATGGGAGGATCCCAGAACTTGTGCTGCCAGAGCATCTACACTGTAATTAAACAGCCCCACAAGCCCAAGTCGTCTGGCATGGGCCAGCCACAGGTGTCTAATTGCAGTATAGACAGACCCTCAGAGGCTCACAGGAGGCAAATCTGTACAGCCACAAACTTTGTAAGCTCAGCATAAGAAGCGCAGTCTCCTAAGGGACAGAGTAGTGGTGCTCTTCCGAAGGCGAGGCTTTGGTACTCAGTACCTTAGGAGAGGTACTCTTCTCAAGCAGACCTTAAGAAGCTTCTGGATGCAGAGACGGCCTCCTGGGAACCTCAGAAAGGAGCATCTGGAAGAGTTCCACAGGAGAGATGAGCCTGGGGATCCTGAGCTGGAAAAGGGCTGTGTGGGATGGCTCTCAGCCATTAGAACTTTAAAAGGCACTTTGGGGAAAGGGGAATTTGACAGCTATATCACCGAGCATCTGAACGCTGCAGGAGGGGAAGTCTGCTGCCTCTCCTCCAGAGTTCCCCACGCTCCCCGCTCCTGTGCAGAAGAGCTGTTACATTGTCCTCCTTCCTCACGGCAGCTCAGGTATACTTTGTCTCTCTACAGTTGGCTTCGCTTTTTATCAGTGTTTTTTTTAAAAGATTTGAGCTGATACAAGGAGAAATCATTTCAATATTTGAAATTATATTTCCATGCTGTATTGGCTTTTGGAGTAAAAGCTGATACAAGAGTAGAAGTTGAATATCCGTTGTCTGTTAATTCCATAAAACAGAAGTTAAAGAATTGTAGTTTTACAGTAAAATAATTTCTATATTTCCCAGGTCTTTGCTTCTTTTATCTTAGGCCCCGATCCGGCAAATATGCACATGCTTATCTTTCTGCGTGTGTGTAGTCCCAGTGACTTCAATGGGACTGTTCACATGCAGGAGCATTTGCAAGATTGGGGCCTTCGCTTTTTTTGTATTCTAAAAATGATCACTAGATCTGTAAGAAACTGTCTCCCTATCCCAGATAATAGGTGGCTTATTTTTGTTATCAGGAAATCCCATATTCTCCATATCCTTGCAATGTTATCAGGTGGTTCTATCCTCCTCCAAAGTATTGCCAGAGAGAGCCTTGATGTTCAGTAGCAGCTGATGGCAGTTTAGTGTTGTGGAATGCCTGTCTTTTTATCTGGGAAACCCAAAAGCGCTACCAATAGATCCAGTGGCAGTTTCATTTTGGGTCAATCCATTCAGGTCAACAACCTGAAAATCAAGCAAGTCATACAAAAAGTGGAAACTAGGCCAAGTTACAAAGAATAAATATACATACCAAACCAAACCAAGTGTGTTAGGGACAAAATTAGAAGACACAGAATGAGATTCAACTAGCTAGGGACATAAAGGGAAACAAGAAAATATCTTACAAATACATTAGAAGCAAGAGGAAGACCAAGGATGGGGTTCATCCATTACTCAGTGAGGAGGGAAAGACAATAACAGAAAATGCAGCAATGGCTGAAAGTTTTAAAAGCCTTTTTTGTTTGTTTTCAACAAAATGGTTAACAGTGATTGGATGACTAACCTGGTGAACATCAATGTAAACGTAGGATCTGAGGCTAAAATAGGGAAATAACAAGTTACTTAAAGGGTATGTCTACACTACAGAATAAGGTCGAATTTATAGAAGTCGGTTTTTTAGAAATCGGTTTTATATATTCGAGTGTGTGTGTCCCCACAGAAAATGCTCTAAGTGCATTAACTCGGCAGAGTGCTTCCACAGTACCGAGGCTAGAGTCGACTTCTGGAGCATTGCACTGTGGATAGCTATCCCACAGTTCCCGCAGTCTCCGCTGCCCATTGGAATTCTGGGTTGAGATCCCAATGCCTGATGGGGCTAAAACATTGTCGCAGGTGGTTCTGGGTACATATTGTCAGGCCCCCCTTCCCTCCCTCCCTCCGTGAAAGCAAGGGCAGACAATCGTTTCGCACCTTTTTTCCTGAGTTACCTGTGCAGACGCCATCACGGCAAGCATGGAGCCCGCTCAGGTAACCGTCACCCTATGTCTCCTGGGTGCTGGCAGACGCGGTACGGCATTGCTACACAGTAGCAGCAACCCCTTGCCTTGTGGCAGCAGACGGTGCAGTACGACTGGTAGCCGTCCTCGTCATGTCCGAGGTGCTCCTGGCCACGTCAGCTGGGAGCGCCTGGGCAGACATGGGCGCAGGGACTAAATTTGGAGTGACTTGACCAGGTCATTCTCTTTAGTCCTGCAGTCAGTCCTATTGAACTGTCTTATGGTGAGCGGGCAGGCGATATGGATTGCTAGCAGTCCTATTACATCATCTTCTGCTGGGCAGGCAAGAGATGAGGATGGCTAGCAGTCGTACTGTACCATCTTCTGCTGAGCAGCCATGAGATGTGGATGGCATTCAGTCCTTCTGCACCGTCTGCTGCTAGCCAAAGATGTAAAAGATAGATGGAGTGGATCAAAACAAGAAATAGACCAGATTTGTTTTGTACTCATTTGCCTCCTCCCCTGTCTAGGGGACTCATTCCTCTAGGTCACACTGCAGTCATTCACAGAGAAGGTGCAGCAAGGTAAATCTAGCCCTGTATCAATCAGAGGCCAGGCTAACCTCCTTGTTCCAATAAGAACAATAACTTAGGTGCACCATTTCTTATTGGAACCCTCCGTGAAGTCCTGCCTGAAATACTCCTTGATGTAAAGCCACCCCCTTTGTTGATTTTAGCTCCCTGAAGCCAACCCTGTAAGCCATGTCATCAGTCGCCCCTCCCTCCGTCAGAGCAACGGCAGACAATTGTTCTGTGCCTTTTTTCTGTGCGGACGCCATACCAAGGCAAGCATGGAGGCCGCTCAACTCACTTTGGCAATTAGCAGCACATTAAACACCACACGCATTATCCAGCAGTATATGCAGCACCAGAACCTGGCAAAGCGATACCGGGCGAGGAGGCGACGTCAGCACGGTCACGTGAGTGATCAGGACATGGACACAGATTTCTCTGAAAGCATGGGCCCTGCTAATGCATGCATCATGGTTCTAAAGGGCAGGTTCATGCTGTAGAACGCTGATTCTGGGCTCGGGAAACAAGCACAGACTGGTGGGACTGCATAGTGTTGCAGGTCTGGGACAATTCCCAGTGGCTGCGAAACTTTTGCATGCGTAAGGGCACTTTCATGGAACTTTGTGACTTGCTTTTCCCTGCCCTGAAGCGCATGAATACCAAGATGAGAGCAGCCCTCACAGTTGAGAAGCGAGTGGCGATAGCCCTGTGGAAGCTTGCAACGCCAGACAGCTACTGGTCAGTTGGGAATCAATTTGGAGTGGGCAAATCTATTGTTGGGGCTGCTGTGATGCAAGTAGCCCACGCAATCAAAGATCTGCTGATATCAAGGGTAGTGACCCTGGGAAATGTGCAGGTCATAGTGGATGGCTTTGCTGCAATGGGATTCCCTAACTGTGGTGGGGCCATAGACGGAACCCATATCCCTATCTTGGCACCGGAGCACCAAGCCGGCGAGTACATAAACCGCAAGGGGTACTTTTCAATAGTGCTGCAAGCTCTGGTGGATCACAAGGGACGTTTCACCAACATCAACGTGGGATGGCCGGGAAAGGTACATGACGTTCGCATCTTCAGGAACTCTGGTCTGTTTCAAAAGCTGCAGGAAGGGACTTTATTCCCAGACCAGAAAATAACTGTTGGGGATGTTGAAATGCCTATATGTATCCTTGGGGACCCAGCCTACCCCTTAATGCCATGGCTCATGAAGCCGTACACAGGCAGCTTGGACAGTAGTCAGGAGCTGTTCAACTACAGGCTGAGCAAGTGCAGAATGGTGGTAGAATGTGCATTTGGACGTTTAAAGGCGCGCTGGCGCAGTTTACTGACTCACTTAGACCTCAGCGAAACCAATATTCCCACTGTTGTTCTGCTTGCTGTGTGCTCCACAATATCTGTGAGAGTAAGGGGAAGACGTTCATGGTGGGTGGGAGGTTGAGGCAAATCTCCTGGCTGCTGGTTATGCGCAGCCAGACACCAGGGCGGTTAGAAGAGCACAGGAGGGCGCGGTACGCATCAGAGAAGCGTTGAAAACCAGTTTCATGACTGGCCAGGCTACGGTGTGAAAGTTCTGTTTGTTTCTCCTTGATGAAACCCCCCGCCCCTTGCTTCACTCTACTTCCCTGTAAGCTAACCACCTTCCCCTCCTCCCTTCGATCACCGCTTGCAGAGGCAATAAAGTCATTGTTGCTTCACATTCATGCATTCTTTATTCATTCATCACACAAATAGGGGGATGACTACCAAGGTAGCCCAGGAGGGGTGGTGGAGGAGGGAAGGAAAATGCCACACAGCACTTTAAAAGTTTACAACTTTAAAATTTATTGAATGCCAGCCTTCTTTTTTTGGGCAATCCTCTGTGGCAGAGTGGCTGGTTGGCCGGTGGCCCCCCCACCGCGTTCTTGGGTGTCTGGTGTGGAGGCTATGGAAGTTGGGGAGGAGGGCGGTTGGTTACACAGGGGCTGTAGTGGCAGTCTGTGCTCCAGCTGCCTTTGCTGCAGCTCAACCATACACTGGAGCATACTGGTTTGGTCCTCCAGCAGCCTCAGCATTGAATCCTGCCTCCTCTCATCACGCTGCCGCCACATTTGAGCTTCAGCCCTGTCTTCAGCCCGCCACCTCTCCTCCCGGTCATTTTGTGCTTTCCTGCACTCTGACATTATTTGCCTCCACGCATTTGTCTGTGCTATGTCAGTGTGGGAGGACAGCATGAGCTCGGAGAACATTTCATCTCGAGTACGTTTTTTTTTCTTTCTAATCTTCACTAGCGTCTGGGAAGGAGAAGATCCTGTGATCATTGAAACACATGCAGCTGGTGGAGGAAAAAAAGGGACAGCGGTATTTAAAAAGACACATTTTATAAAACAGTGGCTACACTCTTTCAGGGTAAACCTTGCTGTTAACATTACATACATAGCACATGTGCTTTCGTTACAAGGTCGCATTTTGCCTCTCCCCACCGCGTGGCTACCCCCTCAACCTTCCCCCCTCCCTGTGGCTAACAGCAGGGAACATTTCTGTTTAGCCACAGGCAAACAGCCCAGCAGGAATGGGCTCCTCTGAGTGTCCCCTGAAGAAAAGCACTCTATTTCAACCAGGTGACCATGAATTATATCTCACTCTCCTGAGGATAACACAGAGAGATAAAGAACGGATGTTGTTGGAACGCCAGCAAGAATACACTGCAATGCTTTGTTGTACAATGACTCCCGAGTACGTGTTACTGGCCTGGAGTGGTAAAGTGTCCTACTATGAAGGACGCAACAAGGCTGCCCTCCCCAGAAACCTTTTGCAAAGGCTTTGGGAGTATATCCAGGAGAGCCGAGAATGCCAGGGCAAAGTAATCCTTTCACATGCTTGCTTTTAAACCATGTATAGTATTTTAAAAGGTACACTCACCGGAGGTCCCTTCTCCGCCTGCTGGGTCCAGGAGGCAGCCTTGGGTAGGTTCAGGGGGTACTGGCTCCAGGTCCAGGGTGAGAAACAGTTCCTGGCTGTCGGGAAAACCGGTTTCTCCGCTTGCTTGCTGTGAGCTATCTACAACCTCCTCATCATCATCATTTTCTTCGTCCCCAAAACCTGCTTCCGTATTGCCTCCATCTCCATTGAAGGAATCAAACAACACGGCTGGGGTAGTGGTGGCTGAACCCCCTAAAATGGCATGCAGCTCATCATAGAAGCGGCATGTTTGGGGCTGTGATCCGCAGCGGCCGTTCGCCTCTCTGGTTTTCTGGTAGGCTTGCCTTAGCTCCTTCAGTTTCACGCGGCACTGCTTCGCGTCCCTGTTATGGCCTCTGTCCTTCATGCCCTGGGAGATTTTCACAAAGGTTTTGGCATTTCGAAAACTGGAACGGAGTTCTGATAGCACGGATTCCTCTCCCCATACAGCGATCAGATCCCGTACCTCCCGTTCGGTCCATGCTGGAGCTCTTTTGCGATTCTGGGACTCCATCATGGTCACCTCTGCTGATGAGCTCTGCATGGTCACCTGCAGCTTGCCACGCTGGCCAAACAGGAAATGAGATTCAAAAGTTTGCGGTTCTTTTCCTGTCTACCTGGCCAGTGCATCTGAGTTGAGAGTGCTGTCCAAAGCGGTCACAATGGAGCACTCTGGGATAGCTCCCGGAGGCCAATACCGTCAAATTGTGTCCACAGTACCCCAAATTCAAGCCGGCAAGGCCGATTTAAGCGCTAATCCACTTGTCAGGGGTGGAGTAAGGAAATCGATTTTAAGAGCCCTTTAAGTCGAAATAAAGGACTTCATCGTGTGGACGGGTGCAGGTTTACATCGATTTAATGCTGCTAAATTCGACCTAAAGTCCTAGTGTAGACCAGGGCTTAGACAAGTTAGATGTCTTACGGTTGGGAAGACCTGATGAAATACATCCTAGAATATTTAAGGAACGAGCTGAAGAGATCTCTGAGCCATTAGCGATTATCTTTGAGAACTCATGGAGGAAGGGAAAGATCCCAGAGGACTGGAAAAGGGCAAATACAGTACCTATCTATAAAAAGGGGAATAAGGACAACCCAGGGTATTACAGACCAGTGACTTTAATTTTGGTACCAGAAAGATAATGGAGCAAATAATCAAACAATCATTTTGTAAGCACCTAGAAGATAATAAGGTGATAAGTAAGCCAACATGGATTTGTCAAGAACAAATTATGTGAAACTAACCTAATATCCTTCTTTGACAGGGTAACAAGCCTTGTGGCTAGGAGGGGAAGTGGTAGATGTGATATATTGTGACATTAGTAAGGCTTTTGATACAGTCTCATGTGACCGTCTCTTAAATAAACTAGGGAAATATAGCATAGACTAACCTACTATAAGATGGGTGCACAATTGGTTGGAAAACCATACTCTGAGAATAATCAATGGTTCATGGTCAAGCTAGAAGGGCATATTGAGTGGGGTTCCCATAGGGACCTATCCTGGGTCCGGTTCTGTTCAATATCTTCATAAATAAGTTGGATAATGTCAGAGAACGTACACTTACAAAATTTGCAGACTGTTGCAAGCTCGGAGGAGTTGCAAGCGCTTTGGAGACAAGATTAGAATTCAAAATAATCTTGACAAACTGGAGAAATGGTCAGAACTAAATAGGATAAAATTCAATAAGGACAAATGCAAAGTACTACACTTAAGAAGGAATAATCAATTGCACAAATACAAAATGGGAAATGACTGCCTAGGGGAGGAGTACTGCAGAGAAGGATCTGGAAGGGTGTAGGTGATCACAAACTAAGTATGTGTCAACAATGTAATACTGTGGCCAAAAAAAACAACAACAAAAACCCCCACCATTCTGGGATGTATTAGCAGAAGTGTTGTAAGCATGACACAAGAAGTAATTTTTCCACTCTAATCAGCACTGATAGGGCGCCAGCTGGAGTACTGTGTGCAGTTCTGGGCACCACACTTCAGGAAAGATGTGGACAAATTGGACGAAGTCTGGAGGAGAGCAACAAAAATTATTAAAAGTCTAGAAAACATGACCCATGAGGATAGCTTTAAAAAAATTGATTTTGTTTAGTCTGGAGAAGAGAAGACTTGAGGAGGACATAAGTCTTCAGATACATAAAAGGCTGTACTAAAGAGGAGGGTGATAAATTGTTCTCCTTAGCCACTGAAGACAGGAAAAAGAAGTAATGGGCTTAAATTGCAGCAAGGGAGATTTAGGTTAGACATTAGGAAGAACTTCCTTACTGTAAGTGTAGTAAGGCACTGGAACAAATTACCTAGGGTTGTGGTGGAATCTCTGTCACTGGAGGGTCTTATGGACAGGTTAGACCAATACCTGTAAGGGATGGTCTAGATCAGGGGTGGGCAAACTTTTTGGCCCGAGGGTCACATCTGGATATGGAAATTGTATGGCAGGCCATGAATGCTCACGAAATTGGGGGTTGGGATGCTGGATGAAGTGAGGGCTCTGGCTGGGGATGCAGGCTCAGCGGTGGGGTCAGAAATGAGGAGTTCAGGGTGCAGGAAGGGGCTCTGGGCTGGGGCAGGGGGTTGGGATGTGGGGGTGGGTGAGGGCTCTGGAGTGGGGCTGGTGATGAGGGGTTGGGGATGCAGGAGGGTGCTTCGGGCTGGGACCAAGAAGTTTGGAGAGCAAGAGGGGGATCAGGGCTGGGGAAGGGGGTTGGGGGTGCAGGAGGGGGTCAGGGGTGCAGGCTCCAGGTGGCGCTTACCTCAAGCAGCTCCCACAAGCAGCGGCATGTTCACCCTCCAGCTCTAAATGCTGGCACGGCCAGGCGGCTCTGTGCGCTGCCCTGTCCACAGGCACTACCCCTGCAGCTCCCATCGGCCGTGGTTCACGGTGCTTGGGGCGGGGGCAGCGTGTGGAGCCCCTTGGCTGCCGCTTCACATAGGAGCCAGAGTGGGGACATACCACTGCTACCGGGAGCCGCGTGGAGCAGGGCAAGCCCCTGACCCCGCTCTCCGGTGGGCGCTCAAGGGCCTAATTAAAACGTCTGGAGGGCTGGATGTGGTCCCAGACCTGTAGTTTGCCTACCCCTGATCTAGATCATTGATGGGCAACCTGCAGGCTGTATGCGGCCCATCAAGGTAAGCTGATTGCGGGCCGCAAGACATTTTGCTTGACGTTGACCATCCGCAGGTCCCAGTGGCCGCAGTTTGCCGTTCCCAGCCAACGGGAGCTGTGGGAAGCGGCAGCTGGCTGCAGTTCGCTGTTCCTGGCCAATGGGCGCTGCGGGAACTGGTGGGCTACTGGCCGCTGCTTCCCGCAGTTCCCATTGGCCAGAAATGGCAAACCACAGCCACTGGGAGCTGTGGGGCGCCATGCTTGTGGATGGTCAACGTAAGCAAAATGTCTCACGGCCCACAATCAGCTTGCCCACCCCTAGTCTAGATAATGCTTAGTCCTGCCTCAGTGCAGGGAATTGGAGTAGGTTAGTGGTTCTCAACCATGTGTGCGCGTACCCCTGGGGGTATGCAGAGGTCTTCCCAGGGGATACTTCAACTCATCTAGATATTTGCCTAATTTTATAATAGGTTACATTTTTGGCACTAGTGAAGTCAGTGCAAACTAAAATTTCATACAATGACTTGTTTATACTGCTCTATATACTATACACTTAAATGTAAGTACAGTATTTATATTCCAGTTGATTTATTTTATAATTATATGGTAAAGATGAGAGAGTAAGCAATTTTTCAGTAATAGTGTGCTGTTGCACTTCTGTATTTTTGTGTCTGATTTTGTAAGCAAGTAGTTTTTAAGCGAGGTGAAACTTGGGGGTACGCAAGACAAATCAGACTCTTGAAAGGGGTACAGTAGTTCTAGAAAGGTTGAGAACCACTGTACTAGATGACCTATTGAGGTCCCTTCCAGCCCTACATTTCTATGATCTCTTTATGCCCTCAAGCTGCTGTACTCAGGAATTGGGCAGGTGAGCAGGGGAGTTTTTAATGCTTTCTTCATGTGGAACTTAGAAGTTCAGTAACAGAATTTCCCTCTTGTGTACCTTGAAAGCCAGGTGCCATAGAAAGCTTTGTGCCTGCTCCTGCTCCCATTGAAGTCCAGGAAATACGGTTCCAAGGAGCATTAAGTTATGTCAGAGGCCTGTAAAATTTCTCCTAATAGGATGAGTTGCTGGAGTAGAAGGATATTTTTAGGCATTTCAGAATTATATTTTGATGTTGTGAAATGTGGTGGTGATATGGTAGTGGGTTTATATAATGCACTTTTTAGAGTTTGTGTTTTAATTATATTGTGTAATAACTAATCTATGTAACTCTTTTATAGTGAGTAATGTAGTATGTATGTTAGTGTTAAAGTACTTACAGGTAATAGATCCTGGGAACAGGAAATGAGATATTATAAACCCCTAGTAATTTGTTATTTTGACCTTTGTGTCTGGATAACAGGAAAGGAGGAAAGTAGATAAAATACCGAATTCTCACACTTTGCTGCATGCTTAGATTTGCACAATGTTCCTCCACCCATGTCAGGGCTGGGACTTTCTTTAGCCTGGGCTACGCTAAAAAGACAAATAGTTTTTAACTTACAAAATTTCTTGTAAGTAACAATAGTTAGTTTCGCAGTTCCTGTTTGCTTCCTGGTCTGGATCTGGCCTGTTGGGTGATCTTGAGCAAGTCACTTCCCTTTCTGTACCTCAGTTTCTCCATCTGTAAATTGAGGATAATGATACTGACCTCCTTTGCAGAGCACTTTGAGATATAAAGAAAAGTACTACATTAGAGCTAGTGATTTATTATTAATGCTTAGTAATTCATAAATAACTTAATGTATTTACACAATGGTCTTTACAAAAGGAACAGGTTTGCAAACCCTTTTGTGGATTCTTTTGATTAGTTAAGTTGTGTCCTACAAAGTTGATCTTTGCCATATGTAAATAAAGTGAATAGGATTTAAACCATACACTGAATAACATGGTCCAATGGTCTCAGATTTGGTACAATAATGTAATTTTCCTTTAGCTTTTTCACTATTTTTTCTAGCCCTTTTTACTATAATAGTTTCTTAGGATCACTGCTGATTATGGTGTGGACTTCTTAATGGAAGAACAGTTGTAATCTAATAAACTGGTTTCCTGATTCAGCACTGCAAGATATGTATATAAGAAGGCCAAGGCCAGCTTCTTGAAATTCTTACCATACTAGAATCCTTGTTTTAATTTACCTAATATTTTACAGTAAATGTAAGTTTTGGTAGTTTGTGCTTGATGCTGAAATGTAGAATTGCTCTGCTAGTTAATGTGTACAGAGGCTTCCTTTGAATTGCTCATTTTTCAGTGAAGTGTATTTAATGTTTTCCACATGGGTTGTGTTGAATATATTTCACACTTAAAGAGGTGATGTTGGTGATTCCATTAGAGACTAACTTGAATTACTGTTATGCCATTCCATTTGGATAATGTAGTCCATAACTTGTATTCTTGCTGTGTGTTACTGCAGCATTGTTCAGGGCTGATTCTGCTCTTGAAATTCAAATGTCCAGATCTGTCCTGTACTAGTGCTATTTTTTCTTGACTGTGGGGCTAATAGAGAACTTTAGTGTTAGGGTTTGTCTACAAAGTGAGTTAAGGCGCAGCAAGCCAGGGTGTGAATCTACAGCACGCTAGAAGTTCCATAGTCCACTCGGACTGCTTCAAAAGTCACTTCCAAAGGGGAGAACATCAGAGTGGACTATGGTACTTGTGAGGCACTGCAGGTGGTCTGCATGGCTAGCTAAAGTGCTGTAGCTTCACACCCCCGCTTGCCACACACTATCTCACCACATAGACAGGCCCTTAAAATCACAAACTTGTCCAAAATAAAAAGTCAGATCCTGAAAATTATTGCATAGTGTACAGTTGCCACTAAAGCCCAGGGGTATGTGGTCTTAGAAATACCTACGTAAGGAATTCAGGCTTTGGTCATAGTTACTAGCACATGCCTTCTTAACATTCAAAGACTGAAAATCTGAAACCGTTTGGAACTCAGAACCCACCCCTCTAATTTGCAGAAAACTAGTTGTGAAAACAGCCCAAGGGACCTGATATTTTTCCATCCCAGCTGCTCCAGCTGAACTACAGCTGCAAATTAAAAAAAAAAAAAGAGAGAAAAAAAAAAGAAGAAAAGTATTGTTCCTGTAAACTGTTGAGTGTATTTTATAACAGCAATAATTCCCACAAAATCAGTTATGGCAGTTAATGACTGGTTTGTTAAGGCATTAACTACCCTCAGCTGGGAATGACCAATTTCTCTGGAATGGTTGTATAAGTACTAAGCATAATTCAATAACACTTTCAAATAATGATTTGGTTAATTACTGTTAAATTCTTGTGGAAATCCTATCTAAGTACTTATGACCTCCACATTTAATATCCAATGAGTTCATCATGATTCATGTTTATTACCATAAATACCAAAGGAATCCATAATGACTAGGCCATTATTTTTCCATGGGTGCCTTGACTGCTTTAGTCAATTTGGCTAATCTACCTTCAGTCATTAAATGCCTGATTCTCAAAACTACCAGTCTTTGCAGGGCACTACTTTGGCACATTGCCAAAACATTGGTGACTTTTTATATGCGAACTGTTGGCAGAGAATCTTTGTACTTTTCCTAGTTAGGGGACTAATTTATGCCTACTGAATAAGTCATAAGGAAGTCCTTTGCAGTGCCTGCTTTTGCATGTGTGGCCCTGCGTTGTTATAAAAAATAGCATCCTGTTACCCCATCCTGTTCCTTTAAGGCTTCTGCATCCAGGAAGAGAGCTGTTCTTTACCCTGGCTCAAAGTGAGAGGGTCGAGACTGGGTCGATCTTCAACAGAATCTCCAAATAATTCTGATTGACTCATGGCTTCATTCAGCAATGTTCAAACTAGAACAAAACACAAGATGTGTATCTTCTGATTAATTTGTTAAACAATGATCATTCACCCATGCCAGAATGATTAAAGGACTGGAAAACAAGCCTTATAGCGATAGATTCAAGGCGCTCAGTCTGTTTAGCTTAACAAAAGAAGGTTAAGGGGCACAGTCTATAAATACTTCCATGGGGAAAAATTTGATAATTGACTCTTCAATCTAGTGGACAAACGAATAACAAGATCTGACGAATAACAAGATCTGATGGCTGGAAGCTGAAGCTAGACAAATTCGATCTATAAATAAGGTGTACATTTTTAACAGTAGTGAGGGTAATCAACCACAGAAATAATTTAACAATGGTTGTGGTGGATTCTCCATCACTCACTGGCGATTTTTAAATCAACATTGCTTCCTCCCCGCCCCCCACAGATACACTTCAAACAGGAATTAGTTGAGGGAAATTCTCTGGCCTGTGTCATACAGGAGGTCAGATTAGATGGTTTCTTCTGGCCTTGTAATCTTTGCATATACCTTTTAGGGAGTTAAAGTCCTTTTGAGCAAGGAGAGCGTCTGGCTTGTCAGTCTGTCAAAATTTCCTCTGAAGAGTATTATGCCACCTACCTTAAACTCAGTAGTCTGGCTAAATGCTCAAAAAACTAAGTGATGATGCTGTTGAACTTGCAAACTGTTGATGTGTTGAATCTCCTTTCCCTGAATGACACTGGAAAAGAAGATAGCTAAAGGTTGTCTCCAATATTTGCCAATATGCTGATTGAGCCTGCCATGGTGCCTAGAGCAGGGGTTCTCAGGACAAATTTTTTGGTGGCCTCAGTACAGCCACCAACTCTTGCTGATGCCCGTGCTTATATTTTTTCCTAAAATACTTGTGGACTGGAGCCTGAAGGCCTATGTCCAGATCCCGAAGCCGCATGGACAGGGCCTAGAGACGGAGCCTGGGGCCTGCTGCCTCAGAGCCGGAGCCCAGGACTGGAGCCTGAAGCCCCATGGCCAGAGTCTGCTGCCCTGCCTCCCCAGGGCTGAAGCCCAAAGCCTAAGCCCCACTGCCCCTGGCAAGGTGGTGAACTCACTGGCTGCCCGCTCCTCCAGCGTTGTGCCACAGGTGTCTCCAGAGGGGGGCAGAGTCCAACCCCTACTGGCAGCCCCAGCAACCAATACCAAGGCAGTGCATCCAGGAGCAACAGGGAGGGGCCGCTACTTTGCCACTCCCCTCCCCCCCCAATCACAGCCAAGGAGGCTGTGGATGCAAGAAAAGCCCCTGGTGGCCACGTGCTGCCACGGTGGCTGCATTTGAGAAATGATGGCCTAGAGTGGGTCACAGCTGAGAAAGTCAAAGTCAGGACAGACTGATAGAAAACAGGGCAGATACACCCACAGTGGTAGTATATTCTACAATTAGATTTAACCAGATCAGGAACAAATGAGTATTCCTGTATTGCTACACCAGTTTACCATGGAATCACAAAGTGTCTCTCCTTTGGCAAACCGACCCTGGTTTACCACTCAGAAAAACTGTACTTCTGTGATAAATGATCCAAAAATCACATATTAGGTTCTTCCAACTCCACGGAGCTGGCCACATACCTCAGATCAAAATATACTTCAGGATCTCACAAATTCCATGCTGCAGCCAATCTTTAGTAAATTAACTAAAGATTTATTAATAAAAAAAGAAAAGTGAATCATATTACATTACAGTCAATTTGAGAGTCTGTAGATCAGGATGACTGCAGTGATGTTAACTTCTGCTAGTTTGCAATAAATCTATCCGGTACATCCAAAAGATTAGAGCCCAAATGGTAGCCTGGATGTAGAGTCTGTTAGTCTTTCCATGAATTTTTTGGGGAATCCCAAGTAATTACTTGGGGATCTCCATCCAGTGGCTCAAACTTTCCCTGTTTAAAATTCAGCAGATCAGAGATGGCAGGATCATGCCCGAGGTTTTTCTTTTATAGTTGAAACACGCTGCCAAGTGTTTCGAGCACAGCACATACCGAAAGATTCCTCTTTAAGTCCACACTAACCCACCCTTTGAGGGTAACATTCTACTTCCTATGTGAGACGAAGTGGGACTGTTCTTAATGTTTCCTCTGAATAGTGTGAGGGTGCATCAGTTTCCCCTATGCAGTTCTTAAGTATCTCGGTGGTGGGGTAAGGGTGTATGATCATTGCAGAGCCCTAGAGGGCAGGTGTGTGCAGGAGTCTGGACACAGAGGATGGCCGACACCCTGTTTCCTGGCAACTGATGGCCTGGGCCCTTCCCCCCTGCAAGGTGAGAGCTAAAGGGTTGGAGAACAAAGGTATCAGGTGACCTCCTGGCCCGGGAAAGGAACAAAGCCCGGAGGAGGGGCTGGAGGGAGTCTCAGTTTGGTGCTGGCTGGGACATGGAGTGAAGGGCAGACGTGGTTGTCTGGCTCACTGCCCCCCAAAATGGACCCAGTGGAGGGGTCCTGTTCTCTGCACCTACAAGCTCTGTTTTAGACCATGTTCCTGTTGTCTAATAAACCTTCTGTTTTACTGGCTGGTTGAGAGTCACATCTGACTGCAAAGTTGGGGTGCAGGACCCGCTGGCTTCCCCAGGAGCCCCGCCTGGGCAGACTCGCTGTGGGGAAGCACACGGAGGGGCAGAGGATGCTGAATGCTCCGAGGTCAGACCCAGGAAGGTGGAAGCTGTGTGAGCTTTGTGTCCTGAAGACAGGCTGCTCACTGAGAGGAAACTGCCCCAGAGTCCTGACTGGCTTTGTGGGGAGCAGTTCCAGAGCATCACCCAGGGACTCCGTGACACTATGCATATGCAGTTCTGCAGAAAAGGACCTAGGGATTGCAGTGGACAAGAAGCTGGATATGAGTCAACAGTGTGCCCTTGTTGCCAAGAAGGCTAACGACATTTTAAGTTGCATAAGTAGGAGCATTGCCAGCAGATCAAGGGACGTGATCATTCCACACTAGTTGGCATTGGTGAGGCCTCATCTTTCATAGATTCAGAGAATATCAGAGTTGGAAGGGACTTCAGGAGGTCATCTAGTCCAACCCACTGCTCAAAGCAGGACCAATCCCCAATTTTTGCCTCAGTTCCCTAAATACCCCCTCAAGGATTGAACTCACAACCCTGGGTTTAGCAGGCTAATGCTCAAACCACTGAGCTATCCCTCCCCCCTCTGGAGTACTGTGTCCAGTTTTGGGTCCCACACTACAAGAAGGGATGTGGAAAAATTGGAAAGAGTCCAGCGGATGGCAACAAAAATGATTAGGGGCTGGAGCACATGACTTATGAGGAGAGGCTGAGGAACTGGGCTTATTTAGTCCGCAGAAGAGAAGAATGAGAGGGGATTTGATAGCTGCTTTCAACTACCTGAAAGGGGGTTCCAAAGAGGATGGCTCTAGACTGTTCTCAGTGGTAGCAGATAACAGAACAAGGAGTAATGGTCTCAAGTTGCAGTGGGGGAGGTTTAGGTTGAATATTAGGAAAAACTTTTTCACTAGGAGGGTGGTAAAGCACTGGAATGGGTTACCTAGGGAGATGGTGGAATCTCCTTCCTTTGAGGTTTTTAAGGTCAGGCTTGACAAAGCCCTGGCTGGGATGATTTAGTTAGGGATTGGTCCTGCTTTGAGCAGGGGGTTAGACTAGATGATCTCCTGAAGATTCTTCCAACCCTGATATTCTATGATACAAAGGTAATCCAGCTACTCTGATTTATACAAGGCAGTTCCCGGTTATTCATTATAACAGGGATAGATAAGTTGAAGAAAATATAGGGAATATTCATTTTGATTCATGCAGTATATACACATCTTGTGAATATACGACCAAACACTAAATACAGGCCTTTGATCTAATAACAATTGGATATAGTTACATATTTAATGTAAAGGTAATTAGTTACAAGATATAGATAGACATAAACATAAACACAGCATCTTCCTTGATTTCTTTTCAACACAAATGAATTAGCCTAATCTATTAATCCCTTTTAACATCTCTTTGATACCCACACACAAGTGAATTGTCCTGATTACAGTTGCAGTGCCTCTTCTCAAGCAAGCCTTTAAGGTTCATACCCAGGTTACTTGGCCTGTTGATCCTATCCTGAACTGGTTTGCCAGCATCACAGAGCGCACCTAATAAAGCATTGGATCAGAGTGTGGTACTGAAACTGTGCCAGCTGTGTTGATGGATGACCTCTTCCAGTCAAAACATTCTTCCTCAGCCTCTTTCCTGCAGCATTCAACCCTTTTGATTCTTAACCTGCTGCTATTTTGCCTGGGAACCAATAGCGGTCAGTGGTAAGGTGGTCAATGGTTCTGTTTCTTCCTACTGGGCTGCACTCAGTGTTTGTGATGGACCTCTGGGAAACTTTCGGCAAACCAGCAGAGCTTTGAAGCTGTGGAGACTGAAATTCTTTCCTTCATTTTTTTCTGTCCCTTCTTTACAAATATAGGCAAATAAAAGAAATTTAAAAGAGAACCTAGTAAATTAAATACAAAAAATTATGGTCACACAGCATTACGGTTGCACTATGGTTGCACCATGTAGTTCCAGCCCTTTGTGCATGTGTATTATAATAGTCTTTAATGACATGGTTACATACTGTGCATAAGGATGTAGAAAAAAATCATACCCCATTATATTCCTGTATTTGAGAAATTGTATGTAATTATCAAAGATTGTATTGAAATGGATGTGCACAAGAGGGACAGAGTGAAGGTTTAACCATGCAACAATAATGATGTATGAGGGTTTTTGCATTAAGAAAATACAAAGGATTAAAGTATTAAAGAGACAGTAAGTCCTGCTCCCAGAAACCTTCCATCCCAACCCCAAGATAATTCCTAATACTGGTGAGTGCAGAGGTTAAAGTAGCCATAAAATGTAAGATGGTAGTGGTTAGTTTTTGGTTTCTTCCCCCCTCCCCCAATGTCTAGATACTTAATAAGCCTGGAATTCTGGATTCCGTAAACTTTGTTTTGTTGCATTGGTTCCTCTTTAATTCTCCTTTGTCTTCAACCATTGTTAATTTCATGCTGCTTGCATTTGTGTAGTGCTGCCACCTCCGTGCGTCTTCAGAACTTTTCTGTGTCAGGTGCAATAGGCATTACTGTAGCACCTTAGACGCTTTCTACTTAAGTTGAATAGGTGGATCCATTTTGAATTTTTGGACATGTTGGAAATATCATTCAACATGTTGCTTGAGGTGCTCTATAGGCATGGTATAAAACTCTGCGCCACAGATGCTTGTTTGTGTAAATACGGCTGTGTTGAGAGTCACAAGAAACCCTTTGCCTTCACATTCTACTGTCTCTGTAATAGGAGTCTGGAAAGGGAGTGAATAACTGTGGAAACGGGGGGAGTGAGTTGTCCAGTGACCTGGGCATAAGCGGCGCTAGTGTTTCCAAAAGAATACAAGACCTCTATATTCTACTGTCTAGAAAACTGGTTCCCAAACTTGTTCCGCCGCTTGTGCAGGGAAAGCCCCGAGCGGGTGGGCCGGTTTGTTCACCAGCTGCGTCCACAGGTTTGGCCGATCGCGGCTCCCACTGGCCACAGTTCGCTGTTCCAGGCCAATGGGAGCTGCTGGAAGTGGCGGTCTAGGCGGAATTGTGGCATTTCAAATAACCTTGTGTGGTAATTGCAGGCAAATGCTGATTTCATAATGGTGGCTGCTATATATCCTGATTCAATCCATAGGCATGTTCAGATAAATGCACTAATCCCACCTATCCCAGTATTACACTTGTGACAATCAGGGTCCAGAAAGTCCAAGGAAAGAAAGGGGGGGTCTGAACCCCAAAGAATAAGCAATAAGCAGCGGGTTATATACAATGTTGTTTGTGTATAAAGATATGCCAAGTAAAGTCTTTTAGGAAAGCTTGTAGTGTTCTGAACTTCATGGTCACTAGGAGATCTGGATAGAGGTTGTGGTTATGAATATATGCATGTATATGTGTGTAGAACATTGTAATTGCAACACGAGTGCACCAACAGCATTATCTCACAGCAGTGTGGGGAAGCAATCTGGCAGGGAGGGGCACCTCCCAGGGTGGTAGTTTACATGAAACTAATTCCAAGCACCAAGCGTCCTACAACCCAGGGAAGAACAATCATGGACTGCTACATGGAAAGTCGTTGAAACTGAAAAGAAACCCCATCTTGAACCCCTAAGAAAGGAGGGAATTTTTCCTGGGCTGTGTAACCATGAATTAACGTAGTCTGGAAGAAAGGAAGAAAACTCTGCAAACCTTGTTAAAAGGGAAGGGATTTGAAATGAAGGCTATCCCTAGTGTGCAAACCATCTGGAGTGTGTCCCTCGAAGTGAACTGGTGATTGGGAGCTGGTTTCACCCCTTCAGGGGTGATGAATCAGATGGGAACAATCCAAGTGTCTGTTAGTTAAGAACTTGGGCAGACTCGGGAGCTGAAGGGGATCTTGAGGTGATCCTGCAAGGAGTAACTAGGCCTGTGCAAGCCAGGGTGAAACATTTATGCTTGTAGGTTGGCTACTGGTGTCAGAGCTCTGAGCCATAGTAGGACAGTATTAGGGCAGTGAAATCTACAAGGCTGGCGGTGACAGAACCCCTCATTGGTCTGGGTGATCTCCAAAATGTCACACCTGTCAATCCAAAAACACTCAATTTTCTTTTCTTTATAATGTGTTCTATGCAGCTTTTGTGTTGTTTATCTAACCTGTGTTCAGTTGCCTTCCTGCCCCTTGCAAATGCTTAAATGACACTGGAACACCAGAATATCTTACCTTTATATTACCAGTTTTACTGCAATTGTTCATCTGTTACATTCTTTTATTTCCAATGCTGATAGAAAACTCTCTGACAGTATTATGTATTTGGAAAAAGTTAGTTGTCTCAGCTTGGCATCCTCATCAACAGCCTAGTTGGCCTTAATTTGTTCCTTTGCCGACATTCTCGGCAGAGAGAAGGTTTGGGTTGGCCACTGAGACTGAACTCCCCTTTCAATCATAGAAGGTGGATCCCTGCATAGTAGGGATGAACATACATTCCCAAATTACATTGTGCAAGAAGCTGGTACTGCCACTGTCTATGCTGTGTATGATCTGTGGATAAATAGAAGACTCTGGTCCTGAGGGACTGTCAGTCCAGCATCTTTCACTAATACTAATGTGTCACACACACATTAATAAAAAAGAATCTTGTTAAAGCAACAGAGAATTTAAAAAGTGTTATCATGGTAATCTTAATTAAAGAATTAGACTCTAGTGGAGAAATAGGAATGTACAGTAACTACAGTGTTGAGGATTTTAGTTAACACACAAATTCATGTTGTGTTTTTTATTCTCCCTAGCAAATGAAAGCTACAGACAGGTAGCAATGTGTGTTCTGTATCACATAAGCATGGACGACCGCTTTAAATCGATGTTTGCGTACACAGACTGTATACCACAGGTATGTGTTTTCCTTCTAGACGCATTCCACCACAAACATACCATTTGTCGCCTTCCTGGTAGCAGAGGTCACAGTGACACCTTCAGGTGATAATGGGAACAACAATGTTTCTTCCCAGTCAAATAACTATGAGCCTCTATTAATACGGCAGCTTAACCATTCAGACTACCGTTAAGCAGCCCAGCAGAAGGAATAGGTGACCAACTTTGTCTGTCAGTGCTGCTGGCAAATAAGGCACATCAGGGTATAGGCAACCAGAAAATACCAATAGAAGATTAGCCATGTTAAAGGGAAATGACAATTGGTTCCCTATATAATTACTGTATATGTCCTGGAGAGCTTTGCTTTTTGCAGTTTCAGAAGATACTCCTTTCCAATCTCATTTTGAGTATCAGAACATCATTGTCTGCAACATTACGGAATATGAGCTGGAAACCAGCCAAGCAAATGTTACATCACTGCATGGACTATCTCTGCTCTGACTACAGTCCCACTAAATAAAGGACACATGAAAACTGTGTAGTTGGGAAAGAAATACCTTTTACTTACCTTCTGGATTAAGGATTGTTTGGTGCCTCTCACTATCTGTAGGGAATAAACAAACAAAATTTCATTAAAGAGAAAAAGACCTGGATCTTTTAAACAACTGTATGAGTCAGTTTCTCAGGGTTCTGATTTAAGGTTAGAGTTGAGGATAGAGTCTCCATCTCATAAGTGTAAAAAGCTTTCTGGTTGCTTTTTTTAGAATTGCACCACTCTGTTCTCTTTCCTGCCAAACATCTTTTTAACATCAAGCATATCCGCGATGGGAAGTTGCAATGGAAAGTTTTCAGAACATTTTTTGTCAGTATTTCATGGCAAAAGTTGTAATGTTCTTCCAAGTCGGGGGGAAGAAGGAGGATCTGATGGGAATAGCAAGTGTATGTTGCACAATACTCTTGTAAACATCCTGCAGATTGTTTGCCACAGGATGAAGTTGTATGCTAAGAAGCCCAAATGATACAGAGAACCCACTACTTTTGAATTGTCTCCCACCAAAACCAGAGGCTTTGTTTTGCACTATGGGGCTCAGTTATGATGTGATTTTGGAAAATATGGGCATGGTTTAAAAGCCCCTAGTGCCAAATATAAAGAACCATGGAAATTTCAATAATGTTTAACTAACATGCTTGTTCTGATAGGTATTGGCTGCTCAAAGTTGTGTCTGTAACCCTTGTTCCAAAACCCATGGAAGTAAATAGACTCCCATTAATTTCATTGTTCTTTATATCTGGCTCATAAAGCCTAGAAAAACTTTAAGGCTATCTGTGACCATGATGAACAGTTACCGTGCTCATTAAATCCTATACTAGACTATGGCTGAAGACCCTGTTCATCCAAAGCCACGCTGTGATTTGCCAGTTGGTCCTTTGTGATGAATATCTGTACACCTGCAGCTGGTGGGAAGAGCTAATTATAAGGGGGAGAGGTTGGGACAGGAGGGGAGAAATGAACATTTTAAAGTGACCCCCCTCCCCTCTCTCCCCCCCGGCCCCCCCGGTGACTAGATAGAAAGTGTGAAAAATCGGGATGGGACTGTGGGGTAATTGGGGCTTTCTCTTATACAGGCGCCTAATATTGGGATTGTCCCTATAAAATTGGGACATCTGGTCACCCTCCCCCTCCCTCAGATTGTTTTAATATAAAATGAAGGAGCCAACCATACTCTCTTAGCAGTAGGGCACATCAGGGTGTGTACTGGTGGGCTATTGGTGCATATCTCGGGTGGCGGAATACACTTCTCCTTCCCATGTAGTCCCCCATTCACTAAAAAAATGCGCTCCCTTTCACCCCAGTCAAGCTCTAGAAGATCACAGCACAAGCTAGCTGATGAGTTAGTTGAATTCTCCTTCATAGAAGGTTCTCCTCTGCTGACCCACTGGGACACGGGATATGAGAGGCTAGTGAATGTGACCAAAATAGGGCACAACAGCCCTATCCTGCCCCCATTGCATGGTGAGTGTCACCTCTGCAGAGCTGCCAGTGCATCCTATCTGCACAAAGAGTTGGGACTTGTTTCTGTCACATTTGCAGTCTGCAGGTCCATTAGGTCTGCTTGCCTGTGTCTTTCCTTTGAACACTTTAAATTGTCTGAAAGGGGCTGCATTCTCCCAGGTAAGCATCCTTGTGGATTTCAGGAGTTAATGGGCATTATTCTATTACCACTTAAAAGTGAGTATTAACAGTTCATTCTTGTTAGACCTTAGCAATGCGTGTTTTGTTTAAATAGGTGCAAATGCCATCCAGATGCTGATAAAAGCATATATTGGTAATAGCCTGGCCAATCAAAGAGCATGGTTAGGCAGTGATGTTATGGTGATATTTAATATTTTACCACTGAGCGGTGTACAAGGATCTCCTCAGTTCCCCACATGTTTTCCACCACAGTTGTCCTGCTTCGCTCCTCTTTGATCTATAAGCTTCTTTTTAGTTTAATGCTGGTAAACGTCCTCTCTTGACAGCGCCCTTTGCTCCTGTCCGCCATTATCTGCTGAAGTTCAGAAACCAGAGCATCACTTCAAACAGCAGAGTTAGGGAGTAACTGGTCAGAAGAGATTCCTGAGGCATGCAGTTCTGGCATAATCATTCAAAGATGTTTGAATTGGGGTTGAGGAGGGGGTTGGACAGAGGTGTATGTGAACAGAGCTGTGGGGGTTGGCCTCTGGTCATTGGTAAATAAGTGAAGTCAGGTGCCAGAGAGTCTAGACACAGTGATTTCAGTCCTGGGTCTGTGGTATCTGATACTCAATATGGGACTTGTCTGATTGAACACTACTGCCTCTTCATTGCACATGCTGCAGCCTTTTTACTGCCTTCCTGTTAAATCAGTAAAAGATGACAATGGACATGGTAAAAGCAGAACAAATTTAATTTTAATATTTCCTATTTGGCAGCAATTATGCTCCCTTTTGAAGTGGCACGAGGAGCAATCAAATTAAATGAAGACATAATGGGAAACATGGAGTTCATACAAAACTATTATTTTAAAATTTGAACTGGTTTAATTGAAATTGGAGTATATTTATTTCTTTTTACAGAGAAGTAGCTCAGTAATGACAATCTGACCCCACTACGTTCAACATTTAATTTCCATAGATTTTTGCATTCAGTGAGCATAGAATATGTTTGTTTTAAAATATATATAAATAATCTGAAGGGATTTTAAAATGAGAGTTCTGGAGGGTAATTTCTGAAAGGTCACATCCCCTACTTGCTGAACTTTCTATATGACTTTGCTGGTTAATTCATGTTTATATCAGGGCCATAGATTTAATAAACTAAAGATCTTCTTAGAAGTACTTGAAATCAGGGAAATCTGATTAACCTTTACTTAAGAAAAGGAGGAAATCGGCAATAGCTTTTACATCACCTTGTGAAAGCCCTAAAAGATACTTTATTTTTAGAGAGAGAGTATTAAATATTTTTGGATGTTTTTCTACATTTTCAAATATATTGATTTCAATTACAACACAGAATGAATATTCATTCTGTGTTGTAATTGAAATCAATATATTTGAAAACATAATACAATATAGAAAAACATCCAAAAATATTTAATATTCTATTGTTTAACAGCGATTAAAACTGGATTAATCATGATTAATTTTTTGAGTTAATTGTGTGAGTTAACTGCAATTAATCGGTTTCAGAGTAACAGCTGTGTTAGTCTGTATCTGCAAAAAGAAGAGAAGTACTTGTGGCACCTTAGAGACTAACAAATTTATTAGAGCAGTTAATCAACAGCCCCTATATATGAACAAGAACACAAATTAATCAATATTGTGACCTAAATTTGTGTGTATTAATTTGGCAGCCTCTTTGGAATGACAACTTGATAGTGTATTTATCTATTGCCAGATAACTCCCTCCAACAGATTGTCTGTGGAGGATTTACTTGCAGTGCTGTTGCCTCCTAATTGTCCTTTCTCTGAATATATTTTTTGGTAGATACCCACTCATCTTGTACTTAATCATTCCAAGGTGTTACCACTAGGGGGCAAGAGTGCAACTACTTTGACAGTTACAGTTCAGTTCTTTCTCCCTGCCCCTACCCCTGTATCTGTCCTCTTTTTAAGTGCATTTGTTTTACTCAGCCTTGTGCCCATGCTACCTTGCATTGTGATTCTGATAGGTCTTGCAAGCTAAGTAGTCTGGCTTCGTCAGTGCTTGCATGGGAGTGTGCAGAATTGGGGTTGGTGCTGCAGTAGGGGTGGTCTACCTTGTGAGTCAGTAACTGAACCAAATCTACCAAATCTGTGAAAAGTGAAGACTGAGAAATAGACTGACGTTTGGATGTCATTTATATATTGGATTTGCTGTTTGTAAAAAATTAAGGCAGACTTACAATAGACAAAATTAGGGTTGATATGTAAGCCGTGATAGACCAGTGAATATATAGGAACAAATTATATGGAATGGCAGCTAGCTGTTGGTTCTTTGTAGCCTCATCAGCGGAGTCACTAACATGCACCACAGCAATTAGAGCAGACTGTGGGAAATGTGTATTTTATCCCATGTGT
This sequence comes from Lepidochelys olivacea, assembly GCF_965140295.1. Lineage (NCBI taxonomy): Eukaryota > Metazoa > Chordata > Testudines > Cheloniidae > Lepidochelys > Lepidochelys olivacea. The sequence goes on from NC_140418.1 coordinate 47,160,203, forward strand.
CCTTTTTCCTCTACTGAAGGAGTGGGGCAGTAGTAAAGGAGACACTGGCTCAGTACTGCAGTATTTGGCAGTAGCAATGAGTGCAGCGGTAGTAGGTTTGCTTAGACAGATGGTGGGAAGGACATGTAGCAGATAAATCAGAGTGAGTTTAGATATAGGCAGCGGAGTAGACTTAGCCAGTTCAAAATAGCAGAAGTAGAATTATTATACAATAAAACAGCCATTCGTAGTGCTTTATTCCATTAAGCAAACGGAAGTATCCCGTTTTTCATGGGATGAATGCATTAGTACACAAGATTTTAAACTGTTCACAGGAATTTAACCATTCACAATCAATACGTTATCTCCCTATCACTGGATTTTATTTAACAAACTAGTTTATTTTAGAAAAGGTGGCAAGTGATTGCAATTCTTAACTGTTAGTAACTCTGGCTGTCCACAAATAATCAAACCCTAGTCCTTCCAAATTAATCACTATGACAAGTTGGCAGCAAATGTAGAGATGCTGAATATGAAAAGTATTCAGATTAGCATAGTTGGCTAGAGACTATTGCTCTGTTTTTTTTTCTCGTGCTTTGGAAAGTTTAATTACTTGTGTGTGTTGGTAGTTAATGAAGATGCTCTTTGAGTGCCCTGATGAACGCATTGACCTGGAGCTCATTTCCTTCTGCATTAATCTTGCTGCTAACAAGAGAAATGTGCAACTTATCTGTGAAGGTAAGTGTGCGGAAGCTTCACAGCATATCTTTGGGTCAGTGCCTAGCACCCTGATGGCAAATGTAATAGTAATACAACTAATGACAGCAGAAAAACATTCAAACCACATTTGTAATAAACATTTATGTATGTGCACAGTTGGGTCAACTCCTAATGTCACTCATCCCCCTATTGAGCCATAGTATCTCCAATTCTGTGGTGAACAGTTCCATGAAATCACTGATGACTATTATATTGAAAACTTTATGCTTATCCTGACCCTTACTATGTGGGTTGAATGTAACTCTGGAATTCACCCCCAAATCTTCCTACAGGCAACTGGGGTTCTGTTTCCAGACATGAATAAGTAACACAGGGCCTCTTTTATTTTTTAATGGAAAGATACAATTTGATCTATTTTAAGATTACATCCCTCAAAGCTGGTGTTTACAAGCTGCGTAGTATGAACAGGCTTACTTTTCATGCGGTTGCTCCAAAGCTGCTCTCTCTTTTTCTGAACTCCCTGTGCTGATTCTCAACTTTAAAGTGCAGTTCTTCTCTGAAATGACACCATAAAACTGGCACATTCTCAATCAACCATTTTGCTCCCTGTATGTATTCAGAATCCTAGCCACTAGCTTCAGTGGCAACTGCTTCATAGATTCTAAGGTCAGAAGGAACAATTATTTATTCCGGTCCCTGCATACAACAGACCATAGAATTTACCCAGCGATTTCTGCCTCAAGCTCTGTCACTTGTAGTTGAACAAAACAATGTTAATTGCTTTTTAGTCCTATTATCACTTGAAAGCCAACACCTCTAAAACAGAGTGAGCTGGATTCTATTCCTTTTTGTGCATCAACAACTCTATTTTTACTAAATTCCAATCAGTTATACATGTGCAAACTACACAGAAGACAGTGGACTTGCACAAGTGTCACTGAGGGAATAATTTAGTGTGCAGGATGTTTTTTACTGATGAGGATACATGAGAAGGAAAGAACCCAGTTTGACACTCAGAACCCAGACTGAGTTGGCAGGGCTCACAGTTAGAGAACAACCTTTTTTTATTTGCAAACTGAGCTTATTTGGTCTGGAATCAATAAAAGCAGTACAATAATGCCATTTTTACAGAATTTCCTTTCAGAGTTATAGCTATGAGAAACTTACAATTTTTCACCAACTTAGATGCAACTTTGTGTATGCATCACATTTTCTCTTTCTGACTGGGGATGTTTTCTATGAAAACAGGATTTCTGCTGCTGCATAATCATCTTTCGTTGCTGATTTGCTCAGCGTATCAGACCTAACCCTTTGCTATATTTTCAGTAGGGCTATTTATATATTGACTAGCATGAGGGCTGCTTCCTTTGTTGGTGCTCTGTCACAGAAACTCGTATAAAAATAAAAAAGTAACTGTTAATATCAGACAGGCAAGGTTGTCCTGAAGAGTCACATCAGTAAGACCATGATTTGGCCCACAATATCAAATAGTTGAGTCTGGTGAATGTACTGTTGTTCCTGTAGTGTCCAAAGTGCGGTGAGGGCTTGTTTGCTCCCTAGACATGTACTAAAAGAGTGCTTTGGTTTATAGCCTTTGCCAGCTCCCCTGGGCAAAGTAGCTGTTATATATGAGTACCTCTATTTGAAATTCCTTTGCAAGAAACCTGTCCAGACTTATATCTCCTCAAGTTACCAATATTAAGATGGATAGGCATTGTTTGAGAACTTGACTTGAAAATTAAGAACAGGAGTTTGGGATGGCTGTATAGAATTGGGGTAGTTATAGTGGTGGTGGGAGTAGAGGCTTAGCAGGTGGGTTGCTTTTATTAGAGTTATAGTTGATAACTGAACTATTTAGTTCAGTTTTCTCTTATAGTGATGAGTCCTAATATTCAATAATTGAGATATTGGCTATTATATATTTGCCTTATATTTTGTCTTGGAGTTTATTCAGGTGAAATTTGTCCCTCTAATTATGGCCTGAAAGAACAAAATAGTTTCTGCTTTGTCTGATTTATTTGTCTTTGTCCTTTAATACTCGTAAATAAGAAAAAAATTCTAATTGTTTCTTTTTTTTTTAAGCAAAAGACCTGATTCTAGCTTTAATATGATCTGGGAGATTTGCCATGTATCATTTTCTTTTCAGGAAACGGATTGAAGCTGTTAATGAAGAGAGCTCTGAAGTTCAAGGATCCATTGTTGATGAAGATGATCAGGAACATTTCACAACATGATGAGCCAACGAAAAACCTGTTTATTGTAAGCACTTGCTATACGTTCTCAGTACCCTCTATCCCTTTGCATTGGAAAGGATTTTGGCTTTAGACTGCTGCTGCATCTTGAAGGATGGGTTGGCTTTTATCTTTACAAACGATTTTATATTCTTGAGTTTCATGTATTTGGCATTTCCATGTTTTTATGAAGCTGATTTCATCGGTATTTTAAAGGGGTTTTGGATGCCTCAAGGAACTAGTGGTTGGTTACAATGTAAACCTTTTTACGTCTAGGTCACTGGTACAAAAACATGGAAATATACACATCTCAGAAACCGTTGCCACAGTTAGCAGTAATCTTAAACTTTGTTCTCAAGAGAGAAATCTAGGACAGAATGAAGTATCCTTTGCCTGTTACAACTGGTTCCTTCAATTAAAGATTCAGGAGCAATGTGAAGAATCTCTTGCTACTTAAAAAAATAAAAAAAGAACAGGAGTAATAAGTGCTACTCTAAACCTCTTGACAGGTTTCAGAGTAGCACCCGTATTAGTCTGTATTTGCAAAAAGAAAAGAAGTATTTGTGGCACCTTAGAGACTAACAAATTTATTTGAGCATAAGCTTTCGTGAGCTACATGCATCCGAGGAAGTGAGCTGTAACTCACGAAAGCTTATGCTCAAATAAATTTGTTAGTCTCTAAGGTGACACAAGTACACCTTTTCTTTTTTCTAAACCTCTTGCTACTTTTAATAACTCTTGAGCGACTTAATTCTCTAAGGCTGAGCTACCTGTCCAGCAGTCTCATGAGCATTAATTACACACGCTCACGGAAATGAAATATGGAAAAGAATTTGTATTTTAGAATAAAAAAATATTTGGGTTAAATAAGGAGTTAAAATTCTAATTGGCAAATCTCTTAATAAAGTTGTTACTGCATGAAATCAAATCTTTTAACTGCCGTGCACTGCTAGTTCGTAAAATCCATACATGTAAACCACATAAGGTAACTTCACATACATTTCAGGAGGCTTTTTGGGAGCAGAAACCACTTCTATGGTTAAGATTCCATAACATTTTCTATTCTAACCCCCTTTCTTCAGTCTGGTAGCTTTCTAAAACTTTTACCTTTTGGGGGCTGAAATTTTCCATGTGTGGGTGTTTTTCTCTACCTACAGTAAATGTTCTTGAAAAGTTTGAACAAAAAGGTTCAGAGAATGAGAAATGGGGAAATTGTCATTTTTAAAAAACAGGTCTGCAACTAAGGTGTTGAATTAAATTTGGCTTGAAAATAGTCCGCACTTAGGAGATGTGCCTTTTGAATGTTCTGGTGAAAATTAGTTTTGCTTTGACTGAGTTAGGAACCTTTCAAAATCCTATGTTCATGTGCGGTACTTTTACTAATTACCTGCCTATATATTTTTTTTTAGGATTATGTTGGTGACTTAGCAGCTCAGATCTCTAATGATGAAGAGGAAGAATTTGTGATAGAATGCCTGGGAACACTGGCTAATCTGACCTTACCTGACCTGGACTGGGAGCTTGTCCTGAAAGAGTACAAACTGGTTCCATACCTCAAGGATAAACTAAAACCAGGTCTGTATTATCAGTGGTTTAGTCTTCCATGATATTCTGTTTTCTGATTGTAGTATCTTTTGCTATCATATTCTATTCTTATTGCAGTATTGTGTTTTGCTACTGTAGTATCTCTTGGGTGTATTAATTAGCATAATGTTAGCTTGTTGGAAAATTAGAAGAACTGTGTATAAGTAAGAATAAGAACGTTCAAGGATTCAGCAAAGAGTTTTCTTAAATACCCAGCTCTCTGCTGTTTTATTTGCCAGGTTCTGCAGAAGATGACCTTGTCTTGGAAGTGGTGATCATGATTGGAACTGTATCTATGGATGACTCCTGTGCTGCTATGCTGGCCAAATCTGGAATTATTCCAGCACTCATTGAACTTCTAAATGGTATATTACTGAATTTCTGATTTTCAGGCCTGTAGTTTCTAATGGACTCAGGTGGCACCATTCATTTTTTTAGCCTGCAGGATAGCAGTAGGTAGTCTCCAATGAAAGCACAATGTCTTTCCATTACTAGCAAAATGGCAATGAGCATGGTCTAGTGAACTCACTTTTTCTGCACTTCTGATGTCCTAATCTAATTCTCGCTGAAGTCAATGGGAATCTTTCTGTTGACTCTGATAGAAGTTGGATCAGGCCCTAAAAGTTCTGTGCACACTGGCAGGGATAGTCTGGTAGATATAAGACACCAGAAAAATGCATCCCAGTGTCCTTGGCTCTCCTGAGAGCCCAACACAACTCTTGAGACATTAATATACAATAGCAAAGTGCTCTGTCTTGGGGACTTGAGGAAAAACTTTTTTCTTTTTGCAGCTCAGCAGGAAGATGATGAGTTTGTCTGCCAAATCATCTATGTCTTTTACCAAATGGTCTTCCACCAAGCCACCAGAGATGTCATCATCAAGGAGACCCGTATCCTCTTATAAAGGCCAGACGATTAGAATTATAGTACTTAACTTACTATAATTAGAATTTGTTACGTGTCAAGCTTTACAGAATAATGGTGGTTTAGAAAATCATAGTAATTAGAATTAATTGAACTTGAAACAGTGGCTGAACACTATAGACATAAGACAGGTATACAAGTACCATAAGATGGTGTTGTGCAGTATAAAGGTTTTATTGGCATGCCTTACATAGGCCATTCCAAAAGAGTGTTGATAAAGTTTATTGTGCCACACCACTGTATTATGTATATGTCACACACTGTACAGGAAAACTATTTAATAAATGTTTGAAATATTTTAATGGGAAAAATTCTCGTATCTTTCCACCTGTAAAGGCAGGTGCCTTAGGCCTGGGCTACACTGGGAGCGGGGTTCGAATGAAGATACTCAACTTCAGCTATGCTATTCACATAGCTGAAGTCGAATTTTCTTAGTTCGACTTACCTGGCTGTCCTCATGGCTGCGAGTCGACCACGGCGGCTCCCCTGTCGACTCTGCTTACTCCTCCTGCCGAGGTGGAGCACAGACGTCGATTCGGGGATTGATTTATCTCATCTAGACAAGACATGATAAATCAATCCCCGATAGATTGATCACTACCCACCGATCCGGCGGGTAGTGAAGACGTAGCCTTAGTTACCATGATTTCACCTCTAGAGGGTTCAGATGGAGAAGAAAAATGTTTGTTCTTTCATATGCCTGCTGCTTCCAATCTCTTCTTCCCCTTCTCCCCCATCTCCATTTTCCCCCCTTAGAAGCATGTGTCCTCCAACGTTCACCTTCTTATCCTCAGTGCTGTTGTCATGTATCACTCTCCTGTCTCCTTCCCATCATTTCTCCTCTTTGATTTCAGTTCCTGGCTCTCCTCTTTTTCTGTGCTGATGGCCCCATTGCCTCTGCTACCTTTTGCCTTTTCACTGACTTTCTTCAACTTTGCATGACCTTAATTAGACTCCTGTTCTCCAGTCATCACCACCTCTCACTCTTTTTTTCTCTTGTTTTGTTTTAAACTGGGACCTGATTCAAACCTGGGAGTCAGGTCTTCATGTCAAAAATCTTTTCGGTATTATATTTATAAAGCACCTAGCATACACTAAGTGTTATATAAATTTGATGATAGTACCTCTGAAATGACCTACAGTATCTTTTCTAGGTATAATATTACAGCTTTAAAATCTGATAGCTCTGGAACGGCCAGAAATAAGTGGAGAATCCCCTTTCTGTCATATCAAAGTTTTTGGTTTTTGTTCTAGAAAGTTGCAGGATACCAATTCTTAAACTTGGACAATATTCCCTCAGGCCATTATCATCCTTTACTTCATTATTGCAAAAGCTGCTTTCCCCTAAGCACAAATTTCTCTTACTTAACTCACCCAGGTTACATTCCCTTAGCTTAGTCAGCCTGGAGAGTTTGAGGTGTCCTGGGACTCACTGAAGTGATTGCATGCTTGGTAACGTTGGACCAAGTCTGCCAAATATTTATCTTTACTTTTCCCCCAGAAAGCTGTCAGCTCATGCTGAGAGAGAACAGAATCATTTTTTGAATTTGAGGTGTGTGTGTGTAAAAAAATCAACAGTTATTGTTTTTTCATATGATAAACCATTCAATTGGAAATCCTGTAGAAACATTGTAGCACCCTGTATTTTGGGATAGCCAGTTTTCTGCCCCAAGTCCCTAAATGGCCCCCTCAAGGATTGAACTCACAACCCTGGGTTTAGCAGGCCAGTGCTCAAACCACTGAACTGTCCCTCCGCCCACTAATGCCCAGCTTCATAAACAGTTCATTGTCAGCTTATTAATATGCTCCATGTCATAACAACAGCCAGTCTTTATCACCCTTTCTCCCTCCTCTTTTCTACCTCCTTCACCTACATCCCAACCATGGCATTTAGGATGCTGCTTAGTTTAAATTCAGTACTTCACCCTTCATTTCCTTCATCTTAAATTCATATACATCCTGTAATCTAATTGATTAAAATACCTCCACTGTTAGCCTTTTGTTTTTAACAAAAACTCACAGATGTTTTTATATCTACACAGCCACAAGAAATGCAATTTGAATAACACTTCATTCATCCACATAAGATCAGCCTTTTAAAAATACTGAAGTCTGTACCACAAGCATGCATCAATTGAGCGTTCTTACCTAGGATAAATAGTTTGCAAATCAGTCTTTACATTTTATAGCTTTTGAAAATATACTAAACTATGCCACAGCAATTAGAGAAACTGCACAAAATGTAAACTGAAAAAGATGTCCAAATGGCAGCATTTTCCGTGACAAACTAGAGAATATATTCTTAATAAAACAAATGTATATTCCTTTTCATTAGAAGTTGTATGTGAATGCACAGCTCTTTATTTAGCACATGAACCATTTGAAAAAAAGCCTGAGCTCTCACATGCTGTGGATAATTCCCCAGTGTGACGCTCAATTCCTCATGCCAGTTGGAAGAATCCAAACCTGTGGTAAAACCAGCATTACATCCTTAACCATTTCTTCCCAGAGGCTCCAGCATATCTTATAGACCTGATGCATGATAAAAATGCTGAGATCCGCAAAGTCTGTGACAATACACTGGATATTATAGCGGTAGGTTGAGTTCCTTTGTCCATTTTAAGAGCCTGTTTGAATGTGACATGGTTGTATTCTAAAAGAGTACTAGTAAACACTGGCCTGTTGAGTGAAAATATTTGTTCTACAAATGCACCTTTTTATTACATAAGAGGGAGTTGCATTTGCATGGCAAAATTAATCTATCTTGTTATAGTAATCTGTATCTAAATTTCTCGTTTAAAAACCACATAGATTCTTAAAAAAACAATGCTGGTTAATAGGATTTTAAAAATGTTTATATCACTCTTTATTTAGCACCACTTTGCGGTGTGTGAGGCCATACTTGATAAGGATTGTATGTTTTTGGAATTTTATGGTTGCCCAACAGCTTTTTCACTCAGTTATATCTACTTGTTCAGAGACCTTTTCTCTATCTACCACCTTACAAAGGTAAGTGCACATGACAAGGTTAGCCGCATTAAACTTGGAAATATTAGAAACCACTGTTGGTTCTGTCCTGTTCAATTATCAGAATAGGATTTATGGGTAACTTCTTTCCTGTCACTTTGGATTAGTTTGCAGTTTATGATTTCATCTTAAAAGTTTAGTGCAAAGGCTTGCAGCTATTCTACCTCATTAGATCTCACAAGCTGATCAACTTCAAGTGTGGTCAGTGCTGGAATGGAGCACCTCCAGAGAAAACCTAGATTTCTGCAGGAAATGGTGTTGGCAACTCAGGTGGGGCTCTTCCATCCGAATCGGTACTGAACCAGTGTCCGCAGCATAATGATGTTGGGCCACCATGCTGCTGGCGGTTCTATTTTTCTAGTGATCATTAAAGCTTCTGTTTGCCAGAAGCTGGGAATGGGCGACAGCGGATGGATCACTTGATGATTACCTGGTCTGTTCATTCCCTCTAGGGCACCTGGCACTGGCCACTGTCAGAAGACAGGATACTGGGCTAGATGGACCTTTGGTCTGACCCAGTATGGCCGTTCTTATGTTCTTTTGTAAAACGTCTGTGCTTGGGACCAAGAATAGGATTATTCTGACTTTATTTCTTTTCAGGCAATTACTTTTCACCTTCCTTCCTAAATCCCTTTTGGCAAATTTAGGTGGATTCAGTAGTTGTCATCACATGGGAAATATCTTCACTTCTGTGATGGGTGAAATAATTCCAATATATAGCAAGCTATATTGCATGAACAGTGCTGTTTGAATGTACCATAGTGATCATGAAAAGTGAATTGTTGTCGCTGAACAAAACTTAGCTGTGAATTTGGAGAGTAGTATTGAAAATTTGTTATGACTGTTCTCCTGTTTTAACAGGACTTTCCCCTATTTCCTCCCTCTATCTTCTTCAGTTGAAAGCTATATACCACAGAAGCTTGCTTGTTCTTAAACTTGTGGAGTTAGATTCTATAGATTCTGATGTATGCAATAGTATTATATTTTCTGTTTTATTTCTGTGTAATAACCATGAGCCATGCTTATTGGCTAAAATGTGCCCTAGAGAAGTGCAAAATATTAGTAATATTATTATTTTATATGTGTATGCATTTTTGTAGGACATTGGTATGTTTTATCTATCTTTATTATAAGCTCTGCTTGTGTTTCATGCAGAGATATGGTATTAAATCCTGGCTCTGTTGAAGTCAGTGGAAGTTTTGCCATTGACTTTCAGTAGAGTCAGGATTTCACCTGTGATGAATTCGCACCTGAATCCTGGTGTGTAAGATGCTCATGAGTCAATCCACCAAGAAAAAAAATTAGTTTAGTGAGACAAAACCCCAGTGGGAGCATTAGACTTTTCTGGGGGAAGATGTTTTGGCTTTTAAGAAGGTTCTACAGTATTGAAATGTTTCTAGTCTTACATTTTTGAAGATTACTTAAATGGAAAGATTTGAGGAAAATGTGAGAGACCACTATGTATGAGTTGTTCCAGATAAGATCATTGTTGTTCTGCTGCCCTGCAACGTTTGCCAATCAGTCTACATTGTTTGACGTATTCTTTCCTTGCATTCCAGACCTCTCTGAATATCTAAGGGCATTCTGGCAAAGGCCTTAGTGATCTCAATTTAGCTGTGAGATACCATTCCTAAAGGAAGACATGCTGGGGAATTTTTATAAGGGGTTGAAGTAAAATGAACCTCAGGAACAGTAACTTTTATATAGTTGGGGATATGAAAGCCTATCAAAGTACAGTAGATATTGGAAAAGTGACAGCACACATTCCTATAAATCAGATTCTTCTACGATACATATCGCACTTTAAAAATGTTAGCTTAAAAAGAAAGTGATGGGGACAGGAATGCTTCCATGTCAACCCCAAAAGCAAGAGTCTTGAGTTCAGGTGAGTACAATTAGCCTTTTGCTTAGCTGTTAAGCACCAAAAATAGTCCAGGTATCCTCATGCACCATATCACAGTTACTGGGCTAACTGTGTTTGAGGCCTGAGAGGCAGAGCACTCAAGCAGTCATTGTTCTTGAGATAGAAAAAACAATTTTCCTAATTACAGACTGGGACCTGGCTGCCTTCCCCTGTGTATCAACCATGATTACCTCAGCAGGCCTGACTTAGGCTCACACCCTGCCGTTCTGCTCCCTCCAGGAGCAATGACAGTAGTCCCCAGTGGCCAGACAGCCTTCTTAAAGCAAAATATTATTTTTTAGAACAAAAGCAATTAGGAATAAAATAGACTAGACACGTGTCTAGCATAGCAGGTGTTCAACTGTCTTCCGCATGGGGATTCTGGTAGGGCTAAGCTTCCTGTAGAAGCCCCCCAGCCTGAGACCTCTAGGTTCTGGCTGGCACCGTCTGTTGCCTTAATGCACAAGCCATTTTTCTCCCCCATCCCTAAGAAAGGAGTCCTTTGCTGCTTAGTCACCTGTCCCCTACCTCGAGACCAAGTCACTTTTACTGTTACAGCTCTGTGATCTGTTAGTTCCCAGCCTTGGCAGAACAAGGCTTGCAACTTGTTGGAGACAGAATGTAAGATCATTGAAGCTGACAACTTTGTCCATTGTTTTTCAAGTGTGTGCTTGGGCATCCTTTTCTAGGACCATTGTCATACTCTTCTTTGTTCTTCCCACAGGCTCCAGTTAAGCTAGATCAGTGCATTCATGCAGGAAAGTCTTCTATCCCAATGCACAATAACTTCTGTTCACTGACCAGGGCACATACAGAGATGTGACAATTTAAGAAACGCTGTATTAGAATATTACTTAGCGAATCCACAACCATGGGGTCCAAGATTGGATGTCTCTTCTATCAATATTCTGATTCAGCAAAATGCATTCAGAATGCTTTAGAAGCCTTTACTCCAAGGGCTAAATCGGCTCTGCTGCAGTCGATGTAGCGGTAATTGGTTTAGTGGGTCTGGTGAAGACATAAGTCAATGCGAAAGCACTCTCCCATGGACTTCAGTACTCCACGACCCCAAGAGGCAGAATCTATGTCGACGGGAGAGTGTCTCCAATCAACATAGCGTGGTGTAGACACGGCTGTAAGTCAATATAAGCTACATCAACTTAAGTTGTGTATTTTACATAACTTAACTAGTGTAACTTAGATTGACTTACCTCGTTAGTGTAGACCAGGCCTGTGTCTCCACTGCACTGTTCCAGTTAGTTCATGTTACATTACAATTGTTAGATAACTAATTGCCTGCTTAATTTTCTAACCCAGTGGTCTCCAAACTGGGGTGCGCGAGATGATCCCAGGGGGTGCCCGGCAGCAGGAATGCCGCCGGACGGCACTCTGCCATTTTTTTTCTTCAGCAGCAGCTCTGCACATCCCAGCTGGTGTTTCCTTCCAGTGGCTCACCTGCGGCATGTCTTCTGGTCTTCTTCCATCGGCGGCATGCCTGCAGCTGGTCTTCTGGTCTTCTTCCGTCGGTGGTACACCTGCAGCTGATCTTCCGGTCTTCTTCTGTCAGTGGCGCGTGTGCGGCAGGTCTTCCGGTCTTCACCCTGGGGGTGCGCGAGCCAAAAAGTTTGGAGACCACTGTTCTAAACCACCAAAGGATGGCTTGTTGTCCTTTTTCTGTTTTGTGCTCTGCTTTATAATGTTGTCAACATTTCCAGAATCCTTTCCTGAGTTCAAATGCACAAAGCACAATTCTGTATGCCACTACCGAGGAAGGGAAGGAACTGTTTAGGGTTGTACAGGGAGGTATAATAAACAAAGGTGATAATTAAGAAAAGAAAAATCCAGACTGACAAGATAAGGAAAAATTCCTACTGGTGAATGATTCTTTCTGGTAAGGTCTTGTAGACTGTGGTGTAATCTCCCAAGGGAAGTGATGCTAGTCTTGTCGCTTGGGATGTTATAAACACTCAACTTGAAAAAAACATTAGCAGATAAACTTCAGGGACCATTGATGCACTAGCGCCATAGGCTGATGACCCCGAAATCTCCTCCACTGTGGGGAAACTAAGAAGAGGCTTACAGTCTAGAAGATGTCTCCCCATGCTCCTGAGAGCACAACTCCAGTGTTTCAGGGCAGCCAGAGGAGGCCTAGTGACAGTGTAGAGAAGAAATCCCTTCTCTCTCAACTAGCATTGGCATGGAAGGGATGTTCTAGTGGTTGGAGAGGGGAGTAAAGAGACAGAAACGGAAAAAAGATGCAAGAAAACACAACTCCATGTTCTGTAGATTTTATTTCAATGTTACAGATAGTACACGTTTTCAGATGTGAATCCTGTGAAGTGCTGAGGGAGAGGAAAGGAAAAGTGCTGTGAGGGTGGATGGGAGAATGGCTCACCTTGCATGCTGGCAGTCCTGAATGAAACCTTGGATCCAGAAAAGGAACAGCAGCAGCAAGATCAGCTGGTGTTGAAGAGGTTGTGGGAAGCCCGCAGTAGCCATATGAGTGTGCGGATGGCAGGGAACTTAGCCCTAGTTCCCATTCCCTGCTGTTGTCAGAAGCTTGCCCACACATGGATGAACAGATCTTACTGGTATATATTGGGAGAGCTCTCTGCCCTCTTCTTTCTCAGACACTTGCTACTTTGCCGTTTAGAAGTGGTGTTAGATCCTACTTAGACAGTTTCCTCCCCGGTGCCCATACAGAAAAGCTGAAACCCACTGATCCGTATTTTCCTTGAGAGGTTAGGCAGTAGAGTGCTACGTATCAAGAGGGGCAGGAGGAATCACCACATGATGGCATCATCTTTTCTCTGCTCCAGAATGGAGGCTTCTCTGAAGTCCTGAGCATCCATGTCAGGTGGAGGTACATCTCACACTGTTGAAGGAAGAATAGCAGCAATGAGGCTGGAGGGGCCAAAACATAGAGGTCCTGATGGGATGTGCTACCCAGATCAGAGGCCATGGTGGAGAAGCCCATAAAGCTACCCATCAAGATCAGCATCAAGGCACACTTTGCTTGCACTGCCAGAGCCTGTGAGGTGCCTGTGCAGCGGGTAATAGAAGATTTCAGTCTCCAGGATTGTCAGGCCAGCTTTCTTCATCAGTACTAAATTTGCAACAACAAAAAATAATTAAATAATATTGCAGACTTTTTGCCCACATGTATTTAACATAAGCAAGTTGCTATGACGATGAGAAATCAGAAAATAAATGTGGGGAGAGAGATTTTTGATACTTAAAACTAATTTCTTTTTAAGGAGACAAACACGTTTTTCAGTCATCAAGAAGCTGCACATAGTGTGATTGAAACAACATTGAGGAAAATTAGAGGCCTTGCAAGCCTTGGGGGAAATATGCTTTCTGCTGTAAAGTAATTGTCACAGAAATTATGGAAACGTTACACCAGTGATGATTTGTTTAATACAGCTTGGCTTGATTCCGCCATTGGTGAATTGAAACAGATGTGTTGCTTTAGTACGGTATGTACCATGGAGTCATATGGGCAGTCTGCACTGGAGGATGTGAATGACCCCTTTCAGCAACAGGAAAACTAGTCTCTGGCTGTTCTTGAATAGCTTCAATTTTCTGGATGTGGTGCTGAGTCCTGGTGTGAAAGAGCTAATTTACTAACCCTATAATCTGGACACACACTGGCTGTCTCAGTTCAGGGACTAAGATCAGCTTCATGTATAGTGCGTTCTGTCAGATTCACACTAATAGATCTTAGTTTTCCATTGAGCGTTGACTGTTTTAGCTACCCCACTTTTCGGAGATCATCTTGACACCTGTGTTGGAAGCCTTTGGAAAGCAGTGGCAATTGGCACTACATGTATACTTGCTCATAGCATCAGACAGATCAGAGCTATTTAAAGATCAGTGGGCTCAATCCCATACCAGTTCCTTTTCCATCACTAAAGAGAGAGGTCTCTGAACTGTCAGGCTCCTCCTCCTTTTCTCTTCCTCACTGTATTAGGGCTTGCTGTGTAGTTAAATTTTCTTACTTATTCTTGGTTACTTTTTAGTTTTTTGTGTAAATCAAACTAATATAGTGTTAGGGTCCATATCCCTTCCACATTATCTGGTCAGTTTCCCTAACAGCTTTGTTTGAACCAAGGATCAATCCAACATGTCAGATCCCAAATGAGTCTAAGAAGGCTTGGGAATGGTTCTAAAGTGTTTTGGGATTTTGAGTCGGAGCTGCTCCAGGCCAATGGGGGCTGCGGGAAGCAGCACGGGCCGAGCGGTGTGCTGGCCACTCTTCCTGCAGCTCCCATTGGCCTGGAGCGGCGAACCGCAGCCAGTGGGAGCTGTGATCGGCCGAACCTGCGTACGCGGCAGGTAAACAAACCAGCCCAGCCCGCCAGGGGCTTTCTCTGAACAAGAAATGAAGTACAAAAATGATGAAGGTTATGGCACAAATCAACAGCCACTAGGATGTTCTAAGTGAAGTCTAGTTTCTAGTTTCTAGTGAAGTCTGCAGCCCTAGTTTGAGAACCACTGTCCTAGACCATTGTGATATCAGAGGTAACTCAACCCATCACCCCCTTTATAGCTAATTTGTGTGCAACAGTTTCACTGGTTGTAGAGGAAGACTGCAGAGATGGTGGATAACTTGACCAGCTGCTGCCACACCAGTGCTCCCAACTACTACCCATACAAATAATACAACTCTTCATACAACACAACAATGCATACCCAGAGACAAAACACATCCAGCACACACAATAACTCCAAACCTCATTCCGAAGCCTAGAATATCTGTGGAGTCATAATGAAGCAGTGGAAACAGAGAGCTCTTTTTGTTTAGAATATCACCAGGTTCAATCATCAGTGGGATTTAGTGTGTTCTGTCCAGTTTTTAAATTCTCGGCCATTTTTGGCTTTTTTACATGTTACTTTACAAACTACATTTGTGCAACAGCACAGGCTTTCAACTTTGAGTATGAAGATACGGATGACAGGCCAAGCAACCTAGACCCTTTAGTGAACCCCTCTTTCTATCTTCACAGTGAGTCACAGCTGACCCACACCTCTGAATTTAGCCTGGGACATTTCATAATGGAGAAGCAATTTTGGTTTTTCTCTTTCCTCCTCCTAAGGAAATCAGCTGATCAGTTTTGCTTGAACACTGTATATGTGTATGGGATTAGACAACACGTACACTCGCCCACCTTGCGGGAGAGATCAAGTTTGGAAAGCTGTGAATGTTTCAGAAAGTTATGGACTGAAAATGGGGGGTTAGAATAGAAACTGTTAGACAAGCTTAAGTATAGTGGTTATTTCTGTTAGCAGATAAGACCTGTTACCTTGTTTTATAGCTTGTCTCTAAAGTTCTGATTGCAGTAGTTTTCCTTGAACACGAGGTCAAACAAAACAGGGCAGAAGTTACTGCAACTACTGGTTCCCATAGCAGTTGGGATCTTTTATTGCTCAATATTTATCTTTGTACACAGAAGAGGCTATATATATATATATATATATATATATACATATATACACATTGAAAATGTTTATCATGGTGGTTTTGTTCTGCAGAGGACCATTTTGGAGACCATCACAAAGCAGTTAGGGAAGGACGGGAGATAGCTTGTGCTCAGATTTAAAACAGATGCATCTTTTCCAACCTAATTTACATTTACTGCACATTACATTGATTTTACATTATGGGCCATGGCAAAAGCTAATTTCTGTCAGTAGTGAGCCTAATTGTGCTCTCAGTTACACCTGTACAAGCCTATTGAAATCATTGAAGGTTACACAGATGTAATTGAGGGCAGGATATGGCCCATTATGTGCTGGAAGAAGTTTGTTTTAGGGACTGGACACTAAAGATAGCTAACCAGAAAAACTCTATCCTGTTAAGCAATGACTAATATGCTGTTAATCTAATCATTTGTGTAGACTATGCATTTTGTTACAGCAAGTGTCCATTCAGGCAACCATCAACACAGTGTATCACTTTACCAGCTACAATCCTAACCTTAACAAGGATTCAATTTACTATACAGCAGTTTTAATTTAGTACAGGGAATCACATTAAATGAACCATATTAAAGACCTAATTAGAGGGCAGCCACATTAAAGTGAAAAGGAAAATCTGTTTTCCATCAGCTTGATAGAACACAAAACAGATCTGTGTAGCTCTATGTTATCCTATAGTGTGTTAATCAGATACAAGGTGTGACGGAAGCCAGTGACAAAGGGGACGCCTGATAGGGAACAGGCATGCTCTGATAATAGGCCAGTTAATGCTTCATAATGTTTCTGTGGTTCAATAGTAAACAAAGCTGGATGTAGGACTTCAAAAAGGATGGCACATTCCATGCAGAATCAAACCATACATCTTCCATGACGCTCCAAGATTTATGGATACCGAATGCTTAAGATAGTGATGTCAAGGGAGCTCAGAGGAGAATAAAGTCAGCCTCTGAGCACTCTTCTCGTTAAATAACTAAACTTGCAGCATTTGAAAAACATCAGCCCCTCCTTACCCAATGGTCTGCTATTCAAGAAGACTGACAGACTTCACTTAGAACATCCTAGTGGCTGTTGGTTTGTGCCATAACCTTCATCATTTTTGTACTTCATTTCTGAGGGAATTCATTGGGTAAAGATGCCCTTCAAGTAAAGAAGGTTTTTACTGGTTCAAAATTAATCTCTTCAAGGACATTATAGACACTATTGGGTTTGCAGGGAGTTGCTTTTCCTTGATATTTATTTTTAGTTTGTTACCTATTTTCTTCTTTAGTTCTAGTTTTATGGTACTAAATTTTCTCTCCTGTGCTGATGTTTACTCATACAGTTTTTTCCATAATTGTTCACTCAGGTATTATTTGTACCATCCCCTGGAAAAGCCAGAGGCTTCATAAAGGAATTATTGATTGAGACTCCCTGGCCTATGTTATGCAGGAGGTCAGTTGCTAAATGATCATAACGGTCCCTTCTCGCTTTAAAATCTATGACCACTGCCAAACACGGATCCTAGACAAAATTGACCTTTGCTCTTATCTGATACGGTAATTCCAAGTCAATAGACTTAAACTGATTTTGAAAATATTAGAAAAGCACCAAAATTACCTGAGGGCAGGTGGGGAAAAGTGGGGTTTAGATGATTAAAAAACGTACACAATTCAATCAAGAGACAACCAGATCCATGCCAATTTAATTCACCAGTCATCTGCTAGTTTTATCTATTCTGAGGTTTAAGGAGGAGTATTTAGGGTAGCATGTAGTTCATCTCATGGAACTTGTTGTAGTACATGTGGAGTGTTGAACTTCTTCTGAAAGAAACATACCAAGAGATCAGTATGTTCTGTGGATGCTTTTTTATGTACTACAATAAGGGGGTAGTCAGGGTTGGGGGAATTTAAATTGATTATATCTTTAGAATGATTAATGAAAGTCCACATGACCCCTGCTACATCTTATAAATAGCATGGTGAATTCAGTCAGCTCAGATGATAGTGTGGAATTGAACTAAAAAAATCATGCAAGTGAGTCTCACCAAAGATCAACGTTCTTTAGAAGGCATTAGATTTTTCTATGTGCACCCTGCTAAATCTGCAATTGGGAACTTAGAAGCAATGATGGTGGTTATTGGGACCCTTTGAAAGTAAACAAGCCAGTGTAAAAAATACTCAACTCCTACAAATTAATCCGATTTGCTATGTTTAGTTTTTCCCCTTCTTGTCATCATCGTTTCTGGGAATAGTTTTCTTGGGATTTACAGAATGGCCTCTGGCAGTTACAAGGTGTTTCTCTAAAGCTTGAAAGGAGCTTAAGGCTGCTGAGGGCTGACATAATAGATAGCCCACGCAGACACAGCAAAGGAAATGTTTCCAAGATACTGGTCAGATGTCATCACTGAAAGTTGCACCTTTTCATTTTTCACGGGTCACTTTATAAATCTTCTCAGAGATGAGTTTACCTTTTCCAAGGAGTTTATTTTTCACTGCTAGTTCTAGTTTTTCTTTTAATTAAAAGTGAGAGGGGGACAAGAAGAAAGAACTCAGCCCAGGACAGTGCTCTTTCACCTAAGTTGTGGCATTTTTATGCAGCAGTCAGGAGTTCAGGTTGCAGTCTTGGGGTCTCGTGATTGAGGCCATCAGGGACATTAAGTATTTTCAGATCCAGTCTGGTGACCACAGTGCTATATGCACACAAAGCCATGTGGGAGACCTGGGTTGAAATCCTGATCTCTTGCTCCCCAAGTGGAGGGGAATCCCAGTGTGATTAGTTTACTTGCAGACTCAGAGATAAAAATCTTAGATGTATATTTTACAAAGTGCAAATTTGCACCACAAGTATGTCCGTAGAGGTCAATGTAGACAGGTGCTGTTATGCAGACAAAACTACACAGGATCATTTTAGGGGAGAAGACAAGATGTCACGTTTATTATAACACAATTTAACTTATGACCAATAACTAATATCTAATACCTATGTGTGTATACATACACACACACACACCCCCCAAATGTTCTGCAGCTGCTGTATAGTTACCAGTCCTGAATGTAGCTTGAGTTCGTGGCTTGAGTTCGTAGCTTATGGCGGCTAACTAGCCAGGAAAGCCGGGCACAAGGAAGAGCTGGGTCTCTGTTGGGCATGCACCGATGCCCTTAACATGTTGGCAGCAGAATGTCACTCTCCAAAGTCTTCCATCTCATCCATCCTTTTTGTAGGCTTTAGTTTGAATCCAGAATCTATCCGTCTTGCTGTGGCACGCTGCCTCTGGGTTCGGTGTGATTGATTACCCGTCAGATGCAGACATGACTTTCAGCCTAGGACCTGGCTTTGATGTTTCTTCAATTGTACTTTTGTTCTTTTCTTTTTAGGGTGGACTCTTCTTGCTTTGTCAGGGCTGTTGTCTGCATCTTCAGCCATTGGTGTTTACACTTTATTTCATCAGGACAGGCTGGGGCTGGAGGTTGATTCCATCGTCCATACATACCTCATTCACACATCTAAACTAAACTAATAAGATTACAGCAGGGTTTTGCAAAAATGAAGGTTGCAGCAAGCTTTTACAACATGGAGTGAGCATTTTAAAATGGAGTTTGAGTTACAATATGGACAAGTGTAAGGAATGGCAAACAGTGAACGGAAGTTACAATGTTGAAACAGTGTAAATTTCAGCGATTTAAGCAGCAATTGGATTGAAAGTGAAACTCAGCCAGTTATTGGGGTAACTGGTTTTATGAATGAATGTTGTTTCATTCATAAAACTTTGCTTATGAAGTTATATTAATAAAATGAACAATGAAAAACAATTTCATTGATCAGTTCTACAGTGCTTGTATTGAAGTATCAGAATGGAAAGTCCATGTTTGGCCTCATGCCAAGAGAAACGAACTGCCATTCTTCCAAGTAAAACAAAGGTGTAACCTCTCCATTTCCAGTGGAATAATGGTTTTGATGTTGCACGGTGGTAAATTCCCCATGAAGCCTCAGAGACTCAAGGTAAGTTGATTGGTTGTTTTCAGAGAGCCACCTGATGTGGGGGAAGGAACACATCTCTTCTCTTAGGGTATGTGTAAATAGCAAAGAAAAACTCACTGCTGGCCCATGCAGGGCTTGGGCAGTGGGACTGTTTCATTGCTGTGTAGACTTCTGGGCTCAGGCTGGAGCCCAAGCTCTGGGACCCTCCCACCTCGCAGGCATAGGCCAGCTGCGGGTGCCTAATTGCTGTGCAGACATACCCTTAGGGACTGATACAGCACCTATTGAAATCAGTGAATTAGGCTGTTAGAGTGTGGAGAGGACTCATTAGGGCATGCTTCCATTTCAGAGAAGGAATGTCATGAAATATTATTTATGAATATTATATTGATGCATGTATGTTGCAGTTGACAGGCCTCTGGTAACCACTGTGTATCATTTAGACTCTGCTGTGAACCTGTGCACAGATGTGATAGCTGGCTTTGGAAATACATACACACATTTCTTGAGTCTACCATAAGGCCTCTCTTACCAGAAGTGTTAGCAAGTTTCAGCATGTAGCTTATCACTGAAGAATGACCACAGACGCTATCTATCCCAACTTGGATTTAGCTCACCTACTCTGATTTCTTTTTCCAGACCAGAAGAAGAACGCTTTAACTCAAAATCTTGTACCTTCCACCAATAGAAGTTGGTCCAATAATAGATATTACCTCATCTACCTTGTCTCTCTCACAAACATGTTGGCATTGAAAGGGCACTTTATACTGTAGGGGAAGATGTGTACAAGACTGTTCTGTTGTTTTCCTCTAAACCAGCACTATCTCGCAGCTAACTTCAACATCGGTAGACTGTCACTTTTTTGTAATACTCCTGTGTAGCCAGCTTTGGGAATCATAGAATCATAGAATATCACGGTTGGAAGGGACCTCAAGAGGTCATCTAGTCCAACCCCCTGCTCAAAGCAGGACCAATCCCCAATTAAATCATCCCAGCCAGGGCTTTGTCAAGCCTGACCTTAAAAACTTCTAAGGAAGGAGATTCCACCACCTCCCTAGGTAACTCATTCCAGTGTTTCACCACCCTCCTAGTGAAAAAGTTTTTCCTAATATCCAACCTAAATCTCCCCCACTGCAACTTGAGAGCATTACTCCTTGTTCTGTCATCTGCTACCACTGAGAACAGTCTAGAGCCATCCTCTTTGGAACCCCCTTTCAGGTAGTTGAAAGCAGCTATCAAATCCCCCCTCATTCTTCTCTTCTGTAGACTAAACATCCCCAGTTCCCTCAGCCTCTCCTCATAAGTCATGTGTTCCAGTCTCCTAATCATTTTTGTTGCCCTCTGCCGGACTCTTTCCAATTTTTCCACATCCTTGTAGTGTGGGGCCCAAAACTGGACACAGTACTCCAGATGAGGCCTCACCAATGTCGAATAGAGGGGAACGATCACGTCCCTCGATATGCTGGCATATTACTAGTGTGAGGAAATCAAGTTTTATTAGGCTTTTCATTAAATAATCTATAGATGATCACGAATCTTAGCTCAGGATCTGAACACACCAAACTTCAAAAACGTTTTGAACCAGATCCAAATTTAATAGCTGGCCTTCAGTTCCATAGTGGGCTGCTCCTAAACTTCCAAACTTGAAGTTCAGTTCAGGCCTGAACTTTGTATCTTGGACTCATCTTATAGAATCAGTATTGCTGTTTGTTTTTGTTGGACACCCAGTATTAAACATAGAAAGCAGTTGTACAGTGAGGCCACAGATTGCAAATGAGTCTTAAATTATTGGAATAGACTCCGGGGATGCTAAACAGAAAATTGCTTACAAATTAGGGTGTGGCAAAATCTGTGCTGGTAGATTTTATCAAAATGTTTTGAACCTCTATTTGCCTGTTTAATTTTCTAACCCACCAAAGGATGGCTTGTAGTCCTTTTTCTGTTTTATCCTCTGCTTTATAATGTCAACATTTCCAGAATCCTTTCCTGAGTTCAAATGCACATAGCAAAATTCTGTATGCCACTACTAAGGAAGGGAAGGAACTGTTTAGGGTAGTACAGGGAGGTATCATAAACAAAGGTGATAATTAAGAAAAGAAAAATCCAGCTGACTAGATAAGGGAAAATTCCTGCTGGTGAGAGATTCTTTCTGGTAAGGTCTCCTAGACTGTGGTGTAATCTCCCAAGAGAAGTGATGGGAGTCTTGTCGTTTGGGATGTGGGAATGTGGGGGTGAAAGGGCTTGAGGGTACCCCACAGGGAAGAATTCCCAAGTGCTCCTTTCTGGGTCCAAAAGAGTTTTTTTGCATTTGGGTGGTGGCAGCATCTATCCATCCAAGGTCAGAGAGAAGCTGTGACCTTGGGAGTTTTATACAAGCCTGGAGTGGCCAGTATTAATTTTTAAAACCCTTGCGGGCCCCCACCTTCTGCACTTGAAGTACCAGAGTGGGGATCAGCCTTGACAATATGGGACAAGGGCTCCTGCATGTAACTTCTCCATGGCGCAATCAACAAAGTTTTTCTACAGCGGCCCATTTAGTCTTGATAGTCCTTCTTGGTGTGTGGGGAGCCCCTCTTCATGCCTAGGTTCACAAGTTCAGAGTAGGCATTTTTACAATTGTAAAGCTATCTTATAGCACGGGATACAGACATAAAAGTAAGATTAATGCATGCAGCAACGTACAAGCATTTTATAGAGACTAAACACATTCTTACAAGTCTAACACCTATCTTGAACAATAATATATAGGTGAGCTGGTCTGGCTTCCAGCTATACATTTGTCAGTGCTCAGCTGACGCCTACAGACTTGGCAAGAGCTGGCACCTGGGTTGCCAATGTGTCATACGATACTTGCAACATGTTGCTTTATACAGTCAATGCACCATCAAGTTAAACAAAGGACTTCAGTCTCCAAGGCTGTCAAGCTTGTGTCTTTCACTAGCATAAAGTTCACTCACATTTACGTACAAAAACCAAATAGTTTCTCCAGTGCCTGGTTAAAAACCTGCTTGGCATTTTTAACAGGAATATGATGAGGAGTGGGCTAAGAAGATCCAGAGTGAGAAATTCCGATGGCACAACTCTCAGTGGCTAGAAATGGTAGAGAGTCGACAGATGGACGAGAGTGAGCAGTACCTGTATGGGGATGACCGCATTGAGCCCTACATCCATGAAGGGGATATTCTAGAAAGACCTGACCTTTATTACAATTCAGGTAAGATGATAGAATATATTCAGTATCTGTCCACACCTTCTCCTGTTTTAACATATCTGAACATGGGACCAGATTCTCAGCTGATTGGTTGCAGTGTAGCTGTGCTGACTTACACTAGCTGGGGATGGTTATGTTACTTCATGTTATGTTGTAATGTGTGTTGTGTTATTGTGGGACTCTGAACAGCACATTCATGATCTGGCAGATCTTTACAGGAGCGCTTGAAAATGTAGTGGAGAGTAGGAGAAATAGGCTATCTACTTCACACTAGCTTATTCAGCAGGCTCATACATATGTATGTAAAACTGGCCTGATCTTATAGAATCATAGAACTGGAAGGGATCTCGAGGAGTCATCTAGTCCAGTCCGCTGCATGCGTGGCAGGACTAAGTATTATTTAGACCATCCCTGACAGGTGTTTGTCCAACCTGCTCTTAAAAATCCCCAATGATGGAGATTCCACAGCCTCCCTAGGCAATTTATTCCAGTGCTTAATCACTCTGACAGTTAGGAATTTTTTCCTAATGTCCAACCTAAACTACCCTTGCTGCAATTTAAGTCCATTGCTTCTGTCCTATCCTCAGAGGTTAAGAAGAACAATTTTTCTCCCTCCTCCTTGTAACAGCCTTTTACATACTTGAAAACTATCATGTCCCCTCTGTCTTCTCTTCTCCAGATTAAACAAACCCAATTTTTTCATTCTTCCCTCTTAGGTCATGTTTTCTAGACCTTTAATTGTTTTTGTTGCTCTTCTCTGGACTTTCTTCAATTTGTCCACATCTTTCCTGAAATGTGGTGCCCAGAACTGGATGCAGCACTCCAGTTGAGGCTTAATCAGTGTGGAGTAGAGCGGAAGAA
This sequence comes from Lepidochelys olivacea, assembly GCF_965140295.1. Classification (NCBI taxonomy): domain Eukaryota; kingdom Metazoa; phylum Chordata; order Testudines; family Cheloniidae; genus Lepidochelys; species Lepidochelys olivacea. Next base: position 47,184,081 of record NC_140418.1, read on the forward strand.
TTGCTTCTCGTGTCTTGCTTACAGTACTCCTGCTAATACATCCCAGAATGATGATTGCTTTTTTTGCAACAACGTTACACTGTTGACTCATATTTAGCTTGTGATCCACTATGACCCCCAGATCCCTTTCCGCAGTACTCCTTCCTAGGCAGTCATTTCCCATTTTGTACGTGTGTAACTGATTGTTCCTTCCTAAGTGGAGTACTTTGCATTTGTCCTTTTTTAATTTCATCCTATTTACTTCAGACCATTTCTCCAGTTTGTCCAGATCATTTTGAATTTTAATCCTATCTTCCAAAGCATTTGCAACCCCTCCCACCTTGGTATTGTCCGCAAACTTTTTAAGTGTACTCTGTATGTCATTATCTAAATCATTGATGAAGATATTGAACAGAACAGCATCCAGAACCGATCTCTGCGGGGCCACTTGTTATGCCCTTCCAGCATGACTGTGAACCACTGATAACTGCTCTCTGGGAACAATTTTCCAACCAGTTATGCACCCACCTTATAGTAGCTCCATCTAGGTTCTATTTCCCTAGTTTGTTTATGAGAAGATCATGCAAGACAGTATAAAAAGCCTCACTAAAGTCAAGATATATCACATCTACTGCTTCCCTCCTATGCACAAGGCTTGTTACCCGGTTAAAAAAAAGCTATTAGGTTGGTTTGTCACAAATTGTTTTTGACAAATCCATGCTGACTGTTACTTATAACCTTATTATCTTCTAGGTGTTTGCAAATTGATTGCTTAATTATTTGCTCCATTATCTTTATGGGTACAGAAGTAAAGCTGACTGGTCTGTAATTTCCCGGGTTGTCCTTATTTCCGTTTTTATATATAGGCACTATATTTGCCCTTTTCCAGTCTTCCAGAATGTCTCCCATCTTCCATGACTTTTCAAAGGTAATTGCTAATGGCTCAGACGTCTCCTCAGTTAGTTCCTTGAGTATTCTAGGATGCATTTCATCAGGCCCTGGTGATTTGAAGACATCTAACTTGTCTAAGTAATTTTTGACTTGTTCTTTCCCTATTTTAGACTCTGATCCTACTTCATTTTCACAGGCATTCACTATATTAGACATCCGATTGCCACCAACCTTCTTGGTGAAAACCGAAACAAAGAAGTCATTAAGGACCTCTGCCATTTCCACATTTTCTGTTATGCCTCACACCACCTTCTTGTGCCCATAGCTGGTTTTCTTTGCAAATGAAACCAAATAAGTTTTTATCCCTGTTAACCTCCTGGAGCTGTGCAGCTATGGAAGTTGAAGCTGGATTCTGTTTTGCCTTGCGTGTCAGTTAAGATCCAACTGTGACATATTTGTTTCTGAGGGTGATGTAAGACTTAGAAAGAACCCATCTGGATGTGCAGATCCCTGTTTTGCTGGCAGCCAGAAAAATCATCTTTTGACTTCAGGATCTGAAGAAGAGCTCTGTGTAACCTCTAAAGCTTGTTTCCAACAGAAGTTGATCCAATAGAAGATATTACCTCACCCCCTCTCATTTGTCTAATATCCTGTGACCAACACAGCTACAACAACACTGCAAATAACTGATTTGATATAAATGTCCTACACAGAGAATATATCCTAGAGATTCCTGTGGTTTCCTTCTCTCAGTAAAACCTTGCTTAAAAGCTATCTTTTTACATATTCTGGTTTCCATTTTTTATATTTTTTTCCTTAAGAAAAAGTATTTTGTCACTTGAAAATTAGAATGGCTGCAGTCACAAAAAATGATGATGTAAAAGTGGAACCTTCTTACTCTATAGACGTGGTCCCTATGTGTATGCAGTCAGTGGTTTTAAAGAAAAAATAAGTGTTTGCTAATTTTTACTCATATCAGTAATGCCCAGCCAAAAGTTCTGGGAGATGAAATGGACTCTCTTCATCTCTCACATCATTAAAGATTTTGCAGTTGCAATTTAGCTAGAAACACAGGAATTTCCAGACTGGATCTGACCAATCCATCCAGTTCAGTGTGCTCTCTCCAGTGGTGGCTATTGTCAGCTGCTTCAGAAGAAGGTGCAAGACACCCTGCGGAAGACAGTTTTAGAGTAACTTTCCCACAGGAGAAGTTTCTTCCTTAACCCTCTTTAGTTAGAGGCTGGCTAACACCCTGAAGCCTGAAGATTTATATCCCTGAAAAAACTCTTGCAGGGAGGGAAAGCCTGGTTATTCTTACCTTCTATATAAATGTGCAGTCCTTTGCTGCTGATGCATGAGCTTAGTTTGGGTTTCAGATCACAAGAAGAATTTTTAAGAAGGGTAATAATTTAAAAGACAACCCAAAAACCTTTCTGTTGTAAACTGGATACATTTTATCTGAAGTTACTGAGAGAGAATAAATATTGAAGTCCCCAATGCCAGTTTTACAGTTACTTTCAAAGTATGTCAGCACTGTAGTGTGCGGATGTACAGATTTGATTATATATGTTAGCCATAGCAATACTCATGCTTTATAGATTTATTTTTTTCCTTTTTGAACACTTTATCTAATTGCACTGAACCTATATGACAAACTTTTTGAGCAATTCATAGGATGTTACAGGGATCTCTTATTATAGCAATGCTTTTTGCACTTTCTGAAGTGAAAGATATGAAAGCATGCCCGTTGTAATCTTCCCTTTCCAGAGTTTTGCAATAGACCTTTGCTTGTTTCAGCAGACCATTTCTTTTCCCGGTAGTGTGTGTTAGGGACAGTGTGTGACCAGTAACTTTGAATTTCTTGGCTTTCAATAATTCGTGTTACAGACTTAATATTATTTGAACAAAGGTTTTTGTGTTGGAATTGATGTTTGACCGGGGGAGGAAGGGCAGATTTCCAATGATATGTTCTGCAGATGTTTGAAAAGTCTTTTTGGTTTTTTTAAGGTAGAAGAGTAAATGATTATATTCAAAATACAGATTCACTTTTTAGTTTCCTTCTGTCAAGGGCCACTAAGGGTGTGTTCTTGAACTCTGTTAGATTTATATTCTTGAAATGTGGTCAATGTACACACAATATAACTCTGAAAAGACTATGGATTATTATACCAACTGGAATCTTTTTTTGCAGTTATATAGATTTCTGAAGGACTATTTGTTCATAAGTTCAAAAATCAAAACTTCATTCAGTCGGAACCAGCTTATTTATGAAAGTTCAGTATGATACTTTTATGGATGACCTGCTCTCTGATTGGCCGAAGCAAAATACACATCTCTTCTCTCAACCAGTAGGAATTCTGCAAATCACGAATGACATGAGTTGTTATTGTGGTGCTGCATCAACACCATCACATAAAATGACTAAACCTACATTAGAATCTAAAGGGGACTCTAAAGTAACTTTCCATGAGTTCAGTGTTTCCTCAGCTTTGAATATACACATCTTTAATTTATGTCGAATATATGTAACAACAGATATTGATTAACCTGTAATTGCATTCTATGCAACTGACACTGTGTACTTTTATATTCCTACAAATTCATACATTTGTTGTCCATAACTCCAAGCTTTATGGTTTGAATGCTAGTACTGTTGACTGAAGAAACCTTAAGCAGTGTGTGGTTACTTCAGTGTCAAAGTTAAAATGTAATGCTTTTTCCATTGATAAGGATGAAAAAAGTATTTAGATATATAACAATCCTGGTTTTGAGATATAAGTTTGACATAAAAGTTAATGTTTACAATATGAAATTACTTAATTTGCATATTTAAAATTTGAAAATATCTTTAGCGCAAAGATGCTTAGGTTCCATCTTATTTTTTTTGTTTAACAATTCAGATAGAGAGAAAGAGAGACTCAATGTAAGTATTAATACAATTAATTAAATCTGTTTTCCTTTGAAATATTTTACTCTATATAGCACACTTGCCTTTTGCCTGCATCTGAACAATGTGAAAAGACAGGATTATTTATTTGTCAGAATATTTTCTTGTCAGGTTCTATTCTCTCTCATGCTGTACACACATGTATGCAATTAGCTGTACGCTCTTCCACCGCATCTTACACTTCTAAAAATGCTGTCTGATCATGGCTAGCATTTTTCATTTACAATCTGTTACGTTGTCTTCAATCACTTTCCCATACACTATTATCTTCTAAATGAATCTCTGTAGCACCTCATCAAATGTCTCATGGAAATCTAGATGTGTCAGCTCTATTCCTTTTATCATTTGTCACTACATTATCTTAAAAAAAAAAAATCAGGTAAATTTGTAATGCAAAGAGAGATTTGTTTGAATGACTGAATCGTCCTCTTTAAGCCCGTGTCTGTAAGTAACTTTCCATTGCTTCCTGCTTAGGCAACTTTAGTAGCTTTGAAACCACAGAGGTTAAGCTAAGTGGCCTGTGATTCCCTGGATCTTATCTCTTTTACTTTAAAGTGGAATGGCATTTGTTACTTCCTAGTCATTAGGAATCTCTCTGTCATCTGTTAAACTATTAAAGTATCAGTCAGAATGCATCTGTTTCTTCCATGGGTTTTTTTTTTATTGGAATGCTTTCTGATCTGTAAGGCTGGGGACTCACTTTTAAACGCTGCCTCAGACTTTCGTTGTTACTGTATATTTTAATAGAGAGAGCCTTGTTTTCTCTAATAAAGCCTGGCACATCTTACCAGGTAAAGAACTGTGCCCTTTTTATTAACAACTAATGTACCAAGAGTGTAAGAATAGCAATAATGATAAACAGTGCTTTCATTTTAACTGAAATAAATCTGGAGTGGTGGACTGACTCTGGATTTACACTGTGCAGCTTTTTCTTATCGGCTGTGGAGCTTGCCAAACCTATTGTAGCAGCCTCATCAGCCAGATTTAGAGACCTCAGACCACCATCCCATCTGGTCAGAGGGCAGTCGTCAGTGATGTGTGACACTGTCTTTGGCCATCGCCACATGTGGGATCCTCTTGTTGGCCCCAGGTATGAAGGCTCACATTGGGCCTGTCCCATTCTAAATTGATTCAGAAGGACCCATGAATGGCATGGCAGGTCAAAGCCAGGAACACGCCTGGTTGGTTCAGTTATAAGAGATTGGTCTGCAGTTGACTTCAGAAACCATTCTTCACACCACATTGACATTGCAGAGAAATCTGGGCAGGGTAGGTGGGCCCACAGTGGGTACTTCGACAACAAGCACGTTCTTGGGTCATCAAAACAGTCTGTGTATAGCGGTATGCTCGGGTTTGCCCTGATCTTCTGGCTGTAACATCCTCATGGCAGATGCATGGAGGAGTGATGTTACTTAACATAGGAAACCATGGCACTGGTGTGGGTTGAATCATCCCAGTTGCGATGCACTGTGGTTGAGTGTAGTTGTGTGTCAGCTAACTTGACATGGGCTGACTGGGGTCAGACCAGAACAAAGTATTCTGCTGCAGAGTAACACAGGGCTAAACTGAATGATCGGAGAGTTTGAAAGTTTGTTCCCCATGAAGTGGCACCCAGGGTGTTTTAGAATGTTGTGTCGTCACCTTAGCTGCAGTTTACCTCAGATGGCTGAGATATGTGAGAGATCTATCTAGGGTTTCTTTGAGGTAGATTGGGTGGAATTCATGTTTCAGGTGATGTCAGTCAAGAGAGATATTCAGTTCTTGGTCTGCTCTGGCATTGTGAAGATGGAACACACTCATAAATGCCTTGGTCACACTGACTACAGTATTTGGCCAACTTAATCAAATCAGAGTTTAGGACATCTTCAAGTTCTAGGAATAACCTTGCTTGGACGCCCAAGCAAATGTCATCTGCATATGTGAACATGCAGGACTGGGTGAGCAGAAGGATATTTGTGAACAGGTTGAAAAGCATTGGTGCCAGTACAGAGCCTTGTGGTAGATTGTTGGTTTCTTTTCCACATGCTAACTCTGTCTCCCATGTGGAAACATCTGTTGCAGAAAAGATCAACAATGTTGACTACCCATGCTGGGAGTGCTCTTGACAATTTGTCTAAGAGCCATGTGTTCCACGTCATGTCATATGCTGCTGTCAGATCCAGAAATATGGCTCCTGTCTTCAGGTTTTTCTGGAAACAATTTTTGCTCAGTGTTGTCAAAGCAGCACTTGATCGCAGGTGCTCCAGCCTCTCCAACTCTGTTTGCTCCATGCTGAATATTGACTCCGTTTCTGGGGAAGGATGAGATGCTTCAGAACTTTGAATGGCATAGACAATGGAGATATCAGTCAATCACTTGCAACATTATGTGGGCTTTCCCCTGGTTTCAGGAGAGCAATGATTTTTAATATTCCCCATGTCTTTGAAAGTCGCTTTTCGTTGACCACACAGGTGAAGAACTGTGCCCGCCACTGGTGAGCACAAACCTTGAAGTGCTTCAAGAACTCTGGTAAAATATTGTCATAGCCAGAGCAGTGCTGCTCTTAATATCACTCAGAATTTTGTCTAACTTGGTGGCTGTGAATGGCTGTATTGCTAAGTGGCATTTCTCTGATGGAACTGACACCATTTGTCATTCTCATTTGGGGATTTTGACACATTCAACAGCTGGTGTAACTGAGAGTAAATTTCCATAATTTCCTGCTCTCTTCTGTAAACCAGGTAAGGCTGTGATTCCTTTAAGGCGTCGTAGTGACTTTATAAACACATGCACCTACTTTTACCAGTGGTGAATGTAAAAGGAACAAAGTAATATTACTCTTAGCTAAGGAACTGTCCATTTCCTAGAGTTCCCCAGGAGCCTGTCATATGAAAATTATTTTTTATTTAGGCTAGTCTTATGAGGCATTAAACTACTGGGAAGGTGGGGGAAATCAAGTCATGAAGTTGCCTCCAGGAACAGCCTCAAAAAGAGGGTGGGGGCTAGTGGTTGAAGAATCAAGCCATAGGTTGCCTCATCATTTTTATTCCACTGACCTGGAAGTTGGTGTTTGGCTCTTTATTTACTTCTTCTCTGGTCCCAGTGCTGTGACGGAATGGGCAGGATTGGACCTTGTACATCTCTTCCAGTCCTGCTGGCAAAAGTGTGAGGGATACAGCTCTGAGCTGTGGCCCATCACAGGAGCTGTGAATTGGGCTGTGAGTGGTGAAGTCTGCTTCAGGCCCCGGTGAGTCTCTTGTCTTATTGAGCCAGGAGCTGGCCTTGTTTCTTGCAGCTTGTCTTTGATCCCTAAACTGACACAGATTGCTGACTGGAGCGTGCCTGGGATAAAGCAGCACTTGCTGTGTGGCCTGCTTTTCTGGCACCCCCAACAAGCCACTGTCTCTCAACCTCTATATTTCTTGTCTCTTCATAGATGGCCTGATCGCCCCTGATGGAGCAGTGAGTCCAGATTTCTTCAGTGATTATCATCTCCAAAATGGAGACTTAGTTGGGCAACATCCCTTCTCCAGCAGGTAAAGCTCTTATTGGAAAGAATTTATGTAATCAGAAAATTACTAATTCAGGTTTCTTTTTAATGCTTGATTTACATTATTTCAACTTGAGTAACTTTTTTTCCTTTCCAAAACATAAGCTTTAATAGGGTTACATTTTAAAACATACTTGGGGCAATGATTTACATCGAGAAAGCAGGTTTATAGAAATCATAGATCAAAACTTCATGGTGTTCTGTCACACTGGAGGATCCAGTTTTCCTTTTGACTTATACATTTCTTTAATACATTAATGTATGCATAGTATTTCCTGATAGCTTTCCAAAGGCAATAAAAATGGAATAGAAAACTAGAGCGCACAACTCATTACATGTTATGACAATTATTCAAACACTATTCAGGCATCATTGTTTGGAAATGTCTAAGGAGACGCTAGGGATTTGATTAACTAGCAGAATTGTTTCCAGTATTCTTAAGCTGTTAAAAATAAGTTTCTCAGCTGTCAGGATTGTTTCCTGATTTTACTCAATCTTCCCAGCTAACACTCAGCTTGATTACTGATGTCATATGCTTTGAAAATCTTGTGGATGGGTGAAAGATGTCTGTCTTTTGGCTCGACTTGTAGATTCCTGGAGCTGTTGGAGACATTTGTCTGAATTGCCCTTCTATTCTGACCTTTTCTCCCTTGTCATCTTAGCAAGCTGTTCCAATTTGGATCTCTGGACTGACTTTGTTCACAAGGTCAAATAAGAAAACTCCCATTTCAGAGAAGAAGATCCTTCCTTGTTCTTCATGGCATCTGTAGGGTTTAGGAAAGTCTTTATTTTATGTCAGGTTTCAGAGTAACAGCCGTGTTAGTCTGTATTCGCAAAAAGAAAAGGAGTACTTGTGGCACCTTAGTGGTCACTTTGGATAAGCTATTACCAGCAGGAGAGTGAGTTTGTGTGTGTGGTTTTTGGAAGGGGGTGGGGGGGGGTGAGAAAACCTGGATTTGTGCTGGAAATGGCCCACCTTGATTATCATACACATTTTAAAGAGAGTGGTCAGTTTGGATGGGCTATTACCAGCAGGAGAGTGACTTTGTGTGTGTGTGTGGGGGGGGGGGGTGAGAAAACCTGGATTTGTGCTGGAAGTGGCCCAACTTGATGATCACTTTAGAAAGCTATTACCAGCAGGAGAGTGGGGTGGGAGGAGGTATTGTTTCATGGTCTCTGTGTATATAATGTCTTCTGCAGTTTCCACAGTATGCATCTGATGAAGTGAGCTGTAGCTCACGAAAGCTCATGCTCAAATAAATTGGTTAGTCTCTAAGGTGCCACAAGGACTCCTTTTATTTTATGTGACATGTATGCCAAATTATGACAGATAGGCATGTGTGATAATACACTCCAATAGAAGGATGTACTTCGTTCACAGTATGGTAATCCTGTGGAATTCACTTCTACAAGAAGTTATGGAGACATGCTTCCACCCTTTCTTGACTTTTATTTTTTTCTTCCCCCAATAATTAATAACTTTAGTATCTTTATGTAAAGTCTGAACAAATCCCAACATGTAGGGCAGTGGTGTAATCTGTTTTGGGAAATTCTGTGATTACTACCTAAAATCCAACAGTTGAGTTGGACTAGGTAATTGCTCTCCTTTCCCGAGGAGAACCTCTTAGAAAGCATGCAGGTTTTTTCCCCTTTATACACCTTCCTATCTGAAACCTCACCTGCATGTCTATTTGACATTGCTCTTTAAGGAGCACTCCAGTTCAGTGCTAGCCCCTTCTGCTTCCTTGCAGCTTGACTGGGGGAGGGATTCTTGCCACAGAAATGCCAGCAAGCCCAGCACACACAAGGGTTGACAATTAAATGACTTCCCAAGCTTGACTCTGCTAAGACTGGTTTCAGAGTAGCAGCCGTGTTAGTCTGTATTCGCAAAAAGAAAAGGAGTACTTGTGGCACCTTAGAGACTAACCAATTTATTTGAGCATAAGCTTTCGTGAGCTATAGCTCACTTCATCGGATGTAGCTCACGAAAGCTCATGCTCAAATAAATTGGTTAGTCTCTAAGGTGCCACAAGTACTCCTTTTCTTTCTGCTAAGACTGTTTTGCAAAATCTTTCTTACGTAGTGGTGACTTTTTTACTATATATTTTTTTAAAAGTGAAAGCACTTGTGATACAGTTGTGATTTATTTATTTATTTTAAAATGTGTATGTCTATTAAAGCCCATGAGTGATGGAGAAACTGAAGAAAAGGGAAGCCAGGTGCAACCTCTGGAGTCCTAGGGTATTTCCATACCACAATCAGGGGGCATGATTGCATGCAGCACATGTAGACGTCTATACCTGACTTGCTTTAATATGGCTAACTTGGGTACTGGTTGCAGTGAAGCTGTAGTACCATGGACAAGCCCACCTGGAATCCTGGGTAATTATTTGGGCAGCTATCCTGCACAGAAGCATGTGCTGCTGCTGCTTCACTGCTGTGACAACCAAGCTAGCTAGATTAAAGCTTTTGGATGTGCTACACGAGTTGAAATCACATCTCTGATTGGAGGGTAGGCATACTCATGGAGTGTGGCTCACAGCCATTCTCAACTTTAATATGGAGATCTGGCCCATGCAAATGACAGGGTGCAGTTATCAATCTTGATGAGCCAAGATCTAGATGGAATGTCATTAGAGAGAGAGAGAGAGACTATCCCCAATGTCTGCACGTTCCTATTAAAGATGAAGATGGCTGCGGTCTGCTTTGTTTTTGGGAAACTAAGAATAGCCCCATCAAGATCTTGTCACTTTGCCAATGAAGCCCTTGGTTGGGAAAAGTCTGGGCATCCTTGAGCTACATTAGATTGCTGAACCTTGCATTTCAAACTTCTGTTGAAATGTATGTTTTTAAGGCTTTGAATCTGGTCTCCTTCCAGCAAATGAATGGCAAAATTACATCAAATATATTTTAAAAATAAAACGTATTTGTAGAACGTCCTTGTTCATAACCACAACGCATTAAAGTCGGGGACCCATTTAAATGAAAAGAATAAATACAAATTACAAATCTTGGTAACAGCTCTTTGTGCAGGGCACAGGCAAATACATTCTGATTTCTAATTAAAATTCTGTTTCTGAGAGTGCTTTTCAATATGATTGTCCCTGGAGTTATCTGCCGTATAAGGAGACAACCTAATTGGAAACAGCATGTACTGTTACAAATGTTCTGTCCCATTTACAATACAGAGGGTCAGAATTGTTTGTTAGAATGGAGGCAGGCAGTCGGACAGAGAATCCTAGTTTTCAGACATGTCATTATCGTTTTGAACTTCTTGGCACCAAGAGCCAGGATTTCCTGATGCTTAGAGCTAATGTAAAATGGTTTAGTGCTCCGAGGCATGAGCAACAGAATTGCCAGTCCCATGAGTTTGGAGATTTCAGCCTCCCCAAATTTTAACTGGTGTTGGAAGGTAAAGCCATATTTGCTATAGAGCCTAATTAAAAATAATAGCAGCTAGTCAGGGTTCTTTTCATGTATTATATAGTGTACATTTCATCCATACCATAACATAATTCTGGAGTATTTTTATGCTTTCATTTTAAAGCTAACAAGAACCTTATGTTAAGAATTTGGAGGGGGGAGAAACCAGTTCCAGCTTTTAATAAACCAGTTTCTTGTTATAAAAATGATTCATTTTTCTACTAATTATTGGATAGTTTTCATAAACTAGTTTAGTTACTGGGAGAAGGAATGGCCAGCTGCTGAAATGATACATATTTACATGTGCTTTGAGTCTGTTTGTATGAAACATATTTTTATTTGTTGTGCTTTCTGACTGGTTTAGATGTTCTGGAATGAATAGGAAGAGTTCAATTCACTTGATGATGGGGGGTGCTGTGGGAAGGGTCCAGATCTATCCAATTAAGACCATCCTGTAAAATCTGAGGCAAGTGATAACATTAAGCTGAAACTGAGTCAATACCATTGGCTGTGAAGAATCCACATTTTCCTTCTCCTTTCTATAGCAATATCGCGGAGACTCCTAAAACTCTACATGTCCTATTGCCATGAGGCTATTTCCTACAATTACAGCATGCTGTACAAAAGCGTACAGGACATAAAGACAAAGTCCTTGCCTCAAGGAATTTATAATCTACGTAAACCATACAAATCAGATACAAAGGGTTCATTTTCCCATGACTTTGCACCTCTAATGAGCGCTTGCGTGCATGATAACAGGCCCAATTGGTATCAGTGCCCACGGTGTAATTGTAAAAGAAGGCCCTAATAGGGCTTAAGTGAGTTGTGGTAGCCAACAGTTACACCTGGCCTGAGGGATTTGGTGACGACATGGCCAAAGAAATGGGCCCACCATGAAATGTCCAAAAGGGCACAGCTGGGCTCAAGCTGTCACCTCTGCACCAAAAGTTTCCAGCATAAGCTGTATCTGATAACTGCACGAGATGACCCAACCTACACCAGCTGCACCAGAGGCAAAGAGGCATTCATCTGACAAACAGTTTGAGGTTGCAGCACACTCCAGCTGAGGGTCAAGGGCAACCTCTGCCTCTTGAGTATCATCAATAAATTTTCATCAGTACTGCATGAGAAAACACAAGAGGAAACTTGTTAGTCAAAGCAGGGCCCAATGCTGTAGCCACATAGGATGAGCGCAGCCAAACAAATAGCCACTATAAAACAACTGACTTCCTCTCAGTACTCAACTACTGTGGTCTGGGCTCTGTTCCAGTAGACACTGGGGCTGCAGACCTACAGCTGCTGAGGTTCACTTATTCAAATAGGTCAGTTATTGAGCCAAGAGCTTAACTGGAATCCAAACTGGATTAGATACTTATAGGCACCTGGCCTGTGTGTCCTAAAGCATAGGACAGGCATGTCTCATTCTAATGTAAATCCAAGAAATAAATATGAATAAGGACAGCCACAGATCCATTAGATTGGATGTAAAATGTTAAGGGCATAAATTGTCTGTCATGGGGTTTCTTGTGCTTTCTTCTAAAGCATCTGATACTGACCACTGTCAGAGACAGGAATACTGGGCTAGACAGATCAATTCCTATGTCAGAGTATAAAACTCCTTGAAGGGACACTGTAAATGCTCCTAGGCTAAAATTGGATCACCACCTCCGCTGTATTTTGGGTTGGTCACCTGCTGCCCTCTCTGTCCGTCTCCCCATCCAGAAGCTTTGGCAAGCAGAATCTTTGTCAATTTCAGTGCCTGTCTGGTTGGAGGAGACCGTGTCAGGACAGCACAGCATCTATTCACTTGTGTCACCATTGTAAACGAACTCTCATTACACGTTAACATGTGGCAGGTCACCCAACTAAGAAGTTGGCATTTTAGCAATGTGACAGCCCTGATTTTAGGGACCCAATACATTTTGGAAGAGCAGCCCAGAACTAAAGATGGTACGTTTCAGGTAAGTTAGTTTGTGAGCTTAACATCCAGTTGAAAGACCTGTGTTTTCATAGTCATTGAGGTGAAGGCTAGAAGGGACCACCAGTTCATCTGACCTCCTGCATACCACAGGCCACTAGCGCCACCCCCACACCAAGCCAACAACCAGAATTGAATCTAAGGCCAGGTCGACACTACCGTGGTAAATCGATCTAAGCTACACTACTCCAGTTATGTGAATAACGTAACTGAAGTCAACGTAGTGAGATCCACTTATCGCGGTGTCGACCAGGAGACACTCTGCCACCGACTTAACTTACACTTCTCGGGGAGGTGGAGTACAGAAATGAATGGGAGAGCACTTTCCCACTGATTTAGCACCTCTTCACTAGACCCACTAAATCGATGCTGCTGCATCAATTGCAGCAGCGCCAATTTAGCTCCGTAGTGAAGATGTGCCCTAAGTGTTACACTCCTCAGGATACTAAAGTATGGTGAGCCACAGGCAGAGAACAGGAGGAGCTGAGGTGCACCAAAGACAGAGGCCCCTGAAATGGCAGGGACTTACCCAGATATACAAGCTTTTTAATGGAACTATGTCCTTGTGCGTGGTGCATATTTTTAAGGAATATTTTTAATATAACACAATAAAACAGTGACAAACCTAGAGATGCTGCATGCACATTTTCCTCCAAGCTTTGCTGCGCCAGAATGCAAACAGATCTCGGGGATATATTTTCCATTCAACTGAAAATATATGGCTGAAGGAGGTTGTTTTAACAGCTTGTATCCAGGTTTTTTTCATTTGCTATGAATAGATTTTTTTCCTCTTGAAGTGCTGGTCCCTATTGTATTCCACTATGGGTTACCCATGCGCACTGTGTGTGTGGAGCCAGAGAATTTGGAAGTAGTATCCGTTGGTCTGTGCATACGCCCTGGCTCACCTTGTGTGTCTGACCGAGAGGAAAAAGGGTAGGGTGCACTGACCGCCTCCTCAGTTACTTCTGACCGCTGCATGGCTCAGGTCGGAACCTCTCTGTGTCTGTAGCTTTGGCTTCATCCCTTAAGATAAGATTTAGCTTCCTAAATAGTTTTTAGTATCTTGTACAGCTTATAGTTATAGTATTTTTCATAGATTTTAGTGTTAGAGGGGAAAGTGTTCCCCCAAAATATTAATCTATTTTGTACGGGCACTGGACTATGCCCAGGACTCCAGGCTTCAAACTTGTACTTCCTGCCTTCAGTGCTTCTCGGTCAGTGATGACTACCAGCGCTGCCTGTACTGCCTCAGGGAAGCTCACATTGCAGCAAGGTGAGGTATCTGCTGCTTGTTCCCCAGCTGTACCTGAGAAGGGTGGGAACTCGGACTTCGAAAACACCTCATGGAAAAGGCCATGAGGCCTCAATCGGACCCGGCCAGGGAACCCACTCCCTTCTTCCCCCCCCCCCCCCAATACATTGGCCTGATTCAGCAAGGAGTTAGCCTCCTGCTGCTAAGTCCAACACTGGTGCCAGAGAATCTACCCCCATAAATCCACTGCAGGGTCTTCTCGGGAACCCAGGAAGCACTCTCATAGAGGTAAGGTTTCCTTGAAATCCACTTCAAAGAAGTCTGATTCGGCTCTGAGCAAGCCCAGCACCTCAGCCCAAGAAGACTTAGGATATCTTAGTCCAAGAAGCTTGACAAGAAAGCCCATATAAACATCAGGCTCCATCAGTGCTGGAACACAACCTATTGGTACTGTCTTCATCGACACCTCCCAAACCTTGGGATCTGTTGGCACTGATGAAGATGGTTCAACACCTACCTGCAGCACCATCTTCAACAGCACCCTCTCAGGCGCCGATGGTTTGGGTGGAGACATCCCCTCTCACAGCAGTGAGAACTGGGTTCCATGCCATTCCACAGGACATCTTTGCACTCCCGGATCTGAAATCCCCTCGATCGGGTCCATTCCTTTCCAGAGATGTCATAGCACCACCTGGGAATTGATCGCTCAGAGAGGTTTATCGCCTTTTCCTTCCTTGAAATACAACTTCCTTTCAGCGTCACCGATGGTACCGCCTCTGGAACAGGAATCAACTTTCTCTTCATTGAAAGACTCTGAACCACCCTACATGTCCTCTGCCATCAAAAAGACTTACATCAGCTTGGGACCAACCTCTGCATTGAGCTTGGAGCTGCTGGCACCCCATGTCTCCCTTTAGACACTTCCTACTGGCCACATTCATAGACTTTAAGGTCAGAAGGGAGCATTATGATAGTCTAGTCTGATCTGTACAACACAGGCCACAGAATCTCACCCACCCACTCCTGTAACAAACCCCTAACCTATGTCTGAGCTATTGAAGTCCTCAAATCATGGTTTAAAGACTTCAAGGTGCAGAGAATCCGCTAGCAAGTGACTCGTGCCACACGCTGCAGAGGGAAGCGAAAAACCCCCAGGGCCTCTGCCAATCTGCCCTGGAGGAAAATTCCTTCCCTACCCTAAATATGGCGATCAGCTAAACCCTGGGCATGTGGGCAAGACTCACCAGCCAGACACCCAGGAAAGAATTCTCTGTAGTAACTCAGATTCCACCCAATCTAACATCCCAGATGTTAAGAGCCCTGGGACCAATACTCCCCTGCAGAGTTGATCAGGTCTGCTAGAGAGTCACTCCTTGCATCCCATAGGAGGCAGCACTCAGGATCCTTCAGAGGAGGAAAAGCAATCAATATGCACCGGATCTGGCAGTTCTGACGGAACCAACACGACTGCCATCTTCGTCTTTGGACAAAGTGGTAATCCCTATGTCTCCTTCCCCTCTGATGAATTCAGGGAGTTCCAGGATCATCTTTGTAGAGTTACTGGTGAACTACATATTCCTCTTGAAGAGGTTCAGGAATCCTAGCACAAACTCCTTGACATCCTCCACCCATCTGGATCCAACAAAATAACACTTCCTGTTAATGAAACTATAATGGAGCCAGCTAGGACTATTTGTCACACCCCCGTCACCTGCGGTTTCATGCTCAAGAAGTTGGAAAGACGCTATTATGTGCCAGCCAAAGGGACTGAATTTTTTTTCTTCTCTCTCCCCGGACTCTTTGGTAGTCCAAGCAGCTTCCAAAAGGGCTAGACAGCAACACTCCCAATCTACTCCTAAGGACAAAGAGTGTAAGCGCCTAGCCTTATGGGGAGAAAGGTCTTCTTGGATCTAGACTCCAGTTCAGGACAGAATCATAGGACTGGAAGGGACCTCGAGCAGTCATCTAGTCCAGTCCCCTGAACTCATGGCAGGACTAAGTATTATCTAGACCATCCCTGACAGGTGTTGACCTGCTAATAGCCAATTACCAGGCACTAATATCCAGGTATGACTTTGTGAACTACTCCAAGTTTATAGAGTTCACTAATAGTCTGCCACAACAGGACAAAGCTTGTTTCCAGTTGAGAGATGAGGGCAAACTAATAGCAAAGACTGCTCTCCAATCCACAGTTGATGCTGCTGACACTTCGTCTAGAGCCATGGCTACTGCTATTGTTATATGCAGCATGTCAGGGCTCCCTAGAGAGACCCAGAACACTATGGAGGTCCTCTCCTTTGATGAATCACAGTTATTCAGTCAGAAGATGGACAATTCCCTCCATACTCTCAAGCTACCCTTTGCGCTCTGGGGATATATACACCTGTCCCCATGAGGAAGTTCCTTTGATAATTGCCTAGACCTAGACCCACGGCTCAACAATTTTTTCATTAGAGGCCCTACGAACCATCACACACAAGGCAGAAGATTCAAAGGACCCACTTCCCTGCACCTTCAGCGATAGGCTTGGCATCCTAATCTCAACCCTCGGTGAGGCACTATTTTTGATGGGACCTTGAGAGCTGAAAGCCACTAAATCCAACATTGCCCAATCTTCAAATGCCATTTGGAGGTCATCTAGCATTCTTTCTCAGCACCTGGAGTGCAATAAGAATAGACTAGTGGGTGCTGAATATCATCCATTCTGATCTCATACAATTGAGTTTGCATCCATATCTCTTCCACAAGCCTCTTCCCCTTTGGGGATCACTCTCACAAGACAATTCTCAAGCAAGAGGTGGACTCCCTATTATAGCAAAGAGCGATAGAACAAGCCCCCTTCCCCCCCAATACTAAGTGAGCAGCTTTTCCTTGACATATTTCCTTATACCCAAAAAGAAGGACAGAGGGAGACCAGTTCTCAACCTCCACCACCTCAACCACTTCATTCACAAATTCAAGTTTCATATGGTCACAATGGCCTCTATAATGCCATCTCTAGAAAAGGACATGTAGTTAACAGCTCTGGATACTTTCATGTAGATATTCATCCTGCTCACAGATGCCTCGTCAGATGCATGGTGGGCTCCAATAATTTTCAGTACAGAATGCTCCCTTTCGGCATGACAACCACCTCCAGAGTCTTCACCAAAGTGTTCTCAGTAGTGGCAACTCATGTCAGACACCTCAATCTCATTGTATTCCCATGTCTTGACAACTGGCTCCTTGTTGCTAAGTCATGCCAGAAGGCCCATGCATCAACTCTAATGATGCTACACCACCTCTCTTCCCTGAGCGGGTCAGTCTAAATGCCAAAAAATCTGTTCTCGCTTCCACAGTCTCTGGACTTCATCAGCACCACCCTGGATTTGGTCACTGCAGGGGTATACGTGCCCACAGACAGATTTCAGACCATGAACGATATTATAGCCCAGATCACAAACAGCCCTCGAGTACCAGTCAAGACATGCCTCTCTCTCCTAGGTCATATGACCTCATGCACTCATGTCACTCCATTTGCAAGACTCCACCGTCATTGCCTTCAAGCGTGGCTTCAGTCGTTATACTCTCCAGACCACCACCCAATGAACTTCATTGTAACAATTTCTGCCAAGGTGGTTTCTTCCCTATGTGATGAACAAATCCTCAACAGGTATGTGTGGGCATCCTCCTGTCCTCCCTCCTCTCCAGACAGCACCATTACCACAGGCACATCTCTTTTTGGTTGGGGAGCTTACATGGTCAGCCAAACAAGACATGGCACCTAGACACCCTGGGAGTCCAGGATGCACATCAGCATTCTGGAGTTATGAGCAGTCTAGAAGACATGCAAGGCTTTTCTTCCATTCATCTGCACCCACCACATCCTGATACTGTTGAACAACATGCCGACCTTTTTCTACATCAACAAGCAGGGAGGAGCGAGATCTGTCTCCCTGTGTGCGGAAGCAGTCAGCTTGTGGAACTGGTGCATCAGCCACCAAATCAACATATCAACAGCCTACCTTACCAGAAAATGAAATACATTCACAGACTCCTTCAGCAGGCATTTTTCAGCCAACCATGAGTGGGAAATTCATGACTCGGTACTATGCAATATCTTTAATCTATGGGGAACCCCAACCAGGGATCTGTTCTCCTCCATAACGAACAGAAAATGCATCACATACTGTTCAAGAGGAGCAATAAGTTACCACTCCCCAAGGTGATGCTCTACTTGTTCTTGGTCAGATCACCTGAACCATGCATTCTCTCCACTATTGCTCCAGACAAGAGTTCTATTCAAAATCCAGCAGCACAAGGAATGGGTTATCCTGATCGCTCCTTACTGGCCCAGACCGTTTTGGTTCCTGAATCTCCTGTGCATGTCATCCTGATTACCAATCGCCCTCCCAACGTTTTCTGAGCTCCTGACCCATGGCTAGATCAAGCACCCCGATCCATATTCACTTCACCTCAGGGCTTGGTTTTTGGATGGGCATCATCCTTAGCACACTCATGTTCCACAGCCGATGAGACATACTTTCTAATAGAAGGAAGGATTCCACTAGACAGTGTTACCTGGCTAAGTGGAGATATTTTTCTTCTTGGGAGCATCAAAGGACCATTTTTCCAGAAAATGCAGATATCCCTCTCATTTTAGACTATATCCTTTCTCTAAAGACATCAGGCCTATTCATCAGCTCCTTATGAGTCCACCTGGCAGTGATTAGAGCATACCATCCTCCTTCCCAGGGTTACCTAGTCTTCACTCACCCACTGACCACTTTCCACCTATTCACAAGCCTGCCCCTCAGTAGGACTTGAATCTTGTTCTCTCAGCACTCACAAGGCCATCCTTTGAACCTCTAGCTTCCTGCTCCATGTCCCTTCCTCTCTCCATGAAGCCATCACCTCAGCCAGAACGGTTGGTGAGCTTTGAGCGATGATGGCAGATCTTCCTTAAACTGTATTCCATAAAGATAAAGTTTTGTTATGTTTATACCTTGAATTCACCCCCAAGTTTCTTTTGGAATTTCACTTGAACCAAACAATCCACTTATCTGTGTTCTTTCCTAAATCTCACACTTCCTTGGAGGAACAAACACACCGTGCCCTTGATGTCTGGCAGGCTTTGGCCTTTAACCTACACAAAACAAGACCAATCAGGAAGTCCCAGAAACTATTCATCACTGTAACAGAAAGAATCAGGGGATAAGCAACCTCTACCCAGAGGATCTCCAAATGGATCTCTGGCTGCATTCTACTCTATCAACTAGTGAACTTTCCCCCTTGTGTTGTCCTCCCCGCTAGAGTAAGAGCTCAATCCATGAGAGCACAAGTAGTGACTATGGCATCGCTTCAGGAGATATCCCTCCTTGATATCTATAAAACAGCCATGTGGGGCCCCATTCACACCTTTGCGAGACACTATGCCATAGTCTAGGACTCCTCTGCTGATGCCTCCTTTGGAACGGCTGTCCTTCACTCAGTCCTACTATCTATATCCTCGCATCCTCCTACTACTTAAGTACTGTTTGATTACCCACAGTGGAATACAATAGGGATCATCACTTGAAGAAGGGGAGGTTACTCACCAGTAACTGGAGATTCTTCAAGATAACTGGAGATTCCCTATATGTACGCCACTACCTGCCCTCCTTCCCCTCTGCTTTGGATCGCCTCTTGAATCACGGTGGAGAAGGAACTGGAGAGGCGGTCAATCTTATCCTTATCCCCTTTGTAGAAAGTACAAGGTGAACATGGGCAGACCAGCAGACACTCCTTTCAAATTCTCCGGCTCCAGGTGCATAGTGTGCATGCGTAACCCATACCAGAATACAGATAGGGGCCATGCATCTTTAAGAAGCTCCAGTTATAGGTGAGTAATCTCCCCTTCTGTGATTTAGATTTCCAGCTTTGAATCGCAATACCATCTTCCAGAAACTGATGGGCATTAGGCAGCAATTGGAAATTTTCATGTTATTAAATCTAAATTCAGGACTCTTGGTTCTGATAAAACTTTCACTCTGTATTAAGAGCTTATTGCAGCAGCAAAAAGCAAAAAAACTCCCCTTTGACTAATATGGTGACAATGTAGTGTCTGAGTTGAAGGAGAGAGAAGATATCTGAAAGATGTGTTCAGGATTATATGCCATTTGTTCATTTATCTGCATTCAAATGTTAACGACACACTAGAGCTTAATGACTTTCTGGTTCCAGGCAAAATTGTCATAACTAAATATCTTGTAATGGAGACTTCCATGGGATTCTTTTTTCCCTGCAGGAAAAGACAACTTTTTAACATAGCCTGACGAAGTTTAGGTAATGGCACAATGTAGTGTTTAGTAAGTGCCAGTTGCTTGTAAATATTGAGAAACTGGGAATTCTGACTAAGCTATATGTAATGTTAGACAAATAACTAGGAATGCTGAAAGTAGCCCCAGCTTTCAATTTTTCTTGCAGAAGAACTTTATGAAATACCCTTTTCTCCAATACAGGCTCCTGTAACCCTGGACAAAATGTAGCAGAGCTGCCAGAGCACAGCCTTCCCTTTCTTTTTCATTGAGACAAGGATTTCTGTATACATGTTGATCCTGTATGTGCACTAACAAATGTAGTTTCATGGGGTGGCCATCTATCTCGATACCTAAGTGGACGATTGTCTAGATTTAAAGCCAGGGAATTATAGCTGTTTCTTTTCTTGCTCTGATGGATCATGTGGAGAACTGGGAACCAGAAACTCCTCCGCTCTGCACTGACTTCGCTCAGGCCTGGTCTACACTTAAGTTAGGTTGACATAGCTACATAGATTAGGGATGTGAAAAATCCATATCGCTAACAATATAGCTGTTCCAGCCAAACCCTCAGTGTAGATGCAGCTATGATGACTGAAGAATTCTTCCATCAAGGTAGCTACTGTTGTTCAGGGAGGTGGTGCTCTACAAAGAGGGAAAAACCCATTGTGTTGTCATAGGCTGTGTCTACATTACAGAGTTGTACCAGCATAGCTACGGTGACATTGCTATCCTGGTATAGTCACGTAGTGTAGACATACCCTTAAACTCTGCCTCCTTTTTTAAGGGTGTGTAGTAAAGAGTCACTTATTAAATGTCCATAAAAGTGCTTTGAAAATGATAACTAAATAGTTCATCCCTACATGTGCATACGCAAATATCCCCCACATTTAATTCCTTTTAGCCCTGGCAGTTGTAGCTATATTCTTTTGTTTCAGTTAGACTTATGCAAGACAGCCACGCCATCCTTGCACCATACATTTACATAGCACTATAGTTTGGATTTGGCCTCTGAGGAGGAGCCCTGCTTCAGTCTCTGTCCTGCAGAATCTGTTTCTTAAGCAGGGGAGCCCACACCCACGGAGGCCAGAAGGGGGATCATTCTAAAATGGTTTTATCTTTTGTGTGTAAAGCCTACTGTATTGAGGCATTGACTTTTCAGTCATATTCTGGTTTTTGGGATTGGTTAATTTTTTTTTCCTTGGGGTCTTCACTTCCTGCCAATTCACCAACTGACCAGAAGGTTACAGGTTACTTCTGAAAGTGACAGGCTAATGCATTGGTTTAGTATGGGCAGGCAAAGCAAGCTGCCACACCCAGCTTAGCCAATGTACTTGCAGGCCTGCCTGGCAGCCTTCCTAAGCAGAGGCTGCCCCATTGGGTGTGGTTTGGTGACATGGACCTATGTATTGGAGACTTCCTAAAATTAACAAGCACTTGTGGTCCAAGTCAGATTTAAAGCCGAATCTGGACCAGTGATAGTCTAATGTACCCACGTACCTGTTGCCTATTAGGAATCCACGAAAGCTTATGCCCAAATAAATCTATTAGTCTTTAAGGTGCCACCGGACTCCTTGTTTTTTTTTGGATACAGACTAACACAGCTACTCCCTGATACTAGTAGCCACGATTGTGGATGCAAGCAGTTGTACTAAGATCAGGCATCCATTTTCTTTTCTTTGTGGGTGGGGTGGTCTCATAATTACTGGGTGAGGTTCTTTGGCCTGTGTTATGGAGGTCAGCCTAGATGATCTAATGGTCCCTTCTGGCCTTAAGATCTATGAAATAATGCCAAGGCACTAAGTAGATTTTGAGAGTGAGATTTTGAAAAGCACTGTGCACTGACCTCAAACTGCTCCCATTGAAGTCAATGATAAAACTTCAGTTGATTTCAGTGGAAGCAGAGTTAAGCCAACACTGAGCATTTATGAAAACCCCTCCTTGAATTTCTAAAGAGGGTAGATTGTTATAAATTGCTAAAATCTGCATGTAAGTAGAAAGTAAATATAAAAATGGCCTCTATTCCTATGCTGCTGCTGTGGACATTGTGTAAATCTTGCATGTAGAGTAGTTACTTCATTAACTAAAGCCTCCTTTATCACATGAGAAGGAGAGATGATGCACAGCTGTAAAATGGGATGGTAGATGGTCTTATACTGTAATCATAAGACT
Organism: Lepidochelys olivacea; assembly: GCF_965140295.1. NCBI lineage: Eukaryota > Metazoa > Chordata > Testudines > Cheloniidae > Lepidochelys > Lepidochelys olivacea. The sequence continues at coordinate 47,206,527 of NC_140418.1, forward strand.
GGGAGTCAGGAGGTGTAGCAAAGCAGAAGGAGACCACACAGTGAATCTGTAGGCTCTGAGGCAAGTCACATACAGTCTCTGTACCTTTTGTTTCCCCACCTATAAAGTAGGGATAATGCTTACCTGCCTTGCTGGTGGGGTGTAAGGCTGCATGTATTAATGATCTTAAAAAAATTGTCCTTGAATAGAATAAACTAAAGTTATATTAATTATATGACTTCACCATGGTGGTGTTTGTGTTTTACATTTCCATGTTACTGTTTTTGCTTCATTTAAACTTGATTAACAAGTGACACTTCTTTGCCCTTGAAATGCATTCAGCAGAGTAATATTCAGCTTCTACATTTGGACACTATTCAATTTGCAGTTCCCAACGAGAACTGAGTTAGGTTTTATTAGTAAATTGGGCCCATAACATTGTAGCCAGGTTTTATTAGTTTATCACACATCAGCATTAGCAAATTGTAAATCCCACTCAAATGAACAAGAAAAAGACCTTAAAGAGATGCCCAGAACTAGTGAAGTTTCTGGAGTAAAAGGTTTTTATCCTGGAAAAATACTCAAATGTTAACAAAGTCAAATATATATTTAACATATTCTAGTATAAGATCGGCTGAGTGGGGTCACGAGGCCACACCAAGTTTGACATATTTTCATATTCCCTTAGGTCTGACTGGATATTGTAAATTTATGTGACATTAACACCAACCTGTTCCTAGAAGCACCAGCAAGGAACTTGGTCCATTGTTGGGATTCTGATTGTGTCTCGTGAAAGGTTAATGGAAAGATGCCTGTTGATTTCAGTGGATATTGAATTGTACTCAGTGTGACAATTCAGGCTATCTTGAATTTATGAGTGGAATCTTTCAGATGTGGGATCTAGTTATATTATCAATGCAGTAGGCTTCTGATTTAGATTTTAGGGCCTGTCTATGAAGCTGAAGTTAGTCATTGATAGAAATTGGCAATAGTTCCCTGATCATGTTATAACACAGTTTCATCTCACCTGTATGGATAGGACCAAACCATGTTATTACACTGTTTTTACAGCCTTTTAAAGATCAGAGCCCTGATCCTACAAGAATCTTTGCATGAGTCAGCGGGGCTCCCCAAGGGCACAGGAGTCTGACCATACAGAGCTCATTGCAGGATCCGGTCCCCAGTACTGACTCTAGTTGGTGCTATCCTAACAAGGAAGAACCAACTCGGTGGTGTCCTAATGCAGTGAAATTTCCTGTGTAGACAAGCACTTAGGAAAGGTCAGAAGGGGCCATTAGATCATCAAGTCTGACCTCAAAAGCACAGGTGCCACCTTATTACACAGTAAGACACAGTCCTTGTAGCTAAGAGCTGATTCTCTAGAGAGAGGCAGACAAAAGGTGGAAAGGGGGAAAGAGGCAAAGAGAAGTGAAATAACTGATCCAAGGCTGTGTGGCAGGGCCTGGAATACAACCCAGGATTCCTGACGCCTAATTCAGTGCCCTGTCTGCTGGACCACACTATATGGCCCATAATCGTGTGGGGTCATATTGCAATTTTTGTGTGTGTGTATTTTGTCTATTACTCTGAATAATTTGAATAGCATTGTAATAAATGAAATATCTTAGTCATGAATATTGTAATTTGTAATCTTTTTAGCGAGATGCAGATTCCATTTGGGAAGAGACTTGGCATTGAGCTTTTAATCCATTTCAGCTCTTAGATCAATGGATTGTTAGGGCCAGTTATGACTTGTGGTGGCTCTTAACTGTTTTCAGTTACTTTTTATTTTATTGTATTCCACCTGCATTCTGACTGACGTAACCAATAAGATTTAGTTGGCTATTAATAATCTAAAAGAATGTCGGAATGCTGTAACAGTAAGATCAGGTCCCTTGGAATGTCTTACAGCCCTCCGCAAATCTGGGTCCGTCTCTTTTGAAATGTAGCATTAATTAATTCCCACGTTCTGTCTACTGCTCATAGTCCTTCCAGATGTGCTGCAAGGAATTGACTGGCTCCTGGGTTACAAGCCATCTGGGTTCTGTAAACTGATTTGCACTTACATTAAACAATAAGTGAACAGAATGTGAGAGAGTTATTAAAGCAAATGTACATTGCCTATAAATCTCCAAGTAAAATATTAAAACGTAGTAAATGAAACTGGAATGTGCAAATGAAGACCTGCCTGGTTTTAATGAGTTTAGCTCTGACCTTCATTTTCACCAAAAAATAATAATTTCTTTCTTAGTTTTACTTTTCTCCTTTAAAAAACAATCAAACTGCTTACAGAAGTATCTGAGACAAAAACAAGGAAATATAATGTTCTAAACTTGACTAGTCCAAACTACTCGAGCTGCTGTGACAGCTCATAAAACTGAGAGTAGTTCTTAACTGGACTCTGTTTTACATTGCCAGAGTGAATTTTCCTAGCAGGAAGTAGCCAGAAGGTTTATTTAGTTTCCAGACTGTGGCTTTGATCTCTCTTTTCTGTCACTACTCAGGTTACATAGCCCTTTTTCACTGCAGTAAATCTGCAACAGTTAATGAGAATAAAATTTCCTTCTTCTCACTGATCGCATGCTGTTAAATGCCAAACCACAGCCAGCAGCGTATTTGCAGAACTCAGCTGCACTGTACAAAAACAGTACAATCAGTTTAATCTTGTTGTCTTTGTAATTCATTTTATTGAGCTTTCCTTTTTTAAGTGACCTATTTTACCGAGACAAGTGGTTGCAAGGCCAGACCTGGAAGAAAGATTTAAAACTGTAATAAACCAAAGGGGGTTTTGGGTGTTATGCACAAGCACGCTCACAGAATTAAAAATTAAAACTTAGTCCTAAAAAGTCCAGCCTTTTTGTGCAGTAAGTTAGTGGGATATTCTTCAAGTGCATGTTCAGCGCATGATATGCAAATTCATTTATCATATTAATTATATTTCAGTTTTTGACAGAATTTTATTGGTTTAAAATTTTACCTCCGGAGTTTGTGTTGCCAACCTTGAGGTATTCAAATGTGAGCAAGGCCCCCAAGATAGTGATATTAGTTTTTAGATACAATGAGATTTTTAAATTAATAAATTTGGATGTCTTTTTATTTGCCTTCTGAGGTTCCTATTTTCAAGGCTTTCTGCACAATCATGAGAATGAGAAACTTTTTTATTTATTTAAAGCTGAGATTCCTGCATAATAAAGCTCCAGGGCCCTGGAGGCCAGAAAAAATTCCATGCGTGCACATCTCATCCTTGATACGTTCCCTTAAAAAGCATTTAGAATCAGAATAGAGAGAACTTCTGGATGAGCAAACTTTGGTGTCAATTATTCATTTAAACTACACTAAAATTTTGGGTGGCTTGGGTCAGACTTTGTTGGAGACTGCCCTGGTGTAGCCAGTAGAATTTGGTCCATGCTCAATAACATTCTCACAGTATTTGTTGCATGCACCAAATACTGAATACTACAAATCCCGTGGTAATGGTTACGTACAGAAAGCAGTTTTTAAAGCTCTTCTTCATATGCAGTGTAAGTCAAAGCAAAACTGACTGTGTTTGTCATCATTTTTCTGGGCTTTCAATTGTCTTCCAGTCTTTTCATGCCATGGTTTGTCATACTGTAGTAGGGCTCATGTGATATGAAAGACTAATTGTGATGTACTCGTTAGCTAGCAAGGAGCCCCTGGCACCAGGCTGCCAGCTCCTTGGTGCTGACAACTGGGGACAACACTTAGCTAGGGACATGATGGCATTATTCTCTTAGGGAGCCATTTTCAAAACGTATCTGGGGAGAATTGCTTTTTTGTCCACTCACTTTTCAGCATGGCTCTGATCCTGGGGCGTCAGCTATGTCTGGTCCATGGGAGTTGGAGTAAATGTGTAAATGAGATGAGAGTTCAGAATACAGTAACTCCACGACAGGGGTAGCTTCCTGACAGTGAAAATTGCATTCCCAGAGCCTTTCCTATCAAGAGCACATCTTGCTCAGGGCATCTTGTGCATAATCCAGCACATGTGGTGAGAAGCATGTGGCAAATGGAAGAGCTAGTCAAAAGTAAAAGCTTTGAATTAAAAACTTGAGCCAGATTCTGTGCTCTACCCAACAACATAGTTCCACTAACATTCAGGGAGTTACACTCATTTACACCTGTTGAGGGTCTCACCCTTTGTTTCCCTGAGGCTGCCATACTGAGCATAAAACTACCATTAGTGGAGTCCATTGAGATGGTCAAATCAGTCCCAAACCAGTTGTAATACTAGTCTAATATTGGGATATGAACTTCACCCATTTTCGGTATTGATATGAAATATTTTTGCTTATCTTTAGCCATTTTGGGGAACTCCTCCCTTGCTTCTCATGTTTTTTGTCCGACTGTTTTATTAGTTTTAGAAATGGATACCTCTGCTTGGTGGGATGACGGCTCTCAGAGCCAACTGGAAGGGGAGCATTTTCTGTGGAGTGGAGCTTAGACTTGAAAGTCAGAGCTCTTGGATTCTGTTCTATCTTTGACTCAGTTTGTGACCTTTGTAGATCATTTAGCTTCTGAACCACTTTCTCAGTCTGTGAAATGGGTGTAATGCTCACTTACTACAAGGGGGAGTGGTGAGGCTTGTGAAGTAATTTTTGTAATATACTTTTGTAATCCTCAAATGAAAGTGGTTGTAGATTTGCTCAGGCATTATTGTGCTTGGTGCCAGATTATTCTGTGTATTTAGCAAATATTTGTGAACGTGTTGGTTCTTTGAATTTTGTTGACTGTTCTTTTGCATGATGGTAAATTGTTGTGTAGTCTTTCTGCTGTTTAAAAATATTACAGCAGGATCAGATTGGGGTTTTCAAATCTACCTTGGGCTGATCTATTTTAGGTACTTATGGTCTCTCCATTACTATAGTATCCAAGCATCTCACAGGCCTTGTCTATACTGGCAAGTTTCTGCGCAGTAAAGCAGCTTTCTGCATCGTAACTCCTGAGGTGTACACACTGCCAGGCCACTTAGTGCACAGAAACTACACAGTTGCAGTGCTGTAAAAAAAACCACCCTGACAAGAGCTTTCTGCGCCAGGGCTACAGCACCGCAGTACCAGTGTAGACACCGGGGTCGATTACAGCGCTGCGATTGGCCTCCAGGAGGTGTCCCACAATGCCTGTTCTTGCCTCTCTGTTCATCGCTTTGAACTCTACTGTCCTGCCCTCAGGTGACCAACCGTCATCCCCACCCCGTAAATTCCTTGGGAATTTTGAAAGTCCCCTTCCTGCTTGGTGACACATACAGTGGTCTCAGCGCATCTTTCCAGGTGGTCATGCCTTCTCCATGCACCAGGCAATCCCCCACTTGGAGCAGTGCCGAGCTGCTGGATCTCATCAGCATTTGGGGAGAGGAGGCTGTCCAGTCCCAGCTGCGCTCCAGCCATAGGAATTATGATACGTATGGACAGATTTAACGATGCATCACAGAAAGGGATTATGAGCGGGACACACTGCAGTTCAGGGTCACCATGAAGGAGCTGCGGAATGCCTACCACAAGGCGTAGGAAGCAAACTGCCGCTCCGGTGCCACGCCCACGAGCTGCCGGTTCTACAAAGAGCTGGACGCGATACTTGGTGGCGACTCCACCTCCACTGTGAAGTCCTCTGTGGATACTTTGGTGGCTCGCATGCCAGTCGAGAGTGGACCGAGCCAGGAGGAGGAAATCTTGGACAAGGATGTGGAGAGGGAGGGGGACTCAGAGGCAGAGGACGACTCGGAGGCCAGAGATACAGTCAGCCAGGAGCTCTTCTCTACCCTGGAGGAGGCTAGCCGGTCACAGCTGTCCGATCTTGGTGAAGCGCAAACAGGAGAGAAGGCCCCTGGTAAGTGGCTTTGATTTTGTGAATTGTTGAAGCGAGTTGTTGGGGGCAGGAGGGTTGCAGAAAGCAGACTTATGTCTGTATGATGTATGTACCACCACATGCCTAGTCTGAGCGGTGGAACAGGGTGTTGATTGACTCCCTCACTTCATAGGAGTCTGCCTCAGAGATCTGCAGGAAACTCTCATGCTGATACTGGGCAATCTGCTGCTGCAGGTTCTTTGGCAGAGTTGCTTTGTTTCTTGCCCCATTAAGGGAACTTTCCTGCACCACTCTGCTGTCCCTGGGGGTGGGGGACCATTGCTGCACACAAGTGAGCCACATAAAGGCCAGGGCAGAATCCGCAGTCTTGGAGAAGACTCTCCCCTGATTCTGTGCTCACCCTTAGCAGCGAGATATCTTCCATAATGAACACAGCCTGTGGAAAATGCGGGGACAGGAAAGATTATAAGGCTTCCCCTACAGTGCTGGCTCTCCCCCAAAGCCACGTGCCCAGTGTACGGTAGGGTCCGGGAACACCCGATTTCTCCTGCCCCTGTGGCTACTCACCATTTTGGGGGTCTTGTGGCTCATGTGTGCTTCCCTGGGGTCAGCCAGTTAGTGACAATTATGTGAATACTGGCTGTGTTTTAAATCACCGAATCAGTGGTCTGTGTGTTCCAAACAATACTGCTTCTGTAAAATGTTGCATTTTGGCTTCACAGATATGACCTTGGGAGCCCAGCCTCCCTCTTTGTTATCACAGATGGCTGCGCAGAATTAGAAAGCGGCCACGAAGAATTAAGGATGACTTTCTGCTTGAGGTCATGATGCATTCCGCAGCCGAAAAACAGGAATTGAAGGAGTGGCAGGACAGCGAGAAGAGGGACCAAAAGGAGAATGCGGTGCGCCAGAACGAAGCCACGGAGAGGCTCTTAAATGTTATGAAGCGCAAAGTGGACGCACTCCAAGCGCTACTAGCACTGCAAACCGAGCAGCTCCACACCCTCCAATCCTCCCCTGCAACTGCTGTCGCAAAACTCTTTCCCATGCACCCCCCAGAAACCGCCAACACACTCTTATCAACCTCCTGGCTCCAGTCTGTACCTGCAGCATTCCACTCCTCCCCTGTCACAGTCCAACACTGCGGACTCCCAGTACCCACTGCACTCAACACCCATCCCTCTGCAGTTTAGCCCTTTTGAAGTACAGTACCCGCTGCACTGTACTCTCAAGGAGAAGGTTGGATATGATACGTGCACATATACAAATCTTTAACTGGGACCCCACCTCCTCCTGGGACCTCCTCATCCCCCTCAGTGCTGATGTGTTTTTTTGTTTGTCTCTCTCCTCCGGTGGTTGTTTTTTTTTAATGAAAGAATTGTGTTGGTTTGAAAGCAATCTTTATTAATTGAAAGCAAACAGAGCCCTGCAAAGCAGCAAGCAATTTTCTTAAACCTTCATAGTGCATTGTCTGCACTAATCACAATCACCTCCTAGCATTACAAGCACTGCACTCCCGAGCATAGCAACAAATATTAGTGGCTTTCAGCTTCAAATTGCTGCCTTAAGGTATCCCTGATCCTTTTTACCCCATGCTGCACCCCTCTAATAGCCCTGGTCTCTGGCTGTTCAAATTCAGCCTCCAGGTGCTGAGCCTCAGTGGTCCAGCCCTGAGTGAAGCTTTCACCCTTCCCTTCACAAATATTATGGAGTGTACAGCACACAGCTATAAGCGTAGGAATATTGTCATCGGCCAGGTCCAGCCTCCCATATAGGCAGCGCCAGCAGGCCTTTAAACATCCAAAAGCACACTCAACAGTCATTCTGCACTTGCTCAGCCTGTTATTGAACCACTCCTTGCTGCTGTCAAGGTGCCACGGCATTATGGGGTAGGCAGGGTCTCCCAGTATCACAAAGGTGCCACAGCATTTCTACTTCCCCTATTGTGATCTTCTGGCCCAGGAAGAAAGTCCCTGCTTGCAGCTTCCTGAACAGGTCAGTGTTCCGAAAGATGTGTGCGTCATGCACCTTTCTGGACTTTCAGCTTGTGTAAATGTCCATCAAACGCCCACGGTGATCCACAGGCGCCTGGAGAACCATAGAGAAATACCCCTTCCAGTTAATGTGGCTAGGTGGTCTGGTGCGAGAATTGGAATATGCGTGCCATTTATCACTCCTCCGCTGTTAGGGAAGCCCATTTGTGTAAAGTCATCCACAATGTCATGCACGTTGCCCAGAGTCACGGTCTTTCAGAGCAGGTTGCGATTAATGGCCCTGCACACTTCCGTCAACACGAGTCTAATGGTAGACTTTCCCACTCTGAACTGGTTAGTGACTGATCGGTAGCAGTCTAGAGTAGCCAGCGTCCACAGTGCAATCACCATGTGCTTCTCCAAAGGCAGGACAGCTCTCATTCTCATGTGCTTGTGCCGCCAGGCCTGGGTGAGCTCACCACACAGTCCCATGAATGTGGCTTTCCTCATCCGAAAGTTTTGCAGTCACTGCTCGTCATCCCAGACGTGCATGACTATGTGATCCCACCACTCGGTGCTTGTTTCCCGAGCCCAAAAGCAGTGTTTCACTGTGGTCAGCACCTCCGTGAATGCCACATGCAATCTCATATCGTAGCTACCACGTGTGACGAGATCAATGTCGCACTCCTCTTACCTTTGTAGTTTAAGGAATAACTCCACTGCCACTCATGACATGTTAGAGCGATACTGGTCAACAGTGTGTGATCCATTCCTGCAGACCAAAGAGGCAGAGCGTGCAGTATACAAACTGTTAAAAGATGGCGCCAAATATGGACGGGAGCACAGGGATTGCTGGGATGCGAAGCAGTGTATCACAGGGCATTGGGACAGGACCCAGGATGCCCCACGACCCCCTCCACCTTCCCACAACTCTTAGTGGCAGAAGAGGAAGAAATGCTCTGTGGGATAGCTGTCCAGAGTGCACCACTCTGAATACCGCTGCAAGTGCCACAAGTGTGAACATGGTATTGCGCTGACAGTGTGAAAACACAACAGCGGTTTCCCTTCAGAGCTCTCTGAGTGGCGCTGTAACTTTACCAGTGTAGACATACCACAGTCTTCAACGTATTTATCCTCACAGCACCCCTGTGTGGTAGGGAAAGTGCTGCTCTCCCCATTGTGCAGATGGGGGCACGTAGGCACAGAGAGTCTAATGACTTGCCCAGGGTCACTTGGAATCAGTATCAGAGCAGGGAATTGATACTGGGTCTCCCAAGTCTCAGGCTGTCCCCTCACAACTGAACAATCTTCCATCACTCAGCAGAGATAATAGGCTATGCTACTTTTCAACAAGACTTATTGGGTTCTGAATTTCTTAATTCAGAGCTTTTGTTTTAGGACCATTCAGTTGTGAAACATTTAAGAATCACTTCTCAGCAGTGAACTCTAGAGCTCTTTTCCCTGGATATGTAGCTGGACTCGGATGTTGAAGACAATGCTCATTTCTCCACAGTTCTCAGATTTTGCTGTTGGCCTATAATTAAATTGCTGGAACAAGAGAATTATGTTAAGATGCTCTTGGAGTTTTTGCCAAATGGCATCTGGAAACTCCATTTAATGCAGTGTTTTGAGAGCCGGACATATGGGGCTCCTTGGGGTTAACCTGTTTTTATGAGTGACAGAAATAGGTTTGATAGGTTTCTCTGATGCGCCGCCTCCTTTCAAAGGTTAGTCGGCCAAATCTAATGGTCTCATACCTCCCGCTCTACTCCACTGAAGTCAGTTGTTTTGTTTAAGGCATAAAGTCAGCATTGTATTAGGTCAATACATGAAACTTAAGTCTCTGCTTTCCAAAGTGTGCCCAAGTGTGTAACGGATTCTGTCACATACTCAATAGCTTGGTGTGGTATTAGTTACGGGTTCCGCTTGGTTGCTTTACAGAGCATCTTTCTCTTTTGGCTGATTTAACAATTAGGGCTGACGACATTAACCATATTTAAAGAGAGTTCATACCAAGTTCTGGGTCTGCTCTTCAAAGCCACATGATCAGGATTTTTAGCCAGTTGATTCTGCCTGTAAACCCTTCCCTCAATACCTTCCACCCTGAGTATGCACCTAAAAAGAGAGCCACAAAAAGTTGCTGAATATTCAGTGCAATTCGTCCTTCTCTGAGAAAATAAATTAACATAGTGTAATATCTTTCTGGCTGGTAACAGATCTACATTAGAGTGATCTCCTACAATCAGTTTGTGGATTTTTTTTTTTCAGCAGGCAACCCAATATAACTTTTCAGTAATTAAAATGGCTCTTCCAGGGCCATTGTGACTAGCATGGTGTCATTCATGGGCTCGTTACATACACACAGGCACAGGTCTGCACTGGCAGCCCAGGCATGATCTAATTCGGATTTGTTGCAGCTTGTCTTGGAGAAAAGAGGGAGAATAACAGATAATGCTACAGAGTTTTGTGTGAATCTGTGTCTGTCAATCAGGATTGCAGTACCACTGGAGAGAGCTAATAAAACATTTCTGTTTAATGGCCTGATCATTCACTTCCTCCAGCTGAGACTTCCCAACCATGCTCTGGCAGCTTGGCCCAAGAAGTCCCGCCCCGCAGCTCACTGATACTTTCAGAGCTGAGTGCATTTTCACACAATCCCCATCTACACATGCATGCACACATTGCTACAACTGCTAACGTAGTATATGTGAGTTACATTAGTGGTCTCTTTGATCCACTATATTGTGTCCAGAAGGATTTTTGATCTGGAAAATGGATGCGCCGCATATATGACCAGCTAAACAGCAGGCTGTCTGGTCGATCTTGTAACACTGGAGCAATAACGTCAATTGAAGCTTTGGTCACTTGTTCGAGGTGGCTGCAACAGGGGTGCCTCGTACCTCTGACTTCAGTGGGTAACACCAAAGTGGGGTGTGTGCAGAGGCTCTGATCACCCCTTCCACCATGGAACAGGTATTGTACTATGGAGACTTGGAGAGTTACAATTTGTGGAGTCCCCAAGAGTGTTCCAGAGAGGGGGTTTCTCTCCAGCAATTGGACAGGGTTGTGGCATTTGGAATGTGTGTGCACTGGGGACCCACAATATTTGAGTGGAGTCCTCCAGACTCCTAGCTTACCTGCTCTGTCAGGACCCCTGCTGCTATTGGTTAGCTGCCACCTCAGTGTGCTGCCTCTGAGGGAGGAGATAGGGGGCTGGTTAGTGTCATGTCATTGAAATCATAGGTGTAACACCAGAATAAAAGTGATCAGTCAGGCCCAGGTTGAGCATCGGTGGGTAATCTGTAATAACTTCATTCACTTCAATGGGGAACACTGCAAGTTTGGGGGCAAAATTGGAGCATAAGATGGGACTCTGCCCTGCCCCCAAGGTGAGTAGAGTCTAAGCCACACACATTTACATGGGGGACCTCCATGGGATCTGGTGGCAGGGGAGGAGGGTAATGCTGCTTGAGTTTTTCTTCTACCTCCCTCACTACAGCCCTCTGTCCTACCCATTCATGCAGAAAAGTAGGGGAGATAATGTGGCTCCTTATTATAGGTGGGGCTGGTAGTGCAGCCTATTCTTAAGGTTGCCTGTCACTTCCCATTATAAGACCCTGTCTTCAGTGGCTTATAACTTTGCCAGAATTTCTCTTTGGGTTGAAATTTTCCATGCTGGGTGTCTGCCTCAGGCTGAATTTTTTTAAAAAAAACTTCAGCCAAAACGATTTAGTCATTTCTGAGAACAAGACTAAATACAAATGTTGTTTTGCCCATGTTAAAGAAATTCTGGTGATCTTTTCTTTAAGAAGCTTTGGAGCAGGGATTTCAAATTTGGCAGTGTGGGGTGGCCCTTTGTGTCAGGGGTATGCGTTTTATTGTCCCTGTGAAAACCCACCCTAATCTGGCCAAGTTATAAACCTTTGAAAAATTACAAATGGTAATTGCAGTTCACACAAATTCAATGTGGAGACTGGGACTGAGATTTTAACAGCTAAATTGCCTGAAGAGTCTGTCCACACTAAGCATAGAATCATAGGACTGGAAGGGACTTTGAGAGGTCATCTAATCCAGTCCCCTGCACTCATGGCAGGACTAAGTATTATCTAGACCATCCCTGAGAGGTGTTTGTCTAACCCGCTCTTTAAAATCTCCAATGATGGAGATTCTCCCACCTCCCTAGTCAATTTGTTCCGGTGCTTAACTACCTTGACAGGAAGTTTTTCCTAATGTCCAACCTGAACCTCCCTTGCTGCAATTTAACCCCGTTGCTTCTTATCCTATCCTCAGAGTTGAAGAGAACAATTTTTCTCTCTTCTTGTAACAACCTTTTATTTATGTGAAAACTGTTATCATGTCCCCTGTCAGTCTTCTTTTCTCCAAACTAAACAAACCCAATGTTTTTCAATCTTCCCTCTTAGGTCATGTTTTTTCTACCTTTAATCATTTTTGTTGCTCTTCTCTGGACTTCCTCCAGTTTGTCCACATCTTTCCTGAAATGTGGTGCCCAGAACTGGACACAATATTCCAGTTGAGGCCTAATCAGTGTGGAATAGAGAATTAATACTTATGTCTTGCTTGCAACACTCCTGCTAATAAATGCCAGAATGATGTTTGCTTTTTTTGTGACAGTGTTACATTGTTGACTCTCCTTTAGTTTGTGATCCACTATAATGGCCAGATCCTTTTATATAGTACTCCTTCCTGGGCAGTCCTTTCCCTTTTTGTATGTGTGCAACTGATTATTCCTTTCTAAGTGGAGTACTTTGCATTTCTTCTTACTCAATTTCATTCTATTTACTTCAGACCATTTCTCCAGTTTGACCAGATCATTTTGAATTTTAATCCTATCCTCCAAAGCACTTGCAACCCCTCTGACCTTGGTATTCTCCGCAAACTTTAAGTGTACTCTATGCCATTATCTAAATAATTGATGAAGATATTGAACAGAGCCAGACCCAGAACTGATCCCTGTGGGACCCCACTTCATATGCACTTCCAGCTTGACTGTGAATCACTAATAACTACTCTCTGGGAATGGTTTTCCAACTAGTTATGCACCCACCTTATAGTAGCTCCATCTAGGTTCTATTTCCCTAGTTTGTTTATGAGAAGATCATGCAAGACAGTATAAAAAGCCTTACTAAAGTCAAGATATATCACATCTACTGCTTCCCTCCTATGCACAAGGCTTGTTACCCGGTTAAAAAAAGCTATTAGGTTGGTTTGCCACAAATTGTTTTTGACAAATCCATGCTGACTGTTACTTATAACCTTATTATCTTCTAGGTGTTGGCAAATTTTGATTGCTTAATTATTTGCTCCATTATCTTTCCGGGTATTGAAGTTAAGTTACTGACTGGTCTGTAATTCCCTGGGTTTTCCTTATTTCCCTTTTTATAAATTGGCACTATATTAATATTAATTGACCTCTTCCAGTCCTCTGGAATCTCTCCCGTCTTCCATGACTTTTTGAAGATAACCGTTAATGACTCAGATATCTCCTCAGTCAGTTCCTTGAGTATTCTAGGATGTATTTCATCAGGCCCTGGTGACTGGAAGACATCTAAATTGTCTGAAGTAATTTTTAACTTTTTTCCCTATTTTAGCCTCTGATCCAACCTCATTTTCACTGACTTTCACTGTCTTAGTTGTCCAATTGCTACTAACGTTTTTGGTGAAAACTGAAACAAAAGAGTAATTTAGCACTTCTGGAATTTCCACATTTTCCGTGATTGTCCCCCCACCCCCCATTGAGTAACGGGGCTACCCTGTCCTTGGTCTTCCTCTTGCTTCTCATATATTTGTAAAATGTTTTCTTTTTACCCTTTGTGTCAAGCTAGTTTAATCTCATTTTGTGCCTTGGCCTTTCTAATTTTGTCCCTGCATACTTATGTTGTTTGTTTATATTCATCTTTTGTAATTAGGGCTGTCGATAAATCGCAGTTAACTCGCGTGATTAACTCAAAAAAATTAAGCGTGATTTAAAAAATTAATCACAATTAATCACAGTTTTAATTGCACTGTTAAACAATAAATACCAATTGAAATTTATTAAATATTTTTGGATGGTTTTCTACATTTTCAAATATATTGATTTCAGTTACAACAGAATACAAAGTGTACACTGCTCACTTTATTTTTTATTACAAATATTTTCACTGTAAAAATGATAAACCACAGAAACAGTATTTTTCAGTTCATCTCGTACTAGTACTGTATCTCTTTATCGTGAAAATGAAACTTACAAATGTAGAATTGTTTTCTTACATAACTGCACTCAAAAACAAAACAATGCAAAACTTTAGAGCCTACAAGTCCACTCTGTCCTACTTCTCATTCAGTCAATCGCTAAGACAAACAAGTTTGTTTACATTTACAGGAGATAATTCTGCCCACTTCTTATTTACAGTGTCACCAGAAAGTGAGAACAGGCATTTGCCTGGGACCTTTGTAGGAGGCATTGCAAGTTATTTACATGCCAGATATTCTAAATATTCTTACGCCCTTTCATGCTTCGGCCACCATTCCAGAGGACATGCTGATGATGCCCGTTAAAAAAATGTGTTTGTTAAATTTGTGACTGATATCCTTTGGGGAGAATTGTATGTCTCTGCTCTGTTTTACCCACATTCTGCCATATATTTCATGTTATAGCAGTCTCGGATGATAACTAAGCACATGTTGTTGATTTTAAGAACATTTTTGCTGCAGATTTGACAAAATGCAAAGAAGGTACCAATGTGAAATTTCTAAAGTTAGCTGTAGCACTCGATCCAAGGTTTAAGAATTTGAAGTGCCTTCCAAAATCTGAGAGGGATGAGGTGTGGAGCATGCTTTCAGAAGTCTTAAAAGAGTAACACTCCGATGCAGAAACTAGAGAACCCGAACCACCACAAAAAAAGAAAATCAACCTTTTGCTGGTGGCATCTGACTCAGATGATGAAAATAAACATGCATCGGTCCACACTGCTTTCTATTGTAATCAAGCAGAAGACGTCATCATCATGGACGCATGTCCTCTGGAATGGTGGATGAAGGGACATATGACACTCTAGCACATCTGGCACGTAAATATCTTGTGATGCCAGCTGCAACAGTGCCATGCGAACGCCTGTTCTTACTTTCAGGTGACATTATGAACAAGAAGTGGGCAGCATTATCTCCTGAAAACGTAAACAAACTTGTTTGTCTGAGCGATTGGCTGACCAAGAAATAGGACTGAGTGGACTTTTAGGCTCTAAAGTTTTACATTGTTTTATTTTTGAATGCAGTTATTTTTTGTACATAATTCTACATTTGTAAGTTCAACTTTCTTGATAGAGGTTGCACTACAATACTTGTATTAGGTGAATTAAAAAATACTGGTTTTTGTTTTTTACATTGCAAATATTTGTAATAAAAAATAAAGTGAGCACTGTACACTTTGTATTCTATGTTGTAATAGAAATCAATATATTTGAAAATGTAGAAACCATCCAAAAATATTTAAATAAATGGTATTCTATTATTATTTAACAGTGCAATTAATCGTGATTAATTTTTTTAATCGCTTGACAGCCCTATTTGTAATTTGACGTAGTTTCCACTTTTTGCATGCTGTAGCCTAGAGCTGAACAGGACTTTCCATGCAGTTGTAGTTCTGGGCTGCCACAGGCCATTCCGGGTGCAGGTCAAGGCACCTGAACTGCAAGCAAGGGGGCTGTGATGCCACATGATGGAATTTGTATTTTCAATTTTTTTTTAAATTGAATAGTAAATAATACATGGGGGGAGAACAGCCACCCACCAGCCTACATTAAAAGAACATTAAAGTTGCAAAATCAAGCACTCTGAAATTAGAACATGTCGGAATTAAGGTCTCTGCAACCTTAATTGAGACTTCTTGTCCATATGCATTATGGTACAGTCTTTAATTACATGATCACATGCTACTTTTTCCTTTAGGACCCCTGGCTCTCTCAGGAGAAATCACAGCTGTGTAGATAAAGAGGCTGTTGTCTATAGGACCCCGCCTCGTTTGTTGCAGAAGTTGGAAAGTGTGTAGTGAATGAGGCAGTTGACTTCAGAAAAAGAATGGATGGTTTCATGGTTAAAGCAGTTGAATGGTACCCTAGAGCAGTTGTTCTCAAAGCCAGTCCACCGCTTGTTCAGGGAAAGCCCCTGGCACGCCGGACTGGCGAACCACGGCCAGTGGGAGCCGCGATCAGCCGAACCTGCGGACACGGCAGGTAAACAAACTGGTTCGGCGCACCAGGGGCTTTCCCTGAATAAGCGGCGGACCAGCTTTGAGAACCACTGCCCTAGAGCATTAGATTCCATCTCTGCCTCTGCCACAGAGTTCCTGTGTGATGCAGGGCAAGTCACTTACACCAAACTTTAGGCACCTGACTTGACACCCTTAATCTGATTTACAGAAGTGCTGAGCAGTCACAGCTGCATCTGTAAGTCAGACCATGTCTAGACTTACCGGGGATCGATGCTGCTGTGATCGATGTAGTGGGGGGTCGATTTAATGGGTCTAGTGATTAATTAAAGACTATATCATAAAGCATATGCACAAGGGAGCACAGAAAACCTTAATTCTGGCATTTCCAAATTTTTGAGTGCTTGACTTTGTAACATTAATGTTAATATAATTGTGTAATTAATATTTAATATTAGTTTGCGGATGTGCATGGCACTTTGGGGCAGGAACTGTGCATTTATTGCTACATAAAGCTTCCATCCAAGCTGAGTTTGAGAGAGACAAAGTATGGGAAAAACAAACAGAAAGGGAAGAAGGAAGGTGGGGCCATGAGATACAGAATTTAAAATATTTGTGGTTTATCATGCCATGATCATATCATATTACTGCTCATGACTATAGTTTATGGGATATGTTATTACATATAAAAACCTCTGACTTTTAAAAAAAATTATATTCTGTCTCCCAGGATTTGCTCTCACAAGTTGAAGGGCAGAACAAGTTAGTGGACAATTAAGGAGAAACAGAGAAGTAGCTGCATCAGACTATTATATAGTGGGTCTGTGGAACCTTTTGTCTCTTTGGTTACCAGAGTCCAAGCAACCATGAGTAGCTACCATCTGAATGCTAAGTGACCTGTGTGACACTAGCATAGTGGCCTTGATCCGTTACTTAGTGAACAGGGGTCCATCACAAAACGTTCATCCTAGCTGGCACTTGGTTGGCAGTCTCAGCAGAAAGACCAGGGAACTAACGTGGCTACTGAACGATCCTCCCAACTCTAAAGGTGGTCTTGGTGTGTGGGGTGGGGTGGGGTGGGGTGGGATGGGGGGGGCAACACACTGAGAAGCTTGTTGTGCCTTACCTGCAGATAAAGGCTCTTGGGCTTTCAATCTAGTACCTTTCATCAGCACTTAAAAATGAGAGCTACCAAGAGAGGAGAGAAAATACAGACTTAAACACTATCCAGTCCTGTCTCGTGTTGGCACTCAAGTATGATACAATTTAGATGCAGTTCATTATTTATGTATTATAATGCTGGGCTTATGTCTCAAAGTTATGGTGAGTGGTGTTTCACTTTCATGGCTTGGGTACCCCAAGAGTGAAAAATACAGTCTTCTCCTGTGTATTGAACATAATTCATCCTCTCTGTTATACACAGCTAACCTGATACAGTTTATGCATTCCACAGTTTTATGGCATAGGATTTTACAGCAGGATGGCTAGAACTGCAACAGTACCATATGTTATCAACAATACTGTCACTGACTAATAGATTCTCTTTCAGAAGTGAAATGATAGGACTCTGAGGATAAGATGATTGTGAATACCAATTGTGTGTATGGGGGGAGAACCTTGCACATTTTAAACCGTATTCTTAAAATATTCATCATAATAAGGTATGCAAGTGATTCTCAAAAAGGGAGCTCCATGTCTGTGGGCAGCACTGCGGCCAAGTTTTCAAAGATCCCGCACACCCAAAAACATGGGCCTAATCCTGATTCCATTGACGTCTGTGGAAGTTTTGCCAGATCACAGTTATAAATCAGTGGGAGCAGGATTGGATCCCATGTGTGTACATGTGTTGCATAGTTATGCGTGCAAATGAACTTCAGTTCAGCAAAGCACCTAAGCACAGAAGTAGCTTTAAGCATGTGAGTAGTCCGACAGAAGTCCATAGAGCTATTAATGAGCGCAAAGTTCTGCTCATACATAAGTGCTTTTCTGGATCAAGGTCCCACCTTGCGTGTGTGGATAAACATTTGCACTTGTACTAAATGGAGACCTTTTTAAAATGTGTTCCCATTGATTAGTTTAGTGCCTGTCAAAATTACAGGTGGATCTTGCATCAATCTGATTCATGCAAAATATGTAGGTAGTGGGGGTTGGCTGGTCTTCTGAGCAGGACTAGGATTTGAAGACACCTGTCTTCTAATCCTGGCTCTGACACTAACACTGTATGTGACCTTGACCTCCTGTTTTCAGTGGCCAATTATTTTTGGTCCCTGTGTTTTTGGGTGCCAAACATGCAACAGAGGCCAAAAAAATTCTTATTTAGGTCCCTAAAGTCAAGCTCTTAAATCTATATTCAAGTTCTGAAATACAATTTCCCCAACTGCTGTGGGGTCATGTATCAGCAGTTGCCAGAAGGCCTATGTCCATCTCCACTTCATCAGGAGGTTGCAACCTCTTCTTTCAGATGTGGACCTGGCTTTCCTCATTCATGTGTGTGTCATCCATTTGATTATTGCAGTGCACTCTGCATGCTGCTATATGGTATCTTTAAATGCAGTCTGAGACTGAAGCTGGTGTATAGTGAGGCTGCCTGTGTCCTCAGCAGTATTTTCTGCTGGGAGCACACAACATGGGTGCCCTGGGTTCTGTGCTGGCTACTTTGGATTTCCAGATAGATTTCAAAATGTTTCTTTTGACTCATAAAGTCCCAAATGACCTGGGAGCTGCCACTCTGAGGGCTTGCCTACACTTCAGGAATTAGTACCCATATTGCAGTAACTGTCAGCACCAGTGCTCAGAATGGTCTGAGCACCGGTATAGGCAGGGCTGAGGTGTCTTTACCACTGTCATGTACACCATCGCTGGCCATTTTTGTAATACGGATGCTAATTTTCCTAATGTGGAAGAACCTAGAGAGCCCTGTTCTCTGCCTGCACCATAGAGTTACAGCCAGTGCGAGACCCTGAACTGGAATACCCTCATCCCCTGGTCTGAAACAGCCCAATCTTCCAGGCCTACTACAAAGCCTGTCTGTTCTCTCAGGCTTTGAGCGAGGGACGGGTACAAGGAGAGCCGGTATATGTGGGGAAGGGGGATACTGCTTGGCATTTCCTGGCTTGGATAAGGGTGACATTGCTAGTATTGTTTGATTGTATTTTTGTATTTTAAAATGTCTCCTAGGCACCATGGGCCCAGGACAGGCACATTATTTTTGTACATTATGAATCAAGGTAAATATCAATAAATAAAGCTGTTAAGAAATCTCTCTTCACTCATGCACATTAGGAGCATTTTCCCCCTTGGCATGTGTTCTTCGGTTCCCCAGCCGTACAAGCAAATTAGAAAGTTCAGCTGTCATTTTGGGAAGGTCATAGATCATGCCAGCAGCCTGAGTAATCCAAGAGGTTTTAAGTATCATTGCATTTAGTTTAAAGTGAAATTTGCTCTGACAGGGGCTGGCAGACCAATAGGAAAAAGAAATATTTGTGCTTGGAGAAGTGCATGTGTAGAGACCGCGAGTATAACTGATGGCTGGAAGTGATTTCAGTCTAAAAAAAACAAATCATTAAGAGAGTGCATAGGGGTAAAATACACAGTTCATATTTTAAAGGGTCTCAAAATGAACCAGCAGCTGAGGTTAGCATTACATAATAATTAGTTGTGTTCCCTGTTTAACTCCATGAGTCCCAGACATGTTGGTAAACCATCCGTGAGAAAATAGTGGTGCTTTTGCTGTGTGGTGAGCACAGTCACCAACTGCTCCCATCAAATAAAAAAAAATTTAAGACAAAGATGCCTTAAGAGTTTATAGATTAGGGCAATTTCAGAAACTCACTTGTTCCAGACTCACTACAATGTTGTGCGATCGGTTTCTATTAGATAAATGTATGTGGTATGAATGAGCTCCCATTAGGTATCAATTTGAACTGTGTAGTGGGAAGTGAAAATGATGGATTTTTTTTAAAGGGGGATTGAGGAGGTGGAGGATTGGGATTACTTGCTTGATTTCATTAAAATATGTCACTGCCTTTTCAGAATAGGGCTCTGTATAGTGCCCAGCACTCCTTTAGGTGCTATCAATAATACTAATACCAGTTCTTTAGTTAAGTTTGGATTTGATTGCTAGTGTAGAAATAAAAGCAATTGTTATTGCCATCACAACATATCTCAGTGAGACATGGCAACTTACTAAGAAAGATACACAAAAGCTGGATGCATTTCATCACTAATGTCTGAGAAGAATATTGGGAATAACAAATAGAGATAGGAAGAAGAATGAAGAAGTTAGAAAAATTACTGGATACGGCACCTGCTCACAAATCTACAAAAGAAGACAGCAGAAAACAAAAGAAGAAAGCGAGGAAGACTGCGAATAACATGGAAACAAACAATTCTGAATGACATCTAACTCTAAGCACCTCAACATGAAATGGGAAGATTTGAAGAGAAGGGCAGGTGACAGGCACGGGTGGCAAATGTGGGTAGCCCAATAAGCATGGGATAGTCTAGGGTCTAAGGTAGAAATAAGAATCCATGAAGCAAGTTCTCAGTCCAGTCACTAGTGGACATCTTAAACCCCAACATCACAACTGGCTCCATCCTTGGCAGAGGTGTGGAACAACTCAGTGAGACATGGATACTAAACTCCTTTCTCCATTATCAAGGTGGCCTTTCCAGGTCAAGATTGCAGCAGAACGCAGGCATGGGGCATGCTTATGCTTACGCTGTCATTGCTCTTAGTATAGCTGTTCTGGGTATCACCAGAACTTCAGTCTGCAGTGCTGGCCCCTGATAGTTCACTTTTTGTCCCTGGTACTCAGTTATTTTCTGGGTTCTGTGGCCCCTCCCTCAGCTGAGGGGATGGAGGGATGGAGAGGCTTTCATTCAGGTAGACTCTGCCCACCAATCCCAATCATCCAAGAGGGTAGGCTGAGACTTTTAAAGAGCACTAAACTCACTTGAAAGCAAAACCAGTATTTTCTGAGGCATAGAAAAGGATTCATTTACCTAAGGAAAATGTTTAGCTAGTGCACCATTTTCTGGAGGGGGGGTGAGTTTAATATAATTTTCTGTTCTCTTTTTTTTAATGCAATCTCTGAAGTAGTTATCAGCTGATCCATCTCTTACATTTTTCTTCAGGATACTACCATATGTCAGAACCATTTGGAAATAACTGATGCTGCTCAAAGTTTAACCTGTAGGGACCTGTACCTAATTACTTACACATTTACAAAAAGGGGAAAAAATTGATTTGCTGAGAATGTAATTGAAGCCATGTTTTTGTGCCTAACTTTTTATCCATTTAGATACATTTAGAAGTTGTTTAAATAAGGATTACTAAACTGGAAATAGTTGGAAGTACTTGGCAATATTCTGTAATGAGAGAGTGCCATCTAGTGGTGAATAGTACTTGTGGCCAGCACAATATTCCACTCCTTTTTTTGGTATCATATACTGTATTAAGGAGGACAAAGGCCAGAAGAAACCCACACACTTCTGCAGTGCTAGGTGCAGCCACTTTCATATTTAATTAGGAGAATCTGCCCTTAGGAAATCTGAGTATGAGTGAGGATGCTGAGTTTTGTCTTGAACTAAGTAGCCATTTGGGACCTGCATCTCCTTCCCCGCATTCCACCACATTAAAGTTGAAAGGGGCTGCACCTGATTCTGTTTTATGCAAAACAGGTGTGGTCTTTGGGTTTCTGACTAATCGCCGAAGCAGCCTTCAGCTGGCAATAGTGTGGTCCCCCTGCCATATATATAGTGTCTTCCCAGCCTAAAATTTTCAGGAATGAGAGTCACGATCACAGATAAGGAGTACTTGTGCAGCTGTTACTCTAAAACGATCACAGATGTGATGGGTCTCTAGTTGTTACCACAATAATAAATAGTAAATTATCCAAAACTGATGTAACATCAATCACAGACAAAACACCAATGTAAAAAATAAATAAAATGAAGAACTGAGTTTCCTATAACAAATTAGAGAGACCAGGTGGGTGAGGGAATATCTTTTATTGGAACAACTTCTGCTGGTGAAAGAGACAACCTTTTGAGCCTTCACCCACCTTGTCTCTCTAATATCCTGGGACCAACACTGCAAACTATAACAAGTTACTTTTTAAAATTACAAATTATTTGACTGTAGAGCCTGAAGTGGATAAGTCAACGGTTTGAGAATTTGTGGAAGGAAAGAAGAAAAAGTATTCCTGAACTGAAGTTCTGGCTTAAAGGGACAGTGGTTAACAAAAAGTATGGACTTGATTCTACCCTATCACCCCAGTTTTACACTTGTGTAATGCCACTGACATCCATGGATTTACATTACCATAACAGATAGAGAATCAGGCATTTTCAGACACATTTTCCCTTACCTACAGTATGTTAGTAAATTTTGAGATTATCATAATTGAAAGCTTCCATTCTTTGGCCTACCTTGGCTGTAATCATGGTTGGTTTATTTCTGAATGCAGTGTTTGATTGTCTTTGATTCTTCGGGGACTGGAGAAGAGGTGTGTCTGGAGATGGTGAGGATAGGACCCTCCGTGGTCTCATTTGGCTCAAGCCTGCTGTTGAGAAGGCCATACCTAGTGCTCCCTGCTAGTCTGCTGGATGACTGCAGCTGCTGCAGAGAGACCTGGAAAGTGAGGCAGTCTTGAAGATCACATGCCCTTTCCCATAGGGCTTTGTAAAAGAGTCCCAGAAATTTGGAGTGGTTCCAGTAAGGAAGGGGAAGCCAGTGCAGGCCGCAGACCATGCTCTTTAGCTTGTCCCCACCCTAAGCAGACAGGACACTAGAGCATGTACCAGTGTTATTTGACTCCTCACCTTCCTGAGGAATTTGTTCAGCATGGCACTCCAGGCCTTCCCCAGGGCCGTGGTGAATTAGTGAAGTGTGACAATAACACTCCTGGTTCAGGGAGAAAAAGACAGCTCTCAGAACCACTGCATCCTGATTTGGAGCAGAGTGCTAGTAGGCCAGGTCTACAATATAAACTCATGCTGGTAGTTGTCTGTCAGAAGCATGAAGAGGTGTGATCCAAGACTGACACAGCTGTGCTGGCAGAAGGTCCTAGTGTAGACGTGGTTATTCTGGCAAAATTGCACTCTTACCAGTAAAAAGAAAAGGAGTATTTGTGGCACCTTAGAGACTAACCAATTTATTTGAGCGTGAGCTACAGCTCACTTCATCGGATGCATACCGTGGAAACTGCAGCAGACTTTATATACACACAGAGATCATGAAACAATACCTCCTCCCACCCCACTGTCCTGCTGGTAATAGCTTATCTAAAGTGATCATCAAGTTGGGCCATTTCCAGCACAAATCCAGGTTTTCTCACCCTCCGCCCCCCCACACACAAACTCACTCTCCTGCTGGTAATAGCCCATCCAAAGTGACAACTCTTTACACAATGTGCATGATAATCAAGGTGGGCCATTTCCTGCACAAATCCAGGTTCTCTCACCCCCTCCAAAAAACACACACACAAACTCTCTATCCTGCTGGTAATAGCTCATCCAAAGTGACCACTCTCCCTACAATGTGCATGATAATCAAGGTGGGCCATTTCCAGCACAAATCCAGGTTTTCTCACCCCCCTCCACCCCCATACACACACAAACTCACTCTCCTGCTGGTAATAGCTCATCCAAAGTGACCACTCTCCCTACAATGTGCATGGTAATCAAGGTGGGCCATGTCCAGCACAAATCCAGGCTTTCTCACCCCCCCCTTTCTTTTTTCCCAGGGACACACACACACACACACACACAAACTCACTCTCCTGCTGGCAATAGCTCATCCAGTATGATTTATTTTGCTTAGGGAAGCTGGGATAAACTGCATCCACGCTAGGAGGGCTTTGCCAGCATAGTATACCAGTATAGACATACTAACACAGCCTTTAGGTGTATATCTGGCTGTAACCTCTCGGGTGGCTTATCTCAAGGGGAATCATCTCCTTTGCAGTTTGGCTTATTGGCCATTCTCTGTCCCTGGGGAAGCGGGTCTGGCACTCTTAAGTCCTCCACTCTCTGGATTATCATTGTAGCATCCTTTAGGTACACTGGTTTCCTGACTGGTCAAGCACCAAACTCCTCATGTTCATCCCTAGGTCCTGCCCAGTTTCATGTTGCTGGAAGCAGTGTTTGTGTGAAGATAAAGTGCTGGAACATGGTCTTCTCAGTGCTCTGTTGATCATGACGCCAGTTTAGCTCAAGCATGGGCTTGAAGTTAAAGGTGTTTAAGTGCTTTGCTGAATCAGGGCTTGAGATATTACCAATCTGTGTATCCTGGGTATCCCTTTCTTTTACATGTTAATGCTATTGTGGTCTACAACAACTGTGTTCAGTATGTGCAGGATAATGGCAGCAGTAATAAAGTGCACCTCTTCCCCACTTTAAGCACTGGTGGCCACTAGCCCTTTAATGTCTTTGTGTGAGAAGTTCAGCTCCTTCCCCCGTAGTTCTAGTCAGACACTACACTGAGGTCCTTTTTGTCCATCTCTGTCTATTCAGGTGCAAGTGTAAAAGATGGCATAATACCAAAGAGTATGCAATAATCCAGTGTCTTGGCCAACATTCACTTTTTTTCTCTGCCTCTGTCTCCTACCTCAGAGCTATTGCTGAATGTAGAATATCTGTCACTTTTATATCTAACTCACTGATTTGGGACAGCTAGAGGGTGAAAAATGATACTGTATATGAAGACCAAATTAACCTTCAGTCTGGCTAGAACATAGAGGGCTTTAGTACATGATAAAGTCTGTCTGCCCTTTGGATGTCAGTCTTATCACTTCAGAAACCTTGGTGTGAATTTCTGACCTAGTACATAATCAGTGCCATATTTGCAGTTGCCATTTCCTCAATAACTTTGGGGTTTCTATCCATTGGTCAGAAGATAATTTGACTATTTGGTTTGTTGTATACAGTTAGCAGAGGGCTTTGCATCAATATCAGTTTTCAACAATGTTGGATTATAGCAATATATTAAAATCCTCTCAGACAGGGAAGTATTATCATTTTATAGTCAAGGAAATTGAGTCATAGTGAAGTGACTTGCTACTGAATTAATAGTATAGCAGGATCTAGGAATCCCATCACCCAATCCCTTGCATTGCCCACTAAACCAGAAGTTCCAAAAGTGTAGTCCACAGAACGTTGGCTAGTCACGTGATACAGGCTCTTCTGTTCCCAACTAGTAACATTTTATTAAAAGAATCCATCAAATACTTTCCTAGTGTTACTTTTCCTTTTCAGGAGCTGTCTTAATCTCTACAGAGATATTACCTGATCATGACTGGGAGAGAGGGTCTGCAGAATCTTGAGTCCAAAGGGAGTTGGTGCTCAAGATAGTACCTTTGAATGTGGTCTGCCCTATGGAAAAAGTTTGAGAGCCCCAGCCCTTGAGCGCACTTCCTGTATGTGAAACACAAGCATCAACATCAGTTTCTCTCTTCTTTTTTTTCCCTTCCCCAGCATTGGAGTGGATGCATTTGGTCAGCCAGCTTGTATTCCTGGCCGCCCTGCGACTGCATATGGATACCGTTCTGATGAATCTTTCTACTACGGCTATGGTACCCGATAGAGCATCCCTCTACGTACTTTAGGGTTCTGTCTTCCTGCTCCATTAGAAACCAGTTGTATGTAGCTGACTTTAGAGCACTCCCTGGTAATGCATGGTTATACTGGAATGGGTCTGCGTGATATGTATCCTTTGCTATGTGTTAGCTCTAGATAAACCTAACCCTTTCTGGTTCTAGTGTTTCAAACACAGACTGTGTTCACCAATCGGTTTCTCTTTATTATCATTTTTGTACAGTGTTTGCCATGTGACTTGAAAGCAAGTATTGAAAAGCTACTAGACTGGAAAGTAAACATTACATTATGTATATTAAGCAAGTAATTTAATTTCTATTAAAAAGAAAAACCATGCAGTCAGTGCTGATGAATGACTGAGTTCCATGTTTCTCTCTGGTTCATGAGGGATTTTTGTAATTGCCTCTTGTGGAGCATTTTAAGTGATGTACGTGTACTGTTCAAGTACTTGAGTAAGCCACCCACTGGAAATGCCTAGCGCCTGGTATCCAATGGTTATACCCTGGAACACTGTTACAGAAATACAGCACTGGATTCAAACATCCCAACAGCACACATCCCAGAGGGTATGGTGCTGTACAGCTGTAACATTGGAGGGTAGATGCAGATTCACTCATCTTGAACTTGAAACATGCATCCGACGAAGTGGGTATTCACCCACGAAAGCTTATGCTCCAATACGTCTGTTAGTCTATAAGGTGCCGCATGACTCTTTGCCAATTTTCAGACAGTTACAGCAAGAGCCGTCTCCACCATCTAAATTACCACAATTAGAAACCATGCTTTAAAAGAATGCTTCAATGTTCTAACAGAGTTCATCTAGCCTTTGTGTATAAGGCCGTGCAGTGTTAGAACAACATTTGCTGTAGCTAACTATGGACCTAAGATAGAGCATGATTTTTAAGCTGCCCAACCCACTTTTGCCCAACCCACTTTTGCCCCACCCCATAAGCTCTCAAGCCAGCTTAAATTGTGTCTGTGCACAGACTGTAAACTGTTGACTCGCAGTTACAGGGCCAAGAGGTCTCCACTTGAAACTAACATACTTGCAGTGCTACAATTGTTTTCCGAGGCCCAGATTTTTAAAGCTATTTAAATGTTGCTGCACTCAGTGTTACAACACCTAACCGATTTAGAAGCTCAAGTCTCATTTTTAAAAGTGATTGAATAGGATTTAGGCTTGTAAGTGCCTAAATCCCTTTTGAAAACGAGACTCAAGCTTCTAAATCATTAGGCATTGCATGCACAGCAACACCTAAATACCTTTTAAAAATATGGGCCCTATTCTAGGGTGGGTGCAGCATTGTTTGGGCTAGCATGAATTCTACAATAGATTCCCTGTCCCCAGTGGGCATGGGAGAGCCTGCTGCTAGCTGCCTTTTCTCTCACAACAGCATATCAGACTGAGGAGCTTATTTTCCAAAACAAGAATTACTTCAAAATCACTTTTTTAAAAGTAGCTGTTTGATTTACAGAATTTTTTTTCAATCCCATCCCTTTTGATTTACTGGGATCCAAGGTCTATATTATTAAACTCGTTTAAGACCAGTGTATATGCCAAGGGAAAGATTTCAAAGGCACAAAGAATAGTTAGGGAGTTGGGCATCTAACTTCCATGTGTACCTCTGAAAATCTCCCCTAAAATATGACCTTGCCTGAAAAACCCGGCGTGATCTTTTAAAACTTCATGTGGTCAGTTACAGTTAGTCAAGCTACACATAGCATTCTATGCATCTGTGGGTGAGAGAGAATGGAAGGGACTTTAAAAACAGCCACAATACCAAACCAGACTTCCTCCCAGATGCTGCCTCAAATTCTGTTCTTGGAGATGGGACAGTTACTAGCATTGCTGCTGCTACAACTAAAATCCCTTTTTAATCCTCCAAATCTGTTGTACGTTTCTAAAGCGACCTTTAACAAATCTATTAAACTCCTGATGCCTTTTTGTTCACAATACTGCCCCTTTGTAGATCCCTCCTACTGATCTGGGCCCATGTTTGTGTGCACGGAGGCTATGCCACATCTGCCCGCCGTATCTCAGATGTAGAGACAGCTACAGCTGCAAGGGAAACTCCTGGAACTGCACACGCCCCGGCTTTTCATTTGGAGATCTCTGCATTCACATCTGTTATTTTAAAAGATGTTCAGAGAACTAGCATTAAATTTTTCAAAGCAGTTGTCCTTCTTTTTGAATTTGCTTTGAAAATAGTTAAGAGTGGGGTCTTAAAGGCTCAGCACAGTACTAGGGAAACTAAAACTGCATTTAATTGGGAGCGTCATGTTAACAAGGACTATAGCTAAGCCTGGTGTATGGTGCATGCCTATAATTGTACTACATCTGATCAGTCCCAAAGTAAATAGCAATGGAAAATCTCTGGCTGCACTGTAATATCAAATATTGGAAATTTTATGAGAAAAGAATGAAAGAACTAAATGTTCACAGCTTGGCTAAGAGCAACTAAAGGGAAGGGAATAATTATCCACAAGCAGAGCTTGGTAAAAACTCACCTGAGGACTGAGCTTGCTAGCCAGGATGAAAAACAACTATGCTGCTATGTTCACCAAGGCAGGGGTGTAAAAGTCATTCTGGGGAGAGATACAAAAATCCCTTTTTAATTATGGTCTGTAGGGCATATAAAAATGCATGACTGCATATGTCTTCAACCCACAGCATATCGCCCATGGAGGTCAATGGGAGATTTGGGAGTCTAGCCTATAAACTAAGTTTTTAGTTATTTTATTGTGTTCAGTCCCTTGGCTTAGAGGGATATTCTGCCTCAACTGGAGGAAGATTCTGCTCCCCACTAGGAGCCTTGCTATTTCTGCAATTTGTTGTTCTTGCTTTCTCATCCTCCTTTCTCTCCCTCTTCCCTGGCTTTAGGTTGTTCCTCCTTTCTTTCCAGTGTTTCTTTCCCTGTAATATCTTCCAATTTGGGGTCAATTCCTACCCCCATTCCATTGCTAAATTAAGCAAAGATATAGTTAATGTACTGGTATCTAAAGTCTCATTAGTTTACAGAGTTAACACTACAGTGAGATTAATAGTAGGCAGAGAAGGTCACACCTCTGAGACAGTGTTTCAGGCTCTCTGCAGACTCAGACAACACTGCACAAGTAACATGGGTTTGCAGTTGGAAGATTTTCTTCAGAACCCTGAAAGCAAGAAACGTTCTTTTTAATAATAAAAGCTGAGATTCTGCTGATCCTGAATATGCCATTTGGACCACAAAGAGGCTGTGCAACCTGTGTCTTGTATGTTTGATACCTCTGTACTAAAGCCACAACCCCAGCCGTGTAAAGAAATAAACCAGTTGTGTGCTTATTGTGATGGTCCCCCCCAAACTCTAGGTCACCTCTGGACCTAGAGTTTGGGGGGAAGGGCTACTCACTGTCTCCCTCCCCTCAGCCATATGGGATTGGGCCAAAAGAAATCTGATAAAGTTCAACAAGGACAAGTGCAAAGTCCTGCACTTAGGAAGGAAGAATTCTATGCACCGCTACTGGCCGGGGACCGACTGGCTAAGCAGCAGTTCTGCAGAAAAGGACCTGGAGATTACAGTAGATGAGAAGCTGGATATGAGTCAGCAGTGTGCCCTTGTTGCCAAGAAGGCCAACGGCATATTGGGCTGTATTAGTAGGAGCATTGCCAGCAGATCGAGGGAAGTGATTATTCTCCTCTATTCGGCACAGGTGAGGCCACACCTGGATTACTGTGTCCAGTTTTGTCCCCCCACTACAGAAAGGATGTGGAAAAATTGGAGAGAGTACAGCGGAGGGCAACAAAAATGATCAGGGGGCTGGGGCACATGACTTACGAGTAGGGGCTGAGGGAACTGGGGTTATTTAATCTACAGAAGAGAAGAGTGAGGGGAGGTTTGATAGCAGCCTTCAGCTACCTGAAGTGGCGTTGCAAAGAGGATGGAGCTCGGCTGTTCTCTGTGGTGGCAGATGACAGAACAAGGAGCAATGGCCTCAAGTTGCAGTGGGGGAGGTCTAGGTTGGATATTAGGAAACACTATTTCACTAGGAGGGTGGCGAAGCTCTGGAATGCGTTACCTAGGGAGGTGGTGGATTCTCCATCCTTTGAGTTTTTTAAGGCCCAGCTTGACAAAGCCTTGGCTAGGATGATTTAGTGGGTGTTGGTCCTGCTTTGAGCAGGGGATTGGAGTAGATGACCTCCTGAGGTCTCTTCCAACCCTAATATTCTATGATTCTATGATTGGGAAAGAAATGGCAGGGAGGAGCCAGCCAGAGCCTGAAGCTGGCACAGCAGCTGCACAAAGGGACCATGGTTCAAGCAAGGACCAGTGCTGTCATCAGACTGCTTTCTGCCATTTTCACGCTGTACATTCTCACCCTTACACTCTCCAGCCCAGTCTTTTCCTTTCTTTCCATCTAACTAATCCCCTCATAATATAACCCCGGGGAAAGGATTTAAATAATAAACACCTAATTTCAAAACTAACATGATGTTTGCTGCCATCTCATTGTTCACTTTGATTGTATGTTCTCACCTTTTCCTCCACCCTTTGTCTTGTCTATTAGATTGTAAGCTCTTTGGGGCAGGGATTGTCTTATTCTCTGTGTGTGTGCAGTTCCATAGAACAATGGGGTCCTCTTCATGGTTGCCCCCTAGATATTACTGTAATAAACATGATAAATAAGGGTGAAAGGCTGTGCAAATACCTGTATCTCATCCTCAGAGTAGTGCAGGCAAGCAGTAAGAGCCAGCAATCTAAATATGTCCAAAACACCACAGAGCAGCCAGCAATCAAGAAAGAAACTCAATTCCCCATAATAGCCACATGGTTATACAATACCACAAACTGTAGCCATGGTACATAGTGCAAGTGGAAATCAGCCCATGCCTGTTGCTGAAAGGTGTTTCCATCATTCCATCAAATATGCACCGAGGCCAACATTTTCAAATGTAAATGCTTAAAGTTAGGCACTTAAATCCATGTTTAGGCACCTGAATAAATGTCCTGGTTGTCTTAGGTGCTGAGCTCCCACAACTCCCCTGGATTTTAGTTTTTGTGCTTAACTTTTAGGCACCACTGTTTATCCAGTCTTGGTTTAAGGCTTCTGAGCTGCCCACCTTTGCATTCTTCATCAGAGGGAGTCCACATTTGTGGACCTTATTTGATGTCCCACTTTGTTATGTAGCCAACACACGAGACATATGAGGGGTGTGAACACCTGCTGTACTTCGCCCTTGCTATCCTTTCCCTTCCCATCACCCTGCTTGATCTAAATGGTCACAATCATCTTGTTGCCAACATGTCAGCCCCTGCAGTGCCTAGCTTAGGCACTAGCACTGATGATCCAGCTCATTGCCATCTGAATCTGCCAATCTGAGAGGAGAGGGTGGTGCAGGGGAAGAAGTCCTTTCTCTCTTCACTTACCTGAACTAATCCTGAAGCTCAAATGAGGAAGCAGTCTGAGTTTTGGGTAAAGGTTCTTTATGACTCTTTATTTTGTCCAAATGTCTCTGACCATTTCTATTGACTGTGGATTTGCTGCAGATGTTGCAGCAAAGTGTGATGCTTGGTGTGCTCATTTACAGGCCAGTACAATGGGAGTTAGGCACGTAAATACCTTCTTGGATCTCAGCCCTTGGTCTGTTTCCCAGCAGTGGTGGCATCTGAGTTCTGGGCACAAACTGAAAGCTCTTGTCTAGAATAGGATATAAGGCATATTGCCAACAAACACATTCAAAAAGGCTAGTGCAGACAAGGCAATGTATACTCTGACGTGTTAAACTGGTTGCGTTAAATGCCTAGAGGGGAGCTCAGGTGTTAACACAGTTTAGAACATCTTAGTTATGTGTGCTAACATCCTTTAAATCCTAATCTAGACAAGGCCAGGGGTATGGGTGCGTTAGTGTGTACCTTGATTTATACTATATTTTAGGTTCATAATGACTGAGAAAACCACATCCTAAAGCCCCCATGCTGTATGGGACAGGGATAATGTTTGAGGTGTGAAAAGCCCAGACCTCCCACTGTACTGTAGTAATTCCTTTTAATATCCATTCTTCTGTCCAAAATACTCTAATGAAATCTCTCCCCCGAGTCATTTTACTATGAAACACAGAGAGCAATTACAAGTTTCAGAGTAGCAGCCGTGTTAGTCTGTATTCGCAAAAAGAAAAGGAGTACTTGTGGCACCTTAGAGACTAACCAATTTATTTGAGCATAAGCTTTCGTGAGCTACAGCTCACTTTAACGGAATTGAAAATATCTCCTTATGATACACATATTATGTCACTACAGAAAATGCATAGTATTTAGGGGGGAAAACTTTCACACAGACCACCTGCCTTGTGCATGTAGTTTTCACCTAGTCCCCCACACTGTTTAGACTAGTCTAGCAGCTATTGTTAGTCTCCCTGCCACTCTGCAGTGCCTATTCAGTGGGAGACTGAATACGCACAGCCCTGACAAGCTAGCTGGGGAAGGAAATTGGCTCACTAAAGGCAGTCAGAGGAAGCTTGTATATATAGTTAGATGGGGAGACACCTATTCCTCAAGCTCCTAAATGACACGGGCAAAACTAGTTTTCACATAGAGCAGAGGGGAATTTAGACTAGGGATTGGAGGCCACTCGACAATCTGCCGCCAAGGCAAAACTTCAATGTGCTATCTTCTACCTGCTAGAATAGAGGTTCTCAACTGGGGGTGGTCTTGGACTTTCTTAGGGTGCATGATGAGCCTTCTGATGGTTTGTAGAAGTGGGGTATGGGGAGCAAGCACCAGGTTTCAGTGCCATTCACTCAAATTTGAGTGAGTAGCGTCGTGACCTGGCTTGCAGCATCACTCAGATTTGCACCAGCTGCCCCAGGCAGCTGCCTGCTTTGCCTATAGCTAGAGCAGCCCCTGCAGGGAACCCCTTTTGCCCATGACATTGTAATTCAGAGAGCAGTGGGAAAGTAAACAGAGGATATGAATTATCAGTGCAAACTTTGTACTCCAGTCCAGTGATCTACAGGGTATGAGCTAGAGTTTGATTAGAAAGCCTGGGCAGAAGGCTGAATGCAGCATGTACATTGTGTGCAAACAGGTAAGCTACTTCTGTTAAAGGCTCATGCAAATTCTGTTGTCTTCTGGGTACAACTCAAACTACAACCATGAATTTCTTGTTCCTCTGAATTGCATTGGACTGAACAGAACAAAAATCACAAAAGCTTGATCATGGTCTACAAGCACCTCTGTAGGGAAGAGACTTCTGATAGCAAAGGGCTCTTTAATCTAGCTGACAAAGGTGTAATGAGATCCCATGGCTGGAAATTGAAGCTAGACAAATTTCAATAAGAAAATAAGGTGCAAATTTGAACAATGAGGGTAATTAAGCATTGGAACAACTTACCTAGGGATGTGGTAGATTCTTCATCACTTGAAGTCTTTAAATCAAGATTGTTGGCCTTTCTTAAAGAGATATTCTAACCCGACTAGAAGTTATGGACATGATGCTGAAATTACTGGTGAGATTCTATGGCTTGTGTTATGCAGGTCAGACTAGATGGTCATAATGGTCCGTTCTGGCCTATGGGAGAGATTGTTCTTGTTAAAACAACTAGGAGTCCTTTTGGCACCTTAGAGACTAACAAATTTATTTGGGCATAAGCCTTTTGTGGGCTAAAATCCACTTCATCAGATGCATGGAGTGAAAAATACAGTAAGTAGTATATATATTACAGCACATGAAAAGATGGGAGTCGCCTTACCAAGTGCGGGGGTCAGTGCTAACGAGGCCAAATCAATCAAGTAGCCTATTCTCAACAGTTGACAAGAAGGGATGAATATCAACAGAGGGAAAATTACCTCTCCAGCACATCATCAAGGATCTACAACCTATCCTGAAGGACAGTCGCTCACTCTCACAGACCTTGGGCCAGTCCTCACTTACAGACAGCCCCCCAACCTGAAGCAAATACTCACCAGCAACTACACACCACATAACAAAAACACTAACCCAGGAACCAATCCCTGCAAAAAACCCTGTTGCCAACTCTGTCCGCATATCTATTCAAGGGACACCATCCTAGGACCTAACCACATCAGCCACACCCTCAGGGGCTCGTTCACCTGCACATCTACCACTGTGGTATATGCCATCATCTGCCAGCAATGCCCTTCTGCCATGTACATTGGCCAAACTGGACAGTCTCTACACAAAAGAATAAGTGGACACAAATCAGACATCAAGAATTGTAACATTCAAAAACCAGTAGGAGAGCACTTTAATCTCCCTGGAAACTCAATAACAGACTTAAAAGTGGCAATTCCTCAACAAAAAAACTTCAAAAACAGACTTCAACGAGAAACTGCAGAACTGGAATTAATTTGCAAACTGGACACCATCAAATTAGGCCTGAATAATGATTTGGAGTGGCTGGGTCACTACAAAAAGTAATTTTTTCTCTGTTGATATTCATACCTTCTTGTCAACTGTTAGGAATGGGCAACATCCACCTTGATTGAATTGGCCTTGTTAGCACTACAAAAAGCCATTTTCTCTCTGTTGATATTTACCTCTTCTTGTCAACTGTTGAGAATAGGCCACTTCCATCTTGATTGAATTGGCCTCATTAGCACTGGCAACCACCCCTCCCCCCCACTTGGTAAGGCAACTCCCATCTTTTCATGTGCTGTAATATATATACTGCTTACTGTATTTTTCACTCCATGCATCTGATGAAGTGGGTTTTAGCCCTAGAAAGCTTTTGCCCAAATAAATTTGTTAGTCGGTAAGGTGCCACAAGGACTCCTTGTTGTTTTTGCTGATATAGACTAATATGGCTACCACTCTGAAACCTGTTCTTGTTAACATAACCTCTGAAAAAGCTCACCATCTGCTGTTCTCAACTGTCTTGTGATCCATACCCACAGAAGACAGACTATGCAACCAATGAGAGACAGAAGAAATTGAGACAGGAGGCACTTTCTGCACCAGTGTCCGAAATATGACTGAAAAGAGACTTCCTCAAGTATTCAGAAGTCAAAAGGTGTCCCATCAAAAAAAGATGATGTAAAACCACTCCTGACCCTGGGAGAAAAGAGAGAGATGACATCGCACTATGCAGCAACCTGCCAGCAGATCAGAAATGGACACAGAGGATCAAGCCTCAAACAGAATATGTAGCCATATCCTGGATGGCTCTCTGCTACTTCTAACAGATAAATGAGGGCCCTCACTGGCTGATCTGAGTCTCTCCGGTGTGCTACGCTGCAGGGGGACCTTGGGCCGAGTCAAGGGGAGTGCATGACAAATCATTCCACCAGCTGGACACCTGCATCCATTTGCCTCTTTTTTACACTTTGGCAACACTTGCAGACCTTGTCATACCAATAAAGTCTCACTGAATTGAACTGACTAAACACCATGGTCTTACAATATGAGTAAGTGTTACATTTAGCAATAAAGTTTAGATTATAGTGAACGGAGTCTTAACAAGCAGTCAGTCTATAGGAGGCCTCATATTATTCACTGATAACAGGTAAATAAATAAATGTACCTAGAACCCAGCTGGTTTATAGAGATCTGTGCTTTCTAACAGCTCTGCTTTTATAGATTATAACACATAGGACTGTTCTCTAAATGCCAATCAGATCAACCCTGAGACTAGGAGCCACTGTTGTTTTCCTGTACCAGTATCCCTCCAGTAAAGGTAAAGTTGTGGCTCAAGAACATTCTCATTGCATCTTCAATGTCTCTTGCTTCTAAAATTAATGCCTGAGTTTCTGGCCACTTCTGTAGAAGCAGAGGGTTTTTATGCCTGGTCTACACTTGAAACTTTTGTCAATATATTAACATTGCTTAAGGGTCTGATATTTTCACAGCATTTCTGTGCTGGCAAAAAGCCTAGCATAGATGCAGTTATACTGGCAAAAAAAAAAAAAAAAAAAAACTTTTGCTGGTACAGCTTTTTTGTTTGGGGAACTGGGAAAAGTTTTATTGTAAAAGCACTCTTTCGCTGGTATAAGCTGAGTCTACACTAGAAAGGTTTCCTAGTATAGCTATACTGGCTAGACAGAACCCTACCTTGAGACAATACTCTTCTATAATGAACCTTAGTGGCCTCATCTGCTCCCCAAAATTTTAACTTAGAGCTCGTCTTCACGTACAACACTACAGCAGTGCAACTGTAGCACTTTAGTGAAGATGCTCCTATGCCAACACAGCAGCTATGTTGATGGGAGAAGCTCTCCTGTTGACCTAGCACTGTCTACAAAGGGGGCTAGGTCAGTATACGTCACTCAGGGGTATGGATTTTTCACATCCCTGAGTTATACCGATTTAGGTGTGTAATGTAGACCTGGCCTCATAGTTGCTCAACTGCACTCCTTATCAATACTAACATTACAAATCCAGGAAGGCACCAATTATGCTACAATTCACATCTACGTTCATGTTCCATGCCAGCCAAATACTGTAAATACCTAAACATGCTCACAGACTCCTCAGCTCCACCACACACTCCCTTCTGGTTTGATCACAATGTAGATTTCTGATTGTAAATGCTCCAGGCCAGGGAGTGTATCTTTTCTATGTTTGCACAGTGCTCAGAAAAATGGGGCTTTGATCTTGACTGTGGCCTGTGCATACCACCATAATGAAAATATTTATTTAGCCAGCCACAGTGCACACATCCAGTTCCTCACAAACTGCACAACCTGAACTCCAAACTCAGGTGGAGTTCAATTACCTATATATAAATTTGTGTATATGTTAGGGCTGTCAAGCAATTTAAAAAAATCGTGATTAATCACGTGAATTAAAAAATGGCAATAAATCACGTGATTAATTGCGCTGTTAAACAATAACAGGATACCATTTATTTAGATATTTGTTGATGTTTTCTACATTTTCAAACATATTTATTTCAATTATAATGAAGAATACAAAGTGTACAGTGCTCACTTTATATTTATTTGTTATTACAAATATTTGCACTGTAAAAAATGAAAGAAATAATATTTTTCAATTTCTCCATTACAAGTACTGTAGTGCAATCTCTTTACCATGAAAGTTGAACTTACAAATGTAGAACTATGTACAAAAAAAAAACTGCATTCAAAAATAAAACAATGTAAAACTTTAGAGCCTACAAGTCCACTCAGTCCTACTTCTTGTTCAGCCAATCGCTCAGACAAAAAAGTTGTTTACATTTTCAGGAGATAATGCTGCCCACTTCTTGTTCACAATGTCACCTGAAAGTGAGACTAGGCGTTTGCATGGCACTGTTGCAGCTGGCTCCACAAGATATTTACGTTCCAGATGCACTAAAGATTCATATGTCCCTTCATGCTTCATCCACCATTCCAGAGGACATGCGTCTATGGTGATGACGGCTTCTGCTTGATAACAATCCAAAGCAGTGTGGACCGAGGCATGTTCCTTTCATCATCTGAATCAGATGCTACCAGCAGAAGGTTGATTTTCTTTTTTCGTGTTTCAGGTTCTATAGTTTTGCTCTTTTAAGATTTCTGAAAGCATGCTCCACACCTCGTCCCTCTCAGATTTTGGAAGGCACTTCAGATTCTTAAACCTTGGGTTGAGTGCTGTATCTATTTTTAGAAATCTCACATTGGTGCCTTCTTTGCATTTTGTCAAATCTGCAGTAAAAGTGTTCTTAAAATGAACAACATGTGCTGGGTCATCATCTGAGACTGCTATAACATGAACTATATAGCAGAATGCGGGTAAAACAGAGCAGTAGGCATACAATTCTCCCCCAAGTAGTTCAGTCGCAAATTTAATTAACGCATTATTTTTTTAAAAGCATCATCAGCATGGAAGCATGTCCTCTGGAATGGTGGCCGAAGCATGAAGGGGCATACAATTTTTTAGCATATCTGGCACGTAAATACATTGCAATGCTGGCTACAAAAGTGGCATGCAAACGCCTGTTCTCACTTTCAGGTGACATTATATATAAGAAGTGGGCAGCATTATCTCCCACAAATGTAAACAAACTTGTTTGTCTTAGCAATTGGCTGAACAGAAGGAGGTCTGAGTCGACTTGCAAGCTCTAAGGTTTTACATTGTTTTGTTTTTGAGTACAGTTATGTAACAAAAAAAAATCTACATTTGTAAATTGCACTTTCACAATAAAGAGATTGCACTACAGTACTTGTATGAGGTGAACTGAAAAATATTATTTATTTTTACAGTGCAAATATTTGTAATAAAAACAAATAAAGTGAGCCCTGTACACTTTGTATTCTGTGTTGTAACTGAAATCAATATATTTGAAAATGTAGAAACATCCAAAAAGATTTAATAAATTTCAATTGATATTCTATTGTTTAACAGTGCAATGAAAACTGATTAATCACAATTAATTTTTTGAGTTAATCGTGTGAGTGAACCAATTAATTGACAGCCCTAGTATATATTTAATTGGCTATTTATTAGCTGTGGAGGTGAATTCTATAATATGTCACAGGATCAGAGAGAGTTCAGATTCTGCATTTGAGTGTAACAGCAAGGAAGTGGATGTCTGCATTATTGCTAGCTGTATGCTGGATCTGTGTATCTTGCATTTTCAAGGCTGCGCTTTCTTCTGAGATTGCTTCAGGGTCCACTGTCAGCCTTCTCCCTATCCTCGTTCCCTTCACCTCCAACCAACTGTACTGAAGCCAGGTCAGCCCCCTTCCTCTCTTGGCAAGTCCCCTCTAGTAAGTGTTTGTTTCTGCATTTGCAGGTAGAATGGTGCTCGCTGCTAACACCCTTTCAGACGTCTGCGTAAGGGAGTTGGTCCACGACCAATAATCAGAATTCCTAGGGAGTCATATGTCAGCCTTCCAGAAGGACGAAGGACAGTGGCTGGAACATAATCCTCAGACTTGAGAAACTTGGGTTTAATTCCCTGCTCTCCCACAGACTTCATGTTTAACCTTGGGCAAGTCACTTAGTCACTCTGTACCACAGTTTCCCATCTGCAAAACAGAGGTAATAGAACTGCCCTGCTTCACAGATAGGTTGTGAAGATTATAAACATTAAAGGTAGAGAGATGTTCAGATACTATAGTAATGGGGGACTTGTACATTCATAAAACACCAGATTTACTATATAAATCTTTACAGTTAACCAAAGGAAACCCCCGACCCTGCCACTACAGTTCAAAGCTTCCTGACAGAAGCCAGATACACTGGACACTATGGAATGTCCCTTATAAAACCTGGAAATGAAGATGTTAGACAGCAACGTTAAATCTCAAAGGGAATGTGAAAGCCTA
Source organism: Lepidochelys olivacea (assembly GCF_965140295.1). Lineage (NCBI taxonomy): Eukaryota > Metazoa > Chordata > Testudines > Cheloniidae > Lepidochelys > Lepidochelys olivacea. The sequence continues at coordinate 47,245,349 of NC_140418.1, forward strand.
GGCCAGACAGATTTTAGGCGGACTTCGACAAAACCTGACTCAAAACAGCACAGCAATGCTACATGCCAAGTGTTTTCTGCTTTGCCTGCAGGCTGCTCTTCTATGAGAATTCAGGTGACACCATTTGCTTGTGTGAGGCTGCCCCAGAGGCAGAACAATGGATACAAAATTCACGTCCTGATCGTGATGTCAAACAAATTGGTTGCCATGACAGCTGTTGTTGGACCAGCGAACTGCTCTCCTTCACCCAAGGCTGACGAGAGGGGACTCTCATCCTGGGGCCACCAGGTCAATTCCCCCATTAATGTCTGTGTAAATGGAGTGAAATGGCCCACAGCTAGGTGCAAGCCTGGAGCCGGCCAGACAACCCCCAGTCTCTCTGCCCCTATCCAACATGGCCGCCTCCAGCCTCAGGCGCTGGCAGGGCTCCGCCCTTCCGCCCGCAGCCTCAACCTCACCCTCTACCTCCCCCGCCCTACCCTAGCCCAAGATGGCCGCTGTCGTGCTGCCTGTCCGGGAGGCGTTCTTGCTGCCGGCGGAGCGACTCTATGGTGCGGCGCGGGGCCGGAAGCCGGAGAGGCGGGCCACGACGCTGTGGGAAGAGGCAGAGGCTGTCGGCGGGGCTGCGGCCGGCGTGGAGACTCGAGCCCAGACCCCTCCCCCAGCGGAGCGGGCAAGGCAGGTGAGGGGGGCTCCTCGCCCCCTCCAGCCACGGGGCAAATGGGGCTGGGGAGGGGGGTCATTGGAGGGGGCAGTGTGGGGGGAGGGGTAATTTAGGGGAGGGGGGTGGGTTATCAGTGGGGCAGGGAGGCGGTAATTGGGGGCAGGGTTAGGGAGTGGGTGCGGGGGGGTTAGTGATGAGGCAGGCAGAGGGTAATGGGGAGTGGTAATGTGGGGGGAGAGGCGGGGCTTATCGGTGGGGCAGGCGGGGGTAATGGGGACAGAGTTAAGGAGGGGTAAGGTGGGGGGAGAGGCAGAGGTTATGGGTGGGGCAGGGAGGGGGTAATGGGGGAGAGGCGGGGGTTATCGATGGGGCGGGCAGGGTTAAGGAGGGGTAAGGTGGGGGAGAGGCAGGGGTTATCTGTGGGGCAGGTGGGGGTAATGGGGGCAGGGGTAAGGTGGGGGAGACAGGGGTTATCGGTGGGAGAGGTAGGGGATGTGTGATAGGAGGTAGATCCTTTCTTAGCTCAGGGCTTAGGTTCTGCCTGGCAGCTCACTGGCTGGCTGCCCCCAGAGGTCAGTAATCTCTCCCTAGGCTATCCCAGTGGCTGCCTGCTAGGGCCCATAAGTCTATCAGGTGACTTTGGGGCACAGGGTGGGATACCCTCCCGTGTCCCTGTGATGGCACCGGATCACGGGGCAAGATCACGGGAGCCAGGTGCACTGAGCTCCTTCCTAAGGGCACCTGCTGGGTCTGAGCAGCTTTGTCATGGGGTCTCAATGGATATTTATTTCTTGTCGGGGTTTCAATGGGTGTTTGTTCTAGTGCAAATATGACATGGCAGTTCAGTCACCCTATGGGAGTTTTATGCTTTCTGGGGACAAATATGCTTGGGCTGTGATACAACTCCCCTTGACTTCACTAGGCCCTTAGATGACTAAAGTTATTTATAACTCAGCAGCACAGATATTTGATCCCCTGGTACCAAAAATCCAGTCCAGGGAACAGTACTTCCCCCGTTTATATTCACCCGACACCCTGGAATTGTTATGGGTGACTCATCAATAAATGATGTAGTTTGAAACTGGGTAATGGGCAGACCGGATGCTATCAAAGTACCTTTCATAACTTTAAAACATATCTTTTCCAATCCCCAGCCTCCAAAGTTTCAGCTGTCCTCAAGGAAGGCTGAAATGGAAATCTGCTTTCTTGCCAAAAGATGCCATTTTCCATTGTTCACGTACTATATTTGGTTGTAGGGTTGTTCATGAGCTGTGTGTGCAAACTGCGGGATGGCAGTTTGACCCATGTAGTGAGTGATAAGTTTAGAAATGCAATCTGTGCACTACACCGAAAGGTGGCACTGGGATGGTTGCTGTTGGGAAACACTGCACTAGCCTGGGCAGGGCATCAGACTAGTTTAAGAGGTTGCAGGGTGGAGGACAGGATGAGTGGAAAGCTGCATAATGTTGGATGAGTGGAGATAAAATTGCATGACTCCTTACTCATCTGCTCCCAGGGCAGCACTGAATGCATCTTTGATTGTGGTGGTTCATATGTACAGGTCTACAGACTCAGCCAGCAGCCTACTCTTTACTTGACTCCCCCACAAGAGGGCATGATGCCCACCTCCATGGATCTACAAATCAACCCTCAATCCCAAGGATTATACAGCCTTCTGGTGAAAAGGGAAAGGGGGGAAAGCAAGCAGGGAATAGAGAGCTAGAAAATGGAAAGGGGGGGGGGGAAGGCAAGTGAATGGGCAGAGGAAAATGGAGAGGTGGTTGTTGTGCCTGGATGTGATATGGGTAACGCGTTGTGAATGGGCACCCAGTCCATCAAAAGGGGATGGGGACCTTCACCAGAAAAAGGTTGGGTAGCTACCGTTTCTCTCGCACCCCAAGGTAAAGATACTGAATGTTCCATGGGGCAATTATATATTTGGAATTCCTGGCATGAAAGGTGAGAAGTTCTTTGCCACTATTTCTTGTTTGAATTGGTTTGTTGAAGATGGTCGTCTCTTTCTATGGTAAACTGATCGGTGAAACCAAGATATGAAATATCCTGTTTTTTCCACTCATTCAGCCCCTACTATGCTTAGAGTCCCAAAAGTGCTTTTTGTTTGGCTGAAGGGAGGTGATGTTTACACATGACTTTTTTCCTAAAACTCCATGCCAAGCATTTTTGTCCAAGTCCATGAAGTGAGCTTGGTGTTTAGTCAGGTGAGAGAAGAACTCTCCTGACTCTGGTGGCAGTGACATGAAGTACATGCAGCCTATTGTGTCAGCTGCCAGGAGACAATTGGCTGGAGTAACATGTCATAAAATGAGATCTGTCCAAAAGCAAGAATTTCAAGAAGCTGGAGTCACTGGGAAATCCCCTTCTACCACAAAGATAGAAAGTCAAAGGTACTCAAAGTGGTTCCTGCTTTGCAGCTAAGGGATGAACACATAGCTGGCTAGTTGCAGGTTTTTAGTGATGAAGGATCAAGCAACAAGAAATTTCTGTAGTCTTGTAAAAGATGCTCCTTTGACAGTCCTGGAGGAAAAAAGTGTTTATCTGCCTCTTTTGTGTTGAAGTGTGGGGTATTATCAGCATGAATTTGAAATGGCAAAGCAACACATGAATTACACAGGGTATTTTAAATCTGTGCCGTGTGAGGAGACTTTTTGTGAGAATTGGTTAGCCTTTCAGTTAATCAGCTGGTATCCACCACCTCCAAAGTGGTTCTGGAACCAACATTGCTTATTGAAAGAAATAATCACTATGTAAGTCAACTGTCCTTCAAAAGGTAACAGTGTTTTTGTTCAGGCACCAGTTATGAGAGGACTATAGAGCAGTTGTGTGGACCGCCACTAGCTGGGCCACAGAGATGCCTCTTGTATTTACCCTGGAATCCCTCCAATCCAGAATCTTGATGTCTGTGAGGATAAAAAAAATCCAAACCACACAGATTTCCAGTTGTATCTATTTTATTAACTAAGGCCTAGATATTTTTGCCCCCTTAATGTGTTAATGCCTAACTGATTTAGGAGCCTAAGTCTCACTTTCAAACATGTCGTAAGCACTTAGGCACTAAATCTCTTAGTATCCTAAAGTTACTTTTGAAAATGAGACTTAGGCTCCTAGGTCAGTTAGGTGTTGAAATGCTGAATGGAGCAATGACTAAATACCTTTAAAAAATCTAAGCCCAACTACTTAAGCAAAAACATAAAATAAAGTAGATATAAGCAAATTCAATTAGAACAAAGTGGGTTAATATAAAATCAGTCAGGGTAATAAAATCAAGTCATTATCAGATTGAATAAACTGTTTCAAACAAATCAACAATTTTTGATAAGCGCTCCCTAATGATTTGACATGGTAGCAATCTTGCTGAGCTATCAGATCCCTAAGTAACAGGGCCATTGTCAATCTGGATGCCAAGTGATATATTTATGTTTCAGGTGATCCAGGGAGGGACATATCACTCCCAAGTTGAAGCTAATGTTGAGACTGGCAGCTCTGATGACAATTAAGACAGTGTGCTCAAATTATTTGTGGTTAGGTAATAGAAATCTGTCCTTTCCCCAGCCCCCAATAGAGGGTTACATGAAACATTCCAACACAATTCAAGATGACCACAGCTTGTTACATGTTAATGTTCAAATGTCAAATTTAGGTAAAAACATAATTTCTCAGGATTAAACCTACAAGTCTGGACCAATGAAATGTGTGCAAGAGATCTTTTAGACAGCGAGGTGGTTTAACTGAGGACTGTTTAGGTATTTGAGGAGCTTTTCTACAGGCACCATTCTCAAATTCTATGGACTCAGTCCCCACGCTCTCCTGTGCATGCGCACATACACACTAACAGCCATCTGCTGAAGGTAACAAAAAAGTGTCCTAAATAACTTGGGTTCCCCATTAAAAGAAGTACTTTCCTGTTTGAAAGTGAATTTCTCTGTTTCTGTAGAAAGTGTTTCACTCTCTTTAATGTCCGATATAAGCATGGTCTGAAATTTGGTCACTTTTTGGATATAAAGTGGCCTTTTAGTCCATATCCTTCATGCCATCCTGCATCCATTTAGTTGGTACAAGCCAGTGGGTTGTGTGTCAGAGAAGGCAGATAAGGAGCTGTACTATATTCCAGTTTTCAAAGAGATACAAACAGTTCAGTCCCCACATCTGACCTTTATTAAAATAGATACATCCCACCGGGAAGCATATGCAGGATTCTAACTATCTGTTAATTATAGAACAGCCATCTCTCCATTGCTGTCCAAGCATAAAAAGAGGAGCTAGTGTTTATGTAAGACTTGTATAAAATCAATACCCCACTATTGTGGATGCCCCCTGCTGGGCTTGTAGCTGCAGATAACACACTTTCATACTTAGCTACATTTGTTTAAAAAAAAGTTTGTTCATTCCCAAAGTTCACACTGGCTATATGGATTGCACAACTGGTTTATTACATAATTAATAAGAATTTATCCATTTAATATGAACTATTTAAACTGTAATGTGCCATATTTTTCAAGGCAACCCTTTAGATAACTAATTTTTAATTGAAGCAATAAGTGAAAAGAAAACCAAGAATCTATAACAGAAAAAAGTCTCCCAAAACATATCCAGACTAATGACCCCTGGAAAGGGAGAAAAAACTAGAGAAGCCAGAATGGAAGCTTTGCCTTATAAAAATCAGACCAAGAGGTCAAGAAGTGTGTTATGTTGCTTTCAGCAGTAGTCTGTGCCTCATGCTTCAGAGGAAGGTGAAAACTACCATAATGAAATCATCCAGCTGTGCAAAATACTATACGTGCGGTGGGTCAGGATTTCCTTTCTGATCCCCACAGTGCTGAGCAGATGCCCTCAAAGATGAGACATGATTTCCCCTCCCTTAGCCTGCATTTCTACATATTTTAGTTTTTGATTATTTAAGAGAGACCAAAGTTTTGGGTATATCATGGAGAAAGGTTTGTTCATAGTCTGAGGTAGCCTGTCAGCACCACACTGATTACAGAGCACAGGCCTAACCTACCAATGCTTTTAAAAGGGATTCTGGCCCCAGAAGAATATTGCGTATGTTCCACTGTTCTCTTCTGGAGCTGGTTCACAAGCAAGGAAGTAAAACAAAAATTAATGTTAACTTAATCTCCACTATAAATACGGGGGGGGGGGGGGCGCCACAGGGTAGGGGGGTTAGGTTTACCTGTCTGCCAACATTTGCCAGATGGAGAGAAGGCAGTCAGGAGGAAAATACATTCAGTTCTAAGGCGTGTCAGAGCAAGCTACACATACAAAAAGAGGCGAATTGGGGTGATGGTGGTAGAAACTTAGTTGTGTCCAATCAATCCTTCAGTGCTGGTGTCTCCTGCGACCGCTGTTCTGTCAACATTTCAGTGATGCTGCACCTGCTACAGCTGAGCAGCAGTGGAGGTGAATTTTGCTTCATATACCAAGTATATAAGGCAACACCCAAGAGATTAAGGAACTCCTTCATTTGTTGGTACTGCACCGGCGGGGTGGTATAGCAGACCTTTCTAATTATATTTAATTTTCTTTGTAGCTTTACCTAATGAAATATTTAGATCTAGGGAGATAGTTGGGTCAGGGGATTTGGTGATGGAAAGAGGAGCCCCTCACCTCGAGATTTATTATTTGTGTTTTTGGGGGGGTTTTTACGTCAGTGAATAAAGTAGCTGGAGTTGACATAGCTTAAGTTGACTTACTGTGGTGTCTATACTGCGCTGCGTGGAAGGGAGACTCTCTCCCGTCGACTTCCCTTAATCTTCTCATTCTGGTGGAGTATCAGAGTTGACCAGAGAGCGTTCTGCAGTTAATTTAGCAGGTCTTCGCTAGACTGCTAAATTGACCCCCCACTGCATCAATCACAGCAGCGTCAATCCTTGGTAAGTGTAGACTTGGTCATATTAGCAGTATCTTGTGGTATAGCTTTCACTGAGTTGTTTGTGCTTTACCTGTTCCACAGCTAAAGTCTCTTATCTCTAGAGCTGTCCAAGCCCTTAATTACCTTTACAAAATAAATGACTGAGTTTTAGATTTTTTATCTCCTGAAACTCCAGAGAGAGAACTGTTGACTCAAGCACATCAACAAGATGAGGTTTTTTTGATGTTTTGTTTCACACTTTTCAGAAAATGTTCTGAAGAATAAATTGGACGGTGCCTGTTGGAATTAAATTGTCTGAAAAACCTCTGTTCACCCTAAGGCCTGTTTGACACCAAGAGCGTTTCCACAACGGCCTAATTCTGCAAGTGATGGGCTCGGAGAACAGTGCTTTAAAGAGCTGCACACTGGAAGAGCCACCGTATACCTTACCAACTGGACTCACAATTTACCCAGCTGCATTGCAAGATGGCAAGCTTGCCTCGGTCTTTGTGTATAAAACAGAGAATGAAGACACAGTTAATAAAGCTGCCAAGGTAGAGAACATGGCCTTATGAATAACAGGCTTCTTTCTAATTCTCTCTGCCTTTTCTAGTACCAATGTGAAGCTATCAGTTCCTGTACATGAATGTCTCAAAGCCCCATGGCAGGGAGGAGGAAGAAACAGGTTAATTCATAATATGTTTGAAGGGTAACGATCCCTGCTTCTAGCAGATCTCCTTAATTACAGGGACACTCACAGCTCCCAAATACAAGTTTTGTTTTATTTTTTTATAAGATTTTTATATGACAAGGAACATTCTACAGTGTGATCAAAATAAGAGCAGTGTGTGGTGCTGGGTATTTTGGTAGGGAGTGGGATTGGAATTTATAATTCCCTCCAGAAAATTCACTTAAAAGGGCATTAAGGTTGTGTGGTTAACCACTTGCATGTGAGGACATGCCAAAGTGATGAATCCCCACTAAACCCCGTGCCTATAAAGGATGTGGGATATATACCGACTTGTTTCCTCCTTGTCGTTTTTGAAGCACCTGAAAACTTTGCGCCACCCATGCCTTTTGCGCTTCCTCTCTTGTACCGTGGAAACAGATGGGATTCACCTGGTTACAGAGCGTGTAAAGCCTTTGGAGATGGCACTGGAGATGCTGTCCTCTGATGAGATCTGTGCAGGGATCTATGACTTATTGCTGGCTCTCATCTTCCTTCATGACAGGGTAAGTGCCCAAGAGAAACAGGTGTGAATGTGTAAGGGTTTGGGCTCCCAGCAGGAACAGGATTATGTGAGGAGAGGGAAGGCTTTATCAGTGGGTTTACATGGATGATTGTGAGGTACTGGACCTTAAAATCTCACGTTTCTTGTTCCCTGCATGCTTTTTATTTCACTTCACTTGTGACATGGCATTAGCAGCTATCTCAAACTGATAGAAAATAATACTTTATACCATCTGGCAGCTGGTGTTCCAGGCTGCTTTTAGGCGGTACAAAGAATTCTCATTAGCTGTTTTTGAGACAATGAATGATGACAAAATGTATCTGAAGAGCCAGAACAGGGAAGATAATTATGAGAATGTCATGACTTTATGGCCTGAGATCGCACGACTTGTCAGAGCTATGAACAAATGCTGTTGGAAATGGATTCTCAGCATAACATATTTGTTTATCACCCTGGTGGTACATGAGATATCAGACTTTGTCCCTGGGTCTAGCAGTGCTTCTTAGGCATGTGTTCAGGATTGAATTAGCAAATCCCAGATCTGAAGCCAGTGTAACTTTAAGTCTTTGTGCTCAGATATGGAGGGCCTCTTGTAACTTGCACTTAGAGTAAAAGGACTGTGATAGTTAAACTTGGCCTCCTTTAAAGCCTCAGTCCTTGTGAAAGGTGCTGTATGGCCTACAAAAACCATTACGGAACTTGCAGTATAAATGCTGACCTGTGTACTTTTCAGCAGCTTTTTCTCAGATCATCAGTGCACCTAATTAGTGCTAACAAGGATTTAATGCCTTCATCGATCCCCAGGTCTATTGTTTGTTTTATATTTTAGGGAAACCTAACGCATAACAACATCTGTTTATCATCTGTATTTGTAAGTGAGGATGGGCACTGGAAACTAGGAGGAATGGAAACAGTCTGCAACCTTAATGAAGCCACCCCAGAGGTAAAAGCCAAACAACCCACTTGCAATGCTTGGAACAAGGGTTTCTAGCTTGTTGAGGCTCCATCATTAGAAAGCTTTGCTCAAATTTAAAGTGCATCCAATTGCTTAAATTGAGAATTAATATTAAAAGCCTATCAGCCTGCTTCCCAGATCTGTGGCCTGAATGCTTGCTCTAAGGACACAGTTACCATAAAAGACCATGTGTGGGTAAGTCAGCTAGTCATTTGAGGGGACCAGAAGTGGCTGCAAGGAGGTGCTAGGGTTGGGGAGAGGGAGGGTGGGAACAAACTTGAGGTCTGTCCTCTTTACTATTGCTGCTACTGGTTAGTAAAAGAGTTTGCTTTCTTTCCCTGAAGCAAAAAAGCTGGATCCAGATTAAAACAGGTTAACATCCTCACTCATTTAAAGTGCACTTTGGTTCTCCCTGCTGGCATCTCCACTGGACATTAGTGATGTTGGCAGGAAAATGTCTGTCTTGAACTCAGCTGTATCCTGTGCAGAGTCAGTGCTGCAGTGAGGCACTACTCAGATACATTCTGGCTTTCATTCCAAAGGATCCCCACATTCTTCATAAACTGTACCCACATAGCATCACTAACCATTTTACCACCTGCTGGAGAGGGACAGCTGGCCAGGCAATTGGTACCTTGCGTGATGCACAACATTACAAGAGGTAAAATTTTGACCAAGGGCATTGGAGTAAAATCCCACCATTATTAAAGATCCAGAGGTCCAGGTACAGCATGTAGGGATGTGGTTTTACGAGTGAAGGCAGAATTGACTCTAGTAAGATTCAGCAACTGCAAGGCATCTCAGTGTTTTACCCTTGATGCTTAGACCCCAGAGCTATCCCTCCAGGTTGGTAAGGTAGTGAGGCATATCCTATACTGAATGTGGAAAGGGGAAACCCACTGTTGTATGTTCGGCCAGTCTTGACTGGCCATGGAGAGGGAGAAGGGTGGGGGGGGAAAGGCTGGGTTTCATCCACTGCTGCTTGGCGCCAACTCACCAAGTGATAAATGATTAGCCTAAAACATTGAACACGAAGTTTTTCTTTCCTCTTTCTAGTTCCTGCATGCTATCAAGTCAGTGCGGGACCAGGCAGCCATCCCTCCTGAAGAGATGGTGAGTAGCATTGCTGTACTCCAGGTTCATCAGAAGTTAATCTGTTTTTGCTGCAGGATTTTGTGTCTTCTATATTGAAGCACAGAAAGCAGTTTCTGCCTTATATATATATGAAAGATGTATTTCTTTAGATTTATATAAAATAGAGCATGCTTAGATGTGGAGGGATATGACCATCTAGATAACTTCAGAATTGTGTTGTACTGTCCATAACTTGTATATTGTGAAAGGGGGAGATGACTCAACGGAATAAGTTAATGACAGAGCAACAGTCCTAACAGCGAATATTTTTTCACGTTTGTGTACCACCCTTAACATTTACAACTGTGCCCAAAACGTTTCCACCCAAACAGCTACACTTGCCATTTTTCATATACATTTACATAATTAATTTTTAAAATTGTGAAATGACAATATTTGCTTCTGTCTCTTGATAAATAAATACAAAACACTTTCCCCAGCAATAAATATCCACAGTCGATGAGCTTTGCAGTTACAGAGGAGGGTGGTTGTAGGATGAACAAATGCGCAGAGATCTGCCAGAGAGTTTTTTGTTTTGATGCTGCTTCCCCCCTCCCACCCCCCAACTCTTCTTTATTGGGATGAATCTACACAGAATGTGATAGAACATGTCTTTATTTTATAGCTCCGGAACCAGTTCATATCTCCAAGGAAGACCCCAAGTTAGGCATAATTTTCCTTTTTCAAAAAAGCATTCTGTACTCTTGCTAGGTACTGGTTCTGTTTCCCTTAGGAAGTCTTAAAGTAAATGGCCTGCTATATTATTTACTGTTTCTGTTAAATTGCCAGAGGACCAAATAGCCATAAAAAGACTGGCCAATAATCTTCCAGAACCAACACTGGCCAAATAAGACTCTGGTATTTTTAAGTATTCTAAAGCTGAGCAAATGTTTTTGCACTGAATTTTATAAGATGAAATTGGCCAGCAGACCAGGCCAGTTCAAGTATTTAAAAGGTTGCTGGGCATGTATAGAGATTGATTATCGAACGCCACTCATGGCCATTTGAAGGTTGTGATTATGTGAATGTAATACTCCCAAGAGTAATCCGGTCACAATTATTCTAAGAATGCCAGTTCTGAAACTGAAGCCAATTTTTGTGCTATGCAGAAAGTCAAAATTTAAGAAGCTAGTAAGCTGCACTCAGAAAAAAAGTCATCATCTTGAACCTTTGTATTTTAAAACTCACTAATTTCATTTTGTAAAACTTGGTGCAAGCAATATGCTCATCTTTAAACTATAAAGAACCTAAAGCCTCATTCAGCTAACATTTGCTGTGAGAAGTAGTTGATCTTTCAAAGCTACATAGTTTTGTGGCACTGTTGCATTTAATGTCCACGTGTTTCCCTTATTAACCAGCTGTCATGTCTGTAGTGTAATGCAGACTGCTTACAGACTAGAAAAGAGTGAGTTCTCTTCCTGGTTAACATTGGTTTCCATAGAAATGCAGAAAGCTTCTGGCTTACGGTTGCTGGATGAACTCATAGGGCACTGTTTAACGGTGGTGTTCTTGTTTGTGTGTCTAGGCTGTAAATTCTTTAAGGCTCTAGAAGCTTTTGAGTTTCACATAATATTCCACTTGTAATGCACTGAGTGGAGTAATGGTACTATACAAAGAATCAGAGGGTGTAAGGAGAGAGTAGAGACTCATGGAGACTGTATAGTACGCTCCTGCTTTATGATGATTATTTTTTCAGTCTGCAGATTTCAAAATTCTTCCTGAGAGCCACGGACATGCCCGGGATGCCTATTCATTTGGAACAATGGTTGAAAATCTACTGACATTCTTAAATGATCAGGGTGAGAGTCCTCAAAGACCAGGAATAAAATGACTTTATTTCACTACCTCCCACACCACATTTTCCCATGTAGCTTGTTCCTTGTATGAATGGTCCAAAGTATTCATTTTCCAATAGGAAAGAGTGTCTCAGAAGAAGCATGACAAAACTTGTATTGCAGAGAAGTGATTGTCATTTCACTCTCCACATAGTTCAGAAATGAGAGACTTTCCCATAAGAGCGTTCCCTGTTCCATGCTGTCCTTCACAGGACAGGAGACTTCGTGGTGGTTGCTTTTTCTGTATAGCTTGCATAGTGACTGGGAGTCCAATCCAGGCGTCAGTGACTGGGATGGGAATTTGTTTTTAATGGAAACTAGGGTACAGTAGTGTTAGGGAGGATTGTCCAGTAGCTGGCATCCTGGTTTGGCTGTTGGGATGCTATGTCTGATTCCAAAATCTCACTTCCCCTGTGCATGATGATGGCTTTATCTTTTGTAAATCACTTTGTGATGCTCAGTCAAAGGAACTATGTAAATACAAATTACTATTAAGATTGATCCTTCCCTGCAATTAGAAGGTAGAAATGACGTATAGATTCTAAGGCTAGAAGGGACCATGGTGATCATCTAGTCCGACCTCCTGTATAATACAAGGCATAAAACTTCCCAAAAATTAATTCCTAGAGCATATTTTTTAGAAGAACGTCCCATTTTGGTTTTAAAATAATCAGTGATGGAGAATCCACCACAACCCTTATGAATTGTTGCAGTTGCTAATTATTGTCAGTTAAATATGTGCATCTTATTTCGAATCTGAATTTGTCTAGCTTCAACTTCTGTTAATTGGATCATGTTCTATCTTTCTCTCCTAGATTGAAGAGCCCATCATTATATATTTGTTCCACAAAGGGCTACTTTATAGACTGTGATCAGGTCACCTGTTAAACTTCTCTTTGCTAGACTCAAAGAGCTCAATCACTACAAACAGGTCTGCCGATAGCAATTCCAGGCCCCAGGGCAGTACAGTGCAGCCCGCACAGATGCGGTCCACCTGACATTTGGGAAGTGCTCTACCTGCGCTGGCTGGTGTCCAGCAAGCTGCTGCCGGCTGCACTGGCTGGTGTCCAGTGCAGTGAGCTGCCGCCGGCGGCTTTCGCCACCGCTGGTACCACCCTGCACGTGCCTAGGAGCCCTGCCCTGCAGCCCAGCCGGGCAATTCTACTTGCCTGCCCGGCTGCTGCAGTGGCCGGGGACCCTTGGGCCCTTTGAAACCGCCCGAGCCCCTGGGCAATTGCCCCCTTTGCTGCCGCCCCCGTTTACAGTTAGCCAGTTTTAATCCATGTAATGTATGCCATGTTAATTTTATAAAATTTTAGTTTCTTAATCAAAATGTCATGTGTTACCAAGTCAAACCCCTTACAGAAGTCTAAATAGATTACATTAACACTATTACCTTTACCAATGGGGCTTGTAATTTCGTCAAAAAAAGATATCCAATTTGTTTGACAGAATTTATTTTCCATAAACCCATATTGATTTGCACTGATTACATTTCCTTCTTTTAGATCTTTATTAATCAAGTCCTGTATCAGCTGCTCTGTTATCTTGCCCTGGATGGGCGTCAGATTGAAAGGCCTATAGTTACCTAGGTCATCCTGTTTATCCTTTTTAAAAATTGGCACAACCTTAGCTTTCTTCCAGTGTGCTGTAACTTCCCCGGTGCTCCAAGACTTATTGAAAAGCAATGTTAATGGTCCAGCAAGCTGCTCAGTCAGCTATTTTTAAAACTCTTGGCTGCAAGTAATCTGGACCTGCTGATTTAAAAATGTCTAACTTTAGTAGCTTTTGTTCAGCATCCTCCAGGAATACCAGTGGAATAGAAAGTGTGTTATCACTGTATGATGAGACTGTATCATCTGTTTTTCCTCAAATATAGAATAGAAATACTTACTGAACACCTCTGCCTTTTCTGCATTATTACTGATAATTCTACCATTTCCATCTAGTAATGGACCAATACCATGGTCAAAGATTTTTTTGTTCCTAATTAGGGCTGTCGATTAATCGCAGCTAATGAATGCAATTAACTGAAAAAAAATTAATTGCAGTTTTAATGGTATTGTTAAATAGAATACCAATTGAAATTTATTAAATATTTTGGATGTTTTTCTACATTTTCAAATATACTGATTTCAGTTACAACACAGAATACAAAGTGTACAGGGCTCAATTTATATTATTTTTATTACAAATATTTGCACTGTAAAAATGATAAACAAAAGAAACCGTATTTGTCCATTCACCTCATACAAGTACTGTAGTGCAATATTTTTATCCTGAAAGTGTAACTTACAAATGTAAATTTTTTTTGTTACATAACTGCACTCAAAACCAAAACAATGCAAAGGTTTAGAGCCTATAAGTCCACACAGTGCTACTTCTCGTTCAGCCAATCGCTTAGACAAACAAGGTTGTTTACATTTATGAGAGATAATGCTGCTCACTTCTTATTTACAATATCACCAGAAAGTGAGAACAGGCGTTCGCATGGAACTTTTGTAGCCGGCAGAAAGGTATTTACGTGCCAGATGCTAAACATTCATATGCCCCTTCATGCTTTGGCCACCATTCCAGAGGATGTGCTTCCATGCTGGTGGTGGTTTTTTAAAAAAAAAAAAAAAAAAAAAAGCGTTAATTAAATTTGCAACTGAACTCCTTGGGGGGGAGAATTGTATGTCTCCAGCTCTATTTTACCCGCATTCTGCCATATATTTCATGTTATAGTAGTCGCAGATGGTGACCCAGCATATGTTCATTTTAAGAACACTTTTGCTGCACATTTGACAAAATGCAAAGAAGGCACCAATGTGAGATTTCTAAAAATAGGTACAGCACTCAACCCAAGGTTTAAGAATCTGAAGTGCCTTCCAAAATCTGAGAGGGACGAGGTGTGGAGCATGCTTTCAGAAGTCTTAAAAGAGCAACATTCCGATGTGGAAACCACAGAACCCGAACCACCAAAAAAGAAAATCAACCTTCTGCTGGTGGCATCTGACGATGATGAAAATGAATATGCGTCGGTCTGCACTGCTTTAGATTATCAAGAAGAACATGTCATCAGCATGGACACGTCCTCTGGAATGGTGGTTGAAGCATGAAGGGACATATGAATCTTTAGCACATCTGACATGTAAATATCTTTTAATACTGGCTACAACAGTGCCATGAAAATACCTGTTCTCACTTTCAGGTGATATTGTGAACAAGAAGTGGGCAGCATTATCTCCTGTAAATGTAAACAAACTTGTTTGTCTGAGCGATTGGCTGAACAAGAAATAGGACTGAGTGGACTTGTAGGCTCTAAAGTTTTACATTGTTTTATTTTTGAATGCAGTTTTTTTTTTGTACATAATTCTACATTTGTAAGTTCAACTTTCATGATAGAGATTACACTACAATACTTGTATTAGGTGAATTGAAAAATACTATTTTTTGTTTTTACAGTGCAAATATTTGTAATCAAAAATATAAAGTGAGCACTATACACTTTGTATTGTTATAATTGAAATCAATATATTTGAAAATGTAGAAAACATCAAAAATATTTAAATAAATGGTATTCTATTGTTTAACAGTGCGATTAATTGCCATTTTTTTTTTTTATCACTTGACAGACCTATTCCCAATATATTTAGAAAACAGTCTTATTGTCCTTAACTGTAGTGGGCATGGATTTCTCCTTGTGTCCCTTGGCTTCTCTTATCAGTTTTCTACAATTCCTAACTTCTGATTTATATTCATTTCTATCAACTTCCCCTTTCTTCCATTTGTTGTATATCAATTTTTTTTTTTTTTTTTTTTTACAGTTGCCTTCACTTCCACTCTAAACCAAGTTTGATTTTTAACTAGCATGGGACTTCTTCCTCAACTGTGGCATTTTGGCGTTTTGGGCACTTAATAAGGTGTCCTTAAACGATTCCCAATTATCATTCACAGTTTTCTGGTAAATTCTTCCTCCCACCTGATTTGGCTCATAATTGTTTTCAGCTTTTTGCAGTTGGTCCTTTTAAAGCACCAAGTATTACTGGTCTGGATATTCTTCTTGCATATTCTAAATCTGAGCAAGTCATGATCACTTGTATCTAAGCTAGCTACCATTAACTTCTGTGATTAGTTCCTTTTCATAGTTAGGACTAAGTCCAATATAGAATTCCCCCATGTTGGCAGCAACACTTTTTGAGTTAGAAAATTATAGATGACAATGTTTAGAAATCCCAAGGATTTCCCAAAGTTGTTTTAGTCCAGAAAGCATGAGACCTCCAGCATGTCACTCAGATTGACGTCCTGTCCTACCCCCTCTCTCCAATCACCCAGGTTTCTTTCCTATGAATTATAGACAGGTGTGTATGGAGGAGGTCATCCAGTTCCCTAGTGTGATTTGATGGTCTGTAGCTTTATCTTGTGCTTTATCTGTTAGGACATTGATCCATAAGCATTCAATATCATTTTCTGCTGAGTTATCAATGACTTGGAAACAGGTAATGCCATTTTTGACGTAGAGTGCCATGCCCCTTTCCCTTTTGCCCACTCAATCCTTCCTAAATGTGTTACAACCTTTGATTTTAACATTCCAATCGTGTTAATCATCCCACCCGGTTTTAGTAATACCAATTAGATTGAATTTATGCTCATAAATGAGTAATTCCAGTTCATCTGGTTTGTTACTCAGGCTCCTAGCAACAGTGTATAGGCAATTCAAGAATTTCTTCTCTTCATGTCCTTTGGTTTCTTGATTAATTTAGTTCTCAACATCTTGATTTTGTGCTATGTGCTTATATAGTCTTTTTTCCCCTCCCCTTTTGCTATTAGCTTAACCCTTCCTGAGTACTCCAGCCAGCCTGTCTCCAAGGAGATTGGTCCCCCTTCTACTGAGGTGGACGCCATCTGAGCTACTCAGCCCCTTCTTTCCATAGAAGGTGGACCAATGTTCCACAAAACCAAAACCCTCCACCACTTACCTAGCTTGAAGAATAAAGTTTGATATCCCTTCATTTTTATCCTAGCTACTGTAGCCATGGATGTCAGATAATCCTGAATCATATTACTCTTTGCCTCAATAGTAATTATTTATGCACAGTAGGGGTTAGAGAAATTATTCTTAAGTGTTAAATTTGCTGCCTTTTGTCACTGTGAGCGCCCTTGTTCTTAACAATAAGCTCTTATGTATTGCTTATCTGTAGCTCTCAAAGCCCTCTATAAAGGGAGTGAATATCTTTATTCCCAGTATATAGATGGAGAAACCAAGGCAGAGAAAGCTGCAGTGACTTGACCCAGGCTCCCAGGGAGGAGTCAGTGACAGACCCAAGGATACAACCCAAGTCTTCTGGTTCCCTGGACAGTCCTCGAGCCACTGGACCATTGTGCCTCTTATCCTATTTATGCTTTTACAACACAAGATCATGACTTCACTTCTCTGTAACACTCCCTATTTTATATACCTCTATCATGTCACCTTTCATCTGTTTCCTGAAGAATCCATTTTTATTATCTCTTCACATGGAAGTCTGTCCATTCCCAGTGTGTGACTTTAATTGTAAAGACACCAAATAGAGCTCTTAGTTGATGTCCTGCCTGTCTTCTCTATTAATGTTTGTAGTTGCTGCAGTGGGAATGTGATGGGTGAGGCGAAAGGAAGCTGCTCAAAAGAACCTTCTCTGGTTAAGAGGACAAAGCTTAGGAGAAAGTGTTCCTTTTAGAACTGGCTTTTTATACATTGCATTGTCCATGCTTACTCCCTAAACTCATCAGCACTCGGTGCTAGATGGCTCAGGTAGGGAGGAGGTTGATGGAAAATGGCCTTTCTAAAAAAAGGTAGAGGCTTATGACAGCTACTAAGCAATAGCAGTGGCTCAGGACTATTTTGCTACTCATCAGCACTTAAACAATAGTAAGTTTGCAGCAGAGGGAGGGGCAGTCTCTGAGTATAGTCTGGATGTGGTGCTGGGAAAGAAATCTAATGGTCGCACTGGCTTCAGTTTCAGCGGATATTCTCTCCAGTTTTCAACAGACCTTGCACTGTACGCTGCTGAATCCAGATCCAAAGTGTCGTCCACCACTATCCAGCTTACTGTCTCACGAGTTCTTCAGGTGAGGGAATGAATGTTTCGTCTGTTTGGATATAGCTCCCTGTTCTTCACTTCTGTGTTGTTGACGTCACTCATTTAGTTTTGAAAGGTTGTTGGTGGTTGTTTGATGCATGAAGTGCAAACATAATTACCAAGTTCCACAGGCATGTTGTCATGTGGGATCTTTGACAAGGAGACTCCTTAAGTTCAGAAGTCCTCATAACCCTCATAGCAGGCTGTTGAATTTTCAGCAGGATGGCTGAAAGTGTGACGCTCCCATGCACCGGAAATGTTATCTCCCCTACTTCATGTTAGGTGCAGATGGATGGCATGGAAGACAAGGCTGTTAGAGGTACCTCTATCTTAGATCCACTTTTAATTCCAGTCTCTACAGACCTACAGTTGCCATCACCTAAATATGTTGCTGCCCTGGGGTAGTGTTGTTGGCCTGTTGTGGAAATTTCTTTTTCTTACCATAATTTGGGTAGCATGCGCAGGAGATTGCAAATAGACTCATAGATATTTAGGTCAGAAGGGACCATTATGATCATCTAGTCTGACCTCCTGCACAATGCAGGCCACAGAATCTCACCCACCCACTCCTGCAATAAACCCTCTCACCTATGTCTGAGCTATTGAAGTCCTCAAATCGTGGTTTAAAGACTTCAAGGTGCAGAGAATCCTCCAGCAAGTGACCTGTGCCCCATGCTACAGAGGAAGGTGAAAAAACCCCAGAGCCCCTTCCAATCTGCTCCGGAGGAAAATTCCTTCCTGACCCAAAATATGGCAATCAGCTGAACCCTGAGCATGTGGGCAAGATTCACCAGCCAGATACCCAGGAAAGAATTCTCTGTAGTAACTCAGATCCTACCCCATCTAACATCCCATCACAGGCCATTGGGCCTATTTACCATGAATAGTTAACATGATTTTGGCAATTAATGGATCTTTATCCCATCATACCATCTCCTCCATAAACTTATCTATACTATTGCCCAGTTCATACTGTATATAGCTGCATCGTTCAATTCCAGTTGTAGACCAGCAGACTGAGAAAATTACTCTTGGTTTCAGTCCAGCTTCTAATGGACAGATGTCCAAATCACATAATTGCTTTCACCGGCCTCCTTGATAGCCTCAAGAGAGGCTAAGAATGGAATGGGCCATGGAAACTGAATCCCCCTGCTAGAAGTGGTTGCAATGGGGGCTGAAGCACACAGATGCAGTGAAGAATGCAAGAAGCCCGAACTGTCATTCTGATGTTCCCAGTCCAATGTCATGTGACTTGATACTCCCCTTTCTTCTTCCATGTGCCTGATTAATGCAGGGTGTGGATTTCTTGAATCTCAAGTTCCTGATGCTTAGCCTTCTTTCTTTTTGTGGTCAGGAATGATTTTCTAGAAGTTGTGAACTTTCTGAAAAGTTTAACCTTAAAGACTGAGGAGGAAAAAACTGAATTTTTCAAGTAAGTGAAAAGTTTTAAGAGCTTTAACCTTTGTGGAGAACATTTACTGCGGGAGGGGGAGGATGACTTTGCCATGTTCAAAATGGGATCTCAGCAAGACTTTAAAAGGTTTATAGCTGGGATGATACTTCCTCTATCTGTGGATCTCAGTCTCTTACACAGAACATCAGCAGCGTGTTCTGATTTTAATGTAATCTTATACAAACTCCATTTGTAGATGGAAGATCCATTGTTAGCTTGGAATAGGATATACCTGCCACCAACTTTGCTTTGTGGTTTGATTCCGAACAGCTAATTTTTCTTGGAAATGGTATCTACGCAATTTTCTATGTGCAGCTGATCACTGTGGTTGTCACGCCAAGAAAAGTAAAAACCCTGGGTAAACTAAGTGAGCAGCAAGTATTTTCATTGCAGAGATAATTGGTCCCGTTGTTCCCTGGGAACAAGCTAGAAAATTTGGACTGTGGTGGATGTGATTGTCTAAAATCCCAGGCGTATTTTAGACATCTGATTGGATTCTCTATGGAAACTTAGGTAAAACCAAGGACAAAGCTTTCCCTTGGGTGGTAGGCTGTGAAGACAAACCAGGTTGTATATTATCCACTAGCCACAAAGGGAAATTTAGTTTAGTTTGTTCAGTACAGACAAGGAGAAGCATGACTAATTTAGAAGGTTTTTTATTTAGATCCCACTTGGTCTACATGGCACAACTACCCATTTCCCCTTACTTCTTTATCAGGCATGGTGTCACTTTCAGGATATTACTATGCTGTAGCGTCATGGTGCCATCGCGTGTGATGGCGGGGGAAGAAGGGGTGTGGTATTATGAGTTTGTTCATTGTAATGCTGCTCATTTGATGAACTGAATCCAAGACCCTCCTCCCATAACTAAGACTTTTGGCACCACTAGAACTTCTCAAAGATAAGACTGTCAATTTTTTTATTATGGTAAAATGTATTTTTCCCTGGCCTCTCTCTTGGAAACAGCTGAACTCTTTTGGCTGGAATTTTCCAAAATCCAGCCGCTTTCAGGCCCTCTTTATACATGGTAAAGAACCATTTAAAAACAATCCTGTACAGATCACTCCTAAAATACTTTTTGCCTTAAATTAAGGGAAGGTCTTCCTGAGTTGATGTCTGTCCTTGCATGGGAAGCAGTCTTGTTCAGGCATTGTCCTGTTGACTAAACATGCTTGTCTGTTACCGAGTGGCAGAAGGGCGACTCTTGTAATGTGTATGGGGCGTGGGATGTAAGTGCATTTTAACTCTAGGGCTTTAACATTGTGATAGTTCATGCTCTTTGCTCTGAAATACAGAGAGACACTGTGGTGATGGATAGTTTTATAAAAGATGGAAATATTCATAGTCTGGCTACAGAATTTGATTGGGGCTTGCTTGGCTGGCTGGCTCTGTCTGGTGTAATCCTTGCCAGCCAGTAGCCTGGCTGTGAGGTTTCACAGGAGGTATCCTTTTTCTTTATTATCTGTTTTGAAGTTGGGCCTGTGTTCCCCAATCAGGATCAGGGCTCCATTGTTGTAGGCACTGTATAGTCACTGTGAGATAATCCCTACCCCAAAGAGCCCACAGTCTAAAGAGGGAGGGAGGACAAAGGGAGGGGAAAGGGATATTTAATGGAAACTCATTCTGAAACCAAGTCATAATCAAATTTAAAAGAAACCAAAAAGTTACCCTCATACTAACTCTTCTTTCTCTCAAAACAGATTCCTGATGGATAGAGTGGCCTGTTTGTCAGAGAAGCTGATAGCTTCCCGGCTGGTGCCTCTCTTACTCAATCAGCTTGTGTTTGCTGAGCCGGTAGCTGTCAAGAGTTTCCTTCCACATCTACTAGGTCCAAAGAAAGGTGACTTGACTATTCTCTCTTCAGAGCAAACATTGCCTCATTTGGAGTGAAATCAGAGGGGTTAGTTAATTTGAACAGAGGTTTTAATAGTGGTGCTTGTTTAAGCCAAGCAAGTACTGTAAGGTAAAGTACCAAAGATTCTGTCATTCCAGATACAGAATAATGGGAGTACCCCTGTCCATCAAACTTTCCATTGTTCCTTTGTCACATGCCTCCTGTAGTTGCTGAAAAGGGGATTAGCAATTGTCTGGCCTTCTTCCATGCTGCTATAAATGGCTCTCACCAGGACTATGGGCATTCTTAGAGCAGTAGCTGTGTATACCTCCTCCTCCTCCCCTCTTAGCATTCTTACAGATAACAAGGCTGCCCCCTAGCTTGAGCTGTGGGAAGGCAGCAGGTTACTCTGCCACCTTGCTGGCATGGGGCAACCTCTTTCTCCCCAGGAGGCATTCACTCTCCCTCCTTTCCCCTGCTGAAGTGCTCTGTCTCTCTCCCTCAGTAGTTCCTGTGCCTTTTCTTTGCTCCTCCTCCTTCACAATTTTGCCTAAGCAGCCACAGGGACTTGTGTGCCCTTAGCTGCCAAGAGAGGTCACTGTCGAGCAATGCAAATCATTCCTGCCCCACCCTTCTGATGTCCTGAGCACGCTAGCTCTGCAGCATTCCTGGCTCCTGCTGACCCAGAGAGCATGGCACTAGGACTACGATTCAAACCGGGCTCCTCGGTGACAGACCTCAAGCCCATAGGCCCCTGGTTGTGGCAACTGTAAGTAGCTTTAACTTGAAGCGAGTTGTCTCTGGTCTGGGAGGTAGCCTGTCCCATGTTCTAACTCTTCCCTAGATAAAATTGGAGAAAGTGAGACCACCTGCCTGCTGTCACCAGCCCTATTCCAGACTCACGTCACTCCTGTGCTGCTGAAGCTGTTCGAGGTCCACGAAGAGCATGTGCGAGTGGTGCTGCTGTCTCACATTGACACCTACGCGGAACTGTTCACGCAGGAAGAGTTGAAAAACATCATATTGCCACAGGTTAATGATGAGGCAGACAACGGGACTGGACATGGCGTATCAAGAGTGTGGGGATTCTGCTGCTGGGATGGCCTCTGTTGCTTATTACAAGTAAAGATCTCCTAGTCCTGGCAACAGTCAAGCACAGTGCAGGCAAATTGTGTAAGCTTTCCCCAAACACCCAACTCTGCCAAATGCATCTTAGCCCTGACATGCAGCTCCCTTTACTTATTCCAGGCCTGGCACCCACGCACCTCCTCACAGCTCAGTCAGTTCACCTCCATCCTGAGCTAGAGCCTTCCTCGCTAACCCAGTTTTGCCCCCTCACCCTAGCTACGCCAGGGTACCTGAGTCCTGATCTGGAGCACCCTTTGATATTCCAGTCCTGTCCCCTAACCCTAGCTATGCCAGTGTTCCTGGAATATATAGATATTCCAGTGCTAGGCTACCGTTTCTCCCCTCCCACAACTCCTACACATCAAGCTTGACTTACAACCTCCCTCTTATGACAATACATTGCCTCTCCATCCTATGCCACTCCAATATCTCAGTTGTGGGGGTCTCTTGAGCAGAGATGACTGATCATTCTGAACTGTGCCAAATTATTTGCAAAGCGGTCCAGTGTTCACAAGGAGCTAGTACGAGTGACCCTTTTTAACTGGTAACATGAATCAGGCTTTGAACGCTAGTGGGGAGTAAGACTACTTTCCTACCCAGGGAAGTGATATACATATTGAATTTTGTTTGTCAGAGAGAAGATGACACTAATAGTGAGTTTCAGAAGTGGTTATCCACATGATTGTCTAAATGAAAGAACAGCAGAAACATGCTGTAAACATCTTTAATGGAAGAGCTAAAGAAAATGCTGCTCAGATTCTTTGCTATTTCTGATAGCTTTCTGGTGTTCTTTTCCTAGGTGCTACTGGGCCTTCGAGATACCAGTGACTCTATTGTTGCGATAACGCTGCATGGCTTAGCAGTTCTGGTATCTCTGCTTGGACCGGAAGTGGTTGTGGGGGGTGGAAGAACTAAGATTTTCAAACGCTCCGCACCGAGTTTCACTAAAACTACGGACCTTTCGCCAGCAGGTAGGTAAATGCAAACAGAGTTTGGGATTGCAGCACAGTGAGATTGGTTTGTGCTATCCAGTCTTACCTGTACTGCTTGGAAAGGGACTCTAGGGAGAGTCCTTCATGTGGATAAGCCTGTTAAGTGAAGGGCCTCTTGTCCTCAGCAGTGAAAAAGTGATCTGCAAAGACAGAACTGAGGTAACGTGTTTAGCAACAGATTTGTCCCTGCCACAAGCTGCTCCAGTGAGATGTAGAGGAATTAAACCACCAGGGGCAAAGGCACTGTTGAAAGACCTCACTGGGAACAGCCATATATAAATAAAACCACAACTTTCCATTTTGTTAAAGGGACAGTGAGGAGTCTTAGTATTGTAACCAATCCCTCCTAAATAGTTAAAATTTCAGTTAGCTCTATGACTTTTAGTACAACATGGTATTAAATGGAGCAGTGGATCTTGTGACATTTTAACTGTTTGTGACTGCTCTGTTGCCCCCTTGATGGGGGGAAGAAAAAGCAGAAGCTAATTGGTTTTGTCTTGATGTTAGCTGTAGGCCTTGTCTATACCTGTATTTCAGCCTTGCATAGCTACACTAACACAACCCCTCCGGCACTGTAGGCAGTTTACAATAGCACAATTTACACACTGGTGCAGCTTACCTGGATTGGAAACTGGAGTAAGCCATGTGACACCCTGGCATCCCAATATTCACCAGTGTCATGTAATTAGGATATGTTTTGTACAAAGTATGCCTTGTGAGGTGGTAACATTCTAAAAGTCTTGATCTGCTAGACAGTAATATCTTGTTGGATTACATGTGCTATCGCCGTATGTCAAATTATGAAGTTTGGTTATGTATGTGTTACTGAAACATGTTGTGAGGTTGAAAACACCCACAAGCAGCCTTTCAGGTACAACTGTAAAAAGGCCAAACAATGTTAATGGCTTATTGAGGAAATACACACAAGCACAAGGATTACCCCAGGAACTGTGTACAATAGAAACCTCTCAGAGATAGCACTACACAATGGGAATTGTTTGACCCAAGTCACAGCAAAAGAGCTTTCCAGCAAGTGGGAAGAAGATATAAAAGGGGGACAATGATATCATGATGGTACCTCACTCCCCCTACAACAACAACACCTGGAAACACCAGAGGGGCAAGGACTGAACTGGGGGAAATGATGGTCCCAGGCTAGAGGGAATTTTAGCCTGTATATAAAAACCTGGTAAAGCCAAGGAAGCTTGGTTCTTAAGAATCTGCCAGTCTGATTATCATACAGGGTAAGAATTAGCTAATTCATATCCTACCTATTTAGTGTTTGCGGTTTTGTTTATTTACTAAGGAATTCTGCTTTGATCTGTTTGCTATCACTTCTAATAAATTAAAATCTATCTTTTGTAGTTAATAAACTTGTTTTGTTTTGTCTAAAACCAGTGCGTGTGGAAATTATATATATATATATATAATTGGGGCAGAAAGCTGTTGCATGTGTCTCCACATTGAGGGAGGGGGTGAATTTTCATGAGCTTGCGCTATACAGGTGCCTGTGCAGCGCAAGACGGTATAATTTTGGGTTTGTACTCCAGAGGGGGGGTGCGTGCCTTAGCAACTAGGAGGTGCCTTAGCTGAGCCTTCCCATGATGCAGAGCTGATCTCAGCATCTGTGTGAGAAGCTGCAGCTGGGTGTGTCCCTATCTGCATGCTGATGAAAGAGCAAGGTTGGGGAGCATGGCAATTTATCACAGCACCAGAGTTTGAAAGGGAGCCCAGGCTGGTGGGTAAGGTGGGCTCAGTGGTACCCCAGTTCCACGTGGCACCCCAGAAGGAACAGTCACAAGCCACACTGATACAAATCACACTGTACTGCTGTAAAGTCTGTTACATTAGGGGACTGCACCTATGCAGATACACAAGGTGACAGAAATCGCAGTATGGTGCTCTGTCCACCTTGAGTGGTGGCTGGATCTCAGATAGAGGCTGATGAGCCTGCTACAGCCTTGGCAAATAGACCTGAGTCTTCTACCTCATGCAGAAGAAACTCCAGCTTTTAAGATCTAGAGGTCCAAGGTCCAGTTCCCACTGCTGCTGATCCAGACAGGGTTTAGTGTTACACAGACAATGCCATAGTGACTGGCTTCATTTGCAACAGTGCTGGCTGCCTATTGCTGTGTGCTGAAACACCTCAATTGGCTGGTTCTGGTTTACGTCACAGCCTATGGGAGGCAGCTGAGAGTTTGTTTTGTGTGCGCGCAGCATGGAAAGAGGAGCCGAGGGAGGAGATAACAGGATAATCCCTCTGGAACCTTGTGACTGTCTGTGTCCTGCAGAGCAGAAACTTGTGTTGGGGAGACAGATGGATAAACAAACACTGTTTGCCATCTTAGATGCATGGTAATAGGATGTGAATGGGGCTAGGATTAATTTCACTTCATTAAAGTGCAGTGTTGGCTGCTGCGTTCACCTAGGGGTCTGCAAAGCACCCAGACCTCAAATGTAGAGCCCAAGTAAATTTTGCCTGTTCAAGGGCTGTCTTAGCAAGTTGCCAGGAATCTGCAGACCCCACCAAATCGCAGAAAATGGAGTAGATTGTGGGTGAATAAGAAGTGCAGGCCATGACTACTACAAGCGTGTGCTTGCAAGCCTCCACTTTGATCCAATGTGGTTTGAATCCCTTTGGAACACTGCATGCTAGGCAGTCATCTCGATGAGCCAGATCTCTGTGCTGCAGATGAAGGTGGCTTGTGTGTTTACAATGCTGTGGGCAATCTTGGGTTTCATGCTGGCAACTGAACGTAATGAAGATATCTCTTGTACCTTTGTTCTGAGCAGATCAGCAGCTATTGAGTGAGTGTCCTTTGTGTTTTTGCTTTGTATCCCTGCAGACTCCCCAACTCATGTCAGCAACCAGAGAAGCCAGCTCTCCCAGCCCCTGCAGAACAATTCTTCCAGTGTGTTCCCCAAGTGCCCCATTGGTGGAAACGTGTCCCTCAGCAGCGAGAAACATGTGCCAAGAAATCTCTCTCAGGTGGCCTTAAAGACAGGTAAACCTCCAGAGCTTTCTACTGGAGCAGTCCTTACTGCTAAACACTAATGAAGAATATCCTTTCTGGTGGAAACACAACAGCGCTGCCTCCTGCTGACTTGAAATGGCTACAGAGGTGCCATTTTCAATTGAGTGACTCACTGCCATATGCACCTGACAGGTAAAGGAGCTAGGAAACGGGGAGAGTGGAGGACACAGAGGAAGAACATAACACAGTGTTTAGGAGAACAGTTTGTAGGTTTAACCTTTGTAAAGCTGAGTACTAGAGGGGGGCTCTCAGTGCTCCATTTGCCTGGGGATGGATAGAAGATAATTGAGAAGACTGAAGTAAACAATGACACTGCTGGCAAGCTGAGCAACATAGAGATGTACCCATAAGGACATGTCTGTTTGCCTTTGAACACCCTGGCCCTTTTACCAGAGAGATTTCCTACGTGCCCTGATCTTCCCACCCCATAGCTAGGTGGGTGAGCAGCTCCAGCAATGAGCTGAAGGCTGTCATGACTCACTAGCTAGTTGCACTTGGCACCATTCACACACTTGTCTCTAGAAGACAGGGAAGCTGATCCAAAATGTCCATCTGTGTTTTAGTTCTTTGCCTTCGTCCAGTAGCAACTCAAAGCAGGCCCTGGGCACTTGCTGGGTAGATGTACCAAGCTTAGTAACCCTCCCACTGTAGGCAGGAAGGTGGTCACTGCTTCTGAGGCAAAGAGGCATTTTTGCCCTACATTCCCTTCCCCTTTAGCAGCACTTTGAAGCATCCAGTATAGATCACTGGTGGAGGCAACACCCTGGGCTATGTGGAGCATTGTTCTGATCTAGTGTGACTGTTCTGAGCAAGCTGATTTTCAGGCCAGCAGGCTGGTGTGGTGTTTCCTTAGTGATAAAGTTAGGGCATGTTGGGAGTTCCAGGTATAACTTACATTCCCAGTTTTATGGGGAAGGCACAATTTAGCACCATCCAAAACAGGTGTGTAATTCCTGTGTCTTCCACAGTTGAACAAGACCCTCCACTATCCCTGAATGGAGATCCTGCTATGATGAATACTGTGGGAAGCAGCAGGAGCCCTTTGAATACTTCTGAAAAGCCAACGGAGGAATGGCCAGACTGGAGCGAGTCCGAAGAGCCAGAGACTCAGAAAACTCTGAACATACAGCTCCGGCCTATGGAGCCACATGGCAGCACTGGGCCCTATGTTGTTGTTCATAATGTGGTCAAGGAACCCTCGGACAATTTTGAGCCCAGCAGCCATGCTCCTAAACTGTTCTCAGGAAACAGCTTCGATGCTACGAGAGCTGGTGGAGTCCAAGTGCAGAGGCCACTCCCTGGTGCCCTTCAGCTGAGCAAAGAATCCAAAAGCTTCAAACCGAGTCCTCCCCCAATGTCCAGCCCTGCGAATTGCTGGAGCAATGACAGCTGGGACCACCCAGACCAGCTGAGAGAAACACCATTCCTGGAAAGGTCTCCTAAATCTCCATGGGAGTCTGGCTTAGGAGAAGAGTTCACGATCCAAGTGAAGAGGAAACCAGTGCGAGACCCTGAGTTGGACTGGTTTGCTGACATGACCCCAGATATTAAACCATCTGCAGCTTTCCTGATTTTACCTGAAGTAAGGACAGACTCGGTTGTTCTTAGTCACTTAAGTGCAGTTTCCGGTGGAGAGGATACCTCCCAGATTGTCCAGTTTTCATCCAAATTTGCAGCAGCTGAAGTCACTGAGGTGAGAATACGGGGTTTAGGGGGAATTATAGTGAGTGATGTAGCAAATTGTAGAAGGAAAAAAGGCATTTCAAGAGATGCATAATGCAAGCAGGCACTGCACAACCCTGCCACTATGCCTCAGTCCTTAGCAGCAGCGTGTCATCTGTGCAGAGCTGGCACAGTGTATGCTGCCTCAGCAGCTTCATGTAGACATGGATAGAGAGGAAGGAGTCTTTGCAGGTGGGGAAACAGGTGCACATCAGTTGACTGCTGTAGAGGTGCTGAATGACCCTTCTTATCAGGCACTGTCAATTTGATCAGCTCTTGTAGCTGCAGATGTGTGATAAGAGGCATATGAAACTGATTAGTACAGTTTGGGTAAACCTGTGGCCTTTAAAACAAATTGGCACAGTGGCTTGAGGACTAGGAAAGGGATAGAAACTTTTTCTAGTTCTTGAGTTCGGATTCAGTTAGCGGCTGTTTAGTGGCCTGTGTGAAATGAGACGATTGTCCTAGCCCAGCTTCTACTAGACAGGTAACTTCAATATAAGTGATGTTGTAGATTCAATGGAGTTGCTAAAGATTTGAAGAGGTTGGGAGTCTAAATTCCACTCTCAGCTGTAGCAGTCCTGCTACAATAGCTGAGGCACATTGTGATTTGCAGCATGAACTGCATGGCATTAAACGGGACGTTTTGCTTCTGGGACTCATTCTGTAATCCCTTTTAAAAGATAAACCTACTATAAAATAGGAGGGGGGGGGGCTATGCATCTTGCAAATGAACTCCTCCTTTTAAATGGTATGTAAGATCTGAATAGAGGGAAGAAACAGCTTGTCCATGGTAGCCAGTGATGCTAGAAACCTGCGCATTCTCTGTAGGGAGTTGTAGAGTGGTGTGTAATCCTGGTTTGTCATCACATGCCTGTATAATGTACCAGATAGATCACAACAAAGTCCTAGGCTGCTTATTGAACTGGGCATATGACTTGGAAGTTCTGATGGATTGTCACAGGGTCTAAGGACTGCTGCTATGTTCTGCAGCAGTGAGGGACAGGCTTATGGCTCTGCATGTGGAACAATCTGCTTACCTGACTGAGTCCAGGGCTGTGGGTGCTCCTAAGAAGGGAAAAAGAAAAGGCGGACTTGTGGCACCTTAGAGACTATCCAATTTATTTGAGCATAAACTTTCGTGAGCTACAGCTCACTTCATCGGATGCATCTGATGAAGTGAGCTGTAGCTCACAAAAGCTTATGCTCAAATAAATTGGTTAGTCTCTAAGGTGCCACAAGTCCTCCTTTTCTTTTTGCGAATACAGACTAACACGGCTGTTACTCTGAAACCTAAGAAGGGAAGAAGCAGGAAAGGCTGTTCTCCCTCCCCAGACAGCCTGTCTCTGAAATCGAACAGGGTGCCCTGTCACAGCCAGTGGTGATGCTAGGAGAGCTGAGGGGGACTGAGAGGCTGCCTTGCAGGAGAAAACACGGCCAGTGCTAGCAGGAAAGGGAACATCCCCTATTTGCCACCAATGCATGCAGGGTATGGGGAGAGCGAGGTGTATAGACACCTTCCTCCTCAGCCTTTGGAAAGGAGGGACCCTCACCTTGCTTAGAGGTAACGGTTCTTGTGATAACAGCATGTGTTCCTCTGCTGAGTGATATGCTAAGAGAAGGGGGACTGCTGCTCTTACCCCACCTTGCTGCCACAGTACTTTACTACCATTTGAGAGTCACAGCAGGGACAGAGTGTGGTTTTAAACCATTGTTTAACTGCAAAGTACCTGACCCAATCTGTTAAATGATTGGCCCAGTGCTAGCTTAACGCACACCATCTTTGGAAACTACTGCTATCTTGTGTACTGAGATGGCCCCCTGACCGTAGTAACTGAGCACTTAATGCATTTATCTGCACAACACCCCTGGGAGGTGTTATCAGATAGAGGCCAGTGAGCTGCACAGGGAGTCATTGCTGGGTCTCAGGCCAGTGAGTGGCTGAACCACTGTAAGTCCCAAATGATTGCAGCACAAGGATTTTATTTTAGTTTGGGAGTGGGGGGAACCGTCGAAAAGCTGACCTGACTAAGACGGGGAGAATCTTAGTGCAGAGCTCCATGGTGGCTCCTC
Organism: Lepidochelys olivacea; assembly: GCF_965140295.1. Taxonomy (NCBI): domain Eukaryota; kingdom Metazoa; phylum Chordata; order Testudines; family Cheloniidae; genus Lepidochelys; species Lepidochelys olivacea. The sequence continues at coordinate 47,275,373 of NC_140418.1, forward strand.
ACAAAACTGCAGGGAAGGGATGTATTAATGAGCCAGGCATCAGTGTGATGGGCATGGCCAGTGCGTCCGCTGCACAGCCTGGCTCAATGGGCTAACCCAGGTGCCGGTCTGTAGCATACGAGTTCCTGCCTCTGGGGTGGGAGGGTTCAGCTGCTTAGAAATGATGCATAGCACCTCTCTGGAAAGCTGTTTTACCAGAGCTTTCCAGGGGAGTTAAAACCTCACCTGAAGTGACATTTTAAAGCAGCTGATGTTTTAACTGCCTACCAACAGCACCTCCTTAATGCAGTGTTTCAAGTGCTTCCTTTGAACTATTCTGAGGGGAAGAGATGGTTTGTTTCTAAAAATAGCAGATGATTGCTTATTTTTCTGGTACCACAGGGAGTAAATTATTAGCAGTGGAACAGCTGAGCTCTGCTTAGAAAAAATTGTCACAAGTACCTGTGGGTGCTCAGCGTAGGCAAAGTACAGATAGGTCTGGTCACTGAGTTAGGTAAGCAGTAGCTGGTAACCCCTTGTTACTTTCAGCCCACATACTGCTTCATCTACTATGTCTATGGGGCTCTTCTAGAATGGGGATGAGGCACTTTCATTATGAAAGGAATACTATGTCTATATAAAGATTTAATGGAGGATGTTGGATTTGGAACTGCCTGGGGTTTAGGGTGAGAGCTGGTGGTAGCCCAGCAAACCTTACTCTCTCTTGTTGAGTCTGCTGAGGTGATTTCTGGTATTAGTGGCCTTGGGGAAAGGACTGTCTCTCTCTCCCCCTTATCAGGCAGAAGGAACAGGAAGGGGTGCATGGCATTATAACACATTCATTTTGCTGCTGCTGATCCAGCTAGTAACTGACTAGCTGTGCAGTTTACTCAAAAGGTCAGAGGATTACCAAAAACCTGGCTCAGGGAGGTAGAACTCCAGCTCTGAACCACACAGGAATTCCCCCAGGAGCAGGGGGCAGTAGGCCCCACTGATGTCTGCAATAGTTCTCAGGGGTTGGGTTAATGTATCTATTTATTTTACATGGATGGGTGTAGCTCTGCATGACTGTCATCTGGTGTGTTCTTACTGATACAGTTTATGTAATTATTCTAGGCTGAAACTGCAGGCTGGGGTGAAGAGGAAGAGTTGAACTGGGAAGATACTAACTGGTGATGGATGGGAAAAGACAAGGGCAATCGATGGCCTATTGCTTCCATGATGTGTTAGATTATTACCTCATCAACACTATTTTACCAGGAAGGCAGGCACTTTCGCTTGCGTTAAGCAAGATCCCAGTGCAGCCTATCTTCCTGTACAAGGATGCTCCTTTTCCAGCCTGTGCTGAAGCCATATGTACAAGTGAGGTGCATAGCACTGGCTAGTGGAAATGGGAACAGCTTGAATGGTTTGTGTTTTGGAGCTGAAAAAGAAGAGTGATTTATACTTTTCTGTTTCAGGAATCATCACTGCTCTAGAAAACTCTTGAAAATAAATGAAAATTGCATTAGTTCAGATAAATTTTATTAATGTTTGTGCCATTTCTTTTTATTAGAAAAATAAGCCACAGTGGAGGGGCTCCTTTTAACTTTTTAGATACAAACTGCAGTGATTGTAGACTGTACAGTTTACTTGGATGACTTATTTATTGCTGCTCTACCAGAATGGATGGCTGGGAGACCATTACAGGGAAAGAGTGTTTAACACACATTGTATCATACTCTAAATTCACTCTGCTCTTAAACCTGACCAATAAAGATTATTTTCAAGAGATCAGTACAGTGTCCGAGTGGAATAGCAGCCCAGGTGCATATAGTCTCCATGAGAGAATGGAACCTTGGTTTTAAAATACACAAACTATTCATGCATTCACTGTTATCGGTTTAATACAAAACAGGGACAATTATGGTCCATTTTCTCTTACAACACAATCCTGTTAAGTTTTCCCTGGTCCAAGTTAGAGCAGCACATGGAGTCAGTTAGTTGGAAGGGTTAAGATGTTCAATTTAACTCTTTTGGAAGACTGGCCTTCTGCCTTAACAGCAGGCACATTTATCAAAATCTGTGTTTTGTAGAAGGGTATCACAGGTAACTCCCCTTATTTTCAGTTTGTTCATTTGCCAGCAGAGCTGTTCAGCATCTAACACCTTACCGTACACTGTTTCTTAAGATGGCTACTGTTGTCTGTAGAGCCTCTAATTTCACTGCAAGCCAAGCAGGAGATGGTCCTTTCTGCAGCAGCAGTTTCACAGCTTCCAGTGCTCTCTCTGCAGCATCTATAGCAGACTTGTACTGCTCCTCAGAGGGTGAGTGACAAGCTCTCTTTGCTAAAGGCTGCAGATTAAAACACGAGATGTTAAACCTCTATTTACTGCCAATCCCACTATGATACAGGCTAAATCCTCAACCTCTTAGATGAAAAATAACCAGGCAGTGTCGTAAGCCCCTTCAGCTGGGATTTTTCATGCAGGTTTAAACTCTGAGGCTCCTAACAAAGTTTTATGTCTCATCTACTGGTTCAATATAAAGTTTAGTATCCCCATTAACACAGGCATGGGGGCTCCTGACTTTTGGACAGAGCTCCTTTCAATGCTCCTCCTTGAGTGAATAAGGGCAATAAGGCACTTCTGAACCCCCCCCATTAGTAACAACTGGGGGAGAAATGAAATCACATAGTCCTCGCTTATGACAGTCTAACAGGTGTTAATCAGCTAGGAACAAAAGAACTAGCCTTGAATGTGCCTGAAGTATTGTGTTGCACTGAACTCAGCTGTTTATGGGAAGCCTTGCTGTATTTGGTACACTAAAAATTCAGCATTAGGGAGTGCTCTGCTCAGCAAGACAGAGAGGGGTTTGTTTCTCATCCCTGCCCCTGACAGCCTTGTATTGTCAATCACTTTCTAACACCCCCTGAACCTTTAGAAAACTGGCCTGTTACCTGAGGGCTAGCAGCAATTCCAGGGGTTGGATGGGACTACCAGTGGCTACTGGGCTAAGCCAGGGGTCCTGATTAGCCCAGCTTTTCACAGCTCCTCTGAGGTGCCTCCCGCAGCTCTCTCACTCAGCCCTTCAAGGCCGTGGCAAGGGCAGTACAGAGCCCAGCACTGAAATGCAGCAGGTGGGTGTGTCCTCTTCACAGCAAGGGCTGGGAGAAGGACAGCGCCATTCCCCATGGATGAGGGCACGGCTAAGGACTAATACAAACTTAGTCCAGCTGCTTTCAAAGATGCACCTACCTCTAATGCTGAGCCCCCTTCGCCATCCATTTTCATTTTAAGCAAGTGTGCGCTGCAGATGGCCTTTTCCTGTTTCACACGTTCTGCCCTCGCTTCTGCTGTCTCCTCTCCTTGCCTTGTCTGAGGGAAAAGCCACAGGAGAGGTAACTAAGCAAACTCAGCAGCATTTCCAGCCTCCATGACTCCAGCCCTTGCACTATTACACTGTGGCAATGGAAATACTCTTTACAAAATAAAAAACAGATTATGTGAAAGTGCAGTTCTTCAGCAAGGCTTCAACCAGCAAACGTATGGAGCTAGGCTGGGCAAACAGCTCAGTCTAACGTGGGCTACAACAGCTATGCTGGAGCATCACCTCGTGTATAACATTAGCAGGTAGAAGTTGCTTTGCTGCCTCTCCCCTATGCAGTACAATGGGCAAAAACTCCTGCACTGTCCTCTCTGAAGTGCTGCTGTCCAGTGGAAAGCTGGCACAAAGGGGGACAGGGTTGTTAACAGCAGAGAAAACTCTTCACCTTTTAATGGTCATGAGTTCCGTGCATTTACTAGTCATCCTCTAGGAAGTACAAAATATTCTTTCATTAGTTTTTTCTCAGTACTCTCTGTGGAGGCTGCTGCGTGAAGTAAATAGATGCACTCTGCTAGTCAGTTATTTTCATTTAGGTGCCCCTTTTAATTGGTACACACACAGCAAAGGGGCTTGGGAACCTGGCCTTTTGCCTCTGCACCCCGGAGCTGCGATCTGTCATCTCACTAGTGGATGCCTCTTCACCTTACCCGAAGCACCAGCCAATTTAGTCGCCTTGTACTCAAGAAGGGAATAGCAGGAGATGTTAATAAATCAGAGTTGGAGAAGCACTGGGAAAGTCTGTGGTGGAAACTTGCACAGCATTTGCCATCACTGTTCATCATTCTAGACAATCATCAGATTCCAGTTACAGCAGTCTTGTGTCAGTTTACTGTGGGAAAGAGCCCCTCCTCTATCAAGCAAGACAACAGTAAAATAATTCAAGATACCTTGGCCAGAAAGCAAACAACTTTGTTTTTAGTTTCTTCAGAATTAAGGCACTGAGGAACTACATCTTCATGCCTTGTTGCCTGTCAAAGGTTTTGAGCAAAAAAAAGTTGATTAGTATATTAATGTTCAATGCAGCCATAATAAAGATGAACTGTAGAGCATCTACAAAACAATCTGAAAAATGTTCTGTGTTAAAAGGATGTGTGTGTTTATGTGTGGTATTTAAAATAATACTGGAAATCTGTTCTTCCTTCACTTCCGCTTCCTGGGGCCACTGTATTTCTCTTGCATTTTGTTAATCCTTTTATTTTTGCACCATAGCAAATGGAATACTGAGGTCAGTGTCAAGCATTTTGCTCCTAAACAGACACTGACAAAACGGAGGGAGTTCAGAGAAGAGCAACAAAAATTAAGATGCTAGAGAAACTGATATACAAGGAAATATTAACAGAGCTAAATGTGTATATCCAATGTGGTGCCATTCTTACCTCTGCAAACTGAGTGAATGCCTCCAGTGCGTGTTGGTAAATCAGCCAAGTCTTGTCGGCCAACAGAGAGGTAAAGAGATAGGACAGCTTGGGTATAACCTGCCCCTGAAAGGGAAGCGCACGCTAGTCAGATTTTTGTGGAGGGTTAATCGGCATATCCTGCCCCCCAACTCATCATTAAAGAAATATTCCAGAGTCAGAAGACTACAGTCTACAGGTTGAGCAAGTCTACAACAGGCTTGGTTGGCAAAAAAACATAGTAAGAGAGAACATGTCTGACCTCCAGCTGGGAAAGAATGGGTTTTGTGTACATCAGCCCTTCTCTCAAGCTCCTGGGAAATAATATACAAATGAATGCACCCAGCATCCTACAGGCAATGGGAATAACAGAAAGAGACTCACTGGAATATAAAACTGCCATGGAAGTATTCTGTCCTGGTTTGAAAATAAATGTCTCCAAGCACCACTGTCCAGTGCACTGTACTATGTATTCCACGAACACAACCCCTTAATAATATATACGAATGGCTCAGGACAAAATGTTGCCGCCAGTGCATTTACCTGGATTTCTTGTGGCATAAACAGTTTCCCCACAGAAGAGAGCAGATCCAGTGCTGCCAAACGAACATGATCTGGGGGATCCAACTCAAGGAGGGAAGCCTGCATTGCAAACACCTGCAGGAAAATAGATGTGGATGAAGCCCCATCAAATAAGACACAAACTCTGTTCAACGGAGGATTGCAATGACCATCAAGTCCGAGTTCATTCACATCTAGAGAGAGTTAGATCAGGACAATAGATGCATCAATGGAACAAAAGCAAGTATCCGGGAGCTTTTCAAAATGTTAAATGGAATCCTTACATAAAAGCCCAAAGTGTATTTGAAAGAGAAACATACATCAGACACCATCGCTGCCCAGCGAAAAAAAGGACTGCAAGAGTCCCAAAAGTGATGCTAACCAATGTGTAGCAAACACCATAGCAAAGCCATGAAAACAGTGTAGGAAGGAATCAAAATAAAGTTAAGAACTCTTCATTCTTGCTAAGTAGTAGAAATCAGACCATGAAACGACTCATTAGATGTGATCTCATTTAATAACAAAGATCCAGCATGCATGAGGTAGGTTGCCCAAAAAGACGTTTCTTACCTGAGTTATCAATTGAGGGTCTAACGTTTGGATGAAAAATTCCAGCAGTGGAAGGAGCAAGCAAAGTGTCTGCTGGAGGCATAGCTGACTTGAGACCTGCACCAGACCAGATGGACATATCATATAGCATCATAGCATTTCTGTTTACAGGGCAATTTAACTGGTTTATAAAAAGCGTGAGACTGCAATATTGTGCCCAAAGCATTTAACTTCAGACAAATACCATCGCAGATACAATCCCCATGAGAAGCAGTGAGGAAGGCAGGAAGTCTAAGTACTAAGAGGGGCAAACTAGAGTGCTTGGGGTTAAGTTAGGATATTGATATACTAGGTATTGTGGAAACTCAGTGGAATGAGGAACGTCAATGGGACATGGTAATACCAGGGTAAAAAATACAAAGGAATGACAGAGTAGGTCGTGCGGTGGAGGAGTGACATTATTTTGGAAAAAAGCACAGAGTCAAATGAAGTAAGTCTTAAATGAATCAAACTGTACCACAGAATCTCTATGAATAGCAATGCCATGCTTGAACAATAAGAGTATAGCAGTAGGAAAGTACTATCAACCACCTGACCAGGATGGTGACAGTGATTTCAAGATGTTCAGGACAATTAGGCTGCAAGGCAGAAAATGCAATAATAATGGAGGATTTCAACTATCCTCATACTGACTGGGCGCATGTCACTGCAGGATGAGATGAAGAGATCAAATTTCTAGACACCAATAATGTCTGCTTCATGGAGCAGCTAGTCCTGGAACCCACAAGGGGAGAGACCATTCCTGATTTAGTTCTAAGTGGAGCACAGGATCTGGTCCAAGAGGTGAATATAGCTGAACCGCTCGGTAATAGTGACCATAACGTAATTAAATGTATCATCTTTGTAAGATGGAAAATACCAATGAAACTTGCCTCAGTAGCATTTAACTTCAAACTGGAGAGCTATACAAAAATGACAAAGCTAGTTAAATGAAAATTAAAAGGAAGAGTCACAAGGGTGAAATGGCTGCAAACTCTACGGAGACTATTCAAAAACATCGTAATAGAGGCTCAAACTAAATGTATACCCCATATTAAAAAAAAACAGGAAGAGGAACCAAAAAAATGCCAGCATTGCTAAACAGCGGAGTAAAAAGGCAGTTACGAGACAAAAAGGCATTCTTTAAAAACTGGAAGTCAAATCCTACTGAGGAAAATAGAAAGAAGCATAAACTCTGGCAAGTCCAATGTAAAAGTATAACTGGGTTAAAAAAAGAGTTAGCTAAGTTCCTGTAGGATAGATAGGTCCAGCGATGGACCCAATGCTCTAGGTGTCCCTAAACCTCCAACTGCCAGAAGCTGCAACTGGACGACAGGATGAATCACTCAATAATTGCCCTGTTTTGTTAGTTCCCTCTGAAGCATCTGGCACTAACCACCATCAGAAGTCTGATCCTGGGTGAGATGGATCACTGGTCTGACCCAGTATAGCCGCTCTTATCTTCATGATAATCAAAAAGAAGGAATAAAGAATTGTTTAGGATGGTTGCATTTTATAGGATACTCTACTATTGATATTTTTTATTAAAAATCTATGGCATTTGTATCCCGCCCCTCTCACAGAAACCAAAAAAGTAAGATGTCTCTCAACCTATTTTCTCCATAACCATTTGGCAAATATTTATTTCTCCCCTCCCTCCACATCTGAGCACAAACCATGATGACTCCCCTGACTGCACCTTCAAAAACAGCAAGATACACTGTTCGTGGGAAATGTTGGTTCGGTAACTTTCTGCTGCAGACCAATAGGAGGCCCTCGGTTTTGGTGTGCTACTCCAGATGGCAGTGGTTTTCATTCACATTAGTAGTGGGTTAAAAACACATGGGCCAAACCCTCAGCTGGTATAAACTGGAATAAGTCCACTGAAGTCATAGTCCTCCCACAGTTCAAATAAAATCAATGGAGTTACATTGAATTACAACAGCTGTGGATCTGCCCTTATACATTTAGATCTTGGAACATAAAACAGTAATCCGTAGATTTAAACACTGTAGAGGAAATTCTGACTTCATCAAATGTCTCTACATTCTTTTTTCACCAGTGCAAGGAGTTAAAAACATGTCGTTTCTACAAAAGATGTTCTGTTTTCTGTACAACTACATCTCTCACCTGAGCTCAGAATACTGCTTTTGCAGGCTGTTCAGCGCCAAACAGAGCCAGAATTAATGCAATTCTCATCACAAGGAAATCCTATATTACACCTTTGTTTGTTCTTAGTAAAATAAGGTCATTAAATTATCTCCATTGGTTGGTTCATCTGGTTCTATTAATTTGTGTTTTCCCCATTTCTGGGGATCAATCCCCTTTCTAGACTTGTTTTAGACAACAGTCCATCTAAAACTGATATGGAGTAATATGACTCATCACTACACGTGCAGTTCCAGCTACATATCACTGGGGGCAAACGTGCTTGTGGGAAGAATTCAGTCCCCAAAGCACTGGCAATGGCTCAGACACCATGATGTCTGAAGCACGGGGACTCAGCTGCACTGCACTTTAGGGAGCTGCTCCAATCCAATTAAATGACTTGGTAACACACAAATTGGGTCCTGCAGGGTAACGCTGCCTTACATTGTTGGAACACTGAGTTCTCTCACCTGCTTGACCTGGAGGAGAGCCCAGAGCTGACTAGCAGCTCCCAGCACTGCTGCCTGTAGTCCTGCCTCCAGAGCTTCGCCAGCAGAATTGCACACAGTCAGCAAGACAGAGAGGGCAACATTCTAGCAGAGATGGAGAGAGGGGTCAGGAGCAAGGTAAAAATCCGGCCTGCTGGATTCAGCTACTAAAGCCTCACAAGAGGCCCAATGTGTCAGTAATGTAGTTCTGCTAGTCCACCAAGCTAGAAGCCAACTCATGCCACCCTTCACAGAGCAAACTCCCACTGACTTCAGTAGCGGTTCTGCGCAAATAAGGAGGGGAGGGTTTAGCGGCCTTATCAATCACCACAGAAACATAGGAAGCAGAACCCTGAATTGCTGGCCTTTTAGGTGGAGGTCTCCAGTCACACTCAACTCTCCTTAGGTTGTCAAGAAAAACCAGTGCTTGTCTTTCAGGTATGGCAGCCTCCGAGAACAGCAGACCCCTTATCACTTAAAGAAATCTTCTAGCCGAAACCACACCAGAAGTCTAAGCGAGAACATTGTATGTATGCTCAGCAAGAGATCAAAACGTAATTAAAATACGTATTGATCCGCAGAGCTTTCGCTAACTATTGTTAACGGACACACAAGACGGGAACACAACGTTGCAAGGGAGGCACTACATGCCCAAAGATGGGCTCTTTCTGATCCAAAAGATTTTCAAAAATAGGAGTCTAAAGTTAGGTTCCTAATTCCATATTTGGGCACCTAAATGAGCGACCTGCCTTTCAAAAATGCCAAATAGCCAGTAGCTCCCACTGTGGCTGCCAGAGCTGTTCAGTAATCATCAGCCCTCTGGAAAGTTGGTCAAAAGTTGAAACTTAGCTCTCCCTTTGACACACGCATTATCTGACATTTTTGCTACTAAGAATTATTAGCATGCATTTACTGGGGGAGAGGGGAGAAGATAGATCTTTTCATAATATTGTACTGCAGTGACTCCTACAGGCCTAGATCAGGGCCCCACTGTGCTACACCCTGTACACATGAATAGGCCAGGTCTACACCACACACTTACTTCGCTATAACTGTCACTCAGTGGTGTGAAAAATCCACACCCTTGAGCGACGTAGTTACACCAATCTTAGCGCCCGCCCTCCCCCCATATAGACAGCACTATATTGGCAGGAGAGCTTCTCTCGCCAACAGAGCTACCACCTCTTGGGGAGGTGGAGTTAGTAAGCCAACAGGAGAGCTCTCTCCCATCGGCTTTAGAGTGTCTTCACCAGAAGCGTTACAGCAGTGCAGTTGCATTGGTGCAGCTGTGCCATACAAGTTTGTAGTGTAGACCTGTCCATAATAAAATGACACTCCCTGCTCCAGAGAGCTTGCAATCTGAACATATTGTAAGGCTGCACAATAGGGGAAGATAAACAAGCAGGGCCAGAGTAACAATAGGCTCCTTATCACTTAGGAGCTCTAAGTTTAATGAACAGAGTCACACCTTCCCTTACCACAGGTGGGAGTTCTCCCAGAGTGCACCTGCCGCTCAGCCACTGCCTGCATTGTGTGAGCCCCACCACACAGAGCTGGAGTGCCACATGTTTCCTAAGATCAGGAGTTAGGGCCTTGAGAGAAATATGCTGCCACAGGGGCAGGTTCTCTGCTTCTTTGGGAGGAAACTTTTGGGTAAACTCCACCTGCAAGTCAAAGTAAATGTTAATTAAAGAGATCAGGACAAAACCTGGAAGTGATGAGGTGCAAAACCTACAAACAGTACCTTGATTTGTGCTACTCTTGACATTTGACAAGGAGCCCCACATGAGGTGTGTGAGAATGATCTACTGAGGCAGTGTGATTCAGCAAATGGTACTCTCAACCATATGGGGGGATAGCAACAAAGAACAGGGGCCAGATCCTCAGCAAGCATAAATCTGCTTTGCTCCACTGAAGTCACTGGATCAATGATAACCGAAGATCTGGCCACAGACGTTTGGGGAACAATTCCCCATGGAAAGCAGTCTGCTGTTGGGCTCCCCGTCACTAATCAATCTCCCTACTACTGAAGAGCCCACTCCTACTTACATTTACAGACTGAGTAATTTTATCCATGTGAGCAGACCAATGGACTTCACCATGAGCTCTAAAAGTGCCTCAGGGTTTGCAGGGTCAGCCCTTTAACTCTTAGTCCAAAAGTTTGCAGCAACCAAGGTTGATCCCCTTTGACTTTTTTACAGATTTGCAGCTCAGGAAGGAAATGCCACCATTCCCACACGGGACACCTGCTTTTTTAAAGCTTGGTGCAGACATACCATAGAGGAGCATATTCATACGAAACACCGACAAAATCAATGTTTTGCTCTTTGGCCTTTTCTTATGAAGCATGTAGAGGCTGATTCCCAGGGAACTAAACCAGTTAGCTGAGTATCCTTTTTACCCTGGTGATTTCCTGTGTACTATTTATTAATTTACTTCAGCATTGTTGTTTTTTGTTATTACTATTTAACTGTTATTTATTTGCAACTACCATTCCTATTGTGCCTTTAAACTTTATACGTTCAGCTGTGGTCTTCCTTTATACTGTGACTCAAAAGTGATCTAGTCATTATTAGAATAAGCAGAGTTAACTCTCACCATCTCTCAACTGGGAAACAGCCTAAAACACAGGGAAAACAGGACAACAAACTCAAAGCAAAGTTGGACTGATAATAAGGAAGAACTAAAGTGGTAAGAGAAGGCACTTCGGGACAGCACAGGGGTCAAGTTAGTTATTAAGGTAACCCCCTGTGTCCTTTCTGTATTGGTATGTTATCTTTTGCTCCGCTTTATCATCTCACAACATCAGGATGGCAAGAAACTACTGTTTGCTCCACCCTCCTGTTTCCAGTGAACTGAAAATGGATGGCTGGTGTTTTAATGGAGGCCAGTTGGATTTCTATTTGGCTTAGCAGAAGACTGGAGAAATTGGTGCTATACTTGCCTGGTGGTCTGGAGCCATCAAGAACAGCATACGCCTCAGCAGGACCCCCAAGACAGAGAGCTGGTAACACTCACCAGGGCAAGACTTTATCTGAATTAGGGTAACAGGGAATTGATCTAAGCAAATTAAGAAAAAGACACTGCTCCCAGCACATGAATCCTACAGGTTGGCATTTTCAAAGATTCAAAGACTTCTGTGACTCAGGAATATGACCTAAAAAATTAATATTGGGCCTCTGTTTAGGCAGCAACGAATTCTCCTCTTACACTGAAGATTACATTTCCCTTTTTAATCAAAACATCCTAATGAGTGATCACTGGTAGTTCAACACCATTACAGTCAAGTTTTTCCCTGCATTACAGGCCATCTCCTGGTTTACTGTTTTCTACTTCACGGTGCTATTTTTATTGCATATGTATGCTACTTTGCTCTTATTTATCCTTGGGGCATCTCATTGAATTCTGCTCTGTCCATTCCTCTAATTTATCATATAGGATTCACTATAGTAACTCCTAAATTAGCAGCTCTTACATCAGTTTTGCAGTGTCTGTATATTTCTCACCCCTTCCTTCAGATTGTTTACCTACATCACCACTGAATATATTTATAGTGCAACAAGTGCTAATTATTAACCCTCGGGAGGGAAGGATTTTCCCCATTTTGCTGATGGCAAAGATGAGGCACAGAGAGGATGAGAAAATTGTCCATGGTCACTTATGAAGTTTGCCAGAGAATGGAAGTTAGAACTCAGGTCTCCTTACTCCCTATCCCATGCAGGAAGTATGATCTGTTCAAGAAAAGCAGAAAACCTGTCTGCCGAAACACACACACGTACATGCATACACCACACTCTGCCACACTACTCACCAAATGGGCTATCACAAAGACGTGATGAGCACACAATTCAGCTGTTCCATACCTGGGATGTAACAGAGAGAGGTCAGTAAGCCAATCTGCACATCTGCCCTGTTCTGCTTGGTCGGAGAGAGTAGTTCACACTCTGCCACACAAAGCAGAGAAATGCTTTTTTCCTAAAGGCCTATGTATATTTCATTTGCCAGGAGAAAATTCCAAAGCCATTCTGTGGCCAGAGAATTAAGAAATATAGAGAAGAAAGGAAATACACTGGACTCTCGCTAGAACATGGGACCCATGCATGGTACCGCGTTATAGCGGGGACTGCGTAAAAATGAATTACAATTAAAGTAATTAAATTTGGGATTCATGGCTGCGACTGCGTTATATGTGAATTCACGCTATATAGACGTGTGTTCTAGCAAGGGTCCGGTGAACGACCCACCTTTTGCAGATCAAAACACAGGACCACTATACACCAGTGTAGCATTGACCATGATTGCAATTTAAGAAGAAAAAAAAGACATGTATACATAAGTGCATAGTACATGGATAATAAATGCACACTGTTGATGTTAATCAAATAAATAATAAATTAAAGTAAGTGTTGTAGAGTGAAGAGAACTTATATAAAATGTGTAAGTTGATACAGATACACTGGACCATTATAACAATGAAATTAGTGTAAACATATGGGAATGAAAGTTACATGATTCTAGTGAAATATATTTAAGGTTGGTGAAAAATGTTATGTTAATATATTGTTTGAGAAACTGTCTGTGATCTTGTCTTTAAACACTGATGCACAATGCATGTGCACAAGGGGGAAAGTTTTAAGTGGCAAGTGCATCCTTGCCATAGTGGCATATTGTGACTTCGGTGCTCAGCTGTACAATATTAACATCCTTTAGCTGGAGATTTTTTGGTATGGAATTTCCTAAGGCTGGGTTGTTTTTCAAAGAAAAAATACCCCTAAAAGCAGCAGCACCTCCACGTTACAGGATTTCAAAGCTCTGTTGACTTGCCAAAATTTGCCAGTCCCACATGGAAATTCAATAGTTTGGCCAGATCCCACCAGAATGCTGCGTCGCACACTCTTTACAAAGACTGTAACAGAAAGCCCCTCTCCTGAGAGACTTAGCAGCTGCCGAGCTGAGGAGGTGCATTGCAAGAGCCCTCCCTCAAGTCTTTCTCATCCCCTTCCTTCAGCCTATCCACCCACACAATACACACTTTTACTAGCTATGCAGACAAGCAGAGCTCCCCTTAGCTGCACACTTTACAAGGTTAGCAAAAAACCCTGTGCAAAATATTGTACATATGAACAAACCGATCTTCAAAGACTTTCAATGCAAACAAGTCAAAATAAAGCATCATGGAGCATTAAAGGCTCTCTCTCCTCAGATGGCCATTTCCATGGCACATTTAAACTTGCTACCCACAGTCCTCCACTGTAGAGCTGCTAGGAAAAAAATGGCAAGAAATCTTTTATAAAAGTACGTTTTCCCCTCATGTTGGAAAAACAGCTGAACCATTTCTGCTCATGTTTTCCAAAATAAGCTAAATTTTTGAGTATAGACCAACCCTAGAACATGGCTGCTCTACAAGTGAAACTGTCTGAGAATTATGAGCCATTCAAACCATGCAGTTAGGAAGCAAACGTTCATGCAGCCTGAACCATACAGTGCATTGCTCCTTGCCCTACAATAATTGGGTATCTTACCGAGCCAGGAAGCACCATGAATCCATAGCCAGTAGAGAGGTGATCATACTAGAACCCAGGACTGCATCCAGCAGAGCATGCTCCTGAGGAAAGAATAGAGAAGGCACTTCTGAACAGATTGCAATTTTACTCTCTACTTTTAATCCACTTACTTGTGTGACACATAATTAGACTGACAAGGTGGGTGAGGTAATATCTTTTATTGGACCAACTTCTGTTGGTGGGAGAGACAAGTTTTCGAGCCACTCAGAGCTCTTCTTCAGGTCAAGCTTGTTTCTCTCACCAACAGAAGTTGATCTAATATAAGATATTACCTCACCCACCTTGTCTCTCTAATATCCTGGGACTGACATGGCTACAACTACACTGCATATAGAATTAGACTTGTCAGTTTGTGCAGTTAAAATGTCTAGGAGCAAACTGGCTTTAATATCGCATGTTCAGTTATAAAGACAAGCAAGCAAACTAGGTTTATTTTTAACATGGGCCCAAAATCATTGGCCATGTGTGAAAATTTACAACGGCTGGATGAACATTTTCAAATTTCAAAAATTTTCAGTAAAAAATAGGGTCAAGTTTTTTGCTAGAATTTTTGACAAAAAAAGGGACATATTTTTCATGATAATTTTATCCTTTTTTGAAGGTGGAGAACGAAAAGACTTTCAGCCTCTGTTACAGTAGTTGTGATGTCCTATCCTCTAGGAGATAAAATCTGCAGCTGGAATTTCTCAGTCTTAGGGAGGTGATCACCTTCAGAACTTGGATTAAAAGAAAGTACTAAACAGCTTTTTTAAAGAAGCTGCATTTTTGCGCTCCTTTTGTGGTTTTATAAACAGGTTTCTAATACAACTGAGGTCTCCAACCATGTTTATATAGTTGTTTTTGGTAATGACATATGCTGCACATCTGCAGTCGTACCTGCCTTGTATCTGCCTTCTGAAGTAAAGCAACACTTTTTGAAAAGTTAAAATCCACCAGAAGGAAACAGCTGAAAAGGTGATCGTGAGTAAACCAAAAACCAACCTACCAGCTGAGGAAAGTGTGATGGGGGTGTGGATGCAATGAAGGCACACAAGTGGACGCAAAGGTGGTGATACAGGGTGACAGGAACCTCAGCTTGTCCACTACCCATCACTCCAGGCAAACAAACAGGAAGAGAGAGCTCACCAGAGCACTGCTGGAAACCGAGAAAAAGGGCTGAGAACAAAGAGAGCCTGCAGAACAATGAAAGAGAGTGGGGTTACTGCTGTCCACACCTCACATCCCAAGAACAAACAGCTAGGGGAGCTCCTTCTTGTCTCCTGTTGGGAGCTGTGGCAATAACACAAATATCTTTACAGTAACAGATTTACAACTCTGATTAACTTTCTGTTTATAAACTCAGGTGATTAGCAGAGGCTTTTGGGGCTGTAACAAGGTACACTGGCCCTTTACAATTAGAGGGGGCCAGGAGATCCTGTTCCAGGGACATTGGAATAAACAGAGGCCCTGGAAATGGCCCTGTAGCAAGAAGAAAGGAAGCGATCCTGGGGAATTAATAGTTGGTTAAGAAAAATCCAGTGACTGTCCCTTTAAGGGGCAGGACAAGAAGCCCTGTAGTATAGGATTGGGCAGGCTCCCCTCTCTCCTAACCGATCAGGGGAAAGATCTCCGAAGGAGCGCAGTATATATGTTCCTCTCACTCTCTCAGAACAGAGAGTGAGCTGACAGGGAGAAAGAAGACAGAGCCAGGAGACTGAGCTCCCACTAGGAAGGACAGAATCGGCGACTCCGTGAACAACAGTATGGGGCAGAATAAGAGCTCTGCGTACAGTAAAAGAGAGGGAAGTGAGCATGAACTTTTGTGTTGCTGTAATGAACTTTATTCTGGGGACACTGAGAACTACTGTGAACTACTTTCATCTATTCACACAACCCCAGGTGGCGGGTGGGGGCATACTGAGAAAGAATGCGGGGAGATCCTAAAGGGACCCAGAGGGAGCACAGAGTCAGGGCACTGCTGAGGCACCTCTGGCCATGAG
The DNA here is from genome assembly GCF_965140295.1 of Lepidochelys olivacea. Taxonomy (NCBI): domain Eukaryota; kingdom Metazoa; phylum Chordata; order Testudines; family Cheloniidae; genus Lepidochelys; species Lepidochelys olivacea. The sequence goes on from NC_140418.1 coordinate 47,291,440, forward strand.
GGGGCGCTCAGTAAATGGCATGCCTGCTACAAGGAAATAAACAAACATGCTGACTTGAGGGAAAGTTGACCGATTTTGGAGATTAAAAAAAATTCAAACCCAAGGGCCCTCCACATTCTTGCATGCGCCCAAAGGCCATCCTTTCCCTCAACTGACCAGTGCATCTCTGCTTTGTACTGTGCATCCTTGAGGTATTACATCACATCCACCAGCACATCTGGCCAAGGATCAGACAGTGCGCCCTCAGAGCCTACTAATGCTACTGATTTGCTAGCTTGAGGGGCCTCTTGTACCTGAACCCCCATGTCTGCCTGTGCAGCTTGAATGCTGTAGGCAAAAATTACCTGGGAACCTCTTCTGAGAACTGGCTTCCTGTGGTCCAGAGAGCCTGCACATCCTCAGGCTGAGAGGGCAGCTTGTCCATTATGGTAACCAGAAGATGACACTGCGGCAGATGCAACTCAGGAGAAAGATCTGCAGGGAATTTTTTTTTAAATATAAAGTATATTTGCATTTGTAAGGCACATTTTTGATGGAACCAAAACTAAGCTAGGGCGAGTGATTAACAACAGAAGACTGAGTGAAAAGCACATCAATTGTTAATGAAGCTCAAAAGTCACTAAGAGATGAAGCTGGTTGGAAAATGGAGGGGAAGTGGAGTCCCAGAGAAAATTTCATGTTTTCAGCAAAAAATAACTAATCATAATATTTTATCCACAAAACAAAGAATTCTGATTCAGAAATGCTACTGTAGTGCCTCATGGGAGTTGTGGTTAGAGTGCCCCATGCTCCTTTATGGCCCTGGCTCTGTGGTCAGACTACATTTCCCATGATGCACCACGAGAGTCGCATGGCCACAGTATACATCACGGAAGATGAAGGCTGGCTGGGGTAGCCCAGTATAGCACACAGAGGAGAACGGGAGCATGAGACACCTGAACTACAACTCCCAGGATGCACTGTAACAGCATTTCAGAGATATTTTATTTTCTGGTTGAAATATTTTGGGTTTGGCAGAAAACCAGGGGGGAAAAACTTGCAATTTTTTGATGAAAAAATTTCCATAGAAAAGACACGGGGGGGGGGTCAAAACCCCAATTTTTCCATCAAAGAACAGTTTTGGCAGAATATTTTCAGCCAGCCCACTTTTGCGTCGACTTTTGTGTCAGAAGGGCATCTTAGATTTGTTCAATATAACAAATCAGTGTTTTAATGCAATTTTCCCAGTGCACGCAGAATAACGGTCATAGAGTTAAAGAACCTTTTATGTTGTTTTATGAGCTGTGCAATGTTCACCCCACCTAGTGCTGCAATTGGCTGAAGATCCTTTAGTACCTGAAAGTATTACTTAGGATCCATTACTAAAACTACTCCACAGAAATAAGATACCAACATTATGACATATGCAGAACTGTTGTATAGCGAGTGAAGCACAAAAAGTTAAGTCACCTGGTTCTATTCCTAAGAGATGACACAACTGTACTATGAAACACAGGCAGTAATATTTTTAAACCTACCTAATTTTTCACTTAATACTTGCTCCAGAAAAGGCCTGAAGGGAAGAAGCTGGTGAATGAGAGGGTCCAGTGCCACCAGAAAAACCCTGGCTATTTCATCTTGATGGGCCTCTGAAATCACCGAAGCATACAGACTAGGAGGAAATTTGCTGCGGGGGAGGAAAGTACAGAGGTACTCACTAGCACTGCATTTCAAATAAGCATTAAGAGACAAAAATGTGAGTTACTATTATTGTGGATTAACAGATCTACCAATACAAGCAAAGAGAAGCATATGTTTCATATCTAACAATAGGTTTCAGAGTAGCAGCCGTGTTAGTCTGTATTCACAAAAAGAAAAGGAGTATTTGTGGCACCTTAGAGACTAACAAATTTATTTGAGCATAAGCTTTTGCTCAAATACATTTGTTAGTCTCTAAGGTGCCACAAGTATTCCTTTTCTTTATATCTAACAATGTATTTTAAAATGGTGAGCACGTCACTATATTCTGCCTTTAAACCAACTACTGAAGGCCTGTATTTTATTAAACACAATAAGAAAAACTGTCCAATCTGCTTCTGCTGAAAAGTGGTAAAAGTCCATACAAAGAGGCATTTACTCAACAGGTGCAGAAGTGACTACGAGTAGAAAACTTCAAAGGGAAACATTTGTAGATTCAATTTGTTCCAGATGATGAGAGTACCAACATACCAGCCTGCAGGTTAGTGATAACAGGTTAACGCCATTTTGCTTTGCAGGAAATGAAAACTTAGGAAGAATAAGTGAGACACAAAAAATTAAAAAGAGATTGAGACCAAAAAGAAAGAGGAAACAGAGTGAGAGAAAGCAGCAGAGAGGGAGAGGGCATCAAGTGAAAACCTACTTGTCACATTCTGGGGTGCAATCCAGACCAGTGGAGGGTTCTGTCACCACCTGCCCTGCAAATTCGGGTGCCTCACAATGCTTCACAGCTGTAGCTCCCAACCTGGGCCGCTCACAAACAGCAGGCAGGTTACCCCTTCAGTATCTGTGTGTAGCTACCGTCATGGTCCAGCAACTCTGATGCCAGCAGCTTGTCAGCAAACACCAGCCAAATACTGGCTTCCAGCAGCACTTGGTTACTACTTGCAGAGTGACCCCAACACACTCCCAGTCCTGGATTGTCCCCAAAATGTGTGTTCTGCACTGTCCAGCTTCTCCTGGGCAGTTCAGATATTATCCAACAGTTTGCTACTTTAACCGGATTTACCCAAACAGTTCAGTTTAAAGACAACACTGGATTAGGTTTGGTTAAAAAATAAAACAAGTTTATTAAACTACAAAGAGATAGATTTTAAGTGAGTACAAGTATAAGTATTAAAGTCAGAAATGGTTACAAGAGAAATACAGATAAAATGCTTTCTAGTAGCTAAAACTCAAACTAGCCTTGGTTCAAGGTAAAATCCTTATCCCAAGCTCGCAGCAACAGGGCTGACTAAATTCTCAGGTCACGATGCCCTCACCAAATCAAAGGGCTGGTTCTTTTGTCTTCTTAGGTGAAAGAGAGAGCAAGAGAGAGAGATAGGGAGAGAAAGAAAGATATCCCTGGGGTTTTTTTGCCCTTCACTTTTATAGTCCAGTCACCCTCTGAAATGCATTTTCCAGAGGGTTACCCCTAGATAAAGTTCCTTCCCACTATGAGGAGAGAGACATGGCATCTTCTGGTGAAAGAGGTTCCATGTTATTGCTTGCTAAAACAGAGCAGGTCTACACTTAAATCACTGCACCAGTGCAGCTGCACCACTATAGTACTTCGGTGAAGATGCTACTACGCCGACCGAAAAACTTCTCCTGTCGGCATAGTTAATCCACCTCCACAAAAGGCGGTATCTATGTCGACAGGAGAAGCCCTCCCATCGACCTAGCTCTGTCTACACTGGTGTATAACTAAATGCATCGCTCTGGGGTGTGGATTTTTCACACCCCTGAGTGATGTAGTTATACCAATGTAAGTTCATAGTGCAGACCTGGCCGCAGATCAATCAGTTCCTGCCTCCCATTCACTGCCAAATGGCCACTTGATGGATGATTTGCCAATCAACTTTGATGACACCAGGCTAGAGGTGTTAGCTTGTCCGTTGTATCTAAGGAACAGGTTACCTCCTTCCCAGATTTGTCTGGTAAAAACACTTCAGCTTATGTTCATTACTTTACATATTATGCTGCTACAAACATTTCACCATGATCTTTTGTACAAAGATTATTACAGTAGTGCATAGAATGTGAATACAGAGGTGCATTCGGTCACCCTACTAGTCTAAGAACAGGTCTATACTACAGACCTGTATCGGGATAACTATGTCTCTCAGAGGTGCGAAAAATCTACACACTGAGCAACAGTTATACCGATCTAACCCGTCATGTAGACGGCACTGTGTTGATGGGAGAACTTCTCCTGTCAACATAGCTACTGCTTCTCGGGAAGGTGGATTAACTACACCAACAGGAGAAGCTGTCCTGTCAGCGAAGCAGTGTCTTCACTTCAGCGCTGCAGCTGCACCAATGTCGTGTTTTAAGTGTAGTCCTGCCTAAGAGGTAAGCCTAAAGTGTTTTGGGGTGGGTTTGTTTTTTTTTAAAGTTATGAATTTCTGCATCCCCCAGGACAGAAAGAACAGGTTTAACCAGCATCTCCCTGAGTGCTTTTTTTTTTTTTTTATAATGGTAGGTGTTAAATTTTATTTCCACTTTGAAATTGGCATGGGCGTGGCAGTTTTCAGTGTTTCGGTTAAAACTTTTATGTATAAAAAGTAAGAGTTGCAAAGACATGTTTTTCAAAACTAGAATGGCATAAAGGTGTAATTAGTATAGGAAGGACTTCAGGGCTATTCTACACAGGGCTATCTACCAGCATAATTATATCAGTATAATTCCCCACGTGGACACTCTTACTCCCCCACTCCATGTCTGTCTGCTCTGATTAGATTGCAAACTCTTCTGGGTGGGATCTGTCTGCTACTAGGTGTTTGTACAGTGCCTAGCACGATGGGGCCCCATTCTCGGCTGGTCCTTAGGCACTACCATACTAAACATGATTAATAACTATAGTGGTATAATTGTACCAGTAAATTTCCCCATGCAGACAAGCCCTTAGACACTACAAAGATGAGCGTTATAGAAACAGATTACAAAGAGACTATGTAAAAACGGCACCTTCTTACTCAATAGATCTGCTCAGTTTTTAACACTTTTCACTCCTGTAAACCCTGCCAAGTGAGCACATGCAGAAGAGAGAGTGCATCATCAACAAAAAGGATTAACTAAGAACATGATTTTGCAATGAAATGTGAACAATAGTCCATCTGCACCCAACTCACTGAAGGATCTGGGCTTAAATTCCAAGTGCAGCATCAAAATGTGCCCTCAATTACACCTACATTATGCTATTTTCCTCATTGCCAGGGCAAACTGAGTAAGTATCCTATCTCTGAGAAAAATGACAAACAACTGAAAGTCCATGATACTATGTATTGTCTAGAGAGAAGCAGCAAAGAGTGTTTCAGCAAGGACTAACCAGTCTGGTATCTTCCCTTTTTTCAAGTTTACAGTATAATACTAAGGCCATGTTCTTTACTGAAGTTCTATTTTCAATTCCTCATTAAATTTGTTAAAAAAAAAAAAAAAAAAAACCCTGCTCAGGCTGAATATTTCCATGTTCAATCATAGTGAAAGAACTATTTTACAAAATAACTGTTGCTGAGGTGCATAAAATGTTGTTTATGTTTTCACCAGAATGCAACTAGAATAAACTGTCCCACCACACACGTACTTTCAATTAAAAGGAGAAAGAGCATGTCCCATTGTTAAGTGAATACATAATAACAAACTCTGTCACAGCGCAAGCACCAAGCAGTGCAGAACTATGGTTATTGTGGGACAATAATTATTTCCCAGCCTTTGTGGGGTTTAATTTAACCTTAATAGTGCATTAAATTTCTTTTGCACTTAACTTTTTTTAAAACAAAATGTTGCCTCGTTATTTCATTGCAGAGGCCCTGTGGAGTGAGTAACTACAAGAAAAACAGTTGTTAAGGGCTCAGATCCTCTAAAGGGCTCCATCTGCACAGTAAGATCCCAGGTAGATCCACTGATAGGATCTAGTAGAAGAAAATGCAACAGAATGAGGAGTTTGGTAACATGGCACTGATTCACTTTCTGGCAGCGTTTGGAGGATAGGTTAAAATGACTAGTAGCTACACAAACAGACCACACTAAAGCACCCAAAAGAAGTTTCCCAGGAGGAAGTACAAATTTCTCTGACCTCCATACACCAAAGAAATTCTATACACAAATCCTGTTCTGCATGTAACAAATCAGAGAGTGACTGCTGCAATCTTTTATTTTTGCAAGTCTTGTAATGTTTGGAGCTGCTGTAACTACGACAGACACTTTCAGAGCTGATACAGAGATGTCCCTGCAGTGGAATCAAAGAGCTAATTTTTGTGGTTCACTTACCTATATATCTGAAGATACAGCTGGTGTAATCGACAGCAGGAATCAGAGAGGAAAGGAATAAATTCCTGCAAAAGCCACCAATTTTGAATGGTATTTTCAAAATGAAATAACGATTAAATATATTTTTCTTCTGCTTACTTGAACGTATTTGTGAAATGCTTAATTATGAAGTCTAATTTTTAAAAGTTGTAGCCTGCTGTGATGCTCACTGCAAAAGAAATGCAAAATGCACAACACATGCCAAATTATCAAGTAAAATTATCATATGTTTCTCCTCTTTAGGAAGCTAAATTAATAAGATAAGGGTTTTCTTAAACTTCATTTACAGGAGCAATAACCACAGTCAATCACAAACAAACAAAAATGCACTCTTCACATACACCTCTACCCTGATATAATGTGACCCGATATAACACAGGTTCACATACAACGCGGTAAAGCAGCCCCAACCCAATCCAAGGGTCTGGGAGGCAGGAGCTGTGGGGAGCACTTTTGGGGACCCCGCAGGCCCAGAGTGGCCCGAGTGATTAGCAGGGGGCTGGGAGCAGCCCGCTCTGCTTCTCTCACCAGGTGAGGGAGGAGGAGACTTGGGGGAAGGGATCCCCCCGGTACTCACCGGCAGCAGCGGAAGCAATGTGGCCACAGCCCGCTCCACTCTTCCAGCTCCCAGCTGTGGCGCTCCGCTTCCCGCCACCGGTGTGTGCGGAGGGCATCCTTTCCCCAACCTCATTGCACTCACCGGCTGCGGGAAGCGGAGCGCCATGACTGGGAGCTGGTGGAGTGGAGCGGGCTGCGGCCACGTTGCTCTGCTTCCTGCTGCTGCCAGTGAGTGCCTGTCAGGGGCAGGGGTGTGGATAGGGGTCAGGGCAGTCAGGGGACAGGGGGCTTAGGTAGGGGGTGGAGTCCTGGGGGTGATTAGGGATGGGGGGGGTCCTCTGGAGTGGTCAGGGGACAAGGAGCAGGGGGGCCAAAGCAAGTTCAATATAACGCGGTTTCACATATAACGCGGTAAGATTTTTTTGGCTCCCGCAGACCGTGTTATATCGGGGTAGAGGTGTATTTTAAAGACTATTGATTCTATCCCATGCATAAACAAAAAAGATAACGGACATTAACACAACAGACAAGGTGATTATATACCTCATCATCTACTCTGCATTTGTTATTGGTATTTGGTGTGTTACTTAAATGAGTACCAAAAGGTTAAAATAAGACTATCAGAAGAAAGAGGTGGGGGGAGAAGGAAAGGACAGAGAGAAAGAGTAGGAAAGAGGAACGTGGTTTTCTGTAGTTATCCCTAGGTAGGTGATAGGAGCTTGCAGAAAATCCCAGGAGAAAGAGTTCAGCCAGATTATTTATTTTTAGATCTCCTCCTCACATTTATTTTAAGAGGGAGCTTAAGGTCTTTTTTAAGGGCAATCAAACACCAGAACTCACACCTTCAGAAACAGCCTTACACCTTTTTCTGTGTAACAATTTTTCTCCACCCATCTCCATATGTAACTGATTCCTGTTCAGCACTATTATACTGCTGCACAAAACTAGCCAGAGGATTTATGGGGAGGGTTAGAGGAAGGGGATTTTCTTGGCTACATCCCAAACTTAACTAATCTATTTTATAAAAAGATGTTGGACAGTGACTGAGATCTTCAGGTATCGCCCCACCTCCAGCCACCTGCTGCAGAAATGGAATCCAACTATTTGTACTGGTGATACGGATAGTTGCCAACATCTAGACAAATGTTGCAAAGGGCAGTTGTTCAAGTAAGTTGGGGGTCTGCAGATCACTAGGCCCGAAAGCCACTGGTGAACCTGTTTCTCTCTTGCACCCTCATTTGGTAAGTGTGTGAGTTAATAACCCAATTTTGTAGACATGGAAACTTTGGCACAAAGCCAAGGAGTCAGAGACAGGACTTGAATGAAGGAATCCTTTATTCTCAGTCCTGTACTTAATCCACTAGAACAGTGGTTTTCAACCTTTTTTTCATTTGCAGACCCCTAAAAAAATCTTGGATGGAGGCATGGACCCCCTTTGGAAATCTTATACATACTCCGTGGACTCCCTGGGTCTGCGGGCAACAGGTTGAAAACCACTGCACCAGACCATACTGCCTTTCATGCTATCAAATTCATCCTCCTAGTGGCAAAAGATCATATTGGCTTCTCAGCAACGGAACATGTTCAAATGAAGGCAGTATGCTAGTAGGAAGCTGTTAGTGGACCCTGTAAAATCAGCAACCTCCTGGGTGGAGCTACCTTCCCCGGCTGAAAACTGATCTGAGACCCACTGAAAAAAGTTGAGGGTCCTGTGGACAAATGCTAGCCCTGAGATGCTGGAAGTGGGACCATGAACATGTTGTGAACATTAGGGATAAATGAGCAACAAGCTTACACCCCTCGCAACTGTTTGTCTGTTTACATGTTCAAGGCAATGTTGGTTCAGTGCCAACTGTGAGGGATAAGCACCCCCTACTGACTCATCAATGTCACTGCCTGCTGCATCTCGCTGCTCCCATCCAGGTACAGTACTGACCCTGCTTAGTGTGTGAAATCTGATGGAGTCAGAGAGCACCGTGTTCAGCTGGAAGAATACAGCAAGGCAGCTATTTAGCAGAAGATAGGCAGAAGTAGTGAACAGTATTAGGTATCCAAATTGTATTACATGTGAGATAATAAATCACAAGCAGGTAAGTATGGGTGTTAATTATGCCATCCAGATACCACAGTTGTAAGTATGGTGTAGCAACACAAAATACTTGATCAGTGTGTCTATTTGCATAATACAGAGTTAGTTTTATACTCATGTAGGACCCATATAATAAATCGTACCTTGATGTAGTGAACAAGGGAATTAGCAAAGAATCTACACAGTTTAACTGTCTTCTGGAACAACTTGTAGTCAGTGCTCTCCTATCAAAAAGGAAAGCAGCAATAAAAACACCATGGACAGACTAAGAAGATATCAAAGAAAGTGACATTGCAAGATACACTGCTATCAGGGCTAGAAACTTTATCTTGTTTGTTAAAGGAAGCTTGGATTCCACACAAAAACAGCAGAAATTGGGGAAAACCCCTAAGAACATGTGATATCTCTGTAATCTCAAAACAATTTTTCACAGGAATCTTCAAAGTTTAACTGTTGTCTTTTTAATTGACCTAGTGAAAGCAGCAGTATGTGAAATGAATGAGATTCCTGAAGAGTACTGGAGATGGGGAGGAGGGAGAATAGTCTTTGTATCTACCCAAAGTATCCTGGATGCTAACCAGGGCTATTAGACTCCTTTTCAATGTGGTTTTCTAGAGAACCTTGTAAGCAATGTGAAGTACCTAGAGTGTAAAATTAGTCTATTTTTTAGCCAATAACACTGCATAGCAAACATATCTATCTTTGCAGTGCTTCCTAACCCAACTCTTTCTCAAGCCCAAAAGTAGTTTTGGGGGATTGTTCATTCACCTGTGTCCCAGACAGCTTCATCTGCTCAGCCAGCTGCAAACAGGAATGGAACGAAAAGAGGGTGTCCTTGCACAGGCCACTGAGGATGTCCTTGTGTTTCAAATGGCTCTGTAGCAGGGAATGGTGCTTGAGGCTTTGCCTAACAAAGCCAGACAGGAACAGGATCAGATGTTTAATTGTCAGAAACAAATCAAGTGACATCAGGTCATAATAAGCACTATTCCACAGACCCTACTCTACTCTAGGCTCCTACACTGCACCCATCACCGTTGTAACTGAGTGCACTAATGCAGCAGTGTCCTGACAAATGCCAAGGAACTCAGAGACAGAACCACTCTAGTCCCATTGTGACTATTTATTGAAGCACAGAAGGGATACAGGATGCGTCAAATCGGTGACAGAATCTAATCAAACAGTGTCGGTGGAATTCCAATTCAGACCCTTGGGGAACATTTAAATCATAATATTGTATTTAGAATTTATTTCCTTAACACAATATAAAAAAGATCAAAGAGTGTTTCACTTTCTAAGGCAAGGCTCATAACTTTTTCAACTGAGAATGCATTACTAGTTAAACTTCAGTGAGAATCAGGGCACCACCTCCCATAGGCACTTTTGAAAAGCCTAGCTTTAAACAAGTTATAAAACAGTGGCTCTAAAATACACTTGGGATACACAACAGCAACATTCAAAGTATTAAAACATACTTGATTATGAACTTCCATGTGTTGGCATGAAGGGCATGGTCCATGTTGGAAATGACAGAGCAGATCTCCAGCACAGTATGGATCACTGCAGAGGAAACAGTAAGTAAGAGCAAACAAACACTGAGTTTAAATAGACCTGTATATTCAATGCCTGAAAAAAAACAAACACAGCTGTCACATCACTGCATTTGCAAAACCACTTCCAGTTTTTGAAAACTGACCAATTATTAAGTGCCGAATGCCCTCAACTCCCACTGAAGGCAACAGGAATTGAGGGTGCTCAACATCTAGCAGGAAGTGCTCTGCATCTTGGGGGATCAGGCCCACTGTCTGTAGAAAACAGGGGGCTGGGCAGGATAAAGAAACATCTTTCATATACACACCTGACACCATATCTACAATACTGTCCTCAGCAGAAGCAGATTCCATAGAGATCATATCAAGCAGCTCCATAAGCTGCTTTTGAAGAGAATAGGTCTCTTTAAACAGAGATTGGAGGAGGTCGGAAATCAAGTGCAGGCACCCACTGTACAGTGACTCGCTGTCCTGTAGGAAACGTGGGATTAGGGAGAGTTAGAAAATGTCTGAGAATAAAGATCTGATGTTGCTCCTGCTGAAATCAATGGGAATTTTGTTACAAATGTCAATGGGCGCAGAATCAAGGCATACAAACATCTACTTCTACAGCTTTTGCTGGTTGTGTGAGTTGATTTTAAATAGCCATCTGTGGTTATTATGCATGAAATACAAAATCCCGCTCACTTAGGGCCTGATAGAAAGACCAGTGAATCAGCAAGAATCTTTCTAGTGATTTAACTGAACTTTGGATCAGACCCTTGATGCATAACTCTAAAATCAGATTTCTACCAAAATCTAGGACCATACTTCATGACAAACGTAGTTGTATCCCAAAAGTTTCCCAGTACTTTAAAGTGTTTCTTAATAATAAATTGCCTACTGGAGGAGAAGTCCTTAGGCAAAGGTCTCACTGTGTAATTTGGCTCCATAAGTATTTAACGTTTCTAATAAGCAAGGAAGACAAGCTCAAAAGTGAAACTGATACCAGTAGGATGGATAACAAATTACTATGTCTTATGATACTGGCACTGCTTACAGCAGGAAAGGTTTCAAGCACAACAATCAGTTTTCTTCCACATGCAGGTGCTGCAAAATGTGATGCCAACATGTTTTTATACATAACGCAAAGTATTTAATCCCAATCACAAGTCTGCCTTGAAATCTGCACTGAATCATAGAGTTAATATTAACACATCCATAGTCACTTATAGCTCTGCAAATCCACTGAAGACAATGGGTTTACACGGGTGTCAGAGGGCCTAATTAGCTAAACAAGTTATTGGGCACAATACAGGAGTAACCGAGTGAAGTGTAATGGCCTGTGGTATACAGATCAGACTAGATAATATAATGATCCCGTCTCATCTTAAACTGTAGGAATTTCATCAGAAAAACCTTTATTACTGGTGGTAATGCACAAGATGGAAATAACTGAGCTTGGCTTTCAGAGGTCAGACTGAGTTTGCAGGGCTGGCAGTTGGAAAAGCCATCTTCATACTTGTAAACTGAGCACATTTGATCCAATATTGAGGCAACAAAAATGGAAAGCCACAAAAGTTACTTTTCAAAGCAGAATCACACCTCAAAGGATTTTTTATATGATCTATAACTAGATCTAGAATCTTTTTTTCTCCTATTAATCCAGAGACCTACCTTGCAGTGCATAAATGTGTTTTTGATTACATACAGAACGGAAGAGGGAAGGGTACGGATACTCTCTAGAGGCACAGGCTCCTGCAGGGTACAGATATGTCGCACACAACCCGTCAGAGTTTCCAGCAGCTGCACCATAGTCTGCAAGTGAGATCATCATCACTGAAGGCACAATCTATAACAATACACTGCAGCAGTTAATTCAAAAAGCAAAATTATAAAGAATCTCTTCCATTTTGCATTTGACTAAACTGTTCTCTGTCTTTTAGGACATTAGCAAATGGAAAAGTATTAGGAAGCCAGAAAGATGAAGGAAGCTCTGTAAAAAAAAAAAAGCAGTTTCAGACCACAGCTTTTCTGTGATGTCATACTCTCTTTACGTGAGAGTCATGTTTGTACAGGGAAGGGGTGGGAAGAGGCGGGGCAGGGCCAGGGCCTCACAGAAGGGGTGGAGTGGGGGCAGGGCCGGGACAGCCTGGGGGGCCGGTCGGTGGTGCCGCCCTCAGGCCAATGTACTAGTCCTCATGTGGCCCTCATGATCATTTGAGTTTGAGATCCCCTGATACAGAGTCAATAACAGATAAACATGAAACCTCACAATGCAACAGGATGAAAATCAAGACTAACAGTGCTGAGGGTTGAAGGTCTAAGGCCCCAATCCTGCAAGTATTTATACACATGCTGAACTACCCTTTATCAACGGAAATATATGGACATTGCCTGACATATTCAAACTAGCTGCACTATGACAAATCCAGAACTGAATTTTACATTCAGTTGTTACTGGCACAAAAACTTCACAAATCTCTCCACAGTTTTGGTAAAAAACATATAATCACCTAACCATTCCTCTTACAGCCCATTTCAATAGACTTACCTGTAAAACATTCCTCACTGCTTTGCATAATTCTATGTTCTGGCTGGTTAGTCCTTTGGCTTGACACGATAATTCATACAACAAATCATCAAATAATTGTATTGCCTGTCAGAATAAAGCAAATTAAAATAAAACTGATATTAATTGACTCCAACATATAGCCAGTATAAAACAAGGGCACCCATCGTACATCCACTTTCATCTTTGGTATGGAGGTGTGGAATGCAGAGACTTATGCTTCATAGCCTAGCTATTTGAAGCAAGAAGTACTGCATGCCAGAACCTGCAGTTTCCATAGGTCGCACTTCTATTTAAGATGAGGGCAGATATCATGTGTTCTGTTATTACACAGAAATGAGTCTCTCTGTAGTTAGTTAAAAAGAGCTTCCCATTTAACCTCCAACCCCAACTTTAACCAATATTAACATTACTACCAATTTTATATACTACATCATACCCTAGAACAGACTTTTCTTAAGTTTGGTTCAAATCAATCATTTTGGAGATACAGAGTTTTGTTTTGTTTTAAAGGCAGTTTATTATTCTGAAAAGGTTAACTCTTTCAGTTCCTAATATAGGAGGTTTGGAGGTCATGTCTTTTTGAAGATTTGTTTTTCTTTTGTTTGGTCTTGATGCCTTAGAGTTGTTAGTTGTGGGATTAGAAAGATATAAGCAGCTCTTTCCAAGCATAGACAGAATGTTGCATCGCGGATGTGGTGAAATTACACAGGTTTAGGATATGCACATTATGAACCAGTTTCTTTCTATGCTCTGAAAACCTGTTGAGGATGATTAATATTGGGGTAGGAACCGACCAGGAGCTCTTACAGACTTCCGATTGTCTACAAGCAGGGGTTCTAGGGAATTAAACTTCTACAGACAATGGGAGCTAGGCAACCCCTATTGTAGTTTCTTCTATTTCATTTAAAATGTGACTATTTAATTTAAGAATTTCAGTATAGCTATAATAAATAGGGCGTATTTCATGTTGTCAGGATTGACCATATCCTAGGTTAACTTGGCCTTACAGGTTATTTGCTACAAATACTTTAGTCTTGGGCCTTGCAATTTATTTAGCCAAAGAAGCACCCTAAAGTTCTAATAATAAATAAATAATCATAATCATAATAATGTAATTCTCCATTTGCTTATCATCTGTTTTCATAGGTCAAATTTTCTCAAAATAGGCTTTTAAAATTCACTTTATTATTGACTACATCATGCAAAACATCATTGGCCCACTCCTCCTGACACTGAAACTAACAATAAAAATCACAGAAGCAGGACTCAGGATATAAAATCATGAGACCGTTTTAGAGTGAAAGGGAATGTATATCAAACATTAGCTTGATTTCAAAACAAGAATTCTATCAGACTACTACAGACCTTGTAGTAACCAGGTTTCTAGTATTGTATTGATGTTTGAGTCTTCACATTACGAAAGACATCATACCTTGGGTAACACTTTTGAGAAAAAGGTTTGCTCTAATTCTGAAAGGTTGATATGAGGCAGAAACATTTCAGTCAGGATCCTCAGCACACCTGTGAAGCAAAATATTTATAGTAAAGAAGAACACCAAAATGATCAAAAAAATTCCACTACTGAAGTCCCACTATAATAAAAATACTTGCAACTGGACAAGTATTCTTTCTGACAGTACAAGGGGACAGCAACCCTAACAAATAAATTGATAGCCTGAGAGGGTTAGGAGGGAAGGAAGGAATCCCACTCCACCCCCATAGCAACGCACATTTGGAGAGGTGCATGAACGTAGGGATCTTTACCTTCCCAGGAAGCAACAATCTGATATACAGCACTATATCCTATAGATAGGATACCAGGCCACACTGACTCGTAATTTGAATCAATGTGACAACCCCTATATATAAGCTTAATGTAGGCCAAAATCTAAGCATGGACAACACCTGCTGAAGCTAATGGAAGTTGCACTTGAAAATGTGTCCCTGTATATACATCCTCTTCCAGTTCCCCCTCTCTTGGGTGATCCTAACACCTGCACTTTTAAAAAGAACACCTGAGGCACTCGAGCAAACTTTTAAAAAATGGTTTTCAGAGCTTTCTTAAACTGTCACCTACTGTCTGCATTTCTTTCCCCCAATCTTTACCAGAATATTCATAATACATGTGATTGCCTTTCTAATTAACCTGCCAATACCCTCTTACCACAATCTGGTTTTCGTGAGCTTAGAACCACTTCCATGTTGATGACAAATTATGATACCAGTGTACAAATGAGACAGAAAGTGAAAAGATTCTATTTTAAACAAATACCCTAGCAATTATCAATGGCCCAAAAGGGAAAACAAGATCTTCATACACACACACATGCATCTATTTCTCTTTTTGTTTTTAAGTTGTTCAGAATGTCTGTGATTCTTGAAGGTTGTCTTACAAAACCAAGGAAGATTATGTTATAAAGTATTTGTAATTAACACAGGAGCTACAGTACAATAATTGTAATACAAAATGATTTATAGGGAAGAGGCACTGTAACACCAAATAAAGTTATCATAACTTACGAATATGCTCAGTCCAGTCGTCAGAATTTTGATACATAGAGTAAAAATGTTAAAGAAAAGAAACCCAAATATGTACTGAAGTACAAACTAATCCCACTATGGAAGTTGCTATGACTCCAGTTCTGCAAACACTTAAAAGGATGTGGTAAATCAATGGCACTGTTTCCATAGTAGCATCCACCATGAGCTTAAATGCTTGCAGGATTAGGACCAATATAAATACAATTATATACACACAGATACCTATTCAAAGTGAATTTGAAAAAAAAAAAAAAAGGTACTTAACTACTTTAATCAAACACAAAAATGAACAGAATTCTGTTTATAATTTTGAATTATTCCTACTTTCCAATGCATTCCAGTAACACCACTCTCTATCCTACTTTTAATCAGATTGTCTACATAAAAGATAGTATGCAGTGTAGTTGTAGTCGTGTAATGTTTCCAGGATATTAGAGAGACAAGGTGGGTGAAGTAATATCTTTATTGGACCAACTCCTGTTGGAGAGAGACAAGCTTTTGAGCCACAGGTTCTTCAGGTCTGGGAAAGGACTTCCAGCAGCAAAGACACCCTATCGCCCCTGTGGGTGAACACTTTTCATGCATCCGATGAAGTGAGCTATAGCTCACGAAAGCTTATGCTCAAATAGATTTGTTAGTCTCTAAGGTGCCACAAGTACTCCTTTTCTTTTTGCGAAAACAGACTAACACGGCTGCTACTCTGAAACTTTTCACAAAGTGATCACTGTCTGACTTATGCCCTCATCCTCAAAAGAATCCTGCACAATGCTTTCAAAAAGAGGAGCCTGGGAGCTTAAATTCATTTCTCTGCTAGATGCTAAAAACCATGGACCGAAGAGACTGTGGATTTACGGTTTATTACAACAATCTGCAACCTATAAACCCCCTCCTTCATCTTATAATTGAGGAGGAGTAAACAAGCCACTGTACCTTGAATGGTCCCTTACAATACGTACTACTTATGCTAAACAATCTGTTCCACTTTGTTTTTTGCTGTGAGACTGGCAGTTCCCTTCCCAGACCTGAAGAACAGCTCTGTGGGGCTCAAAAGCTTGTCTCTGTCATCAACAGAAGTTGGTCCAATAAAAGATATTACCTCACCCACCTTGTCTCTCTACATAGAAGATTAACATTCAATAATTTTAAATAACTAAAGGTTGGTACTCATAAGTTTTTTTTACTCCTCTTTTATAATTCAGTGTCAGAATTAGAATCTTCTTGTCACTGCAGTTTTCCTTTTACACGTTTATTCTTGTAAAGTATGTTATTTTAAGAGGATTATTATAATTCAGGGTTGCTAAATTTCAAATTTACCCTTTTGGAATACTGAATTATTTTTACATTGAATTTTCACTTTACTGCACTGCTGTTACATTTGCTAACCAGGCCCACATGTTCTTTATTTTCAGAACTCTGTGATACTCTGTTATTTTTATTTTGGTAAGTTAATCTTTAGAAAAGTTAAACTGAAAAGCCGTGACCCTGAAAGCCGCTCTGCGAGGAGGTCCTGCACTCATCCAGAGCCATGAAGGGGCTTAACAGTATGAGGGGTCCGTGGGATAAGCGTGCAAAAACTAAACACAATACACTGCAATGGAAGTAGGGACGAAATAAGAGAAACCGAGTGACAAGTGGTAGCTAAGGTTGGAGAACAGGGTAAGAAAGGCTATGGGCTGTACACAGTAATGGGTGTCTGGTAGTCAGAAACCAACAGTACTGGGCAATGGAGACCCAACATAAACCCATCAACCCTATGCCTGCCCTAATGCCGCCCAACAGCTACCCCACATCAGCTCTCATCAGTGCACAGACACCCACCCTATCCCTGCCGCCAACACTGGCAACTCTGCCCCTGTGCCATCCCATCAGCACTTGACCCCAGTTCCTTTCCTGTCACAGCAATACCCCACAGTGACACCCCACAGCACCCTGGCCCCAGCCCCACCCGTGACATCTCGCAGCACCTCAGCCCCACCGACACCCTACAGAGCCCCATCCTAGTGGCACCCCACTGAGCCTCAGCCCCGTGACACCCCCAGCCACATCCCTGCCCCAGTGACACCCCGCAGCGCCCCATCCTCGTACCACTGACACCCCACATAGCCCCCAGCCACATCCCTGCCCCAGTGACACCCTGCAGTGCCCCATTCCCACCCCAGTGACACCCCACCGCAACTCAGCGCCACCCTTGCCCCAGTGAGACCCTCCAGCGCCCCAGCCCTGCCCCGGTGCCAGCCCGCAGGGCCCCAGCCCCACCCTATAGCGCCCCAGTGACGCCCCGGCCAGGCCCCGCGGAAGGATATGAGTAGGCGGGGCAGGACACAGGGCAGCTCCCGGCGGCAGAGCGCCCCATCCCAGCCCCCCAACTCCCGCAGCAGCAGCTCGGGGTCCGCCGGGGACATGGCCCGCACCGGCTCCGTCCCGCCGCCGGCGGCCACGCTGCGCCTCGCGCTCTCCCAGCAGCCGCCGCGGCAGGCGCCGCGCTGTGTGGGGCGGGGCAGAGCGCGCGGCGGAGTGAGGCGGCCGGGCCCGGCACAGTGGCGGGAAGGGCCGAGGCGGCCGGTATGTATCCGTGCGCGCTAGGGCCGCGGGGGGGGGGTCCCCGGGGCAGGGTGAGTGACCCCCAGCCAGGGCCAAGGGGGGGTCCCCGCGGCAAGGTGAGTGACCCCCCCCGCTCCCCGCAGCCAGCCGGGGCCAAAGGGAGGTCCCCGGAGACAGGTTTGTTCTGGGGAAGCAGCAGACCGAGCACGGGAGTGGGCACCAGGGGACATGGCCTCTACTCCCAGCTGTGCCGTTGGCCTGTTGAGCGTCTTTGGGCAAGTCACTCCCCTGCTCTCTGTGCCTTTTTCCCCTCTCGCCCTGTGTCTGTCCGGTCTCTTTAGCGATTGCAGAGTCTTCAGCACAAACGGTGTCTTGCGGTCCATGTGCAGAGCCCGGCACGGTGGGGCCCTGATCTTAGACTCCAGAGGCTACGGTAGCACAAACAGCAATGTGAGAAGAACAGCGGCCGAGGCCCTGTTCCTGCAAACATTTATACACGTGCTAAACTCTACTCAGAAGATTGCGGGACTCCATTAAAGATAAGAGCCTCCCAAAGCAAGGGGGCTGCTCACATGAGTAAAAAGAAAAGGAGTACTTGTAGCACCTTAGAGACTCCTTTTCTTTTTAGGGATACAGACTAACGCGGCCGCTACTCTGAAACCTCACAGGAGTAAGGTTAAGTAGGGGTGAAGGGTGCAGAATTAGTGCAACTGCAGGCGGTGCTAGTGGAGAACTGGAGTAGTGCTAGTCTGCGTGGTTGGATCTAGTTTTCAAACTAGAAGGATGTGAATATGAGCCATAATATTATTTAGATGTAACCCTTCTGCCCGTCAGAGTTGGCAGCAACAAGGGCCGGGTTCAATATCTAGGGGATCCATTCCAATAACACAATGAAAAGCGGCTCGAGCCCCCACCCAGTGACCTGGGACAAATATATACCACCCCCGCTGGGCGCCTCCAAGAGGCAATACTTCCCCTCTTGCAAGCACATAGTCTGAGTGTAGCAAAAAGCCTTTTAATAACAGAGAGAAACAATGTGGCATTATGTTGGGGAAGCACCACCAACAGGATTCATAACACAACCCATGAGCAAAAAACGCACCACAAGCAAATTGGGGCATGCCCCTTTCCCTTTGGTTCTTGAGTCCAGCAACCCCAAAGTCCCAAAAGTCCAATGACCCAAAAGTTTCTGTCCCTGGTCAGGGCAGCCCCAGAGGAGCTTTACCTCCCAACCCGGGTGGAGATGGGAGGGGGGTAAGAGGCACCTTACGTGATCTGAAGCTGACCGCCCTACAGCTCCATAGGCCTTCGCTCTGCTCCGCTAGCTGCCCCATGAACTGCTTCGCTCAGCTCCCGCCATCCCACAAACTGCTCCGCGTCCGACTAGCAGCTCCCACTGTCCTACAAACTGCTCCACCAGCCTGTCCACAAGGCACTCCAGCCATCCCACAAACTGCTCCACAATATATCTTCAGGCTCCCCCACTACTTAACACAACGCTCAGTGATTTCAGCTCTTAGTCAGTTGAGCTCTTTGGTGAATTCAGCTTGTAGTAGGGGAGCCTCAGTGCTGGTGCACTATTAGCCCAAAGTGAGCTCGGCAGCCTGTAACTAGACATCTAATGAAATCAAAATTAGCTCTGATATTCCACAGTGGAGAGAGGAGGAAGTGCAATTAGCATGTAAGGCCCTCACCAAGGGGCCCATACCACCAAGTATTAATACTTATCCCCAGCTTCTCTCAATTCACAGAGTTTTGGAACCCATGACCCTTGCCTAGCGAGTGCTACTTAGTTGATGGTGAGTCCCTCCATCATAACAAAAGGCCAAGTACAGTTCCAAGCACAGTTCCCATAATCAGGGTAATAACAATTTATTCTTCCTGCCCCAATAACAGAGACACTGGGGCTCCCACAGCAGCCAAAGTGACCATTTGGGCAGCTATGGCCTCATTCTAGGCAGGGTGGGTGTGCCTATGCAAATGGAATCAGCCCCTGAAGTTCTTTTCCACAACTTGCCACACCTCACCACCAGATGTCAGGGCAGAGCTCATCCTGACACTGCTTACATAGATATTAGAATTTTTATTCAAATTAGAAATTGTCTCATTTCTGGCACAGTTTCCGACTGATGGTGTCACTTTTATTGTTAAAGTCAGGACAAAACCAAACCTATAATACCAAGTGAGAATCAGATGCCCTGAAAAAGAACAGGAGAAACCCTAGCATAGTAGTTCAAAATAGAGCAAGTAGAATGCAGAGCAATAATCTTTTAATTTACAGGCGAGAATGAGACCACAGTCTGAAATTTGGAACAATCACATTTTCTTGTCAGACGATCAAATTTGAAATTTTAGTTTCCTGTAGGCAAGCAATTTATATCTTGAACTTGTTGGTGTACTTTGCAGGGAGGAAGGCTGTGACTAAAGCACAAGATTAAATTATTCAGGAGACCAGAGTTTACTCAACTCTGCCATTCACTTCCTGTGTTATGTTTCACAAACCCCTTAATTGTCTTTTGTTTTCTCCTCTGTGAAATGGGAATAGTAATAATTGCTTACCTCAAAGGGATGTTACAGGGTGGCATTAGATAATATTTGTAACTTATGTTGTCCTTAGGACAGAGGTGAAAGTAAGCCAGTACGCCCCGGTACGGTGTACCAGCAAGAGCCGGTGCACCATACTGGGGCAGCCCGGCTTCCCCAGGGGGCAATTTAAAGGGCCTGGGGCTCCCAGTAGTGGCTGGAGCCCCAGGCCCTTTAAATTGCCTCCAGAGCCCCGCTGCTGGAGCCCTGGGGTAGCAGCTGCGGGGCTCTGGCGGCTATTTAAAGGGCCTGGGACGCCCCTGCTTCTACCGCTCTGACCCTTTAAATAGCTGCCGGAGCCCCACCGCTGCTACTCCAGGGCTCCGGGGGCTATTAAAAGGACTGGGGTGGTAGAAGTAGGGGAGCCGCAGGCCCTTTAAATAGCCCCCAGAGCCCTGGGGTAGCGGGGGCTCCAGGAGCTATTTAAAGGGCCGGGGCTCCAGCTGCCTCTGCCGCCCTGGTCCTTTAAATAGCTGCTGGAGCCCTGCCACTTCCCCAGGGCTCCGACGGCTAATTAAAAGCCCTGGGTAGTAGAAGCAGTGGAGCCCTGGGCCCTTTAAATAGCCCTGGGAGCCCTGGGCTGCTGCTGCTACCCCAGTGGGGGAGGGGAGGAGGAAAAGGAGGGGCACTTACCTTACAGGGTGGGCTGGGGCTGGCTCTGACCCCCTCAGCCCCTCCCCTTCTGGGGGCCAGAGCTGGCCCCAGCGTACCGGTAAGTCACTCGACTTACTTTCACCCCTGCCTTTGGATAGGTACAAGTGCAAAGTATTTATCTTTCAATTTAATGAAATGTGATATTTGACATATATTCTCTTTTTATAGAATTCAACAGATGAATTTGCAGAGAAGGTGGACATTATACCTGCAAAGTAGAGGCTTTCATAGTGATGAATAATGTAAAGATCTTTGCAGACAGTTTTTACTTACAGCAGAGCAGCCTTATAGCCAGCAAGCAAGTTCTTATCTGCACAAGCCATAGAAGAAAAATCATATTTATATTAACAGTTTCATTGGCTGAGTGTCTGCCCTATTGTAACTTAGGATATAAGCTGTGATTTATTTTTTTCGTACTTCATAGGAAAATGGCTTTTCAGTTTAACTTCTCTATTGAAGAGAAAGCAGAAAATGAACTCGAGACTCTTGGTGATACAGCCTTGCAGCTGGAATCTGCACAGGCTTCTTTGAATCCAGGCGGATCTACAGAAAAGAGCAAAGAAATTTCATCAGTAGAAAATGTTTTGCACAAGGAGTCTCTGTGTGCACATGAGGCAATACCCAAAACGGCAGCTCCATTAGCAAACTGTAGCCCCGATAAAAGCCAGGTCCAGGTGCTGCCAAAGAAACAAGCCCACTTTAAAGTTGCCAAAGAGCATAAGATTCCTGAAGATTTAAGCAAAGTGTTAGAAAATAAAGTTATGGAAGCTGTACAGGGCCTATACTATGTAAATATTTCCGTGGTGGAAATGACCCTTTCAAATGACTCCCATGAAGAAGACATAGTGTCTAAAAGTATTTCTTCTCACTCTGATCTTATCACAGGCATCTATGAAGGGGGGCTGAAAATATGGGAATGCACTTTTGATCTCATGGATTATTTGTCAGAGGCTGAAATGCAGTTTATCAACAAGACAGTCTTGGATCTTGGTTGTGGGGCTGGGCTGCTGGGAATAGTTGCATTAAAGAAAAAAGCTAAAGAAGTCCACTTTCAAGACTATAACCACACTGTGATTGATGAAATAACCTTGCCTAATGTGGTGGCTAACTGTACTGATGGTGGTGGTGATGGCGGAATTAGTGAACCTCCTTCAAAGAAGCACAAGAAAGCAAACTTTGTACCAGCTCTCATGTCTAAGTGCAGATTTTTTTCTGGAGAATGGGCTGAGTTTAGCCAATTCATGTTAAGTGGCAACAAACCCTTTTCAAAGTATGACCTTATTCTCACATCAGAGACCATCTACAATCCTGACAACTACAGTGCTTTGCATGATACGATTTCTAAACTATTGGATAAAAATGGCCGTGTGTATTTGGCTAGCAAAGCACATTATTTTGGGGTGGGAGGCGGTGTGCATATCTTTGAGAAATTCATTGAAGAGAGGAATGTGTTCAGGACTAGAACTGTCAAAGTTATCGATGAAGGACTGACGCGGTACATTATTGAAATGGCCTTTAAGATTTCCAGTTAATCCACTCATTCCCCATTGTGCCTGTTAAATATCTTAGTAAAGATGTGATTTATAGCCAGATGTCCCTCTGCCTTTTTATCTGTTGAGTTGTTCTGAAATGTCTTATAGGTCAGGTTTCTTTTTCCTTCTTTGTGTGAGTGGGAGAAAAAGGTGAAGAATTCATTTTCACTATATAATTATATATATATTTGCTTTTTTCATATGAGTTTTTATAAGTGTTGTCAGAAAGTGCCAAATTGACAAGGTGAGGCACTCTTAAATTCTCTGTCTTAAAACAGATATAACAGAGAAAGCAGCTGTACAACTTTCTTCATCCATCTACCTCCTCTCTTCTCTACAGGGACCACCTCTAGAGGTAAGGGAACTCAGCTTCCATTCCAATTCAATTCTTGGCCCGTCTGCTGAGGCTGCCCAACAGGGGTGTTGGTTAATACTCTGGTTGTGGCAGTGACACTGGTCTACTAAAGATTGGACTGAAACCAATTAATTGAACGTAAGCCACTGAAGGGTCATCAGATGGTAATTACTAGCAATCAGCCCTCACCGGGGCTTGATTTAAAACTTGTAAATATCCTACTCAAACTACAGACTTGCATCCTACCTACCTAAAAGTCTCTAACAAGGTCTTCACATTCTGTCCTAAGCTGTAGTGTAATATTGTGCAGTGTAAAATTGAATCAACTAAATACGTCAGAGGTGCCTGTATTCAGTGGTGGATTAAGCATTTCCTGTGTAATTTAACCACACAATTTGGATCTAAAGGTGGGGAATATTTGAGGAGGGGGAAAAAGATACAGTAAGAGCATAGTAATTCCATGCTCTAATAATAATGTGGCAGTAGGGATGTATTACCGACCACTTGACCAGGATGATGATAGTGACTGTGAAATGCTCAGGAAGATTAGAGAGGCTATTAAAATAAAAAAATAATAATAATGGGGGTTTCAATTATCCCCATATTCATAGATACTAAGGTCAGAAGGGACCATTATGATCATCTAGTCCGACCTCCTGCATAATGCAGGCCACAGAATCTCACCCACCCACTCCTGTGAAAAACCTGGGTACATGTCACCTCAGGACGGGATACAGAGATAAAGTTTCTTGACACCTTAAATGACTACTTCTTGGAGCAACTGGTCCTGGAACCCACCAGAGGAGAGGCAATTCTTGATTTAGTCCTAAGTGGAGCACAGGATCTGGTCCAAGAGGTGAATATAGCTGGACCGCTTCGTAATAGTGACCATAATGTAATTAAATTTAATATCCCTGTGACAGGAAAAACACCACAGTGGCCCAACACTATAGCATTTAATTTCAGAGAGGGGCACTACACAAAAATGAGGAGGTTAGTTAAATAGAAATTAAAGGGTACAGTGCCAAAAGTGAAATCTCTGCAAGGTGCGTGGAAACTTTTTAAAGACACCATAATAGAGGCTCAACTTAAACATATACCCCAAATTAAAAAACACAGTAAGAGAACCAAAATAGAGCCACTGTGGCTAAACAACAAAGTAAAAGAAGTACTGAGAGGCAAAAGAGCATCCTTTAAAAATTGGAAGTTAAATCCTAGTGAGGAAAATAGAAAGGAGCATAACCTCTGGCAAATGAAGTATAAAAATAGAATTAGGAAGGCCAAAAAAGAATTTGTGGAACAGGTAGCCAAAGGCTCAAAAAGTAATAGCAAAAAAAAATTTAAGTACATCAGAAGCAGGAAGCCTGCTAAACGACAATGGGGCCACTGGACAATCGAGGTGCTAAAGGAGCACTCAAGGACGATAAGACCATTGCAGAGAAACTAAATTAATTCTTTGCATCTGTCTTCACAGCTGAGGATTCCCAAACCTGAGCCATTCTTTTTAGGTGACAGATCTGAGGAACTGTCCCAGACTGAGGTATCATTAAAGGAGGTTTTGTAAGCCTGACTGCAGTACCAGGCAAACTGGTTGAAACTATAATAAAGAACAATATTGTCAGACATGTAGATGAACATAATTTGTTGAGGAAGAGTCAACATGGTTTTAGTAAAGGGAAATCATGCCTTACCAATCTACTAGAATTCTTTGAGGGGCCAACAAGCATGTGGACCAAGAGGATCCAGTGGATATAGTGTACTTAGATTTTCAGAAACCTTTGACAAGATCCCTCACCAAAGGCTCTTATGCAAAGTAAGCTGCCATGGGATAAGAGGGAAGGTGCTCTCATGGATTGATTAAAAGATAGGAAACAAAGGGTAGGTATAAATGGTCAGTTTTCAGAGTGGAGAGAGGTAAATAGTGGTATCCCCCAGGCGTCTGTTCTGTGACCAGTCCTATTCAACATATTCATAAATGATCTGGGAAAAGGGGTAAACAGTGAGGTGGCAAAATTTGCAGATGATACAAAATGACTAAAGATAGTTAAGACCCAGGCAGACTGTGAAGAGCTACAAAAGGATCTCTCAAAACTGGGTGACTGGGCAATAAAATGGCAGATGAAATTTAATGTTGATAAATGCAAAGTAATGCACATTGGAAAGCATAATCGCAACTATTCATATAGAATGATGGGGTCTAAATTAGCTGTTACCACTCAAGAAAGAGGTCTTGGAGTCATTGTGGATAGTTCTCTGAAAACATCCACTCAATGTGCAGCGGCAATCAAAAAAGCAAACAGAATCCCGGGAATAATTAAGAAAGGGATAGATAATAGGACAGAAAATATCATGTAGCCTCTATATAAATCCATGGTACAACCACATCTTGAATACTGTGTGCAGATGTGGTAGCTCCATCTCAAAAAAGATATATTGGAATTGGAAAAGGTTCAGAAAAGGGCAACAAAAATTATTAGGGGTATGGAATGACTTCCGTATGAGGAGAGATTAATAAGACTGGGACTTTTCAGCTTAGAAAAGAGAGGGCTAAGGGGAGATATGATTGAGGTCTATAAAATCATGACTGGTGTAGAGAAAGTAGATAAGGAAGTGTTGTTTACTACTTCTCATAACACAAGAACTAGGGGTCATCAAATGAAATTAATAAGCAGCATATTTAAAATAAAAGGAAGTATTTCTTCACACAACACACAGTCAACCTGTGGAATTCCTTGCCAGAGGATGTTGTGAAGGCCAAGACCATAACAGGGTTCAAAAAAGAACTCGATAAATTCATGGAGGATAGGTCCATCAATGGCTATTAGCCAGGATGGGCAGGAATGGTGTCCCTAGCCTCTGTTTGCCAGAAGCTGTGAATGAGCAACAGGGGATGGATCACTTGATTATTACCTGTTCTGTTCATTCCCTCTGGGGCACCTGGCACTGACTACTGTTGGAAGACAGGATACTGGGCTGGATAGACCTTAGGTCTGACTCAGTAGGGCCGTTCTTATATAGGTGTCCATGACTTACAGTAAATTGTTTTTTTCCAATTTGTCACACTACATAGTGATTAATGTATTTTATCCATGTCACTCAAGCCCATAAAAGTTGGGTGCAGGATCCATAATGCTGTCATTTTGACTACATTGCTATTCAGATAAAGGGCAGGAAACCCTTTAAGTTGATGACTTTTTATCCAACAAAAATAGCTTTCAAAACAGCTTGCAATTTTTTTTATATCAATCATATGAACAGGCAGTCCTGGAATGGTGTTTGAGACATGGCTAAAATTGTCCATGTGATGAAAGAGAAGGAGAAACCAGAAACACAAATCTTGGCTGTATCTTGTGCTCCAGAATATAAGCTTATATTTTAAAAAAAATAAATAGCACTTACTAGCCCTTATGACTTGAAGAAGAGGAAAAATTACATCTACCTGAGATTGCAGGCAGTCTGAAAAAACTGCTTTTAAATACTCCACTAAAGCTTAATGATAGCAATTATTTTATAATCAAGATCCTTCATTTTTTGGTAGTTGCTAAAAATTCTCTCTGAAAAATTCCCAGGTTTTTGACAAAGTTAGTATTTGGGTTTTATCAATTTTACTGTTTTAGCTTGGACCCAGAAAATTTTTCAGGTGAAGTGAATGAGGCTGCGCTGAAAGGCTGGGGCCAGAAGAGGCTCTGTGTGGCAGGGGGGCCAGTTCTCATGGGGTGTAGCGCTTCTGCTCCATGTAGGCCAGTTACTGCAGTGGTTGGGCTATCTGAGCTCCCTGCCCATCTCGCTCCCCCATTGCACCGAAGAAGCGGACAGGGTCTGAAAGGGCGGCGTTAGCAGGGGACCAGAAGACTGCACTGAGTACTGGCCCCCTCTGGACAGAGCCCCTCCTGACCCTGGCCCTTCAACAGAGCCCCATCTGCTTTCCCTGGCTGACGGGCAGGGGTCAGGAAGAGAGTGGAAGGCTGCATCTTGTGATTACTGGTGGAGTCAGAAGGGGACTCTGTCTGGCAAGTGAAGCAAATAGGGCTGTGTGCCCTGGAGGGGGCTCTGTCTGGCAGGGGGTCCAATTCAGCTTCCCTGGCCCTTCATCCTGGCACCATCTGCTTCCTCTTCACAGTGAGGGAGGAAGACAGGCAAGGGTCCAGGTCTGGCCGCTGAGACCACCTACCCCCTGCATACTGTGGGTACCGAGCACCCCTCTCCCACCACCCGCTGCCCTTCATTTTCAGTTTTTACCCATTTTTCACTGTTTTTAAAATTTTGAATAAACATTGATAAATTCCTGGCAAATTAAAACAAAAAACTGAAAACGAAGAGCCCTATGTATAATGTTAATATTTATACAACTGGCCAAAGCACAGAAGGGTGATTACATTATAAAATCTACCCAATCTACTTTTAATGGCAATGTGTTTGGGCATAAAGGGAGGGAGGCTGTGGACAAAGGTTGGCAGAGCATTGCTACCGTTTCCCAATCTGAGCCTCAAGGCAGTGGGAACTGGTTGTGTGCCTTAATGACCAGTGTGTGTCTCTCACTTTACTATTGCCTCAGGGAGTCAAAAGTCTTTCAGAGCTAAGGGAGTGCAATCCATTTGCACTGGGAGCACTGATACGCAAGAAAGAGAATTCTAGATGTGTTTTGTTGATGAAAAGGTGCGTATAACCATCTACTACTTTATCGTATCCTTCTGGAATGAACTTTTTTCCGTAATGGAAAAGTTGCCTAATTCCTCCCATTCCTGTCCCCAAAACTATTTAAGAAGACTTCTTATAGAAAAAAATTAATATATATAAAAGAAAGCCACCTTCCAGCAGCAATAAGCCACGGCAGCCTAGTTCTTAGGTTTCTAGTACAATGCTCAGATAGTTGAATGCATTCACCCTTTGAACTTGTGCCTTGCAATACACACAAGGTATTTACTAATAGCCAATTAGAGCAGACCTTGAGCTGGCTTACTGCTGTATTCTCCCACATTTTAAATGTCACTAGTCATGCAATGTATCTTTCCCCACATTCTTTTGAGAATATACTTCACTATCAGAACCAACTGTTGTTTTTTCCTGATGTTCAGCATGTATTTTCCTCGCATAATTTCCTCACTTTATTCTTAGCTATAGCTTCTTGGAACATCTTTGAGGTTTTTATATATCAGACCTTTTAAGGTTTTATACTTGGAGGTTTTATTAGCGCTATACCACAGGGTGTAGAGGCAACTACAAAACAGGAGAATTGACATAGTATAATTAATTTCCCCTTTCCATATCATGGCCCAAAGGTAGATAAAGAAAATAATCCATTTACATCATTTGTTTGAGATGAAACCACCAAAAACAACTCTGGAGCTTCTAAATTCCCCATTCGCTTTCCTCATGTTTTATTCTCCATGATTCTACTCCTGCTAAAGTCAGCAGCAGCAGTCACATACTTCAAGGGAGATGGATTTGGCCATTGATTTTGGAGGTTGGTAAGTCTGAGGTTGGAAGATGGATATTGTCAAGGCTGATTCCCCACTCTGGCACTTCAAGTGCAGAAGGTGGGGCCCCCCAAGGATTCTAAACTTTAATACTGGCAACTCCAGGCTTGTATTAAATTCCCAAGGTCACAGCTTTTCTCTGTCCTTGGATGGGTAGATGCTGCCACCACCCAAGTGCAAAAAACCCCTTTGGGAACCCAGGAAGGTGCACTTGGGAATTCCTTCCTGTGGGGTACCCTCAAGCCCCTTCACCCCCCCCCTTTGAGCTGAGAAAGAAAACAAAGGAAATCCGCTGTTACCACCAGCTAATTAAATAACCTGTGCACAAACCTCATAGGACACAAAAACCCAATCCTGTTCTTAAAAAAGGTAAATTTTATTAAAAACAAAAAGAAAGAAAATACATATGGAACATAGGCTATTGCTAGATCTAAAAAGAGGAAATGCAATAATTAAGCATCAAGAATGGTGAATTTCTTGAGGTCCAGCTTAAGGATTACAAGCAAAACAAAAGCACCTGGGGTTAGCACAGAGGAGACCACAAGCCATAAAAAATAAAAGAGATAAACCTAATTGTATCTTCCTAGACATTTCCTGATCTACTTACATATCTGGGGTTTCAAATGTGTAGTTTCTAGGTATGATCTGATGATTTTTCATACCTGACACAAGCTCTTACAGCATAGTTCCAGCCCTGTCTCTCCTCTCCAGAGAACAACAACAGACAGGCAAAGGAGTTTTTTCCTGATTTTAAAAAGTTCTAGCCCTCCCATTGGCTCTTTTGGTCAGGTGCCCACTCCCTTCCTTTTACCTGTGGACTTTTTAACCCTTTAAAGGTAAAGCAAGTAGAGAACAGCTACTAACAAGGATTTTATAGCTAGCCAACTGGCTGGCTGGGTGTCCATAAAAGGGAGCTACCCCCCTCTTCATTTATCTTTATCAAATGTATCATTCTTTCCCTTCTGGGTATGTCTACATAGCAAAAGCCAGACATGGGCTGGCCTACGTGAACTAGCTTGAATCCACCTAACACAGATAACAATAGCAGTGAAAACAGTGCAGAGCAGGCTAGCAAGCCAAGTAAATACCTAGGATCAATGCCCGGCTTGTAGTACCCATGTTGAAGATGGGAATTACAAGCCTGGCACAAACTCTGGGTATGTACTTGGCTCACTAGCCCGCTGTGCACTGTCTTCAGTGCTATTGCTACCTATGCTAGTTGGATTCAAGCTAACCCGTGCACACTCTTAGACAAGGAGTCACGCTACCGCTTCCCCCAATTGTCAAATCATTACAACCCTATAGACTAGCTCTAAATCATCTTTTCAAAATCTGGAATTAATAGCCTCTACTCTTTCCCCTTCTTCTGGCTAAGTGAGGAATGCAGGTAATCAGTGTTCCCTATACACCATATCCCAACCCCCGCTTCCCATAACCTCTTCACTACTAGATTAGGGGATAGAATCCAGATGCTTCTTCCCACCCCAGTCCCCTTTGTAGGAGCATGATGCATCACTGAGCCATCTACAATTTCCTGTGTGAACAAACTAGATTGCAGCCCAACACCTCTTTCTCCTCTGCCCATTCCCAGAACTCATCCCAACTCCACCCTCACGTTTTGGAAGTGTGACTTGTATGATCAGATATCCGGTCTGGCTTTGTCTTTCCAGTAAGTACTGCAGGGAGACTGATAACAATCCTGTCCAATTCTCTCAGGAAAGTGAGTTTTAAAGACTTTGTTTCTGTTAAAGAGTTTGCTTTATCTGATGATCTTTCTTTGAAGAGAGTATTTGCTGATTACAGGAACTGAGACCATCAATCAGTCCAACTTTGTGCACAGGAACCAGTGAGGCAGTATAACAGCAGCACTTAAAGTTATCTTTTTCTGTTGAAAAATTTAGGCAAAAACAAAGGGAAGATGCATAAGGGAAGGCTCACTGGAAAATGTTCTTTTTAGAAACAGTTCTGGTTCTCTTACCCCATTCTTGGTTTCTAGACACATTGGCATGGAAACATGTTCTGTAGTCATAATCCCTATAGGGAAATCAAAGCTGGGATCTGTATTATCGACGAATTATTAGTTACTTCACAAGTGCTAGCTTCGTGCTGTCCAGAATTAAGATGTGGGATTCTGACTACAAGTGGTTAATTGGCATCATGGCCTCTCCACTGTGATGTAGACACCTGTATAATGGAAACTGGGCAGAGGCAACCATACATTTCACACAGGCTGCCAAACAGATATCAGATAGAAAATGGATCTTGTAGGAGGAAACTTATCTCTTGGATACCATAAGTAGAGTATGCATCAGGAATCCTAGCAGAGGGAATAACAAGGATTTAACTATATTTACATTATTGATTTACTACTTGTAGGCAATACAGATGTAGTCTTCAGGGGATATTTTAAGAACAAAGGAATTATGTTGACAGATAGTAGTGTAACAAGAGGCCTGGACTTGACATGACCCACAGCCATCTTGTCTATGGATTTAGCATAACTCACATCCATCTTGTATACTCAGCCACCATAAATTGGAAATATAACTATAGAGTCAGGAGTATTCAGCTTTGGTGTAGACAGATAGAAAAATATCAGCTGCATTACTAACAGGGATAATTAAATTAAAATCACAGATTCATGGGAATAGAAGGGAGTATGGACAAGATAACCTTGAGTTTCTGCAAATTTCTTACTGGGTGCCTGTCTGAGTTTCTTGTTAAAACTTGCTTTTGCTGATAAGTAGAAATTATAAGGTTTTGCTCTTGCTAGAGAAATTGTTTTAGTCCATTAGGGGTTATGATTGGTTAGATTTAGTGTATAGTCATGCTTTGAATAAAGTTATTGATTATGGTATGGATAAGAGGAACTCTCATTTTAACTATAATGAGGGTCAGAAAATAAGCTTGTTGGAACTTAATTCTGGGATACAATTCAAGACCAAAGCTGCAAGGACTTTTAACCCCTGGATGACCATACTGTGCAGAACCCAGAGCCCTGGACGAGAGCGGATCCTGACTGGCCATCGAGAGATGTCTGTCTGTCTTTGTTGGGAGTGGTGAGCATTAAATGCTTGGCATGTATTTTCCATTGATTTGTTGCTAATTGCCAATAAGTACATGTACATGTTTAAGGATATTCACCACGTGAAGGTTCTTTCACTGGGAAAAGACCCCGCAGACCCACAGAGCCCTGAGCCTACAGAAGGATAAGTTGGGTCCCTTGTCCCTGAGTACTCACGAGGAGAGGTAGGAGACGGGAGCCTTAAATTGTGTGGGTAGTAGTAGGGCATTATGTGGAGAGGAATGGCGTGGAAGAAAGATACTGAGAAGATTATGGGATATGTTAGTTAACAGGGAATTAAGGATAACATCACTACTGTAGGAAGGGATGGGGAAAGATGCAATAAGACAAGACTTCAGATGCAATCCAATCTAGAGATATGTAAGGCCTTGAAGGCTAGGACAAAAAATGTAAACTAAATGCCATGGAGGAGGGGAAGTAAGTATAGAAATTTGAAGAGGAAGGAAACATAGTGAGCTTAATGGTAGAAAGAGAATTTTATGGGCCACAGTCTGTATGGAATGGAGAGTTGCAATGCAAGTATTACAAAAGCCAGAGGAGGATGTTGTGGTAGTCAAGATGTGATAAGGACAGATATGACCACGATTTTTAGCTGGAACAGAAAGGAAGGGTTGCATCTTCAATATGCTGTCAAGTAAGTGAAAGATTTGGACACAGCCTTAGATGTGTCAGGAGCAGATAGAGGAGTCAAAGCCTTGCAATTTTGAAGCGTGGATGGTGATTGTCAGCAATGACATTGAATAAGGGGAGCAAAGAGTTTTGGAGGAAAAAGTCAAGAGGACAGTTTTCACCATGCTAAATTTAAGCTGATGGAAAGATATCCAAGCAGGTGATGTCAGCTAGGCTGAGGAGCAGGATTGGAGGAACGGAGACCGGTCAGAAGTGAAGAGGTAGATTTGTAAGTCTGGTGTAAGTAGCAGTTGAAGCCATGCGACCAGATAGATTATCCTGAGAGAAAGCGCAAAGGGAAAAGAAGGGGACCTAATATTCAACACTACAGGATCACCACCCACCAGAAAATACACTGAAGGAATGATCAGAGAAATAAGAAGATGACAGAGTTGTGAAGGGAAGACAAAATTCTAAGGAGGGTATAATTGACAATATCAAAAAAAAAAATCAGGAGGAAGGTCAAGGATAAGCAAATATGGACCCTGCGATTTAGCCAGGTAGAGTTTATTAGAAAGTTTTGGTAAGAGCAGTTTCAGTAGAGTGAAGGGGTTGGACGCCAGATTGGAGGGGGATCCAGGAAGTAGCATGTTTGATTTAGAACTGAAGAGAACAGGAAAGATAGGGATAGGTGGGAGAGGCAGGTGATTTCAAGAGTGTTTCGAGGAGTCCCTGAGGACAGGAAAAACTGGACAAATATTCTATACAGGCTTGAGGAGACATAAAACGCACACCTACCTGAGCCTGAACCAACCCAAAATTTCTCCAGAGGGAGCTAAGAAAACCTAGCCTGGCTTGACCCTATTTATCTTTGCAGATTAGGTGAGATCAGGCCTGTTCACAGAAGTTATCCACACAGAAGACTTAGATAGTGAGGTTCGTGAACTGTAGCTTTAAACATATTTCCCTCACAAATGTAGATCTAATTTATAATGCTTTCCTTTGGCCATAGAAATCTTGGCATATGGGGATTCCCAACAATTTAATCTGGACTATTTTAAATTGAAGCAGAATCAAATTATTCGGTATTTATAAGAACATAAGAATGGCTGTATTTTGTCAGACCAATAGTCAATCTAGCCCAGTAGCCTGACTCTGACAGTGGCCAATGCCAGAAGCTTCAGCAGGAATGAACAGAATGAGGCAATTATGAAAGATCCATGCTATAGACCAGTCCCAGATTTTGGCATTTGGAAGTTTAGGGACACTCAGAGCATGGAGTTGAATCCCTGATCATCTTGACTGTTTTATACCCGTGATCATTTTTGTTGCCCTTCTCTAATTCTAATTATCTTTTTTTGAGATGGGGCAAACAGAACTACCTGCAGTATTCAAGGTGTGGGCATAACAGGGATTTGTAGAGTGGCATTATATCTATCCCCTTCCTAATGGTTCCTAACATTGTTAGCTTTTTTGACGGCTGCTGCACATTAAGCAGCTGTTTTTGGAGAACTGTCCATGACAACTCCAAGATCTCTCTTATTTTTTCTAATGTGCATTTGCCAGTTTGTTGTCCAGTTACCCATTTTTATGAGATTCCTTTGTAACTCTTACCAGTCAGCTTTGGACTTAACTATCTTGAGTAATTTTGTATTGTCTGAAAATTTTAATATCTCACTGTTTACTTCCTTTTATGTTTCATCTATGAAATGTTGAACAACACAGGTTCCAGTACAACTCACTGCTGGATTCTACCATTTACCTCTCCATTGTAAAAACCGACCATTTATTCCTACCCTTTGTCTCCTGTCTTTTAACTAGTTCCTGATCCATGAGAAGACCTTCCCTCTTATCCCATGACTACCTACTTTGCTTAAGAGCCTTTGATGAGGTATCTTGTCACAGGCTTTCTGAAAGTTCAAGTTCACCATATCCACTGGATCACCTTTGCCACGCTTGTTGACACGCTCAAAGAATTCTAATAGACAGGTGAGACGTAATTTCCCATTACAAACACTGTGTTGACTCTTCCCCCAACATATCATATTCATCTTTGTGTCTAATAATGCTGTTCTTTACTTGTTTCAACCAGTTTACCTGGTACCGAATTTAGACTTACAGGCCTGTAATTACCAGAATCACCTCTAGAACCTTTTTCAAAAACCAGCATTATATTAGCTACTCTCAATCATCTGGTACAGAGGCTGATTTAGGCAATAGGTTACAGACCACAGTTAATAGTTCTGCAATTTCATAGTTGTGTTCCTTCAGAACTCCTGGGTGAATACCAGTGTTCCCTCTAATTTTTCTTACCCATATTTGGCATGAAGTTTGTTATGTGCACCATATGGAGGGGATGTGTGACACATAACAAAATTAATGTGGTGGGGGTGGGGCCAAGGGGTTCAGAGTGTGGGAGGGGTCTCAGGCCTGGGACAGAGGGTTGAGGTGCAGGGGTGTGAATACTCCGGCTAGGGGTGCGGGCTCTGGGGTGGGGCAGAGGGTTGGGTGCAGGGGATGAGGGTTGCATCTGGAGGTGCAGGCTCTGGGGTGGGGCTGGGGATGAGGAGTTTGGGGTGCAGGAGGATGCTCCGGGGCTACAGCGGGGAGAGAGGACTCCCCCCAGCCCTCTCTCCCCACAGCAGCACCTGGGCTGGCGGGGGAGAGGCGCCTCTCTGCAGCGGCAGCTCCGGACCTGGGGCCACAGGATAGGTGCTCCTCTGCCAGCCCCTGCAGTTCTGGCCAGAACTAGGTTCAGTGGCTCCCCGGCTGCAACAGGTCCAGGGCTGGGTTCGGGGAGGGGTGCCCACGACCGGTCCAGGCCAGGCCTATCCCAGTGGCAGCTGGGGCTGGGCTGCCCGGGTTCACGCTGCACTGCCCCGGCCACAGCTGGGTCCGGACCAGGAAGTGCTCCCCCAGCTGGGGTAGGGGCACCCGAGCTGTGGCAGGTCTGGGCTGCAGCATAGTTGGGGCAGGGGGGGCATCCCAGCCGTGACAGTGTGGGGGAAGGGCACCCCTCCCCCAGGAGCGGTGGATTCCCTGAGCGCCTGCGCAGCACTAAATAGGCTGCTGCATGGCCGTGCTGCTTACAGGGAACATAGGTAAATACCATCTGGGCCTGATGACTTATTACTGTTTTATCAATTTGTTCCAAAATCTTCTGAGAAACTGCCTCAGATTGAAGTGACAGTAGAGATTTGTTACCTAAAAAGAAGTCTCACGAGTAACAATTAGCCCCAAATACTCTAGAGCAGTGGTTCTCAAGCTTTAGCAACCCAAGGACCCCCCTTTTGATTTAACATTTTTCAGGGACCCCCAGTTCCTCCGCTCAGCCTTGCCCTGCCCCACCCCTTCTCCAAGGCCCTGCCCCCTGCTCACTTCATGTGTTGCTCACTCTTCTCCACATCACTAACTTTCACTAGGCTGGAGCAGGGGTTAGGGTACGGGCTCTGGGG
Source organism: Lepidochelys olivacea (assembly GCF_965140295.1). Taxonomy (NCBI): domain Eukaryota; kingdom Metazoa; phylum Chordata; order Testudines; family Cheloniidae; genus Lepidochelys; species Lepidochelys olivacea. Next base: position 47,327,050 of record NC_140418.1, read on the forward strand.
GAGAGTTTGGGTGCAGGAGGGGATGTGGGGTCCAGGAGGCAGTTTTGCCACAGGAGAGGGTGTGGGGTGCAGGCTCTGGGGGGGGGGAGTTTGGATGCGCGAGGGGGTGAGGTGCTTAGCAGGGTCAGCTCCCGAAAGTGAACAGCCTATCCATCTGACAGCAGCTCCTGGGTGGGGAAGCCAGGGGATCTCTGCCTGCTGCCCCTGCCTGCAGGCACCACCCCCGCAGCACCCTTTGGCCGCAGTTCCTGGCCAATAGGAACTGCAGAGGCAGTGCACTGAGACTGCCTGCCCCTCCCTGCTCCCCAGACACATGCTGGCTTCCTCCGGGAGTGGTGAGGAGCTAGGGCAGATAGGAATCCTGTTCCCCAGCATGCTGAGAGGGAGGGGGAGGAGTTTCTCAGCATGGCCCATGGACCCCCCCGGTGTACTCTCAGGGACCCAGTTTGAGAAACACTGCTCTAGCATAAAGACAGATGCAAAGAATGCATTTAGCTTCTCTGCAACAGTCTTGTCCTGCTTGAGAACTCCTTGAGCACCTGGATTGTCCAGTAGCCCTGCTGACTGACAAGCTGCCTACCTCCAATGTATTTAAATTAGTTTGCTGATTGTTTGTGTCTTTGGCTAGTTGCTTTTCAAATTCTTTCTTATTATACTTTTAACCTTGTCAGCATTTATGCTGCTCTCCGTTTTCCCAGTAGGATTTAATTCCAATTACTAAAAGATGGAGAACACACAATTTTTTTTTATTTAAAGCTAACAGATAAAGCTAACAGTGATTTATTTGAACATAACGTAGACTTCAATTCTGTATCAACAGCTAGAGTGCAAACTTCCTTTGTATTTCAGATTCCAGAGTAGTTTTTCATTTCTTGTCATCTGACCAAGTGATTTTATAGTCTTGGTATACTTTTTTCAGTATTTCTACGGTCACTGCATGATCTGCTTTACCATATCCCTGCAAAAAAGATAACAAAAGATTTTGAAGGGATGCAAAATATAAGGCTACAGGAGTATCAAGTCCCAGTTAACATTTTAAATATCCAGATTTATGGCCTTATGCTTCCCCCTGCACAGAAGTCCCACTGAGGTGAACCAAGTTCTGTTTATTACCTCTCAAGAATATCTGAATTAAAATGTTTCCGAGTTAGAAGCCAGGAAAATCAGAGTTAAAGTTGCCCTTAACAAGGCATTGATTCTCACTTAGGTAACTACAAGAGCCTTAACTCTGCTCCAGGAGGACCACACAAGTAAATTGACATTTAAGCTACATGTTACACAACTAATACAAAAAGTCATTTTCTACACACAAGGTCTGCCCACATAAACAAGCATGGCTATATCAGACATAAGTAGTCTTGGAAGAATTAGCTTTTTAATTGGTAAACATGGATTTCACCATATACACAAAAAATATTTTCATTGATAATAATCAAAATGTACAGATAGGCAAAGAAAGCAACATGCTGCCTGAAAACTTAGTTTGATTTAAGGATATTTACTTTGTATATTTTGACATGTGATGTTGACAATTTGTGTTTTAGTGGTTAGAAAGCTTGAACTTTTTGCATCTCAACGTGTACTGCTATTAAATTATTGTCTAAGCCAACCTATCACCCCCACTAATGTAGGAAATTAGTAGCTGAGCTCCAGTGCTGGCTCAGACATTGCTTTAAGTCTCAAGGAGCTCAATCTATTTAATCCCAGCCACAGAGTTCACTTCAAAGAACTCCTCAAGCATTCCTCTAATTCTCATAGTTTACCCAAGAGCTAAGTATCAATAGCCCCATTTAACCTAACTATGTCCCTATTTTTAAAGTCACACAACAAAAAACCAGGACAAGAGCCAAGTTGCTTTGATTTACAGGCCAAGATGTAACCTGCTATTCCAGAGTGCCATTCAGCTTTTCTGTATCTCCATTTTTCTGTCTGACAAAGTGAAACTTTGCAGTTACACAGTACGCCTCTAAAGTTCCGGGCACTTGACAATGGTGGACAAACAAAGTGTGGGGTATAGTTAACTGCCCCTTCTTCCACTATCTTGGTGGCAGAAGGGAGAGATGCTGCTGCCTGTGCTGCACACCACCACCATTAATCCAGGAGTTTGGTCATGAATTGTTTGATTCTGCCACAAATATTGAGCAGGCTCTAGAAGACCCCTAATGTTGCATGCCATCTCCCCTCCCCATAGAGCTTTGCCCCCACAATATGATATCTGAGAAAGAGCCCTAATTAAAAAAAAAAAAGTTTAAGCTGGTTTGGGGCTATAACTGACCCGGAGGAAAAGTGACCTTGAAGAACTGCTACTTTCTATACAGGATTGAGACAACATGTCTTTACATCACATGGAACTAGTCTGCTCTGTTCCACATTAGTAACTCAAGAAATCCTTGTTTCTTATCATTTACTCTCTGCAGTGGTGAGATGGGATGGAAACTGCGGTGTGTTCCACATATATGGATAATTCATTGCTTCTGTTGGTCATTTTATAAACAAACTGTATTTACAGACTGAGCCATGTAAGTAAGAGATACATAGACAGAGGCATGCTCTATACCTACAGTACAGGATTGTGAGTCAGGAGCTGCTGAGTTCCAGTTACAGCCGTGACACCCATTACTGTGTGACTGTGAGTAAATCAATCTAACCTCTTTGCTGTAGCTTCCCCATCTAAAATAGGCCATCTTTACCCACCTCAGAGGGGAGCTGTGTGGACTAACTAATTAATGCTTATAAGTGATCCATCAGAGTGCTGAGAATTATTACTAGTATTTTTAAATAGAGCCCTAAAATGTTGGTTTTTAAAGGAAACTAATACATGGCACTTACTGTGGAAAGACCAAATACCCGCATTTTCTTGTCTTTGCTATTATGGTCAATTTTTCCTCCTCCAAGGCACTTGCATTCAAAGCCCAACTTTTCCATTTCAGGGTTTACTTTTTCAAATATATGATCTGCAAAATGAAGCCAGTTCAATCCATTAACCAGAACTCAGGTTTCACTTGGGGATTACTTTCAATCCTCTCTTTTCAGCTACCTAGTATTTTTTTCCGGTTTCCTTCGGGAAGCTGGTAAGTGAAGGGAAAGACCCGTTGTTACTTACACAGCTGGGCCCTAGCAAACCCCAGAACAGTGGCTGCCGGGTCCACCGTCTCACCAAGTCAGAGGCTGCTCAGAAGTGCAAGTTTCTGAGTGAAACGTACCAGGGCCGGACACCAGCGCAAGTCGCTCCTCACCCGGCGCGGCGCAGCCACAGGAGCGATGGTGCAGGCGCAGCCGCGCAGCGGGGCCGAGGCCTAGGAGCAACCCCGACAGAGACGCTCTATGGGGGGGGGGGGTTAAGAGCAGCGCCCCGCTCAGCGGGGAGAGCGCTGTCCGCACAGCAGCAGCGGCTCCGCGGGAGCCGGGCCACCCCGGAGGTGCTGCAGCAGCAGGGGAGGAGCGGCCCATGGCGGGGCAGCCGCCCCCCCCCCCAAGAAAGCGGTTCGGAGGGGGCGATCGGCCCGGGGGGCGCATGAGGCGTCAGCCGGGCTCCGCCCCCAGCTCCCCCGCCCGGCCTTGGCTCGTGGCACCGACTCACTGTGGAACTCGGCGGCCGCGGTGCCCCGGACGACGTCCCGGTGCTCGGCTCCCCCCGCGCGCTGCACCCGCACCAGGATGTATTTGAACGTGCCGTCCGGATCGATCTCCACTGCGGGCACCGACTCTAGCTGCCCGGCCATGGCCACCCCTCGGGGCTGAGAGCGGGCCAGCCACCGCTGCTCCGCGCATGCGCCGAGCGCACTAAGCAGTGGGCCGCAGAGAGTCGGGCTAAGGCCGGGGTTACTGGCTCGTGCCACTGGGGGCGGGGTTAGGACGGCGGTTGCTGGCTCAAGCCGTTAGAGGGTGGGGTATAACTGTCACAGGTTCCCTCCCCCCATTGAATGACTGGGAGCTAAAGCCTCCCCAAGGCTCCTTCCCCAGCCACCTGCTGTGCCCAGGTGCCCAGCTGTGGCCAACTTCAGGGGCCAAATCCCTAATATCATGAGCCAGGCCTTAATGTTGGGAGAGTTTAAAAAATCAAGCCCCGCTGTCTTCCAAGGGTCAAAAGTCATGAGTCAGGCCACCAACAACCCTGAGGGGCTAAGGGTAGAGCCCTGTGTGGGGCTATTTTTTGCATTTGTATCCCGCTTCCACTGCAAAACCCTTAAACCCTGCAAATCCTGCAAGAGAGACAGAATCTCACATGCTACTAAAAAAAAGTTGGTTAATATATATATAAACAGAATTCAGACATAATTTTTACCGCTAAAAGAATAAAACAAATCTTGCTTAAACGATGTAAAAATACTTTAACTTCCGTTATAATAGACATCAAATCCCTTGCTTACATTTAAGTATTAAAACCTTTATTTAAAAAAAGACAAGCTTGCTTTACATTGCTGAAATTCTATTTATGACAAAGTGCTGACGTGTATATCATATGGAGCGTCCAAACAAATTGCACCACAATTTTGCCTTAAATTGTGCAGATTTTTTGTAATGATTATAAAAAGTAAGTTCTTTTAAAAAACTGGATTTATTTTTAAACTGCTTAAGCACCATTTTTGAAACTTTGAAACACCATTATTTAGATGTCAGGATTATTACTGCTTTTAAAAAAAACATTTAACAGAAAAACTGCTCACAGCATTGACAGCATGCTGATACAACAGTGACAGTCTGTGCATATGTGATGTCACAGAACAACAAAACCAGTGAGTGTGATTCTCTGACCTGACTTGAGCCGGTGTACTACACCTGATTCAGAGCAAGAGAGCTAAGTATATATAGGAAAGAGAGTTGGTATGGCAACCCCCATTTTTTCATGTTCTCTGTATATATATATGGTTTCAGAGTAGCAGCCGTGTTAGTCTGTAGTCGCAAAAAGAAGAGTGCTTATGGCACCTTAGAGATGAAAAATTTATTTGAGCATAAGCTTTCGTGAGCTACAGCTCACTTCATCGGAGTGAAGCTCACGAAAGCTTATGCTCAGATAAATTGGTTCGTCTCTAAGGTGCCACAAGTACTCCTTTTCTTTCTGTATATATATATCTTCCTACTGTAGTTTCCGCTGCATGCATTTGATGAAGTGGGTTTAGCCAACGTAAGCTTATGCCCAGATAAATTTGTTAGTCTCTAAGGTGCCACAAGTACTCCTTGTTCTTTTTGCTGATATAGACTAACACAGCTACCACTCTGAAACCTGAAACAGAATAATTAGCAATTTTCCAAATAGGCTACTCTTGGTAAACTGACAAGAGATTTAGTCCCACTAATTACCGCAGTCTGTTTTCTTTTGCCCACCCAGTCCTGCCTGCAACAAAGTACATTTTATCCACTCCCGTTGTTATGGCAGCAAGACCCACGGGATCCCAGTCCCACTGCAGGGCTTTAGCTGAGGGTTCCCCCCTACCCCGTATGCAGGTGGCAGATGGTGCTGCCCACGCTCCCACTTCACTGAGAAGATTTTGGTCCCTGCCACCATGAGGGTTGCCAACATTCTACTTGCACAAAACCAAACACCCTTGCCCTGCCCCCTGCCCTGTACCTCTTCTGAGGCTCTGCCTCCAGTGGTGAGCTGGAGCCGATTCGCACCGGTTCACTAGAACCAGTTGTAAAATGTCCATGAGGGACAACCGGTTCTAAAAGGGCTTCTAAATTTAACCGGCCAAAAGTGGCACCATAGGTGCCGACTCCATGGATGCTCCAGCCCTGGAGCACGCAAGGGGAAAATTTGGTGGGTGCAGAGCACCCACCGGCAGCTCCCCGCCCCAGCCCTAGCTCACCTCCGCTCCGCCTCAACCTCCTCCCCTGAATGCGCCGCCCCGCTCTGCTTCTCTGCCCCCGCAGGCTTCCCGCAAATCAGCTGTTCGTGCGGGAAGCTGGGGCGGGCTGAGAAGCAAGCGGCAGCTTTGCACTCAGACCCAGGGAGGCGGAGGTGAGCTGGGGCAGGGGGGCATGAGGGCGCAAGGAGGGCCGCCCGTGCCGCAGCAGGTAACCCCGGGGGTGGGGGGGCGCAAGGGAACCACTCCCCGCCCCAGCTCATCTCCACCACCCTCGGCCTGAGTGTGAAGCCGCAGCCTGCTTCTCAGCCCTCCCAGGCTTCTCGCTGAACAGCTGTTTCACGGGAAGCTGGGGTGGGGGTGGGAGGCGCGGAGAAGCAGAGCGGGGTGGTGCATTCAGGGGAGGAGGTGAGCTGAGGCCAGGGCCAGGTGCAGGGCGGGGAGCTGCCGGTGGGTGCTCTGCATCCACCAAATTTTCCCCGTGGGTGTTCCAGTCCCGGAGCACCCACGGAGTCAGCCTAAGACACCACTTTTGATGTGATCAGTGGGGGGAGCGGCCGCTTCCCCTGCTCTCTCCCAGCTATGCTACCCTGCCCCTAGGAGCCAGAGGGACCTGCCGGATGCTCCCTGGGAGCTGCCCCAGGTAAGCACTGCTGGGACTCCCCACCTTGCTCCCCGGCAGGTCCCTCTGGCTCTTAGGGGTGGGGTGGGCACCCACTACGATGGCCCACGAGACCCTCCTGCCTGGTTCTGGGGGCAGTCAGAAGACAGGGGAGGGGGATGGATGGGAGAGCGATTCCAGGGGGCGGGGGTGGGCAACGACCCTCTTGTGGGGTGAGGAGGGAACCGGTTGTTAAAATTTTGGCAGCTCATCACTGTCTGCCCCTGCTCTGCCCCTTCTCCTAGGCCCCGCCCCTGCTCACTACATCCCCCCTCCCTCTGTCACTCACTCCCCCCTCTCACTCATTCGCTCATTTTCACTGGGCTAGCTCAGGGGGTTGGGGTTCTGGAGGGGATGAGGGCTCCATCTGTGGGTGTGTGCTCTGGAGTGGGGCCAGAAATGAGGAGTTCGGGGTGTGGGAGGGGGCTCTGGGCTGGGGCAGAGGGTTCAGATGCAAGAGCGGGTGAGGGCTCCAGCTGGGAGTGCAGGCTCTGGGATGGGGCTGGGGATGCGGGGTGTTGGGTGCAGGAGGGTGCTTTGGGCTGCCCCGTCTGCAGGCATTGCCCCTGCAGTTCCCATTGGCCGTGGTTCCTGGCCAATGAGAACTGCGTAGCCAGCGCTTGGGGCAGGGGCAGCATGTGGAGCCCCCTGGCTGCCCCTATGTGTAGGAGCCAGAGAGGGGACATGCCGCTGCTTCCGGGAGCCGCGTGGAGCCATAGCAGGCAGGGAGCCTGCCTTAGCACTGCTGCGCCACTGACTGAACTTTTAACAGCTTGGTCAGTGGTGCTGACAGGAGCTGACAGGGTCCCTTTTCGACCAGACGTTCCGGTTGAAAACCGAACGCCTGGCAACTCTAGCTGCCGTTGCACTGCCCATCACTTCTGTCCCTCCCACAGCTCCAGCAGCTTTTCACCCAGTCTGTTGCTGAGGTGAGGAGCGGCAGAGCTGCCCTGAGCTAATGCAACCATTTGTGCCCCTTCCACTCCTGTGAGAACAATGTGGGGTCCTGTGGGATGCAGGCAGAGCTCTCCCCACCTCTGCCGCCCCTCTGATTGGCTGCGGTTGCCTTGGAGGAGGAGCAGTGGGGAAAGCAGTCAATTGGGTAGGGGGGTTCCCAGGCAAAGCTGGAGCATCTCCCAGATGGGGGCAGGCTTGCCAGTGCTCACATGACTCGTGAAGATCTGTGGAGAGCTGAATGTGCAATATGGCCGCTGGTGAACGTATCACAAATCACAAAATGTTTTCCTGCGCTGCTGTCAAAACCCTGGCCATGCCAGGGGAGTGTCTGCGGGACTAAAAAACACAATATAACCTTTTTCTAAAAAAACAAAAGCTTTATGATTTTGGGGCCAATCTCATAATTTTGGGGAGTCCAATTCATGATTTTTGATCTCTTGAGATTGGCAATACTGAAATAATAATTATTTGCCTCTGAGTTAGGAGTCACTTTTCCTAGCTGTTCTCTGTAACCACCAGAGCTAGAAATTTAAAAAAAACATTAAAACCAAGATCCTCTGTTGATCCCTTGATTCCAGGATGTGGGTCTTTAAGAAATGCACCATATGTCACAAGACATGCGATCAAATTGTGAAAGTTCACAATACTTTGAATCTAAAAAAATGGAATAAACGTATTGAAGTTGCTTCTGTTTCATGGGTTTTACATGGATCAATTTCGAGGTATTTTTAAATGTTTTTGTCAATTTTTAAAAGTATATTTATGTTCTCTTTTTTTTCATTCCTTCTCTTTTTCCTATCTTTGTTTTTTCTAGTAATTTTTGAAGAAGAATTTTTTTTTCTTGGAAAATGACTCAGAAAAAAACGTAGAAAAAGGAAAGGAAAAATGAAACATATCAAAATATTTATAACAAACTTAAAACAATGTTTAAAAATATTTTATTTTATTTTTCAACTAAAATACTTTTTATTAAAAAGGAAATGTGATCAGTTCTAATAGGGAAACCCAGAGGTGACCTGAAAATGTTTGTTAAATGGGTGGGTTTGGGTTTCCCCTCTGTTTACAACAGTTTTAAGTTTTGTAAAGTTTTTTCCTTGGTTTTTTTTTAACCTTCGAAATAGCCAGAGTGTCCGATTTTTCTGACACGTTGAAAGGTCTCAAAAATGTTTATTATGAACTTCTAAACAGAAAAGGAGTGAGGATGATACTTCTCTAACAAATACTTATGTTAATTAGCCATTTCCATTGCTAACCCCGGGTATTCCAAACTCATGAGTCAGGCCTGAAGAAACTATGAGACTGGTTTGGAAATAATAAATTCTGGGTTCCATTTCTTTGCCTTCTGATTTTTGAAACTCTAGGTTATACACATTTGCAAGCCTTTCTCCACAACCACCATTTTTAAAAAATGAAAGCTGAGATTCTCATGTAATCAATTGACTCCATGTGCAGGGGCTTTAAGAGCAACACCAAATATTTCAAGACTTGTGATAAAATTGTGAGAGTTTGCAATGCTGCATTAAGGTTAAATAGGCATTAACAAAAACAAAGAGAGTTTTAAATTCTTGTACCTTTCAATTGCTCAGCTTTCACTCACTTGGATCTTGTGATGTCACAATTTCACTAGTTCTCTAGTCGTCATTGGCTAGAGTTAGGGTGACCAGATGTCCTGATTTTATCTTTGATAAGAGAGACCAAATGATTTGTTAACGGCCACACAGTGAGTCACTGGCAAAAATCAAGAATAGGATTCAGAAACATCCGACCAAGCTGATATAAACAGTTGTATCCACAACATTCAGTGGGTAATGAATTAGTTCCTTATATTGTTCTCGTGTGATTTCCTGTCCGAATACTGAAAAAACACTCTTGTATGTTCACATCAAATGCCTACTCAGAAAAGAAAAAGCCCTCAGAGCTTTCTTTCAAGGGGAAATTCCAGAATATGTTCAGGAGATTATTAAGAAGTGCAATGTTTTCTTGTGTGATGCCACACAAGCCTTATCTAACTAATCTTGCTTTCTGGTATTTGGTCCTTGAATATCTTCTGTGCTCATTTTGGGTCATTCCCTCTGCCTTGTTAATATCTAACTATGTCTTGGAGTTGTTTGAAATTAATGTCCATAAAGTGTTTTGAATACAAAATACTGTATAAGTACTAAGAAATTAATTATTATCATGTTCATTATTGAGGCAATATAATACACTCTTTTTTTTGTATTCTCGATGGTCCTGAATGGGAATAGATAATGTGTTTGCACTCAGGAACAATGTGGATGTTCCTGGACTCTGTGTTTTGCACAATATTTCTTTCTCATTCTGACATTTGTGTGTTTCTACTGTTTCATAAGGTAGCCAGAGAAATAAGGAAACCAGCTGGACTGATCTACACTATACAAATTTGACTGCATTTGAATACCGTCTGAACAATCAAGTTAGATGATGTACTACTGACCACTATAACGTAGCATTTGTAGGGCACTTGTCTGAACATTGTGTATCCTGGTCTACATTGATTGCTGAAGCGTAGTCAGCATTGTGTCATCTAACTCAATTGCTCACAACCATGTTCAAAGACAATACAGTTTTGTGGTTTTCTGCTGTAGACATAATCAGCATAATAAAATATCTGTTTTCAACAACATAGGGGACAGGAGAGCCTTTTGAACCAAATATATTAACTACATACAAGAATTAAAGAACTGTTTAAAATGCTCAATGTGTAGCCATGCAAACACGATGGAAAAGAAAAAAAAATTAGGTACCCAGGGATCATGAACTTAATTGAATGAGTTCTGATGTAGAGATACAATTGTAAACGTGTTATATAAGGTATTGATGATTATTATTTACTTGCCCACTGATTTCAATGGAAGTGAAGAACCTAAATACCTTTGAGAATCTGGGTCTTATTTATGAGTTCAGAGTGCCCCAATGTAAGCTAGTTGCTTCACAGAAATAAGTGAAGACAGTCCTTGTCTGGAAGAGCTTACATCTAAGTTCAGGCATGGCACATTAAAAAGAATAATAAACCGATAGAGGAAGAGAAAAGCGGAAGAATGGACAAGGGTTGCAATAATAGGATTATACAGTTAATTGGTAAGACACTTTTTGGTGGACCTCTTAAGTTTGGTATTAAGGGGTTTTTTAGTTTTAAACTTCATTTGGGTTTCACAGCGGATGTCTGAGAGAAACAGGATAAAGCCACACCTGACGGTTCCAATAATGGTGTTTTACATCTGAACATGCTGCTTCTGAGGAACTGTAGACAAGGTCTGTTGAGTTACAAGGGGTCTCTGAAAAGAATCTATGAGACAGGGCACTGAATGGAAATATGAAATTGTCACACCCAGTGTGCTTTAGTAAGAGGAAAAGAAGGCTTTAGTCATGGCAGATTTTCATGTATATTAATCATTGTTTTATCATTCAAAGTGTTCTTTTCTTTCTGGGGTCCCCTGTTCATTGTTTCTCAATGACGTTCAGATCTATGGGGGGAAGGATAGCTTAGTGGTTTGAGCATTGGCCTACTAAACCCAGGATTGTGAGTTCAATTCTTAAGGGGGCCACTTAGGGATCAGGGCAAAAATCAGGGATTGGTTCTGCTTTGAGCAGGGGGTTGGACTAGATGACCTCCTGAGGTCCCTTCCAACCCTGATATTCTAATGTGCTCAGCCCATGGAGAAGGCCAACTTTCAGTTTCATAGGGACCTGCAACTGAATTGCAAGCATAAATCAGTACCTGTGCTTCTGGCTACTCAATCATAAGTGCAAGTCAGGTAATTAGAGAGGTAAGTCTCAGACTTCCATCAGCAATTCATTATACATTTTGTGGGTGCATTTGGCACCAATAGAAAAGGAGACCAAGCTTCATTCCTTCTCAGAAATTACCTCATTGTTATTGTTTGTTAATTAATGGTACAGTGACTACAAGCAAAAGTGTGTCACACTACAGATAAGAAAGCATGAGGCAAAATTTTCTTCTAACATAACTCTATTGAAATCAATAGAGCTTCACCAGCAGACAATTTGGTCCATGGCATCTGCTGCAAAAAACTTAGAACCTAATTTCCGCTGTGACACAATGAAAGGGCCCCACGCCACTCCCGGAAGTGGCCAGCATGTCCGGCAGTGGCTCCTGGGGGAGGGGTGGAGCAGGCGGCTCCGCCGTGCGCTGCCCTCGCCTGTGAGTACCACCCTCGAAGCTCCCATTGGCCGCGGTTCCCCGTTCCCCGCCAATTATGCTGCAGGAGGCAGTGCCTGCAGGTGAGGGCAGCGCACAGAGCCCTCTAGACCCTCCCTCCCCCAGGGGCTGCAGGGATTTGGTGCTGGCTACTTCCAGGAGCAGCGTGGGGCCAGGGCAGGCAGGGAGCCTCCCTTAGCCCCGCGGCGCCACAAGTCTGGCAATCCCGCAGGCCGGATTGAAAGCCCCAATGAGCTGGATCCAGCCCGTGGGCCGTAGTTTGCCCTCCCCTGTTCTAAACTTATACATTACTTCAACTGGCAGCTTTGCATGTACACACAGACTAATGTGTTATCGTAATACATATATCTCATGCAATGTATTGTATTTTCCTAACAAAACAAGTTATTTTTATATATTTAAATGATACAAAAGTAGGTTGAAAATTGGAAAAAAAACAAGTATTTTTTGTAAAACCTGGGATTTTTTTTGGTAAAAATTGGTCTAACCTGAAAATAAAAGGGCTTAATTATAGATTATAAGTACCCGCATGGGGTACAAATATTTAATAATGGGCTTTTCAGTCTAGCAGAGAAAGGCAAGATCCAATAGCTGGTAGTTAAAGCTAGACAAATTCAGACTGAAAATAATGCATATATTTTTAATGGTGAGAGTAATGAAACATTGGAACAATTTACCAAGGGTTGCGGTGGATTCTCCATCACTAACAATTTTTAAATCAAGATTGGCTGTTTTTCTAAAAGATCTGCTCTAGGAATTATTTCAGGGAAGGTCTCTGGTCTGTGTCAGACTAGATGATCACAATGGTCCCTTCTGGCCTTGGATGTGACACAATGAAAGGGGAACAAACCTGTGTGGTTGGGGTGGGGAGGAAGGCCAAGGGGTTACAGCTATAAGAATCCATAAAAACATACAGCCGTAATGTGCATGTTATAACAGATAAAGGTTGTTTTAAATGAGGGGCCAGGTTCCTTGCATCAACACATGCTTGACAAGGGAGAGGTCATCCCTAACCCTGGCCCTGATGAACATTAGAGCAGTCTTTAGGCAGCTCTCTTGTATTGTGAGCTAAGGGTTAGCGTCATGGAGCTCTGTTTTGTCCGCACTCCTCCCTATGCCTACATGGCCCCCTATACCAGCATGTGGTGGGGTCAGCTGGCATGGGCGCCAGCTCTTCTGGTTTTATGCCAATGGAGAATTCCCCTTTGCTGGGGGAATTCTCAGCTGGCCATCTGTGGTCAGTTTATGTCTCCTTTGCACCACACAAAGTGGATAGAGCAGGGGCTGAGATGTATCTGGCCCAACACAGATAAGTAGGACTTTGTGGAGGGACTTTCCTAGCTGTACCCTCTTTATAGAAGGGATAGGCTTACTCATCACTGACAGTGCCAGGGAGTTAAACCGCATTTCCTTAAGAGACCAGAAATTCTTCATTTGCTATGCCCGAGCAACTGTTGCCTACTTCACAATATCATCTCAATGCACTTTTTCTACAAAGGAAAGGAAATGTTAATGGCTCATACTAGATAACAGCTGAAGTAGTCCCTTAGTCAATAAGATGGAAAAATTGAATCCTCACTGATTAAAGGCACTGAGCGCATAAAGCTGTGGATGATTGCCAGCTTTTTTTAAATTCTGTCCCTCACTATGTATAGGTTTAGCATTTCAAACACAAAGGGCCTGATGAAAAGGCCATTGAAGTGAATGGAAGTCAATAGGCTCTGAGGACCAATATGAATGTAAAGTCATATAGTTTTATTTCTGCATTTCACTCCATCGTTAAAATCTACACTAAGTGCATGGCTATACTTTCAGATATACAGCGCTGTGAGTTAAACCAGCCCTTGGAGAACGCAGTATGGAAAGTGCTGCAGTGTTTTTACAGTGTCAGATGCAAGCGCTCTGGCGTGGCCACATTTGCGGCACTTGCAGCGGCAGTGGGAGCGGAGCATTATGGGCAGCTATCCCACAGAGCACCTCTTCCCATTCTGGCGCTGTGGCTTGTGGGAAGGGTGCGGGGGAGAGAGGGTGCGGGGCATTCTGGGTCCTGTCCCAATGCCCCGTGATGAATCTCTTTGCATCCGAGCAATCCCTGTGCTTCCATCCACATTTGGCACCATCTTTCAACGTTTTTTGTACTCCACGCTCTGTCTTCCCTTTCGGTCTGCAGGAATGGAGCCCGAAGTGCTGAGGAATATGCTGATGAGTCTCGGAAGCACATCATGTTTGGCAGTCGAGTTACACCTTAAGCTACAAACTGACAGTGAGGAGTCTGATGATGATGTCGACTCACGTAACGCATATGACAGCTATGGACTTTGGAAGCAAAGTCCTGGCCTTCCAGAGTTTGGTCAGCAGTGTACTGAAACTGTGGTAAGGGATTTCAACTTGAACCAAGTCTAGTTTGTGAAGTTTAGAAAGTGTTTTATCTTTATTTTTCTTATAACCATATTTGCTTTTAATGCCTCATTACTTGTACTCATTTAAAATCTCTCTCTTTGTAGTTAAATAGACTTGTTTCATTTTTTAATCAAAACTGATCCAGTGTTGTGAATTGTTTGGGTAACTCCATTTAAGGTAGCAGACTTTGGTATGTTGATCCCATTAGAGGGGCAAAACACCTATTATATCTTAACTGTCCAGGAGAGAACTGGACAGTGCAGAACACATGTTTTTTGGGGGGAAATCTGAGATTTGGAGTCTGTTGGGGGTCACCCTGCAAATAGTAACCCAGGCTGCTGGAAGCCAGAGTGTGGCTGGTGTTTGCTGACTGGCTGCTGGGGTCAGTGTTGCTGGATCAGAGCTGTGGCTTTCAAGAGACACTCAGGGTGTGACTTGCCTACTGTTTGGTTGTTTGTGAGGAGCTCAGCTTGGGAGCTACAGCTGCAAAACTTTGTGAGGCACTCAAGGTTGCAGGGCAAGTGGTGACACAGCTCCTCACTGATCTGGATTGCACCACAGAATGCCATACCTGTGTTTCCTCCAAACACTGACTGTTTTCTCCCTATACCTGGCTCTGCTCTTCCCTAGGTCTTGATCCATTCCAGAAGTCTAGGAATCTTAAGGGGTCATGCCATAGAACAAAGGTTGACTGACCCACTGTCCCTACTACTTTCAAAGGGGACAGACACCCTGATACACCAGACAATAACCTTATCCATTATACTACACTCCTTGCTGTGTATTTTTAATATTAAAAATTATTGACTTATTCTCTTGTTACATTTGGGTAATGATACTGACAGTCAGAGCTTTCATTAAACAATTAGACACTTCCTTTAATAAGGCCTGTTTTATAATAAAAACAATTTTATTGTGTGTATGAAAATCAAGTCCATGTGCTGGACAGATTTTTGACGCTCTCCTTAAAACTGAGTCAAAATTTCTAGTGCAGTGAGTAGTGAATTGGTGGCTCTCAGGGCAGTTCTGACAGGCAAAATATTTACATCATAAAAACCACTAGCAGTTGGCACCAGTTGACAGCAGTTTCTGGGTTGGCAGGCTCAGCAATAAGTCCAATCACAGAGCGGATCACAGAAGCTAGGAGGCTGATCCATAGCCTGGAGATGTAGGAGCCCATTGTTTTCAATGGTGCGGAGCTGTACCCACATAGCGTGGCTGTAGATTCAAGCCAGAATGCTCTTTTCACATCATTTCTTGTTTGTAATCACTTGCCAAAATTAGTTTTATTTTCATCAGAAAATGAGCATTATAAAGGCAAACTTGTTTACATTTTTACCATTTTGTAAATTCTTTCCAGATCTTTTCCCAAAACTACACATGCCACAGTTTCTTTTTCTGGTTATCATAGTGGACAGTTTGCCCCTCTCAAAATATCTGATAGGAACTCCCCACTTCTCTCTCAGAGATATTCCCACTGCTTGACTTATCAGTCAAAGGACACATAATTATGTAGAGGTGTGGTGTCTTTGAAACCTAACTGCAATGAACAGCCCAATAAATGAAACCTAAACACAGTTTCTTTTTCTCAAGTGTTCATTTCCTCACGTCTTTGTAGCATTCAGTAATAAAACCAAATAACGAGCATTTAAATAAGAACAATGTTGTCAATCTATTTTCAAGAGTTAACAACATATTTTGGCTCATCAAATGAAGATAAACATTCTGAGGAAAAAAATACTATTCCAAGAGTGAGGCCTTGTAATAGAAGGACTTAGCCTTCTAGTATAGAATTGAAATAGTTAGAAATCCATTGAGTTACAATGGCATAAAATGAATGTAATGAAATAAAAGATCAGAACCTACTATTCAACTCTGTGTATGTAAATAAGTGGCTATAAATATATGGATCATATGTAACATGTAATGGAATGAAATGAAATGGGTCTGTTTTTAAAAAGGGCCTGGTTCGCAGTTGCATTACTCCAGTTTTATACCAGCTCATGAATCCCACAGATTATCAACAAAACCATAGATGCATTGTATTAACCTCATCCTCCATAATATGAAAGCCTGTTGGAAACTGACATGAATAGTCAGCTCAGCGGAGTGAAGAGCCTGAGTTGGGGCTGGGGGAGAGGTCAGTCTGTCTCTAGGCCTCTCTCTGAAGACTATTCTCCGGGGCTCTTCTCTGCCTCTGCTCTGTGTTGTTCTCTTCCCCAGTGTCCCCATGCCCCATGGTACCTATGCCCTGCAGCATGTCTGACTACCCACTATGTGTAGGGATGGGGCTGTGATCCCAGACGTCAGCCTGTGCTCTGTAGGGATGAACACCGTGAAGGAATCTACTGAGGAAAAAACCCAACTCATCACTTAATTGATGTGTATGGAATTTTAGGGCTTATCTATAGGGGGAAACTCAGGAAAGTTAATTACTAGAGGTATGAATTTAAAGTCGATTAGTTAAACTGTTTTAAACTCCTGTGAGGACACTCTCATTCAGAAATAAAGTGGCCTTAATTAGGCTAAATCTAATTAAGAGTGTTTACACAGTGGATTTTAAACAGGTAGAATTTACTCAGGTGTCTTGAATTAAACAGGTGTTAATATACATAAAGTTTTAAAGAATCTTAGGCCATGTCTACACTACAAAATTAGGTTGAATTTATAGAATCCGGTTTTGTAGAAAGCGTTTTTATACAGTTGATTTTGTGTGTCCCCACACAAATGCTCTAAGTGCATTTAGTTGGTGGAGGGCGTCCACAGTACTGAGGCAACAGTCGACTTCTGGAGCGTTGCACTGTGGGTAGCTGTCCCACAGTTCCCGCAGTCTCCAGCACCCATTTTAATTCTGGGTAGAAATCCCAATGCCTGATGGGGCAAAAACCTTGTCGCGGGTGGTTCTGGGTACATATCATCCGGCCTCCCTCCCTCCCTCCCTCCATTAAAGCAACGGCAGACAATCGTTTCGTGCCTTTTTTCCTGGGTTACCCGAGCAGACGCCATACCACGGCAAGCATGGAGCCCGCTTAGCTCACTGTCACCATATGTCTCCTGGGTATTTGGCAGACGCGGTACTGCATTGCTACACAGCAGCCGCTCATTGCCTTTTGGCAGCAGACTGTGCAGTATGACTGGTAGCCATCGTCAAAGTAGTCCAGGGTGCTCTTTTAACCGACCTCGGTGAGGTCAGGGGCACCTGGGCAAACATAGGAGCGACTCAGCCAGGTCATTACCCTAAGTTTCGTCTCATGGCGATTCAGTCCTGCAAGCAGTCCTACTGCACCGTCTTTTAATGAGCAGCCAGGAGACGATGATGACCAGCAGTCATACTGCACCACCTTCTGCTGAGCACCCAGGACATGACGATGGCCAGCAGTCATACTGCACAGTCTGCTGCCAGCAAGATGTATAAAGATAGATGAAGTGGATCAAAACAAGAAATAGACCAGATTTGTTTTGTATTCATTTTCTCCTCCCTCCCTCCATGAAATCAATGTCCTGCTAAACCCAGGGTTTTGGGTTCTATCCTTGAGGGGGCCATTCTGTTTCTCCTTGATGCAAAGCCACCCCCTTTGTTGATTTTAATTCCCTGTAAGCCAACCCTGTAAGCCATGTTGTCAGTAGCCCCTCCCTCCATCAGAGCAACGGCAGACAATCGTTTCGTACCCTTTCCCCTGGATTACCCGAGCAGGTGCCATAGCACAGCAAGCATGGAGCCCGTTCAGCTCACCACAGCAGTTATGACCATTGTAAACACCTCGCGCATTATCGTGCAGTTTATGCAGAACCAGCACCTGAGAAACCAGGCAAGGAGGCGATGGCAGGACGGTGATGAGGACATGAACACAGATTTCTCTAAAAGTACGGTCCCCAGCAATTTGGAGATCATGGTGTTACTGGGGCAGGCTCATGCCGTGGAACGCCGATTTTGGGCCCAGGAAACAAGCACAGAGTGGTGGGACCACATAGTGTTGCAGGTTTGGGATGATTCCCAGTGGCTCCAAAACTTTTGCATGCATAAGGGCATTTTTATGGAACTTTGTGACTTGCTTTCCCCTGCCCTGAAGTGCAAGAATACCAAGATGAGAGCAGCCCTCACAGTTCACAAGCAAGTGGCAATAGCCCTGTGGAAGCTTGCAATGCCATAGAGCTACCGGTCAGGAACTCTGGTCTGTTTAAACGGCTTCAGGAAGGGATTTACTTCCCAGACCAGAAAATAACTGTTGGGGATGTTGAAATGCCTATAGTTATCCTTGGGGACCCAGCCTACCCCTTAATGCCCTGGCTCATGAAGCCATACACAGGCACCCTGGACAGTAGTAAGGAGCTGTTCAACTATAGGCTGAGCAAGTGAAGAATGGTGGTAGAGTGTGCATTTGGATGTTTAAAGGGTCGCTGGTGCAGTTTACTGACTCGCTCAGACCTCAGCGAAACCAATATTCCCATTGTTATTGCGGTTTGCTGTGTGCTCCACAATCTCTGTGAGAGTAAGGGGGAGACATTTATGACGGGGTGGGAGGTTGATGCAAATCGCCTGGCCACTGAATACGTGCAGCCAGACACCAGGGCAGTTAGAAGAGCACAGCAGGAAGTGCTGCGCATCAGAGAAGCTTTGAAAACCAGTTTCATGACTGGCCAGGGTACTGTGTGACACTTCTGTTTGTTTCTCCTTGATGAAAACCTGCCCCCTTGGTTGCCTCTAAATTCCCTGTAAGCCACCTGCCCTCCCCTCTTTGATCACAGCTTGCTTGCAAAGGAAACAAAGTCACTATCATTTAAAAAACATGTATCCTTTATTAATTGATTATAAAAATAGGGAGATAACTCACAAGGTAGCCCAGGTGCGGTGTGGGAGGAGGGTAGGAGGGAAGCAAAAGGCCACTTTAAAACTTCTTGAATGACAGCCTTCTGTTGCTTGGGCTGTCCACTGGGGTGGAGTGGTTGGGTGCCCAGAGCCTCCCCCACCCCGCCCCCGTGTTCTTGGGCGTCTGGGTGAGGAGGCTATGGAACTTGGGGAGGAGGGAGGGCAGTTAAACAGGGGCTGCAGCAGCAGTCTGTGATCCTGCTGCCATTCATGAATCTCCACCAGATGCCAGCGCATGTCCATTTGATCCTGCAGTAGCCCCAGCATTGCCTCCTGCCACCACCTCTCCTCACGTTCATCGGCCACCATCCTGTACTCTGCTATTGTGTCCCTCCACACATTCTGCTAAGCTCTGTCAGTGCCAGATGACTGCATGAGCTCAGAGAACATTTCATCACATGTGCTTTTTTTTCACCGCCTTATCTGAGATAGGCTTTGGGACGGAGGAGGGAGGCTTGAAACATTTGCAGCTGCTGGAGGAAAAAAAGGGAGTGAAGTATTTTAAAAAACACATTTTACAGAACAATGGCTATACTCTTTCACGGTGAACAACACTATTCACATTACATAGCACATGTGATTTTGGTACAAGGTCGCATTTTGCATCTTATATTGAGTGCCTGTGGCTTTGGTGTTAGAGATCACACACGCAGTGCTTGGCAACAGAATTTGGCTTGCAGGCGGCCATGGCAAGCCATAGTCCCCTTAATTAAATTCCCCTATTTCAACCAGGTTACCATGAACAATATCACTCTCTTGAGGATAACACAGAGAGATAAAGAATAGATGTTGCTTGAATGCCAGCAAACACCGGGACCATACGCTGCCAGGCTTTGTCATGAAATGATACCAGATTACTTGCTACTTACATGGCATGGTAAAGTGTCCTACCGTGGAGGACGGAATAAGGCTGCTCTCCCCAGAAACCTTCTGCAAAGGCTTTTAGAGTACCTCCAGGAGAGCTTCATGGAGATTTCCCTGGAGGATTTCCGCTCCATCCCCAGACACGTTAACAGACTTTTCCAGTAGCTGTACTGGCCACAAATGCATCCCAAGTCCTCAGGGCTACTTAATCATTAAAAAACGCTTTCTTTTATCATGTGTATTATATTTAAAATGGTACACTCACCAGAGGTCCCTTCTCCAGCTTAGTTGGGTTGGGATGGTATTTCAGTCAGGGTGAGAAAAAGATCCTGACTGTCGGGGAGAACGGTGTGCTGTGTGCTCTCCTCAAGCTCCTCCTCCTCCTCCTCATCTTCCCCATCCACAAAATCCTCAGGCCTGGCGGAGAGTACTCCATCATCACAGTCCACGGACAGGGGTGGGGTAGTGGTGGAGGCCCCCGCTTGAACTGCATGCAACTCAGCATAGAAGCGTCATGTCTGGGGCTCTGTCCCGGCACATCCGTTTGATTCTTTGGTTTTCTGGTACGCTTGTCTGAGCTCCTTAAATTTCACGTGGCACTGTGTTGCGTCCCTGCTGTAGCCTCTGTCCCTCATGGCCTCGGAGATTTTTTGAAATGTTTTGGCACTTCGTCTTTTGGAACGTAGTTCTGATAGCACGGATTCCTCTCCCCATACAATGATCAGATCCAGTGCCTCTTGTTCGGTCCATGCTGGAGCTCTTTTTCGGTTCTGGGACTGCATGGTCACCTGTGCTGATGAGCTCGCCTGGCCAAACAGGAAATGAGATTCAAAAGTTCGCAGGGCTTTTCCTGTACACCTGGCCAGTGCATCCGAGTTCAGAGTGCTGTCCAGAGCAGTCACAATGGTGCACTGTGGGATAGCTCCCGGAGGCCAATACCTTCTAATTGCATCCACACTAACCCTAATTCGAAACGACAATGTTGATTTCAGCGCTAATCCCCTCGTTGGGGAGGAGTACAGAAATCGGTTTTAAGAGACCTTTATGTCAAAAAAAATGGCTTCGTTTTATGGACGGGTGCAGGGTTAATTTGATGTAATGCTGCTAAATCCGACATAAACTCGTAATGTAGACCAGGCCTTAGAGTGTGTCTAAATTAGGAAAAGTTGAAGTTAGGTCTTGGTTAGGTTAGCTAACACATGTTGGGTGCCCCTTTCTATTAATCAGGTTTCATTTCTATGGGATCTTTTACTTCATTACATTAGTTTTATGCCATTGTAACTCAATGGATTTCTAACTATTATGATTCTGTAATAAAAGGCTAAATCCTTCTGTTACAAGGCCTTGCTCTTGGAATCAATATTTTTTTTTCCTCAGAATGTTTATCTTCATTTGATGAGGCCAAAATATACTAATAACTCCGGAAAATAGACTGACAACATTGTTATTATTTAAACGCTGGTTATTTGGTTTCATTACCGAATGCTACAAAGACATGAGGAAATGAACACTTGAGAAAAAGAAACTGTGTTTAGGTTTCATTTATTGGGCTGTTCGTAGGAGTTAGGTTTCAAAGACACTACACCTCTATACAATTATGTGTCTAGACTGGACACATTGGATGTGATTATCATTGAAGGTTCGGAAGGATGGAAAGACGCCTTCTTCATCACATTGTGATAAAAGCCCACCACATTAGAGATAGAAATACCTTCTTTGGGATGATTAATTTCCAAAACATGGTATCTATGTTGGATTTGTAATTTTTTATTAACTAATATTGTAAAGGTCTCATTCTTAGATGGGTATAAGGCTTTGCACACATGGTTCAGGCCATGGAATGAGTCAAAATTGTCTTGACAAATTGTAGAACTGGTCTGAATTCAACAAGCTGAAATTCAGTAAAGACAAATGCAAAATACTTCACTTAGGAAGGAAAAATTAAATGCACGTCTACAAAATGGGGAATATCTGGCTATGTCGTAGTACTGCTGAAAAGGGTCTGGGGGTTACAG
Source organism: Lepidochelys olivacea (assembly GCF_965140295.1). Lineage (NCBI taxonomy): Eukaryota > Metazoa > Chordata > Testudines > Cheloniidae > Lepidochelys > Lepidochelys olivacea. Next base: position 47,348,819 of record NC_140418.1, read on the forward strand.
TAGATCAGAAACTGAACATGAATCAACACGGTGCTGAAGCTGTGAAAAAGGGTAACAGTCTGCATGCATTAATAGGATTGTCGTATGTAAGACATGGGAAGTAATTGTTCAGCTGTACTCTGCATTAGTGAGGCCTCAGCTGGAGTACTGTGTCCAGTTCTGGGGACCACACTTTAGGAAAGATGTGGACAAACTGGAGAGAGCAAGAAAAAATGACAAAATGTTTAGAAAAATCTGACCTATGAGTAAAGTTTAAAAAAATGGGCATGTTTAGTCTTGAGAAAAGAAGACTGGGTGGGAGCAGGAGATCTGATGTCTTCAAATATGTGAAGGGCTGTTATTAAGAAGACAGGGTCAATTGTTCTCCATGTCCACTGAAGGTAGAACAAGAAGTAATGGGCTTAATCTACAGCAAAGGAGATTTAGGTTAGATATTAGGGAAAGCTTTCTTACTATAAGGGTAGTTAAGCTCTGGAATAGGCTTCCAAGGGAGGTTGTGGAATCCCCTCACTGCAAGTTTTTAAAAACAAGGTGGACAAACACCTGTCAGGGATGGTCTAGGATGTTTACTTGGTCCTGCCACAGTGCAGGGGGCTGGACTTGATGACTTCTTGAGGTCTCTTCCAGCTCTACATTTCTGTGATTCTCTGAGCCTCATTAACTTGAGAAAGTGAGGATCATCTCTTCTGCATATTGGGGCAGAAGCTCTACAGCTGATTTTTAGACTTCTCTCCTCTGGCAGAAATGCTCTGTCTAAGATTTGAGTCAAAAATGGCTTCTATGAATGGCATCTGTTGTGTGGGTATTAGTAGGGCTCTTTCCCTGTTATTTCTGAGTCCTAGACTATTGAAGGGAGGAGGGATAGCTCAGTGGTTTGAGCATTCGCCTGCTAAACCCAGGGTTGTGAGTTTAATCCTTGAGGGGGCCATTTAGGGATCTGGGGCAAAAATTGGGGATTGGTCCTGCTTTGAGCAGGAGGTTGGACTAGATGACCTTCTGAAGTCCCTTCCAACCCTGGTATTCTATGAAGAGAGCAGTTGGGATACTGCTATGGATAGGTCTTCCCTTGATGTAGCTTTGATAAGCAAATCATCCAAATCAGGAGAGATGAAAATTCAAGAATAAAGCCCTTTTCCCCTGAAAGTGCTGGGCATCTCTTCTATAGCACCTGTTTGTAAAAGGGGGAGAACTTTTGATCTCAACTGGATCTTGTGAGATGGGTCCCTGAAAACGGAAGGGGGAGAGCCTGGAAGGATTGATGGTCTTGAACTGGCTAGCATATCCATTGTGTACTATCTCCAAGATCCACTTGTCTGATGTTATTGCTTTCCAATTGTTGCATAAAATGGCACAGGTGGGTCTCCCAAGAGGAATGGGGAAAGAAGGGTAGAAACTGGAATGCAACTCTCAACCCTCATGTCAGATTTGAGGCCACTCATGTGGTACAGAGGAATATGATACGGGGGTTTGTTTCCACTTAGAATAAGGTTTAAAAGACTTCCTTCTCTGTTGATGATGTTGTTGAGAAGGGTTTTGATATTGTTGAAAACTACATCTTTGCGAAAAGTACAAAGATGAAGCTGAGGGTGGACACTGTCTCTGATATCTGAACATTGGTATCCCCAATCGTCTCTTGGGGAGCTGGAATACATCCATAGATCTGGCAGTAGTTCTAACATCTTTCATTCTTTCCAGTATTTCATCCATCTTTGCACTAGTTAAGCCTTCCCCATCAAATGGAAGGTCCTCTACCTTCACCTGTGTCTCTGAGGGTAGACTTGAGGTTCTCAACCAAACATATCACCAAAGAGATATTGCAGAAGCCCCACTTCTCTGGCAGAAATGTCAGTACAGTCAAAAGATGCCTTCAGTTGATGTTTCACAGCAGTTTGTCCTTCAGTAAGTATCCACCTTTTGAGCCTTCTACTGCAGCTTCCACCACTCATCCATGACTGGAACTTAGAAACTTAGAAAAATCGTCTTGAGAGAGCTGATAAAGTTTATAATCTTTCCTTGACATTGGTTGTCCCGATGCAGGAGAGGACCTGATCAATTTAGCCAGTTGAGAAAGTCCTTCTAAGAGAGGAAGAACAATTCTGCTTCTAGAAGATGAACCCAAGATGTCAAATATAGGCTGGGAAGTCTCCTCCACAGACACCAAGGGTAGCCAAGAGTCTCAGCCATTCTGTCTATTAGCTCATGAAAAGGACTTCTTTCCTTGAAGGGAAAGAAGTAGTTGAAATCCCCCTGCTATCATCTGGGGAAATTTGATTTTCTGATTCCAGAACCAATACATGAGTATGTTCAGCTAACATCAGTTTCTCCTCCTCTGAAAGTGTATCTAGAATGATTGTAGGGGACTGATCTCTACTCTTGTGTTTTGCAAAGGCACCCAGGAACTTTGGATGCCATGGTTCAAAGCTGTCTCACATACCAGGTGGAGAAGGTTTCCTTATGTAAAAGGAGGTTGGGGCTCTTGAAAATGGTCTAAGGAGGGTCAGCACAGCCATCTTACCCAAGTTGGAACCTGCCACTTTGGCCAGAATTACATATTTGGATTTGAACAATAACACTTTGGGTAATAAGGGCCCTGTGACAGGGTGCACCAACCCCGCACTGGGCCAACAGGGGCTCCCTAGCTTGATGCACAGAACCCATCACAGGCCCTCCTCATACTATTGCCTGGCAGTGCATTTTGCTTTGTGCTGCAGAATCTGTTCATGTTCTGAGTGAGATTGCAGGTCCAATCTTTGTTCCAATCCTGACGGTAAAGGTGATATTGGTGGTCTTGGCTGTAAAATAGGAAAGGGTGAAAAGAAAAGGAGTACTTGTGGCACCTTAGAGACTAACCAATTTATTTGAGCATGAGCTTTCGTGAGCTACAGCTCACTTCATCGGATGCATGCCGTGGAAACTGTAGCAGACTTTATATATACACAGAGAATATGAAAAAATACCTCCTCCCACCCCACTGTCCAGCTGGTAATAGCTTATCTAAAGTGATCACCAGGTGGGCCATTTCCAGCACAAATCCAGGTTTTCTCACCCTCCACCCCCCCACACGTGAATCTGTGTGCGGGGGTGGAGGGTGAGAAAACCTGGATTTGTGCTGGAAATGGCCCACCTGGTGATCACTTTAGATAAGCTACTACCAGCTGGACAGTGGGGTGGGAGGAGGTATTTTTTCATATTCTCTGTGTATATATAAAGTCTGCTACAGTTTCCACGGCATGCATCCGATGAAGTGAGCTGTAGCTCACGAAAGCTCATGCTCAAATAAATTGGTTAGTCTCTAAGGTGCCACAAGTACTCCTTTTCTTTTTGCGAATACAGACTAACACGGCTGTTACTCTGAAACCTGTCATTAGGAAAGGGTGAGTGTACTTTGTTTGCAGAGCATGACGGCGTCTTAGGCAGAGGAGGAAGTGGAGAGATTCAGACATCAGACACTCTTCTTCTCTTTTCCAAAGAAGGACTGTCCACTTGTGGAACCAGAACCAACTATCTCATGTACCTTCTTTACTTAAATAGGTCAGATCCAAGCCCAGAGAAGAATGCAGATCTGGGCAATGGATTTAAACCACCATCATAGTACAGTAATTCCTCACTTAAAGTCATCCCGGTTAACGTTGTTTCGTTGTTACATTGCGGATCAATTAGGTAACATGCTCGTTTAAAGTTGTGCAATGCTCCCTTATAACGTCGAAATGACTTCGACGTTACAAGACGAAAAAAAGTGTTTTCCACCCAGAAATCTTAAAGTCATCCCGGGATGACTTTTTTTTCGTCTTATAACGTCGTTTGGCAGCCGCCTGCTTTGTCCACTGCTTGCAGGAAGAGCAGCCTGTTGCAGCTAGCTGGTGGGGGCTTGGAACCAGGGTGGACCGGCAGCCCCCATCAGCTCCCCGCTCCCCTAAATTCCCTATGCAGCAGCCGCCCAGCAGGCTATCAACTGCCTGCAGTTCAGCTGTCCCACCCCCCACTGCCATGTGCTGCTCTTGTCTTTTGCCTTGGAGCTGCTCCCCGAGCCTCCTGCTTGCTGGGGGGGGGAGGAGGAGGGAAAAGGGGGGCTATTGTCAGGGTGTCCCCCTCCCCCTTGCTCCTGCACCCTGCTTACCCCATCTCCATAGAGCAGGGGGACACACGATGGGGCTCAGGACTGAGGGAGCTTCCTGGCAGCAGCTGTGGTCTCAGTTTGCTGATTAACTTAACAAGGCAGTGTACTTAAGAGTGGGTCAGCGTACTTAAATGGGAAATGTGCATCTCTCTCTTACACACACACACGGTGTGTGTCTCTGTCTGCCATGCTGTCTCCCCTCCCTCCATTCCTGCTGCCTTGTAGAGAGTGAGGCTATATTAACAATGAGTTAACCCCTTGAGGGCTCAGCCAATTGCTAGTTCACCATTTAGCACAAAGGCATTCCCTGGGAAATATCCCACCCTCTGACTTCACCACCTCAACCAAGCTTCACAATCATCATTGCTGTGTACAGTATTAAATTGTTTGTTTAAAACTTATACTGTGTGTGTATGTGTGCGTGTATACACACACACACACACACACACCGTATAAGTACATATATATATATATATATATGTATAAAATATAGGTTTCAGAGTAGCAGCCGTGTTAGTCTGTATCCGCAAAAAGAAAAGGAGTACTTGTGGCACCTTAGAGACTAACAAATTTATCTGAGCATAAGCTTTCATGAGCTACAGGTCACTTCATCAGATGCATGTAGTGGAAAATTTTTTATATACACAATTTTTTATATACACAAAGATTTTTGAGTATTTATATACACAAAGATGGAAAAGATTTTATATACACAAAGAACATGAAACAATGGGTGTTACCATACACACTGTAATGAGAGTGATCAGGTAAAGTGAGCTATTACCAGCAGGAGAGAAAAAAAACCTTTTGTAGTGATAATCAAGGTGAGCCATTTCCAGCAGTTGACAAGAACATGTGAGGAACAGTGAGGGCGGGGGGGAGGGGGATAAACATGGGGAAATAGTTTTACTTTGTGTAATGACACATCCACTCCCAGTCTTTATTCAAGCCTAATGTAATGGTGTCCAGTTTGCAAATTAATTGCAATTCAGCAGTGTCTCACTGGAGTCTGTTTTCGAAGTTTTTTTGTTGTAATATTGCAACTTTTAGGTCTGTAATCGAGTGACCAGAGAGATTGACGTGTTCTCCCACTGGTTTTTGAATGTTATAATTCCCGATGTCTGATTTGTGTCCATTTATTCTTACGTAGAGACTGTCCAGTTTGGCCAACGTACGTGGCAGAGGGGCATTGCTGGCACATGATGGCATATATCACCTTGGTAGATGTGCAGGTGAATGAGCCTCTGATAGCGTGGCTGATGTGATTAGGCCTTATGATGGTGTCCCCTGAATAGATATGTGGACACAGTTGGCAATGGGTTTTGTTGCAAGGATAGGTTCCTGGGTTAGTGTTTTTGGTGTGTGGTGTGTGGTTGCTGGTGAGTATTTGCTTCAGGTTGGGGGGCTGTCTGTAAGCAAGGACTGGCCTGTCTCCCAAGATCTGTGAGAGTGATGGGTCGTCCTTCAGGATAGGTTGTAGATCCTTGATGATGTGCTGGAGAGGTTTTAGCTGGGGGCTGAAGGTGATAGCTAATGGCGTTCTGTTATTTTCTTTATTGGGCCTGTCCTGTAGTAGGTGACTTCTGGGTACTCTTCTGGCTCTGTCAATCTGTTTCTTCACTTCAGCAGGCGGGTATTGTAATTGTAAGAATGCTTGATAGAGATCTTGTATGTGTTTGTCTCTGTCTGAGGGGTTGGAGCAAATGCAGTTGTATAGTAGAGCTTGGCTGTAGACAATGGATCGTGTGGTGTGGTCTGGATGAAAGCTGGAGGCATGTAGGTAAGTATAGTGGTCAGCAGGTTTCCAGTACAGGGTGGTGTTTATGTGACCATCGCTTATTAGACTGTAGTGTCCAGGAAGTGGATCTCTTGTGTGGACTGGTCCAGGCTGAGGTTGATGGTGGGATGAAAATTGTTGAAATCATGGTGGAATTCCTCAAGGGCTTCTTTTCCATGGGTCCAGATGACGAAGATATCATTATTGTTTACCCACTGGCGATTAATTTTTGACAAGTTTCCCAGAAATGTTTTGTATATTTTTCTCCTAGGACGGGGACTGAGAGATGACCAGTCCTAAATTCCCCAGATATGTACGGTCCCTCATGTAAAATCTCAATGTCCGTTAAAGATGGGAACACTAGATGTCTTTTCTGTTTGGGAGAATCTCACATCCCTAGTAAATGTGTCATATATAAGTCCTTTTCCAAGAGGACCTTAAAAATTAAAAGAGGCCTGTCTCCAGATGTTTCTACTCAATAGGTCTAGGAGACTGGCTTCAGATTTGGTGTCATGACCCCTCTGTACAAGACCTTCCTGTCTCCAATAGTGCTCCAATCAGCACAGGGTCTGACAGCTCCGGAGCCCCATCAGTTATGGCTCCAGCTGCTTCCTCAGGAAAGCCTGACAAAGAGCTTTCTGAGAAGCTATGTAAAATACACTGGGGAAAATTAGAGGCAGTCCCTGCAGAAGATCTGTTCTAAAAAAAGAATGGTTTCCCTGCACCGTTCACCATCAAGAGACTTCATGGCCCAGTGCGGCTACTGTTGAAGCTTGTAAGGATCCCTGTACCAAGTCTTTGACAGTGATGCAGTATGCCAAATCTACTGCTCCTTCTGTACCAACTCCTGCTACGTCTGCTTCAGCTTCCGTACCAGTGAGCTCTGGTATGGCTCTCTTAGTAACAGTCACTGCTGATGCCATGACTCCAATATCAGATGTATCAATAGCAACTAAATCAGCACTGTTGACTCCACTCTTCGCAACTCTGGCTCCTCTATTGCCCTGCAATACCATTCAGTACTGACAAGATACATGGTACCAGGAGACCTACAGGTGTTGCAAGAGCATGAGTCTCCATTGCTTTCTATGACTATTAAAAGACATCTTCAGTACTGTGACCAGCTTTACCTGCAGTAGTGGGTAAATCCAGGAGCCCAACTGCTCAGACTCTTCTGGGACAACTTCTGGTCCTGTTTTGTCTGCTTCATCACTGAATGTGCAATGCTCTTGTTCATCGTCTTCAGCATCTCAAGACAATGTGAGGGATCTCATATATATTCTCCAAGAGCATCCCTCTTATGAATTGGGCAGAGGCTCCAGATATTCTTCCTGAGTGAGACTTTATAGAGATCATCATTCTGGTAATTCCCTACCTTATAGTCCTCCGGATCTTTTCCTGGGGTAACATGCCTGTGTGGCCTTTTTGGAATCCTTGGAGCCTATGCACAGGCTGGAACTCCATCATGGGAGATCACCTACCCACGAAAGATCCTCTCCTGTGACAGCTACACAAGCTGCTCTTGTTCAACAACAAGTCTCTACTCAACCCGAGAAACCATATGAGGAGGATCTATCTCACGCTTCTGATTTACTGGGTCCCATGATTGTTTCCTCATCATCTTCAGATGAGGCTGTAGTTCCACCTATCCCATTGCCTCTGGATGATTTTAAACGTTTTCAGGACCTTCTCAAGAGAGTGTCTGGCTCTGCAAATACCTCTTGAACATGTCCAGGAACCTTCTCACAAGATCGTATGTATTGTCTGCTAGGGAAAATAACCTTTCCAATCAACGATACTGTAGTGGACCCTACAAAAATCTTGTGTCAGACTCCTGATACAGCTGCTCCTACCTCTCAGAAGGCAGCTAAGAAATACCATGTCCCTTCCCATCACAGGATGACACCCTTGAGAACACCTCTGTGTGGCACACTTAGTTTTGCAGGCTGGCTGCTCTCTTTCTCTCCCACTTACGGTCTTGTAATGATTTACTTAGACCTGGCAATTGAGAACAAGATGCCCCCCTTTGCAGGATCTCATTTATTAGCTCATTTTCCAGAGTACAAAGAAAACTCCTCCTCATTAGACCCTCAGGTGCAACCCTTCTTCAGGCCCTGGGCTAATGCTGATAAGGATCCTCTCCCACATTCAGAAGTCTCCAGCCCTACTACTGGAGGTGGGTCATCATCATTCAAAGTGTATTGTTCTCCTTAAGCCAGGAGACTCCCCACCTCTCCTCCTGGAACAGGGTTATGCTTCAGGCCAGATTTAGCCCTCAGTCAACTTTTTCTCAGCTAGTTCCTTTTTACTCACTCGTTTTACCTGCCAGCTTGGAGAGGTTCACAGGCTGCAGTGCTTCTCCTGTGAGATTCTCAAGGAGCTCCTCTCTCTAGGAGCACCGCCCTACAACTAGGCTCTGACTGCCTTTTATCAGGCCCAGGTGCTCATTATTAAATTAACTGCCTAGATGGGCTCATTCCCTTAAATTAGCTCTGGGCCCAGACTCCTCTTAAAGGACCAGCAACCCCATGATCCTTCCCTCATGCAAAATTTAAGACTTGGCCAGAATTGTCTTGGTTGCACCATTGTGGCCAAGACAATTTTGTTTCCCCAAGATTCTGAATCTTTCCATCTGTCCACCAAAGACATTACCTCTCCTTCCAGACATGCTGTTACAGTCCAAAGGGAAGAAGTTTCACTCAGGTCTAGAATCTCTCCAGCTCACTGCCTGGCTGCTGGATGGATGTTGGACCTAGAAAAATTCTGTTCTGCAACTGTAGAAGACATATTAGTACATAGCAGAAAAGATTCTCGGAGATGAGCTTACTTGGCTAAATGGACAATGTTTTCCTCTTGATGTTCCTATGCTCAGATTATTGTGCCAATAGTAGAGAGGATGAAAGGGAAACCTGTCTCGACTCTACGTCTATCTAAATGCATATCCGACTGTGTGAGAGCCTGTTAGGAGGTGACAAAGTTAGATCTCCCAGTTTCTCTCAGAGTTCATTCCACTAGAGCTCAGGCAGTCTCCTCAGAGCATCTTTAAGGAATATTTCTGTCATAGATATATCTAAAGCAGTCACACATATGCAAATCACTCTTCCATCACTGAAGCTTCTGTGTTGGATGTTGCTTTTGGCAAGGCTTTGCTTCAGTCTTTATTAATGCTCACTATCTTTAATTGGATCACTGCTTGTGAGTCACCACAAGTGGAATATGTATATGGACAAGCACTTGAAGGAGAAAGGAAAGTTACTTACCTTACAGAACTGGAGTTCTTCAAGTTGTGTTGTCTATATACATATTCCACCTGCTCTCCTTCCCCAGTGTTTCAAAGTCCTATATGCTTCTGATTCTGTGGTGGAGAAGAAACTGAGTGCCGGCTGATCCACTGTCCTACATGCCCTTGGTGCAGGACATGTGAAGCTGCTAGCCAAAAGACTCCGACCTTGAGTGCTTGGGGCACATACAGACCATAAATGAAATATGTATATGGACAACACATCCTGGACACTAGGTGGAGGCACACAGCATAATGAACCCAGGGCTCACTGGTAGGTCGCCAAACCCCTGCAGATGGAGGAATAAGGGGCACTGCCACCCTTGGGTATCATGGATGCCCCAGGAGTGTGCTTGTGACACGATCACTCCTCGGCTCACAATCAACCACTGTTGTGTCCCCAGTATAGTGCACAAGGCAAAAAGGCCATTATTTGGCTGATACCACCTGCAGCAATCTTAGCCAGCAATAGCAAGCGAGGCATTGGCAGCAAATCACAGGAGCAGTCCTGCGTCCGGCCAATCTGTCCTCGGCGAGGCTCTGATAGGAAACAATCTCTCAAGCAATTCCTAGCCCCAGCCAGATGTCTCTTAAAGAGCGAGAGTTCGACGCCTGCTCTCCCTCCCAGACTTTCTCCAACTGGGCTGGGCTCTCCCCTTTCAAGTCCTCCCTCCAAGCCTGACATCTGTTGTGGGTTTAGCAGGGCTGAGCTGATGGAGTTCACAGCAGCTCACTAACCCTTTCCTGGCCAGTATGGGTTTATGTGCCCCATCACAGGACAACATAAAGATGGCTACAGGATTTAACCTGTCCCCATTTTTCATTATTTGTATGATTGTAGCACACAACTAATTCTTTCCTTCACTTAAAAACGCTACTTCTGGTAGCCTGAGTTCTAGTAAGTTAAGTAATGATACTAGACAGGCCCTCATAGGAGGCGTGTGTCCCCATTCCTTACCTCTGTGAGCCGATGGAATAGGAAAACTTCTAGATCAGTTCCGAAAGGAGTAAAGTTTCCCCTGGTATTGGACTGATTTCAATATGCAATACTTCAAATATGGAAGGGAGTAAATTAATGTATTTGCCCATCACAGAACTGAAGAGCCAAGGAAATCTAAATCCAGTCGGGCATATCAGATCTCCCAGAGTAACCTCAAAATATACCTACATACATAGAGAGAGGGTGGAAAAGAAGGACGAGGAACAGTCCCTCTGCTTTAATAAGCTGAAGAACATAGAACCCTGTCTATCAGATCTATCGCCCAGGACACAGAATTAAGGGAAACCAGGACTTCTATATCTTGCTTGCAGGTATGCCCTAGGGTAGGCAAACAGCATAGTATGGATGCAAATTCTTCTCCTCTTAATCTCGCATGGGATTATCTACTACTATATCCAACCTAACATGCCTACAGCTATTTTCAGTAGCTCTTGCTTTCTTGGGTGAATTGTTTTTTATTCTTTTATTTTATGTTTAATAGGCAGTTTCCCTTTTCTTTTTCTGAGATTGGTGGTATGCTCTTTGGGGACAACCTCATGGGAAGGTCTACATGTAGAGATGGATCTGATACTTGTTTCTGAGGGTGGTGAGGCTTATGCTCATTCTAAGCTCCGCTGGTAGGGACTTCTGTAATTTATGGCCCAGCACAAAAAAATTTCAGCCACTGACTCCTGATAGTTTCATCCTGGCCTTGAAGGATGCAAAGTCCCCATGATCACAGCTGCTTTGGTAGAGAGATGGTCTCATAGGAATGGATGCCGCATCCTAAGGACCTTCTCAATGAGGTCCAGGACTCTGAATTGGATCTAGAATTATGATCAGTGGAGGTAGAGATGCTCCAATGTGATGGATCTTCCACCGGAAAAAAGTGTTTTCCACTCAGAAATCTTAAGACCCCTTTTGCTGCAGAGCAGATGGGGCCTAGCATGTATCCATATTTAATGCTGAAATGCAATCTTTTATTTAAAAAGGTGTTAGTAATCCCCTGTCATTTTGCCAAGTGCATTTCTTCTGCTCCTTTGTTCAGCATAGTGTGGCTGCCTAAAGGACTCCAAGGTCTCCAGTGAGCATGATCCCTGGCCTCAGGTTGGGTGTGGGAGTGTCTATTTTTATCTATTCGGAGGAGGCAGACTATTATCTGAGTCATACAAGATCTCACCAGGCGGAGAATTTTGGACACTAGAAGGGGAGATAAACTATTTCATGCATCTGATGCCCTGATCCAGACAGACTGGAGACTGTCTTGCACAACCAGAACAATTCCCTCTTTCTGTGGAATTTTGTTATTCACCTCTTTGCTTTTCCCCATTTAATGCAAAGTGGGATGAGACATTGAGTGTTTCATACAACACCTCCCTCTCTGTTTCAGTAAAGATCTCAGTGGAAACTGCTAGCATCAGCTTTCAGTTTTTTTTCTTTTAAAAACAAAAGGAACACTTCAAAGTAATAATGTTAAAGGTTAAGCTGAAATCCACCAAACAGGAAACATCTTCAGGCTGCTGCCACTATGCCTTCCTTTCCCCCTGCTTGAACAATAATTACTGGGAATTCCTTCTAAAGAAGGACATGGACAGCTCAAGTCTCTGAGTCTGAGCCTTGCTCAGTGCAGGGAAGGGTGGGGGGGAGTGCATCAGGAAGCTGGTGGCTCCCTGATTCTGTGTTGGTCCAGCCCCTGGTGGAGGACTGGTTTAACAGAACTCTGCTCTGCCTAATATCCACTCTTCATGGTATGCCCCCACTGCTGGTGCAAGAGTAGCCTCTGCCACCAGATAATTCCCTTCCAGTGGGGGAATTCACTGCCAGACATTTACAGCCAAAATCTGGCCATTTTGTTCAGCTTGAATAGTGCAAATATAACACCGACAGACCTTGGTTGTTGGTGAGTGGGATCGAACTGTGGACCTTTGCAGCCTAATGTATGAGCCTCCACTGCATGAGCTAAAACCTACCAGGTGCTTAGCTAAGGCTGTAGCAGACTCATTAATCTCTAGATGGTCTTGGTGCCCCTAGAGGGGGACAGAGCAACACACCAAGCAGGCATGGGTTACGCAAAGAGTGCAGATTGTGCTGGCCCAGAAGTGTGCAATGAATGACTTTTAAGGTAATGTAATTTTATTTGTGTCTTAAGTTAACATATGAGTCTGTGAATGGTCATGTGGTTTATGTTGCACCGGATCTGCAAGAGGCCCTCAGAGCTGCTGGATGAAGTATGTAGAGCAGATGGTGAAATCTGCCATCACTGCCAAATGAAGGAAGCAAGTGATGAAGAAGGGGGATATGGCCATGCAACCCAAAATAAGTACAGACCTGGGCAGGGGACTTGACAGAGATTCAAATGAGCCACAGAGTGGACCAGCCTCCAGTGCCTTGCACCATGTCTAAACATTGACACCAGTGCAAAGTGTGTGAAGAGCCAGTGTAAAACACACCCAGATCAGAAGGGTAAGATTTCACACCACCTTCCTTTAGGTACAAATGGCTACACAAGGCAGGGGAGAATCAGGCCCTCCCAGTGTAGTGGCTACGTTACACAGGGACCTTTCATAACTAAATACCCCATGTGTCAGCTCACAATAAGGAGTGATTTTGAATCAGGCTTTAACACCACTGCTGACAGGTTTGGGACAGGTCAACTTTGTACAATTCAATTCTCTGGCCAGTTTAGCAAATAAGTCTTGAGGTTTGAAATGGGATACTGATCCACCTCCAACTAGGGGTTTATAGTACATTTATAGATCTCACAAATTACACTTCCAGTATTTTTGGAATACATACAACTGGTGCCGCCCATTGCTGACCTCCAGAAGACAAAATATCTTCCTTGTTTTTGCAGTTCTTCTAGCTGCCTTTCTATTGGTTCCATGAAGTGTGAGGCCCATGACAAGCCTTAAATACTGAGGGTATGTCTGCACTGCAGTGTAAGGCCAGGGTTTGAACTCAGGCTCAACTCTTCTGTCTATACTCAAATTATGCTAACCGAGGGCTTGGTCTCAGGATATTATGAGGACCTGAGTCAAGCCGGGACCCAGGGTTCAAGCCTTATTGCTTTGCTGTATAGATGAAGCCCTCCTGGACTTAAAGTCCGCTTAATGTATTCCTGAGTCCCACTGGCTGACTTCCTTTGTCCTCTGGACAGTCAAGTTTTCCCAAACTCCACCATGAACAAAAGGCTAGAGTGGCCACATTTTAGAAGGGCACTAGGAAGCCTGGGATATGGGTGGTTGAACTCAGGCCCACATAATATAGTGTAGATGTTGGAGATCCAGGTTGGGAACTAGGGTTCAACAATTCCTAGCCTGGGATTACAAATAAGTGTAGATGCTCAAGTCCTAGGCTAACAAACCCAGGGTCAGCTAACTTCAGTTCTACTAACCCTGGGTTTACACTGCAGTGTAGACAGACCCTGAGGCTACATGTAGCTTTATCATCACAACTTTTCCTAGCTTCACGAGTATATTAAATATAAATTTATGTTTTTCCATAATTTCCCCCACTAGATCCAACAAGTTGTGCATGGAACTGCAGGAAAGTTAAAATGTGCACAACCAATTTTTGCCAGTCTCCGAAGACCCATTTTCTTCATTGACTAGTAACTGTAATAGTAAGCAATCGCCTTTGTAATGTGCACTGATGAGATGCAGGCACCCAGTTCTTTTAATTCCTGATTACATCTTTTCAAAACTTCATTGGTCTTTACATTGAGGAATTCTTGCCTGTACAGTTTCTCAGAAATCACAGGTAACACATCTTCCCTAACAATTTCCTGTCAAGTCCTATATGTTCTGAACTACACGCAAATCTGAGAACTGGTGTAATATCCTCCGCATGGGAAGGCACAATTTCTGAGGACTCGTCTGCACATGAAACTTCAAAGCCCTCTATGAGACTGGTTCAAGTAACTTCAGGGAGCAGCTCAGCCTCTGTGACTGCAACTTCCACTGGAACAACGGAAACTTGTGCCTTTAGCAGTCACCTTTGTTGGAAACTGGCCTAAGGATCTGGGACTTGCTCCTGGAGGAGATCAGCAGGGCCACAAATCTCAACCCCTTCAGAGCAAAATACAAACCCCACCTTTAACCTTGCCTTCCCCTGCTAACACCATGCACTCAGACACCATGCTAACTGGAGAGGTGAGAGAGGGAGACTGAGCTAAACACTTTATAACTTTGCGAGGCATTTAGGGCCTGATCGAAAGGCCATTGAATGGGTACTACAGTGATGGGCACCAGATAAGAACCTAGACAGTGAGATAAACATACAATATTGTAAAAAGTGTTAGGCAACTGTGTTTAATTAGTTTATGGCAATTTGTTCCTGCTGTGCTTAACACATGGGGTGAAATCTAGGCCTCATTAACATCAGTGGGAGTTTTGCCATTGATTTCACTAGGACCAGGATTTCATCCCTTGGAAATGAGACAGTGAAGTCAGTGGGAACGGCAGGAGCCCAGCACTTCTGAAAATTAGGTTCAAGATCTGTAGGGCTTGTCTACATGGTGGGGCAATGAGCACTGCGGGGGATGTGATTTCTAAAGGGCGCTAATGTGATGTGCATTGTTTGGTCCATGTAGGCCCTTCTGGGGCACACTGAACGTTCTCATGTGCTTTAGCACAGTACTGATTCCAGCTTTATGTTAAAGTGCACTAGGGAACCTTTAGTTTGCACCAGCAGAGTCTATTCAGACCAATTAAGATGCAACACATTAGTGTGCTTTAGAAATCGCACCCCAGAGCATGCATTGCCGCACTATGTAGTAGAGAAGCCTTTAATCTCCACGATAGGGAGATTATCCCTATCTCCAGTTATATTATCCTTATTTCTCCAGTTTTATGCCAGTGTTTAGCTCCATTCATTTCAACAGAATTTCACCAGTGTAAAGCTGGTGTAATGGAGTGAAGTATCAGACCCTAGTTCTTTATAGCAAAAGAAAAAAGGTGGTCTATTGTATTCCCAAACTAGGTGATAAAGGAAAAAGAACTGAAAGAACAAGTCAGTTAAGAATTAGTCAGTAATGTAGAGTCAGCCGGGGCAGGCTAGATGGCTTTTCTGGCATTAATATCAAGGATTCCAACAAACCAACCAGACCAGAGGTAAACATTTTCAAAAGCACCTAAGTGACTTAAGAGCTGACCTCCCATTTTCAAAACTAATGTAGGCACGTAGGAGCCTAAGTCTCATTGAAGGACAGTGAGTCCCTAAGTCGCTTTTGAAAATGGGACTCAGGCTCCTCCTAAAGCACTTGAGGTTTTACAAAATGTTATCTGAGATCCATTGGTCCTTGACATCTCCAATTTGTCAAAAAGTTTCTATAGTTGATTATATGAAATTGAGATAAAAACAAAATAGGGAGGAGTTAGAAGTGATTTGATGGAAAGGCTAATAATAATCCGCTATGAGCCATGCATAGAAAAAAATGGCCAGGGTTACGAAAAGAGGCAGTTTATTCTGCCAAAGCAAACAGCCTTACAGGGGTTTTTGTATGCCACAGGGATATTTTTCCTGCCAAAGCTGCAGACAAGTGGTCTGGCCTGCCACTCTGCAGGAAAGATATTTTAAACTAACAAGTCTACACCTTCCTGGAGTTTTTTCCCTTCTTGTAAGTCCACCAACAATAGCATTGTTCTGATAAAATTTTCCACTAGGCAGCTTCACAGCTTCTAGCACAAAAGAGGAGGTTTGAGTATATGGACTTGCCAAGTAGGAAGCTCATAAAAAAGGTTAGAAAAAATATAAATGATTTTTTAAAATTTTCTCACTGACTTCAAAGAGTATTGAAGCTCTTCTGGCTGGGTCTATGTCTTTGTATACATAATAATAAATGATCAGGAAGGTCATACTTAAACTCTTCATTCTTATTAATTTTTGTTATAATACCACTTAGAGATCCCAGATGAGTTCAGAACCCCATTACATTAAGAACTATATACACATAGTGAGAGACAGTTCCTGGCCTGAAGAGCTTACAATTTAAATAGGCAAGACAGGGAAAGGCTGGGAGAAAGAAAGGATGATTATTCCAATTTATAGATGGGGAACTGGGGCACAGAGAAATTAAGACCCTGATCCAACACTAATTGAGGTCAGTGGGAAGATTCCCATTGATTTCAATGGAACTGATCAAGACTTAAGTGACTTGACCAAGATCACATAGGAGTCGGTAGCAGGGCCAGAAATTGAACTCAGATTTCCTGAGTCCTAGCCCAGTGCCTTGTAATGGTTGTGGAAAGTCTGATTGTTAAGTGCACATTGTGTACAAGAAATACCTTGTCGTCCCAATAATTTTGCTTTGGTCATTGAAATAATTTGATGAGGACTGGGATCAGAACAGTCTATATTCTCTGTTGGATCTAAGACTAAGACTAGTTGAGTCTGAATATTTATTTTCTCTTGATATCCTGGAATTGTGCGTTAATCTGAATTAAAATCTATGAGCCGGGATACAGTAAACCCTCATCATGGTGTTGGTGTGTGTCTGGGAGAGGAAAGCATATGACTGTGTATTTGTGAGTTTTGGCATCAGGGATATACCTTTTCCTGGGGAATTTTTCACTTTCTTATTAGGAAATATCCTCTGAGCCACGTCACTGGAATTTCTAGGAAGTAGGAGCTGATGGAATAAAAAGGCTTCAAGCTGAAGACAGCGGGTACACACTGACTGACAGCTCTCCACTGAGTCTTAGCATAAGAACCTCTGCAGTGACTTAGCAAAGGAAAACAGCCGCTGAAGACACATCTTTACCAGGCTGCTACATAGCACCAGGCATCACAGCCACAATCTGTAAGTATAATAGCCTTTCAAGTAGGTTTGTTGTATTTCATATACATGCTTGGCAGAATTCAGTTTTTATTTTTGTATAATTTTGATGAATAAAAAGTTTAGTTTATTTTTAAGCATTTTAAAGATTTTTTTATTGATTTAAATTTTCACAGTTGTGCAAAATTATGGCTTTTAAGCATTTCCCCCCCCCCCACTTTTTATTAATTTAAATGTTCACAGTTGTGGGAAATTATGGGGCATCAGAAATTATGGGGTGTGTGTGTGTCTGTGTGAGTCAGGCAATAATTATTTCATGACAGTGGACATTGAGATTCAAAAAGTTAAAGCTTTATAACAGTTAAAACACAAATTATCAATATCTTGTGTCATAATATGCAAAATAAATATCCTTAAATCAAACTCTAATAAGTTATCAAGCAGCATTTTTCTTACTTGAAATCAATGTTTATCAACTTTTACTGATAAAATTGAATCCTTCCAAAGGTATTAATATCTTAGCTGAGACCATTGTCAGTGATCTCAGCTAAGATCTGTCAGATTCAGTCAGATCTGAAGTAACACTACACAAATGTCCTGTACAAGTTACTTGAATTTCCAGTCTGCCCCTCCATTAAGATCTGCTTTAGACAATACACTAGCTCAGTGGAGAGTCTTGCTGTTTAACCCCGTAAAGTGATTTGTGAAATAACATATAGGAAAGATGCTATAGACAATAACATTGTATTGCATTATTGTATTGCAATAAGTTAATATCAGCGCTTAAACCATGTGCCATTATTCTGCATGTTTGTTTTTTGCAGCCATCTCTTCAAAGAGCAAAGTGAAGAGAAGTTCCCCAGAAACATGGTTGGCCTGTGGTTCCTCTCTGTTCTCACTTACGGTAAGTGAGTGTGTATCTGAGTGGAAAACAAGTTAGACTGGAAGTAACAGCACTGCTGTTTTCTCGCAGATTCCTTCTGAAGTAAATGGGGGTGCAGTAGCTGGGTTAAGCTTTAGGGCTTTAGGGCAGATTTGCAAAGAAAGCATTAGATGGGATGGCATGCTGCTTCTCTCAACTGCCAAAGCCAAAAGGGGCCCATACGTGGGGCTTTGCAGCATACCCACCCAGTGTGGGCAATGACTGGACACATCCTTGACAAGCTGGAGACCCTACATTTGATATTGACATGTCTGTTTGGGAGACTATTGTAACGTTGTATAAAGAAAATGCAACCACTACCTACACAGGCTCAAATACCTGCACATATGCAATATCCACTGAGATCTAGATATATTCTTCTTTAGAAAAAAGCAATAGGGTCTAGGTTGCTGTAGAAGTTATATCCAAAACATAGCATGTAGGTGGGATCCCTAATTCAAAAGCCTTATTTCTGTTAGCTCTTGGAAGAGCATTTTGACACTGACACCTTGAATGTTTGGGCTAAATTTCTGTGCTGTTTTCATTCCTCTCTCTCTGTCTCTCTCTCTCTCTGTAACATTCTGGGATTTTTCTGTACTTTTAAATATCTCTGTGCTATATATTGCAGTTCCAGCTGCTGAAGTTCTTTTTCTGATCAGTTCTCTCAAAGAGATAGATTCTAATTCTTCCTGGAAGTGCTCTTTGTAAAGCAGAATAATATAAAGAGATAAAAATGGCCTTTAATAACAGAAGAGGAAGTGCAGGTAAAAGGGTACCAACTTCTCTGCATCTTCTCTTTCTAGGACTTATGGTGCTTGAGGAGGGCAATTGCTGGACATACCACTATTCAGAAAAAAATATGACCTATAAGCTTGCGGAGGAATGGTGTAGGAAACACTATACAAATATGGTTGCCATTCAGAATAAGGAGGAAATTGTCCATCTGAATGCATTTTTACCCTTCAATCCAAGTTATTACTGGATTGGAATCAGGAAGATTGACAATGAGTGGACCTGGGTTGGAACAAAAAAACGGTTGACAGAAGAGGCTAAAAACTGGGCTAAGGACGAACCAAACAACAGAAAGAATGACGAGGACTGTGTTGAAATCTACATCAAAAGAGCGAAGGATGCAGGCAAATGGAATGATGAAAGATGCAGCAAAGAGAAGGTTGCCTTGTGCTACGCAGGTACAGAATTCAATCAATCCCAAAGAGCCTATATGATAATAAGAAAATGGACGTTTATTAACTAACCTATATATGTGCATTAAACATTGTTACTATGTTTAACTTTAAGCATGTGAGTAGTCCACTGAGGGCTACTCGCTTGCTTCAAGCTAATCATGCAGAACTTAGAGCCTTTATTATATCATGTAAAAGTCTATTGTTCTTTTTGTGATTTAACTTTTGATATAAGTTGAGTCTGTTTCCAGCCACAGCAATACTTTTGTGAGTGGCTAGGTTCAACTGTCTTGGTTTCTGAAATGCTGTGATGCAAAATCAATGTAATTTCAAATGGCATAACCTTCACCCTCTGTTTACTTTGCAAAGTATTTATTATCCAGAGTGTGTTTTCTCCTGGATAAGTAAAGTGTTGCAAATTAACAGATTAACTAGTAAAGGGGGATAGATTTGTTTTATAACCATGCTGAATTTCCTGCTAGCTTCCTGTGACCAGTCTTCCTGCAGCGGACGTGGTGAATGCCTGGAGACCATTAACAATCATACCTGCCTCTGTGATGCTGGATTCTATGGGCCTGAATGCCAGTATGGTAAGATTAATTCTTACTGCCTTCCAAACAGGGAGATGTGCATGTCAGCTAGTTTTCAGTACGTCTAGCTAGTTTATTTCATTTGCTGTTGAGAAAGTGGCACTGACTGTAGGCCTCCTTGTGTCCCTTTGTAGTTGTGACTTGCGACCAATTAAAAGAACCCGATCAAGGGACCCTGGAGTGCAGCCATCCACTACAGAACTACAGCTACAAGTCATCCTGCGAGGTTCAGTGTGCAGAAGGCTATGAATCAACTGGGTTTGAACCAGTGTGGTGTACCTCTTCCGGGAACTGGTCTTCACCCACTCCAGCATGTACAGGTAAATTCTCAAGGAACTGTAGGCCAGATCTCAACTGGCATAAATCCTTATGGCTCTGTTGACTTCAATGAAGCTTTGCCCCTTTATAGCAATGGAGGCTCTGGCCCACTATTTTAAAATTAAATTCTTAAAGTGAATTGGGTTCCAAATTGACAGATCTGGAGCCTACAGGCCTCCCTTTGTCCCAGAAGAAGTACAGTTCAGGAAGGGGCATTGCCATAACCCTGCCCTAGATAACGCTATACTGCTCTGCCCCTGGTCACTTTCTTAACCTGTAGGGAGATAGCTTCGCTCTCTAAAACTCAGCTCCTGTCAATGTATATTCTGTTACCATGCAAAAGAAAAGTTTTTCTCTTACTTTGCTCCAAACTAAGCTCCATGCTATTCCATGTGATTTGCAGTTGTGCAGTGTGATGGCTTAAAGGCTCCAGCTCATGGCTCCCTGACGTGCTCTCCCGCCTCTGCGAACTTTCTGTGGAATTCAACCTGTGAGTTTGCCTGTGAAGAAGGGTTTGTGTTGAAGGGATCAGACAGGCTGCAGTGCGGTGCTTCTGGAGAGTGGGATGGACAGCAGCCGGAATGTGAAGGTACCTTTCTTTATGATTGCCCTTCCCAGTACACAGGGCTCTCACTGCTTGTGTAGAGTGCTCCTGTGGCATCCAAACTAACCGCTGATGTTCTCTCTGTGTGTCTCAGCTGTGACCTGTGAAACAGTGAATGGACCTGAAAATGGCTTTGTGGAATGTACCGGCGGTCATCCAGAATTCACCCACAACTCGGCCTGTGAGTTCCGTTGTGAGGAGGGCTACAGATTAAGTGGATCGCCCACGATTCAGTGCACAGCTCAGGGAGAATGGTCAGAGCCCTTCCCAAAGTGTGAAGGTAGGTCTCTGACCTTTTTGAAATAATCCATTAATAATAACACAATACCTAGCTCTTAAACAGCACTTCTCGTCAGTGGATCTCAAAGCACTTTCCAAAAGAAGTCAGTGTCATTGTCCCCATTTTAGAGATGTGGAAAATGAGGCGCAGACAGGGGAAGTAATGCTTGTGAGCAGCAGACCCCCAAGAAGCATGATTGTATACCGCGAATGTTGTGCATTTAAGATTAATCAATTCCTATCAAGTGCTTCGAGTGCAGAAGCTCTGCAAATCCAATCAGCTAGATACAGTGATAATATCAGCTCTTGAAATTCACGCAGCACCTTTTTTCAGAAAGGCCTGAACTCTAAAGTGCTTCAGAGAAAGATCTCTGAAAGATCATTTGCCTCAGATCTGAAATGCAGACTGATTTGGAGAGGGGTCTGATGCACATCTGTCAGTACCAGTAATGGAGCATAATTTAGAACCTTTCCTAGAGCTTTTTTATACATCTTACAAGAATATATTTGTATTTTAGTTACATGCTGGGAAATACTGAGACATCCCGAAATCCCATGTCCAGTCCCCTGAGACTCACGGATCCCAGCGCTCCTAGTCACTTTCTTAGACTGCAGGGAGATAGCTTTGCTCTCTAACGCCCAGCTCCCATCAATGTATATTCTGTTACCCTGCAGAAGAAAAGTTTTTCTCTTATTTTGCTCCAAACTAAGCTCCATGCTATTCCATGTGATTTGCAGTTGTGCAGTGTGATGGCTTAAAGGCTCCAGCTCATGGCTCCCTGATGTGCTCTCCCGCTTCTGGGAACTTTCTGTGGAATTCAACCTGTGAGTTTGCCTGTGAAGAAGGGTTTGTGTTGAAGGGATCAGACAGGCTGCAGTGTGGTGTTTCTGGAGAGTGGGATGGACAGCAGCCGGAATGCGAAGGTACCTTTCTTTATGATTGCCCTTCCCAGTACACAGGGCTCTCACTGCTTGTGTAGAGTGCTCCTGTGGCATCCAAACTAACCACTGGTGTTCTCTCTGTGTGTCTCAGCTGTGACCTGTGAAACAGTGAATGGACCTGAAAATGGCTTTGTGGAATGTACCGACGGTCATCCAGAATTCACCCACAACTCGGCCTGTGAGTTCCGTTGTGAGGAGGGCTACAGATTAAGTGGATCGCCCACGATTCAGTGCACAGCTCAGGGAGAATGGTCAGAGCCCTTCCCAAAGTGTGAAGGTAGGTCTCTGTCCTTTTTGAAATAATCCATTAATAATAACACAATACCTAGCTCTTAAACAGCACTTCTCATCAGTGGATCTGAAAGCACTTTCCAAAAGAAGTCAGTGTCATTGTCCCCATTTTAGAGATGTGGAAAATGAGGCGCAGACAGGGGAAGTAATGCTTGTGAGCAGCAGACCCCCAAGAAGCATGATTGTATACCGCGAATGTTGTGCATTTAAGATTAATCAATTCCTATCAAGTGCTTCAAGTGCAGAAGCTCTGCAAATCCAATCAGCTAGATACAGTGATAATATCAGCTCTTGAAATTCACGCAGCACCTTTTTTCAGAAAGGCCTGAACTCTAAAGTGCTTCAGAGAAAGATCTCTGAAAGATCATTTGCCTCAGATCTGAAATGCAGACTGATTTGGAGAGGGGTCTGATGCACATCTGTCAGTACCAGTAATGGAGCATAATTTAGAACCTTTCCTAGAGCTTTTTTATATGTCTTACAAGAATATATTTGTATTTTAGTTACATGCTGGGAAATACTGAGACATCCCGAAATCCCATGTCCAGTCCCCTGAGACTCACGGATCCCAGTGCTCCTAGTCACTTTCTTAGACTGCAGGGAGATAGCTTTGCTCTCTAACGCCCAGCTCCCATCAATGTATATTCTGTTACCCTGCAGAAGAAAAGTTTTTCTCTTACTTTGCTCCAAACTAAGCTCCATGCTATTCCATGTGATTTGCAGTTGTGCAGTGTGATGGCTTAAAGGCTCCAGCTCATGGCTCCCTGACGTGCTCTCCCACCTCTGCGAACTTTCTGTGGAATTCAACCTGTGAGTTTGCCTGTGAAGAAGGGTTTGTGTTGAAGGGATCAGACAGGCTGCAGTGCGGTGCTTCTGGAGAGTGGGATGGACAGCAGCCGGAATGCGAAGGTACCTTTGTTTATGATTGCCCTTCCCAGTACACAGGGCTCTCACTGCTTGTGTAGAGTGCTCCTGTGGCATCCAAACTAACCGCTGATGTTCTCTCTGTGTGTCTCAGCTGTGACCTGTGAAGCAGTGAACGGGCCTGAAAATGGCTTTGTGGAATGTACCGACGGTCATCCAGAATTCACCCACAACTCGGCCTGTGAGTTCCGTTGTGAGGAGGGCTACAGATTAAGTGGATCACCCACGATTCAGTGCACAGCTCAGGGAGAATGGTCAGAGCCCTTCCCAAAGTGTGAAGGTAAGTGTTTGTCCTTTTGAAATAATCAAGTCAGGCTTAGGAGCCTAGGTATCTGTTACAAGCATGACAGCTCAAACCCTGTGTATTCAAGAGTAAGGCCAACTCATGAGCTGGTGCAGATTGACCTAGCTCCATTGAAATCAATGGAGCTACACCAGTTTGCATGAGCTGAGGATCTGATCTAAAGTGATTGCTACTGAAGTCTTAAAGTGCAGAACATTCGAAAAAACCAGTTAGCTTGATACAGTAGTAGTACCAGCCCTTTACTTTGCTGAAGTCTAATATATTTTAGGAAAAACTCACTGCAAGGACATTTATCCCAGAAACAAAATGCAGATGGTGAAATTTGGTGCACATTTACTAGCACCAATAGTGGGACCCAGTTTTGGACATTTCTTAGAGTCTTCGTTAACCGTTTGTATGTGTTTTTGTATTTCAGTTGCACAGTGTGAAACCCTGATACCCTCTGAGAAGGGCTCCATGAATTGTTCACACCCTTTTGGGGATTTTGCATACAGCACAGTTTGCGAGTTTAACTGTACAGGGGGATGGTTACTTAACGGTTCTAAAGTACTTCAGTGCAGCGCTGCAGGGAACTGGACTGCAAGTCAGCCAACGTGCGAAGGTATTTTGTATGTGTGTTTTTACTTGTGACTAGCGATGCTGAAGAGGCCTGGCCTTGTTATTAGACAAGGATGTAGGGAAGGATGGGATGCAACAAGAAAGACTTTTGTCATTTCTAGCTCTGGTCAGATATATTTTTTCCCACTGAAAATATTTGACTTTTTGTTAAAAACCCCAAAAACTCAGAAATTGACATTTTTTGGTTTTCAGCTGAAAATGTTTCTGAGTTTTTGGCTTTCCATTGAAAAACTGAAAATTTTCAAGAAAAGCAGACAATTTCTGTGAAACTTTTCATTGAGACAAAAACCCAATTAAAAAAAAAAAAGCATTTAGACAGAATTTTTTTTGCCAGCTCTAAATACCTCATAACTGACATATTTTCAGGCTAGAACCAAATAGCTCACTTCTATAAGTGGTTGTAAATTATGAGTGGGATTTAAAAAAAATGTTCCACCTTGGCTTTACTCTGCTCTTATTCAAGTCAATGGGAGTTGTATCACTGATTGCAATAGGAGCAACAATGGGCCACACTGAGCATTTTCAAAAATCCCACCTATCGTCCCTAAGATACCTTTCCTCACATTGTGTCATACGTTACTCCTTGAGTAAATTCATTGATTTCAGTGGGACTGCGCAAGGAGTCAGACATTACTCAGTGGGAGTAAAGATATCAAAATCTGACCCAAAATATCCTTTCAAAGTAACGAGGGACCCTGCAGAATTCCATCCTCACTAACCTGCTACCAGTTAGATGGGACTATTTTCAGCATAAAGCTTTCTGGCATTATTTGGCATATGCAGAGGCTTTCCTGCTTACAAGCAGGAGCCACCACTCAGTGTGAGAAACCAAAGGAAATAAGCAGCTGTCCTCCTGCTTGCAATAGGACTGAATGGAAATGGAACAAGCAGAAAGCACTTCAGAGACTGTGCATTCCTCCTGATCTCATAGGATCTTCTTTGCCCTCCTAGCTCCCCAAGTGCCTGAAGAACTGCTCAGTTACGTCTCTGTTGGAATAGCAGCCACCGGAGCCTCGCTCTTGTCGACAGCATCATTCCTCATTTGGCTTGTAAAGCGCCTTCGAAGGAAAGGTGAGATACTGTCCCAGGTTCATCTCTTTATTTGCACCCTCTGTAGAACTGGTTGGAAATTTTTCAGAAAGAAAAAAAGTGGAAACTTCAGTGAGAAAATCCCCATTTTTGTTGAAATTTTTCAAATTTCCCTCGAAATATTCCATTTTCAGGTTTTTGACAAAAATCTCCCCAAATTCAACAAAAATGAAGAATTTTCATGTTCCTTGAACACTGTTGCAGAAAATAAAATATGTTTTTCAACCAGTTTTAATCATTAGAAGTTATTGGCAGGAGAACTGACCAGGGATCAGCCAGGAGGACATCAACCAGAAATAACACTGGTGCCTCCAACCGCTATTGCTCAGTATGCCAGATAGGGCATTTGCAGTGTTGTTGTAGCCGTGCTGGTCCCAATATATTAGAGAGACAAGGTGGGTGAAATAATGTCTTTTATTGGACCACCTTGTTTCTAGAGATATGAATAATGACTGTTATAGAAACAGATATCTATAGAAACAATAATGACTGCAGAGCTAAACAAATAATTCAGAGCGAATCGTTTATTTGTCAAATGGAGCCTCTCTTTCTTCTCACAAGTAGTGCAAAAGCAGTTTATGCCATTTTTGATTGATCTGTACTTTAAAAATTATTTGCTGAATACTTTCCTGCTCTGCAGTTTGCTCACAAACAGTTTGTTACAAGCATTTGATATTCAAAACATGAGCAATGCTAATTAGTTTTCATTGTACAAATCAGTCACATGGTATCTTTCATTTTCCTGAAATAAAATGAGGTTTCCAATTAAATGACTTACATTTACAAGATGAGAATTTGCTTCCCAGGAATATTCCCTAATATTCACTTAAGACTCATTATTTCTGTTAATTTTCCTGACAATCAACGTGTTTGTTAGACTATGAATGGAACATGAACACAAGAGAGATACTAAGGCACCCTAAGAGATTAATACACTGTGTTAGTTAGGCAAATATATGTGGAGCGTTCATTGAGATACCTGTTCAGTTCTACTAGTAAGTACTGATTTCTCACAGGGAGAAATTCTCACAGGGAGATTTCTCATAGCCCGTGAGCAGAGGGGCTGGTCCTAGAGGCCTAGGTGTAACAAGTTGCTCTGCTCACAGGCTATAGCAGTTTGGGGAACAGCTTCCAGGCCTAAGGCCATTACAAGTCAGAAGGGTTATGGAGAAGAGGTGGTGGTAGCTCGGCTCAGTCTATAACATATTTCTGTTGTTAAATCAGTGGGGTAATTCTCCAACAAAACAATGGAATAAATAGCATGCAAGATGGGGATGGTCATCTCCAGAATGCTAATGATATTATTTTTTTCTCTTGCAGCAAAGAAATTTACTCCTGCCAGGTACGTTGTATTTAAAAAACCACATGAGAAGCATTGCAATCATTCTTTGCTAACATCACACTGATGTACAGAACAGTTGTATATAAATCCCTCTCCTCTATATCTTACAGCAGCTGCCAGAGTCTCAATTCAGAACATACCTTCCAAAGCACTGGTCATCTAATCTAACGCCAAGTGACTCCGGTAAGATATGTGAGATGTTTACACTCATAATTTAGTTTCCTTTTTAAAACACAAACAAACATAGAACGCACTGATCTTTAGAATGACCTTTAACTGCTGTGTATTTCCAGCAATAAGATTAACCCCTTACTTACCATGGGACACTTAGCATACATGCTGTGGTGATGAGGCCATAAAAGTACCGAGAGATTGACAGATTAATCAATTCAGCGATGGCCATTCCTATGACTAAAGGATTATTGTGTTAGGGTCTGTGCCCAGCCTTAGGAAATAATAGAAACTCCTTTACATTGTGGCTATTCGCCAGATGCAAAACAGCTTTGGAATAAGGGAATACAAATCTGTGCCTGTATCTTCCTGTTTTAAAAAGGAAATCTGTTATCTCTGCAGGAATTGAAGCTATCTTCACTGATGCCTCAGAGCCTCTCAGGAAATGGAGCTATGCAGTCCTCAACAAGTGGCCAGTTGTTGATACATCTTGCTGACAAGATGATTAGCCTCGGATCTTGCTACTAGATACCAGGCTCAGTCATCTGGTTCTGCCACTGAAGACAAGCAAGCTGTGGGTAAAACCCTAGCCGTTTACCAAGAGACTACATGGGTCCAGTCAGTGTACAGCTACAGTGATTGGGAGATCTCTGTTCATTCTCTGGATGGGGACAAAATAAGCTGCTGTCTGTGGGAGAGGCTGGACTCCTCTGGGGTCAGTCTGTAGGTACCAGGGTGGAGTGAACACTTTGCAATATACACAGTTGGAGTTCTCTCCCATGGAAACACATAGGTTACATTTTTTAAAGCAAAATAGTTAGAATGGGAAATATTTATGGAATTGCCTTACAAACCATTGATTTGGTTCACTGGTAATTGTTGAAGTAAATGTACTGTAACAATATGTCACAGTTAATAAATCTGCCTGTAACACTATGGTCAGGGTGTTTTGCTGCAATTCCTAGTGAGTTTTTATATTGTAACTTTAAACCACTGCTAATGGGAGCACTATCAGAGTTAGTAATTATGCCAGGCACTCTGGTTCGTCAATGCAGCAGGTAGACCTGAAACAATTTCATCCCCATGGGATTAAGTATTGTAATCTATATAAATATATATTTAGTTTCTTGTGTACTTCCTTCTGCATATAATTCTGTACTGTTTGTAAATCATAGAACTGCTGTAGGATATTAGCCCTAGAGTTCAGGATCATATATGTTCTGCAAAAAGTATGTGACATCTACTCTGTTCAGATAAAATAGCCTGTTGTATAACTCAAAAGGTAGTGACTACAGACCTTCTGTGTACTTATTCCTTTAAACTTATCTGTCATTTAGGGACAGACATGATTAAAGGTCTGTATGTGCATTCATGTGTGTCTGAACATAAGAACATAACATAATACTAGATAGAAGTCAAATACCTTGTATATAAATAAACAATGTACAGACCTTTGGGGTCTGATCCTGGTCTCATTAACACTGATGGCAAAACTCCCGTTAATTTCAACGATTCAGGAAAAGGCCCTTTATAACTTACAAGCTGTTCTTTTTGACACCTTCATGAATATTGCGTTTGGTAACATTGTATACACAATAGTCCAATGGAAAGACCTGAGGTCATATTTTAGTGGCTGATGTTTTTGTAAGAAGCAGTTCTGTGGGACTGAATATTTGGGGGCAGAGCTTCACCTGATATAAATTGTCACAGCTCAGTCAATCAGAGGTACCCTTTTATGGTTTTCATGTCAGTATATTATTTAAATATAAACTGGCAGCTTAAGAAGATCTTTATATATAATGAATATAATCTGCTTAGGTTTTATATTATCAGTATGGTTTTGACTAAGTTATGTATTTAATGTATTTATGATTACACAGTTGTGGCTGATTTTAATCTAATATGTGCTGTGCTCTATGTGACTGATTAATAAAATGGTTTGAGATTGCTGCTTACATTCTGGAAATGTGTATTATTAGTCTTTTTTGTATAAGATATGAGGATGTTGTGTCAGTAAAAAGCTCCATTTAAAAAAAAGAGTGTCACAGGTAAAAGGGCTTGGGGCTGTAGGAAGTTGGTTTGCTTACATTGTTTGATTTCATTCTTTATATTCATAAAATGTCTGAGGTCAGAGAGTAGCCAGAAGATGGCGCTCAATGCCAGCCACTGCATGGCCACCAAAGCACTATGGTATAAACAGCCCAGAAAAGTATCCAAGGTGCTGAATTGCAAAGAGAACGGCTCGGGTACATGGTACATAAGAGAGGTGCCTGCAGCAGCAATGAGCACTGGAAGAAAGAGAAACATTGTGTTGACTATGCAGCAGGTGGGAGATGAGAACAGATGGAGAAGTAATCAGGTGGCATAGGTATATATCAGCTGAGTACCAGAATCCAGAATAGACCCGTACACCACATGTGTGTCTAGCATCCCACTCTGCTGGATTTTTAACCATGTACAAGGAAAATATGGGGTTGGAAAGGCTGGTGAGTATGAGTGCTGTCCTGGCAGTCTATGCAATCACACTAGAGGAGGTCTACTTGTGCTAAGCAATAAGGAAACACAATGCCAAGTTCTGGAGTCTAGCCACATCACTGGGGTAAAACTGCTCATTTATTGTCAATGTAGAGTTGCATAAATAATCACAGTCAACATCTCGCTCTCTCGCTCTCTCTCTCTCTCTCAAACACACACACACACACACACAGAGCGTTCCCTGACCTCCCACAAAATCCACAGATGTTCTGGCTCATTTGTACACAGTCTCATGCAGGCTGACAGTCCTGCCATCACAAACTCGACAGTTCACCGCTTACTTTTTGATGAGAACCAGCAAGCATCCATTTCCATGGCGAGTTATTTTTCATAGCTCTTGCACATAGAAATGGATTTGAAATGGTGCCAACAAATGAAACATATGGTTCCAGTAATGCTGAATGGAGTTTTGGGCTGCATACACGACGGCATCATGTTGTCTAAAAGGGAAGTAAGAGTTCTTCGCTGTGTTTATATGACATGGCCAGTCTTCTAATTAAAGCCTGTCTACACTGGGAAATCATACGTTACAACGTGACCTTGAGGATTTGTCGTAATGAATACAGTGTGGAACATGACCTAGCCCTAAGTATAGACATGTAGTGTCATGTTTAACATTGTGTCAGCTAGTCATGGTTGACCCTAGGGGTAACTACAGACAACTGACATGAGGTTAAACATGACTTAGTTTATACTGTGTGTTTAACGTCATGTTGACTCCTCAAGGCTGTACTCAGGATATAGTTTCCCTCTATGGTTCTAGTGTGACTGTGTCTCGCCTATGGCTGGCCCGGGACTGCACCTGGTATGCTGCATTGATTTCCGGGCACCACATTACCAGAAGGATACTGGCAGGTATTCAGAGAACAGAACAAAACTGATTGGGAGGCGGGAAGGATCGTTTTATGAGGAAAGCTTAAAATGTAGAGCTTGGCTAAGCGGTGCTAAAGAGGGACACGATAACAGTCTACAGTTAATTCAAGGTGTGATGGGGTGTGTGCCTAACACTGGCAAACAAAGGGTTAATGGATGCGTTAGGCCAATTAGCCCTCCAGGTCACACCTGGGGGGCTAGGGGTGGGAGCGTGTCACATCCAGATGTGGAGGGTGGCTCTATAAAGCCAGGCCCATACCAAAATGGGAGAAAGGACTCTGGTGTGAGGAGACTGTCAGCATCCTGGAGGAAGCTCCTCAGTAGGAAGACGATGCACAAGGAAATGGCATTCCAGCATGGGAGTAAAGGAGGCCACAGCCCTTTGAGAGATGCTGATGATCAGGGACAAGTAGGAGCAGCAGCCCACAGACAAGGTGAGGTATTATAAGGAGCTGTGCTTAGCTGCCTAATAAAGGGTCCTTGGGCTGGCCACAGAGGGGAACACAAGCCTCTGCAATAAAAGACTGATGAGTCCCTGATGGGGACAGGCCTCATAGAAAGGCCAGTAAACTTCAAGTTTTTTCCCCTGTTTGGACTTTTCTATTACCCCCAGCCAGGGTCTGAACTGAAGGGTGATGGGGCCGGAGGGCTGGGCTCTGGATGCTGCAGACCCCTGCAGACTCATAGCGGCAGACAGCGCGGATGCAGGAGTGGAAGAAGCCCTGCAATGCTGCAGCCTGGCATGAGGGGGCGCTGGGTGGTGAGGGCCCCCTGTTATACAAAGGTGTTAAAAACAGGATGTTGTATGAGAGGGATCTTGTGTTGCGATACGCGGGGTCAGGGTGAGGGATAGCTAGGGGTGGCTGCCTCGTGAGCACCCAAAAGGGTCAGTGGAGAAACGTCTGACATAATGGCAGCCTTGTACCCCCCTCCCCCCGCAACTCTCTTGCTCCACATCCCGCTTTGACTATGGCCTCTCATTTCCTGAGCGTTCTCCAATCCCCACCACTGCAGCACAGCTTCTGCTGCCAGGCCTGCAAGCGCCACATGGATCAAGTCTGCATGCAGCCCTGTCGTTTGGGACCGTCCCTGCGCTCTACTGCAAGTGAGCTGCCTGGTTAGCTTGGGCCATCTAGTGTATATCCAGTGACGGGCTGCCAAAATCTTAACAACTAGTTCCCTCCTCACCCCACGAGGGGGTCGTTGCCCACCCCCGCCCCCCGGGACTCCTGCCCCATCAAACCCCCTGCGTTCCTTGACCCCCCCCCCCCAGCCCCCAGGACCCCTGCCCTGTCCCCTGACTGCCCCCAGAACTGAGCAGGAGGGTCTCGTGGGCCACCGTAGTGGGTGCCCACCCCACCCCTAAGAGCCAGAGGGACCTGCTGGGGGGTGAGGTGGGGAGTCCTGGAGGTGCTACCTGGGGCGGCTCCCAGGAAGCATCCAGCAGGTCCCTCTGGCTCCTAGGGGCGGGGGAGCGTAGCTGGGGGGGAGCAGCTGATCACGTCAAAAGTGGTGCCTCAGGCGGACTCCCTGGGTGCTCCGGGGCTGGAGCCCCCACGGGGAGAATTTGGTGGGTGCAGAGCACCCACCGGCAGCTCCCCGCCCTGCGCCCGGCCCCAGCTCACCTCCGCTCCACCTCAACCTCCTCCCCTGAACGCGCCGCCCCGCTCTGCTTCTCCACCCCCTCCCCGGCTTCCCGCTAATCAGCTGTTCGCGCGGGAAGCCTGGGAGGGCTGAGAAGCAGGCAGCGGCTTCCCGCTCAGGCCGAGGGTGGCGGAGGTGAGCTGGGGTGAGGAGCGGTTCCCCTGCCCCCCCCACCCGGGTTACCTGCTGCAGCGCGGGCTGCCCTCCTCGCGCCCCCCCGCCCCAGCTCACCTCCGCCTCCCTGGGCCTGAGCGGGAAGCTGCGGCCTGCGTCTCAGCCCGCCCCGGCTTCCCGCGTGAACAACTGATTCTCGGGAAGCCGGGGGGGGGGGGGCAGAGAAGCGGAGTGGGCAGCGCATTCAGGGGAGGAGGCGGAGCGGAGGTGAGCTAGGGCCGGGGGTGGGGAGGGGAGCTGCCGGTGAGTGCTCTGCACCCACCAAATTTTCCCCTTGGGTGCTCCAGGGCTGGAGCACCCATGGAGTTGGCACCTAAGGCGCCACTCTTGGCTGGTTAA
Organism: Lepidochelys olivacea; assembly: GCF_965140295.1. Lineage (NCBI taxonomy): Eukaryota > Metazoa > Chordata > Testudines > Cheloniidae > Lepidochelys > Lepidochelys olivacea. Next base: position 47,380,890 of record NC_140418.1, read on the forward strand.
ATTTAGAAGCCCTTTTAGAACCGGTTGTCTCTCGCGGAACAACCGGTTCTAAAAGGGCTTCTAAATTTAACAACCGGTCCTAGCGGGCCAGTGCAAACCGGCTCCAGCTCACCACTGTGTATATCCTCTCCGCTGGGCTGCAGGGGCTTGGACTGAGGCTTGAGTCTGGGAAAGGAAAGAGGAATTGTAGAACTGGTGTGGAGTCCAGGTGCTTTTCAGGATAACTTCTCCCCGAGCAGCCCAGGCCTCAGACACTGACAGGTGACAAAGGATCTTGGCTACACAGGGAATTTGCCCAGTGCCAATGATCAATGACCAGCCCCTGGCATCATTGCACCTCTGCAGTGCTCAAGAATTGACAAGGGAAGCTAAGTTTCATGGTGGGCGAGCTTACCCCTGAGCTGAGAACCGTGGAGTTGTTTGTTCTACACTGGGTGTTAGTCATTGCCTGCAACTGGGAGTTGGCTGGAACTGAAACCAGTGGGAGTTAGGCACCGAAATACCTTTGAGGATCAGGGCCTTAGTGACACCTCAGGGCAGCAAATCCAAGCAGGGAATTGGTTAGAACAAGCCGCCCTACACTGCACAGCATTGCAACGGCTCATTACAAACCAATTAAGGAGCTGAGAGTGGCTGCTAATGCATCCCCCTTTGACAAGACAGAGCCCGACAGCCTGAGCAGATGTCAAGTGTTAATCCTTCAGGTTCCCCGAGGGTAGGTGTAGATTAGCCCTAAACACCCTGCTCGAAATCCCGTCCAAAGCTGTTCCAGAGCTAACCCACTATAGTTCTCCACCCTGCCTTTTATCTCCACTGCCTGTATAACCTACTTCTGGGGAGGAAGGGAGTTTTCTCTGGCACTCATCCACTGACATCCAGGGGAGTTTTGCTGTTGATTAAATGGCAGCTGTGACCAGAAAAGGCACCAGAAATTTGCCTCCATCTTACTCCATGGGCTACCCCTCATGGCTGCCACTCAGCTGACAAATGCAGGGGCTGCACTTAGCCAGGCTTGCTGCTTCACGCCAGTGACAGCTGCAAGGTTGACAGGGCTGGGGCCTAGTTTCCACATTGTCTGCCCCTGCCCAGAGGGCATTTTTACAAGCTCTGGACTTGTTAGGAGCTCTGGACTTGTTAGGAGCCAGCCTTGCTGCTCCCACCCCACAACCAAGATGTTAATGGAGCATCCATCCCCACAATGATTCTCTGACACCCTTCCCAGCTGTTGTAGCAGGATGAGTGGAAGTGAAGAAAGAGGGTCAGACATCAGGAGGGAACTAGGTTGGTGAGACATCAGGGGTTCAAAGTGCAAGCCGGGCCAGGCTGCTACCTTACAGAAACAGTAACAGTGGTCTCTGTACATGAGCAGTAAAGATCTCTTTCCTACAACTTTGCCTGCCTCGTCACTCATTGATAATGAAGCAGACACTGCTCCCATGGCTGGGTAAGCCAGCACCCTCCTACACAGGCCCTGCCACATGGTAGCTCAGTTACAGACCCAGCAGGCCCAGGCTGGCCATCAGGGATGCCTTTGGAGGGCTAAAACCACATGGTTCAGCCAGCAATGTGGGTAGCATAATATGGGCCTGCTGTGTTCTGCATGAGATTTGTGAAAGAAAGGGGGAAGCCTTTACCAGATTGTATATGAAGAGGTAACCACAGGCCTGTCAGCAAGTCAGGAAGAGAAGCTATGGCACCAGAAGCCGAGACCATTTATGAATACTGCCTGGGTAACCCGTGGCTGAGTGTGTGTTTTAGGACCCCCTCTGGGCCAGAGCTGCAGAGGAGATGACACTGTTACAGCCTCAGTTAAGGGACCTGGACTCTTTAGCTCAAGTCGTAGTAGCTCAGGTTGTCACTGGGTCAGTCCCTGATGTGGCGGCCAGGACGGCGGCCATCCCCTCTGCGCCAGGCATGCGATGCCCACTGGAAATGCTGTGTGCGTGGATTTTGCCAGGGAAGGGATGGAGCCTGCAGAGATGTAATTAAAGGTGAGCATTTTATGCCATCAGCCAGCACCGTTTCCTTGTGGGTCTGAGCTCGTATGTTCGTGTGTGTCACAGTTGTGACCGATGACTTGAGGCGAGGGAGGCTCCGGCAGAGTGAAGCAGTGCTTGGTGGGTGTGTTGGCCAGCTGCTATGCACACTGCCTCCACCACCCACCATTCCTGTGAGCGCTACTCCCATGGCTTTGTTGGGAGTGGCCATGAGTGCGGAGGCCGGGGTGGTTGCTTGATCGGCTTCAGAGGAGAGCTGTGCAGGTCAGGGCTGAGGTCCTGGTGTTCTGCGGGCGGATCAATGCTGGAAGCAGAGCGCTGGGGTGAAGCACTTTCTGTCACCAGCGTTGCTGGAGGTAGGTGGTCTGCCGCACAAGGACCCCAATGGACCTTTTCCAAGTCACTGTCACTAGAAGGTATACTGGGCCAAAGGCGGGAAATGCCTGGGGTTTGCAATGGCAGCATCTGGGGCAGAAGGGGTAGGTCCCGTTGCTGTTCTGCATAGGAGGTGCCATTCAAAGGGGGCCTGGTACTCAAAAGATCTAGGTTCAGGTCCTAGCTCTGCCCCTGTGGGGCTCTGAGCAAGTCACTCAAGCTGTCCCTCCCTCAGTCCCCCAAGCTGTACAGTGAGGCTAATGATCCTTCTTTCCTTTCCACCCTTTGTTTGTCTTGTCTATTTAGGCTGTAAATATTTTGGAGCAGGTATTCTCCCTTCCTATCTGTCTGTACAGCGCCTAGCGCGATGGGGCTCCAATCTCAGGGTACTTCTGTAATGCAAATAATAATTTTTAAAACTGGAGCTGCCTCCCTTTCTGTACCAGATTTCTGCCCAGATTTATTATTGCTCTGTATCCATCTCTTAGTTAGTGTCAGAACCACAATATATGGCTGTGGTAAAATGACCTAAAAGGACTCCATATAAACTAAAATAGTTGTTGTTTATTATCAGATGGCCATGCCCCAATGGGGACATCAGACTCCCTCTGCTGGAGGAAGTGGCATGGGTGTGAATTGTTCTATTTCTGTTACAACTTTCCAAAATCTTTCTGGGCTGGTGGCATTTCTTTGGGAGGGATCCGTTATCTGCCAACCATCTCACTGTAGAACTGGTGCTCTGCTATGTGCCGTGACCGCTGGACATTGTGAAAGTCACATCAACTGGGAGGCACACATGCCTTTTTGCGGCGCTCCTGCTGTCGAGCTGCAAACAGCCGACGAGGATTTTTGTCGGTCTTTCTCACATAACTTAACACTTTTCCACCTTGCCGAAATTGGCTGAGCTGCCCGGACTGCTCCTGGTGCGTGCCCCTGTAATCAAACAGTAGATGGGAACAAAAAGCCTTCCCACAAAGCCTTCCATGGAGAGATGTTGGGGGCCCTGGTTGTCCCAATGTGCACATAATGCTGCCCGGGGGATGCACACAAAATGTGGCCCTCCCTGATTGACCGGACTCTGTGTTCCTTGGCCTAAAGTTTCAAAAGTGATTAGTGATTTAGGGTGCCCAACATGACATACCTGAAATAGCCCTGGTTTTAGAAAGTGCTGGAGCACCCATGGAAAAAATTAGCAGGTGTTCAGCACCCCTGGCAGCCAGCTTCCCCCTCACCTACAGCGCCTCCTGCCTGCCTGCTGCCCCGTCCAATCAACTCCCTCCCAGCGCCTCCTGCACACCACAATCAGCTGTTTCACAGCGTGCAGGAGGCACTGAGGGAGGGGCAGGAGGGGGATGGGGTGCACTCAGGGGTGGGGGCGGAACTGGGCAGGAAGAGGCAGGGCAGGGGTGGGGTTTGGGGTAAGAGGTGGGGTGGGGGCAGGGCTGGGACGGAGCAGGGACAGGAAGAGGCAGGATGGGGTGGGGGCGGGGCCTGGGGCGGAGTAGGTGGTTGAGTAGCTCCTGGGCCTGGAGGAAGCCGGTACCTATGATCTGTACTTCCTTGTATTTAGCTGTGACACTCTGGTTACCTTCTTCCAAACCTGAAGAAGAGCTCTGGGAAGCTCCTAAGCTTGTCCCACTCACCGACAGAAGTTGGTCCAACAAAAGATATTACCTCACCCATCTTCTCTCTCTCATTAAAGTTACTGCATGTTCGGTAGCCAATAGAAACTGTAATGGGAAAAACAGGGCAACCAGTGGACGCGGTGCTCTGAAGGCCGACATGCTAGCTGAGACCACAGAACAGAAATGCAGCTGTAGATAGCAGAGCTCTTTTATGACGTGCATGAGCTCTCAGCGCAATCTGAGACCGAGCAGGTGCCTGGAAACATCTAGCTCACACTGGGCATGCTCAGAGGTGTAATGCATCACGAGTGTTGTTATTCCCATATTAACCTGACATCATCTCATTTGCATAGTCAGGCCCCTACCTCTCCTGGCATTTAGCCTCTATTCATACCCTCGAGAAATCAGTGGTGGTTGGACAAGCGTAACTGAGGCTTGGATTTGGCCCTGTTTTTTAAAACCCAGTGGTGCTTATTGGTACAGGAATGCAGCTATGTGAAATCTACAATGAAAGGCAGAGTTAAGGTTAGGCAAGTGGAGTTCATGCATGGCTCCAATATAGCAATGGCATAGAGAAAGCACCTTCCCTGCTGGTTATGGGGAGGTGGCTAGGATAGCTCTGTAACGGGACTAGCCAGGGCAGCGCAGTGATTCTATCTAATAGCCACACTGCCACCTGAAATAGGAAGCAGACACCTGAAGGCATCTCCACTGCCAGGTTATTCCAACTGCTTTCCTGCTTCAGGGGAAGCTGCTCCTGGAGAATGGCAACAGCCATTTGCATTTTAATGTGGGCAAGCAGCACCTGCCTCCATGTCTCCCATAAGCAGCCATTATGCAATCAACGAGGGAGTGTGAAATGGCCAGTGACTCATTTGCTCCTTGCATTCCTCTGATACTGCCGTGGGGGCACTCTCCTGGCAGTTTACTCATCTGCTGGCACCCAGGACTTTGCAGGCTCAATTTCATCGGCACGCGTGTGTGATTGAGAGTGTGCGCCCTTGCACACAGCCTGGCAGAGGGAAACAGGAAATAGCTCAGCAAACGCCAGGTGTAAAAAGACATCTCAGAAGTGCAGGCCTCTAGTCATGGAGATTGTCTTTAGAAGCCTGAGAACTAGGATGCAGTGTGGCATAAACTGAAGGAAACTACAACTACCTGGACTAGAAGAGGCTGTTAGACCCAGTAGAGAGTAGGCCCTTCTGTTAAAGAACAAGTTGTATGCAGCAACGGAAGATGGGGGAAGTCATTTCTTTCTCATCATTGTCTGGATGGGGCCAGAAGGAGCCAGGTAGTATATGGACTTTGGGGAGAGACTAAGCAAACTTGGTTTCTGCCAGAAGAGTAGCTGTGACAACACTTAAGATCCTGAGAAAAAAGTCTACCTGAAGTTGCTGGAAACAGCCAGTTTAGCCTCTTAAAGTGAACTGTCCAACTGAAGGGCAATTGCGGGACATGGCTGTTGATAGTATGTCAGGACCCAGGTGTATCAGGGCCCGAGGCCCCCCACAAAGTACAGGGAAATGATTAAATGAGATAGATCCAGATAATCCCAGCAAGTGACCTGCACCCACATGCTGCAAAGGAAGGTGAAAACCCCCATGGTCACTGCCAATCTGACCTGGGGGACAATTCCTTCCCGCCCCCACACATGGTGATCAGTTAGACCCTGAACACATGAGCAAGAACCAGCCAGCCAAGATGCTCAGTGCCACTTCAGAGCCCTGGCCTACCCTGCATTATGTCCCATCTCCAGCTGAGGCCAGCCCTGAGGCTTCAGAGGAAAGAGACCAAAAATCCCAACCCAGAATACTTTGGTGGGGGGGAACCTTTCCTGCCCCCTACAGTTGACTGGCTGAAGCCCTGAAGCATGAGCTTTTAGGAACATAAGACAAACTGTAAGGGACCCCCAGGGCTGCTGAGCCCTGCTCCCCTACCATCACAAGCAACCCCATTGTACAATCCCACTTATAAATCTGTCCAGCTCTCTCTCAAAACTAATTCAGCTATTTGCCCCCCACCCCCTTCTGGTGAGAAACCTTCTTCTAATTCCCAGCCTGAATTTGCTCATGGCCAGTTTATATCCATTTGTTCTTGTGCCAACATTGTCCTTCAGCTTCGATAGCTCTTCACCCTCCCTGTGTCTACCCCCAATGTTTTTATAGAACACAATCATCTCCCCCATCAGCCTTGAACTTGATGCGACTCTCGGAGGATGCAAATGCAAAGTGAATCAAACTGGGACCAAAATAAAGGCTTACATGGGCCCTTAGCAAACACAGCTCTTGAGTCTCGCATTGCTTTAATTTGACAAACCTAATGGACAATGGGCAGACCGCTGCTAGCCGGTGCTGTAAGTAACTGCTGGCTGCAGCTCTCACCCAGCTGATTAGGCCCTCATCAAGCCTGGCCTATTGAAGCTATCTTGCTCTGTCTCTTTGCCAAGGGCAGATGGATTTTCACCTTGGTGAGAAGTGGCTGGACACTCAAGCTCTCTGGTTACCATGCCAACCAATTTCCTCCTCTTCACCCACCAAAGTGACCTTTAGGGATGCAGTGCATTCAGATTCCCCCTCCTCAGATGAAAGCATCATTTTGAAACAGGAGCAGCTTGACATGTGGCGGCTTTTAACATCAGTGCAGCCGCATCTGCCTGCACAGAAACTATTAGGGAACCAGAGGCTGCAACAGGGAGCCGGAACAAAACAAAACAACCCTCAAAGCTGGGATGGGAAATTGCTTCCAAGGCCTGCAGTTATTCAAAACCATGCAAACATTTTTTTTTGCAATGAAGTCTGAAGCCAGGTGAGGTTTTTTCATCAATTCCAAGCCCAGAAGGGAGGGCTCTGATCATCTAGTCTGCCCTGCATAGCCTGGGCCAGGAGTCTGAGCAGGGCCTTTGTTTTCAACATTAAAATCTCAATCCAGGTGCCTCAAGATGTGCTGATTTTCCAACACCTTTACCAGTCAGGGTGAAGTCCTGGCCCCATTGAATTCAATGGCAAAGTGTCTGTTGATTTCAATGAGGCCGTTTCACACTTGCCGTCTAAGAGCTTTGGCCCTCTTGCCCATGATCCTTTCCTATCCTCTCCAGGAAGCAGCCAGCAGCTGGTTGTTCTTTCCTGTTCTTGAGGCAGGATTTCCAGTTGTGCGACAGACCTAATTTCCACAGAGCCGGCCCATGTCCTGCTGTCCCAGTTCACAAGGCAAAGGGTCTTTGATTTATTCTGAGCCTCTCAATGTGGCGATAGCACGAAAGCACATTGGTGCCAAGATGTGATGAAGCAATGTTGTGATGAAGTAGCTCTTTGTTGGAGAACAAGGAGTAAATTGTGGTATCCCTAGCCCCAAACCCACTGCCTTCAGCCACTCTGACTGTCATGCCTACCACCCTCAAAGTGCTGGCAATATCATAGCTAGTGTTTATAGGCAGTATTGACTAGTGTCTTGCGCGCTAACCTGGGACTAAACAGATCTAGGTTCTACTCCTGGCTGTGCTCCTGGGTGACCTTTGGCAAAACACATCAACTTTGTGCCTCAGTTTCCCCATCTGTAAAATGGGCTCAGTGATACTGACATCCTTTGTAAATTGCTTTAAGATGTTTGAATTATTATTAAAGCACTTGCATATTTGATTCAAACAGCCCAAGATTTTGGCTACTATCCCAGCCTTTTGGGTTTGTAAAACTGCAGGAGAACTTCATGCACCAAATCAGGTTGTTGGTGGAGCAGGGAGGTAATTGACCATTGATGAGGGTTGGCTATGAGCATGGGGTGAAGGAGCAATGGTGATTTATACTTGCTGAGGATCTGGTGCAGTCACTGCACCCTCTTGCTCAGTTGGTGACCACCATCCAACTTGTGCACCAAATGAGGCAGGGGGCTGTGAAAAAAGAGAACATGTGAAAATGTTATTAAAGCCCAGTGGTGACATCCTGGCTCCACGGAAGTCAGTGGTAAAATTCCCATTTCAATGGAACCAGTACTGCACCCTATGGTCTAACTCTCTTACTCCCAGTAAAAACAGAATCTTACCCCAGTGCAGGGAAACAAGGGGGCAATTCTAAGTCTTTCCTGACTTTTGAATGTTTTACTTTAAAACAGTCTTTTAATGGAATATTTTTGGTGCATAGAATTGTATTCTAATCATATTTAATAGTCTGTCATTTGCTTGAAGATGTTGGTCAGAGCCTGTGTGGCTGCATGGAGAAGGCAGGGTTTTACTCGTGGGATCAGTGCACCTTTGACCATTTGACCTCCTTTTCTCCATCAGCTCTTCTTTTGGGTCCATTTTCGCCCTATTGTATTTGAAGGAGTGGCTGCTTTTTTCCTAGCATTGAGTTTAGTTTGTGTGGAATGTTGTCTTTACTCCAGTTCATGCACCAGGAAAGGAGGGGTGAATACATAAATAAATCCATGTTTTTCCTGCACCACTTTATTAATATAATTACCCAGCTTTTCATGTTTTAAAAATGAATGCACATTTTGAACATACAAAAAAAATTACCACATTCCAAAAAACTAAAAATGTCTGACTTTTTTTTAAGGCTTCCAGATAACTTTTTCATGAGTTCATTGTAGAGTAGCTATAGTGTCTTGCTCACTGCAGTCAGGTAAATGCTTCAACCACAGATCAAACACAGATCACTCTTTTTCTTAGCCCACAAGCAGCATTGATTCAGTCTGGTAGCATTCAGTTCAGAAGGAGCTCTGCTAGAAGATGATAAGATTGTTTCAGATGCTGCCAGACCCACACAAAATCTCTGGATCTCTTAATCTGCTGAGTCATATTAGGGCATGGGCCCTAAACTTTCCCATCCTGGCCAAAATGACAAAAGATAAAGTCTAATTCGAAAGTCCTGTGTCAGATCTACCAGCAGTGAAAATCGGCAGAACCCCATTGACTTCAGTGGTATCACACCAGCTGAGAATCTGTCTCACTGTCAATATGATAAAAATAATACAGTATTTCAAAACAAGGTCTCTCTCTGTGTTATGAGCACCTTGTGCTCTGTAAGAACTGAATTAACTTTTTATCTTTGATGTTGTTTACTTGTTGCATTTTGTTTTAGCTGTGATGGTGAACTAAGTTGGTCAGTTTCTTTTGTCTGTGGTCACTTTCCCTTACTCTTTCTCCACACTAGCACAGGGCTGAATTCTGGCTCCCAATTCAGTAAATTGAGAGTGTCCCTTTATAATATTGTCTCTCTGGAGAGCAGGAGCAAGCATCTATGGGGTAACTTATTTTTTTTCAACACATGCATCAGTCCTGGAACAGAAATGGTCACAAACAGCACAGAAGCAATCCCTTTTTTCAGGATCTCAGCTCTTCACCAATGTGAAGTTCCAAGGGAACAATTCTGCCTCAGAAACTGACTCCTGTCAGAGACTGAGGCAGAGCGTAAACTACTGCGCTGCTTGCAGAGCTCCTGCTACCCTGAATCTTGCATAACAAAACTAACAATGAATAGCGTGTCTCTCCAAGCTTGAACATTTTATACTCAGAAAAAGAAGATTGTGTGTAATAGGGTATACCTGGCCTTTTGAGGCCCCATTGCTGGAAGGCCTGAGGTCCTACTATACTCCGCACCAGGAAGGAGCAGTGAAGGTGGGTCCTCCAGGCTTGCCTAGAAAGGATGTATAGAAGCAGCCAATCAGAGTCCAGCAGGCTCAGATAAAAGGTGCAGCAGGGGTTGAGCAGATCAGTACTGAGCTGTGATCAGGGGGGTGAAGAAGGGGGTTCTGCTCTGGCCTCAGGTACCTGAGTAAAAGGATGGATTTAAAGGCCCCAGAGATGGGGTTGAAGACCCTGGTGAGGGCAGAGAGATTCATGAACTCTTTGCTGCTCTGGAAGGGGTCCATTTTGACTGTATAACTTGGCGAGAGAGCTGAGCCACGGAAGACCTGTCTTGCAAGGTTGGCCAATTAGAGAGGGTGCCAGGAGCAGAGAAAAAGCTTGCAGTGCCACACCCAGCTGCTAAGAGGCACTTGGGAAGTGAGTGCCACCTGCCAGTCAAAACTTGGTACCTGAAGTGGGATCTCTTCAGACTGAAACAAGGAGACACTGGATAAATTGATAAATCTTCTAGCCCAGCAGCAGCCACCCAGCTCTGCTGAAACTCAGCAGGTACTGGCTGAAAGGCAACAAGAGGCCTGGCAGGCTACCCAACAATAGTAGGCTGTACTCCTGTTGCAGCAGTAGCGATGACTCCAGGAACACCCATTGCAGACTGGGCAGGGAGCCTGGCAGCCACAACAAGCATCTATGTACCTCTGGAGGGGAAGGGTCAGATGACACCCCCCCCCCAAGGTGATGCAGGTACTGTGGACAAGAGGGGCATGCAAGTTCAATTTCCCCATGTTGTAAGAGAAACAAGGAGGGTTACTGGTAGGTGCAGAGTACTGAGACACTCAAGGAAGGCCAAGTCTCAAAGGATGCCTGCACTGAGATGCTAGAGGCTTTTATGGTGGTTAAAAAGACTGATAAACACAGCCCGGGGCCAAGCAAAGTATTGTCCCATGGGTAATGTGTTTTAAGTGTGGGGAGCTGCAGCACATGAAGACACAGTGCCTGGCAAGGAATGCAAACAGAGGAGAGCACGGCACGGAGATGTGAGAGGTGGTGTAGTAGGGCAAACCCAGAGTGTAGCAGAGGGGGCTGGAACTCCATTTATTAGGGCCATGGTGATCTCCCCTTTAGCCAGAGGGTAGCAGAGCTTCTGAAGTTTGAAGAGCACAATACAGGAGCCAAAAAAAAATCTAATTTTAAAAGGAGAGCCCAACAATTGGGGAGAGTGGGAGAAGAAAGCAAGGGCCCCAGGGTGAGGAAACTCAGGGTCCCAAGGTTCCCAGGATCCTAGGGAATATGTGGGGCAAGAATATTAAGGTGACAGTGGAGCAGATATTCAGTCTGCAGGTACAGTTGGCTAGCTGCTATTGCAGATCCAGGCTAGAGCAGCAGCAGGACCTGTTACAGATCCTGCAGGAAAGAAGCAGCAATGGTTACAGGTACTAGGCAGACGAGGGATCCAGCGGGCTGGAGCCTGAGGCCTGGCCAAAGAGAGGTCCTTGTTGTGGCCAGATAGCACGTTTAAGAAAGGTATGCCTTTGAGTGATCGGGGGAACAGAGTTGCTGAGGCAAACTGTGGGAAGAACCACAGAAACCCCGCCAGGGGCTGGGAGATGGATGAGGTGTAATTGCTTTTGTTGTGGGGTGGTGGGTCACATAAAAAGGGTTTGCCCTGTGATGAGATGCAGGCCCATACACAACTGGTGTAAATTTAGAGCAGGCCCAAGGCTTATCTCTCTCACTCCTACCTGAGCCTGATAAAGATCTGAATCCGCTCCCTAACCAGATCTGTGCCACTCCAAAATAGTCACATGATGATTTTTTTAAAAAAAGGTTCATGTCTGATTTTTAACATGCAGCTCTAATTGTGTGACAGCCTTACCTAGAAAATGAGATGGAGATACCTTGTGCAGTGATATGAGGCCCCATGGGATATACCAGGCAGTGTAGGAGTTGGAATACTTGAGAGAGCTACAATCTGTATCTATCTGGCTAAATAAACCATGGTGTTACCTTGTGGATTCACTCTGGCATTCCTGCCTCTTTCATAGCTCCACAAACAATACAGATGTGCACTATCCTTGCAAATCTGTACAGGAGCTTCCTTGCTACTAGTGAGCTTTCCCTCCCAGCCCCCCAGAATCCAGTGCATCTGTTTGTTTTTATCTGTGGAACATGAGCCACAAGGTTTCATCAAAACAAAAGTAGTCTAGGGGACATATGGCCCAAGAGCCTACTAAAATTAGTACTGATCTTTGATCCTATTTGTAAATCGTTCACAGGCATGGTAGCATCTGACACGTGAACTGGATGAAATCTGTTTTTTAAAGTCCCAAGAGAAATCAATGTGTGTCTCTGTGTGTATTTTTGTTTGAAAAGTGCTTGTAAATGTCTGTCTTATTTATATTTAATTAAACTTAAAGACAGACAAAAAAAATCACCTGTCAAAACCAATATTTCAGTGTTAATGTTCAATCTTACAATAACAAACTAGTGTGCACTGTATGATACAGGGAAAGTATGTAGGGCATGATTCAGCCAGGCACATTTGTACAACATCTAGCACAATGTGGTACTGGTCTATGAATAAGGTTCCTAGGTGCAATCAGAAGCATGTTATAGGTTTCAGAGTAACAGCCGTGTTAGTCTGTATTCGCAAAAAGAAAAGGAGGACTTGTGGCACCTTAGAGACTAACCAACTTATTTGAGCATGAGCTTTCGTATACATCTGATGAAGTGAGCTGTAGCTCACGAAAGCTCATGCTCAAATAAATTGGTTAGTCTCTAAGGTGCCACAAGTACTCCTTTTCTTATTGTAAGGAGAGTGATCACTTTAGATAAGCTATTACCAGCAGGAGAGAAGCATGTTAGTCCTGTTTGAAGTCACTAGGACTTAAGCAAGTCCTTAAACTAAGCACTTGCTTAACATTTTGCTAAATCTGGGCCTTAATGAATAAAATTACAATTCCCTTTTCTTCTTCCCATCAGTGTTAATTAACTTAGCTTAATTCCCCCTTATTAGGTATTTAAATCATGAGAAGCTGAGTCATTCAAAACTCCAGAATAGAATCAAATCAAACCAGTTGTTTGGAAATGTCTGTATAAAACCGCATCAAAGGTGATGTCAGCAAATAGCTGGGGGGAGGAGGGAATGGTGTAAACCCTTTTTTACTTCTTTGTTCTCTGTTTAGAAATCCAAATAAAGTGCCCATGCAAAATCTCTTGTTTAAAATGCAAGCAAATCAGAGTACAATGAAACTCCCTCTCCCTGCAGTAGAAATCCAGCTGTAATCAAATGATAACACCAGCACCCCATTCTGCCTCAAATGCCAGGAGAAAGGAAATGGGGCTGCCAACATGCCCTGAAGTTCAGTGGTTTCAGGCTATTTCAGATCAAGAGGAGGGGTGAATTCCTAAACCAAGGGCCCCTCACAGTGAATGCCCTGTGAGCAGTTGCCTCTGTTGCATGTGGTGTATTGAAAACAGTGATCAATCACTAAATTCTCACAGGGTTTCCTGGTCCTGCTTGCAGGCCAGGGCCTTGGTAGGGAAGCATGTGATGAGAGTCAGATCAAAGTGGGGTAAGTTGTACCTCTCTGTTTTAGGGATCAGCATACTTTGTCTCTCTCTATGCATGGGTTCTTGCTCTGAATGCTAAAGTGATGTTACACTGCAGCCTTCTAGCAACAGTATTTGATGTTTTCATCTAACCTCTCTGTGTGCGTGTAGTGAACAAAACATAAACAGGGGAATGTCACTCAGATGGCCTCCTCTGCTTGTGTGTGCAGCTCTATGGCATGGGGAGAGAGGCAGCCTGTTAAATAGGGTGATACCAGGCCATTTAGAATTTTTTATAGAGCAAAACCAACATTTTAAATTCTACCTGGGAAACTAACTGGCAATCGGAGCGGATTAACAAACTCCCCCATGGTTTTGCATTGTAAAGTTTTATTGCCACCTGGTCTATAAAGGCTTATAGCCTCTCATTTGTTCATAAAAGAATAAAATGATTTCTGTTCTCTATAGGTTCTGACACTGTGCTTGTCACGGCAGTATTTGAGGGTTCCTTAGAAATTTAAGTATTGCTAAATCTTGTGTCTGCCAAACATATTCCAGGGACACCTGGAGCAAATTCTTCATTATTAGATTAAATAGATAGATCATTGCTTCAAATCTACCATCACATGTGATTATTATATCTCATCCTATCTCATTGTCTCTATCCTTTCACACATTGTGTTCCTGGGCTCCTCTCAGAAGGGCAACTGTAAGTCTGATTTGCAGTGAGAAATTAATTCTCTTTAGTAGCTTGTGTCCCATTTTCCCCAGCCACATTTTTAGAATGGGATCAATAAGTTATACTAAGGAAGCATACATTATAGTTTATTGAAATAATTCCCACTGTGACACTGTAAATCTTTACACTCTACAGGAAAACCTTTACAATGGTCCCCCTGTCCCATATATGAGAAAAGGACAGGGGGCTGCCAACATGTGATGGGGGGTACCAGCCCTGCACTGGGCCTGAAGGGGTTAAGGAGAGCCCCTGGGTACAATCCCCCTTGCCTGCTATAACTGCAGTAGGTGTCAAGTCTGGGGAGAGGAGATAAGAGAACAAGCCCAGCTTGGTGAGAGGGAGGAGACCTCTTGAGCTAGCTTTAGCTAGAGACTGCCTTGAAGGTGCCTCCAAGGAAGGACCAGCTGGGGCTAGAGCTTAACTGGAGACATCTAATGTGAAAGCTGCCTTGGCCAGGTAGGCCTGGAGCAGGACCTTTTTGTTACTCGTAACTAGTTTGGCTTCCCTTTTGTTTTGGGCCTGACCGAAGAGTCAGCCGGGGAAGAGTATGTGAGGCGGGGCCACAGGGCACACTGGGAAACAGCCCAAAGGGACAGAGGGGTCAGTATCCCGAACTGACAGCACAACTGTCCATCTCACTTGGTTGGAGCTGACCTAAAGTGAAGAGAGATGAAAGTCAAATAACCTATGAGTGCTATTCTCAGGGTATCCTCTTGCTTTCTGGGGCAGGTGGACCAGAAACAGAGAGCTGGCAAACAATGCAACAGTTCTGGGAGGTCCTGAAAGGTGCTGTGAAGAGTCATTTGCATTGTATGCCGCTTGCCACTATGTGTGCTACAATCACACCCCCCAGTTGCAAGGTCAACATACCCAAAGGCAGGGGCTAGGCCTTCGCTGCCAAAATAAGGCAATAGCACGTGTCAGCTGCAAATCCCAGGGGAGGCAAGGCTCTGTAGTGCTTTACCTTGATGTAGCTAGTCAAGGTCGACTCTGGGTGGAGGTACGGTGTTGACCTCTGGTAGCGATAGCAAGGTAAAAAGTACATGTGCTTTGTCTGTCCTAGGAATTAACAGCAAGAGATCAAATGTGCATTAGTTAGCTTTCTGTAGAGAGCCAGAGAGACGAAGCAGTCAAAAAAGAAGAAATGTGACTGGATAGTTTATGGACCTGTGCTAAAGGTTCAAAGGCCAGCTGTTATCTCGCCGGGGGAAGCTGAGATTGGAAGGGGGCTGCAGGCATGGTTAGAAACAGACCCTGCCTTCAAATAGCAAACTGCCCCCCTTGATGACACAGATTTTAAAACCACTCCTCCCCCCCTGCCCCGGCTGAGAAGATCGCAGCCCTGGCTGGTTTGTCTGGCCATGCTGTTGGCACTGTGTTGCAACACAAAAGAGAGAGGAGCCAAAAAAGCAAACGTGCCCATGCGCGCAAAAAAAAAAAAAAAATGCGCCAAAAACCCAGCCCAGGTCAAGGTCTGGGAGGTAAATTTGTAACTCGGGGAAGATTGTCAGGAAGCAGGTTATAATGTGCAAGCAGGCTTCCCGTTCCCTCCTCCCCTGAGAGCCTCCTTTGTCAGGGTGACCGGAGCACCCTTCCCAGGCTAGTGAGCTGGAGGCCAGGGACACAGCTCAGAGATGCAGGTCCCCCAGTGCACGGCGACGGGCTCCTTTTCTCCTTTCCGTAAGTCCCCGCCTCACCCTTTCTTAAAATGTAAAGCTGAACGGTGCTGACCTGACACTGTCAAGCCGAGCGAGCAGGCCATATGCATTGCCTTGAATCCGACTCTGCCAGGAGAGGGGCTGATGAGACACAAGGGCTGCCTGGAGTCTTTACAAATAGCAATGCTCCATTGTTTTCTCTGGGGCTTTGCAACAGCATGGCTTGTCTCTGTCTTCCTGTAGCAGTCCTGGAAACCTTGCAAGTTGAGGTTTGTCACAGTGTAACTCGGGTGCCAGCATGCAAGTTTTGGAAAGAAACAAGCTTTTGCAGCATTGGGTTTAAATCTCCCGTTGCTCTGGGTTTGATTTATTTCTCCCTGATAAGCCTGGGTTCATAAATGTTCAGTACATGTTTTCCTCTTATAGTGCATGAACAATAACATGCATCAAAAAGAAGCGGGAATGGGATGCAATTCTGTAACGGACGCATACTGCTTGGGGCTCACACTTCGCAAATAAGGGTACATTTATAAAACAGTTTATAAAGGGTTAATGATTCATAGATGTTATAGGCGTGAACAGGTGGTTGTAAGTGTAAACACATGTTTGCATTGCAACATTTAGTGGTGGAAACAAGTGAAGAATCAGGGGGAGGAGACGTAGTTTCTTGGTTTTGTTTTGGGGCACTCTGATTTGCCAGGGCTGGCTGGGGTAGTTCTGCTGGGTGGGCCAGAATCCTCCACAAATGAGGCATGGTAGTCACTAGGCCTACTCCTGAGCTGTCTGAAGCTACTTAGGTGATTTCCATTGTGGGCATGTAGCCTGGCAGGACACACTCAGAATTGCTCTCTGGTAGAACCAATGGGAACTCACGGGGAAGGGGAAGAGTTTATAAATAGGAAGAGTGGGAGCCAGATTAGAGTGGAAGATTTATGGTGGGAGCACTACAAGGACCAGATATCTGTACCATAGGGATTGTATTCCAGCAACTTTACCCATTTTGTGGAATTTAGATAGCAGGCTGCTTGCTCCTTCACCCCCCTTGCAGAAGCAGACAAAGAGGACTAAAATGGCTGTAGGCTATGCAGATTGCAGACTGGTGTGGCAAAGACTCAGGGGGAGTTTGAAGGAGACTGGGGGACTAGTGCTTGTTTCCCAGTTTTAAGGAGATGGCATCCCCTAGAGAGAGTTTAGGTTCTGTTCCACAAAAACTGAGAAGAGAAGAGCCCCAGGGAGGTGTATGTATGTGCATGATTATACTTTGCATTTTAACTCATGATAGTAACAAATACTAAAACTTGGGGAGGGGGAAGCCCCCTTGAAGGAGTATAGTCAATATGCAAGAGTTGTTATTGATGATATTCATAATTGTTTCAAGGGTTATAAGCAAACTGTTATGTATGCATAACTTTATATAGATTGAGTAAATGTTTATCTTTAGTGATTTTGAGCCACTCTCCAGTTACATATTTAATGCGATATTATACATCAGCATGGAAAAATTGATGATATTTTTAAAATCAAATTTTTAATTTAAATCGGACTTTATTTAAATCAGTTTTTAAATTTAAATTTTGTTTAAAAATAAACAATAAAAACAAACCTACTTAATAAAACAATAAAATAAAAATAAACCTACTTAAAATTAAATTTGAAAGTCGGACAGTCTATGTTAAGGTCTAAATTTATAATAATCTATGAATTTCATTTAAGTGAAATAAAAATAATGCTAAGCAGTACTCATTTCCTGCCGAAGTTTTAAAGCAAGTCACAGCACTGAACTGGTGGAAGTCTGGCTAAGCACCTGAAACCAGAGTTTGTTGAAGAAGGATGTTGATAAATTGGCGAGGGTTCAGAGAAGAACCGTGAGAATGATTAAAGGATTAAAAAACCTGCCTGATCGTGATAGACTCAAGTGATAGAGAAGGTAAAGGGGTGACTTGATTACAGTCAGATGAGGTGATCCCAAACGATCCCTTCTGGCACTGGAATCTATGGAAAAGTGCTAAACCAGCTTTTGACGGCAGTAATCTTTGCTGCAGGTGCAGAGAGATTATTTTGTTCATTTCAGTTTATTCAGTTGGTTCAGTTCAATTCAACGACTAGTTTATTCAAAGTTAAGACACTGATTGAAAGTTGAAAAAGCAGGAAAGCTTGTTTTTTTTTCTTCCCTTTTCTTCCAATCTATGAATAAAAACCAGGAATGAGGGATGAGATCTACTAGTTCTAAAATCTCAAAGGGTATGGCGACCAGAGACCATTAGTTCAATTCACTAACTACAGATAATACTTATTTTGTTTACTAAATCAGTTAGTTTTAAATGTAAAACATATTTTGATCACCTCTTTTTTCCTGATGTATCCAGCACATTTATGGTGTTTTTTATTTAACTAACTCTTAAAAATGCTGGTTTTGACATTTTTTAAATGAATTCTAATTTCCATCCAAATAAGGCTTGACACAAATCCCAAGTAAAAAATTAACAATCATCTAGTAAATAAGAAATGCATCATTCACCATTTTCTAACATAAAATATAAAAATTATTAATCTGAAAAAATGTATGTTAAGTTGTATCATTGATTAAATAAATGTGTATAGGTATACTATAGTGTCCTGGTTAGCAAAAAGTACCAAATGTAGTGTAAAAGCTTTATTTTGTTGCAAATCAATGTTTTTTAATGATTATCAACCAGTGAGTATCGACTTTTCTTTAGGAAAATAATACTAAGTACAAATTAAAACAAGATTAAAATTGATTATTTAAATCGTTTTCCGACTTGCTAATTTAAATCATGATTAAAAGCAGTGATTAAAATAGCTTTGATTTAAATCAATCCATCTTGTAATATGTATCAAACTCCTGGTCTGTACCCCAGAAGAGAGGAGAGCTGAGGTACAGGAAAATAGAAAGAAATATTATGCCAAGCATTAGCCTGGTGCTTTTTTCAAGTCTGGTTCCCCAAGTACATCAGTAGGAGGGGGGTATAGATGCTTATAAAAGCAACCTGTTGAGCTGCTGGACTCTAACAATTAGTAACAATTGATCTAACTGCTTATTACACTGTCAATCATTTATTAGGGGAACAGAGTGGGTGAGGTAATGTCTTTTATTGGACCAACTTATGTTGGTGAGAGAGACAATCATTTATTGACCCTTTACTAACTATTTATAAATGCACCCTAAATATATGACCCATCTTGAGTCAGTAAAGGGTTCCAAATCACAGAGCACACATGGATTGAAGCAACAATTAAACTCACTGCTTCCTTGATAAATCGAGTTCTGTAAACTGATGTTAATGTCAGATTAACAATGATATCGGTGAGCGCATTGAAAGATTCATTGGTTAACAAGAAGTGTGTTATGTAAGCTGATTAATAGTTGTGTGACACAAGATAGTCAACAGAATTTTCTGGTGGACAATATGCAACGTGTACATATTGTTTTCAAATCAGTGTAAATCATTACTTTATACAGTGCAAACTATTGCAGTGAGTAAACTTCATCTGTCATGCAGGGTTGTGGCTGGTCTTTCACAGATGCTAAGACTGATGGGCGCTGGTCATATAGCAGAGAACCAGGCCCTTTGTCTTGTACCTTGCGTTCTATTTCCCACCTGCACAAATGGACTGCAAACCGGAGGTCACACTCTAACAAGTTAGATTCCTTCTGTGATCTGGCCCCTTTATGTTGTTCTGGTGCCACAAACGGGCCACAAAGTCACCAGATCTCATCATGGCGGGGATTCCCTTGGCATGGAGAGTCAGTAGCTGGTGTAGACTTAGCATAGCTGGCTCTAACACCACCCCTAGCATAGTGGGGTATCATAGAGGCGAGAGAGGGTGTGGCTAAAGCTTTACTGTGCTCCAGCTAGTCTCAGCTGGCCCTTTGGGTCCGTAATCATCCTGCCTGGGTTAGCGTAGCTCTGATGCTGCTCTGAACTAGGCAGATGTTAAGCCCTGTGTAGAACTAGACTCAGAAGCAAGTAGCTGCTCCTTTGGATATGCTCTCCACCTTAACTGCACCCTGCGAATACTGATTATAACTACTAGTCTGGCCGTGTGATCATAGCAGCATTTTGCAGCCACTCGGCATGGCTGTAAATGGCGACACCAGGCGCAGGGCAGTGGGGAATCAGGACCAGAGGGTTGAACCGGATGCAGAATACCGTACGAAGAGTAGAACTGGGGTGAGCTATTTGTAGGCTATGATTTTTTGACTGAAATTCAGCTGGTTTCTTGTTTGAGAACAGACTGATATTTATGAATTTGTGTGCGATCGGTGATGATTGAGTGTTTGCTCCAAGCAAACAAATTTCAGCCCACAGATTGCTTACAAGCTGAGCCTGGTGGGTGTATTTCCTCTTTGTTGTTACTGCTGTGTGATTAGTCACCTTAAAGATATAAGTCCAAAATCCAGGGACTCTGCCCCCACCCCATGAAATAGGCTGTGTGCTGGGTAACACTGGAAGGTAGAAGGAGGGGGGAGGAAGAGTGTGTGTGTGTGTTTGGAGGGAGGGAATCCGTCTGCCAGGCTGCAGAGTCAAGCCACGTTCAGGATTTGTGATTATATCGGTTAGACAAGAGAAGTAATGTGGTGTAGCGGACTAGGCAGTGGAGTGGGAGTCAATAAACTGGGGTTCAGTCCCTGGCTCTGCAACTGATTTGCTGTGCAAGCCTGGCCAAGTCACTGTGCTTGTTTCCCTGTCTATGTAGACTGTAAGCTCTTGGGCTTGTCCCTCAGCATGTGTGCAGAATACTTAGCAGGATGGGGCCCTGCTCTCAGGGCCTGCAGGTGCTACTCAGTGCCAGTAATAACTGTCTAAAAGCCCTCGGTACAGGAGGGTGCTAGATAAATTTGTGCACAAACCAGAAAGGTGTCTGCATCGCTGAGTTGTTTGAGTTGCTGCAATCCTTTACTGTCGTTGGATAGCTGGAGACAGTGTTTCTGTTGCTCATTCACATTAACGCAGTGGGGTGGTTAACAGTGGAAAACAGTTAAATTTGGGTTGTGGGGATGGGCACAGGAATCAGTAGTATTTTTGTAGGGGAGGGGGCTGGTGGTGTAAGGTTTGTAGGCCTGCCAGGAAGTTGTGGCCAGCTTTGCCCATGAGAGCTGTGAGGATGGGAGAACGCCCCTGACTATGGATGCTTGAGTCAACCTTAGCAGCAGCAGCAAGCTGGTCACTCATTGTGCATGTGTGGAATAGACAGGCATCATGCTGCCAGGAGTAAGATATGTGGCATTCTGAGTGTCAAGGACCAGTGTATTGCCCTTTTGGCTCGAGTGGTTTGCTACAATTCAGGGTCTTGCAGGGTTGTTTCCATTAGGCTGAGAAATCAGTGATGCGTGTCAGGTATTTTCTTGCAGTTTATTCACAGTCTTCTTTCCCAGAACATAGTTAGAACAAACAATGCCATGCAGTTTCCTTGCTGAGATCCCACTCCAGCAATCTCTGTGCCCAAGAAGCCCTCTGCCTTTGTTTTTTCTCAGGCTCACGCTTGCAACACCATCTCCTGTGTCCATCAAAGGCCTGGTCTACCCTAGAGTTAGAGCAATACAAGGCAGCTTGCGTCGCCCTAACTATGGAAGTACTGACATTTAAACGTTGCTCCCGCTGAGGTAACTGCCCTGCTATGCTGACTTAATAACTCCACCTCTACAAGAGACACAGAGTCAATGTCAATGTAGTTAGGTCGCCGCAGTGTCAGTGTTGCTTATGTCAACTGTTACTGGCTTTCAGGAGCCATCCCACAGTGCCCCAGACTGACAATACAATAGATACGGGTGCTCCCGGTGAGGACATCCACTATCAACACAAGGAGCAAAGTGTAAACTCGCACAAGCAGTGTAGTTATGATGGCGGCTATATGCCGATGTAAGTTAGATCGACTTAATTTTGTAGTGTAGACATGACCCAAGTACGTACTTGGGCCCTGTCACCAGAGTGTCTGAGCACCTCACAATCTTTCATATTCTTGTCCTCACAACATCCTGGTGAGATAGGGCCCTGCTGGTAATCTCATTGTACAGATGGAGAACTGAGTCCTGGGGAGGGTAATGATACAGGAAATTATCAGAGCAGAGACTTCCTGCTCCAACACACACCGCCTGTAAATGATGATCTAGCCCTGCTTTTGCAACTGGGGAAACCCATCAGTCCGCACAGCTTAGCTCTGACCTGCCACGTGGCCTATTGCTTGCTTTGGGGTGGTCCCCACTGCCCCGGCTGTTTGTACTTGCTCCTTTTGTTGATCCTGGAGGAGGGTGCTTGTCACCCATTGGCTTAACGAGGTCTGTGATTTGTTTTTTGGATAAGACTTACTAGCCATTAGCACCTTTCAGCGTAGGAAGTGACTGACCAATCTCTCTCGTGATCCTGGCCTCAGACACTGGTCTAAATGTGAAGAAAGCAAGACATGAAAGCCACGTCCAGTGTTTCATGCCATGCTTCAGTCTAGTCATTTGAGTGTCCAGTGTTCCTGGTATAGGTTGAATGCTCCATGTCTGTTTCAGCTAGTCTTTTGTGTCCTGTGTTCTTTCAGGTGACTTATAAACTTCCCTGTCACAATCTGAGGTAGGACGTAGTGGGAGGAATATAGGCTGAAGCCTGGTCTATGCTACAAAGTTAGTTTGTTGTAAGCTGCCTTCCGGCGACCTAGTTGTGCATATGTGTATGATTAAGTGGCCCATTATGCTGACATAGTAACGCCACCTCCCTGAGCAGCGTTGAGCCAAGGTTGATGTACAGTAGACACAGCGCAAGTGTAGACAGTGCGTTACTTATGTCGACCCTAACTGTCCTCCAGCAGCTGTCCCATGATCCCAACGATGACCGCTCTGGTCACCATTGTGAACTTCACTGCCCAGGGGTCCTGGAGTCCAGCAGCTACTCTCTCTTTAAAGCCCTGTGAATTTCTCAATTTCCTTTTCCTGATTGCCCGGCTTGGTGAGCACACCTAGCAACTCTTCATTGTTGTGTGCAGCTGCCCAGCCGACCATGCCAACTGCATGGTCCAGCCACGCTCCTGCCTGGAGTAGATGATACTGGATCTCCTGGACCTGTAGGGAGAAGAGGCTGTGCACGCACAGCTCTGGACTAGCTACAGAAATGTGGACCTCCATAAGCAGGTTGCTCGGGGGATGCAGGAAAAGGGCTATGGCAGGGACTGGCAGCAGAGCCGCGTGAAAGCCAAGGAGCTGCAATAGGTGTACCAGAAGGTCAGGAGGGCCAACAATTGATCCAGTGCCAAGCCATGGACCTGCTGCTTTTACAATGAGCTGTATGCCGTTCTCAGCAGAGATCCCACCACCACTCCACACAACACCTTCGGTACCTCCAAGAAGCCTGAGTCATAGGACTTTGTCATGAGCTATGAAGTGGATGAGGAAAAGGAGGAGGAGAATGGCAACTGGGGAATCAAGCTGCGCAGCAAGCCAGCCCTGTTTTTGACTCCACCAGTCAAGCACAGTTGAGCCCGATGCAGGGGAAAGAACCACAGGTAAGTGTATACATACATTTTCCATTACCGGGATGGCTCCCCTGGCCCCTGAAAATAGCAGGACACAGCTTTTGACTCTTCATTAATTTACTTGTGCTAGAAGAGGGAGTGGCATGACCAAGACAGGTAGAGTTGCTAACTGCTTTTCAGTCACCTCTAGAGTTAGGTGCGGGGAGGCGGGATGCAGGGGACCATGCGAAGCAGTTTGTTTATGGACACAGGGATGTCCCTTGAATTCTCATGAGAGATTTTAATGAAACTTCCATGGATGTCCTCTGCAATCTTCTCCCAAAGGTTTCTAGGGATGGCAGCTTAATTTCTTCCTCCGTGGTAGGACACTTCTCCATGTCAGTCAGCAAAAACTTCAGCAGGCACCATTGCAGTATAGAAGGTAGCAGCATATGGGTCCAGGTAGCTTCAGGACACGAGCAGCAGCTGTACTCTCCGCACCTTTGCTACCCTCAGGAGTGAGATCAGCTAAAATCACCAATGCCAATATTCGGTGCCATTGCCTTATGGTACTAGTTATAGGCCTCTGAGCAATTCCCTCCTCATTTCTCTAACCCCTGGTGGGCCGTATTCACCATGACTGGTGCTGTGCACAAGTAACCCCAAGCAGAATTGTGAATGAGGAGGTGGTGCTTAAAACTTTAGGGGAGCAAGGGGAGTGAGTTCTGCCTCTTAACTTTTCCTTTCTTTCATGACTACAGTGATGACGGTACCTGTGTGTGTTTTATCTGCAGCTGCTGCCATTGTGGCCTTGAGCCTCCTCCTCCAAACCTGTGGAACACCAGAGCCAGATAAGGGGGAGAAAGAAGAGTACTCGGGATGACTTATTCAGTGAGATCCTGCAAGCCAGGGCTGCATTGGACCATGAGCACAAGACCTGTGGGGTGAACATTGGAGACAGCCTGGAGAAGGAAAGAATGGAGAGGAGAAACACCAGGACATAATGGGGCTTCTCCAGCAGCAAACACAGATGCTGCAGACTCTGGTGGATTTAGAGGTTCAACAATCCTGGGTTCACCTCCCTCTGCAGAACTCAATATTGGGACCTCCCTATTCCACCTTCATAGGGGTAGTTTGACTTCTTTATTTTTGGGGGGGAGAGGCAGCTCCAGCAAGGCCAATGGGGACGTGCATGGGGGGCAAATTCTGTGTTTGCCCGAGGCTTGCCATGTCTGTGTAGCTGAAATGGACATGAATGTTCTCTTCCCTTCATAAGTTCTTCACTCTTAATTTATTAAGTTTTAATAAGTTTTAAATACATTTGTTTTAAAATTTCATGGTTGTGGGTTTTTTACTGAATTCTGTTACAAAATACAGCTCTCTTATTTAAAACATAACTCATATTTATTAGTTTGCAACACCTGTTACCGAATGCTTAGCAGGCCTGAAAGCAACCAATTACTTGTTTCAGAGTAACAGCCGTGTTAGTCTGTATTTGCAAAAAGAAAAGGAGTACTTGTGGCACCTTAGAGACTAACCAATTTATTTGAGCATAAGCTTTCGTGAGCTACAGCTCACTTCATCGGATGCATACCGTGGAAAATACAGAAGATGTTTGTTTTTATACACACAAATCATGAAAAAATGGGTGTTTATCACTACAAAATGGCCCGCCTTGATTATCATACACATTGTAAGGAGAGTGATCACTTTACATAAGCTATTACCAGCAGGAGAGTGGGGTGGGGGAGAGAGAAAACCTTTTGTAATGATAAACACCCATTTTTTCATGATTTGTGTGTATAAAAACAAACATCTTCTGTATTTTCCACAGTATGCATCCGATGAAGTGAGCTGTAGCTCACGAAAGCTTATGCTCAAATAAATTGGTTAGTCTCTAAGGTGCCACAAGTACTCCTTAACCAATTACTTGTTATTGATAGTGTGCCGCAACTCCTAGGATAAGCCACAAACAAAATTAATAGAGGTACTGGCAATGTTGTATTCCTACACGTACAGCAATCACCACACAATTCCTAACAGGCCACAAAAGAGCAGGGCCAGGTAGAGCATGGTGCAGCAAAACACATTACTATGGCTCACTGTTAAAATGCTCTTTCAAAGCCTCCTTGAGCCATATAGCTACTCAGTTAGCTCAGCCAATACAAGAGCTATTAGAAGTTTAAACTCAGCAGACAGCCACTCCAACTCTGCCCTCCACCCTGGCAGAAAGGTTTTCCCTCTTTGCGTCAAATCGTATCCAGGACAAAGCAGGCAGCTATACCCATTGGACCTCAGTGAGAAAAATATCCCAATCTTCTGAGTAAACAAAGCCAACATCCCTTCAATTGACCAAAAGCACGTTCAACTGTCATTCTGCACCTGCTGAGCCAGTAGCTGAATCATACCTTGGTGCTGTCAATGGCCTGTGTATGGGTTCGTGAGCAAGGGGTAGGCTGGGTTGCCCAGGATCACTACTGACACTTCAACATTCCCAGTGGTAATCCACCAGTCAGGAAAGAAAGTCCCTACTTGTAGCTTTCTGAACGGTCCTGTGTTCCTGAAGATGCGAAGACCATGCATTGTCCCTGACCAACCAACACTGACGTTGGTGAAGCCTCCCCGGTGATCCCCGGATGCTTGTATAACCATAGAAAAGTAGTCCTTTCTGTTGATGTGCTTTATGGCAAGGTGGTCTGGTGCCATAATAGGGACGTGCGTGCTGTCTAGCACTCCACCGCAGCTTAGGAACCCCATTGCTGCAAATCCATCCACTGTCTTGCACGTTGCAAGAGTCACAGTTCTGCGTAGCAGGAAGCGATTGATGGCGTTGCACACCTGCATGACAACGGCCCCTGCAGTGGTTTGCCTGACTCCAAACTGATTTCCAGCTGACCGGTAGCAATCTGGCATTGCAGGTTTCCACAGTGCCATCGCCACTGGCTTCTCCACTGTCAGTGCAGCTCTCATTTGGGTCTCCCTGCACTGAAGGGCCGGGGCAAGTTCGGTGCATAGATCCGGGAACGTGGCCTTGCGCATCGGGGAGTTCTGCAGCTGCTGCTCATCATCCCAATCTTGCACTACGGTGCAATCTCACCAGTCAGTGCTCATTTCTCAGGCCCAGAAGTGGCGCTCCACCATTTGCAGCTGCTCTGTGAATGCCGCCACCCACAACAATCTCTCCTCCAAGAAATCATCGTGTTCCCTGCTGATTGGGTGGTTCTTGTGGCTTTGCGAATACTACAGCCTTGTGCGTCCTGTGCTTGCAATGCTCCTGTCAATAGTGCCGAGGTATGTGGGCTCCATGCTTTCGCTGGAGATGGTGGAGAGCGAAGAGGGTCAAATGGGTTTGTGGGATTTTGAAAAAAGGCATGAAAATTATGCGATACAGATGTCATTATGGGATGGATTGGAGACGGTTGCACCCTGGGAAGTTGACCCCATGCTCCCAGTCACCCCTGCGCAACTCATTTTGGCCTCATTATGCATTGCCACAACATCCCAAAAGACAGAGCACTGGACGGTGGCAGGTTGCCCACTGGGATACCTACCTGTGGTGCACTGCCCTTGCACTGACACAAGCATTCCTGGTGAGTGTGCACAAGGAGCCAAGCATGTATGTGCACGAGCGCGGTACAAACTGCAGTGGCCCTTGACATCAGTGTGTAGTGTAGACGTGGCCTTAGTGAGGGGAATTGGTTAGCCTTTAGGTATGTACCACCCTAGGACCTCAAAGGTTTTTGGAACTCATGTTGCTTTTTGAAATACATGATCAATATATATGTTTGGTTTTCCTTCAAAAGATCAGGGTCCCTGACTGCATACCAGTTATAGGAGGACTATGGGACAGATCTATGGACTGCCTCTATCTGGGTCACAGAGTTGTCATCTGTCCTGGGACTCCTCGGGTCTGGACCCCAAATATATGGGGAAGAAATATCTGAACTCCACTGGTTTCTAATTTCATATAATTTATTACCAAAACTAAATAGCTGGAGCAAAAAGCATAAAATAAAATGCATCCAAACACATCAAATTAACAGTGTGAGTTTATATCAAATCCTCAACCAAATCTACTTCTCAGGTTGATTTAAATTGTATCCAATAAACCTACAATTTATAAGCTTTGTCTGCTAATTTGGGATGGCAGCAGTTTTGTATAACTGTCAGTTCCCAAACTCAGGGTATTATTAATCTCTGTGCCACTCAGTTTGTTTATTCCAGCCGAATGGCTGGATAGATGGAGGGTTAGATCACTCTCAGGTTGAAATCAATGTTGAGACTACAGGCTTGATGCCAATTAAGGCAGCCTGCCAAAATTGTGGGTGGGTGGGTGATAGCCAATCTCCTCCCTCCCCCCCCCACTTCATGGAAAATTCCAATACAATTCAAGACTACACAGCTTGCCAGTCACATTCTTGCAAACAAAGCGTATGCGTGCAAAGGATCAAAATTCAGTTTCTGATTGGCTGAAACCCTACCATGATTTCTGATGAAAGTAACACTTTTCTGTTCAACTGATTTATGAGAAGTAATTAAATTCACATCTTGTCCTGAGGGAGGATATTGAAGGTTTTGATGCCATGTCATTAGTAGGGGACAGTTAAGTAGCTTGTCCTGTGACAACTCAAAAGTCTTTTTAATGTGCTATAATTAGGGTGGGTTAAGGCAAATAGAAAATGTAAGAAGTCCAATGCATTGAAGCTTTTTCATCTTTTGCCCCTAATATAGAACATCTTTGCCTTATGATTTTTTTTCCTTATAGCTTTGAGTTTTGGATCGAAGAGCAATTCAGTCGCATTAGCTTAATTGTATTATAGCATTTGCCATCACCTATACCTTAATCTGCAAAGTAGTGTCCATTAGAACTCCACATAACTCTCTCTGAAATTTAACTTTGCAGCTATAGTCTTGTAGTTAAGACACTGGACTGGGATTCAGGAGACCTGGATTTAAGTCCTCTGCCACAGATTTCTTTTTGTGTGATTTTGGGCAAGTCACTGGCACATGTCACACTACAGAGCCTTTGCTGGAGAGCTAGATATTCTTCTGCCAGTATAGCTACACCACTTCCCTGAATGAGAGTAGCTATGCCAACAGAAGCCCTTAGATGCTTGAGCCTTTCAAGCCAAAATGTGCTTTCTGAATAATTCCCTAGTGAGCAGTAAATCTGCAGCTTTGCGCAGACTTTATTTTAAATCAGGTGTAAAATAAGAAGGATGAACATTTGAAAATGTGTCCCAGCACGTGCCCAGTAGGAAAGTCTATTACTTTATAAGCGGGTGTGTTGATCCTGGTTGTGTTGTGCATGTATATTTAAGGACCTGATCCAGCAAAGTGCTTAAGCACATAATTAATTTTAAGCGTTGATGGAACTACTCACATCACTAAAGTTAAGCATGTGGCTAAGTGCTTCGCTGGATTGAGTCTATCTTCACAGCGAAGTGCTTGGTCTAGTGAGGTAATTGTCCAGGCAAATATTTTTGGAAATCCAGGATCAATCCAAATGTGCTTAGCAGGATGATCCCTTCTCCGCTAATGTGCCTCTTTACAGAACAGACTAGCAGTATGGTTAGGAGTAAGGAATTCCTGAGTTCAAGTCCCAAATGTTCACTAACTGTCTTAATAATTAATTACTTCAGTAGTTTCCAATCTGTGGCCTGTGGAGACCTTTCTAGCCGCAAGGGGCTGGTTTCTCCTTCTTCCTTGCAAATAAGAACCTGGATGCTTGTAAAAGCAGCTGGAAACAAAGAGGTGAAATCAAACCAGGTGGCTTTAAGGGCTGCTGCTACAAAAGAGGAGAGGAAAGAAGAGCTGCCCTCAGGGACTGGAGCCCTGAGTTGAGCGATAGCTGCCGCTATTTGCAAAGAGAGGTATGTTCAGTGAGAGAGGCACCAGGCAGCATTATGGGGGGGCGGCTCGGGGGAAACCGGATCAGGCACCTGGACAGCATGTCCAAGGGTGAAGGGAACCAAATGTCAGGGAAACATGTGCAAGGGCAGAGGAAGAGGACCAGAAGTCAGACAAATGTGTCAGGAAGCAACGGGGGAAGAGAGGACAGAACAGGTGGGGGGGGGGGAGAGAGGACAGAACAGGTGGGAGGGGAAGATGAAATAAAGAACAAGAATAGACCGTATGATTGGCTTTTTAACAAATGAGCAAAACATGGCATTAAAGTTGATTGTACGTACATCCCTTATGTCATTCTCCTTCTAAGAAATTGCTGTAGTTGCCACAGGAATGTAGTGGGATTGTGAATGGGCAAACGGTGTGGTCTGTTCATTAATGATTCATAGTGCAATGATCATGGGAGGGGAGGTGGTCTGCACAATCATGAATGGGAGAGGAAGTGCTCTGATCATTCATGCATGGGAGGAGGGGGTATCTTCAGACTCTACGAAGAGAAGTGAATAACACTGTGAAAAAGCTTGAGAACCCCATGAATGCTGCCATCTTAAATTCAGCCACTCCCTACTTTAGTTGGCACCTTCTTACCTCCTCATGTTATTTTACCCGATAAAGCCCATTCTGCCAGCCAGTGGATAGGTGTGTGTGTGTGACATCAGCTTAGGGCTTGTCTATACAGGAACGTTTTACCAGTTATACCAGGATTGTTAAACTGATCTAGTTATACCTGTAATATTGCTCATGTGGACACTCTCTCATTCCAGCATCATCCTCTTCTTCCAGCCTTAGTCCCAACTCTCTGGGACTGGCTCTTCGAATTCTTCTCCATTCCAGCCGGACTTGAAGCAGTTCCTCAGAAACTCTGCAGCCAATCAAATGCTTTTGTTTTGACATCCATCTGTCTAGTTTGGGGTCTTCCAACCCTTCTCTAACTCTCCACTTCTAAGTTTAGGACTCATGTCATGGATTTCTTTGGCAAAGTTTTATGGCTGGTGGCCAGCCTGATGCCAATTCTCCTTTTTTCAGCAGGGCTCAGGACTTTACAGGAGAGTTACTCTTATTCCAGTGTAAGAGTGGCCTATTTCTATTTTACTTAAACCTCTTCCAAAGCAACATGAGTTAAACTGAAAAAAGGCTCTCTTGTACCAGAATAAGTTAGTCCACGCAGGGGGTTACACCAGTATAATTGTGTCGGTTTAAATTCACATGCTCTCTTATAACGGTTTAGACAAGCCCTTAAATTCTTTAAGGCAGTGGCTCTCAACCTTTCCAGACTATTGTACCCCTTTCCAGAGTCTGATTTGTCAAGTGTACCCCAATTTTCACCTCACTTAAAAACTACTTGCTTACAAAATCAGACATAAAAATACAGAAGTGCCACAGCACTCTATTACTGACAAATTGCTGACTTTCTTATTTTTACCATGTAACTATAACATAAATTGGAATATAAATATCATACTTGCATTTCAGTCTATAGAGCAGTATAAACAAGTCATTGTCTGTATGAAATTTTAGTTTGTACTGACTTTGCTAGTGCTTTTTATGTAGCCTGTTGTAAAATGGGACAAATATCCAGATGAGTTGATGTGCCCCCGGAAGACGTCTGCGTGCCCCCTGAGAACCACTTCTCTCAGGCTCAGCAAGTTGGTGGCAGAGGTGATGTGCAAGGTATTCTAAAGTTATGCATTGTTAAGTGGGTGAGAGTCTAAGTTCATTAGTGTAACTGACCAGTTAATGGGGTCAGATGAAAATGTAAATTCACCAGCACAGACTCCTTTAGAATCATCCCTGAATTTGGTCCAATATCCCTGCTTTAAGGTGATTAGACACCCTGATCATGCGAGGTGCTGAGTGACTCCTAGGAAGTGCATTGCGCCCTGAGATCCCACGGAAGTTGATGGGAGTTGAGGATACTCGTTGGCTTTCATGGGGATTCCGGCCCTGAGCAAAGACACAATATGGGGAGGTAACAAATGTTAGCGGTTGGGGGAGAGAGGACAAGGGTGTGAGACCATGTGGTTGCTTGGATAAGCTGTGCCTGCGTGATAGAGGTTGGGAAGGTGTTTTCTGGGGTTTGGCTTGGCTTTCCATGACACTGGCGCTAAGGGAGGAGGATTACCCAGGTTTGCAGGCCTCGTGAGAGAATGTTGCTTTAAAGAGACGCTTGAAGAAGGCGCACAGGATGAAATGCTGTTTTGAAGCTGGGAGCACTGAGGCCAGGCCTACGCTTAAAGTTTGGCTGGCATAGTAATGTTGGGTAGGGATGTGATGTTTGGCTAACATAGCTATGGCAACAAAAGCCCTCATGTCAACGCAGCTACCCTGGGGAAAATGTCCTTCTGCTGGTATAGCTTAGTTCGCACAGGAGAATTGATATAAGCTATATTGGCAAAAGGACTCTTTTCCCAATATCTATACCTGCTCTATGGCCACACTGGCAAACCATCTCTGCGTAGACAAGGCCTCAGGCACCCAAATCCCATTAGCAGCCCTTGGGAGTGGGCACCTCCCTTCCTTAAGGCCCTTTGGAAATCACAGCCCACCTAACCAAATGCATCCTGCTGAGGTGCTTGTGTCTGTCAACCAGACCTTCAGTATTAACCAAACACCTGAAACTACCATCACTGTATCTTTCAATTCCCAACTCTTTCAACCCTCTGTTCTCTGAGTTCGGGTTAGTACAATCAGCTGACGGAAGTGGTTATAAGCTGTTACATTATCTTCTTTGTGTGGTGGGTTTAAAAATTCCTGTTCTAAGCTTATCTAAGGGGAAGGATGGTTTGCCTAGGATACATGAGTTCAGCTCCTGTGTGGCCTGGGGCAGTCTTGTCTACGTCGTCGTAGCACTTTAGTGAAGACACAACAGTGATGGAAGGGGTCCCCAAGCCCTGGTTGTTCTTCCAGCGCTTCTCAACCTATTTACCATTGTGGGCCTCATATGCAGCTCTCTGTGTTATGTGGGCCGCATCCACGCTATATATATACTATCTCTATGGCCTTGAGGATGTCATATGGGCTACAGCTGTGTGCTGATTGGGGCGCAAGTGGGCTGCGGTTTGAGAACCACTGTTTTAGACTCCCTTCCATAAGGTACTGCTGTGTGATGCGTCATGGAGTGTGGCAAACAGCAGAGAATTAACCTAAAGTCTAGAGTGAGCTGAGAGTGCCCAGGATCAAGTCTCAAAGACTTACAGGTTAATCCGTTCCACTCTGTCTTTGTCAATAAAGCATTCGTCCTTCCCGGCATGACTTTTACCAAGTGACCTTTTACCATGGTTTCAGGTCCTGCCCGCTCTTTCCTTTGACAGCTGTGAAGATTCATGTTGAACAGAGCAGCGGTTATTCATTTAGGGGAGATGGCATGGTTCACTAAAGCTGCATTTCTGGGCCCCAATTAAAGGGAGAGAAGAAAACAATCTCTCCCCTTTCTTTGCGTGTGACAGATGGCTGGATATTGCCAGACCTCCCTGTGATACCTACACACAGTGGAAAAACACACACTTTTCTAAGGAGAGCTCCATGTCCATGGGCTAGAAGATGTGCAGATAGCTCAGAATGTGGCAGCTTTGGGTAGGGCTGGTGGTGACAGTGCCTGGCGCTCTTTAGAGATTTTCCACTCTGAATCCCTCTCTCATGCTGCTTTGGGGGCAGCCTGTTCCGTGCTGTGGGTGCCCTTCCCATGCACAGGCTGTCGCTGGTTTGGAGGACCTGGTTGCCTTACCTGGTTCGGAGGACCAAGATCAGTTTCCTTCAGCAGTGCGAGTCAGTCATTTCCCCAGGGATCTCAGTCAGCGCCAGTTCAGCTTCCGATGCATCTATTCATCACTTACGCAAGAGAAGAGTGAAGTGAACAGAACGGCCTGGTTCTCTGCTCCCTGATGTTGGTGCAAAATGGGAACAAATCCATTTACAGCGATGGAGTTACTCCGGTGCTGAGCCAACCTCACAAAGGCCTGCGTCTCAGCTCCAGACCAGCAAGCTAGGGACATTGAGCTGGTGAGTTCACAAAGGCTTGTGCCTCGACATCGGGCGAGCGAGCTAGAAGCGTTGAACAGTGCCAGCATAGAGGATTGCCTTGGGACGTTCGATTGGCAAGGAGAAGGGGCTGAGCCAGTCACTTTGCAGGGGCTGCGCCTTCACACCAGCTCTGGGTGCTTGTGTTGCTGACCCACTGAGCTCACAAGACCCTTATGTGGAAATCAGCCCAGCAAGCACAAGGTCTGGCATGAGTCACCTTTCGTGTAAGTCCTGCAAGTTTGAGCAGCTGCAGGCCTGAGCAAGCAGCTGAGCCAAAGACCTGCAGGCTTGAACTTTGACATCAGTTGAGCAAGAGAGGGGTGCTGCACCATAGACCTTGGTGTGGGGTGGGGGAAACTGGGCATTTTGCCTAAGCACAGCAATCTAGGGGTGCCGTTCCAGTGGAACTGGTCACCAGCCCTGCACGCTACAGGTGCTGAGCAGGGGTGAAGATAAGGAGCTGTATGTCTCTCCCTGCTCTGTTAAAAAGAGAGGTAGCTTTCCCCCTTCTGGATTTGAGACGCTCCCCCTCCTCACTGGCTTCTGGAGCAGGGACTCCCTAGGTAGGGGGATCTGAGCAGGGAGCAGCAGGAGGACTGAGGACTCTCTGGTGACTGAAAACCTAGAGGAATTGTGAAACTGCAAGAGTCAAGGGAGTGAACTATGAGTAATCGAGAGAGGGTGGGATTGTCAGAGAACTTAAACTCCCTGGGTTTTGGCAAACAGCTGTTTACCGTCAACGCGTAATGAACACCCGGGAGAAAGGATGCCTTTGTGAAAGACTCCTAGAAAGCATGCGAGCGCACATGTCTGCTGGCAAAAAAGTCCTCCAACACGGCCAGGGGAGAGAACACTTGACGTTCCTGATATTTTGAAGATCAAAAAAACAAGCAGACTTTTAAAAATAAACCTTTTGGGCCCCATTTATCTATCATAAAGAATAATAACCAGACTAAAGGCAGAAACCTAATTATTTAAAAAAAAATCCCTTTTGTAGGTCATCTTTAACGTGCGTGAAATCCTGTATTTCCAGGATTTAAACTTAATTTAGAGATTGGGAGGAGCAGCCCAGGGGGCAAATGCAACTCAGCTGAGTGGCAACTAAGCTTATCATGGGATAACTGTTTGCTGCCCCTGCATGATCTGAGCTATAAAGAGTCTGGGCCAGACCCTCAGCAGGTTTAAACAGGAGCTGGTGCTGATTTACACTGGCTGAGGATCTGGTCCAGGGTATCGTCTAAACACACACACAGCTGTGATGCTTTGTTTGCAGATGGCTACACCATTTCTTCCTGAGTGATGTGGTCCGTCAAAATGCATGAGTTTAATTTTTAAATAATATTAAATCAAATAATTGTTTCCCCTCTCCCTCCCATAAAAGGTGAAGCCCAGCCATATCTCTGGATGACTGGCCTGCCCTCCCGGCTTAGCTTTGCCTCCTCGGCTCTCAGCAAGCTTTGGTATGGAGCAAGGAGAACGTTTGTTTGTTTTTTTTCTCTCCTGCGTGCCGGTCGGTCAGTGCAGCGACCCACTTTTAGTCTTCCTCCTCCACAGTCCCGCTGCTTTTGGCAGTAGCACCTGTGGCCCTGAGCAGAGATCTACCTCCCAGTCACACGAGCTGTTTAAACAAGAGATGCTGACACAATCGTACTCTGATCTTTGGGACTGTGTCACTCTGAGCAGCCTGTGCTGTCAGATAGCTGGGGGAGGGAGGTGTATGTGTGAGTGAGTGTGTGAAGAACAGGGGCTGGGAGGGTAGGTCTGGCGGGAGGAGGGTCTAAAATAGAAGGACATTCATAACTCAGTTTGCTTCCTTGATTTTAAAGGGACGCTGCCCCACTCTGGCACTGTTGTGAAGGGCATAGGGCCAAATTCTGTTGTCGTTTGCATGGGTGCGACCCCACTGACTTCAGTGGGAGCAGAATTTGACCCCTAGTATTTATTTAAAGGATTCTTCCCACACTGGTGTGGTCCCAGTATGCTGCAGCGGTAAGGTCTAGGGGCAGTAGAATCCCCTTAGCTGGCCAGGGGAGAATTCCCCCACATGCAGGCCTACGGCTGTCTGATACAGGACCCCTTTCGAGACCTGGGGTGGGAGGAGTGCTGGGAGGAGGCATGGTAAGATGTTGGCTGGGTCTGGGTAGAGGTGTAGTGCCCCATGGAGCAGCTCAGAGCACCATCCTGAAGTGCGTCAGCTGAGAATTCTTAAACCCCCTTTGTCCCTCGCCGGATCTATGCCCAATGAAGCCATCCTGCTCCATTTCTGTTTCCTGTCCTGGCATTGCTGACAGCCAAGCCAGTCTGCCTGTGAACTCGTTAACTTCTTCCTCCTAGTGGATTCATTCACAGCCTGGTTCTGCCCCACCCTTGTGCAAACTGAGCTATGCCTGAAACTCTTGGAATGAAGTATTAGACTCTCCGTGATACAATGGGGAGGAAATGA
Source organism: Lepidochelys olivacea (assembly GCF_965140295.1). Classification (NCBI taxonomy): domain Eukaryota; kingdom Metazoa; phylum Chordata; order Testudines; family Cheloniidae; genus Lepidochelys; species Lepidochelys olivacea. The sequence continues at coordinate 47,416,236 of NC_140418.1, forward strand.
GGATGAGATGGGCGTGCATAAAAGTGATGCCATAATGAGGAAGAGGGAAAACAGCTCTTGTTAATTAGAAGCACTAAGGTGGTAAGATTATGGAGTGAAATTGGGAAGCGTGGGCGGCAGGTGGAGGAAAGCTCCCGGCAGTAAGATATACTCCCCTGCAACTTCATTGCCTCTTGTGCCTTTCATACTGACTGTCTCTGCAAATGATCAAGAGCCAAACAAGCGGCAACTTACAGCCAGCAGAGGTATCTCTGAGGGGTTTGTGCCAGTGGACGATTCCCTTCTGCCATGGAAATCCTCCGTTGTCCATTTATGGACAGAATCCAGCCCATTTGAATGGTGTAAAGACACTGGATTGGGCCAGTGAATCTGGCCTGATATGTGATGGTTTATAGAGGCACAGACCAGGACTCCATAGTTAGGACTATGTTCTAAAATGGGGCATAATTTCCCGGTTTTCCTCTTAAAAAAAAAAAAAAAAAAAAAAAAAAAGTCGATGGCCACTTTTTTTTTTTTTAAGATGTTAAATTTAGGCTCAGTGTTATTTACTATTTGCACAGCAGCTGAACATTTGTGTGCTGCTCATACGACTGATGGGGAGGGAACGGGCAGTGCACGCAAGCGTGATTAAATGGGAAAGGCTGGGTGCACACAGACTTGATTGTGGGGGCTGAGCCTTCGTAAAACCCTCTCAGTCAGCAGCTACACTTTTCCATCAGATTTTATCCTATGATAGAAGAGGGCTAATGCGCAGCTTCACTTCTACCCCTCTCCCTCCCTGATCTGCCCCCCATCCCCTCATTGCAATCCCCCTCCAATTAAACCTTTGAAAACACTAGGAAACTAATACATAAAAACTTTGTTATGAAGCAGTAGACAACATACCTGACACAACCCACAAAACCAAGGAAATGACAACTTAAGCTATCTAAGCGTGTCTATACCCTCCATCCATAAGCACACACCTTACTAGTACCACAATTACAGAACACCACGGACCATGCACCACAACCTTATCTCTTCCCATTAGGGATGCTAGTCACTTCCTTTAGCCATCTTTTGCACACCCTCCTTTTATTGAATTACTTCCATGGAGTAGTTGATTGCATTGGCTGAAACACCCACAGCTCCTGGCACTGTGGAAAAGTGATCCGATAAAAAGATGTGTGACAAAGGGGAGGGGGAATTGTAATCTGTGGTGTACAGTAGTTGTGGTAATGCTGGCGTGCATGTTTGTGAGTGGAGGGGCAGTGGACATGGGCTGTTTGGTGGGTTAATATTTGTGTGGGGTATGGTATGTGTGTAGCACTGCTAACTGCCTTACACTGAAAAGTTTTGTGCATTAATAGATTAACTAGGGCTGTCAAGTGATTAAAAGCTTAATTGCACTGTTAATAATAGAATACCATTTAAATAAATATTTTTGGATGTTTTCCACATTTTCAAATATATTTATTTCATTTACAACACAGAATACAAAGTGTACAGTGCTCACTTTATATTTATTTTTATTATAAATATTTGCACTGTACAAATAAAAGAAATAGTATTTTTTCAATTCACCTAATACAAGTACTGTAGTGCAATATCTTTATCACAAAAGTTGAACTTACATATGTAGAATTATGTACAAAAAATAACTGCATTCAAAAATAAAACAATGTAAAACTTTAGAGCCTACAAGTCCACTCAGACTTACTTCTTGTTCAGCCAATCAAGTTTGTTTACAATTGCAGGAGATAGTGCTGCCCACTTCTTGTTTACAATGTCACCTGAAAGTAAGAATAGGCGTTTGCATGGCACTGTTGTAGCTGGTGTTGCAAGATATTTATGTGCCAGATGCACTGAAGATTCATATGTCCCTTCATGTTTCAACAGTCATTGCAGAGGACATGCATCCATGCTGATGACGGGTTATGCTTGATAACGATCCAAAACAGTGCGGACTGACACATGTTCATTTTCAAAAAGAAAAGGAGGACTTGTGGCACCTTAGAGACTAACCAATTTATTTGAGCATAAGCTTTCATGAGCTACAGCTCACTTCATCGGATACATACTGTGGAAAGTACAAAACATCTTTTTATACACACAAAGCATGAAAAAATGGGTGTTTACCACTACAAAAAGTTTTCTCTCCCCCCACCCCACTCTCCTGCTGGTAATAGCTTATCTAAAGTGATCACTCTCCTTACAATGTGTATGATAATCAAGGTGGGCCATTTCCAGCCCAAATCGAGGGTTTAACAAGAACGTCTGGGGGGGAGGGGGGTTAGGAAAAAACAAGAGGAAATAGGTTACCTTGCATAATGGCTTAGCCACTCCCAGTCTCTATTCAAGCCTAAGTTAATTGTATCCAATTTGCAAATGAATTCCAATTCAACAGTCACTTGCTGGAGTCTGGTTTTGAAGTTTTTCTGTTGTAATATTGCAACTTTCATGTCTGTAATCGCGTGACCAGAGAGATTGAAGTGTTTTCCGACTGGTTTATGAATGTTATAATTCTTGACATCTGATTTGTGTCCATTTATTCTTTTACGTAAAGACTGTCCAGTTTGACCAATGTACATGGGAGAGGGGCATTGCTGGCACATGGTGGCATATATCACATTGGTGGATGTGCAGGTGAATGAGCCTCTGATAGTGTGGCTGATGTTATTAGGCCCTTTGATGGTGTCCCCTGAATAGATATGTGGGCACAGTTGGCAACGGGCTTTGTTGCAAGGATAGGTAGCTGGGTTAGTGATTCTGTTGTGTGGTATGTGGTTGCTGGTGAGTATTTGCTTCAGGTTGGGGGGCTGTCTGTAGGCAAGGACTGGCCTGTCTCCCAAGATTTGTGAGAGTGTTGGGTCATCCTTCAGGATAGGTTGTAGATCCTTAATAATGCGTTGGAGGGGTTTTAGTTGGGGGCTGAAGGTGACGGCTAGTGGCGTTCTGTTATTTTCTTTGTTAGGCCTGTCCTGTAGTAGGTGACTTCTGGGAACTCTTCTGGCTCTATCAATCTGTTTCTTCACTTCCGCAGGTGGTTCTTGTTAAACCCTGGATTTGTGCTGGAAATGGCCCACCTTGATTATCATACACATTGTAAGGAGAGTGATCACTTTAGATAAGCTATTACCAGCAGGAGAGTGGGGTGGGGGGAGAGAAAACCTTTTGTAGTGGTAAACACCCATTTTTTCATGGTTTGTGTGTATGAAAAGATCTTCTGTACTTTCCACAGTATGCATCCGATGAAGTGAGCTGTAGCTCACGAAAGCTTATGCTCAAATAAATTGGTTAGTCTCTAAGGTGCCACAAGTACTCCTTTTCTTTTTGCGAATACAGACTAACATGGCTGTTACTCTGACACATGTTCATTTTCATCATCTGAATCTGATGCCACCAGCAGAAGGTTGATTTTCTTTTTTTGGTGGTTCAGGTTCTGTAGTTTCCATATCTGAGTGTTGCCCTCTTGAGATTTCTGGAAGCATGCTCCACATCTTGTCCCTCTCAGATTTTGGAAGGCACTTGAGATTCTTAAACCTTGGGTTGAGTGCTGAGATTTCTAAAGATAGCTACACATTGGTACCTTCTTTGCATTTTGTCAAATCTGCAATGAAAGTGTTCTTAAAATGAACAACATTCTGGGTCATTATCTGAGACTGCTATAATATGAAATATGTGGCAGAATGTGGGTAAAACACAGAGCAGGAAACATACAATTCTCCCCCAAGGAGTTCAGTCACAAGTTTAGTTAACACATTATTTTTTTAAGGAGCGTCATCAGCATGGAAGCACGTCCTCTGCAATGGTGGCCGAAGCATGAAGGGGCATACGAATGTTTAGCATATCTGACATGTAAATAGTTTGCAATGCTGGCTACAAAATTGCCACGTGAATGTCTGTTCTCACTTTCTGGTGACATTGTAAAGAAGAAGCAGGCAGGATTATCTCCCATAAATGTAAACAAACTTGTTTCTCTTAGAGATTGGCTGAACAGGAAGTAGGACTGACTGGACTTGCAGGCTCTAAAGTTTTTACATTGTTTTGTTTTTAAGCAGTTATGTAACAAAAAAAATCTACATTTGTAAGATGTGCTTTCATGATAAAGAGATTGCACTGTGGTTCTCATGAGGTGAATTGAAAAATACTATTTCTTTTGTTTATCGTTTTTACAGTTGAAATATTTGTAATAAAAATAATATAAAGTGAGCATTGTACACTTTGTAGTCTGTGTTATAATTGAAATCAATACGTATGAAAATGTAGAAAAACATCCAAAATATTTAATAAATTGATTTGTTATTCTATTGTTTAACAGTGCGATTGAAACTGTGATTAATCACGATTATTTTGAGTTAATCACATGAGTTAACTGAGATTAATCGACAGCCCTAGTATTAATGCGTCTGTCATGAGGTTAGTAACAGAGGAAGAGAGGAAATTAATAGGCATGTGCCAGAAGGAAAAGTTTCCTTATAGAAAGTTTTAAAATATAGGAGCCAGATTCTCTTCTGTTTTGACACCAGTGCAATTCTAACCTCAGTGGAATTGCTCCTGTTTTATACCAGGCTATGTGAGCAGAGAATCTCACCTCAGATGTCTTTAATTTTTAACTCTCACTCCATTCCTCGGGTTGAACGAGTGGGCATTTCTAAAGCAGCCTCTGATTTTTGGGTGCTGAGCCGGAGACACTTGGAAAGTGCTGAGCACCCACAACTTGAAGTGAAGGCAGTAGGAGCTGTGAGAGCCCAGCACCTTTGGGAAATCAGGCACCAGACATCTCACTTGAGATCAGAGGCCACTCTGGAAATGTTTGGCCTATGTGTCTTGGGCTGGGGGGGTGGGGATCCAGAAGCAAAACGCAAGTTGTACTGGTCCTCAGCCACCCTGCAGCGTTGCACAGGTGATAAGGAGCTAAGGCAACATTTTGTAGGAGGGTCAAGGTAGCCTTGAAATGCTTCTCTAACAAGATGAGAGGAGGCTTTCTTTGGCGAGTGGCCATGACTTGCACCTGCGGTGGCAGCAAAAGAGTTAAAGCCTCAGCACTCTACCCGATCAATCTGGCTCGCCTGCGGTGACCAGTTAAACGGAGGGTAATTGTGTAAACCCATGTGTGCCAGTAATTACCAGGGAAATGAATGGATTTCTTCCCTTTGAATGGGCGAGGAAGAACATACCCACTCTAACTTGACGGCGTCCCCGATACCCAACCACACACAGACCCACCTGAAAGGACTCGGTGAAGAGGAAACTGTTAACAGATCTTCACTGGGGAGAGTGTGACGGAACTCAGTCCAAGGGGAGGCCCAGCGGGGACTGCCTAGTGCTTGTTTAAATAACTCTTTTTGTCTCCTCCTGCTTTCTTACTACCACGGGCTCAGGCCCTGGCCTCCTGAGGGCAATTTGCACATAGCCATCTGGATCCTGGGCGGCTGTGTCCTCGGCTTTGCCATTGTCCATTCATTCTCCTCTCCCCTTTATCCCTTGTAGCCCCAATTGCTGCAGAATGTCTCATTTGTTCCCTCTCTCCTTTTGTAGCTTTGTTATTTTAGTGGCCATCAGTAATCCAGCAAACTGTTAAAGGCATATGTGGGGGGTGGGGGAATGACACACAGCAAGGGAAGGGGGCTGTGTATGCGGAGGCCAGGGGTGTAGGTGTATTTAGGCGAGGGATGCAGTTTCTGGTGTGGGGTATGCAATTGGGGAGGGATATCTCTCTCTCTCTCTCTCTCGTGTACACACACAGCTGAAATGGCTCACTCCTAGGCATCTGAGCAACTCCAGGGTGGCGTGAGGACTTGGGAGGAGTTGCTGTTGGAAAGGTGTACAGAAGAGGGGTGATTTCAGGAGGGGTTTGAAGGAAAGGAAGATTGCTTGGTGCCAAGGAAAGAGGAAACTGGGCCTGTCTCAAGGATCGGAGTGAAGATGAGAGCAGGAGAAAGATACGAAGAGGAAAGAGGAGGCCTGTGTTCTGTGGGGCCTTGGCTCTGAAGCACAAACTTGGGCAAGGGGTCAAAGCTGTAGCAGGCAAGGGACAAGCACTTAGGCTGGGGGGAGGGAAATACACTTGTGCTCAGAGCTGTATACAGTCAGGTTGGCTGACAGATCCACTTAGCTCAGCTGGGGCTCCTGCACTTTTGGAGTGAAAGCCCTCTTGGGGCAAGGACGTGTTACTGTTCTAGATAGGGATGTCCTGCGGAGGAGCTGAGAAAGCAGAGTGTTAAGCTCAGAAAGTTGTCAGGAGGGTGCACGTAGCAGGGACTGGGGACATCTGGAGGTGGCTAGATGGGATACACCCAGACCCAGCTTGGAAAAGCAGATAAAGATCACATTGCATCTGACTCAAAACAGCACCACCCCCTTTCCCCAAGGAGCATGGGAGCTGCATCCACTCAGAGTTGCTGGAACGGGTCTTTGGGCATGGGAGATTCCATGTGCTGTGGCCCATGGGCCTGCTGGACTAGGGTGGAGTAGCTGGGAGAAGAAACTAGGTCCATAAATTGCTATTAGGGGGTGGATCACTTGATGATTACCTGTTCTGTTCATTCCCTCTGGGTCATCTGGCATTGACCGCTGTTGGAAGACAGGATAATGGGCTAGATGGACCATTGGTCTGACCCTGTATGGCTGTTCTTATGTTCCTTTTTAAACATTGAAAGTGAGTAATCCAGGTGGGGTTGGTTTATCCTCGATTCCACAGCTAGTGTCAGATTCGACAAATGTGTCATTTTGTCAGTCTCGTACTTGAATGCTGTAGTGAATGATTCTTGCTGGAGAGCAGTAGAAGGGATAATTGAAGACATCCGTGGGTCCAGAGCCGTCCCTGGCTATTCTGGGGCCCTACGCAGCCCCACTGCCGGGGGTAGGCAGGCCTCTGTGGGCGGGAGCGGGGGGGCTGGCCCCAGGCCTCCGCGGGGGCTTGTCTCAGGCCTCCACAGGGGGCGGGGCTGGCTTGTGGGGCATGGGGAACGACACCACAGCACTTACTGGCGGCGTTGCTTGGACCGGGTCGCTGCACTTCCCGCCACCAGTGAGTGCAGGCCTGGCCCTGCTGCAGAGCTCAGTGGGGTGGGGGTGGGGCGGAGCAGGGGCGGGAAGAGGCGGGGTGGGGGCGGAGCAGGGAGTGGGGTCCTGTAGAAGAGCTGGAGCAGCACGCAGCTGTGCAGGGCATCAGGAAATTTGGTGCCCCAAATTTCCTGGTGCCCTACGCAGCTGCGTACTTTGCATATGGATAAAGACGGCCCTGCGTGGGTCACACCTGTAGAGCAAAAGGGGAAAGGCTGCCAGAGACCAGACACTGCCCTCCCAAACCCTTATTTTTATAGTTACAGGCATTGTTTTTCCTATTTTACACTGATATAAATCATTGGAGCAGCTCCAGTGAAGCCAAGAGCAGAGGGTCTGGCTCACTAGGTTTCATAAGTTGGGCCTCTCCTAATTTATCTCAACATATTTTTGCTATACCAGTTAGGAGCTTACAGGGATGGAGCAGTTCCCAGATATCAAGTAGGAAGGTCTGGAAAATACACCACGCACTGGCCAAGAGAAGAGACAAACAGAGTCCCCCTAAGTCTTATATCAGAGGGGTAGCCGTGTTAGTCTGTATTCACAAAAACAACGAGGAGTCTGCTGGCACCTTAAAGGCTAACAGATTTATTTGGGCATAAGCTTTTGTGAGTAAAAAACTCACTTCTTCAGATGCATGGAGTGAAAATTACAGATGCAGACATAAATATACTCACACACGATGAGAAGGGAGTTACCTTTCAGGTGGAGAACCAGTGCTGACAGGGCCAATTCAGTCAGGGTGGATGTGGTCCACTCCCAATAACTGATGAGAAGGTGTCAATACCAAGAGAGGACAAATTGCTTTTGTAGTGAGCCAGCCACTCCCAGTCCCTATTCAAACCCAATTTAATGGTGTTAAATTTGCAAATGAATTGTAGCTCTGCAGTTTCTCTTTGGAGTCTGTTTTTGATGTTTTTTTGTTGAAGGATGGCCACTTTTAAATCTGTTATAGAATGTCCAGGGAGATGTGCACAGGCTGAAATTGTGAACAGACAGCATCACTTGCCCCATAACCGCAGCTGTACAGAACGCAACACCATTCACAGGCTCAGAAACAGCTCTGACATTATAATCAAAGGTGCTGACACAGGAAGTGTTGTAGTCACAATGAATAGGTCAGATTATGAACACGAGGCTGCCAGGCAACTCTCCAACACCACATACTACAGCCCACTATCCTCCGATCCCACTGAGAAGTACCAAAAGAAACTACACCATCTGCTCAAGAAACTTCCTGCTACAGCACAGATCTAAACAAATCTAAACAAACACACCCTTAGAGTCCTGACCAGGGGTATTCTGTCTGCTACCAAAGATCCATAAACCCAGAAACCCTGGACGCCCCATCATCTCAGGCATTGGCACTCTTACAGCAGGATTAACTGGCTATTTGGACTCTCTCCTCAGACCCTACACTACCAGCACTCCCAGCTATCTTCGAGACACCACCAACTTCCTGAGGAAACTACAATGCATTGGTGATCTTCCTGAAAACACTATCCTGGCCACCATGGATGTAGAAGCTCTTTACACCAATATTCCACATGAAGATGGACCACATGCTGTCAGGAACACTATCCCTGATGAGGGCAAGATACACCTGGTGGCTGAGCTTTGTGACTTTGTCCTCACCCACAATCATTTCAAATTTGGGGACAGCTTACACCTTCAAGTCAGCAGCACTACTATGGGTACCCACATGGCCCCACAGTATGCCAACATTTTTATGGCTGACTTAGAACAACGCTTCCTCAGCTCTCGTCCCCTAACGCCCCTACTCTACTTGCACTACGTTGATGACATGACGGTTCTCCACTTGTAAGGCAACTCCCTTCTCTTCCTGTGTGAGTATATCTATGCCTGTATCTGTAATTTTCACTCCATGCATCTGAAGAAGTGGTTTTTTTACCCACAAAAGCTTATGCCCAAATAAATCTGTTAGTCTTTAAGGTGCCATTGGATTCCTTGTTATTTCCAAGTCTTTTCCATCTGTAACCTCTATGGGAACACGTGTCGAACACTGGGTACAACAGAAATGCACCTTCCTCACCCACTAGGGCAGTGTGAGAGTCCGCACTTTCCATTTGTAGGGAACTCTGGATATCTATACTCGTGTAAGTAAAAGCAGGTTCTGGACCATTAGGTGCCTAATTAAGAGAATTTTAGAGGATCTAGCAGAAATTGACCAGTTGAATGCTAAGGAGAGAATACTCCTGAGGAATTAACTTGCCTCACAGCCTGGAAAATGCCAGCACTTAAGTGTTAACTAGCAGTCTCTTTCTGTTCTTGGTTCATGTGGTTTGCACCCTCTGGGCTGTGTTCCAAGTTTTAGAGTCGAATGAACTACAACAGTCAAACCAAACAGACGAAATGGACAAATTTCACCTGGCTTGCAAGCTGCAGCATAAAGTGTATCCAGATGCACTCAACACTCAGTCCAGATTTGCTCAACACAGGAGCAGTGATGGACCAGAAGAGCAAAGGTCATATCAAGACTTACAGCAAAATTGTACCTGGACTTTCCTGAAGTGCAGGCCGAGATTCAGAACTAGGGTTCTGGTCTAGAACTGTGCTAGAGAAAGGCTGAAGCCACAGAGTTCAGAATGTTCTGTGAACGTTCCCCAAGTTCGGATTTGAGGTCTTGGCTCTGGCCCCTCTCTGAGCAGAAGGCTCCCAAATTTCAGACATGCTTTCAGTAAATCTTGGATGAGTTCTGAGTTTCCAATTTAATACCATGGAAGTCTTGTCCGGCTTTTGTGTAACTGAATGAAAGCTCCATTCAGCTCTACTGCCAACCTGCTGTGGAGACTCTGATTAGTAAGGCAAACTTTAGTTCAGATTGCACTTCAGAGAGCCAAGAAAGCCACATGGTGTTGCTCAGTGATGCCAGTCCTGGTCTATCCTCTTGAGTCCAGTTGGGCTGATTTGGTCCTGCTGCCCAGCTCTCAGAGCGCAATGCAGAAGAGGCCGACTTCCCTCTTGCGTGACAGAGAGTGAGCTGATGGCAATGTCATTTCTGTCAATACAAGTCTCCTTCACAGCTCTCTAGCACTGGGCTGTTCCTCACCTGTGTGTTCTTTCAGTCACGGTCCAGCTCACAGCCACTCGTGTATTGATCGAAGCAATTGACCTTTCCTTGCTGATTGCTCTTGACGAAGGTGAAGAATATGGATGCTCAGAGGAGATGTCTGCGTGGGGCTTTTGGAGAGAGAGCAAGACTATTAATGAAACGTCCATGCTGTTGCTGTGTAGTGATGAGGAAAAGGAACATTTTAGTGGATGTTTGTCCATGTCAGAAAAGTACTGTAGAACGTGCTACAACTGGCAGTCGGGGCTCGAGAGAGACCTGGGGATGTTGCTGCAGGTCATGATGGAACTGCCTTGGCAGAGTTGGAGAGAACTGGGACTTGGGAAGCACAGGGGGCTGCAGATCAGGACTTTGGCATGTTGCTAGGACTGGGGCCTGCAGGATGAGACTGGAATACCAGGGTTATTTCAGGTTGAGATTGAGGTGCGTTGGCGGAGCTGTATGTGGGTCTAGGATAAGAATAGCAGCAGATGCTACAGGTTAGGATTGAGGTGCATTGGCAGTTGCATGAGTTTCAGGACTGGGAAAGCAGAGGGTGTTGCAGGCCATGAATTAGTTGAATGGGCAGAACGATCTTTTTGTGATCTCCAGTCAATCCACATCCCTGCTTTCCCTTTGGCTATTAGTTCTCTCCTGCCCGCCTAGTTCCATGGTGTCCACCACCAGTCCCATGCTCTCCTCGAGGCTTGATGGCTCCACCCCCCTTCCCCAATGCTGTGTTCTCCCCACACATCCCCAGCCACGGATCACACCTCAGAGCTACTTCCTCTGCTTACGTTCCATGTCACCGCATGCTCCAGAGCTCCCAGGGAGTGCTGTCTGTCTGTTTCTGCTGCCTCGATTTCCTCAGCTCTTGATTCCTCTCAAATCCCCTGCCCCCTTTGTTCCACCAAAGCAGCTCTAACCAAAGTCATCAGTGACCACCTGGCTACATTTAAGGGCATCATCTCGTTCTCCATCTCCTTTGATCTAGTTACAGTCGATCCCACCATTCTCCTGACGTTTCTGCCCTCCCTTGGCTTCCATGACTGTCCTTTCCTTGTTTTCCTCTGATGTGTTTCTCCAGCATTTCCTTAGAGGCTTTTTCTCCTCTCCACTCCTGTCTCATGTTCTCCTCCAACCTGTGTCCTCAGCCCCCTCCGCTTTTCCCTCTATCCCCGATTCTCGGGTGACTGCATCTTCCTCACATTGCTCCAGCTGTCATCTCTCTGCTGGTGACTCACAATTGTCCCACCTTCTCTCTCTGTGATGTCCCACTGACAGCTCAAACCCAGCATAGCTAACACTGATCTCTTCAGCGTTCCTCCCAAAAACCCACTGCCATCACTTACATAATAATAAGGCACTGCATGTTGGAACTGAGGTTCAGGGAACTGGGGACCCAATTTCAAATCCCTTCTCCACATCAGACAGAGGAAGGAATTGAACCCATGCCTTCCACATCCCAGCTAACTGCCCTAACCACTGGGCTAAAAGTTATAAGGATGCTGCCTCCTCTGGCCATTTGTGAATGGCATCTAAGTCCCAATTATTTTTCTCTGGGAACTATTTGGTGAATTTGTGTCAAACCTCTTTGTGCCTCAGTTTCTCCATATGTAAATTAGGGCTAATACTACTTACCTACTTTTGTAAAGTGCTTTGAAACCTAAGGCTGAAAAGTGTGAAACAAGTGCTGAGTGTTTGAGATGGCTGCCATATTATAGTGAAGCAGAAGCTCTACTGGAATTAAGGTTCTCATTTACTGGTTAACAGCCAGCTTTCTAGGTGCTCTAAGATCCACAGGATTATGCAGGTTGTATTGAAAATTACTCTGCCTCATGGGGTTGGGCTAAGGCTATTGGTTCAAATTTGAGGTTGCTTGAGCAAAGTATCTTCAAGATACAACATCCCTCTGTATATCCTGTGACATCAAAATCTTCCGGTTCTTAGATCTGGTCTGCACACACCTGGGGTTCAGTCCGCCCCAAACTGATCTCAGGGTTGAGCTCAGCTAATGTCCGGCATCCAGTTCCCCTTGGGGCAAGTGCTGCTGAAAAAGTCATTCAGGGTAAAGCTGGGAACTACACCCTACCTGGAGACAAACTGACAGGCCAAAGAGAGTGAAGTGAGCATGTCTGGCAGGACTCAGGCTCTGTTGTCAAACTTTTTATTTCAATTTATATTTGTGTGTCACCGAGCCTCAGTGGGTCACAGCTGAGAATACCAGATTCAGGACAAAATGCTGAAACATAGGGCAGACTCACCCCATACTGCTATATATTCTACCATTAGATATACCAAGCCGGTAACAAACGTAAATTTGGATCTCACCACACTGGCTAACCAAGTCAAAAATGCCAGCTCCGTAGGCACCCCAGCCCTTATTTCACCACCCAGACACAAGACTATATGATGGGTGGTTATTGAAAACCAGTTTAATCAAAAAAGGGTTATTCTGATCTCAAGAAATCAGCCACACAGCCAGGTCAATATATAACTCTGATCTAACCCAATAATTGCACTGCTGCCAGTCCTTTAGTAGCTAAAATCTAAAGGTTTATTTATAAAGAAAAGAAGAAGAGAGTTAAAATGGTTAAGAGATCACCCACATGCAATCATTGCAAAGTTCTTAGAGCAGGTTTGGAGCAGTGATGTTATAGACAGCTGGGTTTGTAAAGTCCTCTAGTAGCTTCCAAAAGATTGGAAGGTCCTCAGTCCATAATTCAAATATCGCCTTTTAGTTGTAAGCAGAGGTGAAAGTAAGCTGGTACGCCCGATACAGCGTACCGGCAAGAGCCAGTGCACCGTACTGGGGCAGCCCGGCTTCCCCAGGGGGCAATTTAAAGGGCCTGGGGCTCCCAGCAGTGGCTGGAGCCCCAGGCCCTTTAAATTGCCTCCAGAGCCCCTCTGCTGGAGATCTGGGGCAGCAGCTGCAGGGCTCCGGTGGCTATTTAAAGGGCCCGGGGCTCCCCTGCTTCTACTGCCCCGGCCCTTTAAATAGCCACCAGAGCCCCGCCGCCGCTACTCCAGGGCTCTGGGGGCTATTTAAAGGACCAGGGCAATAGAGGCAGGGGAGCCGCAGGCCCTTTAAATAGCCCCCAGAGCCCTGGGGTAGCGGGGACTCCAGGGGCTATTTAAAGGGCCGGGGCTCCAGCTGCTTCTGCCGCCCCGGTCCTTTAAATAGCCGCTGGAGCCCTCCGCTTCCCCAAAGCTCAGGCAGCTAATTAAAGGACCAGGGCAGTAGAAGCAGGGGAGCCCCAGGCCCTTTAAATAGCCTCGGGCTGCTACTGCTACCCCGGGGGGGAAGGAGAAGGAGGGGGGCACTTACCTTACAGGGTGGGCTGGAGCTGGCTCTGACCCCCTCAGCCTACTCACTTGACTTACTTTCACCCCTGGTTGTAAGTCCACAGTCCAGACAATCAGGGCAGGAAAGGGGCAACAGGGGGATGTTTCAAGGTGCATCCGATGAAGTGAGCTGTAGCTCATGAAAGCTTATGCTCAAATAAATTGGTTAGTCGCTAAGGTGCCACAAGTACTCCTTTTCTTTATACCCTCTGCAATGTCCTTGGAATTTTACTGTCCCAAATCAAAGCTCACAGCACGGTTTATAGAAAAAACAACAAGGAGTCCTTGTGGCACCTTAGAGACTAACAAATTTATTTGGGCATAAGCTTTTGCGGGCTAGAACCTACTTCATCAGATGCATGGAGTGGAAAATACAGGAGCAGGTATATATATACATAGAACATGAAAAGATGGGAGTTGCCTTACCAAGTGGGGGGTCAGTCTAACGAGACAATTCAATTAACAGTAGAATACCAAGGGAGGAAAAATCACTTTTGTAGTGGTAAAGAAGGTGGCCCATTTCAACCAATTGACAAGAAGGTGTGAGTAACAGTAGGGGGAAATTAGTATGGTAAATTTAGGTTTTGTAATGACCCATCTGCTCCCAGTCTTTATTCAGGCGTAATTTGATGGTGTCCAGTTTGCAAATTAATTCCAGTTCTGCAGTTTCACGTTGGAGTCTGTTTTTGAAGTTTTTTTGTTGAAGGATTGCCACTTTTAAGTCTGTTATTGAGTGACCAGGGTGATTGAAGTGTTCTCCTACTGGTTTTTGAATGTTGTAACTCCTGATGTCAGATTTGTGTCCATTTATTCTTTTGCGTAGAGACTGTCCAGTTTGGCCAATATACATGGCAGAGGGGCACTGCTGGCACATGATGGCATATATCACATTATAGAAAATTACTTGGCACAGGATGCACATGAGCAAGTCACCTGCCCTTACATGGCTTGCTGACTCACAGGGGCAGCCATTGGCCAGCTGGAAGCTAAGGTGTCCATAGGAAGAGCCATCTGGGCGGAATGAGTTTCTTCTATGGCCCATTGTGAGAGTTAATTGCCTTTGATGGGTCATTAACACCTAGCTGCCTGGCTTCAGTGCAGATATTACCTTGTGGGTGTTACCCCGGGAGCAATATAACCAATATTAATAACTTCAGATACAGTGATAATACATGGATTTAAACAGGATAATCATGTTTAGCGAGTCATAACTCTTCCATTGACGCCTTACATGATATACTTTGTGCAACTTTTGTTCCAATTGTAGACAGGGCTGGATTAACCTTTTGTGGGCCCAGCACCAAACACATTTGTGGGCCCCCATGGGGGCAATGGAGCATGGCACGGGGACCTCAGTCCCCAGAGTGAGGGGCCAACCAGAGGCAATGGGGCATGGCATGGCAGGGGCAGCCTGCTCCACTTTATTTACAACCGGCAGTTGCCAGACGCACAGTGGCCCGCCCAGCCCTGTGCTGCCAGCATGCCCCTTCCCCTTGGGGGCGGGCCCATGCCGTGCCACAATTCCTTATGGCCAGAGCTTCCCTGGACCCACTATGCCTAGCGCCCCCCCACCCCCCGCCACAAATGCACGGTGCATGCACAACACCAGCCCTGCCCTGCGCCCCCCTGCCCACAGCACCACCACAACTGCCCAGCACCCCACACAGGACCCCACTCCCTAGTGCCCCAACACACAAAGATCTTCCCTGCTCCCTCACAGCCCAGCAACAACCCCGCACCCCAGGCCCTCCAGAGACCCACTCCCCCACGCCCTGCCTCCTGGCCGCACTCACCGGCCCTGCTGGGAAGTGACTTTGTCAGCCGGCCTGAGCCAGCAGCACAGCCAGAGCTGGTCCCCGGGCCTGGAATCACTCCGGCCCCACAGCCAGGCCAGGGCCTGCCTTGGCTGGGCTCTCTGAAGACGCACTTGCCTGGAGGGGCTCAGGCAAGCCCCCCACATTGTCACCCTCTCCCACCATTCCTCCACCTGGCTGAGACTGGCCAGGCTTCTGCACCAGTCCCAGGCAGTTCAGCTCCGGGGAGACAGGCGGGGCCCCACAGGTGGTGGGAAGCAGAGACTGCCCGGAGCCAGAGAAGCACTGGGGTCCAGCCAGGGGGCAGAGAGAAGCAGCGGGGTGGAGCCAGGGGCGGAGAGGACTCTTGACCTGAGGAGCAAGTGATGGGTGGCGTGGAGCGCCACCCAGCCCCGCTTTGCACCTAGCTCTGCTCCCACCCAGCCACAGCCTTGAGCCCTGGCTATGGCTCCTGGCTACAGTCCTGCTCCCAGCCCCAACCGCGGCCCTGTTCGCGGCCCTGTTCCCAGCCCTAGCCTTGCCCCCAGTTGTGTCCCGGCCTCGGCTCCTGGCCCATCTTCTGCCCTAAGTCTGACCACAGCCCCATTCCTGGCCCCAGATGCAGCTCTGGTCCTGACCTTGGCCCCGACCGTGACCCGGCTCCCGACTGTGGCTCCCAGTGGGGTGTGGACAGATCACATTACAGGTGGGAGGGGGCCCCTGCAACATAAAAAGTTTGGGGACCACTGCCTTAACTCCTCATTTCATTCTTTTCAGAGGTTTCAGTTTAACCACCAAAAATGGCCACAAAAATAAACAGCCAAACAACTCCCAGAGGCTGGGAGTTCTAGGCTCATCTCTTCCAGTGATTGGTCTTAAATAATACCATGTACTTCACACTGTCCTATCTTGCTCCTAAGGAGGGAGATGACAAGCATTACGCTTTTTCAGAAAGGAAAGCTTAGGCCCAGCAAAGTTTCATGACTAGCTCGAGGTCACCTCCCTTATTGGCAAGTACTATAGAATGTGATCAAATGTAATTGTAATTGGGAATCAGATCTTCTCTGTGCAATGATCCAGAAGCCTAAAGAAAGGATTTCATTTCCTATTCCGATCTAGGGATTTTTAGAGTCATTTTTTTGCTATGCTTTCCATTTACCTTCCAAAATCTCACTTCAGGATTGTGTGGTTCTGCATGAATTGATGGCAATAAAGCTATTAAGAAAAAGGCAGTACTGGGAATGCAGGGAAAGCCTTTCCATTCAAATTTAGGGATGTTATCTTGCTGGAGAAACAGACTCTATGAGATTTGGTAGAGGAATTGATTTTCCAATATTTTATTTTAAAAATACCCAAGCATTTGTAAGTTTCAAATCAATTCTGTGGCTGTTGCAGAATCTTAAAATTATAAAGAAAAGATTTTTTTGGTTGCTCGCTTCTGTTTGAATTTAAACTGAATGGAAGTCTTAGAAATGATGCTTTGCATTGCTCCAAGCATAGTGATATATTTAACTAACCGCTTCCCATCTATCAGGTATTGTATCAACAGCAATTGCTACAACAAAAACAGATTGTACAAACACAACCTCGTTGAATGTTAGGCCCCTTTGGGACTGGATTTGATTCAGTTCATCCTTGGGTATGTCTCCTTTCAATGTGTGGGCCTCTGGCACTTAGTGAAAGGGCAGGTCCTCATTGATAAATGGGTTTACAGTTCTTCCACTGTTCTAGTTCGATTGAATGAATGAAGATCTTTTGCAACCTAAAGTCATGGAGGCACAGACTGCAAAGCCCAGGGCAAAACCAGCTTGTTTGTCATTCTAAGACATTGGTACTATCAGTGGGTGAATTTCAAACTGTTCTGCAGTAAGTTGGGTAACATCGAATGGTATGTTTACACTGCAAAAAAGACCCTGGCAGCAGAGTGTCTCAAAGTCAACTGAGGCTCACTGCGCTCATGCTGCAGGGCTAAAAATAGTAGTGTAGATATTCTTACTCAGGCTGCGGCCCACCCCTCTCGCTGGGTTTCAGAACCATGGGTCCAGCTTCTTTGAGCCTCTTGGGGCTGCTGAGTTGAGTCAGAAAACTCACGAGAATTGTAAAGCCAGTTGACAAACCAGTAAAAAACAATCTTGTGCCGTTTTTTCAAAATGTGATTAAATCGTTCAAAAATTGTAAAACTTCAACCAGCTACAGAGCAGCCTCAGACATTTCAATAAACATTTCCATTGCCTCTATTTGGTTGGTTGCTGATTTTTCTGGGCCAACATTCAAACTTTAGACGAAAAAAGCGTATAGAAAAATAAAAGTTTTTGAAATTTTTGACCAGTTCAAGAACAGGCGTCTTAACCTACCATTCAGATGGTGCAGAGAGGTGCATGGAGGAAAAAAGATAACCAAGCTTCTCACAAACAGGTTGGAGACTCAATCAAAGGTTGGAGCTTAGAGCAATGATTCATGTGGATTCTTGATTTATTTGAGCTGTTTCGGCCATTTTTGATTCTACGTTAAACAGGAGGTAGATCCATTGAAATTATATGTTCAGCAGAAGGTCGGGAATTCAAGATGGGTTCCATTATCACTGACATCGCTCAAGAGTGAGGAAAAGTGCAAATCACAAAACGCCTCCTCAAGCCACTTCTGATATAAAAGAAATCCTGGTAAAGATACTGGCTATGAAGGGGACGGGGTGGTGCTGGGGGTATAAGGGTCACGGTTCAGGCCCCCCCCCTCCCACTTTTAGGGAGCTTCCACTGCTTTTGATACTTAGCCCTGGTCTACACTAGGACTTTAGGTCGAATTTAGCAGCATTAAATCGATGTAAACCTGCACCCGTCCACACGAAGAAGCCCTTTATTTCGACTTAAAGGGCTCTTAAAATCGATTTCCTTACTCCACCCCTGACAAGTGGATTAGCGCTTAAATCGGCCTTGCCGGTTCGAATTTGGGGTACTGTGGACACAATTCGACAGTATTGGCCTCCGGGAGCAATCCCAGAGTGCTCCATTGTGACTGCTCTGGACAGCACTCTCAACTCAGATGCACTGGCCAGGTAGACAGGAAAAGAACCGCAAACTTTTGAATCTCATTTCCTGTTTGGCCAGCGTGGCAAGCTGCAGGTGACCATGCAGAGCTCATCAGCAGAGGTGACCATGATGGAGTCCCAGAATCGCAAAAGAGCTCCAGCATGGATCGAACGGGAGGTACGGGATCTGATCGCTGTTTGAGGAGAGGAATCCGTGCTATCAGAACTCCGTTCCAGTTTTCGAAATGCCAAAACCTTTGTGAAAATCTCCCAGGGCATGAAGGACAGAGGCCATAACAGGGACCCGAAGCAGTGCCGCGTGAAACTGAAGGAGCTGAGGCAAGACTACCAGAAAACCAGAGAGGCGAACAGCCGCTCTGGGTCAGAGCCCCAAACATGCCGCTTCTATGATGAGCTGCATGCCATTTTAGGGGGTTCAGCCACCACTACCCCAGCCGTGTAGTTTGACTCCTTCAATGGAGATGGAGGCAATACGGAAGCAGGTTTTGGGGACGAAGAAGATGATGATGAGGAGGAGGTTGTAGATAGCTCACAGCAAGCAAGCGGAGTAACCGGTTTTCCCGACAGCCAGGAACTGTTTCTCACCCTGGACCTGGAGCCAGTACCTCCCGAACCCACCCAAGGCTGCCTCTTGGACCCAGCAGGCGGAGAAGGGACCTCCAGTGAGTGTACCTTTTAAAATACTATACATGGTTTAAAAGCAAGCATGTGAAAGGATTACTTTGCTCTGGCATTTGCGGTCCTCCTGGATGTACTCCCAAAGTCTTTGCAAAAGGTTTCTGGGGAGGGCAGCCTTATTGAGTCCTTCATGGTAGGACACTTTACCACTCCAGGCCAGTAACACGTACTCAGGAATCATTGTACAACAAAGCATTGCAGTGTATGTCTGCTGGCGTTCAAACAACATCCGTTCTTTCTCTCTCTGTGTTATCCTCAGGAGAGTGAGATATAATTCATGGTCACCTGGTTGAAATAGAGTGCTTTTCTTCAGGGGACACTCAGAGGAGCGCATTCTTGCTGGGCTGTTTGCCTGTGGCTAAACAGAAATGTTCCCCGCTGTTAGCCACAGGGAGGGGGGAAGGTTGAGGTGGTAGCCACGCGGTGGGGGGAGGCAAAATGCGACCTTGTAACGAAAGCACGTGTGCTATGTGTGTAATGTTAACAGCAAGGTTTACCCTGAAAGAGTGTAGCCACTGTTTTATAAAATGTGTCTTTTTAAATACCGCTGTCCTTTTTTTTTTTTTCTCCACCAGCTGCATGTGTTTCAATGATCACAGGATCTTCTCCTTCCCAGAGGCTAGTGAAGCTTAGAAAGAAAAAAAAATGCACTCGCGATGAAATGTTCTCCGAGCTCATGCTGTCCTCCCACACTGACAGAGCACAGACAAATGCGTGGAGGCAAATAATGTCAGAGTGCAGGAAAGCACAAAATGACCGGGAGGAGAGGTGGCGGGCTGAAGAGAGTAAGTGGCGGGCTGAAGACAGGGCTGAAGCTCAAATGTGGCGGCAGCGTGATGAGAGGAGGCAGGATTCAATGCTGAGGCTGCTGGAGGACCAAACCAGTATGCTCCAGTGTATGGCTGAGCTGCAGCAAAGGCAGCTGGAGCACAGACTGCCACTACATCCCCTGTGTAACCAACCGCCCTCCTCCCCAAGTTCCATAGCCTCCACACCCAGACGCCCAAGAACGCGGTGTGGGGGCCTCCGGCCAACCAGCCACTCCACCACAGAGGATTGCCCAAAAAAAAGAAGGCTGTCATTCAATACATTTTAAAGTTGTAAACTTTTAAAGTGCTGTGTGGCATTTTCCTTCCCTCCTCCACCACCCCTCCTGGGCTACCTTGGTAGTCATCCCCCTATTCGTGTGATGAATGAATAAAGAATGCATGAATGTGAAACAACAATGACTTTATTGCCTCTGCAAGCGGTGATCGAAGGGAGGAGGGGCGGATGGTTAGCTTACAGGGAAGTAGAGTGAAGCAAGGGGCGGGGGGTTTCATCAAGGAGAAACAAACAGAACTTTCACACCGTAGCCTGGCCAGTCATGAAACTGGTTTTCAAAGCTTCTCTGATGCGTACCGCGCCCTCCTGTGCTCTTCTAACCGCCCTGGTGTCTGGCTGCGCGTAACCAGCAGCCAGGCGATTTGCCTCAACCTCCCACCCCGCCATAAACGTCTCCCCCTTACTCTCACAGATATTGTGGAGCACACAGCAAGCAGTAATAACAGTGGGAATATTGGTTTCGCTGAGGTCTAAGTGAGTCAGTAAACTGCGCCAGCGCGCCTTTAAACGTCCAAATGCACATTCTACCACCATTCTGCACTTGCTCAGCCTGTAGTTGAACAGCTCCTGACTACTGTCCAGGCTGCCTGTGTACGGATTCATGAGCCATGGCATTAAGGGGTAGGCTGGGTCCCCAAGGATACATATAGGCATTTCAACATCCCCAACAGTTATTTTCTGGTCTGGGAATAAAGTCCCTTCCTGCAGCTTTTGAAACAGACCAGAGTTCCTGAAGATGCGAGCGTCATGTACCTTTCCCGGCCATCCCACGTTGATGTTGGTGAAACGTCCCTTATGATCCACCAGAGCTTGCAGCACTATTGAAAAGTACCCCTTGTGGTTTATGTACTCGCCAGCTTGGTGCTCCGGTGCCAAGATAGGGATATGGGTTCCGTCTATGGCCCCACCACAGTTAGGGAATCCCATTGCAGCAAAGCCATCCACTATGACCTGCACATTTCCCAGAGTCACTACCCTTGATGTCAGCAGATCTTTGATTGTGTGGGCCACTTGCATGACAGCAGCCCCAACAGTAGATTTGCCCACTCCAAATTGATTCCCAACTGACCGGTAGCTGTCTGGCGTTGCAAGCTTCCACAGGGCTATCGCCACTCGCTTCTCAACTGTGGGGGCTGCTCTCAACTTGGTATTCATGCTCCTCAGGGCAGGGGAAAGCAAGTTACAAAGTTCCATGAAAGTGCCCTTATGCATGCGAAAGTTTCGCAGCCACTGGGAATCGTCCCAGACCTGCAACACTATGCGGTCCCACCAGTCTGTGCTTGTTTCCCGAGGCCAGAATCGGAGTTCCACAGCATGAACCTGCCCCATTAGCACCATGATGCATGCACTGGCAGGGCCCATGCTTTCAGAGAAATCTGTGTCCATGTCCTGATCACTCACGTGACTGTGCTGACATCGCCTTCTCGCCCGGTATCGCTTTGCCAGGTTCTTGTGCTGCATATACTGCTGGATAATGCGTGTGGTGTTTAATGTGCTCCTAATTGCCAAAGTGAGCTGAGTGGCCTCCATGCTTGGCTTGGTATGGCGTCCGCACAGAAAAAAGGCGCGGAATGATTGTCTGCCATTGCTCTGACGGAGGGAGGGGCGACTGATGACACGGCTTACAGGGTTGGCTTCAGGGAGCTAAAATCAACAAAGGGGGTGTCTTTACATCAAGGAGTATTTCAGGCAGGACTTCACGGAGGGTTCCAATAAGAAATGGTGCACCTAAGTTATTGTTCTTATTGGAACAAGGAGATTAGCCTGGCCTCTGATTGATACATGGCTAGATTTACCTCGCTGCACCTTCTCTGTGAGTGACTGCAGTGTGACCTAGAGGAATGAGTCCCCTAGACAGGGGAGGAGGCAAATGAGTACAAAACAAATCTGGTCTATTTCTTGTTTTGATCCACTCCATCTATCTTTTACATCTTTGGCTAGCAGCAGACGGTGCAGAAGGACTGCATGCCATCCACATCTCATGGCTGCTTGGCAGAAGATGGTACAGTACAACTGCTAGCCATCCTCATCTCTTGCCTGCCCGGCAGAAGATGCTACAATACAACTGCTAGCCATCCTCATCTCTTGCCTGCCCGGCAGAAGATGGTACAGTACGACTGCTAGCAATCCGTATCGCCTGCCTGCTCACCATAAGACGGTTCAATAGGACTGACTGCAGGACTAAAGAGAATGACCTGGTCAAGTCACTCCAAATTTAGTCCCTGCACCCATGTCTGCCCAGGTGCTCCCAGCCGACGTGGCCAGGAGCACCTCGGACACGACGAGGACGGCTACCAGTCGTACTGCACCGTCTGCTGCCAGAAGGCAATGGGTTGCTGCTACTGTGTAGCAATGCCGTACCGCGTCTGCCAGCACCCAGGAGACATAGGGTGACGGTTACCTGAGCGGGCTCCATGCTTGCCGTGGTATGGCGTCTGCACAGGTAACTCAGGAAAAAAGGCGCAAAACGATTGTCTGCCCTTGCTTTCACGGAGGGAGGGAGGGAAGGGGGGCCTGACGATATGTACCCAGAACCACCCGTGACAATGTTTTAGCCCCATCAGGCATTGGGATATCAACCCAGAATTCCAATGGGCAGCGGAGACTGCGGGAACTGTGGGATAGCTACCCACAGTGCAACGCTCCGGAAGTCGACTCTAGCCTCGGTACTGTGGAAGCACTCCGCTGAGTTAATGCACTTAATGCACTTAGAGCATTTTCTGTGGGGACACACTCACTCGAATATATAAAACCGATTTCTAAAAAAAGACTTCTATAAATTCGACCTTATTCCGTAGTGTAGACATACCCTTAGGCTGAGCTTTCTTGTGTTGCTTTTACTTCAGGCACCAATAAAAGACAAACTGCAGCACGGAAGAGGGCTGAGTATGTGCATTAGCCCAGAGCCTGTGGTGTGAGCTAGGAGCAGGGAAGGACTGGGCTAATTCACACATGCATAGAACTGAGAGTAGAGTCTGGCATCTATAAAGGCTGAGAAAAGGTCATGGCTCAGGAAGGTTGCTTTGTCACACCCTGAGCCAGGACCCATCTTCCTCATTGCCTTCTGCATGGCAGTCTACCTCATTTTGTCCTTTGAAGGGGGCAGTAAGCAAAAGCCACCTTCCCTTTCTCCCAAGGAGAATCTTAAGAGAATGAGGCGTGTTCACCTCGCCCCACAAATAACTTCTCGCTCCACCAGGTAACAGCAGGATGGGGAAACCTTTCAGATCAGTGAGATTATTGACCTGACAAGTGCTACAGGTGTTTATCAATTCCAAGGCCAGAAGGGACCACTGCGATCATCTCATCTGACCTCCTGCATCGCACAGACCAGAGATCTTCTCCAAAATAATTCCCAGAGCAGATCTGTTAGAAAACAGCCAATCTTGATTTACAAATTGTCAGTGATGGAGAACCCACCACAACCCTTGGTACGTTGTTCCAATGGGTAATCACTCTCTCTATTAAAACTGTACCTTTTTCCAGTCTGAATTTGTCTTGCTTCAACTTCCAGTCACTGGGTCACGTTAGACCTTTCTCTGCTAGATTGAAGAGCCCTTATTAAATATTTGTTCCCCATGTAGGTACTTATCGACTGTGGTCAAGTCACCCCTTAACTTTCTCCTTCTTAAGCTAATTAGATAGACTCAAGGAATTCAACCACTATATGGCAGGTTTGCTAATCCTTTAATAATTCTCATGGCTCTTCTTGGAATCCTCTCCAATTTATCACCATCCTTCTTGAATTGTGGGCATCAGAACTGGACACAGTATTCCAGCAGTGGTCACACCAGTGCCCAATGCAGAGGTAAAATAACTTCTGTACTCCTACCCAGTGGTCCTTGGTTGTATAAACAGGCAAATCTCATTAGCCCTTTTGGCCACAGCATTACACTGGGAGCTCCTGTTCTGCTGATTATCCACCAGGATAATCAAATCTTTTTCAGAGTCACTGCCTCCCAGGATAGACTCCCCCATCATGTAAACATGTTGCCAGAGTGTAAGAAATAGACATGATCGTGGGTGTCTGTCAGAGGCAGGTAGGATCTATCCAGGAGAAAGTCACGCACCATGTTTGGGTTTTGATCCCATATAGTGCTTTACAATAGTTACAATAGTTAGCTAATGGTACAAACAACATTTGGAAAAATCATCAAGTTGTCCGCCAAGACCCTCAGCAATTTTCAAGTGGTCTGCGTCAAAAAAAACTTTGAGAATCACTGCTCTAATTGATCAGCAACGTAACAACAAAACAGCATTAACCGGGATGACTTTAAGTGAGGAATTACTGTATATTGGCTTACAAGGCAGGTGTCGGAGGGTGGACTTGGACCTGTTCTGGGCACCACCAAAAATTATACAAACGTGCTGTCCCTGGGAGGAGTGGGAGGGAGCCTAGAAAAGTTTGTGTGCGAGAGAGACCGAGTGAAAAGAGTGGGGAGGGTAAGCTACTGTCCCCCCGGTTGTTTGCATTTTTCTCCTCTGTTTTGAAGAGGAGGTTCTGAAGAAGAGGTGGTCCCAACAGACTTGTGGGCTTTCTCCTCCACACAGCTGTCTCCTGAGCCAAGCACATCAGCACATGATGACAGGTCACACAGACATCTGTGGTGTGCTGCCCAGAACCAGAGCTCCCTTCTTGTTTCTAGGAGCTGTAACTTGCCTTTGGTTGTTTCAGACCCTTAGAACCAGGCAGTGCTTCACTGGCTGGCAGGTCTCAACTGCTGTTGGCCGTGACTGAATAATTGACAGCCTGGCAGCAGGGCAGCTACTCCAACTGGCTTTCCTCCACTCTTGGTTCCCTTGAGAGGGAAGCGGTAGCCATTCAAATCATAAATAACTCCTCTTACCTTGAATTCCCAGATCCACGCTCATCTATCTGGTATAAATAGAACTTTTGAGGCAGAAGGATGTGATGGGAAATGACAGGTTGTCTCTGGAGTTCTGCACTCACCGGATTGCAGAGGAATCTAAAAGCAGTGACTGACAGCAGCAAGCAAATGGCTTGCATATAAACTGGGTGCATCAGGGCCACCAAATGGCATCAGAAGGACTGAAGGCCCAGAGGAGTTTCTGGCAACATTGTAGGATACTGTGCCCTTCAGGTTCCCTTTCTTGCTTTGCACTGAGCCCGAGACTGCTGCACAGTTATAAATACAGGGAGAGACCTTGCATAGGTCCGGTGAATACTTTTGACTCTACCAAGCCCCCTCACCAACATTAGGAGCTTGGTCTGGTAGACAGGCCCGGAAGTTTTCACAAGAAAATTTCTGGGTTTTGTCAAGCTTTTTTAGGTTCTAACTGAAAGAGTGTTTGTTTTTGACAAAAGGGAAATGCTTGTTTGTTTTTTTGATGAAAATCTGAAAATTTCCATTAAAACTATTAACAAAAACCAAAACCCTTTCATTGTCTTCAAATTGTTTTTGTGGAAAATTATTTTTCATAAGCTCTAAGGCTTTGTGCATGGATCACTCGCCACTGGAGGAGGATTAAAATGGGACACTGGACCAACCCACTGACGCTCATGATAGGAACGTCTGTTTGCGAAGCGATGTCAGAGAGGTCATAGGCCAATATTTTCTAACTTGGATGGCTAAAGCATCCAAATCCATGCATTAAATGGCCTGATTTTCCAAAGTGCTGAGCGCTCAACCCGAGTTCCTACTGAAGTTGCCACTAGAAACCAGGCCCCTTTATGGAGATTCCTGCATATGGATTTTGGTGCTTTAGGCACCCAAGTCTGAAAATGCTGGCCTTACTGTATCCTGATTCCAATTCAGGATTTCAGCTTCATGGGTGGCCATGGGCAGTAGGTGCCGACTCTGTGGATGCTCCGGGGCTGGAGCACCCACAGAAAAAACGTAGTGCTCAGCACCACCAGAAGCCCACCCCAATTAGCTCTTCTCCCTCCCCCCAGTGCCTCCTGCCCGCCGGTGCATCAGCTGTTCAGCAGTGTGCAGGAGGTGCTGGAGGGGAGGAGGAGAAGCGAGGGCGGTGTGTGCTCAAGGGAGGGGACGGAATGGGGTGGGGGAAGGGTGGGGGAGGGAAGAGGTGGGGCAGGTTGGGGGCTTGGGAGAAGGGGTGGAGTGGGGGCGGAGCCTGAGGTGGAGCAGGGGTGTTGAACACCCCCTGGCAATTTAGAAGACAGCACCTCTGCCATGGGCTCTTGGCAAAAGTGTAGTCCAGGCTCTTATCTGAAAAGCTGTTCTGCATCTTACCTAGCTAAGGTATTTACATGGACCCCCTCACCCTAGTATCTGAGCACCTCTCAGCCTTTTAATGCATTTATCCTCACAACAGGCAGGGAAGTGCATTGCACAGATGGGGAGCCAAGGCACAGGGAAGCTAAGTGACTTGCCCAAACTCACACGGGGAGCCTGTGGCAGAGATGGCTCCCAATTCCTAGGCTAGCCCTAGGCTAGCCCTAATCAGTGAATCATCCTCATGCTCTGCCCTCGATCCCAGTGCATTCGGTTTCCTGACTACCCAGCACAGCCTGGTCACTCCAATGCACAGCCTGGGTTCTTTGGCCATATGCCCAGAGCCCCATGCATGGATGCTTGGAAAACCAGAGACATTTTCCACAGTGCCCATGTGGCTATTTTTGATTCACCTTCCCAGGGAACATTTTTTCCCCCTGCATGTTTTCCCATGATGCTTCTGTTGCTGACCTTTCTGCTCTGGCAAAGAGGACTCACCAGAGGAGCACATAGGCTGTGATTCTTCTGCTCTCACAAAGGCTGGGATTGTTGGCAGCTCTGCGCTGGAGAAAGTGTCTGACTCAGATCTCTCTAGCTGGGCTCCAAATGGCTTTTCTGCCTCAGGCTATCTTGGTGTCATAGTAGGCCTGTTGTTTTTGCCCCTCCAGAATATTAAAAAGTGCATTGTTGAAGCAGAGCATGAGTCAAAAGGGGTGTGCTGGGGGCCCCCGGACGAGCCTTGCCATGGAGCTGGGAAACTGAAAGGGCGAGCATGTTAACGGCTGTTTGCTGTAGGGAGAAGAGGAAAACACTGGTGCGTCAGAGGCCATCGGAACGATGGTGCATGGGACAGTAGCTCCATGAGTGCCGTCGTTCATTTCAACAGCGCACAGAATACCAGCAGACTCAAAGAGCCGCCCCCCTTCACCTAACACGGAATTATTGTGTTGGTGTTTTTTTAAATGAAAATATCTGTTGTTGAATCCTTTGACAGCAAACTGCCTCCCTCCAAGTCATTTTTTATCATCAACGTTTCACTCTGATCAAAGAGGGTTTACCGGGGAAATGAACCCATCCCTCTTCAGGTTGGTGTGTGTGTGGGGGGTGGGGTGGGGCTGGGAGTGGGGAATCTCTGGGGCTTTATCTCCACTAACAAGCTTCATCTTGGTAATTCACCACCGGCCCTGACTGTGACATCGTGGCTGCCACCAGCTGAGCGACACCTGTGGTGAGTTAGGACTGAAGGCTGCTAAGGGTGGCCCACAACACCTTCTCCCTTCCCTCATTTCCCCTCCCCTGACAGATTAGTTCAGCCACGCTCCAGCCAAGCCTCCTCCCCTTTAGACTCCTTCCCTTTAGGTTAAATCAAAGTCCAACCAATTGATGTCCCTTATTTATATCCCCACCCCTTTCCCCAGCATTCCTTGTCTGTGATCTTTGGGAACCACAATTCCCACCACGTCTCCTTCCTTGGCTGCAACCAGAATATTGCAGAGGTGGACTGTGAACCCACGATGTGTAAACTCCCAGTGTGAAGCAGTTGTAGCAAGGAGATAGAGGGTACTGACGATTTCTTTTTTCCCCTCCTGACAGGAGAGCAGCGGAGGGGATGGTTTTGTGGGAGCACTGCACTAAACTCCTGCCTGGCAGGCGATAAGTGCGGCATTCCAGAAGAACGCCAGCAGAGCCCACTGTCAGCCTGGTGAAAGTTTGCTATGGCCTGGTGAAATTGCTAAAAGTGCTAGACCATGAATCACTGAGGTCCCAGGCCAGCTCTGTTTGGAAAATCAGGCCACTTTTATTTAGGTGCCTAGAGACAGATTGAAGAACTGAACCTTAGGCACCCAGGTTTGTAAACTTTGGCCTTGACAGTGCTCTGAAGCAGAGAAACATTAATAGAAATGTTGCTGCTGTGGAAATTGGGACCCAACGTGCCACAGGAATTCTGAGAGAACACGGATTCCTTGGCCTGTGCTTTAACCACAAGACTATCTTTCCTCTCCAGGGGGCTCTTAAACATCACACCCAGGATTTGATGGGACTCTTCTGGCATGAATGTAGTTCTCCCGTTCTGAATTTATGAATGATGGGAACGTGAATTCCTCCTGCACTGTTGGGAATTCAAGGTCACGCCATGCCTTAGTGGCAAGGTAATTTCCCTCAGATTTTCAGAAGGCCATGGAGCTGACCTGTTGCCACAGCTTCATGAGTTATTAAGGGTCTCCCGTCTGGAGATGGGCAGGCCAGCAAATGAACAGGTTTTCCTTTTCCCATAGGTTTGCTAGAGTTTTACTAACTTAGAAGGATAAATGCAATTCACTGATTTCATTCACTGCTCCATCGTAACTTATTTAGACTGACTCTATTGGATGATGACCCCTGCTAGCAGGCAGGGAATCCAGAGCAGGGACCCATATGGCACCAGGGTCCCAATGGGGAGACCTAGCTGGGCTATCCACCCCAACTGCTCATGCTGCACCAGTTCAGTAGCTTGTCTTGCTTGAGAGCCTCCAACCATGCAACACAGTCATAGAGTTGAAGGCCAGAAGGGACCACCAGATCATCTAGTCTGACCTCCTGTGTATCACAGGCCACTAGCACCATTCAGCACGCACACACTAAACCCAACACTCTGAAAGAGACTAAAGTATTCCAGCCCTGTGGAGACTAGACTACTACATGCCCCAGGCAGAGAACAGGCAGGACCAAGGGTGTCAGTGCCCGAGGCATACCGCAATGGCAGAGGAATGACGCAAGGAAACTAGGTTGGTATAACAACATCGCTCAAGAGTGTGAAAAGTCCACACTGCCAAGCAACACAGTTAAACCGACCTAACCCCCAGTGTAGACAGCGCTAGGAGAATTCTCCTTTTGACCTAGCTACCTTCTCCCAGGAGGTGGATTATTTACGCT
Organism: Lepidochelys olivacea; assembly: GCF_965140295.1. Classification (NCBI taxonomy): domain Eukaryota; kingdom Metazoa; phylum Chordata; order Testudines; family Cheloniidae; genus Lepidochelys; species Lepidochelys olivacea. The sequence continues at coordinate 47,445,429 of NC_140418.1, forward strand.
GACCCAGGAACCCCTCCCGTTGCCATAGGTAGTATCTTCATCCATATGCTACAGCAGCATAGTAGTATCTACAGCAGCATAGCAGGTAGTATCTTCATCCATATGCTACAGCAACCATATGCATACAGCATTTTAAGTGTAGACAAGCCCTAAGTGCAAGATACCCAGAGCAACCCACACCCACACGCTACAAGGAAAGCGACCCTCCCCTTCCAAGGTCACTGCCAATCTGACCTGGGGGAAAATCCCTTTCCCCACCCCACACATAGCGACCAGTTAGACCCTGAGCATGTGAGCAAGAACCAGCCAGCCAAGCACCCAAGAAAAGGATGCTTGGTGCCACCTCAGAGCCCCGGCCCTCCCTGCCCCGTGTCTCATTTCTAGCTGTGGCACATCCCTGAGGCTTCAGATGGAGATGTTAAAAAAAACAAACCACAGCTAGGGTGCCCCTTAGCTGAGTGTGTGTCAAAATAACCTCCTACCACCAACTGTGTCTGATTGAGTAGGTAATTCCCTGGCAGCTGGACACACAATGGGTAAAGCTGCTGGAGGTACTTAGGCAGACATAAGAGGATTCAGTGACACCGCTGATTAGTGTCCAGGGCCTCATTATGAAGGGAGGAATTGAAGGTCCCCGATGTTTAAATGGACTTGGAATTATCTCCCCTCAGTGTCTGCTTCTGCCTGCGCAAGCTGGTGTGTTCTGCAAGGTAGGAACTGCCCACGGTCTCTCCTGGGCCTTGTTTTTGTTGCAGTGCTTCTAGTGGGTCCGTCGCTCTGCGTACTCAGGAGGAGCTTTGTGTCGCAGGATTACCAGCCGAGTGTGGGCTTGCGGTGGAGGCGGACAGGGAGGTGGGTTGAGGGTACTGGGAGGAAGGGGGGGCTTTGTTTGCAGGTGTATTTGTGATGCCGTTGCTTGAACATGTTGTGGTTGGTAATTGTATTAGCTGGTGGGGTTAATTTCATTAGCTTGATGTCAACCGTTCTCTCTCTGAATGAGGCAGTGGTGAGGTAAAGGGCAAGCCGGGGTTGAGGAGCGGGGGGCATGCTGGCTTCCTTTCCTCCCCCATCTTTCTGGGGGCAGTAATTACAGCTTTGGCTTTGATAATTTCCCCTCCCCATGCCCAAGGGTGCAGCAGGGTGAGCTCTGAATTGGAAAGCAACAGAAGAACAAAGAGAGCAAGGTTGAGTGAGGGGAAGGATGGCCCAGTGGTTAGCGCACTGCCTGGGACTTGGGTGACTGGGATTCAGTTCCCTGCTCCACCCCAGCTTCCTGTGTGATCTTGAATACGTCACTTACTTGCTGTGTGCCTCAGTTCCCCATTTGTACATTGAGGATCACAGGGGTGTTCGGAGGATAAACCTGTTAAAGATTGTGAGGGGTGATGGGGGGAGGGGTTGCTATAACTGTCTAACATAGAGCCCACTTATAAAAATAAGCAATATGTTCAATGCCACGTTTCTTCCCAAAGGCTCTTGTCGTTGGCCAGCTGCCTGGAAGGGTATTTGCATTTATGATGAATCTGGTAGAGCCACTGATGAGATGTGATATTTCTCACAAAGGCACTAGAAAAGCTCCATGAGCTCACACAGGACCACTCTGTCTTTAATGGGATGGGGAGGACCGATTTTTATTTTTTTTTCTATTCTTCAGAAACTCCTTAATTAGATTTTGGTTTTGGGAAACCAAACCCAGCTTGGACGGCATACAGATGACACTTTATCTGAATCCCTAGCTTTCAAGGTGGTGGGATCGGACATTTGTCTCTGTTTTTAAAGGTCTTGTCCCAAAGACCCGCAGCTTGATAAACTTCATGGAACTCATTGGGTCTAATGTTCCACTCAATTACACTGACTTACAGCTGGTAGAGTTGAATGGAGAATCAGACATGCTATATCCGCCTCAAAATGATGGGGCCTTGAGCATCCCCTGGGATTGGAGCTAGACACGGGGTGGAGCTGCGAACTTCAGATCCAGATTTCTCTTAGATCCTCAGCTGATGCTAATCAGCATTGGTCCTCTTGAAGTCAGTGGACTCTTGTGGCCACAAGACTGGAACAGCAAGCTGCACTGGCTGCAGGTTGGGATGAGTGTTTTGGTTTTGCTTTTCCTGGATGTTGATGATGGAGCCTGCATCTTCCTCCTTACTAAAAAAACCAAACCAATGAACAAAACTGATGCTATTCTGCAGCAATAGATCTTTGTGCTGTTGCTTCAAGAAGTGTCACTATGGTATTTGGGGCTATCTCTGCAGAATATTGGAGTATTTGTTATTTAATGCAGAACAACCAGGTTGGGGAGGTAAGATCTTTTACTGGACCAATTTCTGTTGGGGAGAGAGACAAGCTTTCCAGCTTACCCAGAGCTCTTCTTCAGGTCTGGGAAATGTACACAGTGTCACAGCTAAACAGTAGGTGGAGCAGATTGTTTAGCATAAGTGTGGCTGACTTAACATGTGGGAAGCGCGCGGCAGGGCAGAGGAGGCTGAAGGCTCCGAGGTCAGACCCAGGAAGGTGGAAGCTGTGTGAGCTGGGTGTCCTGAAGACAGGCTGCTCACAGAAAGGAGACTTCCCCAGAGTCCTGACTGGCTTCATGGGGAGCAGTTCCAGAGCATCGCCCGGGGACTCCTGGTGGCACTAAAGTGGGCACAAACCTTTTTATAAGTATGGCTGACATAACATTTTTATGGCTGACTTAGAACAACGCTTCCTCAGCTCTCGTCCCCTAATGCCCCTACTCTGCTTGCGCTATATTGATGACATCTTCATCATCTGGACCTGTGGAAAAGAAGCCCTTGAGGAATTCCACCATGATTTCAACAATTTCCATCCCACCATCAACCTCAGCCTGGACCAGTCCACACAAGAGATCCACTTCCTGGACACTATGGTGCTAATAAGCGATGGTCACATAAACACCACCCTATACCGGAAACCCACTGACCGCTATTCCTAACTACATGCCTCCAGCTTTCACCCAGACCACACCACGCAATCCATTGTCTACAGCCAAGCTCTACGATACAACCGCATTTGCTCCAACCCCTCAGACAGAGACAAACACCTACAAGATCTCTATCAAGCATTCTTACAACTACAGTACCCACCTGCTGAAGTGAAGAAACAGATTGACAGAGCCAGAAGAGTACCCAGAAGTCACCTACTACAGGACAGGCCCAACAAAGAAAATAACAGAACGCCACTAGCCGTCACCTTCAGCCCCCAACTAAAACCTCTCCAACGCATTATCAAGGATCTACAACCTATCCTGAAGGACGACCCAACACTCTCACAAATCTTGGGAGACAGGCCAGTCCTTGCCTACAGACAGCCCCCAACCTGAAGCAAATACTCACCAGCAACCACACAACAGAACCACTAACTCAGGAACCTATCCTTGCAACAAAGCCCGTTGCCAACTGTGCCCACATATCTATTCAGGGGACACAATCATAGGGCCTAATCACATCAGCCACACTATCAGAGGCTCATTCACCTGCACATCCACCAATGTGATATATGCCATCATGTGCCAGCAATGCCCCTCTGCCATGTACATTGGTCAAACTGGACAGTCTCTACGTAAAAGAATAAATGGACACAAATCAGATGTCAAGAATTATAACATTCATAAACCAGTCGGAGAATACTTCAATCTCTCTGGTCACTCGATTTCTGATCTCAAAGTGACTATCCTTCAACAAAAAAACTTCGAAAACAGACTCCAAGGAGACACTGCTGAATTGGAATTAATTTGCAAATTGGATACAATTAACTTAGGCTTGAATAGAGACTGGGAGTGATTGAGTCATTATACTAACAGGTTTCAGAGTAACAGCCATGTTAGTCTGTATTTGCAAAAAGAAAAGGAGTACTTGTGGCACCTTAGAGACTAACCAATTTATTTGAGCATAAGCTTTCGTGAGCTACAGCTCACTTCATCGGATCCGATGAAGTGAGCTGTAGCTCACGAAAGCTTATGCTCAAATAAATTGGTTAGTCTCTAAGGTGCCACAAGTACTCCTTTTCATTATACTAAGTAAAACTATTTCCCCTTGTTTATTCCTTCCCTCCCCCCCCCCACTGTTCCTCAGACGTTCTTGTTAACTCCTGGAAATGTGCTGGAAATGGCCCACCTTGATGATCACTTCAAAATGTTTTCTCTCCCCCCACCCCACTCTCCTGCTGGTAATAGCTCATCTTAAGTGATCACTCTCCTTACAATGTGTATGGTAAACATCCATTTTTTCATGGTCTGTGTGTATATAAATCTCCTCACTATATTTTCCACTTTATGCATCTGATGAAGTGAGCTGTAGCTCACGAAAGCTCATGCTCAAATAAATTGGTTAGTCTCTAAGGTGCCACAAGTACTCCTTTTCTCCTTACAATGTGTATGATAATCAAGGTGGGCCATTTCCAGCACAAATCCAGGTTTTCTCACCTCTCCCCCCCCCACACACACACAAACTCACTCTCCTGCTGGTAATAGCTCATCCAAACTGACCACTCTCCTTACAATGTGTAAGTTGTTAATTCATATCTCAATGGACCATTCAAGGTGAAACGGCCCGTTAACATCCCTTTGTCATAGGGGATAGGAAAAGCAGGGGAAGGCAGCTGGGGTTGTTAGCGGGGTACTTAATGCAGGTCAGGCCAATTTAGATTAGATCACCCATGCTGCTGTTCTCGAAACCTCCACTGACTGATGTAGGCCAGTCTGTTCAAACTTGCTCAAGCACCTAAATAAGTGGCCCGATTATTCCATGGGGCTGATCTTCTGCAGCTTCCATTGAACTAACTGGTACCTAAATATGAACTGACAGGCGGCTTTGAGCCCTAAAGACTGAAAATATTGGCCTTCGTATATAATAATATCTTGAGATGCATTTCCCCTAGCTTTTGTCGGGGGGGGGGAGGATGTGTGTAACTAAGCAGACAGATGCTAACCTAGATCCACTAAAAATCAATAAAGTAATCCACTTACTACTTTGGTCCTTCAGCCTTTTTAAGGAGCTCAGAGTTGTTTTGTTTTCTTCTCTCTCTCCAGACTCTGAGCGAAAGAAAGGCTTGGCTAGATCAGCCTCTTTGCTCATGGCCGGTCAATAATGTAATTCGCCACTAAACCTTCATTAACTTAAAGTTAAGGTTGCCCAGGTCTCACATAAGCACTAAAAATCAATTTGAGCACTAAAAATCGGCACAGATCTCATGTGACTGCTCCAAAGCAAGGCAACCACGAAAAATCAGCATAGTCAGCTGTTCAAATCCTGTTAAAATCCAACCTTGACTTGCACTCTTCACTGCCTAGACTTGGCAGTAGCCAAGTGCCCTCACATGCTTCCCAGTTTCACAGAATACTCGTTTCCAGTTCTAACACAGAACCAGAACCAGTTCTCCCAGTCACAGGCAGATGTACAAAATTAACTTGGACCTTAGCAAGGTTAAATTCTCTCACCGACAGAAGCACGGTGGTGGTATTTGTACAGGAGAAAGCATGAGGTTAGAAGCCTTCCAGTAGTGCAGCAGGAAGCACATTGGCAGGTGTAGCTAGCTGCACCCCTGCCCATTAGATCAGTTTCGTGCAGAGATAAGTAGGCGGAATTGTATGGTCCCTAAATCAGTGGCAATCTAATGTATTTCCTACGGCATGTCAGCTGCAGGCTGCGTTCTGATGACAAACCACAGCAGCTTTGGCAGAGGGAGCGACTGCTTCTAGAGCAGACCCTCAGGTAGAGCTGGTTGGAAAACAGATTGGCTGATTGTTTTCCCATGGAAAATGTTGACTTTTTTGTTGAAACCTCTCCCCCCTCTCCCCTCCCCGCCAACGAATTTTTCTTTGTTTCTGTTTTCAGCAAGTGAACACCCAAATTTTTTGCTTTTTGGCTGAGAATTGGATGTTCAGGTTTGATGAAAAATTTCCATTTTTCAGAGAGCAGGTGCTTTTCACCCCCCAAAAATAGTTTCAGTTGAAAAACCCAAATTTCTGTGCAAATAAAGTTTTGATGGAAGATTTTCAACCAGCCCCACCTTCAACCGCCATTTCTTTGGCAAATTGGCCTACAACTCTCTCTGTCTCCTTCTACCCACTTCCCCTGGCTTAGCCCCTCCTCTTAAGAAAGAGCCATTGAAATAGGCTGGGAGAGGGAAACAGTTGGAGGCCAAGTTGCCAAAGAAGTAGAGCTTGCTGGTCTGCTATGAAGGCTTCCTCTGTACAAGCCTGGACTGGCACTTACCAGACAGAGAATGGGGTCAATGCTCAGCATGGAAAGCGGCGATAAATGCTGAATAACAACCCTGGGGGTGCCTAAGGTTCTTCACTAGGACCAGTGGTGTTTAAGATACTTGTCAATGATGTGGACAAAAGGATGAGCAATAAGGTAGCGAAATTTGCTGATGACTATGGAGACGATTTTGTCATAGTAAAACTAGGCAAAATTCACAGAACAGTCGTGGTAAAAATGTAAAAAAATCGGGGTATGGTTACAGCAGCAAACAAATGTGTAACAATTTAACAAAGTATTCCAGTGTAACGCGGAGCCATTGACACTGACCCACGGGCTGGGTGGCCAATTGAAGTGAGTCAAGGGGTGGAGGTGGCGCTTCCTCCCCGAGCCCTGCCGTTCGGGGCTGAAGCCTGAACTTGCGGACCTGTGACCTCCGTGATAGAGCTGTACCCTCACTGATGACCCAACATCAGTTACGTTAGTCAGAACTGGAGAAGATGCAGGGACTCCAAAGGCACTGAACCATGCTAGGGAATAGTGCCTCATGATAGCAGATAAAATTCAGTAGAGACAAGGCAAAGCAGTATGCGCTAAAATGGAATAACGACATATCCATGTTCCTGGGTGCTTTACAAGCTATAGGCATTCAGGAGAAAGACCTTTGTTGTGAGCAGCTTGATGCTGGTCAATGTTAGTTTCTGTTTTGAATGGGATAGAATATAATGCTGTCGTATAAACAGATATGCTCTCATCTGGTATATTGAACATTTACTTGTCTGAATTTTGCACAAGTGGCACTTTGTAGCCCTGATACAGCAAAGCACTTAAGTAGGCCTATACTTGTGTACCCCCCGCCCCGCTGAAAGCTAACCTTATAATAGTGTCATTTATGTTGCTATATACATACAATAAAATAAACAGGATGTAAAAGGAGGCCATGGGATTGCTAATGTATTGTTGAAAATCTTGATTTTTAAAAATTATTCTCTGTCTGTGTGTGTGTTTTTTCTCAGATTTAATGTTGGAATGACATGGTTTTGCATTCAGTAGAACCTGTGCAGGATATGATTTTCTGTTCCATAACATACACTGCACTCGGTTAGAATAGCTTTAGTACGGTTAGTATTCTGCACGGATTCTACCTTCAGCTACACCTTTTGCTCCAAATGCTTGTTTCAGTAGCCCTTTGTTGTTCTGCAACCCAGTGGCACACCTGCAAACAGGTGTACCTGCACTTCCAGACCCACACAGTTACGTACAGGCATTAGCTGGTACCTGCTGAAACGCGCACACAGCCAGATACCCAAAGAGAGACACCAATAGATGCTGCCATGCACAGAATAGACAGGGCCAGGATGCCAGTGTTTTTTTTAAAAAGGGTTTCTCTAAACTCTCTCGTTAAGGCTAAAGGAGACACTGGGGCCTGGGGCTGTCTGCGGGCTGTGGAAGAACTAGAACTGTGAAGAGTAACCTTTCCTTCTCCTGCCTGCAGAAAGCCTCAGGGCTGACAGCACCAGGTCTTCCCGAGTCTAGCTTGCATATTATTAACTTCTCCCTCACTATTGCTTGCATGTCAAATGTTCCTTCCTCCGCAGTCTCCCTGCACAGCATCTGCAGGGTCAAGCAGTGTAGCTACTAGCTCTCCTGGCTCCTGGCAGAGCCCTAATGGGCTGAACCCATAGCACTGGACTGTGAGCTGCACCCAGGGCACTCAAGGTTTCCCTTCCCTCCCATTGTTCTCTTCCTCTTTCTGTCCGTCTGGCGACATAACAACCTCTTCTCCAGTCAGCCAGGGCTGTGCCCATCACTGCTGCTTACAGAGCTGGCCAAAGGGTGTCATGTTAGGTGGGGTTCATTTCTTCCTGACTACCAGAGAGCCTCGGGATTCCCTGCCATTGCAGGGCCTCGGGCCCTGGTGCACCTCAGTCCCTCCTCTTCTCTGGCTGTGACTCACCATAGTTTAGTCTCCTGAGAATTCTAATCCTTTGATCTTCTTCTGGTGGTTGGCTGGGGGTCCCTCCTGGCTTGGAACTCTATGTGACCAAAGATGGGTTTCCCTGATGGGGACAGAGTTGTTTGCTGTTTGCTTTTAGAAGTAGGTATGTGGGTCCAGATTCATCATGTCCCTATCAACACTTGCGCTCATCCTACGTTCTGTTCTACTAAGGTACCGCACATGAGTCAGCTTGTCTCAGTACCTCAGCCCACCTATAAATCCCCCCGATAGCTAGCATCCTATTACCTCTCTTCCCTTGTCAGGACTTGAACAAAGGCCACCAGTGATCAGAAGCCAGTGCATTAGTCCACTGCACCCCCTTGCCTCCCTCCCTCTGCCAGGGATACCCTCATGGGGATCTCAGCCTTCATGTAAGAATTAGATCCGTTCTGCCCATCTCTAGAATCCAAAGAGCGAGAGAAGCCAGGGACTCCTGGAGTGCTGTACCTTTGAAGTCAACGAGCTGAGGAGCTGGCTCCTTGTGTTCCTTTCTATTGTACATGGTGCATTTACTCTCTAGGGAAGGGAAATGTAGACTGATGAGCTGAATATATCTATAACTGTGTTGCAGCCCTAGGGCTGCTGGCAAGTAGCCAGCATGGCCCATGATGCCTGAAAAGTCAAGCAACTTTGATTTAATCCATTTGCTCATTGATTTATCCCACCAGGCTCTGTTCTTGGCCCCCTTTTCTTTCTTTCTTTCTTTCTTTTTTTCTTTTTCTTTTCTTTTTTCTTTTTTCTTTCTTTCCATTTCTTGGGTGATCTCATCTGCTTGCGACTTCAGCTACCTTCCTTGTATTGAAACCCTACAAATCTACTTCCCCACCCTCCGTGCAATCCTGCCTCCCAGCCCGTCTTTGACACCTGTTGGATCTCTTGCTAGCAACATGTCCTGAACTGAATTATCCAAAGCCCTCTTCCCTCCCCCACAGTTCCTGCCACTACAGACAACTCTGCCATCACTCAGACCTATAGCCTGAGAGCCATCTTTGACGCCTCGCTTGACCCATGCGTCCAAGCTACCTTTAGAGCGTACTGCTGCTTCTTCCATAATAGTCCCAGCATCTTAGCTTTTCCTCTTAGCCATATAGTTAAAACACTTGCCCAACCTCTTCTCAACTTCCTCATCATATCCAGCCCTTCTCCCCTCTGGCCTGCTCCTCACCCACCCCACTTTCAGTTCATTCGCACCACAGCTAAGATCCCCTTCCTATCCCATCACTCTGGCCAGTTCACATGCCACCCCTACCCTGTCTTTGAATCCCTCCACTGGCACTTTCCTGTGTCATTGCCTCAAATTCCAACTTCCTTCCTTTGCCTTCACAGCCCTCCACAGCTCTATCCCTCCTTACTTATGTCTCCTAACACATCACCCTGGCCAGCTCCACTCTGCCAGCTGTGACTGCTCGCTCATCTGCTGCTTCTACTACCACCTCCTCCTTCAGAGCCCGTCTTCAGCACCCTCTGCTGGGATGCCTACTAGAAATCGGAAATGGCTAAGCTAAGGGGCAGTTGGGTGTAGCAGATATGGACTTAACACACACAGTATAATGTGTATAAATAGTCCCCTACCATATTCACGGCCATGAAAAACGTGTCACGGACTGTGAAATCTGGCCTTTTGTGTACTTTTACCCATACTATACAGATTTCACGGGGGAGACTATCGTTTCTCAAACTGGGGGTCCTGACCCAAAAGGGAGTTGTAAGGTTATTTTAGGGGGGTCATGGTATTGCCACCCTTACTTCTGCACTGCCTTCAGAGCTGGGTGGCCGCAGAGCAGTGGCCGGAGAGCAGTGGCTTACCAGCAACAGCACAGAAGTAAAGGTGGCAATACCATACCGTGCCATCCTTACTTCTGAGCTGCTGCTAGCGGTGGCTCTGCCTTCAGAGCTGGGCTCCTGGCCAGCAGCCACCACTCTCCAGCTGCCCAGCTCTGAAGGCAGTGCTGTTGCCAGCAGCAGCGCAGAAGTAAGGGTAGCAGTATCACAACCCCCCTCCCAACTCCTTTTTGCATCAGGATCCCTACTATTACAACACTGTGAAATTTCAGATTTAAATGGCTGAAATCATGACATTTATGATTTTTAAAATCCTGTGATGCTGAAATTGACCCAAATGGACCATTTGGTAGTGCTCTATATATAAATATTGCACCCCTCACCCTTTCTGTGTTGCTTGGCTTCTTAGATTGTAAGCACGCTGAGGCAGGGTCTGTGAATGGGCAGAGCTTTGCACAGTGTCGGGGCCACTGATTGCAAATAAACAATGCCAGGCTTCTCAAAGGGGCGTAAAGGAGTTACCCACCCAAATTCCATTGAATTTCAGTGGGAGTTGGATTCCTAACATCGTTAGGCCTTATGAAAACCCCATCCGAAATAAATAGCAATTGCTTTGTAAAACCTGTTTGAAAACCCTTATGGTGCTACTTAATACCAAATTGTAGCATTCTAGTGTCTAGCGCCTTGAGGCCATTATGATGGGCACCCAATGGATGGATGGACTGTATGAACTTTAATTTCCGATACCATGAGTGTGACCTTTTCCCTGTCACAGTTATAATTCTATATGTATCAAACTGTTCGAAATTTTGGGGGAGGAAATGCATTATTCCCCATCCCCTAACCTGTGTGGGCTTATCTGTCCGTCTGTCTGCGGAGTGCAATCTCGTTAAAGCAGGGATTGTTCCTTCCCGAGTGTTCTGAAAGCATCTTCCACACAGCAGACGCTACTGTAAATAAATAATAATAATAGTAGTTACAATAACCTGCACCACATTTTTATTGGTGCAGAAAAACCACAACCCCGCAAACAATTTCCGTCCCCCTCCCCTTGAATTTCTGACCTATACCAGTGCTGTCATACATCGATTGTTCTCTTAGCTGGTAGATTATGCCACCAGGGTAGTGCAGTGTGAATTTGCAGGGAGCTGTAACAGCTGAGTGCGGAAGCCCAGCCCTGAGCTGAATCGGAAAGCAGTAGAACAACAGTATGCCAAATTACAGACGGCAGCTGCTACCGTCTTGAAGATGCTACGAAGTCTCTCATCTGGAGGATCTCTTATAGACCCGAGGAGGCAGCTGCCCCAGCATTGTCAGAGATTCCATGGTATCACAGAGCACTGCCCCAAGCTTGCCAGACCGTGCTGAATATTAAGGATCTTTGAAGTCGGAGGAGAGGCAGTTGTATTAAAAAAAGAAAGGGATGAACTGAAGATTAAACATGTATGGGAATTATCCTCACTTCATTAAGTTTCCTGCTGGCTTTGGCAGTAAGTATTGCACTTGCACTTGCAATCTTAGCCTTCTGGGTTAGACGGACAGACCGTTTAAATTGCCAGAGTATGTGAATGGGAAGTAGAAAAGCATTTACCTAGCTGCTAGATCGTTGTAACTTTACAACAGTCTCTACATGCTTGAGAGTGAAACTGTCTTCTTATTATAATAAACCCCATCACCTTCACCACAACTGAACTAGTCTGCCTAGAAATTTTGTGTGTTTGATCCAAGCCAGAGAGGAATTTTTCTCTAAAGTTTTGCATAGGTTGGACAAGACATTTGAAAGATGCATGTACTTATTTGTATGTGCTGTGAATGGTGGATATTAATCAAAACAATAGGATAATATCACATAATTATCTTTCCAACTGGACTTCTTTACCTGTTTGTGTTTTTGGAGGAAACAAATGATTTTAATACAGCAGTTTTTCCTTAAAAAACCCCATAGAGAACATTCTCTTTTCTGTCCAGCACAACTGCCCCCACCCCATGGACACTGATAAATAATAGTCTGACACTTAGACAAATGTAGCAAAATGGGACTTCAAGCAAAGTAAGGCAGGCGTCTGCAATGGACTTTGGTTATAATTTGTGATGCACCGTGATATGCCGCATGCCAATGAGAAGCGCTGAGCTGCAGGAATCAGAACTCTTGCAGGGACTATAGGCTTTGAATTTCTTGAGGATGATCATTTTTGTCACTCTTTGAGTGTGAGTGAGGGAGATGAAGGACAGCTTTCAGCTGTAGCCGCTCAGTTTGGGTGCCAAACGTAAGACACAATGGGCCCAATTCATTTTTGCCGTGCAGTCGATGCAGGCACTTATACTAGTGCAGAGTGGGTATAAAACGCTGCCATATCAGTATATGTGTGTGTTACACCCTGCTTTGCATTAGAGTAAATGACATACATGGAGCAGAGCAGTAATGGATCAGATCCATTGTGACCCAAACTGGGCACTCAAGTGTATGCGTGAATGGATATTTTTGGGGGGTATTTTTGTGACACCCACAAAAATCAGTGGCATCTCAAATTGGGCATGCGCCCAAAAATATTGGGCACTTTTGAAGATATTGCCATTAGTGGGCTGAATGTACTGATATGTTGAACCATGGATTCTCAGCCTGGCATCTGAGTTTCATAGAGACATTGGGAAGAGGTGTCTGAGTTAAATAGGGGAGGGTCTCGGCTAAATGGGAGGTGGTTAGGGGGCCAGGGACCACTGTGTTCAATTATACAAAGCTCTAGAGCAGTTTTCATTTGGCTCTTACAATATTTATATTTAGCATTTCTCACACTTGGCTTTACACTAGCTGATGATGATGTCTCCTTGTTTTCACGCACCCTTAACTTGCCCAAAACATTCCCCCTTCAGTCTGAATTTTTCTATGATTTGGTTTTGGCAGAAAGGGGAAATTTGTTTGGAAAATCAGAATAAAATCCATTTCTGAGTTGTGGGAGGGGGGACCCATACTTTTCCCATTATTTAAAAAAAAACAACCAAAACCACACCCTTGTTTTTGAACAGGGACACAGCCAAATAAATGAATAAAACAAATGCTGACGTTTAAAGTGGGGTAGGGCCCTACTCCTGAAGTGAGTTCCACCAGGGTATTGGTTTCTGCTCCTAAGAAGTTTGGGGTGATAGTTTGTGAGGTTTAGGTATGAATGAAATTTTTTGAGGAAGAAGAGAGATGTTTTTGCTCCACCCACGAAGATAAATGCAGCTTTTATTATAATGGTGTTTTTCACCCTACCAACAGCTCAATACTTTAGGGAAAAAGTAACAGTAGCATTGTCTGAAACCAGTTTATCTCATCTGTTTGTCCTCTTTGAGAGGCGCCTGTCAATTGAGGCACAATAAACTGTGATGCCAACTCAGCAGTGGTTGAAGGATCAAATAGAAATTGGCCTTTATAACACCTTAATTTAACTCAGTGGGTCCGACAGCACTCAATATCATTATTAATAATTATTAATTTCTTTGTATTCTAGCACTCTCACAATGTGTTAGGCACTCTGCACTGACACGGAGAGAGACCCACTCAAAGATAAATGCTTTTTGGGAGTTGGGGATTGAATGGAAAGCTTTATAAGTGACTGCAAATTCACTTTGGAGCATACTCAATGAGCCGTGCGTGTTGTTTGACAGCATATTCTCCCTGCCTGTGAGCGGATGGTTGGGGTAGGAGCTTGGACGGCTGCTGGGACAATTTGTGAACGGGAGACTGTGTCTGACTCTGTACTGCCAATCCTGAGCACTCAAAAACTATTAGTCAGGCTCCCCAGAATCATGATAGTCTTTAAAATGATGCTTTTAAAGAAACAATATGTTAGGTGTTCTTTTTATTTACCTTTTTTGAACATGTAGGATCCATTTGAGCCATATTTTTAAAGTTTTCTCTGCCACTATGAAGATTAGAAACTTTTATCATGAAAGCTGAGATTTTTGTTTTCACATGACTCCAGGAGTTGGGGCTTTAAGAAACACACCAAATATTGCAAAGCGTGATCAAATCGTGAGAACTGGCAATACTGCTTATTTAAACACACATAGCAAACTTCTCCAAAACCCTGTCTCGGCTTCAGGAGCGAGAGGAAGCAATGGCTTTGTGCATGCAGGGGAATGGTAAAAGCTGCAATTTTAGGATCTGTCAGCAATGTTTGTTGTAGTCTACATATTTTGCACACCCTTATGGGAAAGCCCTATGGAATTTAATATGGAAGAAATCAATAGGAAAGTATAGAAATTAAATAGGGCTTTAGGATTTTATTAGAAAATAATATTCTCTCTCTCCAATGTTATCACCCAATAGCGTTTAGAAGAGGATTATATTGCTGCTGTAGGAATCTGTAAGTCAGGACTCCCTGATCTGGTCGTCAGCAGAGATCAAACTTTGGCCCTCTAGTTCTTCAGAAACAACTACGATCAGTTGAGCTAAGGGACCAAGTTGATTAGCTGGACCAAGCTGTAAACCGCTGTGGATCAGCCGCACAGGGATACAAACACACATGGTCAATGTGTTACATATGGATTGCTTTAGTAAGTTATTATTGTTTATTAAATTCCATCGGACTTGCACATAATGGTTAACTCTAAACTTTCCTTTAAATTAAGGGAGGGGCAGTGTGACATGAGAGGTTACTGAATCAATCACAGCCCTTCTTCCCTAGCTAATTTGCATGCTGCATTTTCATTAGTCGTAATGAGTTGGCGTGAGGGGGTCTGTAGATGTCTCAGGGGTTCTTATTGGCAGATTGCTCAACCCCCATTGTTGCAGCTCTTTAAAGGTGCCCCCCCACAGTGTCCCCACATGGCTGCTTCCCTGCTCCTTTTGGCTCCCCACAGTGCTGCTTTCTGGTACTGCGGGAGCAAGGAGGGTGTTGTGGGGATGGAGGAAGAATAAAGCAGGTGTGTCGGATGCAGTGGGATGGGGACGCAGGGATGTATGTGAGCCTAGAGGGTAGGGGGGGCTCTGATGAGGCACTGGCGTTATGTGAAGTAGGGGCCTAAGGAATCCAGTGCCTAAGTGCCGATGTCTTTGCATTCTGAGGGCTCCTCCAGGAATGTTGTTGTCCCCGCAACACACAACCCTCTTCCCCTCTAGATCTCATGCACGTTTTTGATCTCCACCCATTGCCCTTGGCATTGCTACTAGCCCCTTCCTCTCACTCATATCCCCTACCTGCACTGACACCATGAGGGAGAACGTATGAAAAACCCCACCCTAATTTATTTTTAAAAATTGGTTTAATCTGGGATCACAAGCACTAAAATGTCGTCCTCATGATTGCACGCTATCACTACAAGGCAAAGGTCTAGTGGTTTGGGGGCCCTAATTGGCCATTTCCAGACCTTAACATGGCTGGATTTCTTGTGGCTCTGAATTCCCTGGGTTACTAATGCTTGTTCTGGGGATAATTCCCACCTCCCTGTACTGTTTTTTTTTTTTAACCCTCTGGTTACTGATATTTACTCTCACCCTTAATATCACCTGTATTCCATTCACACTAGCAAGGCATACATTTTTAACAGGTGTCATTAACCAGTGGAACAGCTGACCCAGCGATGTGATGCATTCTTCATCGCTTGTAATCTTTAACTCAAGATTGGAGGCCTTTCTAAAAGAAAGGGTCTAGATCAACCTGGGGTTGATGCAGGAATCACTGGGTGAAATTGTACAGCCTGTGTTATGCAGGAGGTCAGACTATATTATCACTATATTGTCCCTGCTGGCCTGAAATCTCTTAGTCTTAATGTCATTTTTTACCTACATACATAGGCAAATCAATCAATGTCTTCAAAGGTGAAATGCATTGCAAGTGTGAAATATTATGAATGATTTATTATTAAGTTTTTTATTGTGAACATTTTATGTTTAACAATAAAATAGCCACTTACAAACCACTTGTAATTCAGAGTTAGTTAGCACACCTTTTCTCCCAGGCAGCGTACACAATCGTTCGGCTGCCATAAGCAGAGTTTTTTCTGGCTAATTGCAAAGTGGCTAAGCAGAAAAAGAAGGTTTCGGAGTAACAGCCGTGTTAGTCTGTATTCACAAAAAGAAAAGGAGTACTTGTGGCACCTTAGAGACTAACCAATTTATTTGAGCATAAGCTTTCGATGAAGTGAGGTGTAGCTCACGAAAGCTTATGCTCAAATAAATTGGTTAATCTCTAAGGTGCCACAAGTACTCTTTTTCTTTTTGCAGAAAAAGAAGGTAATCCTGATATGTTTAGGGCATGTGTAACTAGGATATCATGGAAATTATGTACTGCTGTTGTCCCCTCCTGAACTTCTGTTTCACTCTTTGCTAAACCCAGGCAGTTCTGTCCTTTCTGAAAAACATCCATAGCAACACTGTCAAATCGGATCTATTGTTATTAAACCCCGAACTTTAGATTTTATTTGTAGCTGCTGGTCACCCTGACAGTCAGTACCATACAACTGCTCAGCGTACAAATATTTACATTAATATCAAAGATGGAAGGACAATAGTGAGCATGTCCCACGAGGAGCCAGATTTTCAAAACTAACCTGCCGGAAATTGGGACTGTGAAGAGGTGGCTGGATATGTGGATGGACATCTCCATTAATGGCTGATTTCCAGAGGCAGATTGGGTAAGTACATCCAGAGGTAGCTAGTTCAAAAGCTGGCAGGTGAGAGCAATGCAGAGAGAGCTGTGGTGGTCAGAATTGCTGCGTCTGATGCTGTTGGATAGAACCTCACAGAGGCTGTCTAATCTACCTCCAATCTGCCTAGAGTGGCAGGAAAAAGACAGAAACAGTGTACAGCATTTACCAATCCCATTTGCACAGATTGTGCAGAATCTGCATACATTATAGAGTAGACGCCTTACTATACAGCCTGCCTCAAATCTGTGAGTTCCTGTCTGCCAAAATCTGCCAATACCCATCTCATCTCTCAGTTCTCTCTTTCAGTCCCTCAATTCCTCTTCCCTGTCCAGACCCCTCACTCTGGGTCAGCTTCTTTGCAGCTTCTGCTACATCAGTAGCCCTGCCAGAGGCTAAGCACTTCCTCCCCCTCCTCTCATTGGAGTAGGAAGAAGGCGCTGAGAGTCGGCAAGGTGCTGGTTGACTAGCAGGCAAGAAAATGGGGTCTCAAAAGCTGGCCACTTTCATGCTAGCCGGTGGCTAAAACCCAGCAACTCCACCTGGCAGACAGGGGAGTCAGGAAGCCAGAGGTGTCTGTCTACCCCGTCACCACCAGCTGTAGGTGAGTTGTAGTTGGCCCTCCTTAACCTCCAAGTGACGTTGCCCTCAGGAGCAGTGTGTGATGAGTTGAGGGCCCCTATCATCTAGTTTCAGAGTCTACTGACCAAGGCTGAGGAGCAAAAGTGGTAACCCCTTTGCTCCCTGCCTGTCCCCTTCCCACCAGGCTATCCCCTTCTTCAGATCTGCAGGATGTCTCCTCAGCTCTTCTTGCCTGTCCCGTCTCTCTGAAGCTTAGCTGCCTGCCTGTGAGATGAGGATACTGACATTTGCCTACCAGGGGGTTGGGAGGCTGAATGTGTCGATATTGGTAATGGATGTTGAGATTCTCTGGTAAACTTGCTTTATTCCATGCAGATCCTCGGGCCTTCACCCAGGCCTTCCTTTTTTTGCTGGTTTCTTGCTGCTGTCTTAGACCTTGTCTGTGCTTGTGGTGGCGTGTAGGGTTCATGTAGCTACATGACACAGTGAAAGTCAGATTGCATCCAAACTCACTATGGTGTGTACTTACGTGCGGCAGTAAGAAGTTCTGGTAGTCAGGAGGCAGCAGGACGCTATACTGCTAAAAATAGCACAGAGGTGGGCACTGCTTGGGCAGGTAGAGAGCTGTGTAGAGTATGTACCCGGGGGTTCAGGCCTGTGGGGGCCTTCTGCTCTACTCTACTTGCCTAAGCTGTGCCTCACTGTCTATACTGCTCTTTATACCCTGCTATATGGGCATGCCGTGTCTGTACCCTACACACCACCGTAAGCATAGACCTACTCGTAGCGTCTTCCCTAGCTAGTTTGATAGGTTTCCTTTCTGCTTCTGTTGTATGTTTCCAAGTTGTTCTGGGTCTACCCTGTCAACTCTTGCTCTGGAGAGCCCAGTCCAACGAGCCTTGTTATATTGTTCGGTTCTTTCCTCCAGGTGTGTCCTAGCCACCATCTTTGTCTTTCTATAATTTCCTGGCCTATCAGTTTGTTTTGTCCTCCTCCAAAGCCCTTAATCTATGATCTTTTTTTTGGCCAGCTGATGTGGAGGATTCGTCTAAGGCAGCTGTTTGTGAAAACTTGCAGTTCAGTTAGTTAAGATACAGGGGGAGGTGTGAAGTCTTTCCTGACCATTGCAGGAGCCAAGACGTGACAGTTGATTGCCCTAATTTCTCTCAACCAAAGATACTGGGGGCCCATTCTTCTCTAAATGGGAATAACCGACACAGAGGAGAGGAGATGTTCCAATTTGTGGCATTTCCTTGAACTCTGTCTGGGGAGGGACAGATTTCCCTGCCTCAGGGAAGACCTGAGGATTGACTTGGTGGATGCTCTAGGGTTTCACTGTGGAATCACTGAAGCCCAGCTAAAACCCAGAAGAAACATGTCCATTGTTGAGCTTGGTAACAAAACAGTTTTTTTTCTACTTCAGCGACCTGGTACAGCCGCAGGGGCTCTTATCACACTGTTCCCTGCAATATCATGGGAACTTGCCTTATTTGCAAAGAATCACCAGCCACTTGGGTCGCTCCATTAGCTGTCCCGCTGCAACATGTCCTCCTAGACACAAAGTGTTGTCACATGCAATAAGGATGTTCCGTGGACTCATCCATTCTCGCTGTATAGGCTGGGAGGATCTGAAAAGGTTTTGAAACGTACACGTTTTTATTTGTTAAAATGTTACACGTGATAAGGAATATGGCTCCAAGGGGTGCTGCAGTGGCTGTCTCCTTTGCTGCTAATGCTCGTTGGCATACTCGCTCGGAGATGAGAACTATTTGGCTTTGCCACAAAGTCCCCTTTATAAGTACTCATCTAGCTTGGCCTGCAGCCATGCTGCCTCAGGCTGAAATTTTGTCAGCTCTCCCAAGTTAAATAGGGTTAGGCCAGGTCAATCTTTGACTAGGAAAACTCCCAGGAAAACCCAGGCGCCGCAAGCGGCGGTGCTGCGAACGATTCAGAAGGGGGCGCTGTGGTGCTGGAGGTGCCAATAAAAGTCTCTCAAAAAATCAGTGTTTTAACGTGGGATTTCCATAGTGTATACCTCCAGTGGCTGTAGATATACGTTCAAATGCTACAGCCACAGGAGAGAGTCTCTTGTACCTTGTGTGCTAGAGGGCTGGAGTGTTTGGAACAGAAGGACAAGAATTCTCTGGTCTCTGCAGCTTGCAGTGGTGGTGGCCACACACTTGCAACAGGACGGTGGAGGCCTCTTGTATCTAGCAGGCCAGGACATAACAAGAAGCAGTGGCCGGACAGATTCAGATTGGAAATAAGGTGCAATGGAGTAATTAACCATTCAAATGATTTACCCAGGGATGGTAGACTCGCGAGCATGTGTGAAGTCTTTAAATCAAGACTGGAGTTCTTTCTGGAAAAGATGGTCCCACCCAACCAGAAGCTATGGGCCTGTTGCAGGAATTGCTTAGTGAGGTTCTCTGGAAGAGGTCTTACTAAATGATCAGAGCAGTCCCCTCTGGCCTTAAAATCACTGAGTTCCACTTTTTTGCGTGGGAAGTTGCTGCCCCCATACAGTGCAGTGGTAGCCAAGAGGGCACTCGACCTTGATTGTTTTGCTTTTATTCCCTGAGGATGCAGTTGGTAAGGACTTCCTCTATCTTGATAAGAACACTGCACCATTAAATATCCTGGGTAGAACCTGGGCCCCACTGAAGTCAATGCCCAAACCCCCATTGACTTCCAAAGGGAGCCCAGCAGAATGTGGGTGGAGGATGTGCATAGCACACGTCCTCTGAAAACCGCCGAGGGCAGTGCTCAAAATGTCAGCTCAGGTTCACGCCCTACAGGATGTCGCCTTGAGCCACGCAGTTACTGACACAACAGACTGCCTGCAAAGCCTCTGGCTTCAAGAGAGCCCAGTCCTGCTGCACATGAGTTCAGTCGTCTAGGTGCATCGGTTCAGCTTGTGCCAACTTGGAGTTACAATCTTTACCCTTTGACTTTTCCGGTATTGCTTTCCCAAAAGGGCAGTGGGTGCCATGCACTGGCTGAGATCAATCCTCAATTGGAATCAAATTTGGGAAAAATTTGCGCCACTGTTTGTGCCCCTGGTGCATGCAATAAATACATAAATAAATAAATAAATAGAAGAGCCAGCTGATTTTGTAAACAGCTGATTTGGGGAGAGGGCTGTTTCTTGGGAGCCTGCTGCTTAAATTACCCCAAACTTGGTCTGCTATTCCTACTCTGCACCAACATGAGGCACAGCAAATTTCCAGACCGTCCCAGTAAGAATGTGAACTTTAGAGTGCTTAGAATGGGCGACCTTTACAAAAAGCGATGCTCAACCTGAACTCCAGCAGAGCTGGTACTGCACTATAATTCACAGGCGGGCTCAGCCTCCTCCATTTTTCTGGGACGAAGCCCAAATGTGTTACTGCTGCCGGCAGGATTCCTGAATTTTATTCTCCACCCACTTCAGCCAATGAATAAAAGGCAGCTACTGTATAGCGTCAGGGAGAGGAGACCTTTGGGACTGAGGAAACCAGGGAAGGAAGAGAGGAAATCCTTGATTCGCTGATCGTTCTGATTGGCTGCATGGCTGCTTTTGTGGTATAGCCTGCATCATGGCTGGAGATGCTGTGTCCGCACTGCTGGCTTGAGTGATGCTAGCACAACTCCAGCTACCCGTGATGTGAGGCACACGCCCAGCTGCAGTGTAGACACCCCCAGAGTGCTGGAGAGACGTGGCTGAGCAGGGCAGTTTCTGTGATGCTGCAGAGTGGTTCTGAACTTTAGAGTGGAATGGGCTGGAGGGGACCAGGTCT
Source organism: Lepidochelys olivacea (assembly GCF_965140295.1). Taxonomy (NCBI): domain Eukaryota; kingdom Metazoa; phylum Chordata; order Testudines; family Cheloniidae; genus Lepidochelys; species Lepidochelys olivacea. The sequence goes on from NC_140418.1 coordinate 47,466,425, forward strand.
TTCTGATGGGACAGTGCAGATCTGAGCCTGGAGAAAGGAACACAATGGGAAATGAGAGGAACTCTGGCCTGAGCAGAGGAAGATGGCAAAATACAGGGGCAACTCAGCGAATGGGGTTAGCATGGTTTGAGCTGGGAAACCCAGCAGAGAAGGAGCTGGGAACACATAAGATCTGCTGTGAGCTCCTCTATATTCTTGTCACAATAGTGCACCATGTTTTACTTCTACTAGTGCCAAAAGAGAGTGCAGATATTTCCACAACTCAAACAGGCACGACCACCTGGGGAAACTGTCTTCCTTTCCTCAAGCTTATTTTATTTATTTTTTCTAACCATTGCACGATCTACTCAGATTTCCAGGGTGTGTGTGAAAGAAGGTGCTGTATAACATCACTTTCCCCCTGCGATGGTCATCTGTCATGGGAAGTATGCGTTATTTATTGAATAGTAGAGCTGATACATAGAGATTGATGCTGCCCTTAGTCCTGTAGGGTTGTGTAGAAAACAATAACCTTTCTATAGGATTGTTTTTAAACCATCCTGTAGAATTTAATAGAGAATTTTCTCTCTTCTATAGAATTTTGTTGGATGGCTATAAAAACCTGTAGAAAATGTCTTGTTTTCTGTTCATTTCTCTGGATGAAATCCTGGCCATTTTGAGGCCCATGGCAAAACTCCTCTTGGATTGCAGTTAGCTTTTAGAGTCCTTTCAATAGAACTCTGTTACATTTTGATAGCACCCTATTGGTTTTATCCTGGTTATTTTTTCTCCAAGACATTCCCATAAGGGTGAATGTCTGTCAAGCAGTAGACTCAGTAGAAGGTTCCCACACTCCCTGCGTCTGAGAAGCTCTCTCTTATTGTTTTGGCCTTTCCACTATGTTCTTCTGTGCACACCTCTGAGGATTTTCTGGTCCTTTGAGAATCGGGCACCTACTGTAAATATTTTCTACTTATATGTGTGACAAGGCACAGTTGTCTTGGGAAACAAAGTCTTGTATCTCTTTCTCCATAGAAGTTAACTATTTCCAAGATATATAGTCTCTTAAAAGCAACCTTTTAAAAGGAGCTTGTGCCCTTTTTGCTTCATTATGATACATAAAGAAAGCCCGAAAAGATCCCTATAAATATCAGGACCGGCAAATCTGGTCATCCCTAGACCTACTGGTGGATTTCTAGAGAGTCTCAGAGATGTTTCTTATGGGTTTTTACACCTTAATTGAAGGGACAGTCGAATCTTTAACACAGCCATCCTTTCTCCCAAGAGTACATTAGGTATTGGAGTTAAATAAACATTATCAAAAGCAAACTTGACAACAGCAGCCTGACTAAAAAGCCTTGTTTCTCCGCTCAGGTGCTCAGCTTTCATTGACTTGTCACTTTTAGTGCTGTAATTTCCCTAGTTTTCCATTTACTATAGACTCTTCTGGGATAGAGAAGACATACCATCTCCCACTCACACACTGACATGCCCTTATAGCGAGACCCTCACACTTACATGTACTTTTGAATCCCTGAGCACACACATGCATATGCCTGTGTATTTGACTGAATCTGTCTCCTTTAGCAGCTTCACTCCTTTGAAGGTGCCTGGGAAGCGATCCCCATTTATGTTTCTGGTCCCTAGACGACAACAAGGATTAGAATTTACAAACTCAGCGGCTGAGAGGGAGGCATCTGATATTTTTACACATGTCAAGAAGCAGGCAGGTTTGCAAACCTGGCCTGTTTAATCAGTTATAACTCTGGTCCCTGCATTATATGCTTGTTTTGGTGCATGGTGGTTTGATATTTGTGTGAGTGAGTGTGCACATGTGACTGCCCTCTGATGGGCGGAACGTGGCTTGTGAATAAGGGCTGCTCTTTTAGCTCACTGAGTTTGGACACCTTTGCTTCTGGGCTTTGTCCATATGGAGGATTACTCACCTGTGTAGCACACCTATATCACAACAAACTGCCAGTGTAGAGTGCACTGGTGTAAATTGTGACTTGCACTGGTGCAGCCTAAATCGGTTTCAAACAGTTTACATGGGTGCACCAGCACTACACCAATAGCTAAACCCGCCCCCTCCCTTCCTGACAAAACCTGAGATTCAAAGCTTTTTGTCCTCTTTCTGTATCTCAGCAGCTGGCTGGTAAACGTGGTACCATAGGTCATGATGGCCTTAAGCTGTAATGTTATTAAAATGTTTAAAATCAAGTATTTATTGGCTTTCCTGTCAGGTATTTTTCTGCCAGTAGGGCAGATTTTAGCCATTGCTAATCTCCTCCCCTAGCCCCTCTCTTTTTGCTGTAGCAATGTATTTAATCTACACATGAATTTCAAAACCAACTGTTGCTGTCTGAGGCAGACAAATGTGCTGTAATTGCCAAGACAGGCAAAGCACTCACTCAACGCTTCCCTTTAACTTCAGCATTTAAACATTTCAATGACTGAAAATAAATAAGCAAACAGACCCAGTCCTGAATCTGGAACTTATTGGAGCTGCATTTACAAAGGGCTAGATACTTTTATGCTCATGCTAACCACATTTGTAGTTATCCATGCTCAGACAGGGTCACCAGACTGCATGCTGCAGAGTGTCAGCTGATCTCTGCAGGAAATGGGAAGAAATTTTGTGCACTATTGCACCGTTGGCTAGGAGGCTGGCTCTCCTTCATCAGGTATCGGCCAGAGACAGGATACCAGGATATCTGTGGTCTCTTCCAGTATGGCAATACCTGGCTGTGTTCCTGCAGAGTATTCAGATGCTAAAGAGTTAACGTCATTGTATTGCTCTTGTAACTTGTGTCCAGCCATTCCTGAGCTAATAAATGCTACAGAAGCATAAGGGCTCAGTTCAGCTCTTTCTGATACTGGTGTGAATCAGGAGGCACCCCACTGAAGTCAGCAGAGTTATACCAGCATGAAACCAACATGCATCAGGGAAAATCAGGCCTTATGTTTGGTGCGTGGCTGCAAATCTAATCTGGAGTCCGGTAAATATGAAAATTGAGCCAGGCTTTCCTGTAGGAGGGTGAGAGCTGGGGCAGGTAGATCTGAGCTCTTTCCCCTCCCTGAAATGGCAGTGGGGCTGGGATTCTTGTTTTGCTCAGTGAACAGCCCGCCCTTCCCCTTCACACTGATACATTGCAGTTGGGAGGAATTTCCAGGATTCACTTGTCATGTTTCATTACCTGATGGACAGACTCTGGGACCGTGGTAGTCTGTTTTAAATGTCGTGTTGTACCAAAGTTGCTGGGAAAGGCTGAGATTTCAATCCCCCCAGGTTGCTGTTGGTGCAGAAGATTTTTTTCCCCTGGATTTAGTGTCCGTTCACCTCCACAATAACATCATAATCTCTACAGCAGGTCATCTTCTTGCTGGGCTTCTTGACTCTCCCCATCCCCTCTAGGCTGGAATTTTCTCCTTGCTAACTGAAGGATAAGAATAATTCTGCTGTCCCTCTGCAGAGCTGTTACAAGTATCAGGCCCTTTGGAGAAATCAAGGTGCGGAGCCTGAGTACTTTGCTAGTGTAATTTGTTTTATTTACGCTACATACACCTGTCCTGGAAGAGGGGTGGTCACAAACTGCACACAGGCCATCCCCTCGTTCAGGATTCTCACCCAAACCCCACTGCTCAGGTCCCAGCAAAGAAATCTGCACCAAAAATTGACTCTAGCAAGAGAGGTTAAAGCTAATGACAAACACTCTTGCTGTTTGCAACAGCTCCCCCAAAGCAACAACATCAGCAAACCAACTACAGTGTTTGGTCAAAGAAAGTACACTGCTTGCCTGCTAACAAAAAGAATGTGTAAAACTATGTGTTACAGTGCCATCTAGTGATTGCCACCATAACAATGCTATATACATGCCACACTTGCATAGCAAGATGGTTGGGCTGCGATGCTGGAGACTTAGGTTCAATTCCTGGTTCTGCCACCCACTTGTTGTGTGATCTTGGGCAAGTCATTTAGTCTTGCTGTGCCTCAGCTCCTTGTTTGTAAAATGGTGGCAATACTGCCTCCTGTGTCTGTTTAGACTTTCAGCTCTTAGGAGCAGGGGCTGTCTCCTACCACGTGTCTGTACAGCCCCTAGCAGGGTGGGGCCCTGATCTTGACTGTGGCCTCTAGGCCTTACTGTGATACAAATTATGACATTTTCACTTGAGACTCTTAAAGCACCTTACAGATGCTAAAGCCTAACACCTCAGGAGTATTGTCTCCATTTGATGGATGAGGAAACTGAGGCACAGGGAGGTGAAGTGACTTGCCCTGGGTGTCACAGTGAGTCAGCGGCATTGCTGGCACTGGATCTTAGGCATGCCCCTGACTGCTAAGTGTGAGACTACTCTCTTCATTTGTGACTGGGCAAAACTCCCATTGACTTCAGTAGGGTCAGGATCTCATCCCCATGCGTCAGTGTGGTGCCACTGAAGAGGTTAATAGATAGCAGCAGCTTTTCGTTGCTGCTAACCCCGTGCGGATGAGAACCAGTGAGTCAGAGGGTCAGGGGTAGTTCCTTGAGCCATCTGTTCTTCAGATTCCTGTAAGTCATTGTGCATTAACAGTACCTCAGACAACGCAGCTGGAGTCCAAACAAACCTACCTTTTTGCTGTACGCTCCACAGCAGTTTGTCTGAGCAGCCACAAAGTTCCGTGAAGGGTAGTTCCTTGCTCAGTGTCTAGAGCCCTCTCACGTGTGGTTGACCCCCATCATTTTCCTTTTGACCAACCAGCAGTGATATTCTCTAGCCATGTAGACAACTGGGAGTGCTTGCTTAGTCCAGTTTCTTCACTGACAATGCCTTGCCTGACACAGCCAAACCGTTTGCAGTGTAGTTGTAGCCGTGTCGGTCCCAGGATATGAGAGAGACAAGGCAGGGGAGGTAATATCTTTCATTGGACCAACTTCTGTTGGTGAGACAGTCACGCTTTCCAGCTTACACAGAGCTCATCTTCAGGAAAATACATGGGGCTCGAACGACTGTTTCATAGTGTCAAACCCTGACACAAACCATCTGCCATATCCATTCTTGCTCTGTGTTTAACCACAGGGTCATACTTCCACAAGTGCAATACCATTCTTTGGTCAGCTGGTGGTTTTTGGTACTTTTTTTTGTCCATGACTGCTTTAAAAGGCTTGCGCTAAAATTCCACTGTGAATTTTCTCCCCCACACCGCCATTTCCCCCCGCCCAGCAGACCGCTGTTTCACACTGTTCTTTTCAATCTGTGCACAGTTGTATTTCCATGGATGGGAGAGACTTGGACATAAATGGAAAGCCAGTGGTGTTTTGCAGTAGTAGCAGCCGCCAGTTCTTTCTGTGCCCACCGTAACGATTGCCTCTTTATTTAGATCATATTACGCCAGTGTGTGTGCCTGCATTGGCAATCAGTTTTGTCATCTGGGTCAAGGTAACATCTTGCTGGGTGTCTGATTGAAACACTGACACTTTCAGAAGGAGATCTCAGTGGTGACAAAACGCCTGCAAGGTGCGGTGTGAATGTGGAGAGATAAAATCAACATCCTTGACAACTTATCTAGCTCTACATGATTCCCTGGTGGCCTCCTCTTAGTGAGTGCTGCTGTGTCTGCAGGGTTGGGCTTGAGAGCCACCGCTGAGGCACATGACTAACATATTTATCCTCAAAAAGAACAGGAGTCCTTGTGGCACCTTAGAGACTAACACATTTATTAGAGCATAAGCTTTCGGGGGCTACAGCCCACTTCATCGGATGCATAGAATGGAACATATAGTAAGAAGATAGATATATACGTACAGAGAAGTTGGAAGTTACCATAGTTGCTCTGATGATGCATTTGGCTGAATCTAACTTGACCCCCTTTTCTCTCGTTCTCTGAAACCAGCCACCTATATGGGTGCTCACACACACACGGAGACATTTAATAGCGTGCCGTATTGCCAACTCATGAGTCAGTCGCCCAACAACATGAGATTTTTAAAACTTTTTTTTTTTAATTTGCCTTCAGGATTTTGAATCTGTAGGGTTCATGTTTTCAAGCTTTTCTCCAGTCAGGAGAGCTAGAAAGTGGTTTTTTGTTTTTTTTTTTAAGCAATGCACACGGAGATTCTCACATATGAACATGACTCCATGAGCTGGAATTTAAAAAAACAATCCACAAATGTTGTAATAATTTTTTGGGTCTTTCATGAAAGCTGAGATTTCCCCATGCCCACAGAACTCTGGGAGACTTCAAAAAAAAAAGTGACACCCTTGATAAATTTGTGAGAGGTGGCAACACTGTCTGCGAAATGTCTCCTGACCACAGATACACAGTGGGGTCTGTGCTGCTGTTATGCTCTTCTGCAGATAAACGTTACACAAAGCGCATGCTTGAAAAGGTGCACAAAGTACCGGGGGCCGTTCTTCCCTTTTGTCACTCCAGAGCATTTCCTCTGCCACAGCTCTCAGCACCAATGCCTGTCATCCCTAATGGCTGTAGCCCATAGAGCTCAGTGTGTCTTTAGTCCATTTTCTTTTTGAAACACTTCTTAGGATGAATGAATACTGAGGAATGAGCAGGTGCATCCATACTTCCCTTGTGGGTAGAGATGATCTAAATGGTTTTTGGTTTAAACGTTGTCATTTTTTTAATCGTTTCTATTTCACTGGGTTCAAAACCTAAACTAAGAAATGCTATAAAAACAGTTACTGAAATCCTTATAAATGTTTCTTTTTTATTTTCTGAAAACCATTTTTTTTTATAAATGCAAAATTTCAATACCATTTTGGATAAAAATTGTTGCAGAAAATGTTGGGGGAGACCAAAAAATTTAGAAGACGTTAACAAATTTTTTCACAATTTTTATTCTTTGGGTGGAAAACACAGCCTTTTTCTATAACAATCCAGCCCATTGACTTTGAACAAGTACAACCAGCTCTACACGTGGAGTATTAACTGTGGTTAGCAGTGAGCTTTTTTTGTCCAGTTTTGTCTGCCGTCTGGCACCCAGGATGCATCAGCCAATTTTGTTACCTTATCAAATGTAATTCTTTTGCTTGACCGCTCTGTTCCGGTCTTGTGGATTTAGCCACTGTCACAGCTCTAATGTGCATTGTTTCTGCATGACCACCAGGAAGTTTATCCCCTTGGTAGGGTCATCTAACTTGACAATTACCCCTAAATTTTCCATCTTCAATTTCTTCAGCCAATAGAGTGAGGTCCACTTTAATCTCGTTTTCCCCAAAAATCCTCCCTGATCCAGGAAATACGTATTTGTATTCTGTCTTTTGTCTTAGCAGGAGTTAGCGACATTGGACCTGGGATCTTCCCCATTGTCATTATCAGTTTGATCAATGTCAGATCTAGACATGCTTAGAGACAAGAACAGTGGCAGAGCATCTGTGTTTGCAGTGTAGGATATTAGATATTTTGTCCCCTCACTGTCCTCAGACCTGGCACATCCCATGTCTTACTTACCTAACAAAACAATTTATGGGTGAGCGTTGTGAAGGATGTCCAGAGCTTTACTGTGTATAAGCTGATTTGTAAATGTTTTGGATGAAAGGGAGGAAGGTTGGTCTTGTGGTTAAGGCACTGGACTGGCATTTCTGGAGGCCTGGATTCAATTCATGGCTTTCCTAGAGCCTTACTATGTGATCTTAGGGCTTTTCTACATGGGGAAATGGATTGGAATAACCTATGGTAGAATAGATGCTTGTATGACCACTCTGTTCCAAAATAGAAGTGATTTTATTCCAAAATATTTACTCCCCTTTGGAAGCACACTAATTATTTTGGAATAAAATGACTTTTATTCAGAAATAGAGAGTCCACAAAGGGAGCTATTCTGGAATAGCTGTTCCAGTCAGATTCCCTATGTAGACAAGTCATTAGTCATTTAATCTTCCTGTGCCTCAGTTTGTTATATATGCCTAAGGAACAATAATACTTCTCTAGCTGACAGGAACGTTGTGAAGATAAATTCACTGGTGTTTGCGAGGAGTTCGGATACTGCAATGATGGTGGCTGTATAAGTACCTGGATAGATAGATAAATAGATTTCATGATTTTATCAGACCAATATAACCATTTCCTATAGCAGTGAGACTCTCAATACTTTTAACGCACATTAATGAATTAAGCCTCCCAGTAACCTCCTAAGGCATAGATAAGCATTATTGTCCCTATCTGCCGGCTGGGGATAACAAGGCCCAGAGAGGTGAAATGAGCTTGCCCAAGGTCACACAGGAAATCTGTAGTAAGGCTTGGGACTGAACTCTTATCTCACAATGTGCGGTCATTTCTTTTCACCGCACGAGCAGCCTTAGATTTGCTATCTGATTTTCCATCTTTAATGTTTTCTGATCTAGCTGGCCCATCTGTGGTCTGCATTACCTACCATTAACCTTTCAGAGGAGTGGTATTTCTTCTGTTGGTTTCTCAAAGTAGAACCCTCATGCCTAGAGTATTCCACTCTGAATGGAGAGGTGACGGTGCTTAGAGGAAAGGTCGTCACAACTGATTGTCCATGGCTGGCATTGTGGTTCTCAACCAGGGGTACATGTACCCCTGGGGGTACGCAGAGGTCTTCGGGGGGTACATCAGCTTATCTAGATATTTGCCTAGTTTTACAACAGGCTACATAAAAACCACTAGTGAAGTCAGTACAAACTAACATTTCATACAATGACTTGTTTATACGGCTTTATATACAATACACTGAAATGTAAATACAGTATTTATATTCCAGTTGATTTATTTTATAATTATATGGTAAAAATGAGAGAGTCGGCAATTTGTCAATGATAGCGTGCTGTGACACTTTTGTATTTTTATGTCTGATTTTGTCAGCAAGTTGTTTTCAGGTAAGGTGAAAAGTGGGGTATGCAAGACAAATCAGCCTCCTGAAAGGGGTACAGTAGTCTGGAAAGGTTGAGAGCCACCGGTGTAGAGCATGACTGTTGGTTTCTATTGGCTTTGCAAGTAAGGCAGCTTTTCTTCTTTTAACATTGCTGCAAAATTGTTTATGTGACAGTGTTTGTTATTTTACCTGAAGTAACAATCAAATCTGATTCAGAGGGAAGTTGCACAATAAAGATGGGAAAAGGTCAGCTTCCTGAATAACATTAAAGACATTTGTCAGAGTCAAGGAGGCCTGGATTTTGCCGATATCAACCCATTTCAGATTTAATTCTGCACAGGGAGGGGAAAAGGTCTTTGTCAATTCTTACTTTTGCTTTTTGGATCAATTTTCCCAGTGGGAAAGGAACACATACCGAAAGGATACAATGACAACAACAGAAGCCTTCAAGGCAAAGAGAAGTGGTCTTGATTAATAGGTAGAGCCAAGGCATGAAAAACAAGATTTGTGTGTTCTCATCTGAGCTCTGCTACCAATGTCCTATGTGACCTTAAGGGAGTCACTTCACTTTTTTCTTGCTCAATCTCCTCAAAGGGGGATATAGTGATTCTTCAGCTGGAAAAGAAATTATAAGGAAAATGTCCTGTTTCCTAATGGTTTCCAAGTAAAAACGCTTTCCCCTCAGGAGACAGGCCCTTGACTGTTGTCTAACTCATTCCTTCTGTTCTCCAATCACTCAGCCTCTTCCAAACATGGCACACTTTCTAAAAATGTTCAGCTTAGAGAGATCCATTTATTGTTTTTTGTGTTGTTCAGTTGGATTTAGAGGAACACGGCTGACTTGTTCTAGTTTTAAATGCAGAAAAATGAAGGTACTTTTCAGACTTTCAGTGTATCTCGGTACTGTAAGTACTGTAACTCGAAAACTTACCCAGAATCCATTGCACTGATTTAGCTTGAGATGTCAACCAAAGAGCTTTTATCAGTACCACATTCATTCAACAGAAGAGAATATTGATATATAATTTGCAAACTGGTGTGAGTTTTCAATTCTGGATTTTTGTGAACTGATTATCTTAGCATATCTTCCAACACAATAGTCAAAGCAAAGGTTGTATTAAGAGCCTGAAATAACTCTTGAAACTGGAGCATTTTGATAACAAACTAAATGGACAGATGACCCAAATGGTATTATAGGAGGCAAGATACAGACTAGATGGGTCAAGGGTCTGATCTATGACAGGAGGTGAGATGCCAGTGATCTGATGTGGAATTGCAGGGGGCAAGATGCTGATTAGAAGGATCAACAATCTGCTCTTGGTTGAGGACAGGTGAAATGCAAGACTAGATGGGTCAGTGGTGTGGTCTGGTATGGTGGGAGGCCAGATGAGATACCAGAAAAAATGCCCCAATGGTCTCAACCAGTGCAGCTCCTCCTTCCTTTCTGTATACACTGCCACGGGTGTGTGATGCCGGCAGACCAGGTGCCAGCTCATGCACAGGCCTTATTAAACACTGACAAACGCACAGCTGGAAACCAGTCTGGCTCACCTGTGTGTTAGCGTTTTTAAAATGGGCATTGGCTTTATAGAAATGTGTTTGGTGTTTGGACTTATGAACAGGTTGTGAGTTGCTGCCTGCATTAATCTCACTTGGAATATCAGTATCCCGTGCTCTAAGGTAATATTCAAGTGTTTTGCTCTGTAACTACAAAAGTGTTTGCTTTGAAACTGCAAACCCCTCCAGTCAGGAGAGAAGCCTTACCGACGGTGAGATACTAGCTTACCACAAGAGGTGTCGCCTCCTGCCTAGCAAAAGGAGGCCCATAGACATCAGACAAGTCATCCTGGAACAGTGGACAAAAGACTTTGTTGATTGCTCCTCCAACACCCAAGAAGTGGAGACCTGCACAAACCCTTGTCCCATCAGCTTGAGCTCTGGGGGAAGGGGATAAAAATCCCTGGCAAGAAAAATTGCTACCATTATGCTGTTTGGACTCTGAGAGGAAAAGATTCCTAACATAAGCAAAGATCCCTGTGCACTTTGGACTTCTAGGGAGAGGGCAGGACGTCTAAGGAGAAGCAAGGGATCCCCAGCTGTGTAGCTTGGGTCAGCTCTAAAGAACAAAGAGAGCTTGCACATTACAGCAGCTTCTATCAGTGTTTGAAACCTAAGACTGTAACTCATTTGTGAGTATATATTTACCTGCTTTAACCCTTGTAAATAACTGCCTTGTTTCTTTTCTTCAGGCAGGTCGACACTAGAAATTTACAGCTGCAGCGCTGTAGCACATCTGATGAAGATGCTCTAAGCTGACGGGAGAGAGCTCTCCCATTGGCTTAATAACTCCACCTCTGCAAGAGGTGGTAGTTATGTTGGCAGGAGAAGCTCTCCCACCAACCTAGTGCTGTCTACACGGGTGCTTAGGTCAGTGTAACTGCATCGCTCGGGAGTGAATTATTCACACCCCTGAGCGATGTAGTAATACTGAAGTAATTTTGTAGTGTAGACCAGGGTTTAGTTAATAAATCTTTTGTTAATTTACTATCGGATTGGCTACAGGTATTGTCTTTGGCATGAGATTTGAGGTAAATTGACCCGGGGTAAGTGACTGATCCTGAATATTTTTGTGATTTTTGGTGTAAGGGTCCATCTATGACAAAGGCAGGCTCATCTGGGTGGCAAAGCAGATTGGCGGACCCAAGGGGACTGTCTGTGACTCCATTATAAAGGCTGTTAGAGTGCTTGTGGTGTTCACTCTCGATACCTGGTTGGTGAAATCGAAGTATAGAACTCACAACCAATTTGGGGTTTGTGGCCTGGTTTGTAGCAGTCTGCCTTGAGGCTGGCACTCATGCTCATGAGCCACTGCAGACAGTCTGACAGGGTGATCCAGAGTATGACTGACATGGAGAAGATATTGGTCTGTTTTACCTTCCCCTTCCCTTTAAAAACTAAGGTATTTCTCCTGTGTTTTTAGATTCCCCTGTTCACACCAGCTCTATGTCGGTGAGCTCATCATCAAGCTTTTCCCCAGGGAATTCAGTGGATGGCCATCCTAGCTACATGGAGGCTCCAGTGAGTGCCAGAGTTCTTACATCTCCAATGAACACAACAGGGTCGCCTGCGAATGCGCTAGGCTCGCCATACAGAGTCATCACTTCGTCCATTGGATCTCATTCCGTTTCCCTGTCTTCAGCTCCCGGAATGAATTTTGTTGCGCACACCAGCCCTCAGGTGCGTACCAGCAACTCTGTCCTTTTGCTATGGCTCATTATATTTCTGGGATGAATGACGGAGTTTGAACACTTACTTTTCAGCTGTGCATGTTGTTTAGCCATTTACAAGGGTCTGACCTAAAGAGGCCCTCTGATTGTTCCTAAATAACTCCCATTAATATGGACAGGGAGAATGGGCCCTTTTCTATTTAATTTAGAGGTGGATGAATAATTGATTTTTTCAGTTTGGTGGCAACTCCAAAAAAATGAAGGGGGGGGGAAGTTTGGGTTGAATCAAATCTGAATTTTTTTGGGAATCAGAAAAGTCTGTTTCAGGTTTGTTCCAGCAGGGGGCTGAGAATCTGGGTCGCCTACACCCCAGCTGAGAGCGCTAACCCCTGGGCTTCTTGGTCACAGAGGAAGGGTAAAAGATTAACAGAATCTTCTCCTCCTCTGGCCATTTTGAGACGGGCCAAAACTATTTGTGTCAAATTTGCGACTAGTTTTGGGTTGACCAAGACTGCATTTTTTGTTTGATAAACTATTTGTTGGAAAACTTTCGCCCAGCTTTAATTTCCTTACATGCTGCGTACTGCATACGGCTTCAGCTTGTCTTTGAGTTTAATAATACTGTTTAGTGAGTGACAGTCAATTATAGTCACAATTTGCAACACCAATGAAAAATTGTCATAGAAATTTCAAATTCAAATAAAAAAATAGGATTTTTATTTTGCAAAGTTTTTTTTCCAATTTTTTCAACCTGTTTTAGTTAAGTGCCTATAATTGGCCCTGGCTGGATCATACTCTACAGCATGCTTGTGATTGCTTTGTTCAGTCCGTTGTTAAATAAATGCCCTGGCTAAAATTGGCAGGTGAGAGGCTTAATGGCAGCCATGAGGAAGTATGTGGGTGTCGCTGATTTGTTATCATGCTAAGCTTTGTGTGAACCCTATTATTTAAAAACCAATTGTCCATTTCCGGCCTGTACTCCTTGATGGCATCCCTGTAACTATGCTGAGATGACAAGAGATGTTTTCTGGTGCGGCCAGGGGCACTTTGTATTGGCTTGGAAGATGTTTCGATGCCAGTGAAGACAGCCCAAGAGTGGACTGAAATACCCCATGTGGTAACTGGGCATCCCAACTTAATGCCAACAATGGTGGGTCTGATTCCCAGTTACACTAAGGCCCATTAGGCCACTCTGGCAGTATAAAGGGACCATCAACACTCCCCTGAGAAAATCCCAGTGCAGGGGACCTCCCTGGCCTAATGGCTCCCGATCCTCAGAGCTGGCCTAAGGGCTCCACACCAGCACTGACTCCTAGCCCCTGGCGTAGGGGTAGATTGGTCATATAGTGGCAGTGCAGTGCTCTGTGGTTATTCTCTGCTTCCCAGGGCCTATAGGGAGTCATGGGAAACAGTGTAAATTCCAGCAGCCCTGAGGCACCTCTAATTATACAACAGGGATCAAATGCGCACAGAGGTCCAGAATACGAGGTGGCTCAGAGACCCTCCATCTCTGCCCTAAGTGCAGGAACAGAGTAACTGAGAACTGGGTCCAGGGTATTTTGCATAAGTGAAAATGACTGGCTGGAGTTAGCCTGGGGTTAATATTCAGCACCAGGGACAGGTCATGAGGGAGCAATCCCAGAGAACCAGGCACTGCAGAGGGAGAGAAATGCTGCTGAGTGACACAAGTGAGCATTAAATTTACCTGCCGGTTGCACAATCTCCCAGGCAAGCAGCTGCTATGAGGCTTCTGTGCACAAAATATCAGCAGTAGGAAAGGCACAGCTGGGCACAAGTGGCCTTGTACTGGGATATACGCTTAGGTTCCTCTCTTTTTGCCCCCCCCCCACCTCTGGTTCCACTGACTTCAATGGCGCTAAGCACATGCTTAAAGTTAAGCTTAAGTGCTTTGCTGGATTGAGGACTGGGGCGGGGGGGAGAGAGCGAGGACATGGCTTGGGCACAGTTTATGCGTTTTATTAGCCTGTGTTTGGAATGGCTTTGTTGCTCACAAGTGGCGAGTTGTGCACGCCATTCTGAAGGAACACCAGTAACACCTCATTCATCTCCACTGCGTCATGTATCCCCGATAGCTGCCAGGGGGATTCTGCCCTCAGATCAGGGGAAATGAGGATTAACGCTGCTGGAGAGAATGGGCCTCATTCTCTGAGCACTTCCCCAGTGACACGCTGGTGTTACTCTGTTGATCTTGACGGCATGACATCAGTGTGCTAGAGCAGTGCTGTGGAGAATCAGGCCTAGTGGCCTTACACTAAGGGGGCCGCATCTTTAGCTGATTTGTGCCCCCCACCCCCAATAGCTAGGAGAGAACAGCTTCTGCCCTCTTTTGCATGCAGAGACTGCAGCTGCTCTTGGCTCTGGGACCTGGCTCCTTGCCTACCCTCCTTAAGACACACCTGTCCCAGAGCCAAGGACAGTCTAGCGCAGAGCAGTCCCCAGAGGGCCCCTAACACCTTGGGGAAGAAATCTGTTAAGCAGCTGGGGTTTTTGATGCACGCACCATTTCCACAGCCCCACAGTTCATCACAAGGAAGGTTTAAGTCCTCTGGTGTCTTTCAGTGATATACTTCTTTATCCCTGACTCCAGCCTGTCCTGGGTCACTTTCTGCAGCGCTTTGCCAATGCTGCCAGTTCTCAGTCCCTGTAGTTATGCAGCTGCACCCTGCTCCGACTCATCAGCCTGGCAAAGGGAGTTTTGTTAAGTTGTTAGTAGAGGGGTGGAGAGGCAGGACTCTTGGGTCACAGTCCTGGTTGGGCCACTGATGCCACTGTGTGACTTTAAGCACTGTCACTGAAAAAAGGATCATAACTGTAAGCTTCTTCCCAGGGTGTTATCTGAACCCCCACTGCATTCTTGGCTATATAATCATACCTAGATCCTGCACTGTATTTTTCATCTGTAGATCTCAAAGCACTTGATGAAGGAAGTCGGTATCATTGTCGCCATTTTACAGATGGAGAAACTGAGGCCCACAGCAATAAAGTGACATGTCTAAGGTTACTCAGTGGCAGAGCCAGGATTAGAACCCAGGTCTCCAAAGTCTCAGCATCCTAGCCACGAGGCCACAGTAGGATCACATGTAAAAATTGGGAGGGCAGTTGTGTGTCTCACCTCATCCTTGGTGGGACCCCTGCTAGAATATTGTGTGTGTGTGGAACAACTGAAAATAAGGGAGTGGAAAATAATATAAAGATTCAAGAGGCTAAGACTGAGGAAGCTATATTTATATAGTCCAGAAAAGAGAGGACTCTGGGGCCAGAGAGGATAACCACGTATAAATAGCTTCAAGGTAACATAAATGGAAAAAGAGAATTATGCTCAGATGATGGCAGGACAAAGGCTAATGGCCTGAAACTAAAAGGGAAGCTTAGGCTGCATATTAGGTAAATGTCTGTAAGTGTAAGAGAAAGCAGGTGGTAGAAAGGGTTCCTGAGGGAGGTGGTACAGGGAATATGACTACAGAGAAGCAAGGACAAGTTGGTTGAGATTGTTCTATAGGGTTTTGAGATCCTCAAATGCAAATTACTTACAGAAATGCAAAATTTTAAGTTGCTTGTAACATGAGCTACTTGGAATCTTTTATGTCAAAACTCTCCCTCCCCTCCCCCAATGAAAAATGGCCATTTTCCAAACCCCAGACTTCAGTTTTATTTTAAATGTCGTTAATCAAAATGTAAAAATGTGAAATATATTCTTTCCCCTCTCCTGTGGAATGTAGCGGGGTGAAATATATCTGGGGTTCTTTTTTCCTTTTGTGGCTCTGTCGCTTTTTCAAAACGGCCTCAATTTGTGAACAGCGACAGAATGGCAAGAGAACAAATGAAAAAGTGGGGAAAAAGAAGCGAACCTGGATATTATTCATTCTATTACAGTGGGGGAGGGGAAGGCAAAAAGATGAGGGGAAAGGGAATATTAGGAATTTAGTCCATATTAAAATTTTAAAAAATCAGAAAAATATGAAATTGTTCTGTCAAGCCTGGAAAGGCACCCAATGGTGACATTTCTACATTTTCCCTTTAGAAAAAAAAAACAAAAACGAAAAACAAAAACTAGCTCTACTCCTAACAGTAGCATCCAAGTGTTAGAATATAAATATCTGGGGCCAGATCCTTGACCCTGCTGAGCCAGCTCGGTGCCATTCCTATTGCAGCAATGCTGATTTAAAGCTGCCAAAGGTTTCCGTACACCTTTGGGATGAGCTGTGGAATGAAGGTCCTGATCGCTTGAGGTTCTTGGAAGTCCCATAGTGCCTTTCAGAAGGGTTGTGGCATCCAGGGATTCTTCCAGACCTACTCTACAGTAGGGGGGAGAATTCCACCCAAGGGGTTTGTTGGCATGAGGAGGGACAGGCAGAGGATGCGTCAGAGGGACAGCAAGTGGTGGGGAAAGCTGTCACATCTCCTCTTGAACTTCAGCTCGCTCCAGCTACTGCCAAGGAATGGGGGGAAGTGACTGGACACTGCTTTGGATCTGCACAGGGAGCTGCCTGCCTGATGTGTGGCCCGGGGCGAGACATGTTGGAAGGGCCAGGAGAGCCATTTTTGACAGTTACCGCCATGAAAGGCCAGACATCCAGCTGGGACTGGAGGTGGGGTTGAGGGGAGGGGCAGAGCCATCAGGGACCTCAGGAAAAGCAAGATGGTGGTGTGGGTTAAGGTGGACACTTTGTGAGAGTGGAAACCAGTGTGCAGGAATGGGGACACTTCAGACCTATGTTTCCTACTGCCCCACACTTTGAATTTGGAAGCCCATGAAAATATTGTTCCACCCATAAGCATGTTAGCCATAGTGTCTTGGTCAAATTGCATCCAGGTTAATTTCATCCTGCTTGCCTAAATTTCTTCTGTAATTTCAAGTAGAAGAGTCTTCTTCACTTACTGGCCTAAATACTTGTATAGCCTTGCATTCTTAACCAGCTGCTGGCCTGCACCCCAGATGTGGCTGCATTTCAGTGACAGGTGAATGATTATATTTTACAGTAGGATATTTCAGGATGAAAGTTGCTACTGCTACTTTACTGGGGCAGAGCTACTGTCAAACTTTATTACACAGGGGGAAAAAAATGGGAGTTTAAGTCCTTTCCTTCAGCGCCTAGGATAAATCCAGAAGCAGCTTCTCTGATCAGGGCAGCAGATCTAACCTGTCATGTTGAGTTAGCAACTCCGAAGAGCACACTTCACTTGTGTTCCCGCTAACAGAATGAGACAGCTGGACCTCAGGGATTCAGCAGGCAGGCTGCTAATGGATTTGGGTTCAAGCAGTTGTCCCAAATATCACACATCATTGCACTTAAAATGCAGGAACCAAGCTCCAAAGACATTGATGGCTAAAACCTATCCCCGCCCTTTGCTGCTGTTGTGATCTATGAGTGCAGCCAAAGAGAGGAAAAAATCGTGATACCCACCCCCATATAACATTTAAAAACCTAAAGAATTCCTCTCTGTTCAGTGTCCTGGTGGGAGAAAGCCACCAAGGGAGGTTCTCTTGTTCTTTCCACTTTTTGAATGAGGTTAGGGCTCAGCACACTTGGGTTTATTACTGTCCATTCATGGGGGCGAGTCCTCTGTCAGGCAGAATGTTTCTTGGGAACAGGGGTGGTCAAAGAATTTCAGCCAACCTTTTTCCAGTCTTCTCCTTCACTCCTTAAAACAGCAATGTAAGATCGTCAAGTCTAGGTTGGTGATCTAATTGATTGCCTCGGGTGACGTGGATTGGATGGCAAAAGTATCACAGGGCTATCACTGCTTGAAACATTGCTTGATGAGGTGTTCAAAAGTTTGCAGTCCATTTCCACAGTCACAAACAGGATTGTGCTTCAGTCCTCATTTATGGTGGGGGCAGGCACATCTGCCAATGCAATGTGCAGTGATGGTTCAAAATTGATTATGGGCATGAAAAGCCCATTTTTTTTCAATGAAAAATGACTTTTTCACAACACAGAAATTTTCACGAGGAACATTCCATTTTTAATCATTTTTCGTTTGGTTTTTGTTGGTCTTTGAGGGGGTCAACAAGCATGTGGACCAAGGGGATCCAGTGGATATAGTGTACTTAGATTTTCAGAAAGCCTTTGACAAGGTCCTTCACCAAAGGCTCTTAGGCAGAGTAAGCTGCCACGGGATAAGAGGGAAGGTGCTCTCATGGGTGGGTAACTGGTTAAAAGATAGGAAACAAAGGGTAGGTATAAATGGTCAGTTTTCAGAATGGAGAGAGGTAAATAGTGGTGTCCTCCAGGGATCTGTTCTGGGACCAGTCCTAGTCAACATATTCATAAATGATCTGGAAAAAGGGGTAAACAGTGAGGTGGCAAAATTTGCAGATGATATAAAATTACTAAAGATCATTAAGACCCAGGCAGACTGTGAAGAGCTACAAAAGAATCTCTCAGAACTGGGTGACTGGGCAACAAAATGGCAGCTTAAATTTAATGTTGATAAATGCAAAGTAATACACATTGGAAAGCATAATCCCAACTATATATATAAAATGATGGGGTCTAAATTAGCTGTTACCACTCAAGAAAGAGATCTTGGAGTCATTGTGGATAGTTCTCTGAAAACATCCACTCAATGTGCAGCAGCAGTCAAAAAAGCTAACAGAATGCTGGGAATAATTAAGAAAAGGATAGATAATAGGACAGAAAATATCATGTTGCCTCTATATAAATCCATGGTATGCCCACATCTTGAATACTGTGTGCAGATGTGATCACCCCATCTCAAAAAAGATATATTGGAATTGGAAAAGGTTCAGAAAAGGGCAACAAAAATTATTAGGGGTATGGAATGGATTCTGTATGAGGATAGATTAATAAAACTGGGACTTTTCAGCTTAGAAAAGAGACGGCTAAGCGGAGATATGATTGAGCTCTATAAAATCGTGACTGATGTAGAGAAAGTAGATAAGGAAGTATTGTTTACTACTTCTCATAACACAAGAACTAGGGGTCACCAAATGAAATTAATAGGCAGCAGGTTTAAAACAAATAAAAGGAAATATTTCTTCACACAATGCACAGTAAACCTGTGGAACTCCTTGCCAGAGGATGTTGTGAAGATCAAGACCATAACAGAGTTCAAGAAAGAACTAGATAAATTCATGGAGGATAGGTCCATCAATGGCCATTAGCCAGGATGGGCAGGAATGGTGTCCCTAGCCTCTGTTTGCCAGAAGCTGGGAATGAGTGATGCAGGATGGATCACTTGATGATTACCTGTTCTGTTCATTCCCTCTGGGGCACTTGGCACTGGCCACTGTCGGAAGACAGGATATTGGGCTAGATGGACCTTTAGTCTGACTCAGTAGGACCATTCTTATGTTCTTAAAAACCAAAACCCTGGAAAACTTTTGGTTTTCCAAAACTAGGGTAAATTATTTTCAATTTTTCAATGAAAACTGGAAAAACGTTGACAAAACTGAAAAATGTTCTTCATCTTTGAAAATTGGTAAAAAAAAATATTGGGATTTGAAAATGTTTTTGGTTTAAGAAGGGAACTTTCACAGAAAGGGCATTTTATTCACAAATCACCATCATTATGGACTGGAACTCCATCAGCCACTGAACAATTAATGCTCTGATTGTCTGATGGATAAAATGCTTCAGTGCTAAGCCATTAGCATTTAAAACTGTAAGCAGCAAACGCTTAGCCAGTTTCCTAAATGCTAAGATGCTCTTGGAGTCAGGATTTAAATTCCAGCTACAGAACGGTGTCCATGCTGCTGTCATATGTGTAGTGTTAGAATCAGGGGAATTCTCTTGCCTCCGGTATGTCGGATTATCACTCATGTCTGCTTGCTTGCCTGGAGCTTGCACATGTGCTGATCTGCTCCTGTGGCAGCTTGTCATTTTCCTTCTTGAACCCTGCCTGGAATGTGCACTCTGACCTGCACAAAGGAAAGCTCTCTAGATGTAGCAGGCAGCGCACTCAGAAGAGAGCAGGCTGGCTGCTCCAAGCCCCTTCGGAAAGCCCTGGAGGGATGCGAGAGACACCTGTGTCTCTGAACAAGTCCTGCAGCTATTGCAAGAGGAGGGGTTCATCATTGGAGCGTACACGTCTGCCATTCGCCCGTGCTTGGGTCTCGTGGATACGGAGGCTATGGATGCTTGACACATTTTACACAGATGACCTGCCAGCCCGGGGGGTGCATTCCACAAACTCATCTGCTGCAAGCTGAAGCACTGCCATAGTCAACAGTTCAGGTTTAGAGCACAGTGAGAGAACACAGGGACATCACAAGTGACAGAACACATGCTAGAGCTTTATCCTGTGTTAATTCATAGATCCAAAATGTGCCCATCCACTGAAGGATGTAAACTGGCTGTCATGCTATGTTCTCAGTATGAAAGTGCTATGGCTCTGCAGCCTGGAAAAGGTCTTCCCAACTACTGATGTTTCAAACTGAGCTGAGCCATAACAAGAGGAGGATTCAGACATGCTCAAAGCATTTTCTCTAAAAGAAGAAAAGTCCATTTCAGCAGCTCTAGAGTTCATAGAATCATAGAAAATCAGGATTGGAAGGGACCTCAGGAGGTCATCGAGTCCAACCCCCTGCTCAAAGCAGGACCAATCCCCAACTAAATCATCCCAGCCAGGGCTTTGTCAAGCCTGACCTTAAAAACCTCAAAGGAAGGAGATTCCACCACCTCCCTAGATAACCCATTCCAGTGCTTTACCACCCTCCTAGTGAAAAAGTTTTTCCTAATATCCCACCTAAACCTCCCCCACTGCAACTTGAGACCATTACTCCTTGTTCTGTCATCAGCTCCCACTGAGAACAGTCAAGATCCATCCTCTTTGGAACCCCCTTTCAGGTAGTTGAAAGCAGCTATCAAATCCCCTCTCATTCTTCTCTTCTGAAGACTAAACAATCCCAGTTCCCTCAGCCTCTCCTCATGAGTCATGTGTTCCAGTCCCCTAATCATTTTTGTTGCTGTCCGCTGGACTCTTTCCAATTTTTCCACATCCTTCTTGTAGTGTGGGGCCCAAAACTGGACACAGTACTCCAGATGAAGCCTCACCAATGTCAAATAGAGGGGAACGATCATGTCCCTCAATCTGCTGACAATGCCCCTACATATACATCCCAAAATGTCATTGGCCTTCTTGCAACAAGGGCACACTGCTGACTCATATCCAGCTTCTCGTCCACTGTCACCCCTAGGTCCTTTTCTGCAGAACTGCTGCCGAGCCATTTGCTCCCTAGTCTGTAGCGGTGCATTGGATTCTTCCATCCTAAGTGCAGGACTCTGCACTTGTCCTTGTTGAACCTCATCAGATTTCTTTTGGCCCAATCCTCTAATTTGTCTAGGTCCCTCTGTATCCTATCCCTACCCTCCACTGTATCTACCACTCTTCCCAGTTTAGTGTCATCTGCAAACTTGCTGAGGATGTAATCCACACCATCCTCCAGATCATTTATGAAGATATTGAACAAAACCAGCCCCAGGACTGACCCTTGGGGCACTCCACTTGATACCGGCTGCCAACTAGACATGGAGCCATTGATCACTACCCATTGAGCCCGACAGTCTAGCCAACTTTCTATCCACCTTATGGTCCATTCATCCAGCCCATACTTCTTTAACTTGCTGGCAAGAATACTGTGGGAGACCATGTCAAAAGCTTTGCTAAAGTCAAGGACAACATGTCCACCGCTTTCCCCTCATCCACAGAGCCAGTTATCTCGTCATAGAAGGCAATTAGATTAGTCAGGCATGACTTGCCCTTCGTGAATCCATGCTGACTGTTCCTGATCACTTTCCCTTCCTCTAAGTGCTTCAGAATTGATTCCTTGAGAACCTGCTCCATGATTTTTCCAGGGACCGAGGTGAGGCTGACTGGCCTGTAGTTCCCAGGATCCTCCTTCTTCCCTTTTTTAAAGATGGGCACTACATTAGCCTTTTTCCAGTCGTCCGGGACTTCCCCGGATCGCCATGAGTTTTCAAAGATAATGGCCAGTGGCTCTGCAATCACATCCGCCACATCCTTTAGCACTCTCGGATGCAGCGCATCCGGCCCCATGGACTTGTGCTCGTCCAGCTTTTCTCAATAGTCCAAAACCACTTCTTTCTCCACAGAGGGCTGGTCACCTCCTCCCCATGCTGTGCTGCCCAGTGCAGTAGTCTGGGAGCTGACCTGAGCTGAGTTAAAAGCAGCCTGACAATAAGAAACTTCACAGGAACTGGGGGGAAAGTGACTGAGATAGAAAGCAGAGCTGGGCACAATCAGGAATCAAACCTGCACATCCAAACACTCTAGGGGTATTTGAATTTGGAGCTAAATTTTGCAAATGACCCTTCATTTCTATAATGGACCAAACCAAAACCATGGCTCCAAAGACTCCTGTGCTTTGGAGTTATCCATTGCCTTCATGCTGTTTTGGACCACCTCTGTTCCAGGATTGGTGTATATACATAAATAAAGCAAGTTACGCTTAGGCTAGGCCTGAATTCCATTTGCCAATTTCTCCTCCACTGGAAGCTGACCTGCATAACCCCAGAGCCTCCACCACTTGGCAGGTGGGGCAATATTGACAAGATCATTAACTTCTTAAAGGGGGGTGCATGTGTAAATGTATGTGGTTTTGCTTTTATTTCTTCAAGATGCAGGCTAGAGTGGGTCAAAAGTTGAACTAATTTCATGAAAAAATTCAGAGGGTTTTTATTTTCAAACATTGTTCAAAATGGAGCCTTGTTTCAATTTTTTTAAAAAAATATTCTCACTTTTTTAATCAAATATTATTTCAAATTTTTGTATGAGAAAATGGCATTAAAATGGTGTAAAAATTGGTGTATCAAAAACCTTGTTGTTGATGTATGAAGAAGTTTGAAATGTCAATAAAAAGGAGAGCTGGCTGGAACATTTTTGACCCAATTTCATTTGTATTACCAATGTAATACACTATTACATTGAAGCTGAAAAAACTCTCTGGCGAGGAATTTGTTTCTGCTAAGTTTTCCTCTGGAAGGTTTTTTGGGTCCAGGGCAATCTGGTGAGTGTGGTCATTTCTGAGTGGAAAGACAGAGGCTATGTCTACACTACCGCGGGATCGACGCTGCTGCGATCGATGCACCAAGGGTTGATTTTTAGTGGGTCTTGTGAAGACCTGCTAAATTGACAGCAGAATGCTCTCCAGTCGACTCCAGTACTCCACCAGGAACGAGAAGATGAAGGTAAGGCAATGGGAGAGCATCTCCCATCGACCTAGTGTGGTGTAGACACGTAGCTGGAGTAACTTAGGTTGACTTACCATGGTAGTGTAGATGTAACCAGAGTCTCACTCTATAACCCAGAGGCTGGGGTATGGGCAGATCAGATTCAGATGTTTGAGTCAGAGTGATCCAGAATGTAGACCTGGGCTCTGAATCAGGCAGAGCAGCGGCTTGGCACGTGGGTCTCCCCCTGCCCCATGTCCCAAGCACCTGTTTGTACTGTGCTGTGTTTGGAGCCCTTGACCCCAAAAACTTTCCTGAATTGAAAATATCCCGAAGGTTTTGTTTTCGTTCCTCGTGAGGAACAAACGACATTTCGAAACCTTGAAAATTGTCGCCAAATGGAATTGGTGTCCTCCAGACAGCTCTCATCAAAAGTCACTAAACTTTTCATGAAAAATTGCAACAATGATCTTTTTCTTTTTAAACCTTTTTATTAAATAAAAGACTGTTTTGTAATAAAAACACTTTTTCAGGAGAAAGGCCAACCAGGTCTAACTGAAAATATGTCCTGAGATGTATCTGGACAGCCCCTAGCACAATGTTTAGATCTTTGGACACTACTGCAATGTGAATCTTAAATAACCATAATACAGGCTTGTCTCTTGTAAATTCCTCTTTTTCTAGCTCAATGTCATGAACAATGTCAGCAGCTCTGAAGACATTAAGCCCCTGCCAGGCCTCCCAGGGATTGGAAACATGAATTATCCCTCCACTAGCCCAGGGTCCCTGGCCAAACACATCTGTGCAATCTGCGGGGACAGATCATCAGGTACATGATTCCGATTCACTATTTCAGTGGAGCAGCTTTAAGCAAAGCGAGCCTTCCCTGGGCCTTGATGAGAAATTTGCATAAGAAGTAACACTAACGAGGTTTGCTGAGGGATCTTGCCAGAAAATACTGATGCCACAAATAACACGACTGGATTTATTTTGCAAATTTCCTGCACACAGCTCTGTCAATGCACCTTGCCCCTGAGTAGTAGCATTATTGTTTTACCAAGGCACCTCACTACCGAGCCCTCTAGCGCACGCTGCTCTTCCTGTTCTGGGCCCCTAGCGGGCATTGTACCAACGCACCTCAATCCTGGTGGGAAGTATCCCAGACCATTTCTGCCCCCAGTCCTGTCTCCCTCCCAACCATCCCTGTCACTGCACCTCAGTCCTGGCCTGCAGCACTCGCTATTTTTCCAGGATGAGACTCTGTGCAATGTGTACTAATGCACCTCCACTGCAGTCTGCAATAGCCCAGCTAGTCCAATCCAGGGTCTCTCTTGGCCTCGCTAAGTATGCTGAACGCTGCCCGTTTCTGTGCTGGTTTTGTGAAGTGCACAAACGGGGACTAGGCCGAGACCAGCAAAAAGCATTTCTGCTGCCACTCAAAGTCAGGACTAAAAAGCAAGTCTCCAAAACTGCATCGGTAGAGCCAGTCCAAACTCCTCCCCCATCGGTCTTATTTAAAGGGAACCTCTGACTAGGGGAAAAAGACAGTACGCTGATCTGTGACTTCTGCTCCTCGTGTTCTCAGGGAAGCACTACGGGGTGTACAGCTGTGAAGGCTGTAAAGGGTTCTTCAAGAGGACGATAAGAAAGGACCTTATCTACACGTGCCGC
Organism: Lepidochelys olivacea; assembly: GCF_965140295.1. NCBI lineage: Eukaryota > Metazoa > Chordata > Testudines > Cheloniidae > Lepidochelys > Lepidochelys olivacea. The sequence goes on from NC_140418.1 coordinate 47,491,310, forward strand.
GATAACAAAGACTGTCTAATAGACAAGCGTCAGCGCAACCGCTGCCAGTACTGCCGCTATCAGAAGTGCCTGGCTATGGGTATGAAGAGAGAAGGTAGGTCGTCATAGACTCCGGGGTGGGTGTATAAATACGCGTGCTGGGCGTTAGTGTGAGGAAGACGTGGCCCCCTCATTACCTTCCAGGACTTGTGGCAGTCCCGACAGCAGCAGGTGGTCTTTCAGGAGAGCTTTAGAGACAGTGTGAGGACCTACCCTTTCCTCAGCCCCTAGCTGCGCAGGCAGCCAAAGCACCGCCTCCTCTCGGACGTGGCGCTCCGGGTCCCAGTTCTGCTCCAAAGGTTCAGGCAGAGCGTCCTCTCATACTGCTCCATGGCTGTGTCAGCCCTTGGCTGGTTCTAATTCTCATAGCAACCCAAGCTCTCTCCTTTCCGGAAAGGTAGACAGTGGCCTCCCAGAGGCATCTAAAATCTGTAACAGGGTTCATCACAGCTTCATGCCCTGAGGGATTCCTCTCAGCAGACCCACACACAGGGGAAACCCATCACCGAGGGTTTCCTCCCCTGGTATGTGTCTGCAACAACCATCAGTTTAGTCATTACCAGGGAGCATTAGAGATAAAACAGGAGTCTCTGCAGCTAGTGCTAAAGGACTAAAGCCCAGAGCGTGAAGGTGTTTAGGTGCCTAACTCCCATGGGGGCATCCCTTCGGAGTTAGGTGCCTAAATACCTTTGAGGATCTGGACCTATGGCCACGAGGTGGGAACTGTAGCAAGACGACTCGCATCCTCTGTGGATCAGGCACTGAGCACATGCCACATAAGTTGCGCTGGCTCTGCATGCCCCAGCCATTTCTCAGAGGCCTATGTTAGATCAGCCCTTAGGCTGCTCTACATGTAGAAATTGGCTTGCAGGTAATGAGACTGTGCTAGGCCTTTCCTTTCACACACTGCGCTGATGTCTCAGGTTCAAGCACCCTGTGACTTTCCCAATGTTCGTCTTGTCCTCCAGCCCTGGTTCTCATTATCAGAGAGGGAGGGAGTGGTGTTTAATGAGGACGAGGACAAGGTCAGGAGGGGCCATTTTAGGGAGGGGAAAGGTAATCTGTGTGGACGGTCACAGGATGAGGAGGCAGGGTGCGGTCATTGAGGGAGATGGTGAGGAGGGGAGGGGAAGAGCTAAGTGGTGGGAAAGAATTGGGGTGGGGAAGGAGGGTCCAATGGAGTTCAGATGAGGAGGAATGGGAAGGGGTTAGAATATCATGTTGGGTGTTAAGAAGCCCACCGTTCCTGGGGGTCAACTTGGGATGTGAGAAAAGGTGGGGTCATGGCTGGAGACTCCTGCTGCAGGGGTTCGGTGAGTACCAAGGAGCAGGAGCTGAAAAGCTCATGGGTGACTGTGATCTCATCTGAGATGGAGTGAGCGTTCCAGAGGGGGCAAGAGGGATGGAGGGAGGGCAGGGACGCGGGTCAGGTTGCCAAGGCAGGCGCCAGTGGGGCAGAGGGAAAGCGTATGAGAGGTGGGAACCGCTGGAGGGGGCAGCTAGGCTGAGTCAGGTGATACTGGAGGTGAAGGAGGGTGTGGAGGTGGGATGGGGAGTGGTAGGGAAGGGGAATGAGACGGGGAGATAGGGCCAAAGGGAGGAGTAAAGCTGGGAGGGGGGTGGGAGGAGAAGTGGGCAGTGCAGCAGAGGATGTGAGAGAGTCCAGGGCATTGTGGACATTGCTCAGATTGGTTCATCGCCCCTATGACTCAGCACCGATCGCCCAGGTAGAGAAACCATGAAGCGGTGGCTTCCTGTCAATGAAGCAGGCTGAAAATCAGTTATGCAGAATCAGGCAGGCAGGCAGAGCTTCGCTAATGCGGGGCATGATCAACTAAGGAACACATTAATTATGAGGTGAGTGTGTCAAGTAATAAGGCAGGGAATTAATTATGCAAAGACCAGCTCAAATAGGCAGGAAAGGGGAAATGTGCAAAGCAGAAATCCAACTGCCGGACACTGAGTCAATGGGGCAGGGAGTTACCCGGTCAGGCCGTCTGGGAGATTAGTGAGTGTCCCGTGGCTGATTGGAGCAGTTATGGAGAGAAGCAGGCAGCCAGTGGGTGCAGTGATGGTGGCTGTGTCTCAGACAAGCTCTGTAAAGGGAGGTGCAGCTAGGCCAGCCGCACATTTGTGCAGGGACAGCGTGGCCATTGCTCCACCCCTCCAGGAGGTGTCACATCCCCTCTCTATGTGTGCTGAGCCAGCCCTCCCTTCTCTCCTCCTCAGGGGGAGCCTTGTGCTGCAGGCAGAGCTAGGAGGGAGCAGCCCCTGTGCCCCAAGCAGGGCTGGAACCACTGGGCTAGGGCGCTGGGCAGAAGCACAAGACGGAGGAGAATTCATGCACCTGCTTCTTCACCCTTGCACGGCCATGCAGGCAGCTGGGCACAATCTGGCCATGAGTCAGGAATGTTAATAGAGGGCTTGTTCCAAAGCCCGTTGAAGTCAGTGCAAAGATTCCCATAGACTTCACTGGGCTTTGGATCAGGCCTTTAGCCAGTCGCAATGCATGCTATGTTGACCTTTCAGCCAGCATTGCAGCCTTGTACAGGTGCACTGTGGGGACGAAGCCCGTACCTGCAAAGCTAGGAGGCCTGTATTTGTGCTCACGGATACATACGGTTACCCTCCGCTGCATACTCTAAGCAAACAGTGGTTGCAGACTGTTGGGCGTCTGAGCACGGGGCGAAAGGAGCATGCTGCCCTTTCCTGCGTCTGCACACTGCGAGAGCACAAATGTTTGATGACTCTTCATGCTCTATCTACAAAAATAGCTGCTGTCAGAGCACCGAGCTGAGCCGCTTCCAGCTGGAACGACGCAATGAGCCACACAGCTCAGCCCAGCTGAGATCTGGCCCCGTGAGCGCCTGCACTTTGTTCTCCTTGTCCCTTTCCATTGTTTTTGGTGAGAACCCTGTTGCTATAGTTTCAAAAGACTCCCTTTCTTCTCCAGCCCAGAGCCCGTGTCTGGAGATACTTGGGGATGCAAATAACTCAGGAGTAGCATCCTTCCACTTCAGCAAAGCGACTGAGGCTGTGTGCACTTCCCCAGCTCTGCTGAGCCGCCAGAGCAGAGTTCTGCTCCAGTGACTCTCCTTTCAAAGGTTTCAGAGGAGCAGCCTTGTTAGTCTGTATCCACAAAAAGAAAAGGAGGACTTGTGGCACCTTAGAGACTAACACATTTATTTGAGCATAAGCTTTCATGAGCTACAGCTCACTTCATCGGATGCATACAGTGGAAAATACAGTGGGGAGGCTTATATACATAGAGAACATGAAACAGTGGGTGTTACCATACACACTGTAACAAGAGCGATCAGGTAAGGTGAGCTATTACCAGCAGGAGAGCGGGGGAGGGGGAGAAACCTTTTGCAGTGATAATCAAGGTGGGCCATTTCCAGCAGTTGACAAGAATGTCTGAGGAACAGTGGTGGGGGAGGGAGGGGAATAAACATGGGGAAATAGTTTTACTTTGTGTAATGACCCATCCACTCCCAGTCTTTATTCAAGCCTAAGTTAATTGTATCCAGTTTGCAAATTAATTCCAATTCAGCAGTCTCTCCTTGGAGTCTGTTTCTGAAGTTTTTTTGTTGAAGAATTGCCACTTTTAGGTCTGTAATCGAGTGACCAAAGAGATTGAAGTGTTCTCTGACTGGTTTTTGAATGTTATAATTCTTGATGTCTGATTTGTGTCCATTTATTCTTTTACGTAGAGACTGTCCGGTTTGGCCAATGTACATGGCAGAGGGGCATTGCTGGCACATGATGGCATATATCACATTGGTAGATGTGCAGGTGAACGAGCCTCTGATAGTGTGGCTGATGTGATTAGGCCCTATGATGGTGTCCCCTGAATAGATATGTGGACACAGTTGGCAACGGGCTTTGTTGCAAGGATAGGTTCCTGGGTTAGTGGTTCTGTTGTGTGGTATGTGGTTGTTGGTGAGTATTTGCTTCAGGTTGGGGGGCTGTCTGTAGGCAAGGACTGGCCTGTCTCCCAAGATCTGTGAGAGTGATGGGTCGTCCTTCACGATAGGTTGTAGATACATGATGATGCGTTGGAGAGGTTTTAGTTGGGGGTTGAAGGTGACGGCTAGTGGTGTTCTGTTATTTTCTTTGTTAGGCCTGTCCTGTAGTAGGTAACTTCTGGGTACTCTTCTGGCTCTGTCAATCTGTTTCTTCACTTCAGCAGGTGGGTACTGTAGTTGTAAGAATGCTTGATAGAGATCTTGAGTGTTCTCCACCCCTACCTTCAGAAGCATATTCCCTTTTAAAGCAGGCATGAACAGCCAGCCAGCTTCACAGGTGTCTCCTGGTGTAGGGAAAAGACAGAGCCAGCTGGTATTTATAGAACACCGCACAAATAGGTAGGTGGGTGCCGTACAACCCTGGCCGTTTCAAACCTGTTGTTATCCTCCCTGGGCAGGCAGAGTTGCTCTGTAGTGCCCCCTGCAGGGCCACATATGGTATTGCAGCCGTTCTCCACCTTTGTTGGCAAACTCTGGCCACTGACTTGGGGCAGGGGACGCTTGGCATCAGTCTATGGACAGAAACCGCAATTCAGGATTCATCTGTCTGCACCTTTAAACAAAGAGGGAAAAATTATCTTTCAAAATACAAGAGCTTAGCTGCGGTGCTTAGGGCAAGGCCCTAGCCTGGACCTGGGTTCTGGGTTAACTCTGAGGAGCAAATCCTCTCACCCAGTCTCACCCAGCCCTGACACTGCATTCTTATCTGGCCTATTGGTTCTGGACTGGTCAGTATTTCCTTCTCTGGAAGATTGTGTTGCTGGTCACCTAGTCTGAGTGGATTTTCCTTGGGTGGAGTGTGTCAGGGCACTGATGGCTCCAGCCTGGGGGTGGAGAAGGCCTGATAGACCCTGTGACACTTGCCTCTTCTCTCCCTTTGACGGAGTAGAAGGATAGAGTGACCTTCCACCACTGACCAGCTCTGCCACTCTGGTCTCATTTCAGTTGTGGGGGGTAGTGTGCGGGGGCTGCGTGGTGCTGGTGGCCTGTGATATACAGGAGGTCAGAGCACATGATCCGGTCATCCCTTCTGGCCTTAATTGCTGTGACTCTGCGACACTGGTGTCAAGGGCGATTGTGCCTTACAGCATAGCCCGTTTCCGGCTCAGGGCATGACTAGGTATGTTAGAACTGGATACCACTGTAGCAGGGACTGTGCAGGCCTCACAATGGCAGTAATACACTCGCAAAGAGCATGGTTGGTTGGTTAGCGTTATCCTTGCTGCCCTTCAGAGCCCATCAGGGCTGATCCGAAACCAGCCAGTGGGGAGGGGGACACTGATGGGACAACCTACGAGAGACAGGATGCTCCTGCCCTTCTGGGGATGCGTTTGCTGCCACTGCAGTTCTTCCAGCCGCTGTTGTCATGGTAAGTGAGAGGCTCGGGCATGGATGCAGCCTGTGGCGTGTGAGGGCAGGCCCACGTCCCTGACCACCTCCTCTCTCTAGTACCCCCTGTGATTCTTTACACTGGAGGATGCCTGGGCTGAAAATCAGTGTAGCCAGCTGAGCTAGTGCAAGGGACCACACAGAAGAGGGCAAGGGGAGGGACAATCTTGGCGAGGTGGCCTTAGAGCCGGTCGGAGGGTAAGGCTGAACTGGAGCTTTGCCCTCTGTCTTTAGGCCACTCCTCTCGTTGCAGGGTGATTAATGATGCTCCGTCTCAGCGGCTTAGTGCAGCCACTGCCAGCGGGAGGTTACACTGCCAGTTGTGAATCAAAACCTAATTCAGAGCACAGCTCTCCGCGCCAGCCAGGTGCCAAGTGATTTCAAGGAGTTAGAAATTGCTGCTGCTTTCTTTTAAAGTAATGGTAAAGCCGACAGCAGGCTGCGTGCAGGGGGAATAAACTCCACAGACAGACAGCATGAGAAGGACTCTCCGGAGGATCTATGACGGGGCGGGCAAACTTTTTGGCCTGAGGGCCACATCGGGTTTCTGAAATTGTGTGGAGGGCTGGTTAGGGGAGGCTGTGCCTCCCCAAACAGCCAGGCATGGCTCGGCCCCCACCCCCCATCCGACCCCCCCTCATCTCACCACCTGATGGCCCCCCCGGGGCTCCTGCCCCATCCAACCCCCCCGTTCCCTGACGGCCCCCCAGGGACCACTGCCCCATCCACTCCCTCTGCTCTCGGTCCCCTGACTGCTCCCAGACCCTCCATCCCTAACTGCCCCCCGCCACCCCATCCACCCCCCCTCCTTCCTGACTGCCCCCAGACCCCTTGCCTCTAACTGCCCTCTGCCCCTAACTTCCCCCCACCAGCCCATCCAACCCCCTCCTCTCCTTCCTGACTGCCCCCCGGGACCCCTGCCCCCATTCAACCCCCCTGTTCCCCTCCCTCTGACCGCCCCGACTCCTATCCACGCCCCTGATCACCCCCCAAACTCCCCTGTCCTCTGTCCAACCCCACTCTGGAGCTCCGGTGGCTGGCGGCACGGCTGTACCAGGACAGACAGCCGCCCCGCACAGCACAGAGCACCGGGTCAGGCCAGACTCTGCAGCCCTGCCGCCCAGAGCATTGTGCTGCGTGGTGGTGTGGCAGCGGGGGAGGGGCTGGGGGCTAGCCTCCCTGGCCGGGAGCTCAGGGGCCAGGCAGGACAGTCCCATGGGCTGGATGTGGCCCGTGGGCCATAATTTGCCTACCTCTGATCTATGAGATTTCCGGGGGGATTGCTGGAAATAGGCACTAGAGCTTCAGACAGGTTCCAGGACCTAGGGGACAGGAAGAAGTTGAATATGGGATCCCGAAGTGTCGGTGTTTGTGGGGCAATGTCAGCTTCCCATGAGACAGAGACAAGTGTTGCTTAGCAGAACTGGAAGCTATTGTTGGGTGAACCTCAGGAAGGTTGGAGTTTGGCCAAGCATCCAAAAGATCAGAAGCTGATCACAACCTTTCCCAAACTCTCTCAGGAGTCGGGGCCCCGCTGTGCTAGCTGCTGTGTACACACGGCCCCGCTCCAGAGAGTTTACAACCTAGGACCACAGGTGGATGGGCCAAGCAAGCCGATGGGAGAAGCACAAGGGAAGAGAGAGACCATTACGACTAAGGTAATAAGCAGCGATCACAGCACATCAGGAGTGAAAGCTTGACCTGAGTGAGGAAGGGTTCAATGGTTAGAGTTCTGGCCTGGGCAGTTAGACTGTGGTTCCAGTCTTGCTCCACCAGAGCCATTGTGTGTGCCCCAGGGTAAGCCACTAGGTTCTTGTCTAGAGGAAATTTACCAGTACAATTATAGCACTAGTCTGGAATAGGAGTATCCACACAGGGCATTATGCCAGTTATACCAGTATAACTATGGCAGCATAATTTATGCTGGTAAATTTCCCTGTGTACACAAGCCCTTGATCACTCTGTGCCTCAGTTTCCAATCTGTACAGTGGGGAAAACAGTACTTCCCAATTGCACAGGGATGTTGTAGAGATAAATACATTAGAGATAGAGGCGTTCAGATACTCCGGTGACAAGGGCTGCATAAGTATATTAGATAGATAGACCTTATTGAGGTGAATGAGAGTTTTGCCATTAACATCAACAGGGCCAGAATTACATCCCAGGTGGCTAACCTCCTAGGTCTCCGCAGCTGACTACAGATCTCACGAGAACAGACTTTCTGGTGAACCTTCATGTCCTTCCTCTTCCTGGTTGGGGGAGAAATGCCGTGAGAATGGGCTTTTCCATGGTAGCTTGGTGCATGCCTCTTGGCCGGAACCCAGGAGTGTAAAACCACATGGGAATAAAAACCAAAGAGAGCCGTAGATCATTTCAGAACAAGGCGGAGAGCTGAGAGAGGGCTTTTATTCCTACGGAGCTACTTGGGGAGCCTGGAGCTCCACTTGCTACAGAGGAGTTATGCTAGTTTATATCAGCGGGGCCTTGTGCTCTCCTTCCTTGGGCTGCTCCAGTTATTCATGTAGCTCCTCGTTCCAGGGCTCCCCTCCTGCTGGGTTACAAGGAGGATCTTGAGTCCATTGACTCACCTTCAGCCAGAAAAGGGAAAGCCAGCAGAATCAAGCTTTTCTGAAACCAGTTTACAAGAAGCCTTCTGCCCCATGGCTACTCATAGAAGTGGGCTCAGGTGTGCCAGAGCCATGTGATTAGTTAGCACACCCAGTTATGCATAGGAGAAGGTCAGGGCAGAGCTGATTCCAAGCGGCCGCACCACTTCTGTTGGAACCTGTGCCACGCAGATTATCGGTTACATCTCATTTGTTCCCGCAAAAAGGGGTGAGGAATGGGTGCTACATATCACCACCTCGCCCAGGAGTGCTGGAAGAGACCTTGCTAAAGCCCATTGCAAGAAATCTTCTCATTAGCCTTATCTCTTCAGAAAAGTAATTGTGCAGAAAAAAGTCGTATGTTAACATAACAATCTGGTCATAACCTGATCAGATCCCCAGGCCAGCCTTGCCCCACACCAGTGCTCTTGCTACAACTGACCACAGGGTCACATGTGAAAAGAGCTCATCTTCCAGTGCACACACATCAAAATCAAAGCCAGGGCATCATTTAATTATCATTAGCATTGTTTTATGTCACACCGATGATGTCATTCTCTGTGTCCCTGCCCAACAGACATTAGATTAGACTGCTCAAAAGCAATACTTTAGTTGGACAAGTCAGTCTGTCTGTAAAACAGGAATATAATACAGTGGGTGTTGGGAGAACAAGTACATTAAAGATTGTGAGGTGCTCAGGTACTGTGAGGATGGGGTCATCTAATATCTAAGATAGAACTGATTTGGATAAATAAGAACTGAAGCAAACCTTTGCCTCAATCTTTTGCCAAATCTTAGATCATAGGTTTTCCAGGGCCGCACTCATTGTAATTATGTCAATTTACACAGGCTGAATATCGAGCTTTAAAGATTTTTTAAAATATTTCATACATTTGATTTTTAAAATGCCTTTAATAAAAATATTTGCGCATTTCTGAGTGTTCAGCTGAGATGGAAATGGATTATCTCAGAAAGACATCTCTTATGAAATTCCCAGCCCAATTATGCAGACCCAAGAGAGGCAAAGAGTTTGAATAATGCTTGGCTGAGCACCCAGATTTTGAGGTATTTTTCAAAACCATCCTGGTCCAATGAACATTTTTGAGGGTCACCCATTATCAGGCACTTTATTGGAAATATCCTTGGGCAACTTTTCCCTTTACACACAGGGAGACCTTCAGATGCTTCCGAAAGAGATCTTTCCTGACACACTGGACCATGTGGTGTCAGGTTTAAGCCATGTTCAGAGGTGATGCATCAGGACAGACGTGATGGAAATTAATGCTGAGTGACAACTGTAGAAACAGACCAGACTCTGCAATAGTCCTTGGGAAGCCCTACTCTTAGCATCTGCTAGAGTGGGGTGGGGGAATATCAGAAAAGAGGAGCCCCACTTCTCATGTTTGGATTCTATCATGCTTTTATGTTAAGAATAAAATAGACATGCATAGGAAGTGCTGTGGGAGTAACTTATACCTGTGACATTACACTGTTATCAGACCCTGCAAGAGAAGGTGAGTAGGTCGTAGAGGCAGACTGTCTTTGTTAGATGAATTCAAAGAGAAGTTCAACCTGGACATACCCTAATCAGGAGGGAGTGAGATGCTTGTCTCCGCCCAAGAGAACTGACAGCCAAAGGAGCCAGAAACCTGAGAGTGGCTTCCCTTGCTGAACCACTGGGGGACAACATGTGCAGTTGAGGGCAACATGTGCAGTTGCCCTCAACTGAGAGATGGAATTCATTTTTCATAAGATGGACATTCATGGAGCACCTCCTTTCCCGCTCTTTTTCACAAACCCCACCTTCTCCATGGCAGTCACTCCTGGGATTTCTGGTGGCCCTGTGAATGGGATCCCTGGAGAGCCGTTTGAGAACCGCTGCTGTCAGTGCTAATGCTCCCTCAGTACAATGTCTGTGAGATGATATAATTATCTAGAAACAAATTTTCCCATTTTCTGCCGGTTTCATTCATAGATTCCAAGGTCAGCAGGGGCCATTGTGATCATCTGGTCTGATCTCCTGAGTAACACAGGCCAGAGAACACCCCCGCAATAATCCTGAAGCAGATCTTTTAGAAAAACCATCCAATCTTGATTTAAAAATCACCAGTGATGGAGAATCTACCACAACCCTCAGTAAATTGTCCCAGTGGTAAATTACTCTCAGCGTTAAAAATGTACATCTTATTTCCAATCTGGATGACACTGGTCCTAGCAGAGGGTCTCCCTGCATCACACATTTTGGAGCTAAGGCCCCAAATTTCAGGGATGTTCAGTGCAGCTCACTAGAGAGAGAGGCCATGAGCAAAATTTGAACCTGGATCCACTCTTCTCTAAAGCTCTGGGTTGTTCAGTATTGGGGCTCATCCTTAGCTGTTGTGTAAATCAGTGGGCGATATAATGGCAGGTGTGGCAATTTAAATCCAGAAAGAGAGACACATAGACAGGCGGGTTGAATCTGTATTAGCATCAGTGGCTAAATTGAGTGAAAAGTGCTGTGTTGCTTAGCTTATGCTGTCACCTTTACTTAGCAGGTTTGATGAGTGTATTGTTTGCTGAGCTGCAGTAAACATTTGTGGGTTGCAGTCTCAATCTGCTTCACTCTCTTGTAGTTCTCCAGGGTCTAGTCAGTAACTAAGTTGCTCTTTGACTGCTAAAGGCTTAGTTGCACTCTTTTAAATGATGGATTCCAAGTGTCTGACGTACTGCAACCAACTGAGGCAGTTGCCCTGACAAACTTTCCTATTGGATACTTGGCATTTGCAAATGCATCCTCTTCTGCTTTTGCTCGATGGAGGGTTGCCGGCTGCTGCTTTCATACCGCCCCGCAGGAATAACAGCATGTCAATTCTCGAACAATTGCATCTCCGTGACTTTTGTGGGCTGCTTTTCTAGATGGCCAGTGATGTGAACAGCGATGGCCCCAAGCAAGAATCACTTAGCTGAACTCTCCCAATTCCTCACGACCCCCAACAACTTTGAGGTTTTAGAAAAAATTGGGACTTTTTTTCAAATCATGCCTGGCTTGGGGTTTGCAAAACCAAATCCGGACATGATGCAGGCTTGCCAAATTAAAACCTCTCCTGGTTCTGTCCACCAAAAGAGCTTGATTGAGCTGTGCCCGGCACATTGCACCGTCATTCTAAACCATTGCAAGGCAGGAGTAACACAGCATCCATGTCAGAATGGTCATATTTTGTGGTCGTGTTGCACTGATGTTAATGATGACATAAGGTGCGTGCTAATGATTGATCAGGCCCATAAAGTCTGCTTCCAGTGTTACCATGTCAACAGAGCCTTCGGTATTGCTGCCCCTGTTTTGTTTCCTATCCTCCTCACCAAGCTCTTCAGTAGTGGACAGGGTTTTATCAAAAGGGATCAATCCCCCTGCTGTTGCTGAGTTAGAAAGATGGGAAGCATTCCCAAGCTCCCGCATGGTGCAGAGGAATGTTCTTCTGTGTTCTAGCTGTGCAAGAGGAGAGACAGAGAAGCCGAGAGCGCAGCGAGAATGAAGCCGAGTCTACGAGCAATGGCAATGAGGATATGCCTGTGGAGAGGATTTTAGAAGCTGAACTGGCTGTTGAACCAAAGACGGAATCGTACAGCGACGTGAATACTGAGAACTCGGTAAGTGTCTGCTTAAGTCAGGCCTTTGCCTGTGGGTCAGGTTCAGTGAAGCCACTTGCAGCTTGTGATGGTATCGTTCTACCCTGTATTTACAACTGACAGCAGGTAACTGATTGATGAGGCTATATTTCCAGGAAGGGACCACCACTGGGAGTGAAAGGGGTGTCTTGTTTGTGGCAGCTCCTGATCAAAGCAACGTGATTGTTAACTAATTCTGGGATCTGCAGCAGAGTCACTTTCCAATGGCCATTAGTGAGCTGCTGTGGCTGACAGACTGTTTAGTAGGACTGGCCAAAAATTAGAGTTTCTCAATGGAAGTTTTCATTAAAAATTTGAATTTTAATTAAAAAAAAAAAGCTGAAATTTTCCAAGAAAGTTTTTACAGAATCATCAACAATCATTGACTGGCTATTTACAAAAAATCACGTGGAAAGAAAGTCGCAAAGCACGGGTGTGAAATTTTTTTTCCTGTTTTTTCAACCAACTCGGCGTTTAATAATGAGTAAGGGTGATCTTGAAGTCTACCGTGCTCTGGTGCGCCCGTCTGGTCTGGAGCACAGGTGTTCTGTTAAATTGGCACCTGTGAGATGGCAGGTGGAATTTGGATGAAAGGTGTCTGATTTTATTGACTCATTTTTCTGAGTAGAACAGGACTGTTCAGTTTGTTCAGCCACTGGCCAGGATTGCCAGTGGTGCTGTGATGTGGACGGTATGGTAAGAACTAGACTGAGACTCAGTGTCTTATTTCAAAAAGGACACTGAACAAACAGGGACCACTTTGTAATCAGCCACTAACTTTGGCTGGATTTGAACTGCACCCTAGAAGTATAGGTAATAAAGAGGCTTGGAAGGATTTGATTTTTATCAATGTCAATAAAAGTCAATTTCGCCGTACGCACACAGAGACTGATGAAAAAATATTTCCATCGATGATGATTGAAATTTCGGATCGGCAAAGGAAGGAAAAAGCTGCTTGAAAACTTTAGAGTTTCATTTAAAGATATTTATGTAGTATATTGTGATGGGTGATGTTGGCAATTTGTATTTTAACAGTTATAAAGCTTTCACTTTTTATATCAATGTCGACGATATTAAATAATTATTGTCTAACCCCCCCATTGTCTGATGCCCCATAATTTACTGCAACTGTGAAAATTTAAATAGATAAAAATAATAAAAAATGCTTACAAATAAACATTGATATTATGAGTCAAAATTATAAAAAATAAAAATCGCATTCTGCCAAGTCCAGTAATAAACCAGAATGTTAAATGCACATTATGAATTGTAGCTGGCAAAGGATTTGATGACCTGGATGGTGATTCTGAGTAATATTAACCTGACACAATATTGGCTGCAAGATTATTGCAAGGGAACAAGATTGTTGTCACTGATTTGCTGAAATTCTCAGTGGCACGTTCTCTCTCTTTATACCTTTCCTTCCTTAGATAAATGACCCTGTCACCAATATATGCCATGCAGCGGACAAGCAGCTCTTCACCTTAGTTGAATGGGCTAAGCGAATCCCCCACTTCTCAGAGCTGACACTGGAAGACCAAGTGATTCTTCTGCGGGCAGGTAAAATTCTTTGGTTCCCAGAATCCCCAAATGTTCCTGTTTATCTGAATCTTGCATTATTCCTTTGTTTCTTCCTACAGCATCCTGGAGATGTGTCTGCTGATTTCTTGGCCCCTTGGGGTGCTTTAGTATGTCACAATGTTATCCTCGGGCTGCCACCTAATTGCTTTGTCCTGGGGAACAAAATAATTGTAGTCAGACGCTGCACCAAACACCATGGTGACAGTATCCTCATGTTCTCGTGTCAATGGCCTCATGTATTGGTGCTACATAGCCATGTTGTAAGGTCCATAATAAAACAGGGGCTCTTTAATTGTGCCATGAGCCAAACTGGCAGAGCTTGGAAAACTGGGCCTTAGCAATAAACCACCAGCATTGGGGCTAGTGGCGCAGGCATTGGGAGGTGCCAAAGGGGTGTGCAAAGGGTCGGATCCAAAGCCCATTGGAGTCTTCCCATTGATTTCAAGGGGCTCTGGATCGGGCCCCAGTAACTTACTAATGTCATCTGAGCAAGACTGGCTGGTAACAGAGTATGGCTCAGTCCTTCTCTTTCCTTGTTCATGAAAGCATATTTTGTTTGGTTAATGGAGCCATGGAATGTGTCCTTCCCCTGTACGAAAAAACAGCTTCTAGTATAAGGATAAGAGAAAATTGGAGGGACACTATTTTAGGAAGAAGCAGATTTTTTTTCTAAACATTTTCTGTTGTTGCTTCTCCTGTGTTTTCTGGGCTGTCGGGAAATCTGCCCCTGTCCCCTCCTGGCTGCCCTTTCGCCAGCCATTGGGTTCAGAAATCATGAGTCAGATTCCCCTCCTCACCCCACCCCGTCACCCTGAAAGCCATTGGTTTCACCTGGGTTCTGAGTCATGCGCCTCTCGGGAGATGCCTCCTATCTTCATTTTGTGTGTGATCGTTTCAGGGTCCAGTTCATCCCTACCTGCATGTGCAGAAATGCTGGCTGCTCAAGGGGGCTCTGCTTGCCCTCCCCTGGCCCAGCATGGGGGAGCTACCGTTCTAGTCCTCTTCTAAGCCCTGGGGGTGGAGAATCTCCTTATCAGACTCCTGTCTGTCCCTCCCAACTCCTTTCTGTCAGCCTCCTGGCCTCACATTCCCCATCGGGGATCCCCCACAGTCTCCAGCCCCCTGCAGTCACATGTCCCAGCGTCCTACTCCTCACAATCCCCCTCTCTGCCTGCCCCCCGCCTCCCTTTCAACCCTTTGTTAATAACATGGGAGGGCTGGGATTTCCTAAGGTGCCGTGGGGCTGAAGACACCTCTCTCGTTACATCTCTGCAGAGGGGCTGGTGTAATGGAGCCTGCACTGGTCTCCGCATGCAGCCCTGATTTAAAGGGACAGTGCCCTGTGTTTCAGTGGGGAGCTGCTGGCATCGCACATGCACCTGTCTCTTGCTCTTGCAGGTTGGAATGAGCTGCTCATTGCCTCGTTCTCCCATCGCTCAGTGTCGGTGCAAGATGGCATCCTGCTCGCCACAGGCTTACACGTGCACCGCAGCAGTGCGCACAGTGCCGGCGTGGGCTCCATTTTCGACAGGTGTTGCCTCCATTTCTCTGCCATCCCCAAGAGTGACATCTTTTCCTCTCTGTGCAGGGTCACGCCTAAGGGAGACCAGCCACATATTCCTGCTAGCATCTCCCCTTGACACTGGGCCTTTGTCCCCAGGTGTTTCACACACCACATACGCAGCATTGCCCCCATGTCATCTCCATAGTCCTCCTCCATAATAAAGATGATAGCAGCTTCCATTCCAAGCTAGATCACCATGTTCCTTAGGCTCCTATTCAGCTGTTGCTTATGCAGACCCCGCAGCTAGGCCATGCCTGAATGCACCAGCCTAGAGAATGGTTATGCCAATAGATCTGTAATCTCACAAGAGTCATCTGAGTGTTTTGCCAGTGCTGATCTATGGAGCATTCCATCCTAGATTGCCACGGTGTTGCATTTAATGTTAGATGCAGACCTTGCCATCCATACGCTCTCTGTCTGTCTTCTTGTGTCTCCAATGTGCAGAGTTCTGACAGAATTAGTGTCTAAAATGAAAGACATGCAGATGGATAAGTCTGAGCTGGGATGCCTACGAGCCATTGTCCTGTTTAACCCAGGTAAGTCTTGGAAGTAATGGATGCTGTAAGGTTCTTTCAGGTACCACCCTCAAAGGCCACCTCTAATCATTCTTATTGGCATTCAGCAACATCCAGGGGAGATGCTTTCTGGATCATTATGCATCCTCCTATTGTTACGGTCATCCATACTATGCTGTGTCTGTGAGTGTGTCCCACCACAAGGTGTGCGTTCACCATTACCATCTACTAAGAAGAAGGTCAGACTCTCTCAAGGGTGTAGGAATATGTCACCCTCTTGTAGCTAAATATGGTGCATATGCTACTGCTCTGATTTCTTTAGAGAGTGTTGAGAGCATGTTGCCATCTGGCTGCTGCAATCTCCAGGGGATGTAAGCCCTAATATGGCTAGACAAATGTGAGTGTTACTGATCCATGAGAGGACCTTCCCTCTTATCCCATGACTGCGTACTTTGCTTAAGAGGCTTTGGTAAGGAACCTTAGCAAAGGCTGTCTGATCATCCGAGTACACTATATCCACTGGATCATCCTTGGCCACATGTTTCTTGATCCTCTCAACGAATTCTGATAGATTGGTGAGCAAAGACTAAAATTTAGTCATGGGTATTTTTAGTAAAAGTCATGGACAGGCGTGACCGGAGTCCCAGGAGAGCAAACTGAGGTCACTCAATTAGGGTGAACTGCAAAGAATGGGGCAGACAATCCCCAAAGCTGGTGGATATTCCAATACTTAGATTTACCAAGCTAGCCACAAAACAGCTTCTATAATACCTCACTGGTTACCCAGAAGCCTACAACACAGTTCCCTTAAAACAACCCAGCCTTGGGCCTCCACCCAGACACCCAAGTCAGGTATGATGAGGATTACTGAAATTCTTATTCATCGTATAAAAAAGTTCTACCAATCCCAAAGGATTGGACACATTACCTCCCAGGTTAATGAATATTTCAGATCTTACCCAAATACACGCTTATAGCCAATTCTTATTAACTAAACTAAAATTTATTAAAAAAGAAAAGAGAGTGAGTATTGGTTAAAAGATCAGTATACATACAGACATGAGTACAATTCACACCCAGCAGGCAATTCACCGAGCGGTTCTCCTGGTCATCACAATCCTAACTATTGATATTTTGAATAATAAAATACCCCCATTACTATTACCTGTATGTTCCTAATAACAGGGGTCCCCTCCCCCAGAGGGGTATACTCAGTGCAAGGGGATACCATGACATCACCTGGAAGGGAGGTCCCAACTATGGGATCATTTCCCTTTGCTCCACCTTTATGTTCTCCTTCCCCAAGACTTTCATCCTCCTCAACAGCACAGAGGCTGTCGGACGGGGGGTGGGTCGGTTCTACTGTGACCCTGAAAGTCTCCTCTGTATAACTATCTGTCTCCCTTAGCTCTCCAGTTCAACCACTCTGGTCTCCAGAGCCTGTACTCACTCTCTGAGGGCCATGAGCTGCTTACACATGCCACCTGCTCACAAGGCAGATTTCATACCTGCTGCATTCAGTGCAGTACACTGGATAGCCCACTCTGCTGCTGGATGTCTCCCTGCATTCTTTGTACTCTTGCAGGGATTTGTTTTGTTTTGGGGGGGTGGCATTGGCCTAACCTTACAGTATGTTTATTATGTGTATCTGCCTCTTGAAACCCCCGTTTGTTAGCTACAGTGGTCGCTCAGAAGCTGGCTTTTTAACCCCCATATTGCAGAGCACACATCACATGTCACCCTCCCTGCACGTTGCTACCAGTTAGTTCCTTGGACTGCTGACAAAAACAAGCATCTAGTCCTGAAAATCGGGGGAAAATGTTGTGTCCTAGGTTACAAGGCGCCTGGAAAGAATATGCTTAAGTCTCAGTATCGATGAATCACTTTAGTAGCCTTATCAGCTACATCCAGCTTCACTGACTCTGTAAAGAAAAAGAACTAATCAGTACCGGGTTTACAATGGTGTCAGGGTACCTGGCCCACACTCAGAAGGGGACCCAGTGCCTGGACCATGGCCCCACCCCTCTCTGCCTCCTTCCCCCCCACCCCAATATGAGCAGCAGGTGGGGTCTAAGGGGGAAGAGGCCAAGCGGGGGTGGGGCCTCAGGGCGGAGTGGGGGGCGGGGCCCACAAAAAGGTAATCCGACCCTGGAACTAATCATTGACAAAGAGCATGTCCTGGCTCTGGGTGAAACCTAGCTTGTGCCCTACCTCAGTAGTGCATCCAAAGGCTGCTCAGAAAGGAATCTTTCCATGATATCGCACATTCTGTAACTGTGGAAGAGGAGGCCGGATTCCATGCCAGGGTACTGGGAATTCGGTAGGTTGCACCCTTCCCTTTCTTTCATGCAATATCTCACCAACCTAGAGTGGGGTCCCACTACACTAGGTGGTGTAGGCGTACACATGGCAGACCCAGGCCCATGAGAATCTAGAGAGACAGGAGGAGAAACGGAGAGTTGTCCAAGGTTGCAGATCCAGGTATGGAAGCCACCTCTCAGCACTGTCAGTTCAGTGCTTTCTCCATCAGACCACAGTACCTCCCACAGTGTAGTGGCCGGGGTACTGTGCTGATGGAATTGTTGCCCTCTGTTCCCTTGGCCATCTCAATAGCCTGTAACAGAACCAGCTGTGCTACCTGCAGAGACCAGTTACGTCCACTTGCTGGCTCTGTTGGAGCAGCACAAGGCAGCCTGGGGTGGGCTCATCACTTTGGAGATAACAGCCATACTTCAGAGCACATCACATTCCAGAGCAACTGCTATTTTGTGTGGAAAAGAATGGTAGGTTCAATCCCCAAACCTGTTAAGATCATTTCAGTGTGGTGTGGAATAGACAGACAGATATTAACTTTGTGTGTGTGTACAAATATATGTAAATATGCTAAAATCTACATCAAAAGAATATGATTTAGGGTGCAAAAGGGAAATGTTAGGAAATGTCTGATTTACGGTTTTTCACACACAGCCTTGATTCTGTCCCCTGGGGCATCCAGCCTGTGCGTGGAATGAGGCAGTATGAGATCATATCATTAAAGACTGTATCATAATACATGCTCAGAGACTGTCCCTCACTATGTGTATGTACAGCACCTACATCCTGGGAAGCCGTTAGGTGCCACTATATAATATGACAGATAATGTTAATGAAGAAAGTCTGCCGGAGGGGAGAGACTGCTGCCAGCTCACAGGAGCTATCTCCAGCTCTTTTCTAGTGATTGATCATCTTGTTCAGCTGTGGACCAAACAAAGTCTGAAACGTCAACTCTGCAATGATTTCCTTCTTGCTTTGGGTTTCTCCCTGGTCCAGATGCCAAGGGCTTGTCTAGTCCCTTCGAAGTGGAGTCCCTACGAGAAAAGGTCTATGCCACGCTCGAAGCATATACAAAGCAGAAGTACCCTGAACAACCTGGAAGGTAAATATTGAGTAGCACAGTGCTGCACCTCTGTCTCTAGGAGACACCGTGTGGCACGCTCCCTGGGGGGTGTGGAATAGTGAGATTAGCACCAGTCACAGCTCCAAAGCACTTCTTTGTTCCTCCTCTGAGAGGAGTGCAGGAATCTGTGGAGAGCTGGCTAGAAAGTGTTTTTTCCTTGCTGGAAATTTGGATGAACAGTAAACATTGTTCCATTTCACCGCCACTTTCAGTAGAAAAAATTGACTCTGTGTCAGCAAAACTGCAGCCCCAAACTGGAGAGTTTTTGGCTACCCCCCCCCCCCCAAAAAAAAAATCTGTTTCGGGCTGAAATTTGTTGTTTCTCTGACGAAAAATCATAGCTGGTC
Source organism: Lepidochelys olivacea (assembly GCF_965140295.1). Taxonomy (NCBI): domain Eukaryota; kingdom Metazoa; phylum Chordata; order Testudines; family Cheloniidae; genus Lepidochelys; species Lepidochelys olivacea. The sequence goes on from NC_140418.1 coordinate 47,510,460, forward strand.
AAGGAAAGGACATTTCTGTAACCCGCCTGAGCCCATCTCTCGTCCTCTACACCAGCAGTGTCCTCTTGCCTTTGGCCCTTTGGCCTCATGTAAACCACTACTGGCAGGCACTGCAATTTGTTCTCCTGGGTTGTACAACACTACCCTCTCCTGGCTAGTTTCTAGAAATGCCAGCGCACATAACAGATCATATTGCTGTTTAAGCTGCCTAAGAAGCAAGGTGCTGGCAGCATTGCGATTTTTGGCTACAGATTTGTGTGCTGCAGACAGGAAGTGGGGCATGGATAAAGGACAGTCAGCTGTAAATGTGGCCACGTTTCGTCCATAATATAAAGGAAGCGGGTGGGCAAAGGAGGTTGATAATAGGCTATGAAGGTTTTTTAGGGGCCAACAGAGTTCAACAATGATTTCAATGGCATGTTTTAGCTCTAGATCACTAGTCCAAGCCCTGGCTGGAGGAGACTCCAAACTCTTTTTTGCCTTGGAGGTTTGAAAATGTGGGGTAAAAATTTCTCCCTCTTTTTATTCTCCAAAGACATGCTGGTTTTTACCAGGCAAGAAAGAAAATCCACCGTCCAGCTGTCCCCATGTGTCCTGCTCAGCTGCTGGAATTTGCCCCAAATGCTCCAGATAAAGAAAGGGGTTTGTATGTGTTGAGTCCCTGGGATTCTGATCTGATTAAACAGAGGAGCAAAGGAACCAGCAGCTGAATTAAGTGACAGGCTCTGCCACTGTGAGATGAAATTATGAGAAGCAAAAAGGTAGGGTAAGCATCAGACAGCTTCCACATGTATTTGGCTTGTGAAATAATCTTCCAAGGGAAGTCATAGAAGCCCTGTCTTACTTAAAACTAGACTGGACAGAACACTAGACCATGTCGTGAAATATTTCTGGTGAGGAGTAGATTGCATTTTTGGGGGCACTGAAACTCCTTGCAAATTCAGGTCAAAATCAGCAAAAAGCTTTGGCTGAAAAAAATGGAAGAAAAATGCAAACATTTTTGTTCTGACTTTTTGATTCACAATAGCATTTCATTTTGAAATTTCACTATTTAAAAAAATGGTGAAAAATCACCCGGAACAAAAAACCTAAGAACAACAACAAAATCATTTCAGGTAAAAAAAAATGTATTGTTGTTTTGGTCCCCCCACCCCCATTTCCCATTTTGGAGACAGAAACTGAAAACAAAATCCGTTTCTTTGAATCTAATTGAATTTTTCTCCCGGAGTTTTCCGTTCCACCCCTGAAATGGAAAAAAATCAGTTATTTGCTCAGTTCTGTGTAGCAGTGTGGGGAACAATCCTGCATTGACAGGGATGCAGTGATATGGCTGTACAGGTGCATGTAGAAGCAGCAGTGTGATCTAATGGACAGAGCACTGGACTGGGAATCAGGAGACATGGATTCTGTTCTTGGCTCTGCTACTGACCTTAGGTGAACGGCTTCACCTCTTTGTTTGCTTTCCTTCACATATCTTGTCTGTTTAGATTGTAAGCTGTTCAGGGCAGGCGCTGCCCCTTTCTGTGAGTTTGTACCGCCCCTCACAATGGTGCCTTGATTGTGGTTACACTCTACTGGAATAATAATGACAATAGTCCTTCCCCATCTCTAACTTCTGTGATTCCATGGCATATTCTTCCAGATTTGCCAAACTCCTCCTCCGGCTGCCGGCGCTGAGATCCATTGGGCTGAAATGCCTCGAGCACCTCTTCTTCTTCAAGCTGATCGGGGACACTCCCATCGACACCTTTCTCATGGAGATGCTCGAGACCCCACTCCAGATCACCTGACCCTGTCGCTGGGAGGGAGATGGTAGAGGACAGTTTAGGATATTGTGGACCCACATCAGCTCCTGCCCAGTCTCCTTGCCCCTGTCCCGTACTGCGACAGCTTGTAATAAAGAGAGAGGCTTTATAAACCCTCAGATCTTTTTAGGTGGGAATATTTGTACAGAGACTAATTGACTCGTCAGACCCTCTCCTTGCCAGCTGTGGAATCGCTGCAGTTTATCAAAGTGCTAACAAGACCCTTTCCCCTGTACATGTAATTGGTTTAAATTATTTTTTCACTCGCAATAAAAGCAAAAAAAATATATATATAAGATATCGGCCCAGATCAGAGCCGAGAGCGTGTCATTCTGTCACACTGGGATGCATTTGGCACAGAGTTTGGGAGAGGGAAGAGGCTGAATAACCCATGGGCTTAGGCATGGGCTAGATCTGAAGCAGCACACTGGGAAACAGTTACTGGTGTGGTCCAGTGGATAGCAAGCCTGGCTAGGACTCAGGGGATGTAGGTTCTGTTCCTAGCTCAGCTACTGACTTGCTGTAGGACCTTGGCCACCTCCGTTTCCCCGCCCACCCTTTGTCTAGCTTGTAAGATCTTTGGGATATGTGGAGGGGGCCTAGCCCCAGGAGGTTCTGAGCTTGGTTGGGGGCTCCAGGCATTGCTCGCTGCCATCACAGCTAGTCTTTGGGCCATGTGAAATAGCTGGTGAGTCCCAGGTTAGTTCCCAACAGACGGTGGGGGGTCCCCACCACAAAAGCACTAGCTGCAGGGGTCATCTGAGCAGCTATGCTAAGGCTGTTATTGTAGCAGCACCTAGAGACAGCTGTGGAGATTGGGGACCAGACAAAAGTCTTATGGGGGGAAACCCCATTTTTACAGGTGAGGAACTGGGGCCCAGAGAGATTCAGTGACTTGCCCAAGGTCACACAGGGCATCTGTGGCAGAGCCAGGAATTGAACTCGGCTCTCTTGAGCCCCAGTGCAGTATTCTGGGTACAAAACTGTCCTCCCTCTCTTCCAGCATTGGGTCCCTGGAGACTGACCTTCCTCTCCTCCTGAGAAATGGCTTGTTTTGTCGGGTGGGTGTGGGACCCTCATGGGCTGGGGTGGAGGAAGCCTGCGCAGCTAATGCCCCTTCTGCCTACTACCCCAGCCAGGCTTTGCTGCAGGATCCACCAGGCCAGAACTTCAACTTGTGTGGTGCCAAATTGCACGTGAGCCCGGGAAGGACGCCATCACTTGACCCTACTCTCTGTGCTCAGGTCGCAAAACCCCCACAGCTGCGCCCTCCCCTCTCCACACCGGCCTGCCACATCCCATGAGCTGCAGCAGGTGAGCGCAAACAGGGCTCGCCTTCAAGTGGCATTCCTTAGCTGGGGGCCTGCTCAAAGCCTGAGCCTTTAAGCCCTCTGCTGCAAAACGCCAGTGCCCAACCCACACCCAGCTGAGTCCCATGGGCCCAGAAGCCATGCCCATGGGCAAAATGGCTGCCACTCGATGGTTCAGCAGCCAGGACAAGATGCAGGGCCTGGGAGGGGGAGCAGAGACACCGGGAAAGGTGGGGAGGAGGGGGGCAGGGCACTGGGAGGAGCAGGAGGCCGATTTAGGCAATGTGAGGGACAGAAGGGAGTGGAAGGATAGTGATGGGGGTAAGGGGTTGGATGGCAGTCCCCCCAGCCTGGAGAGGGAAGGGAGCAGGTGGCAAAGAAGAGGCTGGGTGCAGACAGTAACAGGCAAAGGACAGCAGCAATTCCCCTATCTCGGGGGAAGATAGGGTACGTGGAGTCAGCAGCTGAGCAGCCAGGGAGATGGCAGGTGCAATGTGCCAAGGAAAGGAGGACTGTGCAACCTGAAATTCTCACCCACGCCCTGGCAGAGATGTAGCAGGGAGTTCTAATCACTCCCCAGCAAGCCTTGTGTCAGCAGCGCCATTGTCAACCACAGCGAAACTGGATTGCCAGGGCCCTGGTGAAGATAATTACCCAGCGGAGACTAGCCCTGTGCCCATTCATCACAGGCAGCCGAGGGGGCTCCGGCCCTCGGGGTAGGGCTTGCCCCTGTTGTACTCCATTCATAAACATCGCTTGCTCTGGCTGGCCATTGTTAAGCTATTGTAAGTGGCTGAAAAGGGGCTCTGCCTTTCTCAGCTGGAAACTGGTCTGAATTAAAGCACACAATGCAACCAGTTAGCTGAAATGAGGGTGGGTGGACTGGGCGGTCATGGGCTATGCAGCTGTTTACCTCTTGAGGGGGCTGGTTCAAATCCGTGGCTCAGGCTGCAAAGTGCTGAGTGCCCTGGCTGCCCTAGGCCAGTGTACAGGTGTTGTATGGCAATGTGGGGGGAGGGAGAGAAATGGGCTGACGTTTAGCACCCAGCGGCTTGCAGGCCCAAGCCTTTACTGTTGCGGGAGCCCTGTTATTCTCTGTGCGGGGTTTGGCTGCAGTGGTCTCTGGAGATGAGCCTTGTTCCTTGGCGACGGATGTTCACAGCGCCCAGGTAGCACTAATGGGCACCTTTGCGGGCATTCCAGGGCCTGGGGCCCGATCTACCCTCTTGCCTGAGTGGGGTCCCTCCATGCTAGGGTCAGGGGGGTATGTGTGGAACGTGCAGGGTTGCTGCCCATGCTGGGCCAGTTCTGCTCCAGTGTCCGTGCCTAGCGCTGGCAAACAGCATCTGTCTAATGGCTTTTCACTCAGCTGTAGTGTGTGACCAGGGCTGCCCCAGTCCGGGGCCAGGCTTAACTATCGGAGCCAAAAGCCCCAGCTTCCTATGGCAGGAAGGATGACCCAGTGGTTAGGGCACTGACTTGGGAGCTGTGGGTTCAATTCCCTGATTTGCCAAGGTAACCTGGGGCATGTCACTGAGCCTCTCTGTGCCCCAGTGGCCCACTGGTACAGTGGGGAGGTTAGACCTTCCCTGCCTCGCAGGGGGTGTGGGAGGGTAAAGATGATGAGGTGCTCAGACACTAGGGTGATGGGAGCCTGGTGGGTACCCAGAGAGACAAATACTGGGGTGATGCCAAAGAAATAAAAGCTACCTGGGACGTGCAACAGCCTGGTGTTCTGAAAGATGGGCTCTGCCTCCACCAGTGGGTGCTCTGGTTTCTGCAGGTCCAGCCTGAGAGCCCTTGGGGCTGGTTTCAGAGTGTGCAGAGCAGCCCTGGCTCCCAGTGGGGGCAAATAGAGCTGTGTGCTTGGCGGTTTCTATGCCAGCCAGTCCCCCCAGCCACTCAGCTGTCCGTCCCTTAGCAGCATCCTTAATTGTGACTAAAAATACTGTTAGAGCAATGGCCCCATTCCCCCCACTCCCCCAACCCAGGCAAAGCTCAGCATGGATCAGAATAATCTGCCTGGCTTTAAATGTGTCATGACGTAAGGAGCAAGTCCTGGGAACCCAGTGGCTAATGGAGAGAAATGCAGATGGGCTTGGCTGGCAACCTCCTGGGTACACATAGCAGAGGGCCACGGTGCAAGAAGCCACCAGAGCCCTGGTCCATTGCTGACCGTATACCTCCTACCATCACCAACATGTCATCCTACCAACATGAGCTGGGCTTATGCTTCCCAGACTCCAGGCAGCCGTGCTGCCGAGGGAACAATCAATAAAGGAAAAACCAGTGCGCTGGGACCACCTTGCAGTAACGCTAGGCCATTCATTCACATGGCTGTTAGTCGTCCAATAAATGGGCTGACGTTTAGCGCTAGGGGATATTTGTTCGCAAGGATCCTAATATTTGGATGACACCTGTACCCACCCCCCTCATCCCAGCATGAGTATTGCCAACCCTCAGAATTCAGAAATCACGAGCCGGGGCCCCAAAGATCATGAGATTGAGTTCTCTGTATTTACCTTTGGGGGTCTGGTTTTTAAGCTTTTCTTTGCAACCATGAGGGCTCTTTTAGTTTAAATAGAGGCTGAGAGTCTCACATAATCCCAGGACTCCAGGAGCTGGGGCTTTAAAACACCAAATACTGTGAGACTCACAATAAAATCACTGCAATCCTGACTCAGCCTCCCACCAACCCCTCCTCCACCTGAGGAAACTGAACCAAAGGGCCACAACAGTTAACTCAAACTAGTACACTGGAGTTATTCCACCCAAGCTAGCCTAGCAGAGCCTACTGAGTGACTGGATTGGCTGCTGAGGAGCTACAGCTGCTGCATCCCCACACAGCTTTACTAGCTGGAGCATCGGCAGCAATCAAGGTTCCGTCTGTGGTGGGCCAACTAGTTTGAACTGAAAGCACCATGGAAATTGAGCTAGCCATTCTGGTGTGCGGCCAGAAGTTAGGTTAGAAGTCCAGCAAACACTGCAATGAAGAAAAGCCCCAAGTTTCTAGCTCTTTTGAAGAAAACCTTCCACAAATGAAGTGGGGGCAGTGACATCTGCCTGTCTGCAACCAGCCTGAACCATGAGCGCTGGGAGAGATGAGAATTGATCTGTTCTAATGTGCTCCTCCTAGTTTAGTAAAGATTATCCCCAGGGAGATCACTGTGCTATTAAAGACTCCGAGCCTGATCTGGGAAGCTTCCTTCATAGAATCATAGAATACTAGGGTTGGAAAAGACCTCAGGAGGCCATCTAGTCCAATCCCCTGCTCAAAGCAGGACCAATCCCCAACTAAATCATCCCAGCCAGGGCTTTGTCAAGCTGGGCCTTAAAAACCTCTAAGGATCAAGGGGATTACAGTGGATGAGAAGCCATTGTGTCAGGTGCAGCACAAACACAGAACAAAAGCTCTACACAGCCCCTTGTCTCCTTTTGTCACCCTCCTAGTGAAATAGTGTTTCCTAATATCCAAACTAGACCTCCCCGACTGCAACTTGAGACCATTGCTTCTTGTTCTGTCATCTGCCACCACTGAGAACAGCCTAGCTCCATCCTCTTTGCAACCCCCTTCAGGTAGCTGAAGGCTGCTATCAAATCCCCCCTCACTCTTCTCTTCTGCAGACTAAATAACCCCAGTTCCCTCAGCCCCTCCTCGTAAGTCATGTGCCCCAATTCCCTAATCATTTTCATTGCCCTCTGCTGGACTCTCAAATTTGTCCACATCCGTTCTGCAGTGGGAGGACCAAAACTGGATGCAATACTCCAGGTGTGGCCTCACCAGTGCTGAATAGAGGGGAATAATCACTTCCCTCGATCTGCTGGCAATGCTCCTACTAATGCAGCCCAATATGCCGTTGGCCTTCTTAGCAACAAGGGCACACTGCTGACTCCAGCTTCTCGTCTACTGTAATCTCCGGGCCCTTTTCTGCAGAACTGCTGCTTAGCCAGTCGGTCCCCAGCCTATAGCAGTGCACGGGATTCTTCCTTCCTTAGTGCAGAACTCTGCACGTGTCCTTGTTGAACCTCATCAGATTTCTTTGGCCCAATCCTCCAATTTGTCTAGGTCACTCTGGATCCTATCCCTACCCTCCAGTGTACCTACCTCTCCCCCCAGATTAGTGTCATCTGTGAACTTGCTGAGGGTGCAATTAATCCCATCATCCAGCTCATTAATAAAGATATTGAACAAAACCGGCCCCGGGACTGACCCCTGGGGCACTCTGCTTGATACCGGCTGCCAATAGACATCGAGCCATTGATTACTACCCATTGAGTCTAGCCAGCTTTCTAGCCACCTTATAGTCCATTCATCCAATCCATACTTCTTTAACTTGCTGGCAAGAATACTGTGGGAGACTGTATCAAAAGCTTTGCTAAAGTCAAGACATATCATATCCACCACTTTCCCCATATTCACAGAGCCAGTTATCTCATCATAGAAGGCACTCAGGTTGGTCAGGCACGACTTGCCCTTGGTGAATCCATATTGACTGTTCCTGATCACCTTCCTCTCCTCCAAGTGCTTCAAAATGGTTTCCTTGAGGACCTGCACCATGATTTTGCTGGGGAATGAAATGAAGCTGTAGTTCCCCGGGTTCTCTTTTTTCCCTTTTTTAAATATGGGCACTATATTTGCCTTCAGTGACATCCAAGATCTGGAAAGGATCCTCAGATTATTTAATCTATTAGTTTTATGACTGTGGGCCTGAGGAGCCCTAGGCAGAAGCCCGGAAGCCATTGTGTCAGGTGCAGCACAAACACAGAACAAAAGCTCTACACAGCTCCTTGTCTCCTTTTGCTTCCTCCAGACACACAGTACGTCCTCCCCAGCTTATTGTACTTTGGAGTGATCTGCTCCTGGGAGAACTTCTTACCCCTTGAGTAAATGCTGCCAAAGGAAGACAAGAATGTGAGACTTTCCCCTGAGCTTCCGCAATGGTCACTGTGTTCCAAGCTAGACAGGCTTACAAAGAATGGCCCTGAGGTCCCTGTGGGTATGTCTACACTGCACACTAAACCTTGGCTCTGATTCAGGTTTGAGTCCAAGTTTCCCTTCAGTCTGACTCTGGTCAGCAAGCACTCGGGTCCCAGATCCTAGGACCCAGCTACAGGGGTGGGTCAGAGCCCAAGTTCAGCAATGACTCACTCCAAGCCCTGTCATTTTTGCAGTGTGGAGGCAGGTGAAGCTGCAGGCCCAAGTCAGAAGGTCTGTGTAGTGCCGTGTGGATGCATTGGCACAGCTGTGAGAGCCAGGCCCAGCAGTATAAACCTGGGCTTGGAAACACAGAGTCCACAAGCATGGGTTTAAGTGTGTGCAGTGTAGACATACCCAACGAGGGAGCTGAGAGACAAATACTAATTGCTAGCTCTTTAGGACAGGGACTGGGTGACTGGAAAGTAGTAGGGGTACGTTATTAACTGTCTGTTAATTATTTAATATCAGCCTTAAATGCTGCGCTTTCCTGGCATCAAATAAATTTAAGTTTAAATACTTTCTGTTGTTTTCCACTAGGGGGCTCCCTAGGACACATCTTTCCTGTTGCGATTTTTCAGGCACTGAAATCAGCATGCACTAGCCGGCAGCCCTCACCAAGCTGGCTACCTTTAACAGAGGCAGGGATCAGCCTTTACTCCTGCTGCAGCTGAGTCCCCTAATCCAATTTCTGGCCTTTGGAAACATTACGAGGAATGGCTGCTGAGGTCTTTCTAATTGCCGTTGCAGAGGAGGAGAGCTGAGGGCGAAGCTGAGGTGTTGACCCAACACCTTGCTGAGGTCTTGGGTCAGATTCTCGGCTGGTGTAGATCGGTGTAGGGCTGATGAAGTCTGTTTACACCTGCTCGTGGCCTGGCCCTGTACGGTGGGGGGCACAAGAGATGAGGGAGATAAAAGCACAAGGAAACTTTCTCCCTTCCCTTGTGCACTAGAACCCAGCACAACCTGATTCTTGGACTCCCCACCTGCAAGGGTGGGAAGAGTCTCGCATGGACAGGATACACTCAAGACATGGGCAGGGAAGGGCACCTGGCCCTTTCCTCATTGCACTGACCAGCGGTGCTCGGCTGGTATGGGGTGGGGGGGAGGCATTGGTACAGTGCTATGGGAAAGGCGGGAGCAAGGCCTGCGCTGGCAACCACTCCCCCAGCATTCCCTGGAGCATTGTGACTGGTTCGGACACAGCACCCCCCTAGTGGACAAGCTAGATGGAGTTGTTACCCTACCCCCAGTCAGCTGGCAAGATAATGCCCCCTAGTGGAGAGCCGCTCCTTATTTGGTGTGGGCCATGGAGTACAGACACTTCTTGACCTTAGTTTTGACTAACATTACCCTAGCTGTAAGTCAAGCATCAGTGATTCTAGTACACTGTATTGCCAGGGTCAACCAATCAAAAACCATCATCATCATTGTTATTATATCATTGCAATAATGCCTGGGAACCCCAGTCATGGACCATGACCCCGTTGTGCTAGGTGCTGTACAAACACGGAACAAAGACAGTCTCTGCCCCAAAGAGTTAATAATCTAATCTAGTCAGCCCCAAAATACCTCGAGATTGGCTTAAAAATCACAAGTTTTTTAAAAAAAAATACATTTGGGATTCTTATCCTTTGCCTTCTGGTTCCTGACCCTTTAGGGGGTCACATTTTCAAGCTCTTTTTTGTAACCAGGAGGGCTAGAAATTGACCTTTAAAAAAAGATTCTCATAATCCCGTGCCTCCAGGAGCTGGGGATTTAAGAAATAAGAAAAAGGCTGAATATTGTGAAACTTGCACTGGGAAAGAGTCTAAGAGAAGCTAACAAATGCCACTTAAAAACTGCACAACCCCCCCCCCCAAGGGGTAGCACTGGGGATTTCTTTCTAAATGAGTTAATTAGCATAAATGATTAAAGAAATGAATTCATTCTCTAAGTGGAGTTTTCCCTTGCAGAATAATGGCATGCTAGGAAACCTATAAATCCATACATAGCTTAAATAATAATAAATATATGGATTAGTTAATCATTCCCCCTTTGTAACCTGTCCTGCCCAGAGATCACTGAGAGGCATTGGGGGTCTAGAGATTAGAGCAGGGAGGGAAAACCCAACAAGCAGAAAATGTGACATTAAAAAAATTAAAATAGTTCAGCTTTGATGGACCCCCCCCAAATTTCAAAATAACCAAGAACTTTTCACCAAAATTTTCAGTTTTAAAAAAGCCCCCCTTTTTTAAAATTAAAATTAAATGTTTAGAACAAACTTCTACCAGCTCTACATAAGAGCTATGGCTGAGATTTTGGAACGTTACTTGCCCTCACCAGTAGACAACACAAAGAACGAGCCAGCTGAACTCTTTCTGCATGTGTTCAGAATGGGTGCCAGTTTTGGTTGGATGTATGCCTAGAGGTTTCATCACATGACCTAATCTTTAATACCTGGAGACTTCAGGGCAATCCTAGAGGGCTGGCCAGTCAGCATTACTGATCAAGACAGCTTTGCTCAACCAGCTATCTCTTCTGTTACTCACTGTGAATTGTTTGTTAAACAGGGAAGAGAGAATCATAGACAGATCATCTAGTCCACTCCCCTGTATTGAGGCAGGACAAGTATTATCTAGACTATCCATGTCAGGTGTTTGTCAAATCAGTTCTTAAAAACCTCCAGCTCCAGGCTTATCTGTTCTGGCCTTTTCACTTCAAGAACCATTGGCTTCCAATGGACTGTCTCCCAAACGTTGAGCTGGTTTTTGATTATGAAGTCCATGTCTTCTGGATGTCCTAAAACCCACCAATAGTGGTTCTGATCCTTCTCCATCTTGATTTCTTAAAGCAAGTAGCATGGCTGTTTTGTAGGCATTATCTATACCTGACTTAGCAAGAGGATGTGGCCACTTCTCAGACACGTGGAAGTCTGCCCCTTCCGTAAGCTATCTGTGGATGATGCAATGCTCACCATTTACTGCCCAGTCTCTCTCATACACAAACACATCTGCAGAAGGTGCTTGAGAAGATAATGTACTTGGACTCCAATTGCATCTACGTTTTAGTAAGGGTGTAGGTTTCCCTTGTGGATTATGATCATTGTTGTGTTGGTCATAAGGACCTCTTGCTGGCGTTAAATTGGGGTCAATGGGTTCATATGGCCAAGATTTTCAAAAGCACTTTGGCCCAGTCCTCAAAGACATTTTGTTGCTAACTCCCATGTATTTCAATGAGAGCTAGGTGTCTAAATACCTTTAAGGATCTAGACCCTTGTGATGTTGGGTACTCCATGTTTGGGTGTCCAACCTGAGTCACTTTAAAGCGGTCTGAATCTCAGAGGTGGATGCTTCCCATTTCCTGGAAATCAAGACCCTTGGGTGGGTTTCAAGTCAGACACCCAAAATGACCAGTCACTTCTGAAAATCATGGGTTCTTCAAGTGATGGTCCCTATGTGTATTCCACACGTGTGTACACATGAGCGCAGAATGCAGAATGCCTTCAAAGCAGTGTCCATTGACTCGCACATGCTCAGTTGCTCTCCTCATTCTCCCAACTGAGAGGTCTCCAGTTTCTTCTTACCACATATGGCGTGAGTCGGCATCGTGTCCCTCTTCGCTATTGCAGAACCCGTAAAAATGTAATTGTAGCGAGTTTATATCTTAGCACAGGAATTCTAGTTAGTGTATAGTTTAGAAGTAGGGTAAAATACCACCCCCAGCCGGAGGGAAACCCTTCTGGTCCCAGGACTATGCCTAGGGTACTGGGCTTCAAGAACTGAATCGCCTGCCTTGCTCCTTCTCCATCAGCGACAAGCATCGCTAGTGCCTGTACTGTCTGGGTGAGGCACGTATCTTTGCTATGTGCAGTATCTATAAATCCTTCTCACCCAGAACTAGAGAGGCCAATGAGCTCCATCTGAAAAAGTTCCTGATGGAAGAGGCTTTCTTGGGTTTTGGTCATATGCTAGATTTCCCAGAATCCTCTAATACCAGCTCTTGAAAATACTGATCCCACTGAACATGGATTATTGCTTTGATGCCAAAGGGGCATTGCTAGTTTGCCTGGAACTGCCCCTAGGGTATTCTGTCCTACCTAAAAGGCTAGAGTCAGCTGGTGGTAATGAACTACTAACTAGTTGCCATCACATAGGATTTGGTGTGTGGCATCCCTCTGGGTTTGGCCCTAACTCTCATGTTCTTCACATGATTCTTAGTAAGGCCATTTCTAAACACTGAGTAGGGACACATCCCTTAGGGGAATTCCAAAAGACATGTCTCTTAGCCAAGACTGTGGCAGACTCATCAATCTGTAGCTGCTCCTAGAGGGGGACAGAGTGCCATATCAAGCAGGTATGGGTTACACCACCACACCACTTGAGGCATCTGTGTGATGGGGATTCAACTTGAGGTACCTCTGAAAATTAGGTGTTAAGCGACTCAAGTAGGGGCCCCCCTTACAGGCATGCTGTACATATCGCCAACTTGAAAATGTGGACCTCAAATTTCCTATATAGGTAACTCACTTCTCAGGAAGTTTGGTATCTTAATAATTTTGTCAATGCCTGTATACTTATAGATTTGAAAGGCCAGAAGGAGCCATTATGACCCTAGTCTGACCTCCTGTGTAACACAAACTAGTGCATTTCACCCAGTGACTTCTGACGAGAGACCAGCAACTTGTGCTTGAACTAGAGCATCTCTTTCTGAAAGGCGTCTAATCTTGATTTAAAGACTGCAGGTGAGGGGAAATCTACCACATCCCTTAGCAAGTTGTTCCAGTGGTTAACTACCTTGCCTGTTAAAACCCATTTACTATTTGCATCTTTATTTAACAAGGTAAACTCATTTTCCTGTGCTGACAGCTCCATCTCAACTGTTATTTTAATAATAAGTATGTCCTAAGTTGCTTCTCAGCAAAACACACCTGTAGAGTTGTAACTGTACCCTGTATTCATAGTGCATATTTGAGGTGATCTTGGCTATCTCTTTTAAGGTAGAAGTTGAGCTAAAGTATATTGTTCAGGTGATTTATCCTCAAACTGCAGCTCTAATTCAGTAAAGCACTTAAGAACGTCCTTAAATCCATCCCTATTCAGAAACTCATTTAAGCAGGTGCTGAAGTGCCCTTCTTGAATGAGGGTGCTCATGGCCAGTCTTATTAAAATTCAGGTGTGACTTTCTCTGACTATTCAATACAGTTTCTTTAAAATATTACTAAATCATCAGTATGCTCCTATTTCTACTGGCCCACTGTCTGTTAGCCATATGTATCTATCATGCTTCTTTGTGAATTCTTAACTTTGGGGCTCTTCGCTTGTTTCTTCGTCGTTGCAGTTAGAAGCCCCCTCTCCCACATAGCCTTGAAAGGGGCGTGGCTTCTAGCCACAACTTAAAAGGGGAGGGGTCAGCTCCTAGAAAGAAGTCAGCGGCCCCTCCTGAATCAGAGCTGTAGTTCTAAAATAGCAGTGAGGGAAGGCAGCTGTCTTTCCCCCCTCAGCAACCCAGGGGGCAGGGTTTGCTGTGCACCTGCTAGGAGAGAGGCCCAGGTGCATCCGTCTGAAACCCACAGGTCTTAGGGGAGCTGCTAGAATCCAGGGGCATTGGTGCAGTCCCCGTGCTTCTACCCAGCTGCCAGCTGGCTTCTGGCTCCCACTTTGAGAAAATAGCTCTCACGGGGATCCATGCATCTAGGGCTTCTCTGAGCGCCAGCTGCCCCAGGGCCCTCACAGGGGGAGGGCACTGGAAAGGGGTGCTACACAAAGGGGAGAGAATCTGCTAGTGCTTGGCGCTCCCTGCCCTGCTCTCTCCCAACCCAGAAATCTTGAACTCCATGTGGGGGCACCGTGTCATGCCCCTTTATGCATCGTGGGCACAGGCTACCACCACGCGCAGGGACAAGAGGAGCACAAAGCTGGCTGTTTCTAACTGTCCTTACTTGGGCAGAGCTCTCATTGGCATCAGTGGGAATTTGGCTCGGAGTCTGGATCCAACATATAACAAGGACAAAACTGCAGCGGGAGACAGCTGCATATGTACTATTAATTGGGTTACAGTGGCCCTGCAAGGCCCTGGGCTGCGATCAGATCCCCGCTGTGTTAGGTGCTGTACAGACACATAGTAAGAGGCAGTCTCTTCCCTGGGAGTCTACAGTCTAAATAGGAAAGACAAAGAAAGGGTGGGGAGGGGAAACCAAGGCAGAGAGGAGAAGTGACTTGCCCTGGTCACACAGCTAAATGAGGTATGGGTGTATCTCCATACACACAAATTACAGGGATCCATCCACTACACTTCTTCTCTCAGGGAAAAGTGTTCAACAGGGTGCTGCGTGCACAGCAAACTGCAGGATCTAGAAGCCATGGTCAGGTGCATGGCGCTGATTCAGCAGAGCCCTTATGGGTGCCTTGTGCCCTTTCAGAACATCAAGGAAGCCAGGAAATGAAAACTTAAGGTGGCATTACCCCTGTATAGGGAGAAAATCGTATAACACCACAATACCGGAGAAACAGGACATTCTTAAAGACTGCATTGTAATGCATACCCACATGTGTAATACCAAATCAATTGTACCTCTACGTTTCTTCACTGTTGTGGCCCTCACAGCAGACACGTAACATTACATTTGGCAGTTTTGCCTTGTAAGTAGAGCAGTGGCCAGGGGCAAGAGACCTGGGTGCTACTCTTGACTCTGCCATTGGCCTGATCGGGGACCTTGGGCAAGTCACATCATCACTCTGTGCCTCGGTTTCCCCATCTGTAAAGTGGGGATGAGGATACCAACACCATTTGTAAAGTGCTTTGAGATCCATGGATGAAAAGTGCTGCATTAGACCTAACTATTGTTACAATTAACATATCATTTTGCATGGACGTTCCCTGATTTTATTTTTTTAAAAGGAAAATAGTTATATTTATCTTTAAAAAGACATCTACAGCACCATCAAAACATTGCAAAATAAAAAGACGATCATAAACACACCCTATTAAAAGTCATATACATCCAACCAATCCAGAGTTGGGGGTGGGTTCAAGGACAAATGGAGAGGGAAGGTAATAGATATGGCAACAACATGCTCTCCTTTGGCCAAAGAAAAGGAAAAGGGGGCCAGAGTCTCAGCTGGCATTGGTATGGTAATTTACAGGCTGCTGAGGAAACAGCCCACAGTGGGTTTTTTTTTAAGTGAGGAGGTTTGAACTAGATCAGTTTTAGAGGGAAATAGCTTAATCTCTTGGGGACCAGCTACAAACTCAGCCAGTTGCTAAACTACTATGTGACCGTGAGATCAATAAACAAAGGCAATGCGCCCTGAGCACAAAAACTTATGCACAGCACACTTATGCTGTGGTATCCCACCATTGAGGAAAAAAAACCCTGCCTCACTCGGAACAGACACACTTGGGAGCTATGCCAAGTTCTGCAGTCTGCCTCATGCACCCTCCCGGCAACTTCCCTCCACCGGGCCTGACGCGGCAAGCACCTCCCTCGACCAGGCCTCAGCATGTGTGACACGTTCACTGCATGAGTTCTTTGGTTGACGTCTGTGCTTGATGTTAAGCCTGACTTGGGGCCTAAGTCTGAAGAGCAAGGGAGAAAGTGCAGTCCGGTAGAGAAAGGACAACAGGGCCTGGAAGCTAGTAGACATGATTTATGAACTCCACTGAGTTCTGACACTGCGGCTGGGTCACAAACTTTCTGCAACACATTCTCCCCATCTGCAAATGTGGAGGTGTTAGTCCCTTCCTCAAAAGCAGCTGTGAGGCATAGTTCAGATATTTGGCAGCTGCTGAGAGACTCCAGAATGAAAGGGGATAGAAAGGGGCATAGTATTACGCAAACTTCAAGCAAACTGCAGAATGAAACTCAGCTGGCTTCGATTTCCCTGCCTAGGGATCACTTACATGGAGGAGAATGGGAGTCTGGGGAGGAGTCAGGGTTTGGTCTTACATCTAGAGTAGCTCTGAATTGCAGCCACCTCTGGGGCCTGGGGTGGTCTCTTACCAATGCATAGGCCAGGGGAGTGAAATACTGGCCCAATTTCTCTTTCAACCTGCAAAGCACATGCAGTAAGTACCCTTTGTAAAGCACTTTGAGATCCATGGATGATCCAAGTGGCCCATTGCTACGACATGCCACCGATGCTGTACCCAACATCCTGATCCATCCCGTTGGGGTGCAATATCCAAGATCAATGGGATCACGAAAGCCCCAGCATGATTCATACATGCAAAGGAGCAGAGCACAGGGTGAGCTGTTAGCATCAATCCTTCATTTCCTTGCCTCTGAGGGCTTCTCTGCACAGCATCACGGAGGACCACTACAGTAGACTTAATCAGTGCCAGTCTAGCTGCGACGGGGTAAGCAAACACTGGTGTCTTGTCTAAACTAGGGCTCTCACCAGCGGCGTTACAATGGTGGGACTCCAGTGGAGGGAGAGTTCCTGGGAAATGCTAGCAGAGAGCAGGCTTTGGTTTTCTGACTTGGGAGTGTAACTAATAAAGTGGAAGAGGCTGTGACCAGGTCACTGATCTCTCTGGGGAAAGGTGGGAGGTAGGAGATGCAAGAGTGGGGAATCTTTAGAACATTTAAACTTTTTCCTTTCCAGGTGCCTTGAGCCAAGCCATGCCTGAGCCATTGCTGTTAGAGCTCCCCTCCTCACAGCCCCCTAGGAGGGGTACAAAGAAATGTGGGGGGAGCTGCATCTGTGCATCACTACTTGCCCCCCCACACGTTTCTCCACCAGGAGGAAGCAGGGAGAAATCTGGGCACCCCTGATCCCCGGCAGCGCTCCCCTGCCAGCCGGGAGCAGTTTCTAACACTACACCTGCAGTGCACACCTCTGTGCTGCCACACGGTGCCCCCTTGACCCTGGCATCCCTGGGCAGTCACCCACACAGCCCACCCCTAAAGCTGGCCCAGACTGGAAGTCACATCCTAATGTCTAGTTCTTAAGTATCCAATGGATCTTCTGGAGAACTTTTCATTTGAAATGTTGCGACTGAAAACAAATATTCAAGTCTACTTTTGGAGAAGACCTTGAACCGCCCCCACTTAATGAGATTTACAACAAAAAACTACAACTAACTTTCCTTGAAGCCGTGCATAGCCCCACACAGTTTTTGCACATTGCCAGTGACTGCGACAGAAGCCGAAAGAAGTTCCAGCAAGCCGGCATTCATCAGAAACTGCAGACCATCTATTCTGTGCCAGTCACCATGCTGTCTTGTCTACTGAATGTGAACTTGCAAGAGAAATTCATTTAGTGAGGTCGTTTGTAATAGTGCAATGAAAAAGGGAAGAAAGGTAAAGTTGTAACGTGATAAGTCCGATCTATGCCATTTCAGAACTGAGATAGAATTTTCTTTCATTAATTAGTTTGTCTGTGTGGGACGTGTTGGGGGCCCAGATTATGAATTTTCTCTGGGCCCAGCAAAATGTTGTTTGGAGCTTGTATCCCAGCTGAGGTCAGAGAGAGATGCACTGTTGTCCAACCACCGGATGAGGCAGATGCGGTCCGTATAACTGGAGAACAGAGTTCCTTTGCAGATGGCATGCGTCATAGTTTCTCTCCTTTCTGAGAACGAGAAGATGCTTCCAAATACGCCGGAAAGGACCGATTTTTTAGACAGCACCAGAAAGTGCCACATTTCTCAAGAACGATAGCCAGGTATTCAGATCCCAGAGCCACAGAACTGGCCAAAGAATCCACATCTTGCCAGGCAAATTCAGCTCCAGAATCCCAGCTTTTGGGGTGAGGGTTGGGAGTCTAGCCCTTTTGATTGGGTTAAAATAACACACCCACTTTGTAACTAATGCAGTCCTGTCTGCCTGAGTCTGCAGTCAGCCGGAAAGGCCGGCTCTGAGAGGGGTGAACGACCCATTCATCTCAAAGGGGTTGAAGTTTGAAACTCAATGATGGCAGTTGCAGTGTCAACACTGTTAACTATTTAACTGGTGGTTATTTTAGCAGGCATATCTAACTAATGTGCTAACCCCAAGCTGCCTGCCACACTTCCCCATGTCAAATGCCAAAACCTCAACTTGCCCCTTAACCAGCTGCCACTCCCTTCAGCTCCCCCCTGATAGCATCTACACTTATGTATTTTCAACACAATACTCGGCAGCACACTAAAAATTACACATTTGGGGGCAGTATCAAATTAATTACATTTAATATCAAACTAAATATCCCAAGGAGTATTGCACTGAGTGTATTATTTATTTTCATATCTCAATCAACATCAACCTCTATTTCTTACTTTATCTGAACCTGCCACCAAATTGCCAGTCTGCTGAACAAGAGCACTGCAGAATCCAGGGATTTTGCCACTGAGTTTAGCTCTGGCTTGCCACAGGATATCTAGGGCCTTGGCTATAACTTTGTGTCCAAGAAAGACCCAGCATTAATGCAATGTTAAGGAAAATGGAGAAACCTGCTATTCAAAAGTCTAAAAATACAATGTTGAGGTTGCAAGTTAAAATGAATTCTGCTCCTTCATTTCATAGTTTTTTAAGGGCAGATGGGATCATTAGCTTATCTAGTCTGACCTTCTGCACAACACAGGCCATTAAACTGCACTCCTAGAATATCAGGGTTGGAAGGGACCTCAGGAGGTCATCTAGTCCAACCCCCTGCTCAGAGCAGGCCCAATCCCCCAGTTTTTTGCCCCAGATCCCTAAATGGCGCCTTCAAGGACTGAGCTCATAACCCTGGGTTGAGTTGGCCAATGCTCAAACCACTGAACTATCACTCCTCCTATATTAAGCTGAGCATTTTTAGTTAGACCAAAGCATTTCAGTCCTTAGGAAACTAAACCATATGCCGAAGGCAGAGAATGGGAGAGACCCAGGTGCCACTTGCAATGGCCAGTAATTAGTTAGGTGAGAGATGCCCAGATGATGCAAATTGGTGAACCATACCCCACTCTGCAGAGGAAGGTGAAACCCCTCCTCCCCCCAAGATCTCTGTCTATCTGACCTGGTGGAAAAATTCCTTCCTGGCCAGTAACATTGGAACAATTTGCGTAGTGGGGGTGCTGAAAGCCATTGAAGCAAACTGTAAACCCTGTATGTGATGGAAACCACTTCAAGCCAGGGGTGCAGCAGCATCCCTAGTTCCAATCTCCTGTTCCTCACCCCAAATCTGGAGACCCTGGACATGTGAACAAGGCACACCAGCCAGGCAAAGAAAAAGATTTTTTTGTACCACCTCTTGTTCTTATGTGTTAAATTATTGTGAGAGGTAGCAGGGCTGGGGGAATAAGCTGGGGCTCTGGATACCTAGGTTCTCATTTCAGCTCTGCCACTGGACAGCCATGTGAACTTGAGCAAGTCATTTCACCTTGCAGTGCCTTAGATTCCCTTCAAACCCATCCTCAGTCTTGTTTGTTTAGCTTTTAAGTTCTTCAGGGTTAGGATAGCCTGTCTGTTACTGGTATAGCTAGTCAGGAAATGGATTTTCTCTCCTATGACAAATTTGGAGATTTTGAAAAAAAAAGCTGTCCCAAACTGAAGCAAAAAGCCAAAAATTCAAAAAGCAGGGCAAAACTAAACAAAAAAATGTTTTTGGGGGTCAATCAAAATATGTTGTTTCTAGAAATGTGAAATATTTCATTGCGAGGGGGATTTGTTTTTATTTTTATTATATAGATATATTTCTAAAATACAATGCAAGATGAAAAGACACTTTTCAATGAACCATCAAAACTTTTCAGTTCAAAAATGTCAAAATGGGATGTCCAACATTTTGAAAATTGCTTTTCCATTTTTAAAAACACAGTTGTCACCCCAATGCAATTTCATGAAACGTCACAAATTAGTTAAAATTTCATTTTCCAGTGGAAAACTGGAGGAACATTTGCTAATCAACTCTACTCTCTACAGGGTCTCAAACAATGGGACCCTGACATCCGTTGGAACGTCTGGGCACTACTGTAACACAACTCATGGAAATATGCCTCGTCTTTGCACTGTTATAAATGGTTGATCATCAAACTGTGATAATAATGCACATTTAAGATGGCTCTGAGAAGTACTCAAAAGCCAGGAAATGCCGGGGTTAAAGTTGCCTGTGCATATTTAAATGCCAGTCTTCAGTGTATATAAACAATAGTCTTTAACTAAGCGATCCCCTATGGCGTCTCAAATAATAGATAATGTAACATATTATTAAGGACTGTAACGTAGGATAACGTTGGATAAACATGTTTAATATCTTGTAATATATTAATATCTTATTTTTTTCTGAGTTCATTATCTTAATGTTACAGGATATCTGGACTAACTTGGTTTTTTTTAAAAAGTTGGGGTTATTTTTATGTATTTATTTGTGTGCAAAGCATGACGTTAAATAATGGTGTGAACACTGTGCATCCAAAATCCAGTGCTTTCCCTCTTTGGATGAAGACACAGTTATGCATGACCAAATAATAACCCTATCAGTCCTGATAATAGCAGTATATATGATAATTTATTAAACTGTATCTTTAATATGAAGAGTTAGTCCAATATTTCTTTCTCAAGTAGCCTACCCCCAAGTTCTTTAGCGAAGTCCAAAATGTTCGGAGTACTTTGCAATACAAAATGAAATGACGATAATATTGCAAAACGGGTTCTTTAATTTCCTGAATCCATCTAACATTGATACTGATAACTTTCGAGGCAGGGTGTATTTCACATTAAGACGGTAATTCTAACCTGTCAAGTTGCAAACGGATTTTATTGTTTCAGTGTCTGACATAAAATGATATGTTTTCCCAAGAACTAATTATTTCATTGTATTAAACAATTATAGTATATTTTCAAGGTATTAAACCTTGCATGTTTTAGGTACAGCTGCCCTTAAAATGAATGGGAGATTTACTTAGCTCCAGATCAGGCAAAAACGGAATTCAGAGTTAAAATTTGGCTCCGCTTTGCTGTCCTGCATCTGAAATATGTTGCCTCAGTACTTTTTCCAGGGTGCTTTCCCTATCGATGATTATCAGGTACTGTTTGTACAGCTGAAGTAGGAAAACAAAATGCTACACACGTCTAGTTACGGTTTTTTTTTGTTTAAATGTAAGATATACAGTATTAGTTGAAGAATAGCGCGACCTCCAAATTAAAGGGTGAAATTCCAGCCCTACTGAAGTTAATGGGAGTTTGCCCTCGATTTCAAGGGAGCTCGGGTTTCCCCCAAAGATTTTATCCTAGTGCATACACTGGGATGCTAAGATTGCACATTCCAACTTAACTTGAGCATTTCCCGGTTGTGAGTGGTTAGATGTACCACCCTAATATTGCATGGGTGTAGGGCTCCCCCCCCACTATTAAATATGCATGCGGCGTGGGTGCTTTACACGTCTTTACTGCACCCTGTGTCCCCTCTCTTCATTTCAGAGCTCTGTTTGCAGAGACAGGGAGCAGGCTGGTATGGAGAGAGAGCGGGTGCGGTGAGGCAGGAGAGTTGCCGATGGGGAGGAAACTTAAGAGATGAGACTGGGAGGTACCAGAGTCAGGAAATGAGACCAGCTCCCGCAGCAGGAAGAGAGAGCTAAGACCCGAGCTCGCTTTGCCACAGGTTAGCGCAGCGCAGGGCCCGAGGAGACCTGCTAGGGGAAGCCTACCCGAGAGAGACGCAGACGTATGCCAGCAACTCCAGGCAACCGCCTCCCGCTCACCTGCAGCTCCCCACCCCGAGGAGCAAACCCGGCCGGGATCGCTTTGCACAGGGAGAGCGGCCCGAGTCGGTCTCGGGGCAGGAGGGCTCTGGGAGCGAGGAGGAGGGCAAAGCGCCGCCGAAGAGCAGCCGGGGGGCTGCAGCGGCGGCTGCCGGCCCAGGGGAGGAATCGGTGTTTCCTCCAGGGCTCCCCAGGCGCGTCTGCCCGCAGGAACCAGGGCTTCCCCCTTTGCGGCTACTTTGCAACTGTCCCCTCGCCGGCCAGGTAAGCGAGCTCCGCGGTGGGGTGGGACTGGGCGGAAAGCGAGGGGGCTTTGCGGGGCTTCCCAGCGGCTTTCTAATTGCCCTGGGCCCGGCTCGGAGCGGCGGTAGAGATGGATCCTCGCCTCGCCTGCAAAGAGGGGATGGAGCTGAAGCGGGGTCCGCTGTGAGGGGACCAGCTGGGAAGTTGCAGCCCTGGATCCCCGGAGGTGGAGGCCAGGGGAGTTCTTGCAAAGAGCCAACCGGCCCAGGACAAAATCTGATCGTGTAGCGACCCCCCCCACACCATTCCCAGCCCCTCCCCCCCCACCGCCTTGTCCATTTCGGCCCCAGCCCGGCTCTGGGGTGCGTCTAAGCGCCGCGTGTCCATTGCTGTTTTGCAGCCGGGCTGACTCCCCTCCCGGTCCCTCACCATGTTAGACGGGTTGAAAATGGAAGAGAATTTGCAGAACGCGCTGGAGACCTCGGCCCCGTTCTCCTCCTTGCTGGGTAAGTTGCAAGAAACTTCCCGTGCTGATCTCGCCCCAGGGCCAGGTTGAGGGGGCCGGGGGGAGACCCCGCATCCCACCCGTTGGACAGAGAAAAGAAAAGGCTGTTAAGTGAGGCGCTGCGCAGCTCCTCTCCCCTTGCTGCCCCGGTAAGAGACCAGGGCTTCGGCTCTCTTTCGTGCGCTCTCTGGGGCAATGGTTGATTTCAAGCCCCTGGTGAAATCTGACGCCCCTCCAGCCCCGCGGATCCAGCTTCCCCCTGAAATCACGATCTAGCCTCAAGCTGAGGAAAAATCGGGCCTTTTCTCCCCTGCCTTTCCCACACTCCGCTACCGAATGCATGTGTGAACGTGCCTCTCCCAGGCTCGCTTTCTCTGAGCGAGAAGGCAAGAAATCGGATTTAGCTAGAACCTCAGCAAAAGTTTGCACGATTTCACTCTGGTTAGCACGCGCCCAGGTTCCAGTGACCAAGAATAAACAGCCCAGTTAGGTGCACACATTATCCGTCGTACCGCCCCCCCCCCCGCGCCAACCCTTAGAACTAATTTCCCACCGGTGAGAAAGTTACAAATAAAATCAAAAGGAGGACTTGTGGCACCTTAGAGACTAACCAATTTATTTGAGCATGAGCTTTCGTGAGCTACAGCTCACTTCATCGGATGTAGCTCACGAAAACTTATGCTCAAATAAATTGGTTCGTCTCTAAGGTGCCACAAGTACTCCTTTTCTTTTTGCGAATACAGACTAACAGGGCTGTTACTCTGAAACCTGAAATAAAATCAAGTGTAGAAGAACCAGGGATTGAAATCCGCAGCCGCTGTGGCGTGGAACAGGCGAGGGATTCTGCTTTTTCCTTCTCCCGGGATTGTCTTTTGTTTTTGTTAACTAGGCCTTGACAAAATCAAAATAAAAACTATTTGAAAATTGCCTTCCAAAATATTGGGCGGGGATTCAGGAAAACGGGTGATTTTTCACGGAGTCGTTTTTTGTTTTTTAATTGTCTCCCCCACGCTTAAAAGAAATGAAAAATATCCACCTAGTTTACGATTTTAGGGTTATAAAATGAATGGATTAAAAAAAATGAACCTCTTAGATCTCGCTCTATTGCTTTGATTAGCAACACTAATAAACATAATAATTACAGTGTTGGAAATCACAGATTGGTGCAGAGAGCACTGTGGAATTTATATCGATGGAATGTGTACAAATCTACCAGCTCAGATACCAGTCCTGTTATTCTATAGCGCCTTTCTCTAGATTAGCTGTACTAATTTTTGTTTCTACTATCGATCTATAACTATATATAATGTGTGTGTGTGTATATATATATATAAACATACATATATACTCACATACATACTGTACATAGATAAGATATATACACTACATATTTGTGGAATCTATCTATCTATCTATCTATCTATCTATCTATCTATCTATCTATCTATCTATCTATCTATCTATCTATATTGATTAGATAGATAATGAGTTTAAGGGGAAAATACGCATATTTCGAAGAACGTTTAGTCCTTGTAAGAAATACCCAACTCCAGAATAGGTGACTCGAAACTAAATTCGTGTTCAAGTACCACAGTTCATTTGTTGATAAAAATCTTAACATTCAAACGGGTGAAATTTCTTCTTTTAACGAGCTGAAGTGTTTTCTTTTTTCGTCTTCATTTCACTTCTCTGTTCGGGGGAGGCTCTACATTTCCCCTTTGATGACATCTGCTCCTGGTTTTTGTTGATTTATGAATTCTCTCCTTATCTCCGGAGTCAAACGGGTTCCTTTATGATTACTTCGACCCCAAACATTTCACTCCTTTAATGCCACTTTTTAAAAAAAATGTCATGGGGGGGGGGAAATAGCTCCTAACCTGGTGGGGGAATAGCTCCTAACCTGGTGGGGGAATAGCTCCTAAACTGGGGGGAGGGATAGCTCCTAAACTGGGGCGGGGGGGGCGCTTTCGTGTGCATAAATACGAACTTAACTAAGGAAGGTTAATTCTTTGAAAAACTAACCGCTTGCCATCGAGATGTTTATCTCCCTTGTCCTGCCGATAATCCTTTGCCATCTTTGGGAGGTCAAATATTTTTGTTCTTTTCCTACAGATTCGTTTAGGGGGGAAAAAGGCAACATATTCTTGAGACTCGAGCCTGACTCGCACCCGCTCGGTTGCGGAGGGGATACAGCGGGCAGTGTATTGTCTCGCCTGTGTCCCCGCGTGGTGTATATGTCTAAGGCGCGTGTATGCAAATCCCACGGGGTTGTGTCAGGGCGGCCTGGCAGTTCTCGCCCTGGATCATTACTAGAGCAGTTCTCTGCCCAGGAAAAAGCCCCCGCAACCGGAACGATCGTTTCGATTTGCCCCCCCCCCGCAGCTCTTCCAAGGAGCGGCACCACAAGCCCAAGGAGCCTCTGGCAGTGGCTTGCGGCTCATTGGAGACCCACAGCCGGGGGGCGCCGGGGAAGGGGGGCCTGGGGAAGGGGCCACTGCGCTGCCCATGGTGCCACGGCTCCCTGTGTTTCTTTGGTCGCAGGCAGAGCCGCGAGCCCCAGGTCGGTGTGCGAGGGCTGCCAGCGGGTGATCTCGGACCGGTTTCTGCTGCGGCTCAATGACAGCTTGTGGCACGAGCGCTGCGTGCAGTGCGCCTCGTGCCGGGAGCCTCTGGAGACCACCTGCTTCTACCGCGACAAGAAGCTCTACTGCAAGCTGGACTACGAGAAGTAAGTTGAGCGCGACCGCGGGCGGCAGGCCGGGCGGACAGAGGGGCCGGCCCCCGGTCCTCCCAGCGCGCGATCTCTGCCCGGAGAAAGGCCCTGGGCCGGGGGCCGCAGGTCCGGGCCTGATCCGCCGGGAGAAGCGAGCTGCGGGGCCGGGGCAGCCAGGGCCGGGGCGTGGCAATCGGGCGCATCGCGTTGCTTTGCGGTGCCCGCCGCGGGAGCCCGAGCCCCCCCCGGCCAAACGCGCCCGCCCGCAGGCCCGCGGCTGCCGACCCAGCTCTGCCCCCCGCCCGAGACGGGCGAAGGGGGATGCCCAGCAGCTGGCCAGGGTGGCCTGGGCTGCAGGGGGCTTTTCCCCTCCGTCGCTTCTCACCCAGAAGCGCCCCCCGTGTCTGGGCTGCGGTTCTGTGTTTGGGACAATCTGGGGGCGCAGCCGGACCCCCAGAGGGTGAGATTGGGTCTGTTTCCTGTTGAGGGGAGCCCACCGCCCTGCTAAGGCTAGAGACCGGGGCGGGGGGGGGGACACAACTGCACGTGCTGCAAGGGCCGAAGTGCCAGGTTCAGAAGGGCCCGGTGCCCTCGGGAGCCCCTGGAAAGTCAGCGGGATTCCCGACGGGTTCCTAAAAGGGCGTCAGTGGCTTTTGCAAATGGGACTGTAATTGCCTGAAAGGCCTTTGTGGCCCTACAGAGGGTGATTACAGGGCATGGGGATTCCTGGTTTCTTTCACTTGATCTCAAAAGCACAAAAAGTATTTATCTAAGGAGCTTACCGGCCCCCCATCACTGCAGTGTCTGAGCACCGCCCAGTCTTCCCTATGTTCACTCTCACAACACCCCTGTGAGGCAGGGCAGTGCTGTTATCCCCATTGCACAGCTGGGGGAACTGAGGCACCCAGAGATTAATAGCGAAATTCTGGCCCCCTTGGGCTCAATGGCAAAACTCCCATTCACTTCAGTGGGGGCAGGATTTCATTCTAGGTGATTTAGCCAAGTTCCCACAGGGAATGGAATCCATATCTCCAGTCTTGGGACTAACCGTGCAGGGCAGGAAACCCTGGGGAGAGTGGGCACCTTCTTGTTAAGACAGAGAGTGGGGCCTTGCTCCTAAAGTCTTCACCCAGGCAAGACTTCTCTTGATTTCAGCAGGAGTTTGACTTGGGTGAGAACCACAGGACATGGCCTTTAGTATATACTGGGATGGATGAGGGGTGGAAGGGGAGTCCCTCTTGTTCTATTTCCCATTCAAATCCTTCTGCAGTGTTAAATGCAGGGCTGTGGGGATGTTTGGAGAGCAAGGAGCTTTCTCCCCCAGCATAAGGGATGGACACAAGAGTGGCCCAGGAACTGCTACTTTCCCAGAGACACAGCACCCACACAGGCCCACCCTCCCCTCCAGACTGCACCGCCCCAGGGACCTCTTGATGCCAACTGGACAGAGGGGATGCATGGGGGTTTACAGGGATTCCCCGGATCAGGTATATGCATAATAATTCACCAAAGGGTGGCAAGTAAGGTCTCTACCGAGAGCCAGTAGCTCACTGGTACCATAATCATTGTGTGATGTATCTACAGAGAACAGTTAAGAAGTTTTGTATCTGCTCTGGAAATTATGCTCTTAAAAGCATTGACATTGAGGGCAGGTCAGCAGAGGTGACATTTCCCACTTCCCAACCCATTCCCTGCGTTGGGCTCCCTGTGGCTGCTAGGGAGGCCTTGAGATTTCCTGCATAGCTCCTCCAGGCCTGCATGCTGCTTCTTACTATGGGCGCTACCTACATGGCAGAGCTGGACCCCCAGGATGGCTTGCTTCAAAGCCCATTTAAAGCCAATGGAAAGAAACCTACTGCTTTAAAGGGGTTTTGGATTAAGCCTTTGGCAAATCAGAAAAATGGGGCCAGATCCCTCTGCCACCTACGTCAGTAGCAGTTTTGTAGGCTTTTCAGTGTTTAATGCTGGGACTCATTTCCCCAAGTTCTGTGAGTTGTTTAGTTTGTGTGTTGCAGGGGTTTGCTGGTGGGAGGCCGGCCGTTTGTCCCACGTTAAACTGGACAGTCCTCTTTTTTCCTATGGGTTTGTCCCCTGTGCTGAATCCCGGATGGGCAACACCAAAGAATGCACCACTCTGCCCCAGGAGGTGTGACCATGCATGTGAGGTCACGCCAATGGCTCTTCAAAATCTCCTCCTCTGGGTGGCAGGGTGGGGTCACATAGGCGAGGGTGGGCCTACGCCCTTCCCGGAAGTACCAGAATGTCCAGTATGCTAGAGAGGCATCAGTGGCCACCCAAGTTTGTGGGCTAGTGGGCTTGTTTAACAGGGCACTTCCCAGGAGTCAAAGTTCAGACTTTTATGCATGAGAATAATACACATATTGACAAGCCCCATGATATTCATTCAGGAACATTGGAAATGTATTTGATTTATTAGAAAACTGAGTATACTGGCAAAGTTCTTCTCTCGCCATGTTAATAAGGCGAGTGTATTCCAGGGCAAATCTTATATTTCGCTAAAGTGGCTTCTGTAACTTCCTTTTAAGGACATGAGTTTAATTACTGCAGCTACAAGTAAAGTTTGATGCAGAATTTGTGAGAGTGGAAGCTTGGCATTGTTTTCAAACACTCAGGAAACAAGGAAAGAACTCTCTGAAGCTGAAATGGAAGGAAGAGTTGCAGCTAAAAAAATGAAAACCGGTTGTGTTTTTTTGGTCTCAGGACTTGGTATGTGTGTGTTTTGTTAATCCACTGGTAAAAATATAGCTGCAAGTTTTAGTACTTTGTGGGATTAAAAGCAATATAAGGTGTCTTCTGTTTTAAAAAAAAAATGAAAATGAGCCTTCAGAACATACTTCCTTGCTATTATGGTAGTGATGGGAAAATATGATGAAATGTCACAATATAAACACCTGCCTAAGTTGCCGTGGGCTTGGCTTTTTAGGTTGTGCCTTATATATGTCTGTTTTCCTGGCTTCTGAACGTTTAGCTAGAAAAGGGGCCCAATCCTGCTGCCTTTACTTATATGGATCTTCCTTATTGAAATAAACAGTCACAGTGTAGTCACTGAGCCAGATTTGCAACTGGGGCACATTGCAATAGCTCTGTTGAAATGCACAGAGCAATGCTGATTTCCATCAAGTGGAGGGGATCTGGCTGACTGGGACTCTTTGCATGAGTAAGAACTACTTGGGAAAATGGTTCCAACCCAGAGATAGATGGATAGATAGATAGATAGATAGATAGATAGATAGATACTCAGAGATGTATACAAATGAAAAGCCAATTTCTTGTGAATATACCCACTTGTTCTAATTATGAGATGGTTTCATTTTATTACTAGCTTTTTACTAGAAATAAAAAAACCCTTTGACAGTATAATTATAAATTAAATTAGTTGTTACCTAAGTATTAAGGGCTCAGTTCTGCACCATTGAAGTCAGTGGGAGTTTTGCCATTGAATCGTGTAGGAACAAGATTAGACCTTTAAGGAGGTGAAAAATACAGAAGTCAAGGGAATACAACAGAATGAGACAATATGAGTTACAGTGGGTCTGTAGATTGTTTTCATACAAGATAACCAGATCTCTTTAATTAGTGTGACAGCATAGGGAAGAGGGGGAAACCCCCCCAAAGATCTCTATACTCTTTCAGTTTCTTTTAGCTGTATTGAGATTTCCCACACTTGTATGTTTTTAATAACTATTTTCCAAACCTACTAATCCTCCTCTCATTCTGCTTATAGTTTGATTTCTTCATGTGCCAGATTTAGTGACAATTGCTTAGAAGATATATTCTGGCTGAGATCCACATAGAGATGCACACAAACAGGCCCACCGTCTTGATATGTATGGTACTGGCATTATTAGCACAAAATTAACATGGAGAGAGCAGTTAATGTTGGAAACATCTAATTATTCTAAACTAATCTATGATTCTGTAATGGTTAGTTATTATTGTAGGTGATTTATAAGTTAGTTCTGTTGGCTCAATTTCCAAAGGTAAGCCCCTAAATATTACATCCAAAATCTCACCCAGGGGTACTTAAATAAGAGTTTATGAATGTAAAATAGTTATTGGCCTAGACCTTCTTCCATACATATCAATGGGAAAGCTCTCATTGACTTCAGTGCCAGCAGGATTGGGCCCCATGGTGAAATCTTGGTCTGTTGAAGTCAATGGGAGGTTTGCCATTTAACTGAATGGGGCCAGAATTTCACTGATGTATCTAGATGCTGATTTAAAACAAAATTATCCAGATGAGGGATTTGGACAAACTTTATGGTGGCTTTAAAAAAACATTTTACCTAAGATAAATAGTTACAGTTCCCCAGTATCCACAGCATTTCTCTCTGCTTGCCATGGGATTAAGATTTCATTCATAAAGAGTTTAGAAAGGGTTTATGAATAAGTATTAGATGGTCTAGTATGTATTTATGGACAGATATAAGCACATCAGTAGACAGTGTTACAGATGGTTCTCATAAGAGCAGGTCGGGGATTTTTCAACAAAATATTTTTCACCGAAAAATGCCAATTTGCGAAGCAGCCTTGGGTTCAGTGAAGCATTCGACTTGAAAAATGTTTGGTTTAAAATAAAGTTTCAAGACTTGTGTCAAAATCTCCCATTTTGACGCTGTTGAAACAGAAAGTTTCCGTTGCGTTGAGTCGAGGTGACTTTTCCAGACTGTGGCTTTTCGGCCCAATTGAATATGGGGAAAATTTTTCAAAATGTCCAAAATTCGCACAGGGCAGGACAACCTTTTCTTCCCAGCCTGAGTTATGAGCAGCTGGTTTATTGGCCTGTGTAATAATTGATTAACCATTTCTTAAAACATCTATTAATCATTTATTACCCCTTTATAAAGCTTTTATAAAGGGCACCTGAACGTAAAGCATGAAGGGGGAGTCCATTAACAATTGCAAATACTGAAGTTGCCTAAATCCAAATACTCACATAAACCCTAATCCTGCTGTTCAGTACACAGCACTAAGCCCTGGGTATCTTGATAGCAGAATCAGGGGGAATAATGAATGAATGATGTTTACTACAGTAGTGCCTACCCACCAACCAAGATAGGGAACCCATTGTGATAGGGCTGTAAAAACAGAGTACTAGAGACACTTCCTGCTCCGAAGGGGCAGACTGAAGGATGATGGGAAATGTTATGTTAGTTCTACAATTTTTATTTGCGTTCGTGTTTAGTTAGGAGGAGTTGAGCTGGGAATGCCCATCTTCCCCAAACTCTCCATGGCAGGGAATTGTGAAGCCACTAGAAGGCTGTGACTACAGCCCTGAGGCAGTGTGGGGAGGAGGGGGAGCCTTCCCTGGCTCACTTCATAACCTTCTGCACTAAGCAGGGCTGATGCAGATACCATTTCCTTGGTGCAGAGGGGCTCCCGTGAGACCACTTTGTCTGTAATACCCCCTGCTCTGCCCCTAGGTAGGGCCCCAAGTATTGCTCACCTCATGGTGCAGCCAAACAAGCCAGTATTTAAATATTCTTACCCCCTCTTCACTTGGCATAGCATCCTCTTTCAAATGCCCTGAATCTCTCAGGAATTTGCAGAATTTATTTTAGTGCCTAAGGAAGATATTTGTGGCGCGTGTGGTTATCTGGCCCGGGTCACCTCTTTTTCTGTCCATGAACAGACCTCAATTTCCTCCAGTTGACCAGGTCATTAGAAATTATTTGCCCACTGATTTCTCTGAATAATGCCGGGTCTGCTGATGATTTGCAAGCCGATCATTGCAAGCATTTGAAATTTGAAACTGATGTCCTTTGGATTGGACACAGAGGTCAGCTGGCTTGTTTCTGTTGCCTGAGTGGATGAGGGTGCATCTTGGAATCAGGTTTGCACAGTGCATACTTGTGATTTCAGGGTCAAAATTCACTTTCTGGGTGAAATTTGCCCATGTGCGTAGAGCCGGCCCCAGCTAATTAAGATTCCATTTATAAACAGGAACTCTGAAGCCTTGTTTTGTGAACTAATAGGTCTTAAATGGTGCATGGCACTTGTGCTGGCCACCGGCACAGGCGTGAATTTCACCCAAAGATGACAAAGTCCTGTGGAGTGCGCCCTGACTTGGAATCCAGGGCCTGCGTCTTTTGAAGTCCAGGGTATTTTTGCTATAGGGGGAGCAGAATCTGGCCTCAAGTTTTCACTGTTCCTTTCATGTGTTTGTGAATCAAGCTGAGACCTTTCCCCCTGCGGGTGAAATTGATCATTACAGAGCAGTTGGGGTCAGACATTTTAGGAGCAGTGTGGAATATTGGTGTTGGTGTTGAGCATGTACTACCTGTTCTCCTGGTACCCAAACCACAGAGGATAGGAGTCTGTTATAACCTCCGCCTCAGGGGGCTGGCTCTTTAGCTCAACTGTACAGCTCGGGTTTCAGGTCTGGATGTCTCTGCTTCAATCCCCTGCGTGTTGTTGGCCAAGATAGCAACCATGACACTACGATCACCCGCCGTTCACACCAAATCAAACTGTGCACAGCTCAGTAAATCTCAAGAGACTTTGCAAATCCTTTCCTTGGAAGAAATGACCTTGTTTAGAAAGGGAAGTAGGTCGAGAAAGGGAAGTCTAAATTTCTATATAGCCAATGACTGGCAAAATTATTAAAGGCCTGATCCAAAGCCCATTGATATCCGTGCAATATCTCCCGTTGACTTTGGATGAGGCCCTAATCTGGGGCAGGATGCCCGTTGCAACTGGGATGCATAGGTGCCGTCTTTATGAGTTGCTGGGGGATGCTCCACCCCCTGCTCCATCCCAGGCCCCGCCCCCACTCCATCCCTTCCCCCAAACCCCACCCCCGCTCCTGCTTTGCCTGTTCTGCCTCCTCCCCCAAGCACACCCTGCCCTCGCTTCTCCTTCCCCCCCAGCGCCTCCTAGATGCTGCTAAACAGCTGATCCGCGGCAGGTGGGAGGCACTGGGAGGGATGGGAGGAGCTGATCCGCGGGGCTGCCAGTGCGTGCTGAGCTCCCACTATTTTTTTTCCCATGGGTGCTCCAGCCCCGGAGCACCCACGAGGTCGGCGCCTATGCTGGGATGTTTTTCAGTATTAAAAACGAAGATCACAATAAACATTCTGGATTTCATCATTGCTTTGGAGTTTGGGTTGGTATTTTATTTATTTTTGGGGTACAAACACATTACTCAGAGATCAAAACTACATCTGTAGTTGCTCATATAAAGCTGTACTTGTGAAGCCAGTCACAGCCGTTTGCTTAGGGTTTTTTTTTTTTTTGGCACCACAGCTGGTAAAATAAAACAGAGGGAAAAATAACACTCAGAAAAATAAAAACCATACATTGACAAGCATGTTTGTTTCTTGTGGCTCAGGGGCTGAAAATCAGAGCCCTTGAAAGTTTAATGTGTATCTAGGCCCAGCCCAGAATTAAACAATAACTGTAAACATTTCTTTTTCAGAATCCCCGCCCCCCCCGCCCAATTTAATGAGCTGGGATACTGTTTGAGACCCTCCCTTTTTAAATGTAAACAGACTTTACAAGGTAAAAACATGAACATGATTTTATGTGGCAACATTAAAACAGCACTCAGTGGTATTTACAGTGCAAGAAAATGACCGAGGAGAAAGGACAGGCAACCAAGCAATTGTGGGGCAGATTTTCCATTGACTTTTAGTGGGATTTGTGCTCCTAAATCCCTTAGTGAAATATTTATATTCTCCTTAATTAAAGGAAATGTCTCTTATTTAGTCTCCGGCTGGCTTAGGTGTTTGTTTGTTTTTCTCACCTGCAAGGAATGGAAGCTCTGGGGAGAAAAAAGCCACCAGCCCCTTGATGTTTCTCTGTGATATCACTCTGGTTTGCATTTTAATACTAGTGTAAAGCAGAGCTGGGAGTGCCAGGTTGCCTCCTCCAAAGGGACAGTGTGAAGTGCATGCTGCTCCGATACACCAGGGCTTGTAGGAAGGGACTGTTCTTCCCAAAGCACAATCCCCCCTGCAGCTCCCCATGGGCCACTGCAGGCCGGTGGTTTAATTCAACAAACTGAGCCTTATCTTGTGCTTCCTTTTCTGCATCTGTGCAATTGGGTTAATAATCCCGGTCCTCTTTGTAGGGGTTCTGTTAAGAATAATGTGCCAGATCCTCAAGTTCAATGATTCACCCCAGCTGGGGATCTGGCCTAAAGTTTAGAAAGCTCTACGCATTATTACTGTTGTCATTTTTTCTGGGTACTAAGTAAATGGAAGATACTTCTCCAAAGGAACTCTATTCACAAGCTGTTGCAGGGTACATTGTTGGGTTGCCAACTCTCATAGTGTAATCTCGAGTCTCCCAATATTACATAAAAAGAAAAGGAGTACTTGTGGCACCTTAGAGACTAACAAATTTATTTGAGCATAAGCTCACGAAAGCTTATGCTCAAATAAATGTGTTAGTCTCTAAGGTGCCACAAATACTCCTTTTCTTTTTACGGATGCAGACTAACATGGCTACTACTCTGAAACCAATATTGCATGTTTTATTTGAAGCAGCAGCTCCTGGAGTCATGTGATTGTGCAAGCATCTCAGCTTTTTTTTTTTTTAAAGTAAGTTTATAGCCTCCTGGTTGCAGAGAAAAGCTCAAAACAGTGACATGAGTGGTCCTAAAGGCTCAGAAGCTGGAAGACAAATAAAAACCTCAATGTATTTGGCTTAAAAATCTTGGGACTTTTAAAAAACAAACAATTCATGAAGTCAGGGGATCTCACTTGTGATTTTTGAGCACTTGGGGTTGACAATACATAGTGAGAGATTTAAGAAGCTCAATCTATTTAGTTTATCCAAGAGAAGCTTAAGAGATGACTTGATTGTGGTCTGACGGTACCTATAGAAGGAGAGATTTCTGGAAGTAGATGGTTCTTTAATTTAGCAGGAAAAGACATAACAAGATCCAGTGGCTGGAAGCTGAAGCTAGACAAATTCAGACTAGAAATAAGGTGTACGTTTTTAACCGTGAGCGTATTTAACCATGGAACAATCTACCTAAGAGTGTGGTGGATACTCCATCACTTGAAGTCTTCAAATCAAGAGGGGCTGTCTTTCTAAAATGCATACCATAGCTCAAACAGAAGTTATGGGCTTGATGCAGAAATGACTGGGTGAGGTTTTAGACCAGGGTTATGCAGGAGATCAGACTGAATGATCACAGTGGTCCCTTCTGGCCTTAACGTCTATGACGCTCTGAATAAATTAAATGAGAAACTGAGGCTGCTGTTGCAGTGGATGAGAAGGGAAGTGGTTTCAACCATCATCACTACTCATCTAATTTGTTACATTGCAGACTTCCCGTGTATAATCAACACACCTAATTGAACAATTAGCTGCAAATCACATAACTGCTCCCTCAGCCTACAACCTTTAGGAAAGGGATTCCACTAATACCTTCCAAAAATGTAATTATCAAGCACAGTCACACCAGTATTAAACAATTAGTTCACAATGACATTTCTTGTCAGGAACTTTGTCTCAGCATAATTGGAAAGGAGAATTCGGAGCCTCAGCATGAGCTAACAATGCACTTCTGGTTTTTTAAGGATGAAATCCTGATGCCATTGAAATCAAGGGGGGGTTGCCATTGATGTCAGTGGAACCGGTATTTCACCTTAGCATTTTGTCTGGTGGTTCTTTTGGTCACATTCTGATGTTTAGAGTGGGCATGTGCTGAAAGCCTGGAGCTGCATCTGAGATCCAAGATCACAGTTTAGAGATTTCTTTATAATGGGCTCAGCTTGATCACTCTGAACCTATTTCAGTCACACAAGTTATGGGTTTGATGCAGAAATTACCCAGGGATGTTCTTTGGTTTGTATTGGCAGGTCATGTGAGATGATCATAATGGTCATGGAAATCTATGCGCAAACTAAGACCTGGGTTTTACCCTCCAAGTTCAGGAGTGTTTTGGTCCAGGATTCTGATTCTGCTCATAATAGATATTCCCCATTGCCCTGCAGCTGTGCAGAATGAGTGCACCATGGATTCAGGGATGCAACTGGTGTTTTCTAAGGAGGGGGCCCAGAGATCTCCCTCCCCTGTCCTGCATGCAGCCCCAAGTTGTCCTTATGTACTCAGCCCTGAGCTCTCCCACGCGGTTCCCCCATATCAGGTCTGAGCTCTCCACACTGCCTATGCACTCAGCTACATGCTTTCCTCTGTGCACCCAGATCTACACCCCCTCCTCTCCTTCTGCCTCACACCCAACCCCACGCTGTCCTCCGTGCACCCCAGTCTACACCCACTCTTCTTCTTCTGCCCCATACTGAGCTCTGCCCCTAAACCCAGCCCTGCAGTCTCCCCCCACCACACCTAGTCCCAAGATCATACCCAATGAGGCAGTCAGGCTAAAGAGCACCATCCCCACCAGGGGTCAGGCAGTTCTGGGAGCCCGAAACCTCCCTCCTCCTTCTGCATCCTTGCTTCCCCAGGCAGCACCAAAAGCCTGAATCTAGTTCTCCACCCTCCTGGGGCCTGTGGGTTCCAGACACCCCCTGCTTCACTTCTCCCTGGGGGCGGGGGGCTGGTACCCAAGGGCACTGGAAGGATTTCAAAAGTGTGGGAGAAGGCAAGCCAGTGCATGGAAGCAATGCTGCTCAATTTTCCATCTGTGGTCAGGGGCCAAGGGGTGGTCTGGGCCCCTTTCCCCCTCCTCCAATTATGCCCTCCAATTAATGTATTTTGTCTAGCGCTCAAAGCCTCTTGCATGGGGCAAAGGGGAGCATTTAGAAATTTCTGTTTGAACCATCTGCTTGGTTGTTAAAAGAGGGGATGGCCTCTGAGAAAGCAGAGTTTCACCCCCATTTGTAGGGCAGGGTAAGGGTTTTTCTGACAGGGTTTCAATTATCCTTCCTCCTGGAATAAAACCGTGCAGACTCTTTTCAGCAGATCCCAGGGTCCCGCAACACCAGCTCACAGTCATTTCTTTCAGTGTGAATATTTAACAATGAAACAAACCAGCTAAATGTCTGTTAAACACTGGGCCATTAAAAAACAACGCACGTTTGTTGCCATTATCCTTAAGGAGAGGTTATTAAATTAACGAGCGCTAATTATGGGAGGGTTTCATGCTATTTTAGTTTATAGGGAGCATACTCTGGCAACCATATGTTTGTGGGGTCTTTTCCACACCAATGGGAGTGAATAAAATGGGAAGTCGGATGGGAAATGCAGAGGCCCAGATCCTCAAAGGTATTTAGGTGCCTCGGTTGTGGGAGTTAAGTGCCTAAATACCTTTGAGGATCTGAGCCCAAGTTCCCTGAGGGGTTGGACATCAGCGCAATGCAATTCTGAGGCCCAGCCCGGAGAACGCGGGGGTGGGGGGGGCAAAGATATGCTAATGTAGGGCAACACTAGGAGGGGTGATTCTATCTTGGAGTCCCTTGGCATGTGCACCTGTGCCTGCACCCCTTTATTGGGTTCATGTAGCCCCTCAAAGGTTGTGCGGCTCCCTGGGTGACCTTTGATGCCAGTTATTTCATTGGCTAGCTTGCATGCCTATAGATAATTTGCATGTGATACTAGCCATTCCTTTACAAAGCCCTATGTGGATGTAACGCTGGCCAGAGGCATGGGCCTGAGGCCGGATTTCGCTCAGGAGGTCTCACCCAGTGGTGGGAGTCAGCGTGAGGAGGCAGGACCTTGTCCCTTGCTCCCCTCAGAAGAGGAGCCAAAGGTGGCTTGTGTGGGTGGCCAGGGCAGCCACAGAGGGTGTGCAGCCTCTGGGCAGGAGGGAACCTGATGGGGTGCTACTATAGGTTGGCATGAGCCCCATGAACTCACTTTCCCTTTATCTGCCCCTGTTCAGAGCCTGTTCACACTTTCCCACAAGTAGCTCCTGTCAGCCCTTCCCCCAGCATTTCCTCTTTACTCCCCACTTTCTCCTCCAGCGATGTCTTTCCCCCATTTTCCACCCTCACCAATCGCTCTTTGTTCCATCTCCTTTCCTCCTAATGGCTGGCGTCCCTCCTTATTTCCCCTCACATCTCTTTATTCCCACACCGCAGCCCCTGATCCCTCCTCTTCATCCAGTTTATTCCCACTGTGCCCCAGACCTGCCCTGGCCAGCACCACAGTTCTGACTGCTCCTTATGCCCTTCTGGAACAGTGTGTGTCTCTGGGTGGATGGGCCTGGAGTGTTCCCTGCGTCTCCTGAGCTCAGAGACTGCAGTTCTCATAGAATCATAGAATCATAGAATATCAGGGTTGGAAGGGACCTCAGGAGGTCATCTAGTCCAACCCCTTGCTCAAAGCAGGACCGATCCCCAATTAAATCATCCCAGCCAGGGCTTTGTCAAGCCTGACCTTAAAAACTTCTAAGGAAGGAGATCCACCACCTCCCTAGGTAACGCATTTCAGTGTTTCACCACCCTCCTAGTGAAAAAGTTTTTCCTAATATCCAACCTAAACTTCCCCCACTGCAACTTGAGACCGTTACTCCTTGTTCTGTCATCTGCTACCACTGAGAAGAGTCTAGAGCCATCCTCTTTGGAACCCCCTTTCAGGTAGTTGAAAGCAGCTATCAAATCCCCCCTCATTCTTCTCTTCTGTAGACTAAACATCCCCCGTTCCCTCAGCCTCTCCTCATAAGTCATGTGTTCCAGTCCCCTAATCATTCTTGTTGCCCTCCACTGGACTCTTTCCAATTTTTCCACATCCATCTTGTAGCGTGGGGCCCAAAACTGGACACAGTACTCCAGATGAGGCCTCACCAGTGTCGAATAGAGGGGAACGATTACGTCCCTCGATCTGCTGGCAATGTCCCTACTTATACATCCCAAAATGCCATTGGCCTTCTTAGCAACAAGGGCACACTGTTGACTCATATCCAGCTTCTTGTCCACTGTAACCCCTAGGTCCTTTTCTGCAGAACTGCTGCCTAGCCATTCAGTCCCTAGTCTGTAGCGGTGCATTGGATTCTTCCGTCCTAAGTGCAGGACTCTGCACTTGTCCTTGTTGAACCTCATCAGATTTCTTTTGGCCCAATCCTCCAATTTGTCTAGGTCCCTCTGTATCCTATCCCTACCCTCCAGCATATCTACCTCTCCTCCCAGTTTAGTGTCATCTGCAAACTTGCTGAGGGTGCAATCCACACCATCCTCCAGATCATTTATGAAGATATTGAACAAAACCGGCCACAGGACCGACCCTTGGGGCACTCCACTGATACCAGCTGCCAACTAGACATGGAGCCGTTGATCACTACCTGTTGAGCCCGACAATCTAGCCAGCTTTCTATCCACCTTATAGTCCATAGTTCTGCCAGGTTCTTAGGCAGCGGGAGGTCCAGTGCACCCTTTCCCAGGTGTACCGTCAGGCAGAATTTGGCCCTGAATAAGGAAGAATGCAAAAGGGAGGCCAGGTAATTCTATACTCTGCTGGTCTATCTCATCTGCCTGTCTTATTTGCATAACGGGGCAAATTCAGCTCTCAGAGTGAATCCGGATCCAGATTGTCATCTGTGTAGCTGAGAGCTGAATCTGGCCCTGAGCCTGCCAAGGGAGCATTGACAGATACAGCAGTTGTTGTACCAGTTGTGGTACTGGGAATGGTATCTTTAAGTGGTTTAGCTTTGCAGACAGGAATTCTGGGGTAGGGCCACGGCGGAA
Source organism: Lepidochelys olivacea (assembly GCF_965140295.1). Lineage (NCBI taxonomy): Eukaryota > Metazoa > Chordata > Testudines > Cheloniidae > Lepidochelys > Lepidochelys olivacea. The sequence goes on from NC_140418.1 coordinate 47,549,268, forward strand.
ACCCATGTTCTGTTATGCAGGGGCAGCTGGAATTGGGACATGCCAGATCAAGAGGATCTCTCTTGAGTGTGTTGGGCCTGGAGTGATTGCTGGACCCCATGCCAGCCCAGCCATTGTGTTGGGACAGGCCAGGGTTTGATGTGGCTGCTGTCAGGGTTCCTCTTGTTAGCTGACCATAATGTGACAACAACTAAAAATACAAGGAGTGCTGCTTGCCGTTCCTCGCCTGTAACTCGAACCACATGAAATGGCTCCTCTCATCCAGTGTTCTACTTTAAGTAGTCTATTTTAGAAGGGGAGCAAATAATAGACTTGGATTGTTGCCCCTTCACCCCGCCCTTAATTAGATTTGTGCCTGACAATTAACATTTCATATAAAGGGCTGGGAGTGATGGATACTTGGCAGCCTTAGCACTGGGCATCCTTGCCTGCAAATAAGCCAGATAAATACATCATCTGTTCCTCATTGCCCAGGACATACCTCATCTTGGATCCTTCTTCCTCCAGTCCTCAGAGACCTGCTTTCACCTCCTTTTTATCACTGTAGAATTATGGACATGCGATAGGCTGAATTGTGAAAGTAAACTGGTGGGGATTGTTATCAGTGCTGGTATCAGAGGCTGACATTGATTTAAGCTTCTTGTGATACTAGCTTTCAACTGCCTCTTATGCTGGGACTGTTTTTTTCATTGTTGTACCCCAACAATTCTCCCCCTTGTCTACTGGTAGGAGGATTTGGGATACATTAGGGCTGGTTCAAAAAAATAAAATGGTGACAATATTTTTTTCATTGAAATTTCAGAGAAGAAACTAAATGAAAACCAAAATTGTAGGGAAAGTTTTAATTAAAAATTCAATTTTCAATCAGCTCTAATGATAGCATTTACTTGTGATATTGACTATCTATCTATCTGTCTGTCTGTCTGTCTTTCTGCCTTTCTGCTCTTCACCCACTTTCAAGTTCTACTGGGATATGTCAATTTTTTTAAACAGTATTTTTAACATAACATCAAGAGTTCAATTGTGGTGTGAAATGTTTTATAAAAATTATGAGCTTTGCAGCATGTTTGAAAAGTAGCCAGGCTCCAGATTACTCTGATCTCCTCTGGTAGCTTACTCTACCGCCAGACCCTTTCAACTGATCAAAGTTTTATTTTTGGTTCTCCTATATTCGCCCTGGGCTTTGTAAGAGGCATTATCTAGAGGAGCTCAGCTGTCATGTTAGGTCATAGATGGAGATGTAGTTGCTGATGCAGAGGTGTCCTGACTCCACTGGTGGCCATGGAAAGTGAGATCAAGTCCTTGAATTGGACCGAGAGCCAGAGAAGCAACCAGAACATGGATGACATACTTATGGCAGCTTGTCCTGCCCCAGAGGAAGCCTCCACCTAGCTTCCATGTTCAGCTTCAGACACAGTGGATTACAATAAACCAGTAAGGACGTGATGAATGTGGCCAGAGTTTCATCCAAGAGGAAGAAGTGAAGTCTCCTTATGCAATGAAGACAGAAGATGGCATTTCTTGATGCTGTTGCTACCTGGGCATTCCAGGGTGATGAGCCCAGAAGGACCCCAAGCCTTCATAGAATCATAGAATCGTAGGGTAGGAAGGGTCATCTAGTCCAGCCCCCTGCGCTGAGGCAGTGGCATAGCACTGCGGTGAAAGGGGGTTGATGTCTTTGTTGGGAGTGAGGGTCAGTGTCCTGGCTAATGCTACAAAGCACCTTCCCTTTCTGGCCAGTATCACTTGTGAAATCTGAGACAGCTTCACTGTTATGGGCATTGAGCCATCTGTGCGGTGTCAATGGCTGTGTGGGCAGAAGATATCACACAATTGGAGCAGAGTCCACTGGTCTCGCAGCCTCTGCGGGTGATCTCATATAGATGTTGAAGAGGAGGAGAGGGACAGGTTAAATCCCTCTGGGGCTCCACAATTGAGGGCTTCTGTGGAAGGGAACAAAGCCAAATAGAAGAGGAACAGAAATTAACAGGAGAGATGCAACCTCATTGCTGTGTCATGAGAAGAATGCTGGGTATTTTTCTCTTGAAAAACCTCCTTGAAATTTCCCTCGCTCCCTTATTCTGTCACAATGATATTGCTTCTGGATGCAGAGCTACACAGCCTTGTCTAGGGAGACTGTTGACATACTGGCTCTTTTTATTTACTACGGGCCAGATTTTGCCACCCTTACTCACACTGAGTAGTGCCTTATTTTCCAAGTAATTCCACGGCAACTAAATGCGGTTACTAGTGGAGTAAGGTACAATTCCATGTGGATCAGGACAGCAGAATCGGGCTCTGAATAAATAACAATTAATTAGAGCTAAAATTAGAAGATGCATATTTATTTGAAAGTGGAGCTAGTTGGAAAATTTCCAGTGAAATGGTTTTCAACCTTCTTGGAACAGAACATTCTGATTTTCTGTTCTGAAAGGACTTGTGGTTACAATTTTTAAAATTTTATATGGTATGCTATAAAAATAAAAAAGACACAATGAGAATGAAATGTTTCGATTTCATGCCACGACTTTTTTTAGTTACGTTTTATGAGAAATTTCCGGGGTTTTTGTTTGTTTGTTTTTACTTCCTTTTTGGAACAGATTTTTTTGGCATTCCCTACCAATTCCGGTTCTCTCCTAGCTCTGTTTGAAAGTGTAAGCTATAGTTGTCCTTTTTTTGTGGCTGACACTACAGAACTGCAAGTAAATTGATAAATACCCTATGGACAAAACAAGCCAGCCTTCTGCCTAATAATGGTACCACAGTTCTATCCTCATAGGAAACATTTAAAACCAGACTGAACAATTAACTACAAAAGGCAGGGCACAATCTGACTCCCAATGAATGGACCAGAGGCCCAGTCTTTCAAGGGCTCCTGAAGTCAATGGTTGTTCCATTCCATGGGGTTACTAAGATCATCAAACCCTAACTGACCTACAGCGGCTCTTCCATCTCTCACTTTCCTGATTCTCTGAAAACACGTTAGTTACCAGCCAAATCCTGCAGTTCTGATTCAGGCTTGATGGCCCAGATCCTCAAATATATATAGGCCCCGAAATGCCACTGACATCATTTAGGAGCTGAAATACCTTTGCAGATCTGGGCCAAAGTCAATTGGAGTTTGCAGGGTGTTAGGACTTCAGGATTTGTCCCAGTATCACTAACAATTACTGCACTGTTTTTCACTATCAGCTGGTTCTTCCATGGGCTCTCTCATCATCTGTCTTCTTCAGAATCGCTTGATTAATTAAGGGCTAGATTCTTCAATGTGCTGAGATCCATCAGTGCTCATTGAAGAGCTTGTAGAGTTGGGACCTACTTTCTTTAGCTAGAGTTTGACTAATACAACAATACTTGTCTACATAGACCAAAATAAAGGAGATGGAGTCATGTTATATCTAATATAAATGATTCCTTTCCTGAATTTTTGATCAAATTAAACACGGGACCTTAGTAATCAGTGATGAATGAAAGTATTCTCTGTCCTTGTGGATCAGATAAAATTCTTGGATTCAAGGGAACTGAGGGTTCAATTCCTGGCTCTGTTGGCACAGACTTTGAGTGACCTTGGGCAAGTTCTTTAACCCCTTCTGTGACTCAGTTTTTCTAACAGTATCATGGCGTTAATATCCCCAAAGGGGTGTTTGAAGGGTTCATTCAGGAGGGACTATATTTTTTGTTCTGTGTTTGTACAGCACCTAACACAATGGGATTCTGGTACAGTAATACCAGTAATAAATAATAATACTTCACTACGGTTTGAAAGCGTGAGTTGAGCACCACAGATGGAAGGTGCTATATAAGTGCACCCCTATTATTTCTGATTCCCTATTTTTGCAAAGTGACCTAGTTTTAATATGGACAGAAATTTTCCACTCCCACCCAAAATTCCCAGTTAACTTCACCTAACTCACCACTTTGCTCCACCTGAATTTTTAGCCCACCTCCATTTTCATTGACTCCTCCTCACTTTATCTGGACCTGTTTTTCCCTGCGATCCCGGGTTCTCCTCTAAAACGGTTAGGGAAGCAGCATCCGCCCCAGATCGGAGTTTTATTCTCAATTTGTTGCCATGAGATGGTTTGCAGCCAGAGAGGACTGGCTCTGTATGCCAGGGACAGCCACAATGCTAACTTGTGGAGTGCTCTGACCTCTCAAGATGCAATGAGCTGAGCGGCAGGGCATTTGTGTGAGTCAGTTTAGTGTCTCTGCTCCTCTCCAGGGCATAAATAGCTAGAGGAGCGTTGCGTGTTTGCTGGGTATTCCGCAGACAGTAATTGTACTCTCTGAGCCCATCAGGGCTGCATGTATTGATTCTTCACAGCTGTCTCCCTGTCGCTGCTGTCTGTACATTGTCTCCTTCTCTCCTCCCCTCCTGGGCTTCATTTCCTAATGCCGCTCTTAGGGAGAGCTTTCTGTCGTTGACAGCGGAACAAATCCCTTTTAACACAACCATCACTCCTTTCTCCATTGTCCTCCCCGCTTCTCCTTCACCCCCACTGACACCGTGCAAATCTCCCAGTTGCGAATCTATCTCATGACGGGATGATACGCCGGGGGCAGAACTCAATGAAAGAAAGAAACTTTTCCCGCACCTGAAGAAAGCAAAGTGGGAAGTAAACACAGTGATCAGCATCTTACCCAGGAGGTCATGGAGAAAAGTTTCATTGAATACCGTTAAAAGAACAGGAGTCCTTGTGGCACCTTAGAGACTAACAAATTTATTTGAGCATAAGCTTTCGTGAGCTACAGCCCACTTCATTGGATGTAATTGTAGCCTGTCTTGCTGGCGCATGTCCCTTTACCTGGGACATTTTTATGACGCGGGGCTATTTGAATGAATCTGGGATTTTGTTTCTCAAGGGAGCCTTCTTCATCCAGCTGAATTCAGAGATGCAAATTATAAGTTTCTTTACACTCCATTCAATCCCGTCAAAGCCAACCGGGTTGCACCGGGAGAATTATGCCTCGAATCTCCTGTTTGCAACAACAGCTTATTTGAAATGTTTGGAATGAAAAGCCTTTTTGGCAGGAAAATTGGCTTTTTTCCCCAAACGCAGGTTTTCACAAATCAAAGCTGTTGAATTTTTTTTCTCCAAAAAAACCAAAACAAAACCGTGGTGACATTTTGTCATTGACGTTTCTATTCAATTTGGGGTTTGGAAATGTTAATGAAGTTTTTCTTTTACTGGGAAACAGGTTTTTGGTAAATGAAAAATTTCAATAACGTTTTCAATAAAAGTGTTGATTACATTTTTTGGGGGGGGAGGGGGAACAAAGGGAAAATGAGTCAGTTTTTTTGAACCCTGCGTATTTGAACTGCAAATTTCAAAATTTCTTGTGAAACTTGATTTTTGTCTGTATTTATGCCTTTGCAAATGTCTCCACAGCAACTCGTTTTGATTTCATAGGTTCACAGATTCTTTTTAAGACTGAAAGGGGGCAATTATCATCACCTAGCCTGAACCTCCTGCATAAACAGGCCAGAGAATTCTACCCCCCATTCCTGCATTAAGCGCATATCTTGTGGATGAGCTAGAGCATGTTTTTCAGAAAGACATCCAATATTTTTCCCCCCCAGTTTCAGAGAGGATTCTGGCTTACACCTGGGACTAAGCAGCCGAAATAGATTAAACATATGCAGGTGCACCTTCATAAGAAGCAAAACAACCCTTATTAATCATTACAGATACTCATTCTTAGGATTCTAAGCTGAACAGGGAGAGCAGAAAGAACTCAGTTCACCTTTGTCTTCTCACTTCTACATGGTAGGACACTCCCCAAGCTGAAGGCAGGGAGGTAATTTATAGCAGAAGACAGAGGGAGAGGGGGCTCCAGGTAGCAGAGAGGCAGGACCAATTTTTGCTTGCTGCAGGCATCAAAAACTGCTTCTGACACCCCACGTGTCTTCTCCCCGTTCCAAGGTTTATCTTATGGAAACATAGACAAGAAATGCAAACAGCCCCTGGAAAGCCAGACACTAAGGTACTTTTGGTCAATCAAAAGGAATCATGCAACTGAGTTTCTGAAGAGTAGTTAGAGAATATGGAATATAGGATGTATTGTGTGTACCAAATGCTTCTGCTTCCATTAACCCCTGGTGACATGAAGTGCAGTTGTGCCTATCCATAACACATTGCGATTGAACTGGAATGAGAGTCACATTGTGCCCTGCCCACACCCTCTTCCCCCCCCCCCCAGCATCTCAGGACAAAGACGCGGATTAGAGGTGCCTGGGCTGGATTGAATTTCTACTTTTCTGATGCATGGTCTGGGCAGCATCATGCATTGCTCACTTTCTCCCTGGTCTTTGCCCATCACACTCACTGACATTAAACGATCACCCTGCTCTGGAATGTAACAGTACCACACGTTACATGACTATTGTGCTACTGGGATACCTAACCTGTGTAAACATGGGCTCCTTCCCTTTGCTGTGCAGTGCTCCCCAGACTACAAAGGGGCTACTCATGTGCTAGGAGCTTGAGAGAGAGAGAGAGAGAGAGAGAGAGAGATGAAATATTTAATTATGTATATCTTTTGACTTCTCCGCTGACAGTTAAAGAGCTGGAGCCATATTAAATGTATCCTTTTAAATGGCAACATGGCTGCGGTGCATTGGTAGGAAACCCATTAGCGGTTGAATCTACTTAATATCTGCTCAGGTAAATGCTGCTCCACCGTTCTGCATCTATAATTATGAAAGGCTTAAAGGGCAACCTCAATGGACCAGCTTAAAAGTTTAATGACACTTAAAGTTTTATGGGTTGGACTATTAAGACCAAGCTTGTTTCAGCTCTGGCCCTGAGAACATTGGTTAACCAGAAAGAAAGAGACTTTTTACTGCACACATTTCCTCTTGGACGTTAAAACCCACACTTATAAAGTTGTATTAGGAGAATGTAATGGGAGAGGACCATTACACACCATAGATCAGGCATGGGGTCTGTGTAGGAAAGCAGACCTAAAGGATGTAGACTTCCCTTATGTAGCAGGGAAGAACTCTTCGCATTCTATGGTCTGTGTGATGCCGGAGATTAGACTAGCCTTAGAATCTATGGGTTCAGGAGGGTGGATTACCAGCTCACTGCAGTTTACTGGTCTCTGATGAGGTGATTACCCCACATTGGCAGTGACAGGGTTAAGGGGAGCTTGCAAGCCTAATTAGCCCATTCTGTGGCATTTGGAGGGGAGTCAGGTAATTAACAATTAGACCCAGCTGGGGAGAAGCAGACTGGGTGGTTCCTGTAGAGGAGGGACTGCATAGCAATAGGGAGAGGAGGCGCAGGACAGAGATGATTGGAAGTTTCTCCTCTCTGGGGAAGGAACCACAGAGGGGCCTGTAGGAAGGAGCTTGTACCCTGGGACTCCCTCAAGGGAGAGACAGCTGGGGAAAAGGAGACTTCTAAAGTGGGCCATGAGAAGAGAGACCCAAGGATCAGTGGCTTGAGTGGATCTGGGCCTTCAGGCAGAAAGCCCTGGGATGTAGCCCTCTTTAATAGAGTGAGAAAGATCTCTGCAATGCCTGGGAGAGAGGCCAACAGCCTGTAGAGGACTGAGTCCAGGAAAGGTGGTGGAGTTTCTGTTCCTTTGAGTTTGGACATTGTTACCCTAGAAGGGGCAAGACTCTCAGTGAGACGTGGCTGGAAGGCCCAGACCACCAAATTCTGGAGGAGGAGGGTGAGGCAGTGGGGCTCACTGGGAGATGCTCCAGGATGGTGAGTCTGTGGCAGGGTCATTTACATCTTTGTCTCTGAATTGTCCAATAAAATGTGCACTCCTCTGGGTCAGTTCCTCTCTGCAGTGAGACTGTCCAAGCTGTAAGGGATGCAAATGAGTCCTGACCATTTGGCGGTCCACATGAAATGATTTGGTGGCCTCAGTCCAGTTCCTAGTGGAAACAGCTGTCCATATCATGGAAAGCACCATCAGGGAAGTTCATGAGGACTGCAGGACTGAATCCCTGATTTGCACCTTTGCTGGCAATCTCAGAAATGAGGCTCAGGACTGAATGGAGAACGGAGACTGATCTCTCCTCTCACAGCCAAGAACCAATCCTTTCTTCCATGGCAGGATGAAGGCACCTTCATAGGACAGCGCGGGGGTTGAGGAGAAGCTGTTTCCTGGTGGACTTGTTTAGAATTCTTAATTTGATTGAATTTTCTATTAGTAGCTAGAACTGAATGATGCTTGGATGATGGCAGATTGTGAGGTCATAATGGTTATGGTGATTAAATACTCCCTGGACCTTTTTACAAGGGTCTGGATAATAGACCTGGTATCATGGCTGAACTGCAGCTTAGCTTAGGCAGTATCATTCTTTTCTATAAATTGCCCTTGGAGTTTGAAATGAAGACTTGGGCCCAAATTTTCAAATTAGGATGCTTGAAGTCCAGCACCTAAATCCATCATTAGGCTCCTCAGAACAATAAAAATGGCCTGATTTTCTGAGGTGCTCAGCACCCAATTCTGCTGCTGACTTTAATAGCTGCTAAGGATGCTCAACACCTATGAAAAGGAGCCATTTGTTTCTGAGCCCACCCTAAGACACCTTTGCAGAAAGTACTGAGCACCCACCTTCTGAAAATCAGTCCCCTTTAAGGTGTCTCAGAATGGGCACCAAAACACAGAGGGACTCAAACTGACTTGTCCTTGAAAATCTTGGCCTAAGTGCCTAACTTCAGGTACCCAGTTTTCAAAATCCTTTGTTCTCCACTTCCCTTCCCGAAGTGTAGTGTTACTGGTAGAGATTGGCTGCTGTGTTTCACCCCAGAGGTGGCTGCATTTCAGTTGGGGTTGCGTTCATTTGTTCCCTATGGTTCTATGAATGATACTCATACAGCATCTTTCATTGGTGATGGGTGTTGGGCTCTTGCTGGGTGATAGATGCTGCATATAGATATATGCATTTATTATTATTATTTATTATTCATCTAACTCGAAAACTATAGAAAAAAATGAGTGACTGCACCTATTATAGATCCTCCATTTTTCCATAAGGATTAGTGTTCAAGAGCTGAGTTTTCTAGCTGACAAGCCTTTGGCACAGAAATAATTATAAGCTCTTTTTGCTTTGTGTTTGTTAAGCAGTTCTGAATGATTTTGTCCCACTGGGCATTTTTTTTAAAGTCCACAAAGAAACATGCATTTCCTTGGTGCTCCTGAAAATATGTAAGACTTCTATTGAAACCCTTCATGTTTTAACTATAGTTTGTTTTTAAAAAACAGTGCTCCTGACCTGGCATTTCCTGGCTAATGAAGCCTCAGAAATGGATCTTAGAAATTATAGATGAAGATCCTATTGGGTCATAACTAGCCCATCCTTGGAGTCCATTGCACGATTATTCTCTACAGCGTATTCTCTAGTGCTTTTGTTCAATCGTGGGATAGAGCTTCAGGTTGTTTGTTCAGATCCACCTACAGTTTTTCATTGTTCATTTGCATGAACTCCTCATTATGCCCTGATACGTCTTCCTAACAAATTGCTCTTCCTCCACGGTGTTTACAGCATTCAGATATTTGTAGGTGGTTATCGTCCTCACACACGATCACCGACTGGCCAAGTTACATGTTTGACATTGGCACCAAAGCCTATTGAGGTCAATGGAAAGACTCTCATTCAGAGCTGGGTGAAATTTTTCAGATGAAACCATTTATTTTTTTTTTACCAAAAAAATGCAGATTTTGGGTTGAGTGCAACATTTCATGAATTCATGTCAAACTACCGAGTTGTTTTGGCTGAAAAACAAAAAAATAAGAAAAAACAAATGTTTGGATATTTTCAGAATAAAGCATTTTTTTTTTGTTTCCAAATGACTTTTTTGTTTTTAATTTGACTTTAATTTTATTAAAAAAAACCCAACAACTCAAACTCAAAACTGAAACATTTCCTTTCAGATCAAACGCAACAATATGTTCAACCTGAAACAAAATTTTTCAACTTTTTTGGTTTCCCCTCTCCAAGTTTTGGATCAATCTGCACAAAGAGGAGCTATTTCCCCCATTGCCATTGATTTGGATGGAGGCTAGAGTCCTAATTCCCCTTTGTGCCTCTGAAAATCTCGTTCTGAATTTTCAAATATGAGTGCACAGAGAGAGACATCTGGACCAAGATTTTAAAAATGGCAACTTAAAGGTTAGTTCATAGAATGGGAGTTTTCAACAGCACCTAAGTGATTAAGGAGCAGAAATCCCGTTAACTTTTAATGGGACTCATGCTCTTAAGTAACTTAGTCACTTTCAAAAATCCTGCCTGTAAACCTAGACCTTCGTTTCTAAATAGGTGCCTTGGTTTTCAAAACAGCTGAGCACCCAGCAGCTCTGCTTGAGCTTTGGAGATTATGGCACTTATTGGGATGTCCAAAGATGAGACTAACATTAGGCACCTTGTCTTGAAAATTAGGCCCTATGTTTGAAAATTTGTCCCCAACTCACTTGCACACTTTGAAACTCAGCTTGAAAGTTCCCTTTCCTCCATATGGAAGGCGCTTTGGGACAGCATTTTCGTAAGATGCTACATAACTCAGAGTTGAGCTCTAACCAAGACCTAAGACCGCTGAACTTCTCAGCTGAGATTTTTCAAAGCCACCTATGAGATGTGGATGGCTAACTCCCTTTAATTTTAATGGGAACTGGGTGTCCAGATGCTGTAGGCAACTTTCAGAATCTCTGCCCAAATAGGTGGATAATAATTCTGTGGCATTGTACTGTGTTGTTGTTTCCCCTGTGACCCTATGTCTAACCCTCAGGGATATTTAGATATTGAAATTGGTGGAAAATAAGGTGTCTAAGTACCTCGGAGGATCAGGGCCGTGGTTCTTATGGGATGCCATGGGAATACTATTGTCCTGTTATTTTTGGCTGTCTTTCTGCATTGCCTGTTGTAGATCAGAAGAGACAGCCCCAACAAGGATCTGGACCAGTTGACCTTGGTCACTGATACCAGTAGAGATTCCGGGGAGGTGAAATGAATGTGCTGGTCAGTTCCCCATGTGGGATTACACTGTTGGAGCCTGGCTAATATTCCTGATGCTTATAGATATCCCTGAGTTATCTGGGAGGGGGAAGGGAGGAGAGCTGCCTGCCTGGAGGGTATTGAGAAATATGGAGTCTTAGAGATGATCATATTGAAATCTGAGCTAGTGGGTTTGCTGCTGACAGCTCAGGCATGACCCAAATCCCCCTCCATCCCTCCCTTTTAATCATTCTGTGTATCCCACCCCCACTGGAAAGGTCTGGGTTTGAGTGAATAGTGTGTAATATAAAAGGGCAGAGCTGGGTCTGGGGGGACCAGGGGCTGCATACACGAGCTGTGTTATTGCTTCCTCTGGCAGGCCAGCGCTGAGGGTCTCCACTGGGATTACTCACACAATATTATTGCCGTCAGTGGGGTGGGGAGGGGAGGGTCCCAGACATGCTCTGATAATAATAACGCTGCTTCCCTCTTTTATTAAGTTGGGGAAGTCTCTGTTCATCATGGTAAATGCCCCAGGCTTGTCTGGGTTCCTCATTCCCAGGCTCTAGCGGAGAGAAGGGCGAGGGGCTGGCATTTGAAGTAATTAGAGAGACTCAATTGCAATGAAGCGCGCAGGCCAGAGCTGGGGATTAGCCAGGCGAAGGAGGCGGCTCGCTTGTTTCCCAGCCGTCGCCTCATGGCCAGGGCTGCTGCGATGCTGGGGGCCGCACTGGCTGCTTGCGTGGGGGCCCAGGGGATGTTCATACCTTTGTTAGATTCCCTCGTGGCGTCCGCTTGCCTCCCCAGCGTTTGAGCAGAGAAGTCTTCTTGGATGAGCTCACCAGCCATAGAGCGCTGCCGTTCTGTGCTCACCCCACCTGCTCAGGACCCAGCTCCTGCTCTTCCTCCACCTTGTATTTCTCCACACACACCCGACGGGGTCCTCTCCTCCCCCTCCTTTATTCTCCCTCAGGATCTCCTACCCCTCTTTCCCTCTGCTTCTGCCCCAGAGGATTACCCCTCTGCCAGAATCTCTCCCCTTCACTTGGGCTCTCTGACTCCTTCCATCTCTTCAGTCCCTCTCTCCCCCTCCCTCCAGCTTTCCCTTGTTCCATCTTGTGATGTCCCAGGAGAAATGAAGACCCCATGGGAAGGGGATAGAGGATTGAGCCCTCTGCATAGGAGAGGGGGAGGGTAGTGGGGCCATCTCTCTTGCTGTCTGGTCTCCACCTCATGAGGCTCCCTTTACATTCTCCAACACCCTGGTGAGCCAAAGGGGTGGGGGTAGGCACCTGATGCTGTGGCTAGAAAACTCCAGGCCTCCAGCAAGCTACACCTTAGCCTCTTCTCTCAATCTGCAGTGAGACAGGGACAGGCAACCTGGAGGCAGTGGAGCCAGGAGAAGGAAAGGATACTGCCCAGAAGAGCCCTTGCTTTTACTGAGCTCAGACCTCTGCGCCTTTGGGATATTTGTCAGCTAAGTGTGTCTGTGATGGCACCGCCAAGCCAAATGTACCATGGAATACGGGGGAGCTGGAAAACCTGTCCTGCTATTGACTCAGGTGTAGGAGGGGCACGGTCAGATCCCAGGTATTCTCCAGCCTGCTGCAATTCCGTATGGATTGCGCTCAGCTGCATGTCTAGACATTTTGAATCCAGCTAAAACTTTTGAGCAGAGCAGGGATTACGTGATCAAGTTTCAGCCCATGTTTAGAACGGGTGTAAAGTTTCTGGCCTGAGGTGAACTGACATTTCATGGGAGATCACAGGGTGTTAAGTGTAGGTTCTTGGAGATAAAAATAGCAGGCTTCCCAAGGGCCTTTTCTGTCTTATCGTTTCTCGGGTCGCGGGTGTGCTCCAGCTCTGTCGCCTCCATATTGGCTCCCCAAATCCGATCTTTCCTTAGTGCCAGAAACTTAGGACAAGCAGTTATATGAGTCACACCTCCCTCCATGAGGTTGTAGCCAACACTGGCGTCAGAGATTTCATTCCTTTCCTCCTGCCGTAATTTGCCTCCAAATCTCTTGGTCAGACACTTTTTGGCTCTGCCTCCTGGCTGGCTTCTACCTCCCACCAGTCTTTGCACATCTACGCTTGAGAGGTCTGACCAGAAAGGCTTCTGGGATGCATGCACTAGTCAGTTGCCTGGCATGCCAGTAGGTTTTGCATCCACCAGCTGTGGGTCTGTTGGGTTCGCCAGCATGCTAGGAGCCAGGGAGACTGCCAGATGAAGAGAAGTGAGCAAGATGCAGCCCAGAGCAGAATGTATAGCATCCTGGGGTGGCCAGGAATGCTTCCTGGATTTCTCACATCAGTACAAACCCCACACTCAGCAACAAGGGGTTAAGGAATTACTTTGGATCCAGACAGTCCCGTCCCGCCACACCTGCAGCAAATGCGCCATCTGGTGGAGGACTTAAAAGATAGGGAACCAGCTCGTTTCGGGGCAGACCTGGAAGACATCAGACCTGCAACCCCCAACCCCAGCAGTGCAGAGCAGAGGGAAGGCCGAAATCTCTAAGATAACTGCCCCAAATGGCCTTTCCCTGAGGGAAGAGAGGACCCACCCCAGAAACAGTCAGAGAGGAAGTATTGCCTTCTCCCCCGCATATAAACCCTGGACTTTGGTAATCTCTTTTAATTCTCTTGGTTTTGACTACCCCAGCAGGGGAGAGCCTTGGACTGAGCTGGCCCAGAGGGGGAAGATAGGAAGTGGCCCAGGGAGGGCAGCCTAGAGCAGCCTCGGTTGCCAAATCACTGCTTGCCCCAGAGGGCCTGGGTTGGAGCTCAGTGGAGTGGGAGGGCCTGCTCCTGTACCAACATCTCCCAGCCAGTCATGGGGTATAGCCCTGACCCCTAGGCCATGCTTCCTGACCAACCCCCAAATGAGGGTGCTCACCAGGAGACATCTCAAAGACACATCTTTTCATGTGTCTCAAATTTGGCACCCAAAATCTCCAGTCCCATTTGAAACTCCTGCCCCTAATGTTTTAAAATACCTTTTCTTCTCCCTCCCCCTCAGTGGTCCCTTGCATATACAGGGATTGTACTGATATCACCCTGGGCTGCTTTTTTTTGTTTCCTGATGGCCAGATTCATCAACATATACACCTTGCCGGGTACCATATGTCTTATTTGTCTCTCTCTAGGAGGTGGGGTGCTGCATATGTGAAGTTGAATTTATTTTGTTGTATCTAGTCTATTACACTAGTGGGTGACTATTGACTGACAGACGGGAATTCTTCCGGCATGCTCCGGAATACTCTGATGCCCAAAATTTGTCCTCAGGCTTCACACGCAGACCAGCGCAAGCATGGGCTGGGACTGCCCATCCCAGCAGTGGAAGAGCAATATAGGGAAGGAGTTTGTGTCGTTAGGGTGCCAGCCTGACAATGAATCCCACCATTCAGTGGGATGTTCAAAGCTTAGCTCCCTGGGATGGTGTGCATTAACCCCACAGAGGTTAGCAAAGGGTTAATGGGAGTCTTAGCCCTGTTAGCCCACCTGGGTTGCACCTGGAGGGCGTCAGGCTCAGTTCAGTATCAGACCCCACTGGGGAGGAGCTGGGTGGCTTCAGAGCAGCAGGGGGAAGAGGCCCCAGGGTCAGAAGGTCTTGTGCTCTCTCCTGAGGAGAATGCCATGGGGAGAAGCAGGGTGGGACTCCTCTACTGGGTGGGGAGGCTGAAGAAGGACCCAGACATAGGGTGTAAGAGAGGAATATGCTATAGAAGCCAGTATTAGCTTGTGTGGGGAGCCCCTAGGTAGGGGGCAGGACTCGAGGGACATGGCTTTGTAGGTTGGTGTCCTGTCAGTGGGATAGAGGACAAAGGAGAATTGAAAGAGAGGCTGAAATCTCAAACCTGCATGGGATGGGAGGGCAGGCGTTGGTGCTATTGTTTTGTTTGACGTCCCTTGGTGAAGAGACTAAAACTCAAGGAAGACCCCAGGTGGTGCCAAGGACTTTTTGGTTTGCTACATGTTGGAGGGACTGTAGGATGTTAAGTACACTGATTCCCTGGAAGGGACAGGACTCCAGAGGGACCTGGCCAAGTACCCCACTAGGTGAGACCAATCACAACACCACAAGGGGATAGCCTGGGATGGTAACAACAATGCCATGAGGGGACACTCTGGGACAGTGAGGTCTAATATTCTCCCACTGAAATTAGCTTGAGTGCTATTGGAAACCCCACTATTAATCTCTCTGTGCCCCAGTTCTCCATCTATAAAATGGGGGGCTAATAACACTTCCCTGCCTCACAGGGGTACTGAGAGGCAAAGGATGCTATACACTGTGAGCTGCTCAGATGGCTTGGTAATGAGGGCCATCTAAGTACATCAGGGAGGTGGTGAATTCACTGTCTGTGGTTTTCCTTAAGAGCTGACTGCGAGAGAGAGAGATTCAAAGCTAAAAATAATTGCAAGAAAATCAGCATGAAGTTATTAAAAACATGGCTTTGGTCCACACCTCACCTGAGTTTTGCTTTGAGGCAAGGGTTTGACTGAACCCAAAAATTCAAAATCAAGGAGGTGAAACACAGGGATCTCCCCTGAGATTTGCACTTTGAAACTGTGAATTTTGCACAATTTGGATGTGAAACCATAAATTCAGCCCAGGTTCATTCTAAAGGCCCATGAACCTTAGTGGTCCTTTAGGCGAACTTGCACAGAAGTTATGTCTACAGTGTGCCGTAATGTGGACCCTAGGGGTGTTAACTGCAACGTGCACCAAAGTGCGTCACTGTAACTCCACCGTGTGGCTGCTGCTAACTCGAACTGAAAGGTACCTAGTTTGCATTAATGTTGCCCTTTTGATACAGGACTATGTGAACACGAGCTAGGTACCTTTCAGTTCGCACCTGCGGCGTTCACACAGGGGAGCTACAGTGCAGCACTGTGGTGCGTGCTTCAAGTCACCCCCACTCCCTGTAGTCAGAATTGTGGGGCTGTGTAGACAAGCCCCGATGGAGTTTGAGTTTGTAACAAAACCTGAAACTAGCAGAGTTCTCCCACTGTGGATCCATGGTCTTACACGCCGCTCCAGTCAAAAAGGGTTATAACAGGATCCTTGCTATATTCCTGGTCCTGCACTGGGACATCTGCGCCAATGCAGAGCTCACTGCAGGACTGGGGCCTGTAAAAATGCCCAGGAGCTGTTCCAGGGGTGTGGAGGGTTGCCTTTAATTGCAGTGGGGAAGGGTGGCATGAACCACCCTGAGGTACCTGTATTAGTTTTTCCTCTTCTACTCAGGAAGCCTCACCTCCACATTCCACTAAGGATCCCATTGCTGTATTAACTGGACTAGCTTGCTCGCTTTCCAGTGACCTACCTAACTTTCTAACCACTAAACCTGGCACTCGGCCCTACTCCAGCAGCCATCTGCAACTCCCTTTAGAAGGCTTACAGACTCAGAAATGGTGGGTATTACACGTGCTTTGGAACATCCAGGCTTCCAGCACCTCACACTTGCGGATGTCTTTCAAACTTCCTTGTGACACTACAAATGGCCGTGCCTGCCCGTCAGTTTGGGACTGAGTCAGTGGTTGGATCAAAGCTGGTGAATGCTACGTTCTCTCGTTCATAAGGAAAGGTCAGTGGTGGTGGAAGGTGCTGCCTAGGCATCCTTGCAGGCTATACTCCTCTATTCTTGGGAATGGGCGACAGGGGATGGATCACTTGGTGATTACCTGTTCTGTACATTCCCGCTGAAGCACCTGGCATTGGCCACACACAGGATATTGAGCTGGATGGATCATTGGTCTGACCCAGTATGGCCTTTCTTATGTTCATTCATGTGTGCAGCAAGGTCGACAACAACACATGCTTCCTTCTTCCCTCATAACCTAGCTAAGAAGTTCAGCCTTGGAGAGACTGATTTGGAGGGAACAACTGGGTACCTAGGGGGAGATGTCATGGAGGCAGCTAGAAATGCTGGTGGCTGGGGGTGGGCGGGGGACTTAGGGATCATTAGTGTAGACATGGTTGCTGATGTCACCCTGAGGGGGCATTCAGGGGAGAGCTGGGTGGAATGGACCTCAAAGGATGTGAGGAATAGGGAGGGGAGAGTTTCTTTGAGAAGCAGCAAAGGAGGAGGGGAATGGAGCACACTGGACACCTGTAGGGTCTGCAGGGTTAGTGCTGGAAGGGCGGGAAAGGAGGCCTGGGAAAGAGCACAAGGAGGAGAAGATGGCAATGGAGGATGGGGAGACATCGTTAGAGCAGAGGAGAAAAGGAGGCTTGTGAGAGTGAGGAGAAGTGGGGCAAGGAAGTGGCTGGGGTTGATAGAAGGCAGCAGAACCCACAGGAGAAAAGGGAGGGAGGATCGAGGAGGCAGGCGGAGAAGCAGTGACAGAAGGAGATTGGCCCCTGGGAGTATCCCTGCTTACAACTGATTGGCCAGCTAAAGCAGCTGTTCTATACAACTCTATCTTACAGCCTTCTTCTCCCGTTAGACCTTTTGGCAGGCGGCTCCAATGCTAACTACCAGGGCTCTGTGAGAGGACGACAGTGGCCTCCATGTGAATCTCTGAGACCTAGGCCACTGTGGAAGCAGCAGTGCTCTTCGGCCACGCTGCTGTGAGATCTGGATGACCTTGAAAAGGCAGCGGGGATGCCAGGGAGTCACTAGAAATCTTTGAGATGGGGGATGATGTGGTCATGCTTCGTGGTGTACGTGTGTACATGTGTGTTTGTGTGTGTGTGTACGTGTGAGCGGCCCAAGGCTGCCAGAGAGCTGTGGGGAGGATCAGCATGGGAGTTGCTTCTCCGTCTGGTCTCGCTGCTAAAGGGGAATATGGGGCCAGCTTGTGACTGGGATACAGTACAGGAGCTACAGCCCTGCCGGTCACCTGCATCAGCTGAGTCCTGTGGTAAAGTGTCATGGATCTGTAATCCCGCCGGAGCCCCCACAATCAATTTATAAACAGTGGAATACAGTCTGCTTATTGCTGGTTTCCAGCAAAGACTTTAGGCTCTGATGAGCTATCCAGTGACTTCACCTTTTATTTCTTTCCTCTGACTGTGAACCTCTGAAAGAAAAATAGTACCTTCCCCAAAACAATCGAGAAAGTCTTATCGCATTCTTAATCAATAAATAGGCAGTTTAGGCCTATTTCCGTACATAATTCCAGTACCTTTAGGATGTCTTATTAAATCGGAATTAGTGGGGTTTAAAATATTAATGGACAGTTGGCTCTCGCCAGCTCTCCTGTCACATGAAAATTTCATTTGTAAGTTCGACAAGACTTTTATTTGTAAGTTGGGATGTGCTAGGAGACGCTCGTAGTGCAGCTGTACAGGAGGGATACTGGGTAGTTCTCTCAGCCCAAAAAATAATCGAGGCCAGGGACTATACAGAGATCATGCATAAGGGACTGGGGGTGGGATATGCATGGCCTCTATGCAGTTGGTTCAAGTCTAGCCCGGGATGGTAGTGAATGAATATCACTGCTGTCTGATGGCTGTTTGGTGGCCTGTGTGAACTGAGCTGGTCAGGTGTTTGTGTCATGAAACCAGAGAACTCAGCTGGTGTTAGCAGGTGCTCTTGTTAGTGGTTTCAGCAGAAGGGCTGATGTTTTTCAGTGGGACATGGGAACTGAATCGCCTGTCACACTCATAGATGGTCCCTTGCAGTCACAGTTGAGCCATGTGGGTACAGAGTAGAGTAGAAGAAGCTTGTTTTGTTGCTATCCATGAGCTGTACCCATTCTGTGGCCAATAAGAGGACTTTGGCCAATATTTTCAAACATCAGATCCTAAAGTTGCCTAACCATTGGCACCCAAGTTCAAATAGGTTGGTCTAGGGCTGTCAGCCTGGCACATTACCAGTCAAGACAGCTACGTCATTCTTTTAGAAAGATGCTGGGTTGCCAACTCTACTGATTTTTATTGGGAGACTGGTGATATCAGGTGTATTTCATTTTCAAGCCCCGTCCCCAGAAGAGACGTGATTGGGTGAGAATCTCAGCTTTCATTTTGAGAAAAAGGAATTTCTAGCCCTGAGAGCTGTGGAGGAAAGCTGGAAAACGTGACCCAAATGCATCCTAAAGATTCAAAAGACAGAAGATAAGAACATAGGAGCATAAGAATGGCCATACTGGGTCAGACCAAAGGCCCATCCAGCCCAGTATCCTGTCTACCGACAGTGGCATATGCCAGGTGCCCCAGAGGGAGTGAACCTAACAGAAAATGATCAAGTGATCTCTTTCCTGCCATCCATTGTCACCCTCTGACAAACAGAGGCTAGGGACACAATTTCTTACCCATCCTGGCTAATAGCCATTAATGGACTTAACCTCCATGAATTTATCCAGTTCTCTTTTAAACCCTATTATTGTCCTAGCCTTCACAACCTCCTCAGGCAAGGAGTTCCACAGGTTGACAGTGCACTGAGTGAAGAAGAACTTCCTTTTATTTGTTTTAAACCTGCTGCCCATTAATTTCATTTGGTGGCCCCTAGTTCTTATATTATGGGAACAAGTAAATAACTTTTCCTTATTCACTTTCTCCACACCACTCATGATTTTATATACCTCTATCATATCCCCCCTTAGTCTCCTCTTTTCCAAGCTAAAAAGTCCTAGCCTCTTTAATCTCTCCTCATGTGAGACCCGTTCCAAACCCCTAAACATTTTAGTTGCCCTTTTCTGAACCTTTTCTAAAGCCAGCATATATTTTTAAAGATGAGGGAACCACATCTGTATGCAGCATTCAAGATGTGGGCGTATCATGGATTTATATAAGGGCAATAAGATATTCTCCGTCTTATTTCTATCCCTTTTTCAAATGATTCCTCACATCCCGTTTGCTTTTTTGACTGCCGCTGCACACTGCATGGACGTCTTCAGAGAACTATCCACGATGACTCCAAGATCTTTCTTCTGATTAATTGTAGCTAAATTAGTCCCCATCATATTGTATGCATAGTTGGGGTTATTTTTTCCAATGTGCATTACTTTACATTTATCCACATTAAATTTCATTTGTCATTTTGTTGCCCAGTCACTTAGTTTGGTGAGATCTTTTTGAAGTTCTTCATAGTCTGCTTTGGTCTTAACTATCTTGAGTAGTTTAGTATCATCTGCAAACTTTGCCACCTCACCGTTTACCCCTTTCTCCAGATCATTTATTAATAAGTTGAATAGGATTGGTCCTAGGAATGACCCTTGGGGAACACCACTAGTTACCCCTCTCCATTCTGAAAATTTACCATTTATTCCTACCCTTTGTTCCCTGACTTTTAACCAGTTCTCAAGTCATGAAAGGATCTTCCCTCTTATCCCATGACAACTTAATTTACATAAGAGCCTTTGGTGAGGAACCTTGTAAAAGGCTTTCTAGAAATCTAAGTACATTATGTTCACTGGATCCCCCTTGTCCACATGTTTGTTGACCCTCTCAAAAAACTTTAACAGATTAGTAAGACATGATCTCCCTTTACAGAAACCATGTTGACTTTTGTGCAACAATTTATGTTCTTCTATGTGTCTGACAATTTTATTCTTTACTATTGTTTCAACTAATTTGCCCGGTACCGACGTTAGACTTACCGGTCTGTAATTGACAGGATCACCTCTAGAGCCCTTCTTAAATATTGGCGTTACATTAGCTATCTTCCAGTCACTGGGTACAGTAGCTGATTTAAAGGCCAGGTTACATACCCTTGTTAATAGTTCTGCAATTTCACATTTGAGTTCTTTCAGAACTCTTGGGTGAATGCCATCTGGTCCCAGTGACTTGTTACTGTTAAGTTTCTCAATTAATTCCAAAACCTCCTCTAGTGACACTTCAATCTGTGACAATTCCTCAGATTTGCCACCTACAAAACACTCTGCCCACCAGGGTTCAATAACTGTAGGATTGGCTTAAAAATCATATTGAAGATGCCAGCTGTTCCCTGAAATGTTTGACCACCACTTTGTGACTCAAAACTCTCATGAAACCAGAACCAAACTCCTGGTGGTGGTAGTGGGGAAATGCCATCAGGTGTAATCATTATGAGGGTTTTCCAAGTGAATTTTGGGCTGATGAAAAGTTTCTGCTTGACAGTCCCACCTCTGATGATTAGGGCTACAATTTTCTCATGGTGGTCATGGAAACCATGAATTTGATTAAAGTTTGTGCAATGCCCCCGAACCCAGCGTTGTTGCGACTTGGCACAGAGTGTTGCAGTGTCATTTGGTCCATCCACCCCTCTGGCTCAGTTGACAGAGGGGTGGATGTGCCAGGCTTGTGTGGCACTATGAACACATGTGTTAGGTTGCAATGCCTGGACCAGGGAGCTGGGCCCAGGTCCACAGGACAGGAGCTGCCACTGTGGGGTGAAGTGCAGAGGAATAGTAGCCCATGCTAACGCAAAGTGGCTCTCTGTCTCCCTGAAGTGACTAGAGCACATACAGAGACTTATGAATCTCCTGCTGCCCCAAGCTAACAGAGCTGGGCCTCTAGTTTAAGCAACCACAGCTCCTGCTTTTACATTTGAAGTTCCCTGGCTCAATCCCTGCAGGCTACTCCTCCAGCTTCCTCCATGCAACTCATCTGAACTTTGACCAGGCGGAACCAGCTCTAGAAATGATACAGAATTTCCACTGTCTACTCAGAAGAGCAGCATAGAGCTGAGACTGTGAACCAGGGTGAAATGGAGCTAGAAGGACAATGGGTCTATTCTAGTGTGGCAGCTTCCGTGTTCATGACGTTCAGTCATTGCAGAGTTGTTATGCTGCCTGAAAATGATTGGAAAGAGAGGCAGGGAGTGGCATTCCCCTGTGATTGCCGACCCACCAGGTCTACCCATCCTCACTTTTGTGACCACTAAATTTAGGGAGATATATGAGTTACCACACTGGGTCAGACCAGTGGTCTGTCTAGTCAGTATTCTGCCTCCCACAGCATCCCATGCCAGCTGGTTCCAAAGGAATGTACAAGAAACAATGTGGTTGTAGAATAAATCTGCCCAGAGGGAAAGTTCCTGCATAAACCAACCTTTAATTAATAGGGCTTAAACCCTGATATCTACGGATTTATAACTCTTCCAAACCTCTTGTTATATTTCTAATTATACAAATTAAAAGTGAAAGAAGAAGATAGTGTGCTAGCCTACCAAGCTACTCTAAGATCTCTCTGCTTCTTCTTTGACGTGCTTCTTCATTCCGGAAGACCACGGCAATATTCTTCTTCTGTAATACAAGGCGGGGCTGCATGGCCCTCAATCAAGAGAAGCATGTTGCTTTTGTGGCAACTATTAATTGCTTCCTGAATTTGAAAAGCATAAACACAAGAGCTTTCCAGGGAATGAGTTAGCCAGTGAATAAATGCTTTGCCATTAATGCATTGTTGACCCTGAGGATGATGCGAGATCCATGAGAGCTCTTAAGAAATTTACCAGAAACCATTTCAGCAGAGGGCGTGTGTTGTAAATCCTTAACTAATGGGATGAAGGGAAGGAGACTAGATCATAGGTTGCACAAACTGGCTGGGCATGAATCTCCATTGAGGACCTTTAGAGCATTATAAATATGACATTGTGATGCTGGGCTTTCGTGCATTGTTATCCCAGAAACTAACAAGTGCTTTGATACATCCTGAAAAATGAGATGATCCCAGGGGCGTCGAGGGTTTGTTATACACACTGCAGTAACAAAGACCAGTACATTCCCCTGCTATGGAGCATTGCATCCAAAGCTCTAAAAGCCTGTCACAAATAGTATTGTCATGAATTTCAAATGGTTAGGCACCTGACTGTGTCGCATTATTTTCAGTGGTGATGAGAATCCACTAGCTTACGCTGACTTCCATAGAAGTTGTAGGTGCTTGGTCCCTTTGAGATTTAGATAATAGGTAGGTGGCCTAACTTACTGATCCTCTGAGGTGCATATGATAATCTTCAGAAGTTTGAGAGCTGAGCGCACCTGCTCAGGGCTTCTGCCCTGCCGCAGGGTGGTGAGGCTTGGGGCTTCAGCACCATGGAAGGTGCCTGCCAGGGCTCGGGGCTTCAGCAAGAACAGGCTGAAGCCCCTAGATCCCCTCCCCATGGGGCAGAAGCCCCAAGCCCTACCACCCAATCACAGGGCAGAAGCCCTAAGCTCCCCTCCCCCAGTCTGGTAGGTGGAGAATGGGGGGCTCTGCAAGCCGCACTTTAATAGTAAAAGAGCCACATATGGCTTGTGAGCCGCAGTTTGGCCACCCCTGTTATAGACCCTTGTGAAGCAGTAGCCAAAACTTGGGCTCAGTGAGCCAGGGAGTTTCCTAGATTTTCCCACTGGTACAGTTTCAAAGCATCTCACAACATCCCAATTAGGTGGGGCAGCATCATTATCTGCATATTACCAATGCGGGGACTGAGGTGCAGAGAGACTAACGGCCTTGCCCATGGGGGTACCAAAGAGGGTGTGACCAGAGCTCCTGAGTGATGGCATCCATTGATTCCCAGAACACCTGGGACTTGCTGATACTGAGTACTGTGGGGCAAGAGGACTGAGTGAGATCTGGTCTCTTTGCACTTCCTGAGGGACAAGAAGCAGTTTAAATTGTGAAGGCCTGAAACTCAGGATGGCCTCCCTTTCCTCTTGCCATCTATCTGTCTCTCCTGGCAACTGACAGAAAGTTCCAAAGTCTCTAGCAGGTCCAAGCTGGGCCCCCCATTGCCATCTCTCACCCCTGCCTGGGGATGCTGAGTTATTTCACAAGGGGGTGTTGGCGTGTGGAGAAGTTTGCTGCCTTCACCCCAGAAAGCATCTTCTGTTTGCTTGTTATCTTTGTCGGTTTGCTGCTACCACCCTATGTTGGAAAGGAGAGGGGAATGAGCTGGAAACGCTGAGCATGTGCAAAAGGGGAATGCCCAAATTAGGTATCCACCCAAACAGGAAAGCACTGAACGAGGGGAATAAGAAAATACTGGAGAGATAGGATGGGTTCCTGGACTGGTCATCGGGTAGAGGTGAACAGACATGGGATACAGGGCGTTTCATGTCTAAGATGCAAATTGAAATCTAGACCAAGCTGGTGTTGTGTGGGGCCACCCACAGCCAGGTTTTTAAGTGTACGGCTCTCATGCTTGTTGGGAAGTAATTTATTTTCCCCCTCCCCACCCACCCATGAAAAGTTTTCACAAAAATTTTATATGGTCAAAAAATTTCAGTGGCCAAAAACACACTTTTTAAAAATAGAAACCTGATACATTTCAGCAAAGCTGGTGTGGTTCTTACAGGAAAATTTCCATTTAATCAAAAGGCCATTTTTGATGGAAACTTATTTAGCCCTACTTAGCACCCACATTTGGAGCAGATTTTCCAACATGATTCCATGGCACTGATCTCTTTAGAAAATCTAGCCATGACCATCTGTTCAGTGGCCTTTGAGTATGGGGAGTCTCATCCGATTTGACTGGATTGGTGCCAACATCAAGTTATAAAGCGACTTACCATGAAACCACCAATCACTGACCCAGGAGCGGCAGCATCACCAGAGAGGCCTAGGGCTGAAAGGGTCACAAAAATCAAACTCCCTTGGTGTCTCTCCAAGGTTAAGGCCTGTTGGTGAACAGTATGGGGCAAGTTGGCAAAGCCACAACTTGTGCTTGTACCTGTTTTGTAAATAGAAGACATTGGTCCCCATGGCTGTTAATCCAACACCTTTTATTTGGGGTATATGGTAAACTGTATTATAATAGTAGAGCTATCACGTTAAATGCTATGGGGTTTCCTGGTCCTGCTTGCAGATTAGTGGGCTCTATAGAGAGCAGCAATCTGGAAAGAAGCAGCCTAGAATAACATGAGGTAACTTGTGCCTCTCTACCTTTTGGAGCAGCCTGATTTGTCTCTCTCTGTTTTTGGTGACACTGTGATATCGTTCTGGATTCTAGGAATAAAAGTAGAGTTTCTTTGCAGCCTTTCAGCATGATAAAAAACAGAAAATACTCTAATTTCTCTGTGTGAAAGCTGGGAGTGTAACATCACTAGTACTAACATGCTCTTTAAAAATGTAAAAGAATGAAGTCTGTATTGCATTAGTGAAATAGTCTGGGGTGGTAATAAACAATGGCACCTACTCATGCAAATTAGGAACTTTACATTCAAGTGTAATTTGCACACATTCACTGATGATTAACTATTGTATTCTACTAGCAGTGTGTGTTGACTTTCCGAACATGTACCCTGCCCCAAAGAGCTTACAGTGTAAGCAGATGGTGTTAAACCAATTTGGGACATGATAGAGAAATTCTCCACAGGGGCAAAAAGCTTTCCCCAAACCCAATAGCCATGTAACAGGCAACAACAAAATGGGAATTGTGTCCCAACTTAATGGAGCATGCATAAATGACAGAGTTCTAATTACAGCGTCGCCAATGATGTGCTGTTTGTCACAAGTGTTCAGATCAAAACTGGCAACGGATCTTGGGTACCTTTTGAAAAAACTTCTGGGGAATAGATCTGTGCCTGGTTTGCGCATCTTGGAAATGGGGAGTACTAGGGTCAGGGTAAGGTCCTAGGATCACTCCTCATGGTCTAACATTGCTCCACTGACTTCAGTGAGACTTCCCTGTTGAACACCCACTACACACAGATTTTGTGCCAGGGCAGCTATTCCAGATGGGCGCAGGGGCAGAACAGGGGCAGAACAGTTAAACTGGCACAACCCCTAGTATATGCGCTTTTATCAGTACAAAGTGCCTTATATGGTATAGTTTATTCCCTGTTCTCTCAGGGAATGGATATACAGATATAAGGCATCTTTATACCAGTATAACTGCATCCACACTACGGGAAGGGTGTCGAATCATTTCAACTCCAGCAGTATTGTTAAAGTAGTACAATTGCTGTGTAGGGCTTGAGAATTGGGCCTTAACTGGGATTGTTATGCTATGTATACACTACTGCCAGATTGACGCTCTGGCGATCGATGCACTGGGGATTGATTTAGCGGGTCTAGTGAAGACCCACCAAATCGATTGCAGATCGCTCTCTAGTCGACCTGGGTACTCCACCGGGAATGAGAAGAGTAAGGCAAATTGCCAGGAGAGCATCTCCCATCAACCCAGCGTGGTGTAGACACCGCAGTAAGTCATAAGAACATAAGAATGGCCATTCTGGGTCAGACCAAAGGTCCATCCAGCCCAGTATCCTGTCTACCAACAGTGGCCAATGCCAGGTGCCCCAGAGGGACTGAACCTAACCGGTAATGATCAAGTGTTCTCTCTTCTGCCATCCATCTCCACTCTCTGACAAACATAGAATCATAGACTTTAAGGTCAGAAGGCACCATTATGATTGTCTAGTCTGACCTCCTGCACAACGCAGGCCACAGAATCTCACCCACCCACTCCTGTAACAAACCTCTAATTTATGTCTGAGCTATTGAAGTCCTCAAATCGTGGTTTAAAGACTTCGAGGTGCAGAGAATCTTCCAGCAAATGACCCGTGCCCAGTGGTGAGCTGCCAAAATCTTAACAACCGATTCCCTATAAAAAGTTCTGATTTAAGGGATATGCCCCAGTATGTATTTTTTGTACCAACAGGGTTACCATACGTCCATATTTTCCTGGGAGGAATTTAAATCGCCTCCCGGATGGCGATTTAAGAACCAAAAAGCCTGACCTCTCCGGGAAAATACGGCTGTATGTTAACCCTGCCTAAAGTTCTTTTTTAAAAAGATGGGCCTAAACTAGAAATGAGCTCCGTTTCACATGTGTGGGTCTCTGCCACTCCCTGGGGGTGTGCTAGGGTGACCAGATCAGTTAAACCCTGAGCACGGGAGCAAAACTCACCAGCCAGACACCCAGGAAAGAATTCTCTGTAGTAACTCAGATCCCACCTCATCTAACATCCCATCACAGGCCATTGGGCGTATCTACCGCTAATAGTTGAAGATCAATTAATTGCCAAAATTAGGCTATCCCATCATATCATCCCTTCCATAAACTTATCAAGCTTAGTCTTGAAGCCAGATATGTCTTTTGTCCCACACTGCTTCCCTTGGAAGGCTGTTCCAGAATTTCACTCCTCTCATGGTTAGAAACCTTCGTCTAATTTCAAGTCGAAACTTCTTGATGGCCAGTTTATATCCATTTGTTCTTGTGTCCACATTGGTACTGAGCTTAAATAATTCTTCTCCCTCTGTGGTATTTATCCCTCTGATATATTTATAGAGAGCAATCATATCTCCTCTCAGCCTTCTTTTGGTTAGGCTAAACAAGCCAAGCTCTTTGAGTCTCCTTTCATAAGACAGGTTTTCCACTCCTCAGATCATCCCAGTAGCCCTTCTCTGTACCTGTTCCAGTTTGAATTCATCTTTCTTAAACATGGGAGACCAGAACTGCACACAGTATTCCAGATGAGGTTTCACCAGTGCCTTGTATAATGGTACTAACACCTCCTTATCTCTACTGGAAATACCTCGCCTGATGCATCCCAAGACCGCATTAGCTTTTTCACGGCCATATCACATTGGTGGCTCATAGTCATCTTGTGATCAACGAATACTCTGAGGTCCTTCTCCTCCTCTGTTACTTCCAAGTGATGTGTCCCCAGTTTATAACAAAAAAGCTTGTTATTAATCCCTAAATGCATGACCTTGCACTTTTCACTGTTAAATTTCATCCTATTACTTATTACTCCAGTATACAAGGTCATCCAGATCTTCCTGTATGATATCCCGGTCTTTCTCTGTATTGGCAATACCTCCCAGCTTCGTGTCATCTGCAAACTTTATTAGCACATTACCTCATTTTGTGCCCAGGTCAGTAATAAAAAGATTAAATAAGATTGTTCCCAAAACCGATGCCCGAGGAACTCCACTAGTAACCTCCTTCCAGCCTGACAGTTCACCTTTCAGTGTGACCCGTTGTAGTCTCCCCTTTAACCAGTTCCTTATCCACCTTTCAATTTTCATATTGATCCCCATCTTTTCCAATTTAGCTAATAATTCCGCATGTGGAACTATATCAAATGCCTTACTGAAATCAAGGTAAATTAGATCCACTGCATTTCCTTTGTTTAAAAAAATCTGTTATCTTCTCAAAGAAGGAGATCAGGTTGGTTTGACACGATCTACCTTTTGTAAAATCATGCTGTATTTTGTCCCAGTTACCATTGACCTCAATGTCCTTAACTACTTTCTCCTTCAAAATTTTTTCCAAGACCTTGCTTACTACAGATGTCAAACTAACAGGCATATAGTTACCCGGATCACTTTTTTTTCCTTTCTTAAAAATAGGAACTATGTTAGCAATTCTCCCGTCATACGGTACAACCCCTGAGTTTACAGATTCATTAAAAATTTTTGCTAATGGGCTTGCAATTTCATGTGCCAGTTCCTTTAATATTATTGGATGAAGATTATCTGGGCCCCCTGATTTAGTCCCATTAAGCTGTTCAACTTTGGCTTCTACCTCGGATGTGGTAATATCTACCTCCATATCCTCATTCCCATTTGTCATCCTACCATTATCCCTAAGCTCCACATTAGTCTCATTAAAGACTGAGGCAAAGTATTTGTTTAGATATTGGGCCATGCCTAGATTATCCTTAACCTCCACTCCATCCTCAGTGTTTAGCAGTCCCACTTCTTCTTTCTTTGTTTTCTTCTTATTTATATGGCTATAGAACCTTTTACTATTGGTTTTAATTCCCTTTGCAAGGTCCAACTCTATATGGCTTTTGGCCTTTCTCACTTTATCCCTACATGTTCTGACCTCAATAAGGTAGCTTCCTTGCTGATCCCTCCCATCTGCCACTCCTTGTAGGCTTTCTGCTTTTTCTTAATCACCTCTCTAAGATGCTTGCTCATCCAGCTTGGTCTACAACTCCCAACTATGAATGTTTTCCCCCTTTCTTGGGATGCAGGCTTCTGATAGTTTCTGCAACTTTGACTTGAAGTAATTCCAGACCTCCTCTGCCTTTAGATCCACAAGTTCTTCAGTCCAATCCACTTCCCTAACTAATTTCCTTATTTTTTTAAAGTTAGCTCTTTTGAAATCAAAAACCCTAGTCACAGATCTATTTTTGTTTATCCTTCCATTTAGTTTGAACTGAATTAGCTCATGATCGCTCAA
Organism: Lepidochelys olivacea; assembly: GCF_965140295.1. Classification (NCBI taxonomy): domain Eukaryota; kingdom Metazoa; phylum Chordata; order Testudines; family Cheloniidae; genus Lepidochelys; species Lepidochelys olivacea. The sequence continues at coordinate 47,578,269 of NC_140418.1, forward strand.
ACCAAGATTGTCCCCTACAACCATTTCTTCTATGAGGTCCTCATTACTCACCAAAACCAAATCTAAAATGGCATCCCCTCTTGCTGGTTCAGCAACTACTTGGTGAAGGAATCCATCAGCTATCGCATCCAGGAAAATCTGAGCCCTCTTATTATTACTATCACTTGTTGTCCTGGCTATATCTGGGAAGTTAAAGTCTCCCATGATCACACAATTCCCATTAGTATTTACTTCATTAAAAACATAAAAGAGGTCTCTATCCATATCCAGATCGGATCCCAGTGTTCTATAGAACACCCCAAGCACTATCCCAGGGGAGGCTCTAGTACCTTTCTCCCCAATGTGATTTTTGCCCGGACAGACTCTGTCTTATCCATTCCATCACTTCTTATTTCTTTACAGTCTACCTCGTCATTGATATACAATGCTACTCCACCACCTTTACCTTTATTTCTATCTTTCCTAAACAGCACATACCCTTCAATACCTGTAGTCCAGTCATGTCTATTATTCCACCATGTTTCTGTTATCCCTATAATATCTGGTTTCACTTCCTGCCCCAGTAGCTCTAGTTCCTCCATTTTGTTACCCAGGCTCCTTGCATTAGTGTACAAACATCTTAATTTTTGCTGTTTGGCCTCGCTCACATTCTTTACCCAATTAGGCACAGACATTCTACCACCAGTATCACCAATTAGACTGGTATGCACACTACCCTTCCTCCTTATGTCCATTCTCCTACCCACGGTTGTATCCTTTCTTACTTCGTTTTCTTCCCTCTCAATGTTAAAATCCGGCGTGGAGATTACCTGGACATCTCCCAACCATCTCCCCCAAATTCCTAGTTTAAAGCTCTCTTAAGCAGTTGTGCCATTCTCCATCCTAGAAGTCTATTTCCCTCCTTATTCAGGTGAAGTCCATCCTGAGAGAACAGTCCTCTGTCCATGAATGCTTCCCAGTGGCCATACATCCCAAAGCCCTTCTTATAGCACCACTGCCTGAGCCATCTGTTGAACATCATAATCTTGTCACACCTTTGTTGCCCTTCTCTAGGAACAGGCAGAATCCCATTGAAGATCACCCGAGCCTCAATTTCCTTAGGCATCTTCCCCAGCCTGGCATAGTCTCCCTTGATACATACATACAATGAGAATCTAGCCGTATCATTTGTTCCCACATGAAGGACAATCAGTGGATTCTTTCCTTCTCCCCTCAGGATCCTCTTCAGCCTCAGGTCCACATCCCGTATCTTAGCACCCGGTAGACAGCACACCCTTCTGATCTCTGGATCAGCTCTTGTTATAGGCCTGTCTATTCTTCTCAATAAGGAGTCCCCAATCATGTAGACCTGCCTTTTCCTGGCGATGGTGCGATTCTCCAGTCTATCCCCTGTTCCCTCTGGCTGCAAGTCCTCTCAATTCCTGTTGTCCCTTGCAATCCTCTACAACCCATCCTGTATTCTCCTGGGGCTCATATTTGGTGTTATCTCCATGGACTCTTGCCCTCTTCCTATAGGACAAGCTGCTCTTCTCTTCTTCCTTGCCCTCTCACCTTCAGTGACCACCTGCTGTGTCCCTTCTTCATTTTCCAACTCCGCAAACCTGTTCCTGAGCTCTGTTTCTCTTTCACTAGCCCGTCTTTTCCTCTGCCTGGTTCTCTAAGGCCTTGTCTTCACTACGAAATTAGGTCGAATTTATAGAAGTCGGTTTTGTAGAAAGCGTTTTTATACAGTCGATTGTGTGTCCCCCCACACAAATGCTCTAAGTGCCTGTAGTCAGAGGAGTGTGTCCACAGTACCGAGGCAACCGTCGACTTCCAGAGCATTGCACTGTGGGTAGCTATCCCACAGTTCCCACAGTCTCCACCGCCCATTTGAATTCTGGGTAGAAATCCCAGTGCCTGATGAGGCTAAAACATTGTCGTGGGTGGTTCTGGGTACATATCGTCAGGCCCCTCCGTGAAAGCAAGGGCAGACAATCGTTTTGCACCTTTTTTCTTGAGTTACCTGTGCAGACGCCATACCACGGCAAGCATGGAGCCCGCTCACCTAACCATCACCATATGTCTCCTGGTGCTGGCAGACACGGTACTGCATTGCTACACAGCAGCAGTTTATTGCCTTTTGGCAGCAGACAGTGCAGTATGACTGGTAGCCGTCGTCAACGTAGTCTAGGGTGCTCTTTTAACCTCGATGAGGTCAGGGGCGCCTAGGCAAACAGGGGAGTGACTCAGCCAGGTCATTTCCCTTTTAAGTTTCGTCTCATGGAGATTCAGTCCTACCGGCAGTGCACTGTCTTTTAATCTGCAGCCAGCAGAAGATGATGGCTAGTCGTCATACTGCACCATGTTCTGCTGAGCACCCAGGTGATGACAATGGCTAGCAGTCCTACTGCACAGTCTTCTGTCAGCAAGATGTTTAAAGATAGATGAAGTGGATCAAAACAAGAAATAGACCAGATTTGTTTTGTATTCATTTTCTCCTCCCTCCCTCCATGAAATCAATGGCCTGCTAAACCCAGCTTTGAGTTCTATCCTTGAGGTTTTAAGTTCTATCCTTCAGGGGGCCATTCTGTTTCTCACAAAGCCACCCCCTTTGTTGATTTTAAGCCAACGCTGTAAGCCATGTTGTCAGTTGCCCCTCCCTCTGCCAGAGCAATGGCAAACAATCGTTTCACGCCCTTTTCTGTGGATTGCCCGAGCAGGAGCAGACGCCATAGCTCAGCAAGCATGGAGCCCATTCAGCTCACCACAGCAGTTATGACCATTGTAAACACTTCGCGCATTATTGTGCAGTGTATGCAGAACCAGGACCTGAAAAACCAGGCGAGGAGGCGACAGCAGCGCGGTGATGAGAACATGAACACACTTTTCTCTAAAACCACGTTCCCCCGCAATTTGGAGATCATGGTGTTAATGGGGCAGGCTCATGCCGTGGAATGCCGATTCTGGGCCCAGGAAACAAGCATAGAGTGGTGGGACCGCATAGTGTTGCAGGTCTGGGATGATTCCCAGTGGCTCCAAAACTTTCGCATGCGTAAGGGCACTTTTATGGAACTTTGTGACTTGCTTTCCCCTGCCCTGAAGCACAAGAATACCAAGATGAGAGCAGCCCTCACAGTTCACAAGCGAGTGGCAATAGCCCTGTGGAAGCTTGCAATGCCAGACAGCTACCGGTCAGTCGTTAATCAATTTGGAGTGGGCAAATCTACTGTGTCGGTTGCTGTGATGCAAGTAGCCAACGCAATCACTGAGCTGCTGCTATCAAAGGTATTGACTCTGGGAAATGTGCAGGTCATATTAGATGGCTTTGCTGCAATGGGATTCCCTAACTGTGGTGGGGCTATAGACGGAACGCATATCCCTATCTTGGGACCGGACCACTAGGGCAGCCAGTACATAAACCGCAAGGGGTACTTTTCAATGGTGCTGCAAGCACTGGTGGATCACAAGGGATGTTTCACCAACATCAACGTGGGATGGCCAGGAAAGGTTCATGATGCTTGTGTCTTCAGGAACTCTGGTCTGTTTAAACGGCTGCAGGAAGGGATTTACTTCCCAGACCAGAAAATAACTGTTGGGGATGTTGAAATGCCAATAGTTATCTTTGGGGACCCAGCCTACCCCTTGATGCCCTGGCTCATGAAGCCGTACACAGGCACCCAGAACAGTAATCAGGAGCTGTTCAACTATAGGCTGAGCAAGTGCAGAATGGTAGTAGAATGTGCATTTGGATGTTTAAAGGCGCGCTGGCGCAGTTTACTGACTCGCTCAGACCTCAGCTAAACCAATATTCCCATTGTTATTGCTGCTTGTTGTGTGCTCCACAATCTCTGTGAGAGTAAGGGGGCGATGTTTATGGCGGGGTGGGAGATTGATGCAAATCGCCTGGCCGCTCAATACGCACAGCCAGACACCAGGGCGGTTAGAAGAGCACAGCAAGAAGCGCTGCGCATCAGAGAAGCTTTGAAAACCAGTTTCATGACTGGCCAGGGTACTGTGTGACACTTGTGTTTGTTTCTTCTTGATGAAAACCCATCTTCTTGGTTGACTCTAATTCCCTGTAAGCCACCCGCGCTCCCGCCTTCGATCACAGCTTGCTTGCAAAGGAAATAAAGTCACTATCGTTTAAAAAACATGTATTCTTTATTAATTGATTATAAAAATAGGGAGATAACTCACAAGGTAGCCTGGGTGGGGTGTGGGAGGAGGGTAGGAGGGAAGGAAAAGGCCACTTTAAAACTTCTTGAATGACAGCCTTCTGTTGCTTGGGCTGTCCACTGGGGTGGAGTGGTTGGGTGCCCGGAGCCTTCCACCCGGCGTTCTTGGGCGTCTGGGTGAGGAGGCTATGGAACTTGGGGAGGAGGGAGGGCGGTTAAGCAAGGGCTGCAGCCGCAGTCTGTGATCCTGCTGCCATTCCTGAACCTCCACCAGACGCCGGTGCATATCCATTTGATCCTGCAGTATCCCCAGCGTTTCCTCATGCCTCCTCTGATCTTCCTGCCGCCACCTCTCCTCACGTTCATCAGCCACCATCCTGTACTCTGCTATTGTGTCCCTCCACACAGCTCTGTCAGTGCTGGACGACTGCATGAGCTTAGAGAACATGTCATAGCGCGTGCGTTTTTTTCACCGCCTTATCTGAGATAGCCTCTGGGATGGAGGAGGGAGGCTTGAAACATTTGCAGCTGCTGGAGGAAAAAAAGGGAGTGAAGTATTTAAAAAGATACATTTTACAAAACAATGGCTATACTCTTTCACGGTGAACAACACTATTCACATTACATACTATATGTGATTTTGGTACAAGGTCGCATTTTGCATCTTATATTGAGTGCCTGCGGCTTTGGTGTTAGGGATCACACACGCAGTGCTGGGCAACAGAATTCGGCTTGCAGGCGGCCATGGAAAGGCATAGTCTTTCAGCTTCTGCTACCTTCATAACAGCAGCCCCCTCCTTTCCCATACTAAGCAAAGCCCGTTGAGTTGGCCATTTACTGCTGCAGTTTTCCTGTTAACGTGCAGCAGCAGAAACCAAACTAACCCCCTCCCACCATCCAATTCTCTGGGATGATCGCTTTTCCCCTCCTCCCACCGCCTGGCTGGTATCAGGGAAGATCCCTGCTTGCCAAATGCGAACAGCTCAGCGCCAATGGCCCCCCTCCCACCACGTGGCTAACTGCGGGGAGGATTTATTTTCAGCCACAGGCAAACAGCCCAGTAGGAACGGCCACCTCTGAATGTCCCCTTAATCAAATTCCCCTATTTCAACCAGGTTACCATGAATGATATCACTCTCCTGAGGATAACACAGAGAGATAAAGAACGGATGTTGCTTAAATGCCAGCAAACACCAGGACCATACGCTGCCAGGCTTTGTCATGCAATGATACCAGATTACTTGCTACTAACATGGCATGGTAAAGTGTCCTACCGTGGAGGACGGAATAAGGCTGTTCTCCCCAGAAACCTTCTGCAAAGACTTTTAGAGTACCTCCAGGAGAGCTTCATGGAGATGTACCTGGGAGATTTCCGCTTCGTCCCCAGACACGTTCACAGACTTTTCCAGTAGCAGTACTGGCCACGAATGCATCCCAAGTCCTCAGGGCTACTTAATCATTAAAAAACACTTGCTTTTAGAACATGTATTTAAAAAGGTACACTCACCAGAGGTCCCTTCTCCTGCTTCGTTGGGTTGGGAAGGTATTTCAGTCAGGGTGATAAAAAGATCCTGGCTGTCGGGGAAAACGGTGTGCTGTGTGCTCTCCCCAAGCTCATCCTCCTCCTCCTCATCTTCCCCATCTGCAAAATCCTCAGCCATGGCAGAGGGTATCCCATCCTCGGAGTCCACCGTCAGGGGTGGGGTAGTGGTGGCAGCCCCCCTGCCCCCCCAGAATTGCATGCAGCTCAGCATAGAAGCGGCATGTCTGGGGCTCTGTCCCGGAGCGTCCGTTTGATTCTTTGGTTTTCTGGTACGTTTGTCTGAGCTCCTTAAGTTTCACGTGGCACTGTGTTGCATCCCTGCTGTAGCCTCTGTCCCTCATGGCCTCTGAGATTTTTTTGAAATGTTTTGGCATGTCATCTTTTGGAACGTAGTTCTGATAGCACGGACTCCTCTCCCCAATCAGTGATCAGATCCAGTACCTCCCGTTCGGTCCACGCTGGAGCTCTTTTTCGATTCTGGGACTGCATGGTCACCTGTGCTGATGAGCCCTGCATGGTCACCTGTGCTGAAGAGCTCGCCTGGCCAAACAGGAAATGAGATTCAAAAGTTCCCAGGGTTTTTCCTGTACACCTGGCCAGTGCATCCGAGTTCAGAGTGCTGTCCAGTGCGGTCACAATGGTGCACTGTGGGATAGCTCCCAGAGGCCAATACCTTTGAATTGTGTCCACACTAACCCTAATTCGAAACGGCGATGTCAATTTCAGTGCTAATCCCCTGGTTGAGGAGGAGTACAGAAATCAGTTTTAAGAGCCCTTTATGTTGAAAAAATGGCTTTGCTGTGCGGACGGGTGCAGAGTTAATTCGGATTTAATGCTGCTAAATCTGACATAAACTCATAGTGTAGACCAGGCCTTAGTCACATGCTTCCACTGTCCACTTTCCTCACCCAGCAGTATCCCCTCAGAGTTCTTTGGTCCTGCTTCCATCGCAAGTCTGAGCTTTTTCCCTTCAGCCTCCTCATGTCTTTGCTCCATAATCCACTCAGACCCCCTTCTAAACTCGACCAGAGTTTCCACCTGCATCTCCAATCCTCAGATCTTTTCTTCCATCAGCTCTATCAGGAAGCAGTTCATGCAGACGAAACTCTTTTTAGGTACCCCCTCCAGGATCATGTACATGCCACAGCTTCTACATCCAGTCCTCTTCATTGTGTCTTCCACTGCTTGGGTCACTACCACTGCTGCCTCTCTATCTGTCATAGCCTTCCCACCTAAATCCTGTTAGTCTGGGAAACACAGACCAAACCAAAACACCACCACCCACAGCAATACAAACCCCCAACAAGTACCAAAACACTTCCAGACCACCACCCACTCCCTTCACTAGCCTGTCTGTTCCTTTGCCTGGCTCTCTTAGTCTTCCTCCCAAACTCCCACTCAAACTCCCCTGTTTACAGCTCTGTTTGCTGGCTCCTGTGCCGCTGCAGCTGTCTGTGCCACTGTCTGACTGGCTGGCTGCCTTTATACAGAGGCTAGGGACACCATTCCTTACCCATCCTGGCTAATAGCCATTAATGGACTTAACCTCCATGAATGTATCCGGTTCTCTTTTAAACCCTGTTATAGTCCTAGCCTTCACAACCTCCTCAGGCAAGGAATTCCACAGGTTGACAGTGCGCTGAGTGAAGAAGAACTTATTCACATAGCTGGAGTAGCATAACTTAGGTCGACTTACTGCAGTAGTGTAGACAAGGCCTTAGGATCCATTGGTCAATGTCTGCACAGGGCTCTGGAGATGTTGAGTGCTATATAAGTGGTAACTGTTATTATCCAAACAAGTAGGAGGAGGCCATCGTATGGTGGGGAGAAGAGGGAGATTTTGCTAAACATCTGGGCCCTGATCCACACTGGTGTAAATCAGCATAACTCCATTGGAGCTGCACTGATTCACCCCAGCTGAGCACCTGGCTCTCCATTCAGCTCCCTGCTGCTCAGCCGGCAGGATTTGCCTTTAAATGAAACCTTTCATGTGGAAAACCCCATGGGGCTTGTGATAAAGGAACCTAAACCTGAACAGAACTCCAGGCGAAACAAGATCAAACAAAGAAGGCGTCAGAAGAGCCTTAAACTCCTCCAAGTATTTTGGTGACTCCACCCCGTTCTATCCTCTAACCTGCAATGGCAAAGGAGACCCAAAGAATTCCCATGAAGGTGGATGTGACAAAAGCAGTGGGTGACTTAAGCTGCCTCCAGGAACTGCTGAGGTTTCTAAGGGCTCAGATGGCAGCTTTGACAATCAGCTTTGTTTATTTATTTAAACCTTTTGCTCCTGAGATACATATCTCATTTTTCCAAGGGTGCCAGGTGGCAGCAGCCGTATGGTATTACTCCAGCAAGAACTGTAAAACAGAGGGCATTCAGGCTAAACCAATGGCATTTCTAAAGCACCTAACTAACCTCCACAGCCCACTTGCAAAGTAGGTAAGCTCCATTTTATGGATGGGAAAACAGGCACAGAGAGCTTAGAATCAACTTTCCCCAGGCCCCATGGTGAATATCTGTCAGAACCAGGACTAGAACCCTACTCCTCTAACAGCTAGACAGGACTCCAGCACTGAGCGCTCACCATTGCTTTTTGCTTTCACACCCTCACTTCACCCTAGATCATAAACTCCTCAGGTCAGAGACTGCCTCCTCCTGTGGGTCTCTCCTGCATCCAGCATGTTCTGAGGCCTCTGTATTATAACTAAACTTGTATTATAAATAAACTTGACAGTGACAAGCCTTTGTAAGATGCGGACTGGGAAATTTCTCCAAGCCAGATGTCCTGGGTGCCTGTTTCAATGGGCCAAGTAGCCTGTTCCACCTTTCTCAGGTGGCATCCTCAAAAGCCTGCCTCCCCTTGCCAGCCATAAGCTATTGCAGGGAAAGGAAGAACATGATATGGGTTTGGATCCCATATACAAACCCCAACCTGCTTTTGATCTGTATTAACAGGGATCTCAGTAAACATTCTCAGACACAGGCTGTGCAGTGACTGAGGCCATTTTTGTGTGGGGTCGTCCCATCTGCAGCTCCTATCCACAAGACCTGAATTTAGAGATTCCAAGGCCAGAAAAGACCACTGTGATCATCTTATCTGACCTCTTACCTAACATAGGCCAGAGACCTTCCCCAAAATAATTTTCCTAGCACAGATCTGTTAGAAAAACATCCCATCTTGATTTAAAAGTTGTCAGTGATGGAGAATCCACCTCAATAATTGGTCAGTTGTTCCAGTTGTTAATTACTTTCACCGTTAAGTAATTACGCCTTATTTTTAGTCTGAATTTGTCACCATTCATCTTTCTGCCATTTGATCATATTAGACCTTTCTCTGCTAGATTGAAGAGCCCACTATTAAATATTTGTTCTCCAGGTAGATACTTATAAACTCTGATCAAGTCATCTCTTAACCTCCTTTTTGTTGAGCTAAGTAGATAGACACAAGGAGCTCAGTCACTATAAGGCAGGTTTGCTAATCCTTTAGTCATTCTCATGGATTGTCTCTGAACCCTCTCCAACTTATCACCATCTTTCTTGAATTGTGAGCACCAGAACTGGACACAGTATTCCAGCACCAGTCACACCAGTGCCAAATACAGAGGTAAAACAACCTCTCTCTTCCTACTTGAGAGTCCCCTATTTATACATCCCAGGTTTGCATTAGCTCTGCTGGCAACAGAGCCACACTGAAAGCTCATCTTCAACTGATTATTCACCATGACCCCAAATCTGCAAACTGTCCTGCTGCCACTCCCTAGTGCCAGAAGTCCTCTCCTGGTAGTCAAGCTGTATCCTGCCATAGCATCCTTAGAGCTAGCACTTCCTTTCGCCTTCCCTTGTACCAAGATCCTTATCTTGCATTCATAGGCATCACCCTTTCCTGCTGCCAACATCTCTCTCCTGCCTACTCTACCTTTGTATGTGCCTATCGCTGGGGTATATAAGCACTGAGACCCTATTGATGGCAATGACACAACTCCCATTGAGTCTCATGGAGGCAGACTGAGAGGAGCTGTTTGGTACGCAACCATTCTTAAAAAAATGGAATAATCCAATCCCTAGTTTTAAGATGTAGGTCCACTAATATGTGCTATTGGACCGTGGGCTCAATCAACCACTGCCCACCTCTAGTTCTACACCAATGTAATCCCAGTGAAGTCAGGGTAAAATGTGGTGATGAATCAGGCCCTACCCAACTATAGCTACAGACAAATCTGGGTGGGCATTTCAGTCTTGTGCCAGGTCTACACTAGAAACTTTTGCTGGATTATCAATGTTGGTTTGGTGTGACGGGGGGATATGGCAGTTCTATGCTGGCCAAAATCCCAGTGTAGACACAGTAATACTGGCAAAAAAAAAAGTGCTTTTGCTGGCATAGCTTATTTTGCTTTGGGGAACCAGTATAAGCTATAATGAGCACTCTTGTGCATCTGCTCTGGGAAGATTTGCTGGTATAGCTGCAAATGCTTTCAAATGCAGACCTGGCCTAACTCATTCCTGAACTCAGTGTGTTAGCTGTTTGCTCCACTCCAGACAAGGTGAGAGCAGGGGACGGTTCACCCCCGCTCTTGGGCGAGTGGAGCAGGCCGGGTTCCCAGCCGCAGCAAGGTGGCCGATGAGGTGCAGGAGCGACTAGGGTAGGGCTAAGGCTGTTGATGTGAGGGTGGCTGGAGCAGAGAGAGCGGTTTACAGGGACAAACTACTTCACAAGATATTATGAGTTCCAAAGCTAGCATTTATCACTTCAGTCTGTTTGCAGTCACTTGCCATGCCCCTTACTCTGGGCGGGAGGGGGAAATGAACCTTAAGAGACCCAGGCTCTGCAAAGGGAAACCTGTGGCGCTGAGTTTCAGAGCCCAGCTCAATTGGCTCAGGCTGAGGGGCTATAAAATTTCAGTGTAGACGCTTGGGCTGGAGTCCAGGCTCTGAGACCTGCCTGAGCCCAAACACTTCCACAGCTACGTTCATCCCTGTGCCCCTGAGTCAACTGACCTGGGCAGTGAGACTCGGTCTTTTATTGCAGTGCAGACATAGAGCCTGGACTCTTACCCCTCACACCACTCCTGCCCACATACAAAACCCTCTGTAACAGACGGGGCTTGCCCATGGGCTGGAGAGCCTGGGGGCTAAGCCAACCTTTGTTACAGGATGAGCCCACCTGAGGGGAAGCAGGTATTTCAAACATCAAAGCTGCAGGGGTGGTGGGAGGAGTCAGGGAGAGGGAAAGCAGAGCTAAGCTCTAGCCAGAAAGGGCGGGGCAGTGGTAGCTGCAGGTGGAGCAGACTGACACAGAAAGAGCCCTGGCCGTGGCTGAAGAACCGGAGATAGGTAGGAAGGGTTGAATTGTGGTTTGGGGCTGTACGCTGAGGGCTCATTGAGGGTTGTTTGGATTACTGACTTTGGGGGAACTTTATTTGATATTAAATCTGCCGCAGAAAGAGGGGCTTGAGCCCCAACAGAGATTGTCTGGAGACCTCAATGGGGCTACCAGGGGCAGGGTGCCTGTCACATGACCCCTGGCCATGAGGGGGTGCTCAATAAGTGGCCACACTTCTATACCCTCTAACCTGTGTTTCATGGTGCTTTCAAGCTGGGCTAGCTGGCCTGGCTGGGTGTATGCGTAGAGCTCAGGAGATGCTTTTGCTCCAGCTGGTAACCCTGCCACTTTGCAGTGCGGAGGCAGGCTAAATTACTCGTATGTCAGTGGTCCTCCAGTGCCATCCCACAATTCCCACTGCCCAGAAAGAGAGAAGTTCTCCTGCAGTTCATTGGGAAGGAATCACAGGAATGACTCAGCTTACTGTAGTGCAAAGAATCATGGGAAATGCCCCCAGAAATCTTAGTGACATGCACGAGGGAGCACAGCACCTGCGACAACACAATAACTCAGGAAGGGCTTTGCATTGTGGTTGTTACACCTGTGCAAGGCAAACCAGGGTGTTCAGAGTAGGGTTGCCAACTTTCTATTAGCAGAAAACTGAACACTCTTGCCCTGCCCCCTGCCACACCTCTTCTCTGAGGCTATGCCCCCCCCACTCCATCCCCCTTCCCTACATCGCTTGCTCTCCCCTCCTCACTCTCTCATTTTCACCAGTCTGGGGCAGGGTGTGGGCTCTGGCATGGGATGGGGGATGAGGGGTTTGGGGTAAAGGAGGGGGGTCCGGGCTGTGGCAGGGGGTTGGGGTGCAAGAAGGGATGAGGGCTCCGGCTGGTGGTGCGGGCACTGGGATGGGGCCGGAGATGAGGGGTTTGGGGTGCAGAAGAGGACTTCAGGTTCTGGGCTGGGGTTGTGGGCTCTGGGGTTGGATCAGAAATGAGGGGTTCAGGGTGCAGGAGAGGGATCTGGGCTGAGGCAGGGGACGTTTGGGTTCTGGAGTGGGGTTGGGGTGCAGGAGGGGATTTGGGGTGCAGACTCTAGGCGGCGCTTACCTCAGGTGGCTCCTGGGGAGCAGCGACATCTTCCTCTGGCTCCTAGGCGGAGGCGCGGCGTGGCTCTGTGCACTGCCCATGCCTGCAGGCGCCACCCCCTCAGCTCCCATTGGCCGTGGTTCCTGGCCAATAGGAGCTGCTGAACTGGTGCTGGGGGCAGCACACAGAACCCCGGTGGCCATCCCCCTGTCTAGGTGTCAGAAGGAGATGTTGCTGCTTCCCAGGAATCTCACAGAGCCAGGTAGGGAGCCTGCCTGCGCTGCCAACCAGACTTTGAATGGCCCAGTCAGTGGTGCTGACCAGAGCCGCCAGGGTCCATTTTCGACCAGGTGTTCCAGTGGAAAACTGGACACCTGGCAACCCTAAGTTCAGGCCCAAGCACCAATGACCAGGGCTAACTCTGCAGTGAAGGCGGCGCCTAAGTGTATATGCCTGCTGTGCAATGTGCTGTTGAAATAGAAATGTACCACGCTGGTGGGAGGGGAGTACACTTTCCTAATGAGAAGGGAATTAACCAGTCGCATGAGTTTTAAAGCCGTTGAATACCTAGAGCTGTTTTTGAAGTCAAAGGGAGCTGTAGGTCATCAATTTTGGAGAGAACAGGTCAGAGGAGAATGATGTTAATAATACTTTGATAGTGCCCTTCATTTTAGGATCCCAAAGCATTTTACAATAGTAGGTATTATTAACCTTGTTTTATAGAAGGAGAAATTGAGGCAGGGAGCTGCTCAGTCTAACAAAGCAAGTCAAGTCTCCTGCCCCTAAGGCCTTTGCTCAAACCAGTTCTTTGTACTGGTGAGAAGGGAGTGCATCATGCTTTTGGATCAGTAGTGTGCCATGAAGAGTAGGATTCCCACTCCTGATGGCGGAAGGTAACTGTGGAAAACCAGACAGGGTTTGAAGGATCAGATGGTCAAGAGTTAGGTCTCCTAGTTCAAAACCAAATAGCTCCAATTTTGATACATTAGCCCTGTGTCCCAAGACGAAGATTTGCAAAGATTTAGGTGCACAGTTGTAAGTAATGGCAGTGGCAGATGCAGACGCACACACAAATAAGGAGAGGAAGAAGATGAGAGCAGTGAATGAGAGAACAGTTAGATGCAGAGGCTTGAAACATTTCCAGTGCACTTTGTTTAGAAACAGTTGAGCATGTGCATGAATTTGCCATACATATATTTTAGGAAGTGCAAATTTGGATATCTTTGTGAAAAAGCTGATCCAACAAGGGATTTGCCAGAAAAGAAGAAAGACCCAAGAAATGGATCTAACTGTGTCTCAGGGTGAAGAATGGGATTCAAAAAATCCCTCAGGTCTATAGCAAGGTTTTGGTAACACCCAATTTCCCAGTATTATATCATCCAAAAGGAGCTAAACTCTGGCTGGTGAGCTCCAAATTCAGCAGCCAGGTGTTGAAACCAGGTGCCTCAGAGGTGAAAGGTCAATGCTCTGAACCCGCTGCATTCACTAAAATGGACACACTGACTCTTCACCTTGAGCAGATGCAAAGTCCTATTTGGTCCAGTTTGAGTGTTTAGCAATGTCTTGCTGAAATCAATTTGGCGCAGAATCCGTCAAATTCCAGGATGTGGGCACCTGAGTCCAATTTTTTGTCTCAGTTAATGGACACAGGAGCATGATGCAAAGTTTCAGTCTGTTGTGTAAATGTCTAGTAGCCAGACTGCATGGTTCTTCCCCAGTTCCAGGCTGCTGGGTTCATTTCTGGAGCTTTGACTAGGGTTCCTGGCTTCATCTTTTAATCCATAAGAAGCTGCCTGGCTTCAACGTGCACTCCCTCCCCACATACTGCCTGTTTTTTGTTGCTTTACAAGGAGCAATGGGGTTTAAGGCCGTTTTCTAGAAGCTGTGAAACCTGAGTCCTGATCTTCCAGCAAGTCAGTATTTGGACCAGGATTAGAGGCAACAGTGCATGCTGAGCATCACTGTTTGGGGGTTGCTCCTGCCATACAAAGTAGAGAAATTGCCAGAGCCATCTAGCCCAGTCCCCTGGCTCTGACAGTGACCCACCCCATACTCTTCAGAGGACGGTGAAAGAAACCCCATAACAGAGAACTTTGGAATAACCAGCCTATAGAAGAAATTTATTTCTAACCTCTGTCAGGAAGAGGCTAGTTATTCTGTAGTTCTCTGTGAAGTATGAGAGTTTCTATTCTTTCTCTTCTTCTTGCAGTGTAACAAGGGGATGTTCTCATTACCCTCTAATTCTGTGTTAAACTCCTATTAAGTTCTTGACCCCAATACTATCTTGTGGCAGTGAGTCCCACAAGATATTAATGCATTGTTTTAAAAAGTGTTCCCTGTCCACATTTCCTTCCCCAAAGCTGACCCAGTGACCAAAAATTTCAAACTTATTGCCTTAAAGTTGCGCACTTAAACTCGTCCTTAATAAGGGCTCAAGCACGAGCAGCTCCCTACAAAAATCAGGCTGTAGGTAGGGTATAGGGTACTGTCCCTTTTTATTCTTGGTGAGTCCACTAATGGTACTCACTGTGTTCTGTATCTCAGAACCCAGTCACAGCAGCAGTATGTGTAGGTAGGTTTTGCATGTTTGTGTATTGTTAATAAACAACTGTGCCTGTATGGTTTCTTCATACTGTTTTTGTTGTGTAAAGTGCTGTTTTTAATTTAAGCCCCTAACTATGGATTTTTGACGGATCACTTTAGGCCTCCACAGTGTGAAAACTTAATATCTCAGTGACTGTCGCCTCATCTGTGAAGTGGAAATAATGCTTCTTTATAAAGCTACTTGAAAAACAAGGGGGGAAATTCATGAAAAGAAATTGAACAAAAATAATTCCCTGTTGTCTTGGTGGCAGTTGGTAATAGTGTTTGGAGGTGGTGGTTGTTTTTTGTTTTCACTCTGGAACGCTTCAACTGGTTTTACTTATTTACCTATTTCACAGAGGCTGTCTCCTTTATGAGCCAGCTGAGTTAATTCACTCAAGGTAGAATCCCTGTGAAGAAATAGCGGGCTGGAGTTTCCACACACACTAGCGGGTCATAGTCAAGTCTGCAGGGGAGCCTAGTTAATGTGTGTGGAAAATACAGCCCGCTATTTCTTGACTAGGATTTTTAGTTCAAGCAAATTAGCTCAAGTTAGCTAACCTGAGTGAAGAACACACCTTGATTTCCTAGCAAAGAGAAGGCTAGAGGGGCTTGGACAGGGCCGGCTCTAGGATTTTTGCCGCCCCAAGCAAAAAAATTTTTGGCCGCCCCCGATTTTTTTTCGTGCCCCCCCCCACCCCCCGGCTCTGCCTCAACTCTGCCCCTTCCTAACCCCTTCCCCAAATCCCCGGCCCTGCCTCCTCCTTCCCCCGCATTGCTTCCTGCAGGCCCCCCCGCCGCAACTCCCCTTCCCTAGCTCCCCTCCCCTCCGCCTGCTCCCCTGAACACGCCGCTGCTCCGCTTCTCCCCCCTCCCTCTCAGGCAAGGGAGAGGCAGCGCGTTCAGGGGAGCAGGCGGAGCAGAGGGGAGCGAGGGTGGGGGGGAGCGCAGGAAGTAACGGGGGGGGAGAGGAGCTGGTCCCCGCCCCAGCTCACCTCCGCTCCACCACTGCCGCCTCCCCCCAGTGTGCTACCACTCAGCGTCTCCTCCCTGCCCCCCCAGGCTTGCTGGGCCAAAGAAGCTGTTTGGTGCGCGGCCAACCTGGGAGGGAGGAGAAGCGGCCGGGGATTTGGGGAAGGGTGGTGGTGGCGTGCTCAGGGGAGCACGTGGTGGCGGCGTGCTCAGGGGAGCGAGCGGGGGCACATTTCTAGGGGCGGCAGGGCCGGTGCCGGAACGCCGCCCCTAGAAATGTGCCACCCCAAGCACCTGCTTGTTTTGCTGGTGGCTAGAGCCGGCCCTGGGCTTGGAGGATTGGTCAGTGCTTTGAAAGCTGTAACAGACTGTGGAAAAAGCACTGTGCAGAAGTCACCCACTCATGTCCAGTGTTCCCAGGAATAACCCTATGCCAGTCGGGTTACCCAACCATAACTCCCTGGAGTCCAGGGCTGGTCTACACTGGATTTTCACATGCTGTCCCAGGGGGGTGAAAAATCCACACCTCTGAGAGATGTAGCTCTACCAACCTCAGCCGACAGCGCTAGGTTGATGGAAGAATTTGGCCCTCGACCTAGCTACTGCCTCTCGGAGAGGTGGATTACCTATGGCGATGGGTATCAGTAGCATCTACATTGAAGCACTACGGCAACGCAGCTGCACCACTGTAGTGTTTGAAGTGTTGACAAGCCCTAAGGGTAGGTCCGTCCTGGAGCTGTAGTTTCCAGCTTGGGTAGACATACCCGTGCTAGCTCTGCTCGAGCTAGCCGCCAAAAATACAAGTGTAGGCACCCTGAGTCTGAGCCCATCTGAAACCTGTGCTCGGGCAGCTAGCCCGCTCCCCGCCAGCTTGCCATGCTGTGACTACACCAGTATCTTTAGCACTCTAATGTGTTCAGAGCTACCGGGGGTCTGTCTCTCCAAGCTGGAAATTACGTCTCCAGCTGCCATGTAGACCTACCCTTCGTCCAATGCTTTCTAAGAAGAACAAGGAAGCAGGAGGCTGTTCATAAGTTGAGAAGCAATTGGAAGGGTTGTCAAGAAGGAAACTTGGCAGATGTGTCTTCCTGCAGAGAGAGAATATGATGAATGGTACAAAGCAAATAAGAGAGAAGGTACATGGATGATCAGCGATTTAGCATGTGTGTTACAATTGCACTGAGGAGCCCAAGTCACAGCCCAGCAGCCACTTGTGCTTGGCACTGTTTAAACACAGAACAAAAAGACTCAAAGAGTTTACAATTAGATTAGCTTTTTGATGCACAGCTCCCTGGTAGGGTGCAGCTTCTGCAGCAAATTTTAGGATGGCTTATGGACTACACAGGCTTAGTGGTCAGGTTTGGAATATGTAGTCTTCCTGGAGCCGCAGGTTCAAATCAAGGAAGGGTTGGCTCAGGACTTCAGCCTCACGGGAGACTCTCCACATCTTTGAAACCAATGGAAGGCATCCACAGAGTAGGGATCTGCATGTGGGGAGAGGGCAAGTTAGGGGTCAGGCCTCAGAAATCAGGCTTGGGGGATTGGTGTGCTGTATGCATCCCGCTTGACAAGCATGGAAAAGGTAACCTATCCCTAGGTTGCCAGGGAGACTACACCAGCAATGTACAGGTTCCAAAGGCTGAATCACCAGGCTGCATCCTGTGGATTTTCTTACAAGAGGGGGTAATCTGGCCCCATGTTTCCCAGGCACCAGGAATCTTAAAGACAAGAGGGAGGGTATTTATGGGACTTTGCAACCTTCCTCACCTCAGACACATGAGCTCATAGTTTCCACAGCAAAGCAGAACACTCCCCACCCTCCAGTTCTCTCCAGGTTAGCTGGATGGAGAACGTTGCTGAGCTGGGCCGCTCAGAGCATGGGATGTAGGCAGAAGAGTGATCTGACAGCATCCTTGGCTGGCTTGCTTCTGCCGCCATGATTCTTGGCAGCTTGGGGTATCTTGCACCGACAGCTTTGGGTAATTGATCCATGCGTTGGAAACTAGAGGGAAAGCCTTGCAATAAGCATCCAAGCAGGATTCCCAGCCCTCAGCCGCAGCGCATGCCAAAGGCTGTGCCTTGAGCTTACTGCTTATTGTCCCCATTAAACTCTCCACATCAGTCACTTTGTCAAGCTATTTTGGTGCTAATAGTTTCCAAATGGAGTTTGCGGTCACCAGCAACATGAAGAATGTCTTCACTTGGGATCTCTCTTTGGAAAGTGAGGTTTTTTTTTTAAACAACTTATTTTTCCAAATAGGTTTGGGAATAGCATTCAAGATGTCGGTGAGTATCAATTAATGTCACCTCGAATAATAATGACGTCTAACAAACACAAAGATGGGGGTGAAAGGGTTGGGGGGGGGGCGTGTTTTGTCCAAGCCAAGTTTTAGTGTTGGTTACTAGAGATGGTCCCGACCCCAAGGCCCAAATTCAAACACCTTTAAAACTGGAGAGGGAGGGAGGGATGGAATTTGAACCCTGATCTCAATTTTGCAGCTGGCGCCATCTCTGTGACACGCCATGCCTCCAGATCCAGATGCTCCTGAACTTGAGGGGAAGGAGTAATTAGTGTCTAGCTCTAAATGTTGCAACTCGATGCCTTCTCTGATCATCTATATAATAAGATTGGAGGATTCTCAGCCGTCTGTGCATTGCACTGAAGCCTAGAATGGCTCTGGAGTCAGTGTGTGATGGAAACAACCACAAGCCTGGCTGAGAGCTCTTTTGGTTCAGAATAGCACTGGGTTCAATCATCAGTGGATTTTGCTGTCTGTTACCATCCCATTTTTAAGTTCTCAGCCATTTGGGCTTTACAAATTACACCGCAGCCACAGTAAGGTATGTATTCTATGCCATGCCAAGAGTCCTAGACCATTGGGCTATCAGGTAACTCAATCAATCACCATGCTTACTCTGCAGCTAATTTGCATGCAGCAATTTCATTGGTTGTATGAGGGAGGGGCACAGATGGTTGTTTACCTGGCCCAGCTGCCACCAGCGGAAATCAACACAAATCTCCCAGCACAATTCCCTAGCCACAAATCAACACAACTCCACGCCCCCAACACAGACACAAAATAACCCCAAATGTACAGCTTCTCACAGCAGCACACACCAACATTCACCACCTGCACAAATCAACACAGATCTCCCACCACAAAGCATTCCCCCCACAATACAACCAGCACATCAAACACCACAACCAGACACACAATATCCCCAAACATCCCTTTGAAACCCAGAAGGTCTGTGGAGTCAGTGTGAAGTGAAGGGATTAGTTACAAAAGTGGCTGAGAGCTCTTTTGGTTCACAATATCACCAGGTCTGATCATCAGTGGGATTTTTGGTCTGTTACCATCCAGTTCTTAAGTTCATTTTTGGCTTTTTTTTTCTTTAATACGTACAACTTTACAAATTACACCCATGTGGCAGCACGGGCTTTCAGCTACTAGTTAATTAATAACTGACATGCCCTGGCCAGGTGTAGAGACCTATTGATTTATTAGCCCCACTAAACTTTTACTGCTTTCTACTTCTACTGGTAGAGTAGATCAAATTCCACTTGTGATAGAAAGGATGGCCTAGTAGATAGGGCACTAGCCTGGTAGCCTGGTTGCGTTCAGTTCCTAGCTCAGACACAGTATCCATGTGTGACCTCGCTTGAGACACTTAATCTACCCTGTTTTTCAACTGTAATATGAGGGTAACACTTCCCTACCTCATAGGGATGCTGGGAGGGGAAATCCCTGATTGTGAGATGCTCGGCTACAGGTGGCTGCAAGGGACATATTAGATAGAATTGGCCAAAATTATTGTGCTTGTGTAGAGCATAAAATTATCTGCTCCATCTAACAGGACGGTGGGAGAGGGAAAGTTGTGCTGCAGCTGCCCTTGTCATCTCTGAGCAGGAGCGTGGAGCCTGAGCTCTGCCAGTTTTGTGCTAGGTAACCTTGCATGTCTCCCTTAGGCTAGATTTTTTAAAATTGGGCACCTTAAGCTCCCAAATCCATGTTTAAACTCCTAATTGAAAGTTGCCTGATTTTTCAGATTTTCCTAGCCTCTGCAACTACCATTAAAATGAATGCAGTGGCATCCCATTTACTCCACCCCAGTATAAGCAAAGTTGCTTAAACTAGAGATGGAGAAGATCATTTAGCTAAACCAGTCTAATCCCCCTGCCAGTTTAGGATTGTTCCTTAAGGTACATCTTTTCCCTAGTGTTTTGTCCAGGCTGGCTATACAGGTGCCGAAGGTTGGGGCTTCCACCACATTCCTTGGGAGATTATCGCACAGATGAATATGTATCCATGTAAAGAAATCATTCATCTCCCCATTTCACGCATACTCCCATTGGATATGTGCAAAGAGAGATCATAACTATAAACTTTGCTTAGCTAAGAGATACACTGTTAGCTTTTTAAATCCTCCTTTGTAAGTCATTTTCCACTTGCTGATCATTTTTGTTGCTCTTCTCCTGAATTCCCTCCTGTTTATCATTATCTGTGTGTTGCCAAGAGCTGAGTACAATATTCCAGGTGTAGTGACATCAGAGCCATGGAGACAGAGAGTGCTTATTACCTCCCTTCTCCATGGCATAATGCCTGTGCATCTACAGCCCTGAATTGCACTGGCCTTTTTGCAGACATGTCACATTGCAACCTTATGTCTATTTTACTGTCCACTATCACCTCTGTCTCTTGCAACCTTCCTGTTTCCCAAATTTCCCCTTCTAGTGAGAATCTGGGCTCCAGATTATTTTCCCACAGATGTTATAGCTGCATTTTCCCAAACTAAACTTCATTTGTGTTCTGTCCATATTTCTAATTTCTCTGGGTCCCTTCCGATAATTTTGCATTCCTGACTGCTGTGATTATCTTCAAATGTTATTAGTGTGCTATTTACACCTTCACAGAGCTGGCTGATGATGTCAGATAAGACTGGTCCGAACTTTAATCCCTGTGGGATCCACTTCCCCCAATTATGCATATTGCGATTTATCACTGTTATACCTTTTTTCTGCCAGGCTTCAGCAATTTTCAGTTTACAAATGAATGTTTCTATTGTAATTCTCAGTGCAGCCAATACAGTGCCACCTATTGGTGGAGGTATCTTAGGGTTAAGTTGGTGTTGTCTTTTTCTTTGTCTGGGGTAGTGGGGAAGTGAAGTCCTGCCTGAGTTTGCTGGAGTTGTTAGTTTCAGTGTCACAATGAATTTCCTGTGATTTCTATAAGTGAGTATGACAATATCCATCCAATTAGAATTAATCTTTCAGTAAAGATTTAGTGAGACATCAACAGCTTTATTAATATCCAAGGGCCATATCATCAGCTGGTATAGATTGGCATAGCTCCATTGCAGAACTATTCTGACCTACACCTGCTGCGTGTCTGGCTCAAAAAACAGATTACATTGCATTTCTTTTGGTCCTTCTATAAGGACTTGGAAGTGCATTGCCAACATTAATCAATGCTCTCTCACAACTGCCCTGTTAGGTAGGTAGGTATCTCCATTTCACAGATTGAGAAACTGAGGCAGGGTACGCGGACTTGGCCAAGGTCACACAGCGAGCCTGTGGTGCAGCCACCAATACAATGCATTTCTGTATTGTAAGTATCCTAGTAACAGTAGGGAGATGATCATATGCACTGGCTAATACAATAAAAAAAAGGATTTAAGCATATTGTAGGGTCAGAGGAATTTTCAGTCCCGTGGCCCATCTAGCCCAGTGTCCTGTTTCTGACACTGGCCAATGCTATGTGCTTCAGAGGGAGGTGCAACAACAGGCGCAGTTATAGAATAACATTCCTACTGGTGACATTTCTTCCTTATCACAGCCACTTGTTAACAACCTACTTATACCCTATACAAGAATGTTTATATCCCTTCCCAACAGTTTTAAAATGAATTCTACTCCTGCTAACCCCTAATTCTTATGTAGTGCTTTTCATCTGTTGATCTTGAAATGCTTTACAAAGCAGGTCGGTATCATTATACCCATTTTACAGATGGGGAAACTGAGGAACAAGGCAGGGAAGTGACTAGCTCACAGTCATGGAAACTGTCAATGTCCTCATTATCCATGTAAATGTCCAGTTCTTTTTGTGAGTGATGCTAAATGCTTGGTCTCGATGGTAGTGGTACTGAGTTCCACAGGCTAACTGTGTTTTGGGGCAAAAATGTATTTCTTCTTTTTGATTTTAAATTTCATCCCTTTCAGTTTCATTGTATGGCCTCTTTATTACGAGACTGGTGCTTCTGTTTACCCGACCTACTGTCTCACCATCATATATCACTATATCCTGCATACCTCTGTCTCCTCTCAATACTAAACAGCCCGAAATATCTTACATCTTTCTGCATACAGAAATCCCTCCTGATCTCTAATTTTTGTCAAATTTTGTTCAAATCACAGTGACTTTTTTGCGACAGCTCCTTATCATCCAGTCAGGAAGCAGAACAGATACCATGTGACTTATCTAAACACACATCTCAAATAGCAATTTGCTGGTTCTGAATATTCAAATCAAACATGGCTTCTGACCAATTGCAGTTAAACTGCGGACTGAAATTTGAGTGATTACAAATAGTGGGGGTTGGGAAAACAACTGGTAAAATATAAACTCTTTGCAGGCCACATGCAAAGAGAATATGGGCTTTAATCCACCAAATAAATTATGCCTTTGTGACCTCTTCACTCAGTGATGAACCCTGAACCCACAATGAACTAATAAGCATATGGTTTGAATGTGTTTTAACACACTGGCCTTGAAGTGAGTGCAAGGTTAAATAGATCAGTGATAGGGATCGAAAGGCCAATAACTGCACCCCAGTGTCTGCTTGGAGAAGGCAGGGGCAGATAGATGCACGTGCTTCCTGAAGGGGAAGTTTGCACCACTACTGCCTATACCATTCATGGATAATAGTATTGCCAAACCCAAGTGTTCACAAATCATGAGTCAGGCCTAAAAAAATATCATGCGATTGACTTAAAAATCATGAGATTTAAATAAACATTTGGGTTCTTTGAATGTGCCTTTAAGGAATCACATTTTTAAGCTTTTCTCTGCAACCACATGGGCTAGAAACCTATTTTAAAAAAAAATAGAAAAAGCTGAGATTTTCACCTAATCACTTGCCTCCAGGAGTTGGAGCTTTAAGTAAAACACCAAATATTGCAGGACTCAAGATTAAATCACCAGACTTGGCAACAATGAGGCTCTCATCTTTCACCACCTCAAAACAGACATTTAGAATGAAGTGAAAGCAAGGTAGCGATCATGCTGTCTGACTTAATAAGTCTGTGGGGTGAGTGCACCCTCTTTAAATTGGAGATATGGGCCTGAACCCCAAACGTTCCCAAAGTTTAGAGGGGTATCTGCATTTTGCAACTGTTCCCTCCTTCTATAATGGATAATGCCTTTATCTGAACAGCCCTGTACTTTGAGAAAGTTCAGAGTCAAGTGTGGTGTCTTCGACCCCCTCTCTGCTTCCAGTGAACTGCGGCACCATTTTGAGTAACAAATCTGGAAACAGACAGGTTTCCCCAGGATTACGCTTTCATGGCCAACGCTGAAGACAGCCCAAACAGGGGGGTGTATGTCTGTAGAAATCAACAAGTGTGATGCCCACTGCACTGCTTCTAGTACAGCCTTTATTATTCTAACTAACAAGTTAATTTCCAGGGATCCATAGCTTGAAAACAAGATCTCCTGAGTCATCATAAACTGCCTTTCCCCCTCTACTTTTGAGGACTAATTTAGCTGTAGATTTCTTTTTCAGTGTGCCTTTGGCTTGGGCTGTGAGTTTTGACACTGCTGGTGCATATTTAGCAGTGAGTTCTGATTTCTTTTCTCTTTTTTTTCCTCTTTCTTTTTTTTCATGGCAAGATGTCAGGTTGCAGGGGCCAAAACATGCTGTCACATTTCTCTGAGTGTAGCATGAAACTGGATCATTTCACTGCAAATAACTCAGCATATTGCATAGTTAGTAGACTATCCCTGAAACAACCGTGCAGTCACTGTGCAGTCATTTCATAGTCCTCTGTCACATCAGTTTTCATTTGCTGGTGTAGCAGCACAGTGGCTTGACTGTGAATTCAGAATATAAACCCAAGTGTTAAACTGAGACGTTAGACAGTAGCAGAAGTGCATTCAATTCAGATACAAAACACCCGAAGTGTGGATTCTGAGTATACAAACTGAAAGCAAATTTTATTTCTTAGACTGCTGCATGAATCTCTGTTGCATTTTCACAAGAGCCAGTTGAAAAATGGGGGGTGGGAAATTGTTTATACTTTCAAAGTTGTTTCTGGTTTGCAGGTTCAAAATCGAACAACTTTTTAAAAAAGTAATGACTTCTTTATGAAAATTTTTGAAATTCCTCAACTTTGTGAAAGTTCCCACTTGGCAAAATTATAATGCTCCATTTTTCCTTTTAGAAAAGGAGTACTTGTGGCACCTTAGAGACTAACCAATTTATTTGAGCATAAGCTTTCGTGAGCTACAGCTCACTTCATCGGTTGCATCCGATGAAATGAGCTGTAGCTCACGAAAGCTTATGCTCAAATAAATTTGTTAGTCTCTAAGGTACCACAAGTACTCCTTTTCTTTTTGCGAATACTGACTAACACGGCTGCTACTCTGAAATTTTTCCTTTTGCCACTCTAGCTTTCCTAAAATGGAGACAATTTTTAGAAGTTAAAGACTGGGAAAATGAACAAAGAAAAAGTTAAATAAAAACCCAGATATTGCTCATTTCATGGCAAAAAAAGTCAGAGGGGAAAAATATAAAAGTTTGAAATGTAAAAAAAAAAAAGAAGGTTTTCGGAAGCCCAAAACTGTACAAAATTTCAATTAAAAAATCCCCAGAAAACTTTCATTTAATTTTGTTCAGAAATCTTACACTGAAAAATATAAACAATTAATTTTAAAAAATTGATCTTTTCCTCCAAAAATGATGTTTTTGACAAAATCCCTTTTTCACCTGGAAAAATGAAACCAATAACAAAAAGTAACCAGCTACATGTTCAGAGGAGAATTTGACTCTGGATGAATATACCTGCTACTACTTGTTGTATCGGGAGCAAATCCCCAGTGATCTGTAACAAATGGCACAGGAAACTAGTAACCATCCCAAATGGGCAGAGCTGGGGTAAACTGAGGCACCCAACTCCCATTGAATATCGTTTGGGTGTGTAATTCCTCTAGGTATCTTTGAAAATCCAGGTCTTAAATCTTATCCCCAAAACCTTCTGTGTCTGTCACATTATTCCCAGAGTGCTGTGCAATGTTCACAGTGTGATCTACAATCAGACAAGTGCCTGGCTTGGGCTTTCATTATAGAGCTAATTAGGATGTTCAGATTTTTTTTTCCAAATAAGAACTTAATAGCTGCGAGACTGACTCAGACCAATGATCCATTTTGCCCATATCCTGTCTCCAACAGTGGCTCATACCAGAGTCTCAGGGGGAGTGTATAGAGTAAGGCAATTATGGAGTGTTCCCCGTCTTCCCATCCTGGCTTCTGGTAGTCAGAGGGTTAGGGTTTCCCTAAGCATGGGGTTGCGTCCTTGACCAGCTTGGCTAATAGCCATTGATGGATCTATCCCCCATGGACTTCTTTTTTGAGCCCAGTTATACTTTTGACTATCACAACATCCCCTGGCAATGAGTTCCACAGGTAAGTTGTGCATTGGGTGGAAAAAAACGCTTTCTTTTGTTTGTATTAAACCTGCTGCCTATTAATTTCATCAGGTGAACTCTGGGTTTTTTGTCATGTGAAAGGGTAAATAACACATCTCTATTCACTTTCTCTAAACCATTCATGATTTTATAGACCTCTATCATATTCCCCTTAGTCATCCCTTTTCTAGGTTGAACAGCCCTAATCTTTTTAGTCTCTCCTCATATTGAAACCATCTCTTACCCTTCATTATCCTTGTTCCCCTTTCTTGGAACTTGTTCCAGTTCCACTATATCCTTTTTGAGATGGGATGACCAGAACTGTCATTCAAGGTGTGGGCACACCGGGGATTTCTATAGTGCCATTATGATATTTTCTATAGATATTTGTGCACCTGGGACTGTTGTGCAGGGCTAAGGTCACAGGGGTTATTGCCTTGAAAAGTCAGGGTAGGAAGACAAGCATCCCTGCATACAGCTCTGCCAATGCACCTCCAAACCTGATATTCAGCACTCTCTGCTGTTCCAGTCCTGAGACGGATAGATCTCTGACAATCCCGACCTGCAGCCCTCTTACTCTTTCCTTAGCAGCCAACCAAATGTTAGAGCGGAATCTCTCGAACTAGCAGAGTTCATTTCCCCTCTCTTAAAGGCCAGCCTCTAACATTTCAGTGTCAAAGTGACTGCCACGTACATGCGGCACAAATACACCTGTCTCATCCTTCCAAATATTACTTGTCCATCATGATGACTTGCTCAAAAAATAGCTGAGTCCAGAGCACCTGCATGCTCTGACAAAGGGGACATCTGTCCCTTCCCATGCCGTTCATTTTACAATCACCTACGCAAGCACCAGCTCTCTGGAACAATGTAGATCTCATTTCGTATGTCAGAGACCCAAGGATGTTACCTTGTGAGGGACAGTTCCTGTTCTGCCTCTGGAGGATGCCCCATCAAATCCTGCACGTAGCATGGTCAGCTTGCAGGGCCTGGTGTGCAATATCCAAGCACCCGGGTATTCTGCAGCAAGCTGGGTTGTGTTTATACAGTGCCGACCACAATGGGGTCCTGGTCCTTGATGAGGACTCCTAGGCACTATGGAAATACAAATTAAATAATATTGTAGACCTCCAGCATGGCAAACTTCAAGTATATTCTAAAATGGAAGCTTGCAGTGAATTAAACATGAAACACAGTAACCCAGTCCCTTCAGGATCTCTTAAATTACTTATTTTGAGATTTGCATCAATTTACTCAGCCCCTACAGTTCCAGAATGCTGTGGATCTTTGTACTAACTGATTTGTAAGGGTTGGCAGAGGGAAAGCTGGAGGTTTTAGCAGCTGCTCTAAGGAGAATTGGGGCTTCTCTCATCCACAGCCAGGTGTCAGGCCTTTGGGGATTATGGAATGGACACATTAACTGGATATTTCTGCTCAAATCTTCTGTGGAGAAACAGCTAACAAAATTGTTGTTGTTAGGCTCCAGAGTTAACACGCAATTACTATGCATCAGCCAGTTCACACCTCTCTGACTGATTGTTTCTGGCTCAGAGGGGCAACACAGAATCGGTTTACACTCAACTCACCTTCAGCAGTTTACCAGAAGGATTAGAAATGTACTTTTAAAAAATACTAAGGCCATGTCTACACTAGTGGATTTACAGCGGACAGCTGTACCAATGCAGCTGCGCTACTGTAAGAGCACTTGTGTAGCTTCTCTATGCTGATGGGAGAGAGCTCCCACATCGACATAATAAAACCACCCCCATGAGCGGCCGTAGCTAGGTCAGTGGGAGAAGCTCTCCATTCAACATAGTGCTGTCCACACCAGTACTTAGGTTGGTATAATTTATGTTGCTCAGGGGGGTTGCTTTTTCACACCCCGAGCAACGTAAGTTATACTGACATAAATGGTAGTGTAGACATAGCCTTAGATTGTGATACCATTTTGCTGCACTGAGTGGATCCTGTGGCAAATGCTGCAGGTGTTGATTGTGGAACCCACAGGGCCTTGGTATTCTCCCGACGTATGGTGCCATCAGGCCTGTATCAGCAAAGGTTTCTAATGGAAGGGTGTTTCTGCGCAGCTCATCAGTCAAGTGGGAAGGCCTTCCTTATATAATTAGAGCTTAATTGTTGCCATTAGGCTATACAGATTTGTAACTCCGGGAGGATCACAGTAGATAGTAAATGCAAAAAAGGCAAAATGGCAGGTTTTTTAGCTAATTAGGGCAGCAGTTGTATTCCATCATTATAGTGTTTGTTCTTTATGACCGTGCTCTGTCAAGGGGTTAGTTTTGTAAGTCATGAAATCACTTTCTTCAGAACCGCTGGTCATCAGGACCTCTCTGGAACGTGAAAAGGAATGAATTCCTGAAACCTTCTTGGGTGTGATTCTGTGGACGTCAATAGAGGTATACCTGGGACGAATCTGGCCCTGTGTTCTTAGCAAATTATATTTCCATCCCTTGGGGCATATTGGTTTGTTTTTATTGGGTCACCTGAGAGTACTGGGCTTAACATGCTAATTTGTTGCTGTCGGGTCTGGAAGCAGAGCCATCTATAGGTGTCTTCAAAAGACTGGATTTGGATCTTCTTATCAATTACTTCCTTGTCCCTTCCTCCGGTCTCCCCATCCACTCCCCTCCTTGCACCATTTTCTTCCTTCCTGAGCTGTCTGTAATGAGCACAGTTAGTCCCCAGTCATGCCCCAGAATCCTTTGCCCTAGCTGCCGTAGGGCTTCAAAAGAAGTGAAACTCTGGTCACTGCAAGGGATTCTGGGGGGTGTCAGAACTGAAGGTGCTCCCACCCCGAACACGCAGTGGAGCTGAAACAAGCAGGGCAGAAATACTGTAGCCAGCAAAGAGCAGGTTGGCTATTGGCCTGTTGGAACATGGCTCCAGCAGCCCCAGCACTACGGAGCTATTCCAAAGCCCATTCAAGTCAGTGGAAAGACTCCCATTGACTTCAATAGGTTTTGGATTGGGCCCAATACTGGCAGTGTTTCCCGAGGTGCCACACCCAAGACATCTGGCTACGTTGCCTGTGCCTAAGATAGCCTTGGGGAGCAAGGCAGTGCTGGCTAGTTCTCCTTTTGCATGCTGGAAATTTGCCCTGCCCCTTGCATGGAATGGGAGATGCTCAACAACCTTTGGTGGAGCTAGCGGTTAATTGGAACGATCAATATTTGTTTTGTAAATGCAATCGGAGGAAAAGAGGGATTTAGAGAGCCAGAAATTAAATTGACCTGTAAAAATAGATACTGAGTGAAGCGAAACCTTTTCCTGCCAAGCAAATATTTAGAAAGGAGAAGCAATAAAATGAATAAGCATCAATGTAATATCCTGCTGCCAAAGGCTGGCGGGAATAGCTAGCACACTTGATGTACCGATAACCCCAGAGAAACTTGAAACTGGAAGTTTTGTTCTGGAAACAGATTCATTTTCCTCTCTCACATGCTGCCTCAGACTAGCTCATGCAGCACTAGCAACTACTGAGCTGGGAATGCTCCTTAGTGGTTATAGACCTAGGCGTGAGATCTGGACTGAGCTGTTATTTATAACTGTAACCTTGAACTAAATCTTATTCTTGGGGTCTGACTTGCAAAGAGCTCCAGCACACAGCAGCTCCCATTGCTCTCTGTGATCATGTGGGGGGGACTGTCCATTGCTTTGTGTGATTTGGGGGTGAAGCGGGATGTGTGTGTGGTGGGGGGATTATCCATTCCTCTCTGTGCGTGTAAGGAGGAGGAGTGGGCCAGAGAAGCAGATGAAAATTTTCGCTCTGCTCTGCTCACCAGCAATAGACTTTCTCCCAGGAAATTCCAATACTTCAACATTTGGTTTGGTCCTGAATTGGGATGGAAGGTTGAACTATCAATTTTAAGTTTTGCAAAATTTCAGTTAGGAAATGGTGAAACGTTTCATGAGACATGTGGTCCACCCAAAGAGCTCAGCCCTTCTGGAGCCTGAGGCATCCAAACTACAACTCCCATGAGGCAATGTGGCACCTGAGGGAGATGCTGCTGAATGTTGAAGTGACTCAAAAGGAAATGTTTCGGTTCAGTTCGACCCAATAAACCGAAATGTTTCGATTCAGGTTGAACTGACCCCAAATAAAATATTTAATTTTGATTTTCCTGATGGGGAAAACTGCAAATTTTAACTTTGTAGAAACTACATTTTCTGCCCTGTACCCTGCTGCAAAAATCTAGTGCTTTGCACTTTTAAGAATCTGGCCTCAATTGTGGGTGCTGAGCCCTTCTGGAAAAGCTGCCCTTAATCACACCAATGTATGAGCCCCGTCCAAAGTCCGTTGACATCAGTGGAATCTTTCCTTTGGCATCAGGAGTCATTGGATGAGACTAAATCCAGAGTGACTCCTCTGATATCGGGAATGCCTGGATTTGTACTGTTGTAACCTTTAACTCTGAATTTCTTGGCTTTCAGCCTCTTCCGACTCGTCCATTCCCTAGAACATTCTACTAAGGATTTTCTCCTTCAGTTATTGATACGGAGGCAGTGTGGCCTGGTGGGCAGAGCACTGGACTGGCGCTCAGACCTGGGTTCTATTCCCGGCTCTGCCATGTCCTGCTGGGGGACCTTGTGCAAGTCACCTGACCACCCCATGCCTCCGTTTCCCATCTGGATAATGATGCTGAGCTACTTTGTAAAGTGCTCTGAGATCTATGGATGAAAAGTGATCTATAAGTATTTCTAGTTACAGCTTTTTCTGTAGGGGAAGTATTCTCTCTGGACTGGATGCCTGTTTTCAGGGTGTAACCGGCCCTCAGTGGGTCACAAGAAGACATAAAGGCAGTTTTCTCAGGCATTCCAGTTCTTCTATCACCACCGAAAACACTGGATTCAGAGATGAGTGGTTCTTTACAACCAGTCTCATCAAATAAAAGGTTCTTCTTATCCCAAAGGACCAGCCACACACCCAGGTCAATCTATAACTTAGATCTTACCCCAAAATCATGCTGATGCCAATCCTTTAGTATCTAAAATCTAAAGGTTTATTCATAAAAAGAAAGAAAGACAGGTGAGAGTTAAAATTGGTTAAAGGAATCAAA
The DNA here is from genome assembly GCF_965140295.1 of Lepidochelys olivacea. NCBI lineage: Eukaryota > Metazoa > Chordata > Testudines > Cheloniidae > Lepidochelys > Lepidochelys olivacea. Next base: position 47,608,696 of record NC_140418.1, read on the forward strand.
TACATACAGTAATTGCAAAGTTCTTGGTTCAGGCTTGTAGCAGTGGTGGAATAAACTGCTGGCTTAAGTTAAGTTTCTGGCTGCTTCCAAATCATTGGAAGGTCCTCAGTCCATTGGTTAGAATGCTCCCATTAGTATAGCCAGAGGTTTGGGCAAGAAAGAGGCTGGAGAAGGATAGAGGCAAAATGGAGGAGTTTCCAGGGCCTTTTATAGCTTCTGCCACGTGGAGGGAAACCCATTGTTTCAAACAAAGCCCTCAGCACAGCTAGTGGAGACTCACAAGTCATCAGATAGTGTTGTCACATGGGCAAGTCACATGTTCATGCCCAATTTCGCTCACTCAGGAAGCCATTACCTATATTCCAGACAGCACGTTTACAAGACCGTCCCCTCAGTGTACCTAGGAGTCAGTTAAATGTCCTTTTGATGGGCCACTCAATTCGATAGTCCCTTCAAGGTATTTGGGCTGTACCCCGGAAGGAAATGTTTGAAATTAAGGTATAGAGCCAATACTTATAACTTCAAATACAATGATACATGCATACAGAGAGCATAATCATAACCAGCAAATCATAATCTTTTCATAGATACCTTACCTGATAACCTTTGTATAAGATTTGTTGCAAATATATAACAGTGGTTGCAACAATGATCTATATGCTCATATTTTAATCAGATAACATCACACAGGGTAACTTTGGTTATGTTTACACTGCAAAGAAAAACCTGCGGCGACCTCAGAGCCCAGATCAATTGAATTGGGTTTGTGGGACTCAGGCTGCCGGGCTACAAAGACCAGTGTAGATATTCTCACGTGGGCTAGAGCCTGGGCTCTGAAACCCAGAGAGGAAGGGTCTCAGAGCCCAGGCTCCAGCCTGAGCAAGAACATCTATGCTGCTATTTGTAGACCCGCAAGCTAAAATTAATTGACCTGGGCTCCGGGATGACCTGTGCCTGCAGTATGAGGGCAGCCAGCTTCAGCAGTGTTACTTAGCATGCTCAGTCCGTGTCATGTTGCTCAGTACAAGCTAAGCAGCAAATCTCGGGCAGAGGTGTGTGGCGGGGGGGGAAGCACAAGATGCTGTATGCCTCTCCCCATGCATCACCTCTGGCTGGGCTCTGAGACTCAGCGCTTTGGGTTTTTCTTTGCAATGTAGACGTACCCTTTATGATGCTGGCCGGCCCTGGTTGGTTTGGTATTGTTGGATTGGATAGTCCATGGCAATTGGGTTTGTTGGGTGCTGTGTGAAGAATGTGCCATACATGTTAATTTAGTGTACACTCTGGGCAGCTCACACAGTGTCTCACTTGTGAAAGCTGTGCCCACTGACTTTATTATTTTAGGGTTGTGTCTTGCTTTTGTGCTGGTGACATTGCAAAACATCACTGAAGATTTCTGTTTAAAACGTACAGAAAGAATTCCAGAAATATCTTGCAAAATGATAGTAAGGCAGGGAGAAAAGGTGGCTTAAATTCATTTCCATTCATTGACAAGCATGTTCCTCTGGCACTTCTGTGCTTCTCTTTAGCTGAATTTGGGGAACATTGAAACAGGTTAGAGTGCTCTCTAGTGCACAGATCTATGAATGAAGGATGCCTCTTCTGAGATATCTAGATCTGCAGTACAGCTTTGTTTAAGAACCACTTCACTTGGCTTGTAGGTGATACCAGAACAGTTGTTTTTTCCATTTAAAAAAAACCCCTGACTACACATTTCAATTATTTTTATGAAAGAATCAACATTAAGTTCCCCCTCCACATACACAGGGTGGAGCTGATATTCATGAAAATGAAAGATTAGATAATGAAGAAATATTCTAACGGGAAATTGACAACTTAATATTATAAGTCCCTTGCTTGTTTCTATAGCCCTTTCCGATGTTTTTAGCTCTTTGTCATGTTTGCTCTAAACAGCTGGCTTGTACATCAGGCTCAGTTTACTCTGTTTAGATTGTATACAACCGAGCAAGTTTTATAGCAGCCAGCTCATAAGGAAGTGACATACCAACGTGACAGGATATTGCCTTTCATATAATTAGAATGCTCTGGATTAACACATCTATAGCCAGCCGGGCCAGCTCTGGCAATGATAATGCATCATAAATTTTAAATGCCTGAGAGAGGTTTGTTTGAGGAGTGGTACTGACAGCGAGCATGTGTGATCCTGTATGCAGATGTTTAGATAGTCCCCCAGGAATATACATCTTCTGCTTTAATGCAGTCCTCGATTGTAACCTTGGAGACATGAGAGCAGTTTGGGATCTGATTCTTTAACCATTTCTTCTTGCTCCCATTCCTCCAGCTCTCTTGTGTCACTGCCACCCAGTAAGACTGGTAGGACAGGCCCCTGGAGAGCCCCACTTGAAAAGGAACGAGTTGTTGTCATTGCCAGGTTGGCTTGGCTTGGTGTTCCCTGTTTACAGCCTTGCTGGCCTGATAGGCAGGTATGTGTGACAGGGGAATCAAAGGCAAACCCTGGATCATCACTGCTAAAGTTTGGAGATGGTACACAAATTGGGGAGTATTAAATAATTAAGAGGACAGGTCATTGATTCAGAGCGATCTAGATTGCTTGAGCCCAGTTTACCAAGCAAACAGTATGCATTTCAGTAGGGCTAAATGTGAATGGATACACCTAGGAGCAAAGTGCATAGGCCATACTTACAGGATGGTGGACTCTATCCTGGGGAACTGTGACTCTGGAAAAGATTTGGGGGTCGTGGTGGATACTCAGCTGAACATGAGCTCCCCGTGTGATGCTAGGGCTGAAAGAGCTAATGTGATCCTGGGACGTATAAAAAGACTCTTGAGTAGGGCTAGGTCTACAGTAAAAAGTTTGGTTGACCAAGCTGTGTAGCTCAGGGCTGTGTCTACATTGAAGAACTACAGCGGTGTGGCTGCTGCTGAGCCACTGCAGCAGTTTTAGTGTAGACGTAGCCTTGATGTAAAGAGGTTATTTTATCTCTGCGTTTGGCACTGGTGCGACCGCTGCTCTGTCCAGTACTGGGGCCTGCCATTCAAGAAGGATGTTCGTAAATTGGAGAGGGCTCAGAGAAGAGGCATGAGAATGATTAAAGGATTCGCAAACCTGCCTTATACTGCCAAGAAGCTCAATCCATTTAGCTTAACAAAGAGAAGGTTAAGGGGTGACTTGCTCAAGGTTTTTAAGTATCCAAGTGTACTGCCTCCCTTAGTTTTAACCCCCAAGCAGCAGCTCCTATTTCACGGCATGGACTGTGCTGAAGAAAACTGAGTACCCCTTTGCTGGAAGGTCTGTCTTTTAGATGAGACCATAAACTGCAGTTCCTTCCAATCATTTCTGGACCAGTTAAAGTTTGCCAAGCGCTTTAAAGAGAGAGGGATAACCTAGCCACTGGCCCTGATTTTGGTGCTCATGGGATCTGAGCTTTCCTGAAAACTTAGCCCTGCCGAGGCACACATGTTTACCCAGCTGGTGTGGAAACCATTTTTTCCCCTCGATCGGAAACAGAATGGAAAATCTGCATTCAAAATGTTTTGGTTTTTCCAGGGGAAGCTTCGTACCAATTCAAAACGAAAAAGTTCACTTAGAAAAACTGGAATAAAACAACTGAAGCTGAAGCAAAATGAAAATGTTCACTTCAAAATGTTGCTACAAAACAAATGTTTTCATTTTAGAAATTTCCAAGGGAGGGGCGGGGGGAAGAGAGAAATTCAGTTTCAATAAAACCATATTTTTCAGCAGGAAAACTTTTGGCATGCACATTTTTGAATTTTCTACTCATAAGCTTTCCTGAAAAGTGGCTTAATTTGGATGTGGCAATGAATTTTGTAATCCAGAAGACCTTAATACTCCTGGTGGATCAGCTTTTGCCTCATATTCACTCCCATTAATCTCAATATAAACAAAAGCTCTGAAGAGGAAAGTTGAAAAGCTCCTGGGGGGTACATTTAAATCAGTCCTTTCTAATAATGTCTGTTGGCCTCTCTTTGGTAGCTGCCGCTCCCGCAGGAGAGGGCATGTGTATGCGGCTCTGTGGCGAAACATGGAAGGGTATAATTAATTCTGACCTCTGGCTCCTGCTTGCTCTTTCCTAATATTAAATTTGACTAGTGATATTCTGGTTTTCAATTATCTTGGCTTTCTTGGGGGGTTTCCTGCTAGTAAATTGAGTTGGTTCAGGCTGTGCTTTCTGCCATGCGGAACTGCAATTAGGGAAGTGACAGGCTGGGGCCAAATCCTTAGATGATGTTAATCAGCAGAGTTCCATAGACTTCAATTGATGATTGGGCCTGGTGGATCTACAGTGATTTTATACCAGCTGAGGATCTGGTACTAGCACAGGCTTTATATTACTGTAGACCAGATTGTCCTACTTAGTCCCACCCCTGATCTGAGTGCTAGGGCAGTTCAAGGTGAGAGCTTCAGGTGAGATCCTGCCTGCTTTTTGTGGACATGACAGATCTCATGATAGGTCCCTCAGAGTAGAGATTTGTTCCAGGCTTTTGCCCTCAGTCAAGGATTTCTCTTTCCTCTGTTGTTCTTGTGCATGTAGTCTGTCTAGCTATTGCTTTCCCACCCCAGAGGCAGTCACATGATCCCTGTGTGCACAATAGAGAGACCCCCAAATCCTGCCCCCACTGAGTTCAATGGGGATTCTGACAATTTATTTATACAGGAGCGGGCCCAGGGTTTGTAATCTGTTATCGTGCTCTTGGATTAAATACCCTATAAAATATGTGATCATTATTCTTACCCATTATCCTTATCAGTAAACATTAATATTAGAAAACTCTTTGCCATGCCCTGCCTTCAAGGTGATGTTTGCTTCTTTGTGTTATAAACAAGACCTGAAAGTTGTCAGGTTTTTAATTTTTTTGTCTTTTAACACTGAAATACGAGGAACATCAGCTGTTCCCTGGTTGTCCTGGGAGGATCATTGGAATGTCTTAGGTTGTTAGCTCTGACACCTTAACTAAAGAATGGAGACAGAGAGGTCCTTTCTCCAACATGTTAATTAGACCTTTAAGTTCAGGAGGATTCAGCAGGAAAAAGTGAGAGCTGTAAATAGCCAGGCACCAAAAAATCCCTCTCTCTGTTGCTCATCTTTTAGTTCTTGGGTTTTGTGCTCTCACCATTTCATGAGTTCTCTAGTCACCATCAACCTCGTTGAAAGCACTCGCTGCTGACAAAGGGGTGTCCTCTATGGAGCATTGTTGATACAGGAGTAGACAAGGGCAAGTTGTTTCCTGGGTTTGGTTGCTAAACCCTTGCTGAGCACCGTTTGCAGTGAATCTTGCAACTGACCATGAGTATTTTGAGTCATATATATAAGCCTAGAGAATCTCACACAAACTTCTGAAGTTTGAAAATGTTTAGACACCGTGTTTTTAGATCTATGCTATGCTTATGCACTTTTGAGACCAATCGTCAACTGGTATGCATTGGCATAGGAGCACCACTGGGTTCAACAGCACTATACCCAGGGGCAGGTCTGGCTCCCGGGTTCTAGCTCAGGCTAGAACTGGAGACATTGCTAGCTCTTGAGAGGTTGTGCTTGTGGTATTTTCCTCAGGAAGGAAAAGGGCCAGAATTTGGCAGCGCTTCAGTATTGAAGGCATCACCTCCCTTGTTCAGCAGTTTGGAGACACCCAAAAGCTTCCAGGTGAGCTGGAGTCTGGGTAACTGAGGTGGCAGCTTTGCAGAGTTTGAAGGTTTGAGCTCGGGGTCTTGCTCATCCTCAGTGCTGAATTCAAATCCTGAAGCATGGACAGCCCCAGTTATAGAACTGAAGTGCCTTCCTCCTGCTGGCTTAGCCACCTAGTCCTGGGGGAGCTGGCCAGCAGTTTTTATGGCCAACTCCTGGCTCCGAAGGAGATGCTCTGATTTATACCAGTGGAGAGAGTCTAGCTCTAAATCCAAGTCTCACTCATCTGAAATATTTTGAAACAGCTGAGGAGTTAGCCCCAAACCCCTGTAAATGGGTAAGCGAGGTTCCATGAACAAGGCCATGTTGTATATTAATCTCTACAGTGCAATGCCATGGGAGTCTGACTTACTGAATTTGGTAGCTCAAGAGGTTTGGGCAGTGCAGATTCAGCTGAGGAAATTTGGGATGATTGCTCAGACCTTATCTGAACTTTGAATCTTTTATGCTTCACCTGCAGTGTAGCAAAGGGCTCAGCATTCAGATCAAATGCTCCAGGGTTTGGAGCTGAGATTTTGATTCACACCCATCTCCACACCGGCAGCTTGTCTGCAACGTTTTAATCCCACCTAGCACCATCGCTCGTTACCCTTTCCAAAGGGAAGATGCCGAATTGCCAGAGCTCTCATGCCGTGGCTGTGACATGGGAGAGGCTAAAGTTAATGCACTTGATAAAATAATACGATTTACCCTCGGTTGCTAAGTCCCCTCCAAGCATGAGAGGACGCATTCTGCTGGCAGGAATGAGGAGGAACTGAGACAAGGGAGCAGGGGGGCAGCTAAAAACCGCACCTGCTGCAAAGCAATAGAATTCCGCAATAAACCTGAATCTGCTGAGAATACATTTTACTAACATGCAGCTGAGTTGGCTGCTTTTGTTCTGGGGTTTGTTAAGCATTAGCTAAAGAATGCGATGGTCCAGCCTGCTCGGTGTGAAACCTAATTCTTCCCCTTTCTGGAGCCATGGCATGGAGCGCTCAATTTTTTTCTCTCCATAGGGCTGCAAGCCCTCCGGTACTCCAGCCAAAAAACACTCATATTTTAGCAAGCTTAGCTCCAGCCTGGTTGCCAGGCAGTCAAGTGAAACACTTGTCCGCCCCAGGGGGAGGGGACGCAGACGTCGGGGGCGGGGGGAAGGGTCATGCTAACAGCTTGGAAAAACATCCCTCCTCAAAGCCTTTTTTTTTTTTTCCAAACACCTTTGCATATTTTTTCCCTATGGAGAGAAAATACAAATAGCAGCTGTTGCTATGGGTTAGAAAGAGTTAAAGTTTTATACCTATTTGAGCTTGCACCAGGGAGGAATCCTCCAGTGAACCCCTTGACTTCACTGGAGCCAGGATTGCATCCTAAATTTCTGTTATCTATCTTCTAGAGATGGGCCACACCTGACCCTTTAACCGCATTTCCCTCACCCCCTTAACCAGGGGGTGGGATTGGTTAAAATGGGTCAGACTGATTGCTCTTCCTGTGCCTTGATTCTGCAAACAGCCAAACTGGCCAGAAGTTTTGCCAAACCCACCCCACCACCACCTCCTTGGCACAGCTGAACCGTAGAGGAAAGCGGAACGGTCGTGAAAGGTGTTGAGTTATCAGCCCTGAAGACTGATCCCTTTCCCCCGCCTCTCCCCCCATCACCACCACAGGTCCCCTCTAATCATCCTGCCAGAGTGCTTTCACTCTGGGCCAGGGGTGCCGCACCCAGAGGGCAGCTCTGTCTCCGTGGCAAAGAGTACTAACAGGCAGGGTGGCTTTGGGGCACAGAGGCTTGTCCACTGGGAGTTGGAGTTAGGCTCATGCAGGCTGCCAAAGAGACATTGGAGGATAGTGACTTTCGGGAGGTAGGGTTCGTAGCAGTGACTTGGCCTCTGGCCCTTTGGTGTTTGGCCCTTTGGCCTCTGGCCCAATCCCCAAAACAGCTGCATTCCTCCCGCTTCCCCGATAAAATTCTAATGGGAAAACATGCCCCTTTTCTTGCCATGGCTGTGTGTATGTACCTTATGCAGTAGTGTTGTCAAGGTGTCAGTCCCAGGAGATTAGAGAGACAAGGTGGGTGAGGTAATATCTCGTGGGCCTAGTTTTGTTGGTGAGAGAGACAAGCTTTTGAGCTACACATGAGCAGAACCATAGGGTTAGAAGGGACCGCAATGGTCAGCTAATCTAATCCCCTGGCAAGATGCAGGATTTGTTGTGTAGTAGCAATCTTCTACACAGAACCTGAAGAAGCACTCTATGTAGCTTTCAGAGTAACAGCCGTGTTAGTCTGTATTCGCAAAAAGAAAAGGAGTACTTGTGGCACCTTAGAGACTAACCAATTTATTTGAGCATGAGCTTTCGTGAGCTACAGCTTGTCTCTCTCTCCAACAAAATTTGGTCCAATAAAAGATATTCCCTCACCCACCTTGTCTCTTTGTATGTATCCTACTCCTTTGGCCAGTGTTCTGAGAGACAAAATGGAGGGAGATATGTTTCACTTGGGCCATTTTGATGATTGTTTTTTCTTTTCTGACAGAACCAAACTTTTAAAGGTCCCAGGTTCCATGAAAGGCTCTCGTACAAGCCCTCAAAAGCGGGCTCAGTAGAGGGTTTATGTGACACATTCATTCCCCCTGCATTCCCCTCCCCTAGCAGTCGGACAGAGGTCTGGGATGGTTTGGGAGGTGGAGACATGGCGTGATCAGCGTGGAGGGAGTGTGGTGGTTGATGAAGGAGGTTGGCAGCTGGAATTGAGAGAGAGAGAGCACCTGGCATCTCAGAGGAAAGGAGCCAGGGTCTCTGTGTCCTACTTTCTGTCACCACCTTCCCCTTCCCCCCGCAAACAAAGAAGTAGAAGGATCCCCAGATTCTTGCTAGGCCAGTGGCTGCTGCACTGTCTCTGCCACTCCTGCACGGCTTGGGGATCGGTCTCTGCTTGGCGCCCCTGCTGGGCAAAAGGTGGACTCAGCACAGTGCTACAGGTGAGGTTGCTCCCGCTGGGTCAGCACGGCATAAGGACAGCTGCAAATCTTGTTCTGTCGCCCAGGCGGCTGAGTGCCTGGATGGTAGCGTTGCCAGTTTTGGTTGGACCTATTCCTGGAGTTTTCATCACATGATATAATCTTTAATTAAAGATTAATCTTTAATTCCTGGAGACTGCGGGGCAATCCTGGAGGGTTGGCAACCCTATTAGAAGGTGATCTGGAGCAGGGGTCGGACATCAGCAACCTGACACAAATTGGAAACCTGATTCCTTTTATCTGCCAAGCCTTCCCTGAGAGCATCGTCACCGGTATATTGTCAATATAATGAAAGCTCTGCACCCGTCTCTCTCCCCCATTCATATGTGCCCAGATGCCTGTAGAAATCATGCAGAAAAGAAAACGCACCATAACACCTTCACCATCTTCTCCCAGCTCAGGCCAGCATGATTTGGGGGTTCCCTACCTGGAAAGCAGAATCTGGCTGTTTCGTTCAATAAAACCCTGTCGTGGGCCAGATCCTCAGCTGCTGAAATCTGGGGTTGCTCCATAAATCCGTTGAAATATGCTGATCTACACCAGCTCAGGACCCGGCCCCATGTCCCTGGTTTGGAGCTGTGGTGGTGAATGAGAAGGCAACCTGATGCCAAGACAACTCAATCCAACACAATTACCTCCTGCAGAGCAGTTCTGCTAGCTGCCTTCTGCAGTCTCCACCGGCATCTACTCCTGTCCTTTTCGCTCTGTACGTCACTGCCACGCTCCTCCCCAGGGAGATCTCTGCTCTCACCAGCTGCCTTCCCACTCCTCTGTCTTGCATGTATTCAGATCTCTCTCCACAGCACCTAGGCGAACAATACCACATGCGTGCTTGTGCGCTGCTTTGAACACCCATGCTATCACACCGTGGCGCTTCCACACTCACTCATGTACACACCCATTCACACTAGTCCATTCACCCAAACACACACATGAGTGAGAATGTCTTGTCATCTCTCACTCATCAGTGGAGAGTTATGCTAGGGCCATGATCATGCTAGGGCCATGATCCTGCTAGGGCGTGTACCCCTGCTCCTTGCCTGTGTGCCCCCACCAGTGCCAGGTGCACAAAAGGAGCAGGCGGAGGGCAGAGCATTCCCCTAGCTGAATTGTCCAGGCACAGATTGGGATCGCACTGCACCCTCTCCAAGGGTAGTACGGCAGGTGCGTGGATGTGCGCTATCTGGGATGCATTCTGGCTGAGTCAGATTAGGGACCCAGCATGCCCCACTTAGCTGCCAGCATGGAGAGCCCTCGGCTGCATCATTGCAAACTGAGCCACAAGTGGCCAGAGAGGCTTGTCGAGAACTCTTGCCAGCCAATGGGTGCCCAAGATAGTATCTAGCCTTCAGCTTGCCACCTTAGGTGGGTGTGTCTGACATCTGTGCTGAAAGGAAGGGAGGGGGCACACAGCTCACTCCTGCATCCTAAACCCCTCATCCCCAGCCCCACCCCAAAGCCTGCACCTCCATCCCAGAGCCCTGACCCCCCTCCTGCACCCCAACCCCCTGCCCCAGCCCAGAGCCCCTTCCCACACTCTGAAACCCTCATTCCCAGCTCCACCCCACAGCCCTCATCTCCATACCCCAACCCTCTGCCCCAGCCCAGAGCCCCTTCCCACACTCTGAAACCCTCATTCCCAGCTCCACCCCACAGCCCTCATCTCCATACCCCAACCCTCTGCCCCAGCCCTGAGCTCCCTCCCACACCCCAAATCCCTCATCCCCAGCTCCGTTGGGTTGTGGGCATCAACAATTTTTTTCAACAGCGTCACCAGAAAAAAAAGTTTGAAAACCACTGTAAAACTATACCCACTCCTTCCTCTTAAGTAACATGGGCTTACTTTGTGGGAGGTATTTGGAGTACTAATGAGCAAAGCAGGGGCTGCTCTCTAGTCTTTATCATGGGTATTGGCCTGGAGAGGAGGAAGAGAGACTATTTAAATAACTTAGTGTGACTTAAATAACTAAGGGTCTGTGTCTGGAGAGGAAAAACAGAAGCACATACTTGGCCTTGTTATTCAGGGACACTGTGCATGGAGGATCCATTCACACTACTGCAGCCTTCCTCCAGAACAGCTCCTTGTTCATGTCCACACTGTATGCAAATCTGACAGCTCATGAGCTGGCGTCCCTTTCTGCAGCCTCCCACGTACAGCAGTGGTTATTCTCTCACATAGCATCAGCAGAGCTGTCTGCTGTGCAGAGCTGGCTAATGTTCAACTCTGGGGCTGCAGGGGGAGGGACATGAAGGAATCTCTAAGAACTAGCCAGTCGAAACCCCCTTGGTTTTTTGTTTCTTCCTTAGGAACTGGCTGCTGGAGAGCCTTTGGCTGGACTCCCTGCACAATAGATGTCTCTGCCCCAGAGATGGGTTAATCAGTGTTTGCTTGGCCTCTGGACTTGTCCTGTGAAGGAAGGAGGGTGGTGCTGAAAAGTCTGGCACCTGCAGGGGAGGAAAAAGCAGAGGGAGGCCAGGCAGGCCTGGGGGAAGAGAAGCAGCCCCTTCTGCTAAGTACTATTGTACTGTTTACTGTCAGAACTAAAAGTCCAGCTTCATCACTGAACAACTCCCCACAGCTCCTTATTCACGACAGTTCAAGAGCAAGGCTTCTGCACCATCACCCGTTTCCTGGGGGAAGAAAATACTTGTGTATAACTCACATTTTTGGTTGTTAGGAACAGGCTCGTGAGGTACCATTGTGACCCCAATCTCAACCCGCCCTCCCCGATTCAGCACTGTTTGGGACTGAGGGCGTGGTCAGGCACGTTATGAAAAGAGGCTGTTTGCAAAACTGGGCTGTTTGTCGGGGTTTGGATTCTGAACAGCGCCAAAGGCGTCCAGGTTCATGGTTCAGATCCATCTCTAACTTAGTGCTGATTGAAGGTACCAGTTGTCAGCCCTGGAGATTGACTTGCTGTATTTTATCCCCAGAAGATGTACAGTCAGGAAGTGTGATTGCAGCAAGTGTGGATCGAAGCTAGCTCCAGTAACACTAGCTATGAAGCCACGGCTGCTCTAGTATGTAACCAAGGTCCTGAGCAGATGGAACTAATCCTTGCAGCTGCCCATCCTGCCGTGGCTTCATTGCTGTGTTACCCAAGCTAGCTTTGATCTAGCTATGTCTACATGCACTCCAATCAGACCTCCTGCTTGCAGTGTAGACATACAGCAAGGGCAAGGATTCCAGCAGTCCCTCACATGTAGTACTCACATGTAGTACCAATGAATTCTGAACTCTGGCAGGTCCATCTCTTTGTTCCTTTTGTCTTTTCAGTCCTTGGACCCACTAGGCATGGGATTGAAATAACAGATTCATTTCCATGTTGCACCAAACACCCATTTCTGATGGGCTGATCTAAAATGACCCATCCTGACCTTTGCCCAAAGCCAAACTGAGACCTCTTGAGTTACTGGGTTGTTTGACATTATAATGGTTGCATGCCTCTCTGATCCACATTTCTGCCACTGCTCTCTGCAACCAAGTACTGGAAATGTGACAGGAGCAAACCAGGTTAAAATATGCTGTCTTTCTTGGTCCAATTGTAACTGTAGTATACATGTGCACAGTGGTCCCTTCTGGCCTTAAAAGCAATGCATCTATAACAGGGATGAACTTGTCTCCCCCCCCACTTTTTTTTTAAATAACTTGCTCCAGGTAACTTCAGATAGACAATTTTGCTCTTCTATCCCAGTGGTTTTCAAACTTCAGGTCACGACCCAGTACTAGGTTGTGGAATGCCAGGCACTGGGTTGCTTTGCTCAGCACTGAGGGACCCTGGCAGCCTGTCAGTAAAAACTAGTAGTCCCTACCTGTTCTGACACCGCGCTTTGCCCTGGAAGCAGCCATCAGCAGGTCTGTCTCCTAGGCAGGAGAGGCAACAGGGCTCCGCGTGCTGCCCCCACCCTGAGCACTGGCTCTGCACTCCCATTGGCTGGTTCCTGGCCAGTGGGATCTGGGGGAGGGGGGTGGTGCCTACAAGCGAGAGCCGCGCAGAGCTGCTTGCATGCCTCTGCCTGGGAGATGAACCAGCTGCTGGCCGCTTCCAGGATGCAGCGCAGTCAGCAGCGCCTGGACAGGTGGGAAGCCTGCCTCTGCACCCTGGCTGCACCACTGACCGGGAGCCACAAGAGGTAAGCTCGCGCCCCAACCCTGCGGCCCAATCCCCTGCCCCAGCCCTGAGCCTCCCCAAACCTGGAGCTCACTCCTGCATCCTAAACCCCTCATCCCCAGCTCCACCCCAAAGCCTGCACCCCCATCCCAGAGCCCTGACCCCCCTCCTGCACCCCAACCCCCTGCCCCAGCCCAGAGCCCCTTCCCATACTCTGAACCCCTCATTCCCAGCTCCACCCCACAGCCCTCACCTCCACACTCCAACCCTCTGCCCCAGCCCTGAGCTCCCTCCCACACCCCAAATCCCTCACCCGCAGCTCTGTTGGGTCGTGGACATCAACAATTTTTTTCAACAGCGTCACCAGAAAAAAAGTTTGAAAACCACTGTAAAACTATACCCACTCCTTCCTCTTAAGTAACATGGGCTTCTTTTCTCCCTTTCCCCATTGCTGGTGCAAGGCTCTTCCCCTCTGCATCCAGTGAATCAGTAACAACCTCCTTGTAGCTTTTCATCTTGCCGGCTCTCCGTTTCCTTTATAGCGTTTGGATAGCTCAAAAGAGTGAAATCAGCTGACGGGATTTTCATCTCTGCATCACCTGCTTTGAATCCTTTGATGCTTTGCGTCGTGACCAAAAGTTACTACAGACTCAGGTAGAGCTTTTGCGTCGTGACCAAAAGTTACTACAGACTCAGGTAGAGCTGGTCAAAAAATATAAATTGTTCTTGGCAAGAAAATTCAAAAAGGATTAATTGTTTTCATTGGTGGTGACATTTCCCGTGGAAAATATTTTTGTTTTGCAATGAAATCCCCAAAACGAAAACCAAAAACTTCTGGTTTCCCAAAAAAGCATTTTTTTTTTGCTAAGAATTTGTTGGGTTTTGGTAAAAGTGTTCAGAAACTGAAATCCAAACTGGACTATTCACTGAAAACCAAAAAATTTGACTGAAAAACCTTTTTGTTTCTTTTTTTTCTCAATGAAAAAACTGAAAAAAAATAATTAAAAAATTGAATGTTTTTGGCAAAAACTTTCTTTTTTGACAAAATAGTCATCTGTCATTGAAATTACCATCAGCAAAGAAGCTTCAGCCAGCCCTAGTCTCCCGGCTTTTCATTGTGCTATGCGGCCAGGTGCTTCCACCCCCAAAAAACACAGCTGGGGTTAACCAGTCCCTTTGTCAATGCAGGAACCGAGAACTGCATGGCACATGTAGCCCACAGGACTAGCTTACCTATGTAAGTTAGTATGTATGTAAGTGTAAGGAGGAAGTTTGGCCATAACAACACCAGTCAACCACAGAAACATGAGCTAACACCAGCTTTTGGAAAGAACATCCAACCACATGGCAACGAATTGATATATATGATAATAAGTTGAGTTCATTTATATACTAACCTATAGAAGGGCACCTCAACGTTAGTAGGATGAGGAAATACAAATATCAGGTAATCACTTTGATTACCTGTTCTGTCATTCCCTCTGGGGCATCTGGCATTAACCACTGTCGGAAGACAGGATACTGGGCTAGATGGACCTTCGGTCTGACCCAGTATAGCTGTTCTTATGTTCTTAAGGAAGAGGGGAGAAACCCCTACTGAATATGCATTAGGCATAGTGGCATCAGCGTAACATATTATAAAAAGTTACATGCCAGCCTGTGGGCAGGAGAAGAGAGAGATGTAGCCCTCGGGAGCTGCCAGGATGATGGCCACTGGTGGTGATGAGGAAGACAATGGCAACAACTTTTCAGGTTGTTCTGCAAGGGATGGCGTGAGTATATGGATGTGCAGATGTATGTGCGTAGTCTCTCTATCTACTTTCCTGAGTTAGAGTGTTTGACTTTGCTAAATGTATTAATAATAGGGCTGTCAAGCGACTAAAACATTAATCACGATTAATTGCATGAATAAAAAAATTAATCGCAAATTAATCACGCCGTTAAACAATAACATAATACTATTTATTTAAATATTTTTGGATGTTTTCTACATTTTCAAATATATTGATTTCAATTACAACACAGAATACAAAGTGTACAGTGCTCACTTTATATGTATTTTTATACAAATATTTGCACTATTTGCAAAAGAAATAGTATTTTTCGTTCACCTAATACAAGTATTGTAGTGCCATCTTTGTCATGAAAGTTGAACTTACAAATGTAGAATTAGGTACAAAAATAACTTCAATCAAAAACAAAACAATGTAAAACTTTCGAGCCTACAAGTCCACTCAGTCCTACTCCTTGTTCAGCCAATCGCACAGACAAACAAGTTTGTTCACATTTATGGGAGATAATGCTGCCCACTTCTTGTTTGCCTGTTCTCACTTTTAGGTGACATTGTATTCACATGGCATTGTTGTAGCTGGTGTCACAAGATATTTGTATGTCAGATACGCTAAATATTCGTATGTCCCTTCGTGCTTCAACCACCATTCCAGAGGACATGCATCCATGCTGATGATGGGTTCTGCTCGATAACGATCCAAAGCAGTGTGGACCAACGCATATCCATTTTCATCATCTGAGTCAGATGCCACCAGAAGAAGGTTGATTTTCTTTTTTTTTTTTTTTGGTGGTGGTGGTTCGGGTTCTATAGTTTCTGCACTGGAGTGTTGCTCTTTTAAGACTTCTGAAAGCGTGCTCCACACCTCATCCCTCTCAGATTTTGGTAGGCACTTCAGATTCTTAAACCTTGTTTTGAGTGCTGTAGCTGTCTTTAGAAATCTCACATTGGTACCTTCTTTGCGTTTTGTCAAATCTGCAGTGAAAGTGTTCTTGAAACAAATGTGCTGAGTCATCATCTGAGACTGCTAGAACATGAAATATGTGGCAGAACATAGAGTAGGGGACATACAATTCTCCTCCAAGGAGTTCAGTCACAAATTTCATTAACTCATGATTTTTTTAATGAGAATCATCAGCATGGATGCATGTCCTCTGGAATGGTGGTTGAAGCATGAAGGGGCATACGAATGTTTAGCATATCTGGCATGTAAATACCTTGCAATGCCTGCTACAGAAGTGCCATGAAGCAGGCAGCATTATCTCCTGTAAATGTAAGCAAACTTGTTTTCTGAGCGATTGGCTGAACAAGAAGTAGGACTGAGTGGACTTGTAGGCTCTAAAGTTTGTATTGTTTTGTTTTTTAATGCAGTTATGTAACAAAAAAATCTACTTTTTAAAGTTACACTTTCATGATAATGATCTCGCACTTCGATACTTTTATGAGGTGAATTGAAAAATACTATTTTATTGCTTTTACAGTGCAAATATTTGTAATAAAAATAACAATATAAAGTGAGCACTGTACACTTTGTATTCTGTGTTGTAATCAAAATCGATATATTTGAAAATATAGAAAAAAATACAAAAATATTTAATACATTTCCATTGGTATTCTATTGTTTAACGGTGCGATTAAAAGTGTGATTAATCACAATGTAAAAAATTAATTGAGATTAATTTTTTGGAATTAATCGCATGAGTTAACTGTGATTAATCAACAGCCCTAATTAATAAACAATATGTAAATATAGAAGAGTTCCTACAGTGTGAGTGTAGCAACCGTGCACATCGGGGTTCTCAACTATATAGTAACTTTAATAATATTGTGCCTGATCTTGGGACAAGAACCTATCAACCCTCAAAGAGATACCCAGGAATTCTTAAGTAATCAATATCATTAATATATAATCTATAGATCAGGCTGCAGATATGGCACCTGGCAGGGCCAGACTTCCCCCTTACTCTCTATTTCCAATTCCTTAAAACTTAGGGGTGACGGTTAGATCATTTATCTGTGCCAAAATCCATAGGCCTCATGCTAAATGCTTAAGTCAATGGCTTACAGGATACAGGCCTACAAGTTCCTTGCAATACTGCTTAATATAATAAAGGCAAGGCAGTGAATATAATAAAGGCAAGCTAGTCCAAGCTAGGGCTACAAGTATTCAGACCGAGTTTCCTTCTTATCCCAAGCGGTGGTCAGGATTGAAGCACAGCGCCGGGGGACAGGGTGAAGCTGGTGTTTTGCTGTTTGTGCTAGATGTCTTTGATGCAGAATCCTCTGGACTGTCAGCTGCCACCCAAGAAGAGGAGAAATTCCCATCTCAGCTGAGCGCCTCTTTTTCCCGTTGTGCCCGTCTACCTTTTAATTTCTCTCCCTCCACTCCTATTAAATATTTAACTCTGAAAAGCTTCTGGGGTGCAGCTGGTCTGCAAGATAGCTCTGCCAAATAAAGTTGTAATGCATTCAGAACTGAAGCAAGCCTATGAATCTTTTGAGATTTGTCCATCACTATTTAATAATGGAATCCCTGACCCACCACAACCTGTGCTAGAAGGCTACAGAGGCCATTATTCATATGCTACGCAGATAGCTAGTGTGCAGGCAAGACAGCAGCCTGGAAGCGCCTGTCAATCACACCCCCTCTTATTGTGTCACATTAAAGTGTTCTCGGAATCTCATTGCAAATGCCTCATCCCTTGTGAGAAACGTTAGCTCGCTTGCCAAACACCATCTTCTCTGCCAGCCCTACTTTATACTTGGTAATGCCACACATTACAATCCCTGCTGAGGACGCCAGCAAGATTTCAGCAGAGGATTTCCCCTACCCTGGTGGCTTGGACAACCCACCCAATCCATACCTGTGTGTATGGATCCCCTAGGAATCTGATCCTGCTTTATTCCACCTCGTGGGTCTACTGGCATTCATCAGAGCCTCTGATTTCAGTTTACCAGATGGTGAAAATGGACCAATTTACTTCTCATCCCATCCCCATTGCTGTGCTGTATCAGCACTGATGGAGAATTTGCACACTCTGGGGTTATGTGCATGGTGAGAGAGAGAGACCATTCCTGTCGCTGATAACTCATCAGCTTGGCTGCATGAAGTGAGCCAACAAGGTTGGCTGGTGTTCTGGCCGCTGCAGTAACCAGAACTCGATGGGCTCTTGAAAAATGGAGTTGTCTGCAGGAGCGGTAAATGTTTGCAATTAACTTAAATGTGGTGGATTTTGGGTTTGTGTGTCTTTTGAACAGGAGAAGAGCCAAATATCTGGCACAAAACGCACCCAGTGTGTGTCATTCACTCGTCCTGATCAAACCACAGGGTTATCAGAATTCGGTGAAAGCTGCCCTCCTGAAACACCACAAAAGCTTATGCTCAAATAAATTTGTTAGTCTCTAAGGTGCCACAAGTACTCCTGTTCTTTTCACTTAATCAACAGTCGAGATGGCTTCAAAGCATTCAGTAAATCAGCACCATCTCCATTTCAATGCCATGTCCATTAGAGTATCTGAGGTGTCCCACAGCAGAAGTGGCAAGCGTTTCACCTCTCTCTCTTTCCAGTCATGGCAATTGATCCTTCCTCTGGATGCTGGTAGCTTCTTCCTCAGCTTTGCTCTTTGTCTGGTGCTGCAGTAATTCAGAAATCATTTATTGTGACTGTTCTCCTGGTTGTATTAAATGTATCCACATAGGTGGAACCTGCTGAACACACCAGATCTTTAGCACTTCACAAATAGTAGTAATAATATAGGTTGGGATGCATCCGAGCATGAACCAGGGCGGTTCAGGCAAAATCCACTTGCCATGCTGCTAAACATTCTAGATCCACCCAGGTCACACACATCTGCTGTGCTGCTGAATGTTCTAGTCCCACTGCAACAAACCATTGATTTATATGGAATATGAGTGGACAATTGCAGCTCTGTGAGTGTAGGACACTCCTGCAGTGGTGGGGCTGAGGTCATATATTTTTGCTGTAGGCGGTAAGTTGGAAGATCGCTGTGACTTACGAGACAAGTGAGGGATGGAGGTTACGAAAGATACTCGGCTGCTGGGCTGACTGGAAAAGAATCATTCCATTTTGTGAAAAATTGTGAGCTTTTGGCATTTGTGTTTGTTCCATAGTAGAATGAAACTGAGGTCGTTTGAAATTTTTCACAAAATAACCTGAGAGTCCTGCCCCAGAATAGTCAATAGTTTGGTGGTTAGGGCACTCAGCCAGGAATGGTGGGACTGTGGATCAAGTCCCAGCCATGAATCAGGCAGATCAGGGACTTGAACTGATCTATTAGAATTGCTTGAGGGGGTCAACAAGCATGTGGGCAAGGGGGATCCAGTGGATATAGTGGACTTGGACTTTCAGAAAGTCTTTGACAAGGTGCCTTATTAAAGACTCTTAAGCAAAGTAATGGGATAAGATGGTAGGTCCTCTCATCGATCTGTAACTGATTAACTGATCTGTAACTGAGTAAAAGGAAACAAAGAGTAGGAATAAATGGTCAGTTTTCACAATGCAGAGGTAAACAGTGGGATCCCCCAAGGATCCTTACTGGGACCTGTTCTATTCAATGTATTCATAAATGATCTGGAAAAGCGGGTGAACAGTGGGATGGTAAAATCTGCAGATGATACAAAATTTCTCAAGATAGGTTAGAACATAAGAATGGCCATACTGGGTCAGACCAATGGTCCATCTAGCCCAGTATCCTGTCTTCTGACAGTGGCCAATGCCAGGTGCTTCAGCAGGAATGAATGGAACAGGGCAATTATCAATGGATCCATTCTGTTGTCCACTCCCAGCTTCTGGCAATCAGAAACTTAAGGCCTCCCAGAGCATTGGGGTTGCATCCCTGACCATATTGGCTAATAGCCATCGATGGACCTATCCTCCATGAACTTACCTAATTCTTTTTGAACCCAGTTATACTTTTGGCCTTCACAATACTCCCTGGCAAAGAGTTCCACAGGCTGACTGTGTGTTGTGTGAAGAACTTCCTTTTGTTGGTTTTAAACCTGCTGCCTATTAATTTCACTGGATGACCCCTCATTCTTCCGTTATGTGCAGGGGTAAATACCACGGGAAAATAATTCATTTTCTCTGCACCATTCATGATTTTATAGACCTCTATTATATCCCCCCTTAGTCATCTCTTTTCCAAGCTAAACAGTCTCAGTCTTCTTAATCTCTCCTCACATGGAAGCTGTTCCATACTCTTCACCATTTTTATTGCCCTTCTCTGTACCTTTTCCAATTCTAATATCCTTTTAGAGATAGGGTGACCACAGCTGCACGTGTAATGCCGAGAGACCCAGGACATCGTCAGCTGAAATCAAACCTGTGATCTCTGGAGCTTAATGTATGAGCCTCTACTGCATGAGCTAAAAGACACGTGTCTTTTAGCCAAGGCTGTAAAAGGCTCATCAATCTCTAGCTGGTCTAGCTGCCACTAGAGGGGAACAGAGTGCCACACAAAGCAGGCATGGGTTACACATGCAGTATTCAAGTTGTGGGCATACCATAGATTTATATGGTGGCATTATATTTTGTTTTATTTTCTATCCCTTTCCTATTGGTTCCTAAAATTCTGTTAGCTGTTTTGACTGCTGCTGCGCATTGAGTAGATATGGTTAACAGAGAACTTGCCACAATGACTCCAAGATCTCTCTGGAGTGGTAACAGCTAATTTAGATCTCATCATTTTGTAGGTTTCATTTTAGATCCCATCATTCTGTATGCATTTTCGGGATTATGTTTTCCAATGTGCATTACTTTGCATTTATCAACATTGAATTTCATCCGCCATTTTGTTGCCCAGTCACTCAGTTTTGTGAGATCCCTTTGTCACTCTTCCCAGTCTGCTTTGGACTTAACTATCTTGAGTAATTTTGTATTGTCTGCAAATTTTGCCACCTTACAGCTAAGTCTGACCTAGTATGGCCATTCTTATGCCTTCTACATCCTGAGCTACTGGCTCTTGTGGGGTGGGTTGTTTTCTCTCTCTCACTGGAAATTCCATTCTGGACCTGAGAATCCTAATTGGTACTTCCTGATCAAGAAGGCAGTGGGTAGTTACAAGGGCTGTATAAAAAATGCTGCTATCCGTCCACTGAGAGGTGCAGCTATGGGTAATAATAGAACCTAGCTCCCATTGCTTTTTCTGGATTGCTCTTTAGTGAGCCTGCCCTAGACAGATGGGAAAGATTCCCACTGACTTCAATGGGTTTTGGATCAGGCCCCCAGGTTCGCCCTTGCTATGCACTCTGCCACTTTGTGTATTATCATGAGCGCTCCTCGCCCTTCGTCTTGGAGGAACAGAAAGCAGCAGTGCATGGAGAGACTAAGGGCAGGCCTACACTACGCTCCAAGCCAATGGGAGAGAGCTCTCTCATCGGCTTACTTACACCACCTCCGCAAGAGGCAGTAGCTATGTCAACAAGAGACGCTCTCCCATTGACATAGCGCTGTGTACACGAGGGGCTAGGGTCGGTATAACTACGTCACTCGGGGGTGGATTTTTCACATCTCTGAGCAACATAGTTATACCAGAGTAAGTGTGTAGTGCACCCTGGGCATTCTGCCTTCCACAGAACCCAGAATGTGTGGGGCAGTGGGGTGTCTCTGCATATACAGGAGGAAATGAAATGGCAGCAGTTGCAGGAAAGTTTGGCAGAAGCATTTTCTGTAGAGAGAGAAACTAGTTGTTAGCACTCCGCAAATCCTATTAGAACCATTTCCAGGATAGGGAGCATTGTTATAAACCATGTGATCTTCTCAACAACCAATCAGCATCCAAAAATCCCCAGCAGTCTGAAAAGTTCCAAGTTTGCTCTAGGTGGTATCTTCACAAACTCTAAAGACCCTCGTGAATAATATGAACTGTGCAAAATAAATTGATTTATAATAAATTATTTCCTGAAAGCTAGAGTACAGAAGGGCTCTTTGATTCATGATATGGGTGCATCATTAGACAACAAAGGGGAATATTAAGCAATGAATAAGAGGTTGGTGGTAAAATGGCATCTTCAAATGTCTGAAGTGGGTAAGCACCAAGGAGAGATAGCTGGGAATGAAACGGGTGTAGCTAGGAGAATATGCCTCAATGTCTGTCTGAAAAGTGTTCAGACAGTGAGATCTATTATACTTTGTAATAGTTGCCCAAGGAAAGTTGTGGGTAATTTAAAACTGGATTATAACGTGCTGAAGAACATGCTATAGAGCAATCCTCCATCAGCTGTATTCCAAACAGTCAGTTGAAGTGACTTGCTTGATGTCATGTTATAGGTCAGTGGGTGAGCTGGGATTAGACCCTAAATGACCTGACTTCCTCGCGCAGTCCCTTTAACCATAGGCTGCATCGCCTTTTGGGCAGCAAATAGCCTGAGGGACTGATTACAGGGGATTCATTCAAACCCTTTCCCTGTTGTTCACTTCAAAGAAAAACTCCTCATCTGCATGATAATACCTGAAATGAGATTAGGAGACAGATCCGCTTCGATAAACTGGATCAAAGTATCTGGACATTCTCTTCTTAAGAAAGAAAAGCAGCAAGATGGTTCCTGGAGGTTCAGCCACTAGGTGGCACTGTTGGTGAAATACATTATTGCAATGAAACTCCTCAGCAACTAGCAAAGCATTAAAGGATTTTATGGTGAACATCTCTGGTGTGGATAAGCAAGCTCTGCGACCAGTCCCTGTCTGGTAGAGGAACATGGTACAGAGTCAGGAGTAAACTAAAAATAGAAACAAAAGGAACATAGCTACAAAGCTTGCAGCATCTCCTCAACATGCGCCTCTTCACTACCACAGAGGATGTCACCTTTGGCAAACCTTCACAATGCACAGCCTGGATGAGGTATTTTTGCAAGATTTCAAATTGCAAACTCCACAGAGAAACTGGAGATATATAGGTATCTTCTTGCTTCCCTGCAGCATAAATTAAAGCAGAGCTTATCTTTAAATCCTCTGACTTTACTGAAGACAGTCACAAAGATGCCTATGAAAGGGTTCTGGCTATGTTTGCTGCATACTGTATACCTCAGAGACATGTGGTTTATGAAAGAGCATGTTTTCAACCGAGAACTCAAGACTCAGGAGGGAAACGTTGAATGTCTTTATAAGAGCTCTGCCATGCATTGGCTGAAAACTGTTTTTTGGGAATGTAGAACACGACAATATCAGACAGGCTGGTTATTGGGTTAACAGATAGAAACCTTTCACAGCAACTACAACTGAAGAGAGATTTGATCTTAGACACAGCTGTACAAAAAGCAAAGCGGTGTGAGCTAGTGAAAAGCAACCCTAAAACAACTTGAAAACCCTGCAATGAGCTTAGAAACTGTAAGCGGACATTTGAGCGTTGTCATTATCCTAAAACCCCTGAAACAAGGAGACAGAACTCCCAGGTTCTGAGGAACCAATTCCAGCCTCTGTGCACAAAGTGCAGAAAAAGTTAGATCCTAAGAGATGATGCATGTCCAACACAATGTGATACATGTATGAAATATGGACATTTTACAGCTGTTTGCCACCTCGAAGGAGTCAGGAAATTGACTTGTCTTATGGACAATCAAGAGCCATTGTTTCTGGGATCTATCATGTGTGACGACATAGAACTGCCTGGAGTGTGAAACTGAATATTCATGGCAAGACAATTGACTTCAAAATTGACTCAGGAGCTGAGGTCAGAGTCACCTCAGAAGGGACTTACAATCACCTTCAACCCCTCCCAGAGCTGAAGTCACCTGACACAGCTCTGACTAGCCCTGGAGATTCTGAACTACATGGGCCAATTCACCACAGAAACCACTTACACTCTGAATGCAAAACTTTTGTCTTTGTACATGATCAAAGGACTACAGACCAACAGCCTTCTTAGCCGCAGCGTGGCAGCCATGATGGGCCTAGTGGGAAGTGTGGAAGAACTCGATGGAATGTTTGGTGATATTCAGAGGTGCCATTTAGGGAAGGGGGAGACCTGTCCCCCCTGTGTTTCGTGTCACATCTGGGTGAAGTTTGCAGCAGGAGGGAAGACGCTGCCCCTCCTCCCCCTGATGCCCTGCTCCACTGCCGTCTGCAGCTGCAGTGCTGCGACGGGGCTGCCACTGACCAAGTTGCTCAGGACCCAGAGCCTGCTTCCTGATCTGCTGCACAGAGTCGGGCAGAGGCTGATGCCAGGGTGTCCCCCTCTCCCTTCCCATCATGTACCCTGTCTCTGCTGAGCTGGGATATGGGGACAGGGAACCTCTCTGTGCCCCTGAGGAGTGGGAGCTGTGGCTGCAGCTGCTGCTGCAAGCATTCAGGCTCTTGAGTGCTCTGCTTAAAGAGAAACAATCCCCCCAACACACACACACACTCTCTCTCTCTCTCTCTCTCTTCCCCCAACACACTCTCTCTCTTTCTCACACACACACACTTGTGTTGTAGTTGTTGTTATGACTTGGTACTTCCTGTCAAAATGCTCAATGCACATATATTCTCTGTAATTTTACTCTTTCAAAGATCGTTAAGGATTACAGTGCTGTTATTGTAGTTTTTTGACTGGTCTGCACATTTCATAATTTAATTTCTCTCTTATGTTTAAATTTAATTCTTTTAGTAGTGAGTTCTAAAATGCCTAACCTGTCCTAGCTGGAATAATTATCATTATTACTTTTATTACCATATTGTGCTTTATCATTCATTATTTAAAGTGGTACAATCAACTAATAGTATCCTTCTAGAATGTAAATTTAGCTTGCACTCACCTTAGCAGTGCCAGTTTTTTTTAAAAAAATAGCTAAACACATAACTTTAGACACTGGGCAGATGAAGGTCACTTATTTTCAAATTGTATTTTTAGTTCTATCTGTAAAATAACTTAAAATTTGTATGAAAATAAATGCAGTTCCAAGACATACTAGTTGTAATGATGAAATCAAATATTAGTGAGTCACATACATGATTGTGACTGGTAAATTTAAATGCCAAAATAATTAGAAAAATAAATTCCTTTTCTTAATAAAAGACGAAAAAACCTTAATAGCATATGTTAAAATTTAATAAATGTGCTTTTAATTGAGTGAAAAACAATTGACTAAAATAGGGTAGATAATGGCAGTAATGCAGAGTGTGTCTGTTAGAGGAAGTAAGCAGATTTTATTTTTATTTATGTCTACTAAAGATAGTGTACAAAGTATCAAACCTGCGCTTCTGAAATCTGTGTTAAATCTCCAGAATTAATACTTTAAGGCTTGGGATTGGGAATATCTTGCTGTATTATCTCCTGATGTTTCTAAATTTACATATAAACTTAAGATGTGGCTTTAATTGGTGTTTGCATATATTTTTTTCTTTCTTTATATAGGATTAAAGACACAGTGCTTCTGTCAGCTAATTTCTAAGTTATCTGCAAAAAAACTAGAGTTCTCAGGTGCCTAAGTAGCCCTTGGTAGTTAAAGTTGTCCCCCCCCCCCCCGCCACAAAGAGAATCTGAAATGGCACCCCTGGTGATACTGGATTTTTGAAAGGAGAGGTGGTACAAATCAATTTAAGAGATGATGCTGAACCATATAGGGTACATGCACCTCGTAGCATTCTTCCCCCATTACTACATTAAATAGAAAACTATTTTGAGACTGGAGCCAATTGGCATAATTGAGAAAATCTCTGAGTCAACAGCATGGTGTACCCAATGGTATCAGTATAAAGAAAAATGGAAACACATGAATGGGTGGATCATAAAAGACTTAAGTTTTGAGAGAAAAATCTATCCTCCCAACACTGGATGACTGCCTCCCTGAAGTGAAAGGAGCTACAGTATTCTCCAGGATGGATGCCATGAGTGGATTTTGGCAAATTCCATTAGCCAAAGGAAGTATTAAACTGACTACATTTATCATACCCTTTGGGAGGATTTGCTTTCAAGGATTACTTTTGGGATTCCCAGTGCACCTGAAATTTTCCAAAGAAAGATGGCAGAACGGTTAATGAGTACAAATGGAGTTGTAGTTTCCCTGGATGACGTTGCGCTGTATGGATTTTCAATGGAAGAATACAGCAAAACCCTCAATGAATGCCTAAGCCTAATCAATCATTCTGGACTGAAGCAACACAAGGGAAACTGACTTGCGGGTAGGCAGAAAATGCAAGGTTTGGGGACAGACAACAAACAAAGGTGGAATCAGGCCTAGTCCTGAGAAGGTAAAAGCAATTTGAGAATTGAGTGCACGAATGAATGTACCAGAACTGAGATGTATACGGGGTATGGTAAAATAGCTTGTCAATTCCTACAAGACCATTCCACAAGTGACAAAACCACAGGAGGAACTGTTAAAGTTCAACACATCTTAGCTGTGGGGCCCAAATCAAGAAATTGCCTTCAAAAAGAAATGATCTCAGCCCGCTCAAGTTCTGAAGTACTATGATGTGAACAAACCCACGATGGTCAGTGTGTATGCAAGCAGCTATGGCCTAGGACAGGGATCTCAAACTCAGATTACCACGAGGGTCACATGAGGACTAGTACATGGGCCCGAGGGCCGCATCACTAACACCTCCCTGCCACTGCCTGTGGCCTGACCCCACTCCACCCCTTCCATGAGGCCCTGCCCCTGCCCCGCCTCTTCCAACCCCTTCCCCAAAGTCCTCACCCCAACTCCACCCCCTCCCTGCCCTTATTCCAACCCCTTCCCCAAATCCCCGCCCCTGCCCCACCTCTTCTCCACCTCCTCCCCTGAGTGAGTGGCTCCCTGCTCCTCCCCCCTCCCTCCTGGAAAGCGCTAAGTGCTTCCAAACAGCTGTTTGGTGGCGGGAAGCACCTGGAGGTAGGCAGAGGAGCAGGGATGCAGCACGCTGAGGGGGGCGGTGAGTGAGGGGAGCTTGGAGGCCGCAGGAAATAACTCAGGGGGAATACGGGGGGGGAGGGGGGGCAGGGAGCTTGGCGGGCTGCAGCAAATAACTCTGCAGGCCACATGTTTGAGACCCCTGGCCTAGGAGATGTGTTGTTGCAACAACATGGCTCTGAATGCAAGCTAGTTGCCTTTTGCTCTCACACACTCACAGAATGAAAAGGAGTGCCTGGCAAGCGTATGGGCATGTGAGCATTTTTATAGATTTCTGCATGGACTGGACTCATTTACACTGATAACAGACCATAAATCTCTTGTAACCTTCAACAATGGAAAAGAGCTAGATCAAGCACCACTAAGATACCTATTGCTAAAGGTCTATTTCTAAAGGTTAATGCAATTTAACCCAAGTGCTAAATATGTTTCTGGGAAAAATCTGGTCATCGCAGGCACTCTGTCATGGAGACCAGCATTGCACTCAATTACCCGTGCACTCAAAAAAGAGGAAAAAGCATACGGGGATGCATACAGACCAATGTCAGAAAAGAGACTACACGACCAACTACCAAAAGCAACATCAACAGAGATGTAACTTCAGGAAGTTCTAAGTTACTTTAGGGGCAGCTGGCCAAACTATCATAAGGAAGTGAGGAGACTGCTTTCTGAAGCATAGACAATTAAGCAATTCAGATGGACCCATGATTAAAAGCCCTTGCATTGTAATTCCAAGGGAGATGAGAAGAGAAATCCTAAACTTCATCCAGGAAGGAATCAAAGATTAACTAAATGCTGTGAATGGGCTAACCAGTCAACATGGTGGACAGGTATCAGCAAGGACATAAAGAATAAAGTATCTGCATGTGACGATTGCAGAATTAACAGACCAACACAAAGAACCTTTTTAATAACAACACCTTTACCAGACAGAACTTGGAAGAGAGGAGCTGCAGATTTATGCAAATTCAGAGGATATCATTACCTGGTTGTTGTGGACTATTTTTCCAGGTATATAAAAATGTAATGTTCTTGAAGGACATGTTGCACTGTTATCGAGAAAATGAAGTGCACTTTTTCTCATTTTGGTATTCCAGAACTTGTGATAGACCATGGACTACAATTCACTGCTGCAGAATTCTCTCATTCTGAACAAAAAATGATTTTGATCCTATTACTAGCAGCCCACGTTACCCACAAGCGAATGGAGAGGCTGAGAGAGCTGTTAAGACAGCCAAGAAAATCCTACAGCATGAAGATCGATTCCTTGCTCTTCTGAGTTACAGATCAACACGAATAGGAGCTCCTGGATATAGTCCAGCACAACTCCTCATGGGAAGACAACTCAGACTCTTTTCCAAAGTTGGAATAGTAATTCTGTCTCCAAAGTGAAGAGAGGAGCCAAATCAAATAAAAAGGCTAAAAGAGTTTCTGAACGCGTTTACAATGGACATCACACAGAGAACTGCTAGGTCTAAAACCCAGTGATTGTGTTCATCTCAAACTGGATGGAGAAAAAGGATGGACAACTCCAGCTGTCAAAAAGAAAAGGAATTCAGCGCCCAGATCATATGTCATTTGAGAATGAGAGTAAAGAGTTCAACAGAAACCACTGACATCTACAGTTTGTTCCACAGAGAGAACAATCAAAAGAGCAAACTTTACAGGTAGCAGATGCAGAAAAAGAAGACGATAACTCAGGGATTCTGGACCAACCATAGCCAGTTGTTGCAACTAATGGCCAGTCAGATGACCAAGTTGTTACATGTTCAGTCTGCATAATTAGGAAACCAGTACAATTCAGAGACTTTTAACAGACAAATACAAACTGAACTTCAAAGACAGAGGATAGTGTAAATATTGTAAATGGTAGGAATGTCAAAATTAAAGAGGGAGATGGGATGGAATGCTAAACCCTATTATACTGTTCAGCCACTGTGTGTGTGTGTGTACAAATACCTTATTTAAATGAACCTCAGCCATACCTGGCAGAGCATTAAAGGATCTTAGGCTGAACATAGCTGGAGGGTATACGCAAGCTCTGTGCCCAGGCCAGGTCTGGTACAGGAGCATGACAGTTCCTGTGTCTGAAGTGTCAAGAGCCCAACATTGCCGTGGGATGCTCTGAATGGGTGGTGCAGGTGACACAGGTAGCTGGCAACGAGCGACAGATGGTTCTCGTGTGGAGATAGCACATGGAAAGACAGCTCTGCTTCTGAAACCTGAGGCCTTGTGTGCTTCAGTGGGCTGCCACACAGTGACTGAGCGAAGGAAATGAGACAATGAGCATCTCTGGCCACTTGTTCCTTGTTCTTCATTCCACTGTTGCGGAGGAGGGAGAGACCAGACGCTGAATGGGCACCAAGGCTACAATTCTCCCCGTGCTGATGGATTTGAAGGAGTTACATTTGGCTAATAAACTCCAGCCCCTAGGGCCTGATTCTCTTCTGGTTCGATGCTGCTTGAACTCACCCAATCTCGACGGAGCTACTCCCAGCTTTAAACTGCTGAGATCAGAATCTGGCAGCGGGTGGGCTACACCCTCCTGTGTGCGCAGTCTGACGCCTTCGTCAGACATTCGGACAATTCCCTCAACCCCAAACCGCATTCTGCGGTGGAATGAAGGAACCTGACAACACGTGCTGCTATTTCCTGCGACACTTAGTTCAGCTGTGAAGGATCAGTGTCCAATATCCTCCCACAGCTTGAATATGGCATGTTAACAGCCCCCAGAGGAGCCATAGCTTACCGTGGAGTGTCTGAGAATTGTGTGTGGGGGGGAGCTGATTTATGCAGGCATTTGTCCCACACGTTCTCTGACAAGAGTGCTATCATCAGCATACTTGCAAGGTGACTATTGCTCACCAAGCATTTATCGAGTGAATTCCCTCGCTCTCCCATCACAGCTTAGATAATCCTCATGTTCGGGGAGGCACTGAGATCATTTGGAGCACGTCTAGGGGTTGGGGGCTTTTGCAGTGTGTACTTTCAAGGGGGTAAACCAGGGCCTCGCTACCACACAGTAGGTGGGCCTGGGAAGGGGGACGGCATGTCTGTTGGATCAAGAGTGATGAGCATCAACTGGTTGAACCCTCCCGCTGCAAAGCGGTGACAGAAGCTACTACAGCTTGGAGGAACCCGGTAGGGCAGATCCCATCTGTCTATTCCTCCACCTCCAATCACTGCAGAGCCCCACTGCTGGGCACCCCCTGTTGAGGGGCTTGGTGCATGGCCCATCAAATGTGGTTTCCATTGTTTCTGAGGATAGCCTGTGTGCTGCGATGCATCGGCCAGACCCTAAAGCACTGCTGGTACTTTCCCCACCCTGGCCGGGGGTTAGCTCTCTGCATTGTAACCTGAAGAGCACAGGATTTGTTCTCTGAGCTTGGATTCTCTTTTTACAGTCCACTTAGTCCCTGACCCTGGTCTCTTTGCTTCTTGTGGCCGCAGGAGAAAGGAGGGATTTGGAGATTCCGTGCTCCACTGCTGGTCCTCCTCTCTCTGGCCTGCAGGTGTCGGAGGGCCACGGACGAAGCATGTCATTTTTCTCTCTTCTCCGGCTGGCCGGCATTGAAAGGTTTGTGTAGGCAGTTTTCCTCATAGGGTATGTTTACACTGGAGTTAGACACCCACAACTGGCCTGTGCCAGCTGGCTTGGGCTCAGGCTAAGGGGCTGTTTCAATTGCAGTGTAGATGTCCTGGCAGGGGCTGCAGCTCCAGCTCTGGGACCCTCCCACCGCGCAGGGTCCTACAGCTCAGGCTCAGTACCGAACCTGACTGTCTACACTGCAGTAAAACAGCCCCTTAGCCCAAAACCCTGGAGGCTGTCAGCTGGCCTGGGCCAGCCGCAGGTGTCTGATTGCAGTGTAGACACACCCTGTGTCCCAGTTCCAGTCTCCCCAGGGAGGTCGGAGTGGAGAACTCGGAAAAAACCAACATGTTCAGCTCCCAGTCTCTCACAAGCAGGGATGGATGGGCTGCAGAGGAAGCACACCCAGCCTCTCTCTGCCCGGGGCCTCTCTCACCACCTCTCTCTGCCCGGGGCTGGGCAGGTTGAGGAGACAGAGGGCCTGCTTCATCACTGCACCGCTCCAGTTTCCCATCAATAGATCAGATTGACACCGGGGTAGAGCTGGAGCAATACGCTGGCCCAGAGTGAGATGGGAAGGAAGCATTTTGCACCATTCTGCAGCGCCCTCTGTGGCTGATCAAGAAACTACATGGATGGGGTTGTGACTGGGAGCCACCCCCTTAGCAAAGCAGGGACGGCAAGGGGGGTGCCGGTGCAGGAGGGAAGGAAGGATGCAGCATTTGTTCTGTGTAAGTAAGAGATGCAGGAGGCTCCCGACTTCAGACGCTTTCTCCTTACCATCCAGCGGGATCACTAACAGGAAGGGAAGCGCAGGCCAGATGTTAATTACATCGGGAACTTTCTAAAGGGTTTCCCCCCTCTCCCGCCCACGTTGGCAGAAACAGCTGGCAGGTGGCATGTTCAGCCGCTGGGTCAGTTATGGCACCCAGTCAGCTGTGCGCACATCTGGCTCACACGTGTTTGGTTCTGTACTTTGTAGCTTGGCAGATACTGGGGGATTCTGGGGAGGGGGGGTGTCCCCGGTGTTACCTACATATGGAGAGAGACTGAGGTTAATCATCTTCCCCTCCCTTCTCTGAAGACAGGTTCAGGGCTGATGTGTTGCTTACTCCCCTCCCCTTGCCTGAGTCAACATGATTCTTTGAGAGAAGAGGTTAATGAGATGGGCACAGATGGCACCAGCTGCTGCGGGCTCTGAAGTGCTTGTTGACTCCCCAACAGTGTTTGTCCCAATCTCTTGACAGTTTATTCAGCTGATATGGGTGGGGTGGGGGCTGGAGCAGGCTGGGCAAAGGGAGGCAGAAGGGAACAATGAACCCTCAGTGTTGCTCATTTAGAGAGCGTTGCTGGCTTGGGCCAGCTGGCAGCAGCAAGCCCAGTGTCCGTGCTCAGCGCATGAGAACTAATAGCAGACTCAGGAAAGGAGAGGCAGGTGGATATGATGCTGTTTGGGAGTCCTGGGTTCAGTTCCCGGCTTCAGCCCAGGTTTTCTATGTGCCAAAGCAAGGCACTTAGGGACAGATTTTCAGAGGCATTTGGGCAACTAAAGATGTAGGCCGTCGCCTAGTGGAAGAACTCCCCAAGTGCCTGACTCCCACTGATTTCAATCTGTTTAGGTGCTTTTGAAAATACCACCAGGCACATATCTAGGTGCCTAAATACCTGCCTGCTTGTCTCTCTGGCCCAGATCCTCAAAGGTCCTGAAATCTGGGCCCATTGGTTTGCCTGGGCCTCGGTTTCCCCCCTGTGAAGTGGGAATAACAGCACTACCCTATGTCACAGGGGGTTGTGAGGTGAAATACATGACTGTGTGGTGCTCTGGTGATGGGGGGCTGTGTCTGAACCTAGGATTAATAGAGTCTAGAGGTGAGGGCGTGGGACTGTCTTTGCAAGACCTCTCCTCCCCCCCGAGATGCTCTGTTGCTCCGAGAGGGGCAGCTGAGACGTCTCCCCACTTTGGCCGTTCCTCAGGCGTATGTCTGCATCAATAGCTAGCGGATGATACGCCAGTAGATGGCTCAGAAGAATAGGCAGCCTAGCTCCTGGATTTTGTTGGACTAATAAAACACATTGTGTAGTGCAAATGGCTGCCCTCGAGCAGCTTTTTACCTCAGCTCTTAACAGATACGTCTGGCCTTCAGTCTAGCTGGTGTCTGTGGCCTTGTGGGACATGTATGGCTTGGGAGCTCTCTCAGCTGGATATAACACATAGGTTATATGTATCTGCATATACACCCACCCCTCCCACCTCTTTTTACAGGTGCTTTGTCTCCTGGGGATCCATAATCTCATCTCTAGGATCCCTATCATGTAACTGGGTCTGCACAGACGCTGTGTGGGTGCTGGGGTCCATCCACATGGGTCCAGTTGCCAGGACCATGGCCTAGAAAGGTGCAAATTAGCACAATTTCTTTTGTTGTGGTTCCTTTTGTTTGGTGTGATTTCTTACAGACACCCCAAATTGTGCTTGATGCAGAGTGACTAGTTAGAGATTTTAAAATGGGGGGGGAGGGGAGGGAAGGATTTCTGTGTATCTCTATGTGAGCCATCTTTGCGGTCTAAAATGGATCCAGGTTGTGCTCATTTTCTCTTCAAAAGGGTCTCTGAAGCACTCAAAAAATGGACAGGGCACAGCCTCAGCAGATGTAAGTCAGCCTAGCTGCACTGATTTCAATGATCCTAGGCTGACTTACACCATCTTAGGATCTGGTCCGATGTACCTGAGCAACTGTTTTGGCCTCCAAGCTTTCAAGTTGGTAATGAAATCTGAAAATCCCAATAATCCCAGTGGATCTTTCTGCCCTCGGAACCAATTAATCTGTTTTCTGGTAGTTTCTGCATTTTGCTGTCAACACTTTGCACACATCTGCTCCTCTCCCTGAATGAGACTGATTCAAGACAGAGGCATTTCATTTCCTCTGTGGTGTGTGGGTTTTTTCAATAGATTTTTTTAAAAAGTACCTACTCTGAGGACCTGATGAGGAATGTTGTTGTCTGGTAAAGTCTGCCAAGCTGTTCATGAGAAACCCAGGAAAATATGAAGTATTCAAGGGAAGTGGCAAATTCATCATTGCTTGAACTCTTTCAATACAGGTTGGAGGCTTTCTAAACACCATGCTGTAGTTCAAGCCCAAGTGATTGGACTTGATTAGTGTCATGTAGTAACGAAGAATAATTCTCTCCACTCCAGGAATCGCTAGGTGTTTATGCAGAAGGTCAGACTAGAGGATCACAATGGTCCCATTTGTCCTCAATATCTATGAATGTCAGGATCCCAGCTATGAGATGCGGACGGAGGCCAGAGGGGGTTCAGTAACTAGGTTCTGAGTTCAGTCCAGGGGGTCCAGGCCAGAAGCAGCAGTCCGTACTAGTGTCACGCTGTAGGGCAAAGTCAGGTTTGAGGTCAATGAGCTGCACTAGGTTGGAGCCAAGTAGGTCAGCTGAGGTATGTGAGTGGAACAGAGGCAGGATGAGAAATCAGGAGTGGAACAGGGGCCAAGAACCATGACTTGGTACCAGGAGCAAGACTAGGAGTGTGCAGTAGGGTCTGTCGCAGCAGCAAGGCTGGGGTCTACCTAGTTTCACAGCCAGCCTGCAGCTGTCTTCCCTAGGCCTTACATAGCATGCCTGGGCCAATCAGGGAATGCGGTAGGCACTGCCAGTCAGGGCCTCTTTGGTAGAACATCCAGTGATACCTGAATCCATAGAGTTAACAGGCAGCTGTTCCCCACTCAAACAGACCTTTTTGGGTGGCGGTGCATCCAGGAGCCAGAGAGCTGGGTTCCAGACCCCCGGAGCCTCACAGGGAACTTGTAAAATACTGGTAGGGTGCTGTGAAGATGAACACATTAGCTTACGGTGCCTGTGTTTCATGAACAAAACCAAGAGGTAAGTGCAGACCATAGATACTGGTCTCATCCCACACACACAAGTGGTACCAATGTGCTGACACCGCAGTTTGGGAAGCATCTGAATGACACTCCAAACCACACTCCCAAGAACAACCCATCTCCTTCTGTTTTCTACAGTTCTTTTAAACACTTCTCAGTGTGCAGGGAAATGCCAGATTGAAAGCCCAAGAGACTAAACGCCAAATGGGCATATGCCTAAACCGTGCACTGCTGGAACAACCTACCCAGATGCAAAGCGTGCTCTGTCTCCACGACCTCTCTGCCGAGATTAACATCGGTGGCTACAGTTGTGGTGTGATCTGTAACTGGACTCTGACCAGCATTTGTATAGGCCCCTTGAAGATCATCAAATGGTCTGAACTTGGCTGGCTTTGAACCAGTGATCTACAGGTGAAAGGTGGCCTACTAGGTGTGAGCACCAACCAACAGCCTAGTCCTGAAAGTATCCCCTACCATGGCACCACCCACACAGGTTACCATGGTTCTTGGACAAATGGAGGAAGTTGAAATGCAAAGGCAGGAAGCCAGAGGACACATTCTCCTCAGAATCCAGCCAATGGCAACATAAGGAATTTATAAAACCTCAGGCAATGTCTCTCGCCAATTACTCATGGTCCTCTGCTCTACCACAACATCCTCCAAATTCCAGCCTGTGTCCTCTCTATCACAAGTCCAGCCACTGCCTGCTCTGAGCAACTTTCCTTTCCCTTTTCTAACCATATCGAGTGAACCCATCGCAGCCTTCCTGGCCCTGTGATCAATGAACCTGTGCAGAAGGAGACTCACAAACCCCAGACACTTCATCAGAATCAGGCCCAGTGCTTTAGCTGCTGGAGCTCTGAGTGAATTCTGTGGTACCATTTGGTACCTGGCCCTTGCCTCCAGGGGTGATCAAATCCACCCTGGAATGCCTGGTTCTTCTGCTGACAGAAATGTTTGGATTTTTTTCTAGAAGACCTGCTGTACTTCAAGGAGGAGTTATTTCAGGGAAGTTCTCTGGCCTGTGTTATGCAGGAGGTCAGGCTACACAATCACAGTGGTCCCTTCTGGCCTTGGAATCTATGAGGCAAGACAACCTGGATCCTTCAAAGTCATCTTCAGGCCATTGTTGTTTGCACTGCTGGACTTCATCCTCAAGGAGATGGGTTAAGCAGTATCAGCATCTTTGTCTGACTTCTGCCCATCAGCCACCTCTGACACTGATGAATATTGGGTGGGTGGGCACCCCCTGCTCCCCAAAATCTCTTCCATCTAGAGTTTCACAAGGCTTGGTCTTGTCACTCTCCTCTTACATGCCTTAGTACAAACCTTAGTGATAGAGTGAGACAACACAGGCTGTCAACAGTATGCTAAGTATCCTTTCCCTCCAGTGTATCCTCAAATCACCCAGGGCTTCAGGGAGGTTCAAGGCAAGATGGAGAACAGCTGGCTTAATCAGAATCCTGGGAGGTCTGAAGTAATGCTAATTGGGAGAGGTAAATAGTTGGAGGTGTTGGCCAAAGCTATCACATCTCTGTCGACTGTGCATTCAGAGTACGCAGCCTCAGGGTCACGCTGGATTCACCACTAACCCTGGTGCATCAATCAGCAGCAGGCACTAAAGTACCTTCTCTCACCTTTGGCCAACCAGGGATTTTCAAAAGCACTCAGCATTGACCTAACTCTGCTCCCATTGATGTCAGTGGACTCTTCACCACCAGCTTGGCTGGGAGCAGTTGGGTCAATGCTAACGTCTCCACCCCTCAAATGGAGACCCAGCCGCTGTAATTCATACATGGCTGGGCTCTTGCAGCTCTCACTCCTCTGTCTAGACGAGACATTCAGAAAGGATGCTGATCAGTGGAATGAGCCAAAGAGAACACTTCACATCCCAGCATGCCGCATCCAGCACGGGCTGTCTGTGCACCACAAGATCTAGTAAGTTCTGCTGCCGATTTTGGAAACATCAGAGGGGCTAGGCCACTGGGATTTCAAAGACCCACCTTTGTGGTAGCCATGGTCGTTGGGTGTGTAGCAAGTAGAGATTCAAGAGAGCAGGAACCAGAGTCAATGCCTTTTCAAAGGCAGCTGAGAAGAGTCCTACCCATGATATTTTCAGGTCATTTTGGTAAGACACGTCTCCAGAATAGCATTCCCCAAAGAGCAAGGGAGGAAGAAGACCTGGCATCACATGCAAAATAACAGCCTGTGATTGAACTGAAATCAGGATAAAGAAACAACATCATGTGCAAAATCAGGGCCCTTGATTACACCTGGAGTAGGTTGGACAAACGCACAGACTGCGCGCTGGGTCATTCTCTGCATTTTAACCTCGCTCAGCACTTAGGTGTTTTGTAAATTAGATCAAGAGACAGATTATATGAGAGACTTTGTTTCCCACTCCCTTGAGTCACCTCGTCCCCCTGCAGAGCTGTCCTCCTGCGGTAATGACAGTTATTCCATTAGGATGGGCGTTGGCGCTAATTGGTGGCAGCTGCCATTGCTGTTATGTTTACAGGGTGCACTGGAAGAATTGATGCCAATAAACCAAAGCAGCCTTGTAATGTATGGCATTAATGGAAATAGCCTGATCACAGCCCTTCTCTCCGAGATGTGAATCAGCAAAGAGGGCACACTGGAGACAAAAGGCGATTTCTGTGGTTCCTACACTGAATGATGAACAGTAGTGCACATCCCATGTTAATGAGGGGGAATAGTCACTTGTAATGTTAATGGCTTTATGAATGGGGGAATGGACTCCAGTAATATTAACCAGGGATACACATCCACCACAAAGGGACGTACACACTGTTCATATTAATAGAGGTTTCACCCCCCCCATACCCATGAGGAGCTCACCCCAATAATGTTAATAGAAGATGGAACCTATTCTTCTCAGTGTGAGTCTCCAACAGGGAGAGCCAAGTGTTCCTGTTGAACAGGTGATATTCCCTACTAGTGCTAACAAGACTTATTCCCTCTCTTCAAAGGGGAAAAATTCCATTACAGTTAGTTAATAATCTCTTGCTCTTATGACTAACACCTATTACGTAATAACCCCTAGCACTTTTTCATCTGTAGATTTCAAAGCACTTTACTTAAGAGGACAGTTTCATTAGCCCCATTGTAGAGACTGGAAAACTGAGGTACAGAGCAGGGACATGACTTGTTCAAGGTCACCCAGCAGGCCAGTAGCAGGGTCAGGTCTTCTGAGTTCCAGTCTATTGTGCTATCCACTAGGCAAAAATAAATATGGAGTACATTTCATGCTATATTACAGGATCGTGGTCATTAAAGATGGGTAAAACAACCTGTTGTAGCCTCAAATGCATCATCCTACAAGGGCAAAACATAGGATCCGCAACTGGTGTACATTTATTAAAGCTCCTTTGAAGTCAGCTTGCAGGCTGTGCTGCATTGAAACATCTATGTCCAAATCCAGAGGACAACACAGCCCGCAATATGTTACAAGTTCTGAATTCAAAGAAAAAATTGTAGCCATAATTATTATTAGAGATAAATGTAATTTTTCAAAGTAAAAAGTTTAGTCAAAATGGTCTTTTTTATCAATTGACAATTTTTGTGACACATTTTCACTTTGATTCAAATTTTTTTTTCTTTATTTGATGAAACTGGAATTAAAATTTTAGGCTCTGATCCTGCAAACACTTCTGCAGGTGCTTAACTTTCCTAGCAGGTAGGGCCCCATTGGAATTAACGAACCTGCTCAGGGAGTAGAGTCGAGCATGTGAGGAAATAGTTGACGAATCAGGGTCTAGGTCTGAGGTTTTTCTTTTCTTTTTTCCTTTTCCACTCTGTAACTTTGGCAAAAGTTCCATTTTTTGTAAGTGTCAGAACTGCAAAAGTAGAAATGACATGAAAAAAGAGGGGAAAAAGAGAAATATTGATGACAGTTTAGTACATTCAGTAGAAAAAAATTAAAAAGTGTGAGATAGGATATTAAAAAAACCCAACTCTGAAACAAAAATTTTTGTGACAAAAACTTGAACATTTTCCAAAACAAATGAAAAATAATTCAGTTTTTAAACTTGCCAAACGAAAATGGCTTTTAAACTGTTGTTTGCAGTGTTGTAGCCATGTTAGTCCCATGATATGAGAGAGACAAGATGGGAGAGAGATTTTATTGGACCAACTTCTGTAGGTGGAATAGACAATCTTTTGAGCTACGCAGAGCTCTGCTTTCCTTGTGGGTAGACATAGGGTACCTTTTGGACCTAATATACAAGGCATAGATGCTTATGATGTGGCTGGGAGTTGCCTCTACCTTTAGTTCACAGGATAAAAAAGTATGTTTCCATTTAGCTTTTATCAATTAAATAAACAAAACCCTCGTGCCTTAATATTTGGGAAATACGTAGTTAAGGAAATTTCAGATAATTTCATTTCAGTATCCAGAAATATTTTTCAGTACTTCTAGCTTTTATTTTGTGTATCTTAGTATTTCTTTTACTAATTAATGAACTGCAGTCCACTACCAACCTTAACTCTGACTTTATTCTTGTTAATATCTTGAGTATAAATAAACCAAACACTTCTGATAATTAGTAAGACAGACTTTGCTACACTCTATTACCCACAGAGATTAGAAATGTATTGTAGTTTAATTATGGTATGTACTTTTTTTCCCAAACACTTTAGGTAATTGAAAGTTGTGAACTACTTCATTTACATAATTCTTGACTCCACTGTTTTCTTATTTATCAGAAGTAAGCACCATAAAATGGAGTGATGGGTCTGTGGAAACTACAGGTTCCATCATGCAGTGCTCCACCTTGAACTGAGGGTGTTGTGTTCATGGCGCACCCGCAGAAAAGTTAGATTAGAAACATCAAATAATCTTGCTGGAAGATTGCAGCATAACACTACTTTATTTCTCAGTGGTCAGAACGATAACACACGAGAATCCAAAACCAGAGAGAGACAAAGCAGGCTGCTCCCTAAAACAGGGACACAACTCACCCTGCCATGTTCTAGGTTGGCTCCTTCCAGCCTGACTCTGCCTCTCTGAGCCCTGGATCTCATGCTTCACCAAAGAGTCATCTAGGCTGCAAGCAGGACCAGGAAACACCCCAACTCTTAAAGTGATAGCTTGCAATTCCAATATAGTCCTCAATACACCACAGAGGGAAGGTGGAGCATTGGACACTGGGATTTGCAGTGCACTGCAAGCTCAATAAGCTACTGCTCCATATTAAAGATGAGGATAGGGCTGTTTAATGTAGATTTGACATGTCCCTCCCATCAGGGGAAAGGTGGCAACCAGCAGAAGGGGTCACGGTACCCCCAAGCTGGCAGCCCTGCTAGAACATGTCCCTTCTCTCTCTCCTGCCAGGCTGTTTGCCGTGAAGTGCGCTGGCTGCTTTGAAGGCATCGCACCCAGTGAGTTTGTCATGAGGGCCCAGAAGAGCGTCTACCACCTGAGCTGCTTCTGCTGCTGCGTCTGCGAGAGGCGGCTGCAGAAGGGTGACGAGTTCGTGCTGAAGGAAGGCCAGCTGCTGTGTAAGAGTGACTACGAGAAGGAGCGGGAGCTGCTCAGCCTGGTGAGCCCGGCTTTGTCGGATTCCGGTAAGGGGGAACCCGGAGCAGAGAGGAGCTTGTGGCCTGTGCTGTGGGGAGTGAGTCCAGGCCCCCGCAGAAACATGCCTGACTATTCTTATGGATTTGTATGACCTTAGCGCGTAGGAACCCCAGTCGTGGCCCGGAACAAAAAGACGGCCCCAGCCCCAGAGAGCTTATGTGAGATGGACCACAGCTGGGACATATAAATCCAAACTGAGAACCACTCCAAGCTGTAGGGGTGGCTCCCTACGATAACCCACGATAACAGGGTGGCTCCTTTTCCCACTCGAGTCATATAATGAGACCCCTTCTTGGCTCCTGTGTGATGATTGAACCCATACCTCTGCCTCTAAAAGCTCCAGCGTCTATGTCTTGAGTCCAATAACATTAGCTTGTAGGGAGCAGCAGGCTTTTAAATCTCTAGGTGTGGTCTAGCCACTAGAGGGAGACAGAGAGACAGAGATTAGCATGGAAGCCCCAGTTGTGGGCCAGGATCCCGTTGCGCTAGGTGCTGTACAAACACCAAACCAAACCAAACAACAATCTCTGCCCCAAAGGGCTTACAAACTGAGCATAAGCCAAGAGACAACCAATGGAGACCGACAGAGGTGGGAGCAGCAGGAAATGAGATCACTCTGGTCTGAATGATTGGCCATGGGCTCTGCATACCCACAGTCAAACCGCTGTTGTTAAGATTTCTGAAGGCCTCATGGCAGAGAGGAGTTTTAAGGAGGGATCCGAAGGAAGATAATGTATTAGTTTCCTGGCTGTTCGCAGGGCGCTTCTCCAAGCACGAGGAGCAGCAGGGGAGAAAGCCCCAAGGTGCGGGTTTGAAAATACAAGAAGTGGGTGATGGAGGCTGGCGTCATGAGCCAGTCGGAGGTGGGAGTTGACCTTTCACTACTGGATGAGATGGAGGGTGGAGAAAGCCCATGGATGGTCTTGAAAGTGCAGACAAGTAGTTTATGTTCGATACAATCGAGATCCAGGGCTGGATTGTCACTTCCCAATCTGCCTGAGGCAGAGATGGCACATAGCTGCACTGTCCCAGGAACAGACCTGGGAAGGAATTATGAGTCTGGTTTCCCTCTTGCTCCGGGGCGAAGTGATCTGCTGCAGATTTATACTCCAGCCAGTGTGTCGGCGGGGTGGACAATGGTTCGACTGTGGGTCTGCCCATTCCCTGCCCCTACCTACCTATTCCGCCACCTGCAAGGTGGAGGAAGAGTTGCTCCATGGAGACCCCTGCAGTAATCCATGATGCAGCCTCAGACTCCTTTCTGCTCTGTCATGAAAGCAGGTCACACTCCTTCCCTTGCTGGACTGTTCATTGATAGGATTTCAAACCATCCCGCCAGCTCTGACTGTATTTTACAAAGGTTATGCAGAATTATGGACATGCAGAGGGTTTGTGGGACTTGGAATATTGAAATGATGGAGAAATGCCTTCCCTATGTAGTGACAATAATGCTTAGCAGCTTACCTTGGTAGATCTCTTTACAAAAGTGAGTTATTATAATGAGTATGTATTATTGTACAGACAAGGTGGGGGAGGGAATATCTTGTTACTGAACCAACTTCTGTTGGTGAAAGAGACAAGCTTTCAAGCTTACAAAGAGCTTAAGAACTTCAGCTGAATCCGGGCCTTATTACACTGAGCGCTGTACAAATATATAGTGCAAATGCTCATAGAGCTGTGCAACAAACTGATCTTTTGGTTCAGTGGCGGATCTGAAAATTAAATTTAAAAAAATCAGTTTCGGGTTGACCTGAAATGAAATTTTTTTTGAACTTTTCAGTGAAAAGAGAGTTTTTTTTAAAAAAAATCATTTCAGGTCCAACTAAATGTTTCAGTCAACCCTAACCAAAATGTTTTGTTTAGTTTCTGAGGGTTTTACCTTTTTTTTATGAAATAAAATGGAAGTAAATTCAAAATGAAAAGTCGTTTTGAATAGAAAAATCAAAACATTTTGTCTTGAAAATGTTGAAACAAAACATTTTGACTTTTTTGGAGTTCTC
This sequence comes from Lepidochelys olivacea, assembly GCF_965140295.1. Classification (NCBI taxonomy): domain Eukaryota; kingdom Metazoa; phylum Chordata; order Testudines; family Cheloniidae; genus Lepidochelys; species Lepidochelys olivacea. The sequence goes on from NC_140418.1 coordinate 47,650,188, forward strand.
TTACTTGTTTCAGCCAAAGCAATTTGTTTTCCATGAACGTAAGAACAGCATATTGGGTCAGACCAATGGTCTATCTAGCCGAGTATCCTGTCTTCCAGCAGTGGCCAATGCCAGATGCTTCTGAGGGAATCAACAGAACAGGGCAATTATCGAGAGATCCACCCCTGTCATCCAGTCCCAACTTCTGGCAGTCAGAGGCTTAGGACACCCAGAACATGGGGTTGCATCCCTGATCATCTTGGCTAATAACCATTGATGACCGTATCCTCCAGGAACTTACCTAATTTTTTTAACCCAGTTCTAGTTTTGGCCTTCACAACATCCCCTGGCAATGAGTTCCACAGGTTGACTGTGTGTTCTCATAGACTTTAGGTCAGAAGGGACCATCATGATCATCTAGTCTGACCTCTTGCACATTGCAGGCCACAGAACCTCACTAACGCCAATATTGTTGTGTGAAGAAGTACTTTCTTATGTTTATTTTAAACCTGCTGCCTATTAATTTCATTGGGTGACCCCTGGTTCTTGTTATGTGAAGGAGGAAATAACATTTCCTTATTCACTTTTCCACACCATTCATGATTTTATAGACTGCTATTTTATCCCCCCTTAGTTGTCTCTTTTCCAAGCTGAAAAGTCCTAGTCTTTTTAATCTCTCCTCATATGGAAGCTGTTCCATACCCTTAATAATTTTTGTTGCACTTCTCTTTATCTTTTTCAATTCTAATGGGGTGACCAGAACTGCAGACAGTATTCAAGGTGTGGGTGTACCATGCCTTTATATAGTGGCATAACGATATTTTCTGTTTTGTAATCTACTTCTTTTCTAATGGTTCTTAATATTCTGTTAATTTTTTGACTTCTGCTGCACATTGAGCAGATATTATTTTTAGAGAACTACCCACAAGTGACTCTAAAATCTGTCTTGAGTGATAACAGCGAATTTAGATCCCATCATTTTGTATGTGTAGCTGGGATTATGTTTTCCAATGTGCATTACTTTGCATTTATTAACATTGATTTTCATCTGCCAGTTTGTTTCCCAGTCACCCAGTTTTGTGAGATCCCTTTGTAACTCTGCACAGTCAGCTTTGGACTCTGACTACCTGGAGTAATTTTGTATTGTCTGCAAATTTTGCCACCTCACTGTTTCCTCCTTTTTCCAGATCATTTATGAATATGTTGAACAGTACTGGTCCCAGTACAGATCCCTGGGGACACCACTATTTACCGGTCTCCATTCTGAAAACTGACCATTTATTCCTACCCTTTTGTTTCCTCTCTTTTAACCACTGATTCATGATTCCCTCTTACCCCATAACTGCTTACTTTGCATAAGTGTCTTTGGTGAGCAATCTTGTGAAAGGTTTTCTGAAAGTCCAAGTATACTATATGTACTGGATACCCCTTGTCTGCATATTTGTTTGACCCCCTCAAAAAATTCTAATAGATTGGTGAAGCATGATTTCCCTTTACAAAAGCCATGTTGACTCTTTCCCAACAAATCCTGTTTATTTTTGTGTCTTGTATTCTGTTCTTTACTATCCTTTCAACCGTGTACTTGGCACTGAAGTTAGGCTGACTGGCCTATATTTGCCAGGATCACTCATGGGGCCATTTTTAAAAATTGCTGTCACATTAGCTATCATGCCAGTCATTGGCACAGAGTCTGATTTAAGTGATAGGTTGCATACCACAGTTAGCAGTTCTGCATGAACTTGTGAAATGTTTTGATCAAACTGACTATATATTTTGTTGGGGGGGATAGTTTAGTTTGAAAATTTTTGCCCAGGTCCAAATGCCAGTCTCTGCCACAAAGAGCTTCCAATCTAAAAGTTTTATTATTAGGCAGTGTGACCTAGTGGATAGACCACTGGATTGGGAGACCTGGGTTCTAGTCCCAGCTCTGCCACTGTCCTGCTGGGTCACTTTGGGTAAGTCACTTCCCCTTTCTGTGCCTTAGTTTCCCGCATCTGTAAAATGGGGTCTAAGGATAATAACCTCCTTCGTAAAAAGAAAAGGAGTATTGTGGCACCTTAGAGACTATTAGTCTCTAAGGTGCCACAATACTCCTTTTCTTTTTGTGGATACACACTAACACAGCTGCTACTCTGAAACCTCCTTTGTAAAGTGCTTTGAGATCTGGGGATTCGAAAAGCTAGTACTTTTATCATTATTTCCATTTTTACAGAGAGGGAAAACTGAGGCACAGAGTTGTGACATACCTTGTTCAAGGCCATTTGGTGACTCAGGGGCAGAACTGGGACTAGAATCCAGGTCTTCCAAATTCCCTGCCTATTCCCTAGCCTCTGAATTGTGGTAAATAGCCTGACTCCAAAACTGGGCCTGACATACCTCGGATTTGGTGACTTTGCGGGCATACGGCCAAAGGAGCTGTTTGATAGGATGTCTGGAGAGGGCTGAGAATGTGATTCCCCAAATGACGAAGGGCTGGGAAGGAGTTTTGGTAGGTGCATGGCTGGCTGAGTTCCCATTGAAATGGTGACTTCAATGCTGCTGGAATTTGATTGTGCTATTAATGATGTGTTAGGGTGTGAGAGCCTTGGATCGGCCTCTTTCATTATTTTACATGTAACATCTCATAACATTACATATAACATTAACGTTTAACATTTCCTTTATTAAAAAAAAACCCCAAACCCTAAATAAGAACAGTCCTGCAGCAAAGACTAGAAAAATAAAATGAACTTTAAGCAGAAATATTTCAGTTAGAAGAAAAGGAGTACTTGTGGCACCTTAGAGACTAACAAATTTATCAGAGCATAAGCTTTCGTGAGCTACAGCTCACTTCATTGGACGCATTGGTGTCCCTAAAGACAGGGTGCAGTCCCTAAAGATACCGTCTAAGTGCATGCAGGGGCTTACAGTCACATGCCATTTGCCTGTGTCTTGCAATTGCATCTGATTTTCCAAAATACTGTTTGCTTCCTTTTTGAAACATGTTGTCAGATGATAACGTGCTAAACACCTGGAGGCCGAAGCCCTGTGAAAGGAATGGCCGGCAGTCATTTGTAGCAAATCTTTGTTGCTGTAATAACAGCTAGCTCTTCTGTAGCAGATCTCAAGTTGTGTTGCAAAAGGGATCAGTATCATATCACAAGTTGGGAAACCGAGGCACAGAGCGGCGATGTGACTGGTCCGAGGTTACTCAGCAGGCCAGTCACAGAGCTGGGAATAAAACCCAGCTCTCCTAAATCCTAGTTTAGTGCTCTGTTCACTAGGTCACACTGCCTCCCCTAAGTCATTTGGAAAACAAATAGTTGTCATTATCCTCTCACTGGGAATGTCCCTTCCCAGTACAGGTTTGATGAAGCTGGACTGGGACCTTTCTCTGCACTTGTAATGGAGATGGAAAATCATTGCAGCTGTTGTAGTGAGTGGTGGGTGCCTTGCTGATTTCGCTGTTGGGGGGTTGTATGTTTTGGATGCAGCGGTTATGGTGAGTGAGTATCCAGAGAATGAGTGAGATCCCTTGTAGCCAGTGGATCTCCTGGAGAGAGAAGCTGATGTTCTACAGCTTTGGATGGCCCCTATTGGAGGGCTTCCATGCCATGTGATATTGAGTCAATTAGCTTCAGGAATGATGAACGCCAACAACCGAAGGTGCAGTTGCAAGTGTTGTTGCTAGAAAGTCAAGTAGATGATTGCCCAATATTGGAATGTATGAATTAGGAACATGGTGCTGTGAGAGTGCTGAATCAGACCTTGGAAAGTCAACTGGCAAAAAATCCCTCTCTCCTCCACTCTTAACTTACTGGAGATAAATATCTATATCTATCGAGGAACAAGCAAGCCAATTCAGATAAAATAAGAACCAAAAGAAAACCTCACCCCAAAAGTGAACCATATCTGATTTGTGAGGGGTTGTTTTTTTGTGTGTGTGGTTTGTCTAAGTTTGTCCCAAGTATTCCCAACAACCTCAGCTTTGCTTACAGTACTTCTAGCCGAAACAAAAGGAGTGGCAGAAACCTCAGGAAAAAAATGTCAGTTCCTATGAAAACTCCAGCCAGATTTTGGAGACCCAGGAGATCTGGAGGGTTGGGAGGAACTTCGGAACAGACTCCACATTTTTGGACCTATCCCCAAACCAGACTCAATCCCCAAACCTTTAGTGGCGATCCACCATTGCTGCTTGTGACGTGACTGCTTTGTAGCTCAGTCCAGGATGTTCATCTCTCTTTGCTCCTCCCATCTGGTGGGTTCAGTAGTGGGATCTCACTGAATGTGGTGGTGTGCATGTGACATGGTGACTTTGATTTGTGATGCCATCTGGCAACCCAACATCTCAATGTGCCTTTTTCGAGGAGGAGTGAAAAGGAAAGGGGTGATATGTTGCCCTCTTCTGGAGAGGGATGGCTTTGCACTCACCCTGACTGAGCAGCTGAGCAAGCCAGTGGACTGCTGCCATGCCCTGTGGTAAGGAGACCAAAGCAGAGTGGTGCTCCAGGAAGGTGGGATAATGTCATGTCATGTGTGAAGAGGCCAAGGCTGTGCTTCCGCAGGCAGAATGACAGTACAAGCAGAGCTCCAGCGCGGCCTTTCATGAAGGAGTCACCTGTGCGATTTGGCCAACCATCTCCATGCTCCTTTAACCTCTTCCCCATGGCTTCTCAGTCCCCTAACTCTTCTCAGGCTGCTGGCCTGATTTCCAGACGGGCTGAGCAGCCATAAATCCCAGTCAAGGCCATAGGAGCTACAGGCATGAAACCAGAGAGTGCCCCGCCCCCGCGAGGTTGTACTCTCCTTTGCATGATTCCCCATCTCACGAACTCACTTGGGTGGAGTGGGACCT